>NC_056661.1:156747933-158013767 GCF_018350195.1 Panthera tigris
CCTTTGTTCATAAAATTCTGCATTACTCATTCCAGCATAGTAAAACATCCTAAGTAAGCTGTTTGTTGTTTGGTTTCTAGATTTTTCTGCTCTTCCAGACGGTTCCCCAAACTATGGTGCCAGCCAGAGCCCCATATAAAAGGGCCTCTAACAACACAGTGGGCAGGAGAGGGGCACTAAACTGGCCAGTGTGAATCAGGATTCCTCCGTTTGATAGATAACAGCTGCTGCTTCCACACCAGCACAGTAAAGAACTCTACATTCTGGCTGGTTGCTTTTTTTTTTTTCTTTTTGAAACACCACTTTTGAGCTCCTTGCCATTTATTCTCAGAGATGACATTTTTGCCTACAGCTGTTTTTCAATGGAGTCCTGATGTGTGCGTCCACACACATCTCCAGCTCAATCCCCAGTGCCCCACTCTGAATTCCAGCGGCAAGTGCAGTCACCACCACACAATATACTACACGTGTCAGGTGGTTATTTCTTGTGCTGAGTCTCCTCTCGTAACAGGTTAAAAACTCTCAAGGGCAGGGCCTCCCTTCTATGTCTCTCAGAGCCCCTTCAAGCATCTCACACAGCACCAGCAAACCTCAGATGCTAAGTAAATCCTCACTGATTGATTTACAAGGCACACTACCAGACTGTAAATCCCTTCAAGGCAAGGGTCTCATTGTCTCTGTAATCCCAGCAATCTGCTAGATCCCCAGCCGATGGCTCATTCATTTATTAGTTTAATAAGTATTTTGAACCATCACTAATTCTCTACATTGGACAAGAGGCTTAAGGACTTTATGATGACAGGATCCTAAAGATATTTCCTTTTCAGAAAATGTTTTGTTTGCTTGCATTAAATCAAGAAGATAAATTTCCTCCGAAAGCAGTTTCCTTTAGCATTTACCAATAATGGATGCTTTGTCATATGTTTCCACATAGAGCTTACCTAGTGAAAATATTTCAGATAAGAAAGCTCTAATTAAAACAAACTGAAGTCACCCTTTAATCTGGGAATCGAAACAAATACTAAGACTATAGTGAAGTACACCAAAAAATGGTAAGTGACATTTGCATCTAGCTTAAGTGTATCACTTTATAAACAAACTGCTTTTCATTTCTTTCTGCAAAAAAATGTTATTTTGTGCAGCATAAAGTTTCTAAGGCAGATTCGCAAAGAAAATTGTGCTACAAATGTGAAAGGAAATTGAGCTTAAAAAGTTGAATAGTAAGTAAGAACCTTTCATTCAGACATCAAGCCCCTTAGGCAGACCAGGGGAGAGGTGTGCTCACCAAAGGAAATCAGAACACTAAAGAGCTATGTTCTCATTGGTAAAACAGAGATGCTGTATGAGAACAGCAGAATGGGAGAGATCCTATAGAGCTGAAATCAAGGTCTACCAAGGCCATTAGCTTAGAAGCTAATAAACATGCTAAACAAATGATGTTGTAAGACTTAAAGCACTAGGCTCAAACCGTACCAGGAGTTCTCATAAAATCTGTCAGGCAAATTCTTTTCTTTTTTTTTTTTTTTTTCAAGTTTTAAAGAGAACACTAGCAAGGGAGGGGCAGAGAGAGTGAGAAAGAGAGAGAGAGAATCCCAAGCAGGCTCCGCACTATCAACGCAGAATGTCAGGGAAATTCTTGAGCCTGACGCCAGACATACTAAATCTGACCCGCTGGAGTTGGGTCCTCCCAAGTAACTCTAATGCATGTTAAATTTCAGAGCCACCAGCCCAAATTCCATGAATATATCCAGAAGTGAGGATGGAACGTGAGACAAATCTGGGTGTAAATTAAAGCTTGTAAGAAAGGGAATATCCTAATCAAGATAAACATTAAAAGTCATTAGACTAATAAAGTTTACACGATCCTAAATTACACCTTAATGTGTATTATTTTTTGTGACCGCTGACTGAGATGTAATCCCCCACCATCCCACTGATGCCATTAAAGAATTTTAACGGTTGCAGAATATTCAGAGAGGTATGCAACCATCATCACCATCAAGTTTAGAATGTTTTCATCCCTCTAAAGATAAACCCTATTCCTATTAAATAATTCTCCCCCACATTCCCATTACTGAGCATCCACTAGTATATTTTCAGTTTCTGCAGATTCACCTGTTCTGGACATTTTATATGAATGAAACTGTGAAATATGTGGTCTTCTGTGTCTGGATTCTTTCATTTACCTTAATGTTTTCAAGGGTCATCCATGTTGTAGCAGATTATCAGTATTTTATTCCTTTTTACAGCTAAACATTTTTCCAAGGTATGGACGTAGCATTTTTTTTTCTCCATTCACCAGTTAATGGACATTAGGATTGTTTCCACTTTTTGGCTATTATGAGCAATGGTGCCGTGAACAGTCACATACAGGTTTCGGGTGGACGTATATTTCCTTTTCTCTTGGGGACACATCTCAGAGTGGAACTTCTGGGTCAAATGATAACTCTGCATTTAACTGCTTAGTGAGCTGACAGATTATCTTCTGAAGTGACTGCAACACAGAGACCTGACACGCTACCAGGTGGCAGAAGGAGCAGATCTGAACTGTCAAGAGTATTTGGATTCGTTGTTTAAATGTAAAAAGCAATGGTTCTGTGTCAACTTTGCCATCACCTGTAATAGTAACTTATCACTTTCACTGGATGCAAAGTAATCAGAAATACAAAAGATAATACAAAATGAAGAACTCATCTGCTTTGTACATTTTAAATTCTTTAAAATATTGTATACTCTCCAAGGGTAATTTTCCTTGGCATACAATATACAGAGTTCTCGTGTTATCAAGCCCCAGAAAGGCAACAGAAGGATGTTCTGTGAAAAAAAATTTGATTATTGTATCTTGGAAATCTAGAAAAAGAATAGAAACTGAGTCACATGTCTACTAAAAACAAAACAAAACAAAACAAAGTTGGGGTAGATGTCAGGTAAAAGAGATAAGAGACATTAGATGAATTTTCCTCAAAAGGAAATGCAGAACGTGAGACGACAGTAGACCAAATGGCATAGACAGAAGCAGAGACAGGAAGACAGAAGACTGACTGGCAGAAAGGCAAGCAGACAGACAGAGGGACAAATAACGGAGATTAGATTCTATCATCTCCAAGGGTCCACAACATGCAAGGTGCTATTTTTAAGAGATAAAAATCAAAGACCTCACCCTTGAAGTTAAAAGCCTACTTGTGACAACAGCACATGTAAGAATGAGGACAGTAAAGAAGTGTGAAATACAGAAGCCTACAGGCTGAAGGAGTGGAAACTTGATCCTGTAGGCAACGGGGACAAAGCTTCTGAATAGGGAGAATAAATGAACCTAAAAATGGCAGACAGGAGAGAAAGGGAAACCCATCACTGGTAGGCAGAGAAGGCCCAGGCCAACTGGAACTAAGCAGCACAGGACTAGTACCCGGAAGAGATTAGTTGGGGCACGAGAGAATGGATGAGGACATGACAACAGTGTGAAGAGAAAACAGGCAACAGTTGCTATACTTCTGTGAGGCTGAAAGAAAGAAGGGTGGTGGCGAAGGATGGCTTCTAAGAGCGAGCCCTCCTTAGTGGGAAACAACGGATGTACACCCACAGGGGCTCGGATTTTAAGAGAAACGACAGGCGGTTTCAAACGTGCTAAGAGACAAATCCGGAAATTTCCAGGGGAAAGCGTCTTTCAGGCCAACCATAATAAAGGTAGCATCAGTTTAGCAATTTGAAAACACACCTTAATCCAATAACGGAAGGTATGAGCTCCAACAATTTCATTACATGCAATTCCCCATGGAAACACTTCCATGCCGTTTAATTAAAATTAGGTATCACTGTTCTCCAAGCACTGGTGTAAAGCAAAGCTGGGGAGGAGGCAATACGGTTAAAAAACACCACTTTATGTCAGTCGGCCGGAGATGGCAAAGGAGTCTGAAGCAGAGAAACACTGAAGCGTCCACTCCTGACATCAGTGTGTCCACTTAAAACCTGGACTCTTTTTTTATGGTCACCATCCGTGCTGTGCTAATGAATTTAAATCTCAGGAAAAGCCCCCAGACTTTATCTGCTTTCATAGAATGCTTACCTCCAAAAGCTCAAAGCAACACTTCTTTATTCATCCTTGTAAAATCTGTTCAGGAAAGATCCCCTTTCCCTGAGACAATCAAATAAAGAGAACTGAAGGGATTTTTGACATTGGAAAATCTTCTCTAACTCATCCAGACACAGAAATTTGGATTTTATTATTTTGGCATACTCAGAAATATGTGCATTTCAATCCCTTCGCAATACTGGTTACCTACAGACATATTTACCAAATACTCTTGAGTAAAAATAGGTTTTGCAATTCTTTAATTCCCTTCAGTAGTATTAACATAATAGTTTTTATTTACTGAAGAAAGTTTCCAGTTGCTACTTAAAAAATGATAATTACCATCATCATCTATCGTATTGTCCAAATCGCCAAAGTAGGATCATGTGAATATGAAGAAGCCAATTAGAAAAGCAACCAATTTCATAAATTAATTTTTTTTTAATTTTTTTTTAACGTTTATTTATTTTTGAGACAGAGAGAGACAGAGCATGAACGGGGGAGGGTCAGAGAGAGGGAGACACAGAATCTGAAACAGGCTCCAGGCTCTGAGCCGTCAGCACAGAGCCTGATGCGGGGCTCGAACCCACGGACAGTGAAATCATGACCTGAGCCGAAGTCGGACGCTTAGCCGACTGAGCCACCCAGGCGCCCCTCATAAATTAATTTTTAAAACCACACTTTTTGACTGATGTTGTGAGAAAATGAAAACAGGTAGTAAACAGGTATTAGAGTTTGTTTTGGAGCAGTGTTGCCGGAAGTTTTACCTAAGATACCAAAGGTGAAAATGTGCTGTCTGGAAAGGCCAAACGAAATAAGGACGATGACAGTATCCAATTAATCAATCAAAAAAATAACCTCCTAATCTGATGAACCCAACAACATCCATCAGATGACAGCTGAAGGCTATCTCCATACATCCCAGAAAGAAAAAGAATACAGGTAATAACAAAAACTTTGGTGATAAACGTTCTCCTATATTCATTTTTAAGTGCATTCAATTTACAATTTTTTATTCCACCGTTGTAAATAACTTGTTATATTTATCTCTGTAATGTTTTCTCATTTTGGTGACATATTTATTGGTTGGTTGCCACAAAATGAGTTACAGAAGTATGTTGGTATCATTCATTAACCTGAAAAAACAAATTCAATTAACTAATATTTTGCTTGAGATCCTACTTAAATTTACTGAAGTGACACTGTCCACGTACCATGAGAAATACATGGCCTTTTACTTTTGATTCAAAACTGAATATAAAATCGGTGAAATTACAATTAGTTCACCACTCAAAATTAGTAAGTTGCCACCACTGGGGGTGCCCGGGTGGCTCAATCAGTTAAGCATCCGATGTGGCTCAGAGGTCATGATCTCATGGCTTGTGAGTCCAAGTCCCACGTAGGGCTCCGTGATGACAGCTCGGAGCCTGGAGACTGCTTCGGATTTTATCTCTGTCTCTCTCTCAAATATAGATAAACATTTTTGAAAATTAAGAAAAATAAGCTGATACCATCAACAATTGTGTGATAATATAAAATTGTTTACAAGAAACCCAAAATGCTCAGTAGACAAAAGTAAATTTTACATTAATTCTGAAGTCGAAGTGCTAATGAAGTTATCTGTATGATCCTGAAATAGAAATGGTCACTGAGTAACACATGAACACTTCCAGTTTGTTCCAACCTGTGTTTAACAAGTATTCAAAATCTTCATATAAAATCATTAACGACCATTCCTGACACAGTACCGTAGAGTAAATATAACTGAACCTCTTTCATGGGAAAGATCCCCAAATACCAAGACCAACATTCAACATGGAGTCTCATTAGTGGAGAGATCAGAGAAATCAGAACATGGACAGAATCTTTACCAAGCTGTCTTCATACTGATTGGGAATTTGACATTTCGGATTCGCAACTTCTAAAAGTAAAGTTAGTGGGGAAAAAATGTCCAGTGTGCGGAGATTCCCAGCTCATCCCAACTCGCCATAACTAGAGTTTTGTTTTGTTTTTGTTTTACAAGAAATACAGGAATTGCACAGCTCAGTCTTCCTTCCAGAAACTTAAATGCCAGTTGTACCTAATAAAGGATAAAATATACACATTCATACCGCAACCTCAAATCATTGGTAAACTCCATGAGTGGTAATGTTTCTAGTTAGTGTCGAAGGCCTCAGGATTCTACTTAGCTGCAGCATTTCACAGTTGTGTGCTTACGGAGAGTTAGAAAAATCATTTTCTGCAGGTAGAAACCTCCAAACCATTTCTATACCACATTTAACTAAACCTACGTACCCAGCCTTTAATGCTTTTAAGTATGAAAAGATTACTTTCTATTTATAAAAAAAGAAAAAAAAAGAAAAAGAAAGTTTGTATATATTTTCTATTTATTTTTCTCCTCTGGAGGAAAGGAGTGTTGCTTCTTTAAAATCTAGAAAGCATATATATCTCAAATTATTGTTACTGTCTGAGAACATAAACAATTCACCTCTCCAAGAAAATATGAGTAAGTTATTAAGGCATGCTTACAATTCTGTTATGATTGGGGAAAGATACCAGTTGTAGACTAACTTGTAACATTCACATGTTATATTTTTGCTCTGTTATATAAGACAAAATATAAAAGGGCACAAAGGGACTGAAAGTTATTATGGAGGCCTCTGTTAAAAATATCCATTAAAAACCAGACACACTGTTCTGCGTTTACCATTATGACAATATTCCTATCCCACTTCCAACAATGAGAGATGGTATTTTATTCAAGCAGTGAGAGCTTGTGACTACAGCACGCAGAGGCCTACTGAATATTATGATTAAAAGCTTACTTTCTCAAGGACATCTTTGATTTAGTAATAATTGGCATTAATAAAGTTAAAAAGTAAGGAAACCAAAACTAATAGTCCTGCCTACATAATCAAAGCAAAGGAGAATCTGGTGAATTCAAGCATCTGGAGGTAAGTGAAAATAAATCTATTAAGTTAAACAAATATATAGATGTTTAAGTTGGCATATTTATATTTCTCAAGATTCCTACATTTTCTATTTACATTCATATCCACACAAATTCTAGTCTATATTTATCTCTGTCTCCTCTCTCCAAGATGACAAATCCTGCCTATTTCCAGCCAGTACAAAGGTAATACCCTTTTTATTATTTCTGCAATATTCTATACGCCATTGAACAGGAAGTAATGTGCAGTGCTGAGAATCATGAATGAGTGCCAGTGAAACCCCAAGAAAAGGCCTGAAATTACCAAATGCATTATAAACAAGATGTACAAAGTAATCTTTAAGTAAAAAGACTAGCTTGGGTTTGTAACCACAATAAGTTACATATTCAATAAATATCTAATGGGTGATCCAGGCTGGTAATAATTAGAACATTTTAAACATGTTACCAATCTATTTTTTAACATAACCTGAAGTTATTGACTGCTGAAAACAATCCATTATACCTTATTTATCCTCTACTGTCTCCTGTTCTTAACTTCCAAGAACATCCCAAAGACATGATCACATTAGTCAGCAAGCAAAATACTCCTATGTTCTTAAAGGGAATGATAGAATACAGGAGAAGGTGCATTTTTTGACACTCTGATCTTCAATATAAAGTTACAGAACAGTTTTATTTAATGGCAGAATCAAAAACAACTATTCTGGATGATCCTTTTATTTTTCCATTGACATCCACTACCTTGGAAATGTGTTTTACACATTGACCACTGATCTATAGAATAAATTTCAACTGTAGAGTGAAAGAATTTAAAGTATTTTATAATGCTCAATTCTTAGAGTTATTCATTTATTACTGATTGGGAAAAATAACAACCAACACTGGTATTTTCCCCTTTTCACTATTTAAGTTGCTTAAGAAAGAAAGTTTCTGAAGTCTCTTAAGAATGAAAGAAGAGAGAGGCAGGTAACTTTTTAAAAGGTGAAAGTTTGGCAAACATATCTTGGCTGATTTCACTAACGTACTTTATTTACCATCCTTGGACAGTCTGCTGAATATTTTTTCCAGTATGGCTCCATCAATGAGTCTACTCACCTCATAAAGACTACCCAAGTGTGTATGTGTGTATGTGTGTATGTGTGTGTGTGTGTGTGTGTGTGTGTGTATTAACACATGTTAATACATTATTAACATAGCAGGAATTGAGGGTGAAGAAAGAGGAGGTATTTTCCTCATGTATATATTAGAAAGAATGTAACATATCTGAAATATTTTCATTATAGAACTATATGTCTAGAGGCTCCTGGCTGGCTCAGTTAGTGGGGCATGACACTCTTCATCTCAGGACTGTGAGCTCAGGGCGTGCACTGGGTATAGAGATGACCTGAAACCAAATCTTAAAAAAAAAAAAAAAGAAAGAAAGAAAGAAAGAAAGAAAGAAAGAAAGAAAGAAAGAAAGAAAGAAAGAAAGAAAAGGACTGTATGTTTCAAGTCAGAAACACAAAACTACAAAAAAATAAAATAAAAATAAAGCAGATACAGGAACAACCTTTCTTTATAAGCATATTTACGTCTCAGTTTAAAAGCTACCTGCCTCCCTCATCTTAAACATCCTTCTATCCCTAGGTGATCTTACCAAGCACCAACAGATAGTGTCACCAAGAGTCCAGGGGTGGGATTAGCAATCCCTTATTTACCACTCAATAAACAAAGCTAATGTAAAAGGGCTGGCCACGAGACCACAGAAAAGACCACATCTTATAAAAACCACATCCTTTTATAAAAAAGGGGGGGAAAAGTCCATTTAAGGTTGGCGTGATGTCAAATGACCTACCAAATACCCAGACTGAAGTTTATAATGGTCCCAAAGTAATGCAAAGAACTAATTGAGGTTTTACAAGAAAAGCAAATAATGTATATACAGGGTAATAAATTAATGCTGAAAATAATCAATGGCAATTAAGTTACTTAAATTTGTATTTTCCTCTATTTGGTCTACACTTTTTCCTGTATTTGTTTAACATGTCCAAAATTTATTTTCCAAATCTATTTATATCCATCAAATTAATATCTAATATATATGATTTTTTTAAATTTCCACTGTTCCTCTGAGGTCACTGAAATGTCTTCTCTAAACAAGGGGGCCAGGGGCTCCTGGGTGGCTCAGTCATTGAGCATCCGACTTTGGCTCAGGCCATGATCTTGCAGTTTGTGAGTTCGAGCCCCGCAGTTTGTGAGTTCGAGCCCCGTGTCAGGCTCTGTGCTGACAGCTCGAAGCCTGGGGCCTGCTTCAGATTCTGTGTCTCCCTCTCTCTCTGCCCCTCCCACCTTTGTGCTGTCTCTGTCCCTCAAAAATGAATGTACAAGAAAAATTTTTAAATAAGGGGGGCGATATCAGTCTGAGGCTATATGGAATCGAATCAAAGGGAGTATCAATGCCTACCAGTAATTGATTGAAGCTACAAAGTACTAAGTAAGATCAAGACTGCCTATAAGAAAACCTGGCACCAGGCTTACAAATAAAACAGACCTTTGAGATCAATGCTATTTTACAGAGAAGAGAGAGCTGAACAATTCTCCACTTGCCCAGAAGCCTTATATGTAACTTCATTAGTTTGCTAGGACTTCTGTAGCGAAATACCACCGACTGGGTGACTTATACAACAGAAATTTATTTTCTCACAGTTCTGGAGACTAGAGGTCAAAGATCAAGGGGTCAGCTGTTTCTCCTGAGGCCTCTCTCCTTAGCTTGCAGATGGGCACCTTTTCTTACTTCGCCCTCACATGGCCTTTACTCTGAGCACCATGCCCAGTGTCTCTTCCCCTTCTTGTAAAGACCCCACCTAAGACCTCATTTAAACTTAATTACCTCTTTAAGGCACTATCTCCAAATGTTATCATATTGGGGCTTCAATATATGATTTGGGGGAAACAAATCAGTCCACAACAATACACTTTACAGAGACTATTAAGATGTACACATTGGGACTGGGTACATTAGACACTAGACTGCAAGCACTTTAAGGAAAGGGCCTGTGTCTTTCTCACTGGTATACAATCCTTGTACATTGCTTGCCACAGACAATGCTCAGAAAGTATGGATGAGGACGCCTGGGTGGCTCAGTCGGTTAAGCATCCTACTTCAGCTCAGGTCATGATCTCTAGGGCCGTGAGTTCAAGCCCCACGTTGGCCTCTGTGCTGAGAGCTCAGAGCCTGGAGCCTGCTTCGGATTCGGTGTCCCCCGTGCCCCCTCTCTGCCCCTCCCCCACTCATACTCTGTCAAGATCTCTCAAAAATAAACATTAAAAAATTTTTTTTAAATATGGATTAAAAAACAAAATAATGGATTTTTTTGGCCTTTTAGTATACATATTACAAAATGTAATGCTGTGAAACTTGGTATTTAAAAATGACCTGTCTTTAGAACATCAAGTGCAGCAATTTACATAAAGTACCATGGAATTAGAAAGTATAATACAAGATTTATAAATGCATTTCAAATATCAAGTACCAAAACTGTGGTACAAATTCCTGACATTCCCTATGACATTATGGTTACTAAAACAACACAAAGGCCTAAGAGCGGATCCTGGGAATAAAAATAACACAGAGGTCTTCAGTATCTGATAATATTTGTATTATAATACCCAGAATGATAAAAGATCTAATTCAGCAGAAATGGACCATCATCTTGGGGATGGGAATAGTAAAATACATCTCTGGCCTCATATCAAACAAAATGTATCTTGTTCTGTGCCACTAATATATTGAAATGTGCTCTATATTAAATAATCTTCTTGTAGTCTCCCAAATGTTTCCATATGACTGGGACGGATCTTTTCTGCCAGCCTTATTTACAGGGACCACAGCTTGTACATAACTGTTTTACTTAATGGACCTGAACGAAGTATGCAAATTGCTCATTGGATCTTTGGCTCAATGTTCACTTAAATGTGCTCAAAGCATAAGTTCTGCGAAACAGTAAGCATAGAAAATGACACAAATGGTGTCAATTTAGTAGTTCAATAAACTGTGAGAGGCTTAACTATTACAGGATTCTTAAGTCTAACGACTAAGCTGCTCATTACTAGAACAGATGCCTCCCAGATCATCCTAACTTAAAATCTGAGTACCCTAAAGCCTAGCATGTTCCCAGATAACATATCCGCTAGGTCTTTGCCTCAATGTATTCAAATGACAGGAACGTACATGATATTCTACCTATCCAAGCAGTCGTAACCAGCTCATCCCTAAAAGCTAAATCCATGGTAACTATTTAGATAGCAAGGAAGCCTTCCTAGAAGGTGTCACTTTCATTTCTGTAGACTCTGCCATTAGATGAATCAAACAATTCTCACTGTCCAGTTTCTACTAAACATGTTCAAAAGTAGCGTATTTCCTCTCAACAGTGTTTCTCTTCTAGTAGTTTAAACAAGTGTTTTGCACTACAGTTTCTCCTCTGGTATCCCATTCAAGTTGTACTGAACATCACCAGTAACCTCTAGACATAGAAAGAACGTAGACCAGATTTTCTCTCAGCCAAATATCTGTCTCCTAGCAAGGTGGTAAAAAGTCCGTTCGTTACACCCTCCCACTATCTTTTCTACTTCCCAGGGGCGGCTTCTTTCCAAAGACTCCAAGCAGCTATTCTTGTAAAACTAAAATCTCGGAGGCGCTCAGCTTCCGCCAAAGACTAATACTACGGAAAAGTTCAAGTTACTTTTTAATCTACAATTGTACACAAATATTAACCAGTGGTCATCTATAATCAATTAAATAAAATTCCAGATGTAGCTGGCCTTGAAACACTCTATTGTAAAGAGAGGCCACTAAGCAAAGTGGGACAAACAATACACACAGAGACAACAGAGCTTATCTAACACCTAACAGTATATAGGGTTTAAAGGAGGACCAAGGAAAAATAAATGCTTCTAGATCCTTAAGAGCACAACATACAATACAGTGTGGGAGAAAATGATGATGGACTCCACCATGTTTCTCTGGCTGCTTCTCCCAAGCCTACTCTTTCAGAAGTCTTTCACATTAAATGGGTTATTGTATATTAGACTGAAATAGAGAAAAAACACCACAGAGACACATTTGCTTCTTGTTAACGGGTTGCTGAGAAGAGCTGTTGAGTGTGACAATGTCTGCACTTCAGAGAGGGCCATCTAACACCTGAGCACTGCGATCTGAAGGACTAGTACTATTAACTACAAGAAATGCAAAATGTCGAATTCACCCCCAGAGAGTTATCCAAAGGTGATGTTTGACTTACGTTTTCTAGGTTTTAAGTGGGAGTCCACCACCTACTTACTGTAAAACTAGAACATTTTGAGACTTTTTTCCCTTCTACTTAGTTTCCCGTGGGTAGTTAGTGCTGCTTAGCCTCCTGAGCAAGGATAACTATCCACAATGTTCACGTACTCCTCTCACGGACCACACATCAGGCTCACTTACACTGAGGCTTAACATCAAGCAAAAACACTGTGTGTGTGTGTGTGTGTGTGTGTGTGTGTGTGTGTGTGTGTATGCATGTGCATGCAAATTCATGTATAAATTAAACATGGAACAAATGTAAATAATCGTACATATGTATACATACATGTACACACATGTAAATACATATAAACGTGTGTGTGCATGTATATACACATATATACATATACATATACATATATCCCATACTAACTTGGAATCCATTTTCTGGTCACATGAAAAACTGACAGTACTTGTTAGGAAACAGAACTAAATGGCCTACAGAATGAAGTAAAACAGGCAGTGAAAATGCCTACTGCCATGAAGCACACAGTCACATGGCCTGGCACTCACCATTTCAGGAGGATTTTCCTATGTAGTAGTAATATTTCATCCATTACCCTGATATTAAAAATACATTCAAAAATCGTTTCATAGGGGATAATTAAAAAGCAAAAATTACAAGCATGAAAAAAGCAATAAAGAGAATGGTAAATAGTCACTAGGGACTGATTTTTCATTATAAACTGATGTTTAAAATTTTTATAATGCACACCTATTTCTATAGTTAAAGATGGAAATCTAGAGAACAGGACACCCGTGTGGCTCAGTTGGTTAAATGTCCCAATCTTGTTTTCAACTCAGGTCCTGATCTCATAGGCTGATGAGTTCAAGCCCTGCAGCTGACTCCATGCTGACAGTGAGGAGCCTGATTGGGATTCTCTCTCTCTCTCTCTATCTCTCTCTCTCTCACACAATCTCTCTTTGCCCCTCCCCACTCTCTCTCTGTCTCAAAATAACTAAACTTCTTTAAACGAAATTTAAATAAAATTAAATTAAAATTAAAAAGATATCTAGAGAAAAACATTTATAATTCACAAAAATAAAATTAATTTACAGTTCTCACAAGAAAATTATTTTAAAGAAAGGAACTTTATGAGTATTACAATGAAAACATATGATAAATTTCTTGAGAGATTGTCAAAAGATAGGAGTACTGCTTAACTGCATGATTTTATATCCTTCTATACAACAAAAGATGTACCTTACCCATAATACCTTAATGAACAAAGAGGATATATTCCAATGACATATGTATTAGCACCCCAACCATCAAACACATAAAATCATAGATGCAAAAAAGGAATACATTGGCACATGAGCTATGTGAAAAGAATGAGAGATTAGTGAAAAAAATCAGTTCTAAATGGTTGTACAAGGACATACCAAATAAGCATCTGGGAGTCACAGAGCAGAGGGGGGAAGAAATGAGGGACAGGGCCCAAGTTTAGCATAAGTAAAAAGGGACTCAACGGAGGCTGAGGATCAGCCTCTGATTCTCTGAGAATCAGAGAAGAGCAAAAGAGAGGCCACATGCATGCTCCTGCTAAGGAGTTCACATTGGGGGAAGAGGATTCCCAGGATCTAGAAAAGAAGCAACTACCAGCATGACCTATAATCGCTACCCCCCAGGCTAGTCTCACAGGAGAGAAGAGGAAACACCATCTGAAAAGCACTTTATATCCATTTTCAAGGAGCTTATCCTCCAAGAGGGATAAGGGGACATTTATGAGTAATAGGAAAACAATACAAATACTATAAAGAAGATTCTGATAAGTGGGAGAGCTAAGGGAGCCCTCCTTCACAAGAGACAGCACTGGTGTCGGATCTTAAAGAATGAGAGGGAGTTTGCAATACACATAAAAAATCTATGTTGTGCAAAACAAAAAAAAATCATGTTTAATTAAATCAATCATTAATAGCTCTGGGAGAGGAGGCCAGAGAAAAAACCATAGTGTATGCAGAAACACACTCTTTTTTTTTTTAATGCTTAAGAGAGAGAGAGAGAGCGCGCACGTGCACGCCCATGCCCACGAGTGGAGGAGGAACAGAGAGAGAGTCCCAAGCAGGCTCCAGCACAGAGTCCATCGTTGGGCTCAAATTCATGAGATCACGACCTGAGCCAAAACCAAGAGTCGGACGCTTAACCGGCTGAGCCACGCAGGCACCCCAGAAACATACTCTAAAAAAATGATTGGGGCCCCTTAATGGCTCAGTTGGTTAAGCACCCGACTTCGGCTCAGGTCATGATCTCACAGTCCATGAGTTCGAGCCCCACATCGGGCTCTGGGCTGACAGCTCAGAACCTGGAGCCTGCTTAATATTCTGTGTCTCCCTCTCTCTCTGCCCCTCCCCCACTCATGTTCTGTCTCTTTGTCTCTCAAAACTGAATAAATGTTAATTAATAAATAAATAAATAAATAAATAAATAAATAAATAAAATGGACCAGGACTAACCTTCAGAGTGAGCTGTAGGAATAGCGTTAAGGTGATTTCAAAATTTCAAGGTGATTGTCAAAAACCATGTTTCCCTGGAAATCTAACAGGGATAAAGTACTCAAACAGATACAGTGGGATTGAAACGCGGGTTGATACCAAGCATATTAAAGTAAACCAATCAATTCAACCAATCTACACCTAAAAGTGGCTTTTACTGAATTTCATTTATTTGAAGGTGTCATATTGAACACCATAATGAGGTAGAGGTCCCAGTGAATAGAAAAGGAAAACAAGAAAACTACACAATATAAATTTGTTAACTTTGGTTGACCTTCCCCGCAAATAACCAGGTTAAAAACAAGCTTAGAGAATCCTGGAGTGCACAATTTATAAAGCAAAAGGTTGATACAACAAAACTATTATTGAAGTTGCCTTATAGCAGATTTCTACATCATCTAAACTTTAATCTGATGGCATACTAATCACTAGCACAAGATCAGTTTAATTCATGGAGCACGTCAGGATTCTATTAAAAACTGCTTTATAAGCACTTATAAGTGTAAGGTATTTTTGTTTAAAAAAGAAAGCAAAAGGCATACAGACATGACCAAGTACATTTAATCACATACTACAATAATTTCAGCTACTTAAAAAACAAGGATGAGCAAGATCATCCTAAGGACTTGTGGCTCCCAGAGCCTCAGACCTGCCTTCATGAGGAAGTGTTCATGCCTCTGTGCTTCTGTCTGTAAATATCCTCAACAAGCAGTTACAGATGAACCAGAAGGGAAAACATGGATGTTTTTATAACACCAAAGACCTTGTTCTATTTTGACTCATGTATACTGCATGGGCAGTAACAGGTCTTTCAACCTAAAAGACCTGCCTGATTTGTCAAATGATGTAGGACTTAAAGCCTCATCAAAAATGAGCTGGAGTACAGGGCCCATACCCCCGTACTCTGGCATGATCTGAAGCTTTGTTGCCAGAGAAATGAAAAAGAAAGAAATCAAGTGAAGAAAACTAACTCCTTTTACAGGAGAAAACAAATCACGCTGGCATCAATGTAATCTGATAGTCTACTCATAATATAATTAACATGGTCACATGTTCTATGGGTCAAATGGAAAATAGAGAAAAGCTGTGAACTCACATTAAAAATGAAGATATTTTTGGGGCGTCTGGGTGGCTCAGTGGGTTAAACGTCTGACCTCAGATCTCTAGCTTCGTTGGTTCAAGCCCCACGTCGGGCTCTGTGCTGACAGCTCAGAGCCCAGATCCTGCTTCAAATTCTGTCTCCATTGTGCTCTCTGCTCCTCCCCCCGCTCGCGCTCTCTCTCTCTCTCTCTCTCTCAAAAAAAATAAACATTAAAAAAAATTTTTTTAATGAAGATATTCTTTAAGAAGTCAAACTCCTAAAAACCTGATCTATGGTCTATCACCTCATCTCAGGTAAGTGAATGTCTGTTAGATTTTTTATTTCTTCGTTTGTTTTTTTTAATTTTATGTAACTCAGATCTTTCCAAATACCTTTAAAGATCCTGGTTAGCATGGTGACCTCAAGTGGAGAATAACTGATCTACACAACAAGAAATAAGCAGAATCCTTCAAACACAGACATCCTTATTTTTGTTCATTTAACACATATTTCAGGATGAGAAAGACAATTACTGGAAGAGAAAGCCTGACTCAAAAAAAAAAAAAAAAAAAAAAGGTCAAGAAATCTGAGGACAATATCCATTCACAAATGCCAATAACCTCTGATAGTTAACAGAAAAGTTAGATACTAACTACATTTCTATCTGCCTTTTTATCCACCTACCTATCTATATACTTAGTTTCTATCCCCAGATCAAACTGGGTATATAAAAGGCTGGGACAAGTAGAAATAAAAATGACCCAGACCTGTAACCAAGAAAATCACTGAAACTTCATGAAGTATTAAAAAGAAAATACATTTAAAAACCTCCACTTTTAAATTCCCTTGAAGCTCTTCTTTAGTCATTTAATGTAAATTGCATAACCTGTCACATAAACATTGCAGGGGAAAACTAATAAATAAGCCTTCAAAATAGTCTTTCCCTTTAAAGGAATCTCAGGAAATACCTGCTCATCCTAAATCCTTAGCATAGATTAAAGTTAAATTACCGATTTTATATAAGAGACTTATACTGTGCAGCAGCCTCCAAATTTGTCTGTGGGTTGATATAACAGTCTTGATTTCACCTCTTCATTTCCGTTCTTCACAAATCTTCACATCCACAGAAGGAAGGTTCTAGAAAGTGTTGCACACACAGCACAAAGACCACCAGACAAAGCTGCCTCTGACCCTTATTTGCTGAAATCCCAAGCCACACCACTGTTCCATCGAGGCCCTCAAGGCTACCCTATACTTTTTTCTAGGCCTCTCACTTTTGTTAAGATCATCAACTCAGACTCAAGCTCAAAGTTTCTCTCTTTTTTTTTTTTTTTACTTTTTATTGGAAAAATAACAATACAAAACAGGATACTACAAACAAAAAAAAAATCACAGCTTCTACTATGAGAACCACAAAAACCTTACTCTACCTTTCCTCAGTACTTATTAACAGAGCTGCTTTTTACAATGGTTAATGGCTCCAGAGAGCTAAGAATTATCCTGAAGTATATAAGAAAGTACATTTCAATAACCTGAAGAAAAGGTATTTTTGGGAAGGAGACTTACCTAACCATTTCAGGCCATGTCACACTTAGACACCATTAGTTTTCTCCATGTATACAAACTGACCTAGTGTTCAATTTTCATGCAAATCAAATAAATCCTTTGTCTATGTCAGACAAGAGACTTTTTCAAATCAAATTTGATGTGGGAAACAAAGGCTGACGTTAGTGGCAGATAAAATTACACTTCCTTAAAACCTGCAGCCCATTGACAAATGCTTGAGGCAGGCAGAGTATAATGTTCCTCCAGGAACTCCCTACTGTCTTACTGTTAATGCTCTGCTAGAGGGAAAAACAACCTTAGCTTGATGATAGCTAGGCCTCCAGGATCCTGAGTCTTCTTCAGCATATGAAAATCCTTTTGGGAACTTCCTTTTCTTTACTTTGCCTGACTTCCAAGTATATAATCAGTCACTCCTCATAGTCCTGGGGCAGCTCTACCTGCCGACAGGTCCTGTCCCTGTGCTTTAATAAAACCACCTTTTTGTATCAAAGATGTCTCAAGAATTCTTTCTGGATGCCCCACCCCACCCCCACAGCACCTCACCATCACTCCAAAACCACAACATTTTGGCGCCTAACATGGGGCTGAGCCTTCTCATCTGGACTCTGAGCCTCGGGGAGTACATCTCCTCTCCTTTTATTTTCATTTGAGGGGCTTTTCAAGGAGTATTGTCTTATTGGAACACTTTCACATCTATTGCTTAGAATGCAATCCTCTAGTCAGTGGCTACTCCACAGGGAGGAGAAAGCCTGCCTTTTGGCTGGAAGTTATTGCCATGCTTGGGATGGTAAGAAGACCCAGACTTAAATGCTTTCTCTTCATTTCTGTTCTTATACAAGGTGGTCCATCTTGGGCCCAGGACAGCTAGCTAAGTCATCAGGACAGCTGTTAATCTTAAGACTCCCGTGGGAGGTTTCCTCCTCATTGGCCCAACGTGATCCCCTCCACATCTCTGGTTTAGCTGCTTCTGGCCAGGAGACCTCTGCTCAGAGTCAGTCGAAACCAGTACCCGAATGAATTAAAACCCAACCGGAGGCCCTTTCCCAGGAAATGAGTTTTAAGGGTTACATGTGTTGGAATGTCATTTACATAATGGGTTTCTATCTTTACTGTTTTTCGTCATTGTCCTCTACTGACTATTTAAGTTACAGAATTGGGTAATTTCATCTTGTAAAACTTTTCACTGTTTTCCATGGGTTAAAAACAGCAGGTTCTTCATGGTCTTCTCAGCAACGCAGGCCAACGTACAGCTTGGCCTTTATGCATGGCCTTCTCAGCAAGGCAAACGGAGTCCACACACTGGAACCCACTGTAGTCTAGAATGCAGTGGGGAAGTGTGGGGACCTTTATGGCAGGCGGTAACCTTTACGGCAGGTAATTTTGTTCAAGGGACACCTTAGCTTGCTTTGACACCAGAAACCTCTGACATATCCTACATGTGGGACACAACCTGGGAGTAGGGGGTGGGACCGGGGGGGGGGGGGAGGGTGGATTTCCTTGGTAATGGACCTCTGTCTTTAGTTCCCAAGGACTCTCCTTTAGCATGTCTCTTTAATCCACTGGAAACAAGTCAGATGGCAACATTTGAGAAGGGACTGATCTATATAACATTGCATGGCCTCCTAGGATCTCAATTAGATCTTTTGCAGGAAACAGGGCAAATGAGACGGAGGTACCCTGGGTCCAGGCCTTCATAGCTCTAAATCAGCATGCAGACCTAATAGTCTCCTGCAGAACCTGGCTGATAAACTCCTTCCTGACATTCTGGATGATAATTTAAATAGCCTCCTCCTAATAGAAGCCAGGTTGCTGGAAGAAACACAAGCCATCCCTAACGAAGGGGACACTATCCCTCACTGTTCCTCCTTCCTAATACATGTGGGGGCCTTTCCCACATTTATTTCCCAGGTTAATGGCTATGGTAAATGGAGTCCATTGTGGTTAGTCTATCTCAGGACAGGGACGTGAAGGAATATTCCGAGGCATCTGCTGAAACTCCCTTCGTTTCAGGCAAGTTCCCTGTCTTCTCTTGCCTGACATGGACGGCCTAAGTCCACTTCGGTCGGGCAAAAAGTGGCGTCTGCTCATCTGTCCGAGCTGACAAGGTTTAGAACCAGGAATACTCTTCCTGTGACTTCTGGTGGCACCTCACCTCTTTGGCCTCCCCCTCCCCGTTTCTCCTCCTGTATAACCGGCTTCTACACCATCCTCAGTGCCTCGGGCACCACTGGCTACTTCTCCCACTCTCGATGTCAGGAGCAAAGAGCACCCTATTTAGACTGTCCAGATTTCCCCACCAGTGTCCCAGGGAAAAACTGACCATGGGGAACAAATTAATTGTCTTTGAAGTGGACCCAAGTGGAACATAATTTAGTATTTAAACTAATTTAAGTTTGTTGGTTTAATTAAAAAGAGTTACCAGCATTAAATATATTAAACTTTTTATGCTACCTACATTTACTGAAGGTCAAATAAGCTGTTTTCTCTTTTGCAATTTGTTAGCAAAAAGGTGACTTAAAATGATGGTTAATTCTGTCTCACAATTTTTCATGGGTAATTGTTAAGATTTCAAAGTTTTTGGTAACCTGAAACTTTAAAGTTTTGCTTGGATGACAAATTGGAATTGAGTCCACTGGACATCTAGGTCTTTTCCAAACGAGATAAAATACTAAAGTATTGATTACGGCATGTTGGTTTGTGTTTTGTACTTACTGCAAAGAAACTAAGGATATCTGGGTCTGATGGTATACTTGCCTTGTGCATTATAACGTCCTGAGGTTTTTAACAAACTTCCCAAGATTTAAACTGTAAGTCAAGTCTTTTTGACCAAGTAGGCCTTTTTATTTAGTATGTTAAGTTACTGTGAAAGCACAAATAATAGTCTTAGGTTACATTTGGGTAAATACTGTAACTATTCTGGAGATTATATGCAATTCTTAAAGTTTTAATATATTTTAGTATGACGCCATCATGTGATATTCTATGACTGAAGTGATATGTGTTACAGAAATAACTGGACTTCTTACCAGCTATGTTGTAATCACTCATCAGATTTTTTAACTGTGTCCATTTTTGAGTCTTTTTGTCATTATAGTTTTTGTGACTCTTGTTTGAAATATTGCTGGTTCTCTAATGTTTGCTCTTCCAGATTAAGGAAGCTTTCTCTTAAGATAGCCATAATATACAGGGGTGCCCGGGTGGCTCAGTAGGTTGAGTGTCCAACTTTGGCTCACATCATGGTCTCACGGTTCGTGGGCTCGAGCTCCGCGTCACGCTCTGTGCTGAAACCTCAGAGCCTAGAGCCTGTTTCAGATTCTGTGTCTGCCTCTCTCTTTGCCCCGACCCTGCTCACTCACGTGTGCTCACTCTCTCTCTCTCCCTCTCTCTCAAAAAACAAACCTTAGGAAAAAAAAAGATATGTATGATATACAGAAATAGGATAAAGTATTCCTCTGTGAACAAACTGAAGCATTTAACTTTTCTCTCTACTTGACCCCTGTGAAATTCAGAAAACTCTCATTGAGTGTTCTTTCCTTCATGGCAACTACAGTTATTTGCATAATTCAATAAGCATCTATTCTGATACCATTGGAAATACTGGTTATTTTACCAAGGCTTTGACTGGAATGTCATATCTGAGATACATGCATAGACTCAGATATGACCAGGCAGCTTTAAGAAACTGAGGTTGAATTTATGAAACATGCAGCCCATTGGAACTGTTGGCCTGATACCTTGCTTACATAGCTCCCAGTAGCCTTACCAGGTAAGCAAACAATGTTACTTCCTGGCAGGTGCAGGAACCTCAGGGTACTTCGGGGACCTTGAGAAGAGGAATTCACCCAAACCTATAGGTACTCTAGGCATGCCTGATGGCAAGCACTTGGCTCCTAACCTGGGCAGGCTTTACTAAAAGTTCAGTCTAGAGGTTCCTTACGAAAAAGCTCCAGCAAAGCACATTTTTAAAAGATCTATATGATCTATCACTATTCTTGCTAAGTTTATGTAAATAATTAGGCCAGGTTTGTTAAAATTAGACTTGTTTTACAAACAAATTAGTCTTTGTTTGGCTATGCCTCTCCGAACTAAGGTTTCCAATCTTCTTCCAAAAAGCCTTTTCTTACTGCAGACCTATCAATAAATAGATACTAGAATGCTCTATTAAATTATTCATGTCAGGCCAGGTTAATTCATAAATCTCTAAATGAATATGCAAACCATATCCTCCCTAAGCCTGATCTGACAGTTACTAGCAACTCACCCCATGTAAACCCAGAAGACCTGGTTTATTTAAAGGATTGGAAACCTAAAACAGCAACGGATTTCACTCCAAAACGGAAGGGCTCTTACCGGGCCACATTATGCACTCCTGGAAGGGCTCCTACGGGGCCATGTTAAGCACTCCCACTACAATAGAATTAGGAGGACATTTCTCATGGACTCATATATCAAGAATTAAACCGCTACCTTCCTTGTAGGAGTCTAGTATGTCAGCTGACACGCCTTCTTCTTCCTGTGAACCTGTGGAAGACCTCAAATTTCTCTTCAAAGGACAATGAAGGACTGAAGGAAAATTCTGATTAACTACCAAAGGTCTTTTATTTAGGCTTCTCTGTCTCATACTATTAACTTTATTTTATTGTCTTTTCCAGTGTCTCCCTGCCTTGTGCCAAGCCTCCTTCACTGCCATAACTTCTAGCTGACAGATGATCCTTTCTACTCAAGGAGGTTCATATAGGTTTTCTCCCTTGGACTGGCTGCCTCTGCCTTTGTAACTCCTCTATATAAATTCCTCCAACTGACCATTGTTGACCCATAGGTAGGGACACCTCTATGCCCCTATTAGCAGGAAGAAGTTACAGATGAGAAGACCTTCTACCCTCAGCAACCTTAAAGATTTAAGGATCAAAAGTGTTCAAGGGGAAATGATGTGGGAAACAAAGGCAGAAGGAAATGGCAGATAAAATTAAATATCCTTATAACTTGCAGCTCACTGACAAATGCTTCAGGCTGGCAGAGTAGAACATTCCTCCAGGAACACCCAACTGTCTTACTGTTAATGCTTTGCTAGAGGGGAAAAACAACCTTAGCTTGATGATAGCTAGGCCTCCAGGACCCTGTGAGTCTTCTTCAGCATGTGAAAATCCTTTTGGAAACTTCCCCTTGCCTTTACCTCCCCCAACTCCCAAGTATATTATCAGTCACTCCTTACAGTCCTGGGGCAGCTCTTGCTGCCATCGGTGTCCTGTCCCCATGCTTTAATAAGACCACTTTTCCCACCAAAGGTGTCTCAAGAATTCTTTCTTGGCCATCAGCTTCAGTTCCGTCCCCCCCCCCCCACTAATATCCAACCATCACTCCAAAACCACAGCATTTTTAAAAAAATGTTTATTTATGGGGCACCTGGGTGGCTCAGTCGGTTGAGTGTCCAACTTTGGCTCAGGTCATGATCTCACGGTTTGTGGGTTCAGGTCCACATCTGGCTCTGTGCTGACAGCTCAGAGCCTGGAGCCTGCTTCGGATTCTGTGTCTCCCTCTCTGCTTCTCCCCTACTCACACTCTCTCTCAAAAATAAATAAAGATTTAAAACACTTTTTTTTTAATGTTCATTTATTCTGAAAGAGAGAGAGTGGAGTGCACGTGCAAGCAAGCATAAGCAGGAGAGGAGCAGAAAGAGAGGAAGACAGAGAATCCCAAGCAGGCTCCACACTGTCAGTGCAGAGCCCTATGTAGGTTTGGATCTCACAAATCACAGTGAGATCATTACCTGAGCTGAAATCAAGAGTCAGATGCTTAACCAACTGAGCCATCAGGCACCCCTCAAATTCACTTTCATTTGTTATAATTACTAAGTAATTATGAGCCAGACACAGCAGTAGGCACTGAAGTGACAAAAAATAAAAAAAAAATAAAAAAATAAAAACCTTTTTTTTATGGCCCCTGAGTAACTACCTAATGACAACCAAGTGAGAAGTGCGAGGAGAGTGAAGCTTCTGGTTAGATAACTTGCCAGCTTTCAGGGCAGTGTTGGTACAGTAACAGTTTGCCATTTTCAGTGGGCTCACATAAAGATAGCTAAATCTGGAATCAAGAATTTTCATGATAAGCACAGAAGAACAATTCCTTACACAAAATCATCCACGATGATCTGTTCCCTCTAGTATTACAAGGACCCCTGTCTGCAGATGTGAGCTTATTGGCCTAATAGGTTTGCATTCCAAGATGTGAGAGTTGGATGCTGAGAATACTACAGAATTCTGCGATTAGAGAGAGTCATCTGGAATACGCATCAGCATATCAACAATCATGTGGTTCTGTCTATCTAATTTGGCCTGTAACTTACATTGGCAACCTTGGCGGAAGCATCCCTTTGGACAAAAACCTCAAATCTCATGGAAGAGCAGAGGTTCAAAACACCAAATGGTATTTAATAATCTTTTCTAGCCTAGGGTTAATCCTATACAAATCAAAGAATAATGTAAAAAAAAATAAAGCAAAGAATAGTGTAAAAAAAAAGTTAATAAAGGCTGCTTTTTACAGGAAAACTCATGGAAGTATGAATTCTGTAAAACTACTGTTTCTATTTTTCAGCATTCCCTAGAGATTCTAATACCCTGTTAACATTTTTTTTTTTTAATTTTGCAAATCTGGTTACCCTGCAGATATCTTATTGTTGGATGCTAGGATGAGTGAGGCTTGAGGATGCTTTTTGTTGTCCCTGGTGCCAAAACCATTCACACTTCAACAAACACTTAGTAAGTACTCAGGATTAACATCCACAGGGTGGATCAGAAATGCGGTATAATGATGCTACATTGTAATTCTGTCCTTGGGGATTCATGATGCAGAAACCACAAGTGGAAACTGGTTAAGAAAAGATTTATTCTCCTGGTAATTCAATAACTAAATCACTTTGCTAGGAATTACACTTTTTGGTATGACAGTCAGATTTTGGAATATTTAATAGTCATGTTCATCCTACAAGGAGTAAAGAAAGTAAAGAAACGTGAACGCTAATTGAGATTACCTTTGCTCCAAAGATGACGAACACATTTGTCCACCGGCTGATTCAGAACCACAAGGCAGTATTTCAACTTCCCTATGGAAAAAAAAAAAAAGAAGTAAATAAGTAGGTGAAGTCCTTTGTTCCCCTCATTTGAGCCTGGAATTACCCTCTACTGATCCAGATTTTTTTTTTAATGTTTATTTCCTTTGAAGGAGAGAGAGAGAGAGAGAGAGAGAGAGAGAGAGAGAGAGAGAGAACATGAGCAGGGGAGAGGCAGACAGAGGGAGACAGAGAATCCCAAGCAGGCTCTGCACTGTCAATACAGAGCCAATGGGAGGGCTCAATCTCACAAACGTTGAGATCAAACCAGGAGCTGGATGCTTAACTGACTGAGCCACCCAGGTGCCCCAACTAACCCAGACTTTCCATCTACACAGAGCTAAATTTCAACCACAGCTAATTTCTTATACCTTATTTTTAAAACACACCATAGTTTAACAAGATCTTCTTTATTCAGTATGTCTACCACATTACTATATTGCTGAGGACTTGATTATAAAAACAATTTATCATAAAAACAACTGGGTAGGTTTCTTCTTGCAGGGGGTAAGGGGGAGAATGCTCTTAAAATGACATCCTTATGAGATACCGCCCCTTTGACACAACTACTCTTCTGCGGGGCTGGTCCGGCATCTTCCCAACATTAGTTGCCAGGTGGTATATGGGCTTGGGCAGTGTGTCCTCACATTCATTTTTATTTATTCATATTCTCTCCCCCACTCCATCTCTCCCCACCGCATACAAAACTGCGCGTGTGTCTGCACAGAATCCCATAGCTCTTATCATGATTCTTTCATTCCATGTTTTTAGATGACACTCAAAAGATGAAGACACTGAAAAGACAGAGGAAAGTTACTTCTCCAACAGTCATTCCAAGCCCTTTAAAATGTACTAAAAATAGTGCAAAGCAAAACGCAATCAGGCTATCGAAAATCTGTCATTCGGCTCAGTCCAAGCACTCCATTTCATTTATGAAAGAGAAATGTTTGTTTGGTGATAAGAAAAATTAATTTTTAAGCAATCTCAGTATTAGAAGTGGAACAAGATAAGGAAATGCAAAGGGGAAGCCATCATCCACAGCACACGTTATTAAGTGCTGATTATATACTAGGCACTGCGAGTACAAAGAGGACTAAGATTACAGAGTATCTGTGAGATAAAACATTTATAATAAAGAGGATTTATTCTACAACACAATACGACACAAGTATACGAAGAGTGCCAGGTAGCAGATAAATGAGTATGGAGGGAGTTCAAAGCCCAGAAAGTCAATAAGGTCTGGTGTCACCCTAGAAATCTTTGTGAACTGCAGGTTTCCAAACTTGATCTTAAAAGGAGAAAGGAAGCTGAAAAGAATAAAGGAAAGAGCATTCCAGACAAGGAAAAGAACACAGCAGAAATTGCTATCCTTTGCCATTAGGGTTACTTCCATACAGTTTCAGAAGTGACGCCCTAATGACAGGAGCCCAAGGCATTAGCACTGGCATCCCAAATTTCAGACATACTGTTTACCTTGACAGAGGAGTTTAGGTTGAGGCACACAGGAAGTACTTAAAAGGATACAAAATGAGTAGTAAAGGCAATTTGTGTCTATTTGGTAATCACGCACACAGAGACAACAGCTATGGTCAAAGAGCAACCTAGCACCTAGGATACTGCAAAGAAAGCAGAGAGAAAAGAACAAAGGATGAGAGCAAAATTATTCTGTTTTGCTCACCACCGCAGAGCTGAAGGACATCAACAAAGGAAACGCAGAAAGAAAAGTCAGAAAGGTAAAAGAGTGAAGAGGGGATTTCCAAGAACGTGCTGTCAGTAACACAGCATGCTGCTGAGATGTCACAGAGACTGAAGAACCAACAAAGGTCAATGAGGAGGGCACATCTCAAAGCAAAATCTGAGAAGTCACAGAGAGAGCCTCAAGACAGTGAGGAGACAAGAAGTTAGTAAATCGGGAGGAGAGATGCCTCTTCTCACAAAAATAAAAAGTGAACCATGAGAAGCATGGGGGAAATGGCAGCGAAGTCAAGAGCAAGTTCTTCAAACGGAAGTAATCTTATATTCTAAAGAGAGATGTGAGAGGAAACAAGGAGAGGATTGAGTCATTCTTTTAGCAGGCATTTAGAGAGCACAAAGCACTCCCGTTCAGGCCCTGCTGCGAAAGCAGCGAGCAGCAGAAGTGAGGTTCTGGACCTCCTCAGACTTCCATCCTACTGATGAAAATAGTTATTGAGATTGAGGTACGTGAAAACATGCAGAGGTAGAGGTGGAGTATGGTCGATTCACTTGTACGTGAACAAAAACGAAGCGAGAGTATGGAATTAGAACAGAATGTGAACAATTTTCAAACAACTGCTCTAAGAAGTGGATGACAGAAGCTGACGGTCCACAGCTTTAAGACTACAATTTCACTGAAACTTGGCAGGCCAGAAAGGAATGGCAGGAGATCTTCAATGTGATGAACAGAAAAAAATATGCAGCCAAGAATCCTTTATCCAGCAAGTCTGTCATTCGGAATAGAAGGAGAGATAAAGGTCTTCCCAAACAAACAAAAACTGAAGGAATTCGTCACCACTAAACCAGCCCTACAAGAGATCCTAAGGGGGATCCTGTGATACAAAGTACCAGAGACATCGCTACAAGCATGAAACCTACGGACATCACAATGACTCTAAACCGTATCTTTCTATAATAACACTGAATGTAAATGGACTAAATGCGCCAACCAAAAGACATAGGGTATCAGAATGGATAAAAAAAACAAGACCCATCTATTTGCTGTCTACAAGAGACTCATTTTAGACCTGAGAACACCTTCAGATTGAGAGTGAGGGGATGGAGAACTATTTATCATGGCACTGGAAGTCAAAAGAAAGCTGGAGTAGCCATACTTATATCAGACAAACTAGACTTTAAATTAAAGGCTGTAACAAGAGATGAAGAAGGGCATTATATAATAATTACAGGGTCTATCCATCAGGAAGAGCTAACAATTATAAATGTCTATGCGCCGAATACCGGAGCCCCCAGATATATAAAACAATTACTCATGAACATAAGCAACCTTATTGATAAGAATGTGGTAATTGCAGGGGACTTTAACACTCCACTTACAGAAATGGATAGATCATCTAGACAAACCGTCAATTAAGAAACAAGGGCCCTGAATGATACATTGGATCAGATGGACTTGACAGATCTATTTAGAACTCTGCATCCCAAAGCAACAGAATATACTTTCTTCTCGAGTGCACATGGAACATTCTCCAAGATAGATCACATACTGGGTCACAAAACAGCTCTTCATAAGTATACAAGAATTGAAATTATACCATGCATACTTTTAGACCACAATGCTATAAAGCTTGAAACCAACCACAGGAAAAAGTCTGGAAAACCTCCAAAAGCATGGAGGTGAAAGAACACCCTACTAAAGAATGAATGGGTCAACCAGGCAATTAGAGAAGAAATTAAAAAATATATGGAAACAAACGAAAATGAAAATACAACAATCCAATCGCTTTAGGATGCAGCAAAGGCAGTCCTGAGAGGAAAATACATCGCAATCCAGGCCTATCTCAAGTAACAAGAAAAATCCCCAATACAAAATCTAACAGCACACCTAAAGGAAATAGAAACAGAACAGCAAAGACAGCCTAAACCCAGCAGAAGAAGAGAAATAATAAAGATCAGAGCAGAAACAATATAGAATCTAAAAAACCTGTAGAGCAGATCAATGAAACCAAGAGTTGGTTTTTTGAAAAAATAAATAAAATTGATAAACCTCTAGCCAGGCTTCTCAAAAAGAAAAGGGAGATGACCCAAATAGATAAAATCATAAATGAAATGGAATTATTACACCCAATCCCTCAGAGATATAAGCAGTTATCAGGGAATACTATGAAAAATTATATGCCAACAAACTGGACAACCTGGAAGAAATGGACAAATTCCTAAACACCCACACTCTTCCAAAACTCAATCAGGAGGAAATAGAAAGCTTGAACAGACCCATAACCAGCGAAGAAATTGAATCAGTCATCAAAAATCTCCCAACAAATAAGAGTCCAGGACCAGATGGCTTCCCAGGGGAGTTCTACCAGATGTTTACAGCAGAGATAATACCTATCCTTCTCAAGCTATTCCAAAAAATCGAAAGGGAAGGAAAACTTCCAGACTCATTCTATGAAGCCAGTATTACTTTGATTCCTAAACCAGACAGAGACCCAGTAAAAAAAGAGAACTACAGGCCAATATCCCTGATGAATATGGATGCAAAAATTCTCAACAAGATACTAGCAAATCGAATTAAACAGCATATAAAAAGAATTATTCACCATGATCAAGTGGGATTCATTCCTGGGATGCAGGGCTGGTTCAACATTCACAAATCAATCAACATGATACATCACATTAATAAAAGAAAAGATAAGAACTACATGATCCTGTCAATCGATGCAGAAAAGGCATTTGACAAAATTCAGCAATCTTTCCTAATAAAAACCCTCGAGAAAGTCAGGATAGAAGGAATATACCTAAAGATCATAAAAGCCATTTATGAAAAGCCCACAGCTAGCATCATCCTCAATGGGGAAAAACTGAGAGCTTTCTCCCTGAGATCAGGAACACGACAGGGATGTCCACTCTCACCACTGTTGTTTAACATATTGTTGGAAGTGCTAGCATCAGCAATCAGACAACAAAAGGAAATCAAAGACATCGAAATTGACAAAGATGAAGTCAAGCTTTCACTTTTTGCAGATGACATGATATTATACATGGAAAATCCGATAGACTCCATCAGAAGTCTGCTAGAACTGATACATGAATTTAGCAAAGTTACAGGATACAAAATCAATGTACATAAATCAGTTGCATTCTTATACACTAATAATGAAGCAACAGAAAGACAAATAAAGAAACTGATCCCATTCACAATTGCACCAAGAAGCATAAAATACCTAGGGATAAATCTAACCAAAGATGTAAAAGATCTGTATGCTGAAAACTATACAAAGCTTATGAAGGAAATTGAAGAAGATATAAAGAAATGGAAAAACATTCCATGCTCATGGATTGGAAGAATAAATATTGTCCAAATGTCAATACTACCCAAAGCTATCTACACATTCAATGCAATCCCAATCAAAATTGCACCAGCATTCTTCTCAAAACTAGAACAAGGAATTCTAAAATTCATATGGAACCACAAAAGGCCCCGAACAGCCAAAGTCATTTTGAAGAAGAAGACCAAAGCAGGAGGCATCACAATCCCAGACTTTAGCCTCTACTACAAAGCTGTCATCATCAAGACAGCATGGTATTGGCACAAAAACAGACACATAGACCAATGGAATAGAATAGAAACCCCAGAACTAGACCGACAAACATATGGCCAACTCATCTTTGACAAAGCAGGAAAGAACATCCAATGGAAAAAAGACAGTCTCTTTAACAAATGGTGCTGGGAGAACTGGACAGTAACATGCAGAAGATTGAAACTAGGCCATTTTCTCACACCATTCACAAAAATAAACTCAAAATGGATAAAGGACCTGAATGTGAGACAGGAAACCATCAAAACCCTAGAGGAGAAAGCAGGAAAAGACCTCTCTGACCTCAGCCGTAGCAATTTCTTACTTGACACAACCCCAAAGGCAAGGGAATTAAAAGCAAAAATGAACTACTGGGACCTTATGAAGATAAAAAGCTTCTGCACAGCAAAGAAAACAACCAACAAAACTAAAAGGCAACCGACGGAATGGGAAAAGATATTTGCAAATGACATATCAGACAAAGGGCTAGTATCCAAAATCTATAAAGAGCTCACCAAACTCCACACCCGAAAAACAAATAACCCAGTGAAGAAATGGGCAGAAAACATGAGTAGACACTTCTCTAACGAAGACATCTGGATGGCCAACAGGCACATGAAAAGATGCTCAACGTCGCTCCTCATCAGGGAAATACAAATCAAAACCACACTCAGATATCACCTCACGCCAGTCAGAGTGGCCAAAATGAACAAGTCAGGAGACTATAGATGCTGGAGAGGATGTGGAGAAACGGGAACCCTCTTGCACTGTTGGTGGGAATGCAAACTGGTACAGCCACTCTGGAAAACAGTGTGGAGGTTCCTCAAAAAATTAAAAATAGAACTACCCTACGACCCAGCAGTAGCACTGCTAGGAATTTACCCAAGGGATACAGGAGTACTGATGCATAGGGGCACTTGTACCCCCAATGTTTATAGCAGCACTCTCAACAATAGCCAAATTATGGAAAGAGCCTAAATGTCCATCAACTGATGAATGGATAAAGAAGATGTGGTTTATATACACAATGGAGTACTACATGGCAATGAGAAAGAACGAAATATGGCCCTTTGTAGCAACGTGGATGGAACTGGAGAGTGTGATGCTATGTGAAATAAGCCATACAGAGAAAGACAGATACCATATGTGTTCACTCTTATGTGGATCCTGAGAAACGTAACAGAAACCCATGGGGGAGGGGAAGGAAAAAAAAAAAAAAAAAGAGGTTAGAGTGGGAGAGAGCCAAAGCATAAGAGACTCTGAAAAACTGAGAACAAACTGAGAGTTGATGGGGGGTGGGAGGAAGGGGAGGGTGGGTGATGGGCATTGAGGAGGGCACCTTTTGGGATGTGCACTGGGTGTCGTATGGAAACCAATTTGACAATAAATTTCATATATTGAAAAAATAAAAAATTTTTAAAAAAAGACTACAATTTCATTTGGGGCTAACCAGCAAATAGAGGATATCAGACCCATCTGTAATTTCAGCACTTTGCCCCCACTAATTCTGCTGGGGGGAGTAGGAACAGGCATAAATAAACAAGATGATAAACGCTAATGCCATGTGGTTTGAGAATTGGCAAAATCACTGGTCAGGAGGGAAAGGGATCTAGGACGCTCTCGTGGGCAGCATGACCGTGAACGACTGTGACCGAGACCAGTAACCACCTCAGGAGGCTCTTTCTCTTAACAACAGAATCCTGAAGGGTGTTTTCATTTTGCTTCATTTTTGGGTTTTGCTTTCTTTGGCTGTTTTTTGTTTTACTGGACACATTACTGTCCAGGTTAAAACCTGTGTATCCCAGACTCCTTTGTAGCCAAATGTAGTCTACAGGTGAAGTCTGGCCAAGGAGATGTAATCAGACCTTTGTAAGTTTACCTGTAGGAACCTCCTCAAAATGGAGGCGGCTCGGGGTGCCTGGGTGGCTCAGTCAGTTAAGCGTCTGACTGGGGCTCAGGTCAGGATCTCGCGGCTCCCTGCATCAGGCTGTGAGCCCCTGGAGCCTGCTTCAGACCCTCTGTCCCCCTCTCCGCCCCTCCCCCATTCACTCTCTATCTCTCTCAAAATAAATACACTTAAAAAAAAAAAAAACGTGGCGGCTCTATCCTCTGCTTCTTTTCTTCTTCCATCCTGCCCTCTGCATCAAGGATTGAGGAACTGCTGAATAGAATTTCTGCAGCCACCTGCGATCATCAAAAGCATCAAAAGAGCGAGCAACAGCCTGAAGGAGGCTGGGTCCCCCATGACTCCACAAAGCCTCCATTACACTACCTCATTGCCTGCCTGCAGAGTTCTTTCATGTGAAGAAAACTAGACTTCTATTTCAAATCATTACTATTTAGGGTTTCCCTATTCTACAGAAACTAAATTTTAATTAATGCAATGATCATGGTCCAGGCTGTGTTGAGACAAATAGACAGGAATTGGAGAGGACGTTAAAGAGGAACAGGCATGCATCAGAATGGAGGAAGGAAAACTTTAACCCACTCATTCATTCAACATAGAGGGAACATCAATCTAAGAAATTCAAACCCTGGCACACGGCAGGTGCTCAATGTTACTGGCAAGGAGTTAATAATTTGGATCAACCAATGGTCCTTTAATGTTTGACAAGGTCTGCAAGGCTAAAGAAGGCATTCAAGGATACAATATGTATATTTAAATAAATGAGTGAAACCACCTTCTGTCACAGATTCTTTGATATGTAAACTCATCCCTCAAAGGGAAAGGCTTTATTATCCATGTTACTGCTCCTCTAAACCAATACTTTCACTAAGGTGGGATCTGTGAAGTGATTCTTGAAAAGAATGACACAGTATGAAAATATACAATACAGTTAAGATTTACTAAATAAGTTATTAATAATCAACAACCAACCACTTCAGCGACTTCTATATATCACATTTATGTTAAGCCGATTCTATCTACGGGTCCTCAAATACTGGGATCCGAAATTCTTAACTTTTCTCATCTAGTCTCCTCTGGAACTTTAACTCAATGAAATCAGTTTGGCATTCATATCACACTCGAAGCCTTACTAATGCACGGGCTGCAGAAAAAGTAGCATCCAGAATTACATGTGGTAACTACACGGTTTATGGGAGTAGATCTCAAAGCAGACATTCTAAAATCTAGAACTCCGTATCCCTCTGGGGTACTAAATCATGGGACACTGCCTTTGGCTCTAAATTTGGAAAAGCTTATATAAAGAGAGAAAGTCTTTATATGGAAGTAAGTGGACAGTATTATTTCAAGTATTCGCCCAGGGGTCACACTGATGTGATGTGCTTCTTGGATATGCAAACAGATTTCAGAGAAAGGCTGGGAAGAACTTCCTTATTATGCCATAAAGACTGTAAGTTTTATATCAAGGGTCCTAAGGCAATCTCAAAGAGAAATGTAAGAGCAGAGAACATGATTTCAAGAGTAAGAGAACTTTTTCTTTACATAATGCACTCCATTTTAAAGAACAGAGAACACAGACTGGTTTCAACTCTTCAAACATAAAGTCACAAGTACTAGAATTGCTTTCTCAAAAGGGTTTCATTTAAAGCAGAAGGTAGAAAATCCCTGATCCTGGATATATCAAAACCAAAGTGCTCCAAAGGTGCCTGGGAATCCTGAATTAAGTACAAAGAGAAATTTCCAGACAACAGGATCCTAAGGAGACAGGACAATTAAATATATTTAAATGGTATGTGAAAGGGACCCAGGAACAGAAAATTAACACTAGGTAGAAACTAAGGAAATCTGAATAAATGATGCAATAATAATATATTAATACTGGTTCATTAATTATACAAATGTACCATACTAAAGTAAAATGCTAATATGGGAAAAATTGAACATGGTTGGGGGAATTATACGGGAATTCTCTTTACTATTTCAATTTTTCTGTAAATATAAAGCTGTTTTAAAAAAAATAAAGTCTACAAATGTTTTAAATTCCTAGAGCATGGGATAAAACAGAACTAAAAACTATCCCATAAAGTAATGACTCAGCAATTACTCCAACAAGGGTCATTTGAGCCCCAAAGTCTGTCTGGACTTCAGGTATAAAGCCAAGAAAAAGCCCAGTGCAACAGAAGGCAAGGATAATTCTATTTCATTTTGGAAAACTCTATTATATCAAGATTTTATTTTAATTAACAAAGTAAAGCAAGGACAACAGAACAGCAAATCCTAAGAAAACCAATTTCTTTTTATTTCAGCACTCCAAAATGAAAATTAGATTTTTCCAAATCCAATTTAGGTAAACAGAAAAAGAAAACATTTCACCAATTTCCCCCACCATCCACACCCACCTCTGGCAACCACCAATTTGTTCTCTGCACCTATGTTTTGTGTTAGATTTCACATAAAGAAGACATCATATGGGATTTTTCTTTCACTGACTTATTTTATTCAGCATGATGGCCTCAAGGTCCATCCATGTTGCAGCAAATGGCAAGATTTCATCCTATTTTATGGATGAATAATTTTACTATATACATCATATATATATTATATATATTATATATTATATGTTTTGTAATGTTATATATATAAATACATACACGCCCCAAAATTTATCCATTCATCAATGGACACTAAGCTTGCTTCCATATTTTGACTATTGTAAATGATGCTGCAATAAACATGGAGCTGTTTTTAACTGTTTAAGTTATAAATTAGTATTTTTTGTTGTCTTCAGATAAATATCCAGAAATAAAATTCCTGGGTCATACGATAGTCTTCTTAATTTTGTAAGGAAACTCCATATTATTCTCAACAGTGGCTGCACCAACTTATACTGCCACCAACAGTGCATAGGGTTCCCTTTTCTCCACATCCTCACCAATGTGTTATTTCTTATCTTTTTGATAATAGCCATTCTAATATGCATGAGCTGACATCTCATGGTAGTTCTGATTTGCATTTCCCTCATGATTAATGACATTTAGCATCTTTTCATGTACCTGTTGGACATCCATGTCTTCTTTTGAAAAAGGTCTACTCAGGGGCACCTGAAGAACACATGGAACTCTTGACATCAGGATCTTAAGTTCGAGCCCCATGTAGGGTGTAGAAGTTAAAAAATAAAATGTAAAATGGGGACGCCTGGGTGGTTCAGTCCGTTAAGCGTCCAACTTCAGCTCAGGTCATGATTTCACAGTTCGCGACTTTGAGCCCTGCGTCGGGCTCTGTGCTGACAGCTCAGAGCCTGGAGCGTGCTTCGGATTCTGTGTTCCCCTCTTTCTCTGCCCCTTCCCTGCTCCTGTTCTGTCTCCCTCTGTCTCTCAAAAGTGAATAAACATTAAAAAAAATTTTCTTGTAATAAATGGAAATGTAAAAAAAGAAAAAAGAAAAATGTCTATTCAGATCTTCTGCCCATTTCTTCACTGTGATTTTTGGTTGTTTGTTTGCTAAGTAGTTGTAAAAATTAGCTCCTTATCAGGTACATAACCTGCAACTGTTTTCTCCTATGCAGTACACTGCCTTTTGATCTTGGTATACTACCCCTTTGTTGTGCAGAAACTTTTTAGATTCATGTTGTCCCAACTGATGAGTTTGGTATCAGATTCAAAAACCCATCACCAAGACCCATGTCAAGGAGCTTACCACCTATGTTTTCTTCTAGGAGTTTTACAGTTTCAGGGCTTATGTTCAAGTCTTTAATCCATTTTGAGTTTGTTTTTTGTGCATGGTGTAAGATAGTGTGGGTCCAGTTTCATTCTTTCACAGTAGCTTCCAAATTGTCCAACACCATTTATGAAAGAGACTATCTTTTCCCCATTTGTATATTTGCGGATCTTCTGTCATCAATTAATTGACCATGTAAGTGTGGATTTATTTCTGAGTTCTCTAGTGTGTTCTAATGACCTATGTGTCTATTTTTATGCCAATACTAGACTCTTTAAATACCATAGCTCTATAATCTATTTTGAAATCAGATTGTGATGTATCCAAACTTTGTTCTTTCTCAAAATTGTTTTGGCTATTCGGGGCCTTTTGTGCTTCTGCAAATTTTAGGATTGTTCTATTTCTGTGAAAAATGCCATTGGAATTTTGACAAGGATTGCATTAAATCTGTACATTGCTTTGGGTAGTATGGACATTTTAACAATATTAACTCTTCTAGTCCATGAGCATGGAGTAGCTTTCCATTTTTTTGTGTCTTCAATTCTTTTTTTTTTTTTTTTTTTTTTTTTTTTTTTTTTTTAATTTTTTTTTTTTCAACGTTTATTTATTTTTGGGACAGAGAGAGACAGAGCATGAACGGGGGAGGGACAGAGAGAGAGGGAGACACAGAATCGGAAACAGGCTCCAGGCTCTGGCCATCAGCCCAGAGCCTGACACGGGGCTCGAACTCACGGACCGTGAGATCGTGACCTGGCTGAAGTCGGACGCTTAACCGACTGCGCCACCCAGGCGCCCCTCAATTCTTTTTATCAATGTCTTATATTTTTCTTTTTTTTTTTTTTTTTTTTTTTAATTTTTTTTTTCAACGTTTTTTATTTATTTTTGGGACAGAAAGAGACAGAGCATGAACGGGGGAGGGGCAGAGAGAGAGGGAGACACAGAATCGGAAACAGGCTCCAGGCTCCGAGCCATCAGCCCAGAGCCTGACGCGGGGCTCGAACTCACGGACCGCGAGATCGTGACCTGGCTGAAGTCGGACGCTTAACCGACTGCGCCACCCAGGCGCCCCTGTCTTATATTTTTCAACATATAGATCGTTCACCTTTTTGGTTACATTTATTCCTAGGTACTTTTTTTTTTTCATGTTTATTTATTGTTTTTGAGAGAGACAGAGACAGAATGTGAGTGGATTAGGGGCAGAGAGAGAGGGAGACACAAAATGGGAAGCAGGCTCCAGGCTCTGAGTTGTCAGCACAGAGCCTGACGCAGGGCTCGAACTCACGAGCTGTGAGATCATGACCTGAGCCAAAGTCGGATGCTCAACAGACTGAGCCACCCAGACGACCCGGTACTTTATTCTTTTTGATGCGATTGTGAATGGGATTATTCTCATTTCTAATAGTTCACTATAAGTATACAGAAGTGCAACATTTTTTGTGTACTGAATTTTATCCTGCAACTTTATTGAACTGGTTTATTAGTTGTAACAGTTTTTTTGATGGAGTCTTCGGGGTTTTCTATATATAATATCACACATTTGCAAATGGTGACAGTTTTACTTCTCCCTTTCCAACTTGGATGCCTTTAATTCTTTTCCTTACTTAACTGCTGTGTCTAGAACTTCCAATATTATGTTGAATATAAGTGGCAAGAATGGGCATCATCTTGTTCCTGATCTTAAAGGAAAAGTTTTCAGTTTCTCACAGTTGAGGTAATGTTACCTGTGAACTTGTCATATATGGCCTTTATTACGTTGAAGTATGTTTTCTCTAAACCCACTTTCTTGAGTTTTTATATAGATGGATGTTAAATTTTGATAAATGTGTTCATCTTCATCTTACTGAGATGATCTTATGATTTTTATCCTTCATTTTATTCATGAGGTCTATCATGTTGACTGATTTGTGGATGTTGAACCATCCCTGCATCCCTGGAATAAATCCCACTTGATCACAGTATAATGATCCTTTAATATATTGTTAAATTCGATGTGCTAATACTTTTTTTGGTGATCTTTACATCTATGTTCATTAGGGATATTGACCTGCAATTTTCTTTTCTTGTGGCATCCTTGTCTGGTTTTGGTATTAGAGTAATGCTGGGCTTATAACAACATGAGTTTGGAAGAATTCCCTCCTTTAAGAAGGACTGATATTAACTTTTCTTTGAATGTTTTGTTAAAACTCCCCTGTGAAGTCATTCTGGTCCTGGACTGTTGTTTGTTGGGAGGCTATTGATTACTGATTCAATTTATTACTGGTAATTGATTCACATTTTCTATTTCATCATGATTCAGTCTTAGTAGATTGTAGGTTTCTAGAAATTTATCTCTTTTAGGTTGTCGAATTTGTTGGCATGTAATTGTTCACAGTAGTCTCTCATCCTCTATGTTTCTGTGGTACCAGCTGTAATATCTTCTCTTTCATTTCTGATTTTATTTGAATCCTTCTTTCCCCGGTGAGTCTTTCTAAAGGTTTGTCAACTGTGTTTATCTTTTCAAAGAACCAGCTCTTACTTTCATTGATCTTTTCTACCTTCTTTTTAGTCTCTATTTCATTTATTTCTAATTTAGTAGTTGTTAATTGTTTCCTTGTAATAACTTTGGGCTTCACTTACTCTTTTTCTAGTTTTTTAAGGTGTAAAGCTCGGTTGCTTATTTCAAACTTTCTTGTTTCTTGAGGTAGGCATTCATCACTATGACCTTCCCTCTTTGAACCTCTTTTGCTACATCTGATAAACTCTGGTATGTTACACTTTCATTTTCCAAGGTCTCAAGGTGTTTCTCTTTTGACTTCTTTGTTCTTTGACTCATTGGTTGTTCAGTAGCATGTTATTTAATCTCTGCATATTTGCAATTTTTCCAGTTTTATTCATGTAATTACTACTGTGATACCACTGTGGTCAGAAAATAAATCTGATATAATTTCAACTATTTTAAATTTATTAAGACTTATTTTGTGGCCTAACATGATCTACCTTGGAAACTGTTCCATGTACACTTGAGGAAATGTGTATTCTGTTGCTTTTGCTTGAAACGTTCCATACATATATGTTAAGTCCATCTGGTCTAACATGTCCTTTAAAACTGATGTTTCTTTATTGATTTTCTGTCTGGATGATCTACCCATTGATGTAAGTGGGATACTAAATTCCCAAACTCTTATTGTATTGCAATTTTTCCCTTTACATCTCCTAATATATATGCAGGGGTAGATTCTATTCACATCTCTAAATCAATGATTTCAAAATTGCAGTCTTGCAGCTCAGGTGTAAAAGTTTTATGTTTTTTTTTTTTTTAATTAAAAAAGAAACTAAGACTTAATGATATTTAACATACAGGGGAGCCCCAGCACCTCACTCATCCTTGCAGTAGATGCCCATGAGTTATCGATTATAAAGGAGATTCCCAAGGAAAAAGGGAAGCGCCACACAGAGGCATCAGCAGTGCCCCATTCTCACTTCTCTCTCAATACATTATGATGATGCAGTTTACTTGTGCCCGGTAAAGTAAAATGACAGATTTTTACATAAACTAATCTTCACAAGTGGCTGAGTGGCTTGAAAATATTCAACACATATTGAAGGTAATACAAATTCTGCAAAAGCCTAATTATATAAAAAAATGACAGTATTAATTATGCCTACCTCCTAGAACCAGCTCATAAGTTTCAAATGCAATCTCACCAGTTATGAGAGGAACTTAGTGGGTGGGGGGAGGGAGGAAAAAAGGAAGAGGAAAAGAATGATAGAAAAGGAAGGAAGGAAGGAAGGAAGGAAGGAAGGAAGGAAGGAAGGAAGGAAGGAAAAAAGGTAGACGGTATAAAACTTTGGGTTTACATCAATTATCACAAATGAATAAATCTACTCTTAAGTATATAGAGAAGTAGGTATCAGCCTCCTTATATATCAGCATCACAGGGTTGGTTTTTTTTTTTAGAAGCCAATTTCCTTCCCTGGAAATTCTGATTCAACATGCTGGCAATTGGACTGGTGCATCATGTTTTCTTTTTTTAAAGTTTTTTTTTTTTAATTTATTCATTTTTGAAAGATAGAGACAGAGCGCAAACGGGGGAGGGCCAGAGAGAGAGGGAGACACAGAATCCGAAGCAGGCTCCAGGCTCTGAGTTGTCAGCACAGAGCCCGACGCGGGGCTCAAACTCATGGACCGTGAGATCACGACGGCCACTCAACCGACTCAGCCACCCAGGCGCCCCGCATCATGTTTTCTTAAAAACCATCATAAGACAGTCTAATACATAATCAAAGTTGAGAATCATTTGTACAGTGCCTTGAGATATTAACAAATGATAGTAGATAGCCATTATTAATAGCATCATTATTTTTAAATACTGTTTCATATTTATCATATTCTTTAATATCATATCTTATTAATAATATTTTATTATAATTATTTGTAATTTTTTATTAAAAAAATTTCTTTAACCAATATGGTATAAGATCAAAAAAGAATTGAAGACCAGCACTGTAAATGAAAATACATTGAAATAAAACACAACTTAAAATATAAAAAATTTACTGAAATGCATTAGTAACTTACCAAGGATTTAATGATCTCTATTGTTTTTTTAATTTTTTTTTAACGTTTACTTATTTTTGAGACAGAGAGAGACAGAGCATGAACGGGGGAGGGTCAGAGAGAGAGGGAGACACACAATTTGAAACAGGCTCCAGGCTCTGAGCTGTCAGCACAGAGCCCGACGTGGGGCTCAAACTCATGGACCGTGAGATCATGACCTGAGCTGAAGTCGGACGCTTAACCGACCGAGCCACCCAGATGCCCCTATTTTAAAAAATTACTGGAAGACAGATATAATCAGTATTAGCCAAAACACATGCCATTCATTATATATAACAGCTAGGTTGTCAGAGGACCAAAGACCACTACTATGAATCTCTCATCCCTAAAAGTATTTCAGTTAAACAATAAAAACTCTAGGGCACTGAATTTCATTTTCATATTATACAAACTTGTACATTTAAAAGCAAGATTTTTTTTTCAAGTGTGCACAGGGAAATCAAAACTCAATTCATTCTTTGAGAAAATAAATTGCATGTGGAAAAAGCAGAACTATTAAAGAGCTCTGAACAAATATTTCATATCAAAGTCTATTAAAATAATCAAATTACCAATGAACTAAAAGCATTGGTAAATCAGATAGAAGAAATTGCTTCAGAGAAAGTAAACAAAGAGTAGACATAAATAGATACATCCCTGAGAAAACTCTGGCTTCACCCACCAAGAATGACCAGTCAATATATCCCAGTTACACTAGCATATGAATAAATTGTGCTCCCTTCCATTCGCAAAAGGTCCTGGTTTAAGTGGTAAGTTAAGATGGTCATCCGCCCTCGATCTTCAACTTTGACCCCATCTTTGTTTCAGTCTTCAGCAAAATTCACTTCAACGAGGTTTTCATCCCACCACCTCCATGAAATAGCTATTGTTTCAGTCATCGGTAACCATCTATTATAAAATTCAACAGCTAAATACAGGTTCTCATCTTGCCTGACGTATCTCCATAGCATAGCAAACTACACCACATCTTGCCTCTGTCTTTCTTGAATCACGTTCTTCCCTTGCCTTTTTGGAAACCACTCTCCATTGGTTCTCCTCCCATCAGCCTGGCCACTCAGTACCCACTGCTGCTTTCTCATCATCTGCATAAGAAGCACTCCCATATTTGTTGGGGCACCTGGGTGGCTCAGTGGGTTGAGCACAGCACTTGGGCTCAGATCATGATCTCAAAAGTTTGTGAGTTTCAGCCCCATATCGGGCTCACTGCTGTCAGCACAGAGCCACTTCATATCCTCTGTCCCCTTCTCCCTGCCCCTCCCCCACATGCACAGGTGTTCTATTGCACATGTGATCTCTTGCAAAAGAAGCATTAAAAGAAAGCAGTCACATTTTGGTGAGTACCTCTTCCAAATCTACTTTACATCCATTTACAATGAATTCACTCAAGCTACTTTCCCTAATAATCAAGTGAACTCCCCACCCCCAATTTGTCTGGGGATGAATAGGCTCCTTACCTAATAAAATTCCTCAGAGAATGAAATAACACCCTTGTAAAACACAATGGCCTCTTCTAGGTCCTGGAGTCCTGAGTACTACTCTTAAATGAATGTTATACAAAATACTCCAGGAAGGATACTGGAAAAAGTAAGCAATAAAACCAATCATCTTGCCTTAAAACTGCTAAATGGTGCTTTTTAAATGTTTATGTTTGTTTTCTTAATTTCAATATATTTAAACTAAAAACAAACCAACAGTTCACTCTTTTCTCCCACCCCTCACCCCTCTGGCAATTACCAATCTGTTCTCTGTACCTACAAGCTTAATTTTGTTTTTTTAGATTCCACATATAACAGAGGTCATGCAGTATTTGTCTTTCTCTGACTTACTTCAGTTAGCATAATGCCTTCAAGATCCATCCATGTTGTCACAAATGGCAAGATTCCTTTCTTTTTTGTGGCTGAATAATATTCCAATGTATATGAATGCCACAATTCTTTATCCATTCACCCATCAATAGATACTTGGGTTACTGTAAATAATACTGTAATAAACATGAAAAGTGTTTACATTTTTCTGAAATAGTGTTTTTGTTTTTGGATACATACCCAGAAATGTAATTGCTGGGTCATATGGTAGTTCTATTCTTAATTTGTGAGGAACCACCATACTGTTCTCCATGATGGCTGCACCAATTTATATGGCCACCAAAAGTGCACAAGGGTTCCCTTTTTTTTTTTAATGTTTATTTATTTTTGAGACAGAGAGGGACAGAGCATGAGTGGGGGAGGGGCAGAGAGAGAGGGAGACACAGAATCCGAAGCAGGCTCCAGGCTCTCAGCCATCAGCCCAGAGCCTGACACGGGGCTCGAACTCACAAACCGTGAGATCGTGACCTGAGCTGAAGTCGGACGCTCAACCGACTGAGCCACCCAGGCGCCCCCAAGGGTTCCCTTTTATCCACATTCTCACCAACACTTATTGTCTTTTTGATAATAGCCATTTTAACAGGCATGAGGGGACATCTCATGGTACTTCTGATTTCCATTTCCCTGATGATTAATGTTGAGCATCTTTTCATGTACCTGTCGGCCACCTGTACGTCTTCTTTTATAAAAATGTCTATTCGGGGGCACACAGGTGGTTCAGTCGGTTAAGCACATGACTTTTGATTTTGGCTCAGGTCATGATCTCACAGGTCATGAGTTTAAGCCCCACATCAGATTCTGCGCTGACAGCATGGAGCTTGCTTGGGATTCTCTATCTCCCTGTCTCTCTGCCCTTCCTCTGCTTGTGCACGTACATTCTCTCTCAAAATATATATATACGTATATTTCAGAATGTTCTATTCAGTTCTTCCACCTATTTTTTCAATGGATTTTTTTTTTTTTTTGGCTGTTGAGTTGTACAAATTCTTTGTATGTTTTGGATATTAGCCCCTTAATATATGATTTGTAATTGTTTTCTCCCATTCAGCACATTGCCTTTTCATCTTGGTGATGCTATCACATTGCTGTGCAGAAGCTTTTTGTCTTTTAACTTTTTTTAATTTACATCCAAGTTAGTTAGCATAGAGTACAACAATGATTTCAGGAGTAGATTCCTTAATCTCCCTTACCCCATTTAGCTCATCCCCCCACCCACACCCTCTCCAGTAACCCTCTGTTTGTTCTCCATATTTATGAGTCTCTTATGCTTTGTCCCCCTCCCTATTTTTATGTTATTTTTGTTTCCCTTCCCTTACGTTCATCTGTTTTGTCTCTTGAAGTCCTCATATGAGTGAAATTATATGATTTTTGTCTTTCTCTAATTTCACCTACCATAATACCCTCCAGTTCCATCCACATAGTGCAAATGGCAAGATTTCATTCTTTCTGATTGCCGAGTAATACTCCATTGTATATATATATACCACATCTTTATCCATTCATCCATCGATTGACATTTGGGCTCTTTCCATACTTTGGCTATTGTTGATAGTGCTGCTATAAACACGGGGGTGCATGTGTCCCTTCAAAAGAGCACACCTGTTATCCCTTGGATAAATACCTAGTAGTGCAATTGCTGGGTCGTAGGGTAGTTCTTTTTTTAATTTTCTGAGGAACCTCCGTACTGTTTTCCAGAGTGGCTGCACCAGCTTGCATTCCCATCGATAACGCAAAAGAGATCCTCTTTCTCCGCACCCTTGCCAACATCTGTTGTTGCCCGAGTTGTTGATGTTAGCCATCCTGACACGTATTAAGGAGGTATCTCATTGTGGTTTTGATTTGTATTTCCCTGATGATGAGTGATGTTGAGCATTTTTTCATGTGTCAGTTGGCCATCTGGATGTCTTCTTTGGAGAAGTGTCTATTCATGTCTTTTGCCCATTTCTTAACTGATTGTTTTTTGGGTGTCGAGTTTGGTAAGTTCTTTATAGATTTTGGATACTAACCCTTTATCTGAAATGTCGTTTGCAAATATCTTCTCCCATTCTGTCGGTTGCCTTTCAGTTTTGTATGCAGAAGCTTTTTAGACAGACATAGTCCGAACTGACGCTTTTGGTAGCATATTCAAAAAATCATCTCTAAGACCTATCTCAAGGAGCTTACCACCTGTTTTCTTCTAGGAATTTTATGGTTTTAGGTCTTATGTTCAAGTCTTTCATTCATTTGGAATTTTTTTTGTGTGTAAGTTGTTAAAATAGTGTCCAGTTTCATTACTTTGCATGTGGTTGTTCAGTTTCCCCAACACCATTTATTGAAGAGACTGTCCTTTCTGCACTATATACTCATGGAGGCTTTCTTCGTTTTAAGTTTATTTTGAGAGAGAGAGTGCAAGCAGGGAAGGGGTAGAGAGAAGGAGAAAGAATCCCAAGCAGGCTCCACACTGTCAGTGCACAGCCTGATGTGGGGCTCAGTGTCACAATCCATGAGCCAAAATCAAAAGTCAGACATGTAACCAACTGAGCCACCCAAAAGCCCCTATTCATGGCTTCTCTGTCATCAATTCATCATATATACATGTATGTATGTATGTATGTGTATATATATGTGTGTGTGTGTGTGTGTGTGTACATATTTGAGAAGAAAAAAAAAGCTTGAAGTATCACATTCCCTGATTTCAAAATACGTAGATAAGAAAGCTATAGTAATCAAAACAGTATCCTATTAGCATACAAATAGACACAAATAGACACACACACACACACACACACACACACACACACACAATGTCTGTGTCTAATAGGATACTGTTTTGATTACTATAGCTTTTTCATCTATGTATTTTGAAATCAGGGAATGTGATAGCTCAAGCTTTGTTGTTGTTTTTCCTCAAGATCACTTTGACTATTCAGAGTCTTTCATGGTTCCATACAAGTTTTAGGATTGTTTGTTGTTTTTCTGTGAAAAGTGCCATTGGAATTTTGATAGGGATTGCATTAAATCTGTATGTTCCTTTGGGTAGTATAGGCATTTTAATAATATCAGTTCTCCCCATCTATGAACATGGAATAGCTTCTCATTTATTTGTAGCTTCGCCACTTTCATCACAGTATTATAGTTTTCAGTGCACTCTTTAACCTCCTTGGTGAAATTTATTCCTAGGCATTTTATTCTTCTTGATAGGATTGTAAATGGGGTTGTTTTCTTAATTTCTCTGATAGTTCATTATTCATGTAAAAAAAAAAACAGATTTTTGTGTATTGATTTTATATCCTACAACTCTACTGAATCCTTTTATTATTTCTAACAGTTTTTTTGATGCAGTCTTTAGAATTTATATATATATATATATATATATATATATATATATATATATATATAATTTGTCATTTGAAAACTGTAATACTTTGACAGCTGCCTTTTCAACTTGGATAGCTTTTATTTATTTTTCTTGCCTAATTACTCTGGCTAGGACTTCCAATACTATGTTGAATAAATGGTGTCTTAATCATTATAAATTAAGAAAAATCTAAAAGAAAAAACTGAAGATGCCCTGCAGGAGTACAACTAAATAATTAAAGAGTTTGGAAATATTTTTTTATGAGAATAAATTAAGACTTTTTGAGTTAAATGGATATTTATATTTAGTACCTATTTAGGGAATACAGAAATCCATGTATTATGCCACAGAGCCTGAAAAACCTTATTAACATTTAATCTTTAGGTTAAAAGTGTATTTAAGAGTCTGAAAGGTTTAAATCAATTCCTATGAAGAGCATTACCTACTTCCCACAATGCAGCCATAATGGGTCTGTCCATGTTTGATTATCCTAACATTATAAAAACTATGCCACTAAAAACCAAATGCTTCTGATAAATTCTCACAAGAAGCCACTAGGCCAGAAATGTATTTTACACCTGGCAAGTTTCTACTGTGTAAGCAGAGGGGAATAGGAAAAGGAAGTTAAGTCTAACAACGTTTTAAGTCTTTCTGGACATAGAAGAAAAAGTCATATGAAGGAATTTTTCTTTTTTGACCCTTGTAAAGGTTAACCATCTACCCGTTCCCAGAAAACATCCTCACCATAACCCAAATGAAGGAAGCGGAGTTCTTCATGTTGGAACACTGACATCTCTTGAGCTGCTGACAGAATTCAAAGCTGCTCCATCAACTGTCCTTTGCCCTGCTGACCTGGGCGACAATAAACTGTGTTTCCTGTCAATCAATAAATCAATCACTGCCTAGCAAACTGTAGACGTAGTGTCATAACCTTAAGGGTTCATCATGAAATACTAAAAAATTATAGCCCCTCACATTGGTTTTGACATGTTGACAGCTAGGTCCACAATAGTACTCACACTTGAAAAGTCAATCCATAACATTTTCTGAAGCAAAATCCATTTAAGTTTGGCACATGCTTCTAACACAGAAGGCCTATCTTCAATCCCTAGGCTACTCTTACAACCTCAACTATTCCTGATCACCTCAAAAAGCACAGCACCCCTCTAACTGACCCACAGTGAGGGCCAAAGAGGTTCGTTATGCCAATAAGCACTTCCGTTTTTAATACCTTCTCTAGATCTTACATTTGGGCTTGATTAGATATGAGAACTACTTGCGGGGGGGGGGGATAGGGAGATCTTCATATACAGCAATATTATACATAATGACAATATAAAGAACTTCTTAAATTTCCTTACACAGGATTTTGACTCAAAAGGAATACAAATATTTATAATCAAAATTAAGTCCAAATTAAGCTACATTGGGATATATTCAAACCACACTCTGACACTCTCTGAGACCTCTAGTTGGTAAGGAGAAAACAAATGACATTTATTTGGAGTTCCAGGGTTTGCTAGGCACTAAGTCAATGTCCTTCTCAAATTGATACTGGTTACATAGTACACGATCATGTGATTGATCAAATTACTTCTGAATAAAATAGAAGTCTTTTTGTTCCAGACGCCTGGGTGGTTCAGTCATTTGAGCATCTGACTTCGGCTCAGGTCATGTTCTCACAGTTCGTGGGTTTGAGCCCCACGTTGGGCTCTATGCTGACAGCTCAGAGCCTGGAGCCTGCTTCAGATTCTGTGTCTCCCTCTCTCTCTGCTCCTCCCTGCTCACACTCTGTTTCTCTCTCAAAAATAAAATAAACATTAAATTTTTTTAAAAAAAAAAATTTTTGTTCACCCTTAAAAAAAAGTAAAAAGTACACAGATTTTAATTCCAAAGAACCACGTACCATGAAGTAATTCTGATTATCTACATACGGTCCACTACAGGACAAGGCAAACCCACAATGGAAGAAACCTTACTAAACTCAAGGTAAATAAACACTTTTAGCTCATGGGTACTATGGGCTTTTAGAGAATTTAAGAGCAACTTCTATGAGTAGGCCCCAGCTTCTCAACAAAAGATCTGCCCTAGGACACTGGTAAACACTTTCATATGCTAACACCTCACACTTCAGTGGCCCTTACTCAGATCCAGGTCCAGGGGAACAGAACAGGTCAGGTTTTTCAACTTCTGGGTGATTCGATTTTGTTTTTCATAGGAATGATATATACACAAAACAGAATGTGAAGCAAGGCTATCCAAAGGTCTGGTTTGGTTTTTAATCGAAAAGAAAGGAAACAATGCATTAGCATCGGCTTATGCTACGTCCAACATACCAAGCAGTCTCCAAGATAACAGTAAGTGCAAAAGCAAGGTTGCAAATGAATGAGTATGCGTCCGCATTTTATAAAGGAAATATATACATATATTTTTACAAATGCCAAGAGGAAAAATGTTAGTTAGAACACAAAAATAGAAGGGAGCATTGATTTTACGTTAATCTGTCCTATTTTATGAATTTGGCACCCTGTGCTTATGGGATTAAAAAGAAGGTGAAAGAGAAGAGTTTAACATGCCAGCCAACTTGCCCAACCCAAAAGGTGTTGGCCAACAATCATTAAACACCACACTGGAGTAGAACAAAGAATTACTAACACGGTACATTGAGTTTCAGAGTGAAAGTTAAAAGCAGAGAATTTGTGGAACACTATCTACCAATCTCTCCTCCCCAAATTACCAAGTAATTTACGCTATTTAAACAGTGTTTTTAAGTGTTTTTTTAAGAAGCTAGGGAAAGTGACTTACAACCACATTCTCGGGACAGCCAATAAAGATACAACTCACTCTATTTTTTAGATTTTTTTAACGTGTATTTATTTTTGAGAGAGAGACAGAGTGCGAGTGGGGGAGGGGCAGAAAGAGAGGGAGACACAGAATCTGAAACAGGCTCCAGGCTCTGAGCTGTCAGCACAGAGCCCGACACGGGGCTCAAACCCACGAACTGAGATCACGACTGGAGCCGAAGTGGCACATTTAACCAACTCAGCCACCCAGGCGCCCCAACTCACTCTATTTTATAGAGCAGAATGTAGGGTTCCCCCACCATGCACTGTAACACACTGTAGAAAATTCAGGAAATACTTGTTCTTCAAAGGTTAGGGTAAGTTTTGTATAAATCGGTGTTACATTTCAGAATGTACCCAAGTCCCCATTCCCAATTCTGTGAGTATTTTCATACTGCTCCCACAAAGAACTTTTCCCTTCAATAGTTCCCTGAAACGAGGGCAGGAAACCTCATTGAAAACGGAGTGGGGAACCCTTAACAGGCCGCTCTCACATACACACAGCACTTGCAGCCTGCATCACCAGCAGAAAGGAATTATTTTGACAGGGAGGGTGCTTTTCACATAGCAGTTTTATTTGCTGCCTTTACGAAAAGGAAGGGAAGTTCCCTCCCTGCCCCAGCAACAAAGCAGCAATCACCTCCTGCAGCCAGTGAGGAAACCACCACAACTTGGAACTCCTGTCCTTCTCCAGGGAAACTCTGTGCAAAAGAACCCTCCCCAATTTCTTCCCTGAAACTAGTCAAAGCTGACCTTGCCTGGGTCTCTTCGGACCTGTCCGTGGTTCACCATAGTTTGCTTGTCCCCAGGTGCACTTCCTTTGCCATTCCCTGATAAACTCATTTTGCTAGTAAAGTAACCGGCTATTTTATTTTTAAGGTTGACATTTACCAGAAATGAACACAGAAGAAGGTGTAACAAGCTAAAAACCAATTACCTTAGGAGAATGAGAATCAAAAGGGGAGCAAGAAATCATTAACTTTCTCTGTATTTGCCTTTATATCATATAAATGCTGAAATCAACTCTGTACTCCATTTAAAAGCTCTTTAAGAAGGAGGTGAGGAGGGAGAATTTATGAGCAAAAATAGCACACAGAAGCAGATTAGAAACTGAAAACAGGCTGGGGGTAGACCTCAAAATGTTAGTTCTGTTCTCTCAGAAAAGGAGAAGCTGACAAGGGCGGGGGTGGCGGCTGGGGGGGGGGGCGGTAGGAAACACCACCAGTCACATGCTAGTTAAAAGAAAGCATTTTGGTTCATTTATTCATAAACTCATTTAGTATTTGCCTACCTAACTTTATAAAGGATTTTAACAGCCTGCACAATGCATTCTTTAAGTCGATAGTTGCGGCACTGAAATGAGAGCAGCCTAGTTGTTCAACAGGGAGAAGAGGCCTCCTACTTCGATGAAAACTGAAGATACTGATGGCATAAACTTTCTGCCTCACGCCACACAGTAAAATTCTATTACACACTCACGCAACGTGTATATAAACTTACATATAGTTATGAAACTGTAAATTTAATACAAAAACTAAGAAATTTCTCTCAAGATGGAGTGAAGAAAAATCCTTCTAGGCCGATGTGCACGGCAAGAGATCAAAACCGAAAATACCGGGATCATTACTATTCCTAGGCTCAGGTGCTCATCTCTGAACCTCCCACATGAGGCAAAATGCCCAGCATACGGTAGGTGCCCAGTAACACTGATGAAGTTTATCAGTGACTGAAACGCATATCCTGTTTGGTCAGCAGCGGTGGCAGTTTGGTCAGGTTTCCAACCTTCTCAGCTCCTACGTTCCAGTCTACAGGAAGGGTCTAGACTGGTTCACTGTCCTGTGGTCAGTCACCTTCCTCATCCCCGTATCTTTGTGGTTTTCCTTCTGCCCTAAAGACTACTCAGAATAACTCAGTGCTTAACAACATCAGCTTTGGGATCACACAGACCTAGTTCAAATCCCAGTTTTGTCATTAGCTGTAGGACTTTGGAGACATTTGAGACATTTATTTAACAAGTCTGAGTCTACAAAGTGTGGACTATAGTAACAGGAGATTCAATGAAAAAACATGTAGAAAGAGCTTAGGATGGTGTCTGAACAAAATAAATCAATACTCAGCAAACGTAGTTGTCCGCCCTGGAAAAGACCTGCTTACCCTTCAAATGCTAGAGCAAATATTTTATACTCCTTTTCTCTACCTCTCTTTTACCCCTTTATTATTCTCACCTGTATATCACAGTATTTAATTCTTTCCACTAATAGTTATATACTTCTCTTTCAGCAAAGTTATATACTTCTCTTTCAACAAAGTGTATAGTCAAGGCATGTAGAAAAAAATAATGTACTCCTTCCTTTTACCTTCAAAATTGAGTATAGCTCCCGGCACAGCACGAAGAAGTCTTGAAATAACAGTTCTGTAACATGAACTTTAAAAACCATGCATTGTGTTGTTTTCCTGTACCACTAAATAGTTACCCCCAAAACTCAACACACGTACAGAGGCTCACAAACTTAACCATCATAATTTTAGAGTGTTCTAACTTTCCAATTAGTCTCTAAGACTATGTCTTATAAAATTGCTTCTAACAACAACCTGTATGAACAGAAATCCAATCTTAGAACTTTTTTTTTTTTAATGTAAAGAACAAACCACGAGAGGCTCAATATAGAGGTCCCTCACTTAATGAACCATATGGCCAAGTTCTAAAGCAGCTACACACTGAATTCTATTTCTTTCTTTGGCATTCATTATAAAAATAAGACATTGATGCTTAAACCTCTTCCTGTAAATCTACAGGCTGGTTAATAATCAGTAACACTTACGGTCAAGTTGCCAATGCCAAGAAGGTTCCGTGTGAACTACACCCCACCACTGCTCCACCCACACACACATCTGGAAATGATGTGGGCCAAAGGGAGGAAATGTACCTTTCCCCCGCTTTCCCCTGCCAGGACACATAAAAAGAATGGTTTTAATATCCTGGGCACACATCCATGAACCTGGTTATAACTTTTCCTCCTTCCAGGACTTTAAAAAAAGCCTATCCAGGGGCGCCTGGGTGGCTCAGTTGGTTAAGCGTCCGACTTCAGCTCAGGTCACGATCTCACGGTCCGTGAGTTCGACCCCTGTGTTGGACTCTGTGCTGATGGCTCAGAGCCTGGAGCCTGCTTCCGATTCTGTGTCTCCCTCTCTCTGCCCCTCCCCCATTCATGCTCTGTCTCTGTCTCAAAAATAAATAAACGTTAAAAAAAAAATTTTTTTTTTAAAAAGTCTATCCGAATCTAAAGGAATACCATGACACTGTAAGTTGACAAGCATTAGCAAATTCGCACCACGAACAACTAGCCCAAATAGGTGAAGGATGCATGAAGCCCTGATTTCAAGCACTTGCCAATTTCCACAGAGCAAATGGCCATGGCCATGGCCATTTACAACCTAATAAGTGGCTTGCACATTTCTTGAGTACTTAATAAGCATCTGGAGACTCTCTCTTGCAATCACTGCTCTTGAAAAAGGATACTTGAATCCCTAGATTTCTGGTAACCTTAAAATACAAAGTATGTTAATTCTACCTTGTATAAACTAATAAAACTGTAACCAACTACTTCATATTGTTGTATCTGAGTCTCAGCAGGAATTAAAACCCTTCTAAAAGGGAAAAAACACAGTTCCCTAGGTCTTGACTGTAAATAAATAAAATTTAATCATTTTAATTTAAAAATTCTAATAGAAAAAATTTGGAACATCTATATTTGACCTGGAAGATATTTTAATACATCAGGTGTCTAATAATTCCTCTATCATCCCTAGACACAGAATGAAATATTCCAATAAAGAGAATATGATTTGCACCAAAGGAGAAAAAAAATACAATCAAACTAGTTTTTGTTTTGTTTTACTTGCCAGAAAAATCTCTACTGACTACATTCAGTTGTGACAGCGAATCCCAGGGCCTAATTTTTATAATACATCTGGAATCTTTCAGTTTTATCTAATCACTGATTTAAATTTTAAAGAACTATTTGAGATCTATATGGAAACAATTTATCATACACACAACACTTCATGATTCCACCTGCCGCAGACAAGAAAAGTAACCACAAATGCCAGTACAGTTTTATTTATTCACCAAGTATTACTCAACACTTTCTACACTCCCAGAACTATTCTAGGAATAAGGGTTACAGCAATGAAATTCCTGCCTCACGAAGTTCACATTCCTTGCAAGAAGACATAAAATATACAAAATAAATAAAATACACAGGATGTTGCACAATGATAAATGCTAAGGAGAAAAACAAGTCAGGGAAGTAAAAAAGGAGAGGTTAGGTCACTTGCAACATCTAGACTCTAAGGAGGTGATGAGTAAGTAGGAAGTGAGACAGATGGGGCCCAAGGCTCCCTGTAGGGAAAGGAACCCCTCGTGCAGAGGCATCGAGGCCACTGCTTTCCTGGAACGTTCAGAGAAAGATGGACAAAGCGAATCTGGCTAGAGCTAAGTAAGAAAGGGGAACAGTGGTGGGAATTAAGGCCACAAACAGAAGTTAACCTGGGGTTTAAAACCCGTGTTTCTGAACTTCTCATTTACACTTTTAATGTTTTTTTTTTTAAAGCAATTAAATGAATTTGTGGTAAGGTTTTCACATCAATTGCTATCATTACAAAGAGAATGTTCTCAACGTGGGAAAAAGCCGGAAGTTTCATTGCTTTGTTCCTGAAAATGTGTGGAGGACGGGAGTGGGGAGAGGGATGAATATTCTATTCCTCTCACTCTTCAGCTCCATGATATTTTATACACCTTTTTTTTTTTTTAAACAGTCTTTACAATTCAGCAAACTGCTGGTTTCACAGTATAAAATGACAATCTGAGTCCATGAAGAGAACGGGCTGAATATCATTTTCACGGAAAAGAAGCCAATATCAAAAGAACAAGGTCCAGTAAGATAAAGATTTAAACACGGTTGCCAGAAGTCAAGGCGACGCTATAGATTTCTGAGTCCGCTACTCATTCCACTAGACGTTTAACTGCAAGTAGGGTAGTTCGTGCCATCCAGGTTGTCCTCTAGGACCGCGACATTATTACAAAATGATCAGCGAGCAGTAAAAGTACAACACGTAAAAAGCTGGCAAACCCTGAGAATAAACCAAACCATCTCCAGGGTCCCCTTCTCTGCACCTAACACATGAAGAACACTCCACATTAGCTGAGTCAAGGGAAACACAACCAGTGCTCATGCTCTTACTAACTAACCTTTGTACCCAGCAATCATGTGAGATTTTGAAGCAAGTCAACTCATTGCCCAATATGCACCCAGTTACTGGTTGTTCCACATCCCCACAGGGCAGCTGGTGCTACTTGCCGTAAAACATCCTAGGACACAAAGTTTGTCAGACATGATGAGATACTTGTTCGTAACTTTCATGAACATACATGGCTAACCAATTATCTACTTCTAACTCTCTTATTTTATCTGTAGGTTACGTTTAGCAGTACGAAAGCAGAGGATATGACCTGGTGGGTTCCCAGATCCCGTGTCTAGTCCTCTGGGAAAAACTGACACGACTGGAGCCATTCTCAGATGGAGCTGGAGTGGCCACCGGAGAGAAACTCCCTCACCCACCTTTGTTTGAACCGGGCCAAAACCCGTGGACGGGGGCAAAATGGCAACTGTCTGAGAAGTCAGCAGCACACACACATGGTCGCAAGACTGGCAGTTACGGACTTTCTGAAGATGAAGGCAGCAGTCACTCCACGCATAACCCCGGTGGCTTGGTTTGTCAAAACGCCGACAGAGAACTTTTTTCCCTCTTATTTCACGCAATTGGCCCCACTTCCTTCTCCTCACAAAAGCCCCCTAAAGGACATCATCAATGCAATTAAAGCCAATATTTCAGCGACTCTTGCTATTACTTTACACCAATATCACGAGTATTTATGTGAGATACGGACTATAAATAAATCAATTAAAGGTTGTGGAATTAAGGTGCCAGAATAAAACAAGTATGAATTAACCAGCAATGATCGTAACGTTCTCTGCTTTTCTAACAGAAACTACTCTTTATAGTTAAAAGTCATTATTTCCCTGTGATGCCATAAGGGGCTGATGATATTAAGATGATTACTAATGTCTTACAGCCAAGGAAGAAATTAAGTCTCAAAACAGACGACATGAAGAACAACAAATGAAACAAAGCCAATGCGCCAAGTACAATGAGATTCCATGTCAAGGGAAACCTAACCCCCCAGCGGGGGGCGGGGGGGAGATGGGGGGAGAGGGTCACAGAAAACTTACTGGGGCGCTCGTGAAGGACCGACCAGCAATAGTGAGTCCTTCAGGTGGAAGTATGGTACTCAGATACAATATCATTTGCAAAAGGGGTCAAACACACACACTAACTGGCAATACTATGAGCGGGAAAAGGAGGGGTTTAAGGAGGCCATCAGACTGGGGTGGCCCTAATGCCCTGGGAGCCTATGTGAGGAAATGGGAAGCTGAGCCAGTCTGCTGTAAATGCACTGGCATCTTAGAAAATGAAATTCGGGGTGCCTGGGTGGCACACCCGCTTAAGTGCCCAACTCTTGATTTTGGCTCAGGTCACGATCTCATGGTGAGTAGGAGCCCTGCATCAAGCTCTGCACTCACAGAAATGTAATATATAATATAGATTAAGCTACAGCTAATCAAATAATTTCTTTGCCTTGCTGCCAGGACAACCGTCTCTAAGTTCTGCCTGGGGCTCCTGGCAGTTGACCACTCCTAACTGCTTCAGTTTGGGGCTGCCCAAGTCAGACAGATATTTGCTCCAATAAACTCTTGAAAATGTTTATGTGTCCCAGTTTATCTTTTAACAGGGGTAATGGGAGGAGAGAAACCTAGAGACAGTGGTGGTAGCCACATAGTAAAATATATTTCAGACCATTTCGAGTAATGATCACCACCTTCTCCTCACCATTAATTTCAGCTGAAGATTCTGAAGACGCAAATAATTGATATTTTAAAAAATCTCCATTCTGATATGGCTGTTATTGGCCTTATTGCTGACAGCAATGTCAAGGTGTTCCAGCTAGCTGTAAGACCGTGAATGTCTTCTTTAGACCTGACGTGCTCAAATTAAAATGAAATAGCTCTTAACATTATTTTGGCTAATCAACTCATGTTCTTCACCATTATGATTCAGCAGGTAGGGCTTCTAAAATTACAGACTGCTCGAAAAAGCTAAAAGGAATGTGATTAAGATTATGAATGAAATCTAAAGCGGACAGGTTCAATCTGCTCCCAAGTATAAAAGCCCAAGAATATATCCCGTCAGCATCTGAATAATAAGTGCCAACACAGCAAGCTGTCATCTGGAACTCTTCGCAGCTCCTCCCTTCGAGCACTGATACGGCAGGAGCCATAGAGTAGGGCTGTATGAGGAGGCGATTAGAGCTCTCATCTCCAAGTACTGTCAGGCTCAAAAGAATAATAAGATGCTACTCTTTTATTATACCGTTACACAGACTGCTATACGCTAACTTCCCATACAATAAGGTAACATTTACTGAATGCTAACGAGGTATCAAGTACTGAGAGTCTCCCCAACTAGCAAAGAGAAGCTCAAAGAGGGCATGAATCTCTTAGAATGCACTGCTGTATCCACAGTGCCTGGCATAGAGGAGACGCTTCCTAAGTATTCATTAAATACAGAATAAAAAAGAAAACACAAGTTGGAAACCAAAGTATTGCAGATGCACTGCTTAATCCCTACAAAATAGGGGGGAATCCTGTTGCTTCTCCCATTTTGCCAAAGGAAAAACTAACACCTAAAACAGAAATTAATTTGCCAAATGGCAGCACAAGGCCACATTTTCCCACCAAAGTCTCAGTGGTTAACCTCCAAGCTTCTCCTTCCATATCTGTGTTAATTTCCTACTTAGGACAACACTTCATGCGAATCCCAAGAGGTCTGAGACTTAGAGTTCAAAATAGGGAGAAAAAAAACACCTCAGGAAAGGCTAAGTAGAAGATTCTCCATAATCTGTCAACAACCACTGAGTTTCCAGCCGAATTAACAGGCTGCTTCTAAAACCTTCAAAGAGGCAGAGAAGGGCTAAGAAAATTAAAGGAGTCTCTAGGATGAAGGGCAATTTTGATGGATGTTTCAGCATTAAAAGTCCTGCTGTTTGAATGTTTTAAATTTCCCTGATTATTAATGTAAGTAAAGTCTCTTTTTCAAACTATTATTTTTCCTTCTATCAGCCTTTTAAAATTGTTTCCCAGGCGTGCCTGGCAGTCTCAGTTGGTAGAGCACATAACTCTCAATAACAGGGAGGGAGTTCAAGCCCCATGTGGGGCATGGAGATTACTTAATTTAACAAAACATTAACTTTTCCCAAATTATATACAATGAACATATTGACTTTAAGTAATATTTATTTTGTCAAATCTAAGCCAGAGCTTATCAGAATGTTTCCAAGAATGACTTTTCATACAACTAGGTCATGACTGTCATTTGCTGACAGTGACTGCAAGGTGCCATTCCAATTTCAGGAAGGTTAAGAAGTGACAGAAACATAACTCTCTTAATCCATGGAAAAACAGAGCAACAGCTAGAGAGTGTGCAAGAGTGAAAGTTTCTCAAGAAAAGAGGAATCTTGGGGCGCCTGGGTGGCTCAGTCGGCTGAGCATCCGACTTCGACTTTGGCTAGGGTCAAGATCGCACGGCTCATGAGTTGGAGCCCTGCGTCGGGCTCTGTGCTCACAGCTCAGAGCCCGGAGCCTGCTTCGGATTCTGTGTCTCCCTCTGTCTCTGCCCCTCCCCTGCCCATGCTCTGTCTCTCTCTGTCTCAAAAATAAATAAAACATTTAAAAAAATTAAAAAAAAAAAAGAACAGAGGAATCTTATGCTTTGTCCAAAGAGCCTTAACACAAAATCAAATAGAATGTAGCAGTCCAAAAAATATCAACTAAAAATACATAGAACAATTAATGGTTTGTTTTTAAATTCTGTATGTAGTGTATTTCTTTAAAAAATATATCTAAAACAATATATGAAGTAAAATTTTCAACACAAAGGTGTATTAAAACTTTTTTTTTAAACCAAACAATGGATAAACTGGAAAAATGGATCATTTCTAAACCTCTGGGCGTGTTAACACGAAACACCGCATGTTTAATGTTTGTTTATTTATTTATTTATTTTGAGAGAGAGAGAGTACCAGCGGGGGAGGGGCAGAGAGGGACACACACACACACACAGAACCTGAAGCAGGCTCCAGGCTCTAAACCATCAGCACAGAGCCCAAAGCAGGGCTCGAACTCATGAACCGCTAGATCATGACCTAAGCCGAAGTCAGACGCTGAACCGACTGAGCCACCCAGATGCCTTGAGGCTGCATGTTTAAATTAAAAAATAATAATAATAAGCAAAATAGAAAGTATGCATGGGAGACAAGGATTATATCACACAAAGATGTGACTTAGTGTTTGGAGGCTCCTACAAATGCTTGAAGGTTTACAAGAAAAACTAAATAATGTAACTTGCATAGAGTACTGAGCAGATACTCACTGTAGGTAACTGTCAGGGTTGTTGATTTTTCACATTAATTTATATACTATTCCATATACATGGCAAATTAATCTTAAGGCATATTGGATCTAAAACCAGCAGTTAACAAAACACAGCTAACATAAAGCTTCAAGTCAACCTGGTTTTCTTCAAATGTAAATTACATGTATACATGTATATATGTGTATGTATGTATATGTATATGGTGTGTATATGGCATCAAAATGGAGTAGAGCTGTAACAACTTTAAATTTTAAGTAAGAAAATACAAATGGTCTCCAGATAAAAATGGTACACAGCCTAAGATAAAAATTTTCTTTCTAACCAAACTCTACTCAGGCTATCCTGAACTCTTTTTCAACTACACCTGACCTTTGGACTTCCATGTTCATTTCACACCATCCAATTTTACCAAGAACCCTGCTAAGTCGGTGTAAACAGAACTGTCGCCCCTATCCCACACCCTCAGTACCTGATCACCCTCCAGATCAGGTCAGGTCCCTTATGCTCCAGCATCCCCCAGGTGATCTTACCTGCCTTCAGCAAGAATCCTGTCACATCATTTTAGCCAGAATCTTCCTACCCCTGATGCTTCCTCTTGCTAATACCCCATCTAATGATCCCTACCCCTGCTCCATGGCTACAAATTCCCACTAGCCCTTGTTGTGTTGAGAGCTGCATCGAATCTCCCACCATGAGACCCAGTGGGTGATCCCTGTGCCAAGTGCCATGGTTCATCCCTTGAATCAAACCTAACTGTGCTTTAATGAGTGTCACGGAATCATTTTTTTTTAATAGTCTGAATGTTTCTTTTAACACCGATCAGAGATGAGGAAGAGAGTAAAAATAAGAAATCCCAAAATAGTGGTATGTTTATACACGGGATGACTTCCTTATTTTTCTGCACAGCTTTGTACAGAGGGAGAAACAAAAAGAGTAGGACACCAAAGATCACGCACAAGAAAACACTGATGTCGGTGGTCAGATTTTTTTATCCTGAAAAAAATGGGGAATACCTACAAAAGATCTTGATAAAACTATGTATAATGGAAGCTCATGTGACAAACAGTAAATGGCAAACAGACTAAACAGAACAGAAAGAAACTATGTGAAAGCCCATCCCCAGTTAAACATGTTATTTTGCAGCACCATGGGGCAGACCAGGGGGACAAAGAAAATGGGAAATGACAAACATCTATATTAGGAACCAAGGAGCAACATAAAAGAAACCACAGACCTAATCTTTATCTTTGCTACCAAATAGGAAAGTCTCATGAGGACAAATGAATGGAGTCTGGCCCCAAATAATATAATGGATTCACCTATTATAATTCTTATACACTTTCTCATTAATTTTTGGCTGAGCAAGGTAAAGTAGACCAAGAGGTAATATTGGACTTGTGTTCCATTTTACCGTCCTTAGCTGAACACGGGCTCCCTAATGTCTAGAAGACAACTCTACCTGTAGCACTCAATAAATAAACTCAGTATGTATCTGTAGCTTTTTAAAAGTCAGTTTCTTGGCCTCAATTTTCCCATATATCTGTTTATATAACCATATTTTCTTGTGCTTGGCATTTTTATGAGTTTGACATAAAGGTACTACAGATAGAAACACTGAATCTGTTCTCAAATATACCAGAAACTGGCAGAAGACAGATGACCAACATAAGGTTATGTGAGAAAAATAAAGTAAAAGTGTAAGAATAAACCTAAGATTAGCATGTGTGGACTCAGGGCCAAGATTATACTGAAAATTTTCACCAAAAGAAGTATTAATCTAAAGAATTAAATAACTGCTATCCGTCTCTCAATGTCTGCAATTAAAAATTCTATCTGGGGGCGCCTGGGTGGCGCAGTCGGTTAAGAGTCCGACTTCAGCCAGGTCACGATCTCACGGTCCGTGAGTTCGAGCCCCGCGTCAGGCTCTGGGCTGATGGCTCGGAGCCTGGAGCCTGTTTCCGATTCTGTGTCTCCCTCTCTCTCTGCCCCTCCCCCGTTCATGCTCTGTTTCTCTCTGTCCCAAAAATAAAATAAAAAAAAAAAAAAAAAAAAAAATTCTATCTGAATTACAAGATGATTCATTCAAATTTAAAACTTCGCTATTTGAAAGGATTAGAGAAAAGGGGAAAATTCCATGTATTTGAAGCCTATCCCGGGCTCAAACACCCCATTGTTAACTATGAAAATTCATGTGCCCTTTAAAATGTATTAATTTCTAATCATGAGGCCTGCATTTCAGAAGACTTCCTTCAGGGAAGAATCCATACAGATAAGACTATACAACCATAAAGGAAATCCAGACTGGCCTAAACCAATGAAGGAAATCTTTTACTGCTCAATGAAAAATTAAGAGATACCGGAGGATGAGTAAGAGTATTAAGGAAAACGGGCAAGGAATCTCAGAATCACCACCTCAAGACAAGAAGCAGAGATCAAAGGAGCGTCTCCTTGAAGACTATCGTCAGAGATACTATGAAGATACTATGGGGATAACAATGGAAGGAAGGGAGGGAGCAAGGGGGGAGAGAGGGGCGGGCAGGGACAAATTATAAGTAATTAAATTCAACACGAGCAGTAAAAAACAATAATAGTCACTGAAAAAGACTTCATTATACATGTGAAAGATGTAGTAAGGAAACCTCCTAAAATAAAAATTACAAAGAATAATTACAAGAGAAAAGAGGCGTAAGGAAATCTATTAACAATACACATAATAAAACTAAGAGAAAACACAATTCAATGTTTTCCTCTTGAGGAAAATATTACCAAAAACATGAAATGTAATTCCTTAAACAAAAATGAAGATGTGGGTTTTTTTCCCTTAGAATCTGGTTCTAACGCCTTTTTTGAAAGCCTGTAAATACTCAATTATGTGAGTATCATGTTCAGAATTTTTCAGTCAACTGTGAGACCTGGTTTGCATTTACATTTCATCCATTCTTTCTGCCCGAATTCCATTAAGCAGTTGGCATTTAATACTGAACAGCTACAGTGCCTGTTATTTTTGGTGAAGATATTAGAACGAGTAAGACCGTTTTGTTCTTTGAAGACAGAGGTGAAGAAGGTGACCCAGCAGGATGTCAGAGCTCAAGGTGGGAGGGATACGCCACCCCCACCAGGCTAGCGTGAGGGTTAAATGACAAAGGGCAGCAGCACAACGTCCAGCAGAGTACGAAGAACCACAAGGCCGCACCTCGAGGGTGCCTGCCGCGCAATGGACGCCCTGTCCTATTTGAACAAATACCAGCATAAAACCTTACTGAGTAAGGAGAATTATGGTAAGAGACGTTCAAGGGCGTTGGAGAAGTCCAGAAGGCACAGTGAGTAAAAAGGAAACCCCGAGGACAAGGGGTTCCTCAGGGCAAAAGGGAAGGAAAACCTGAACACGCATCAGCCGACGGAGCACACAGAACTGGCCGGCTCCTTCCTCAGGATCACTTGGACGTAACAATACTGAAGCATATAAATTTAAAGGAGAACAACATCAGCGAGTTAAAACTTTGGCAAGTGAAAAGACGTAAACTAGAGGGGATCACCTTCCAATAAAACAGAAGAGAGAGAGAGCGAGCTCCACAGCAGACACGGAGCAGAAGGCGACCGCGCCTGGATGGGTTTTCCGTCGGGAGAGGATTCTCCAGGAGTTGCTTCCACCTTCGTCCACCTTGGGGCACGGCACCGACCCCTTCGTTCTGGACCAGCTTTTCAAGGGTATGTGTACGGTCAAGACACTAGGGAGACAGAATGTCCCCCTCTGGAGCTGAGTCGGGGACCTTGCAGGGGGTCTCTCCTAAACGCTGTGGTGTCGCCTGCAAGTGTGAAAGTGTAGGAGGAGTTGTGTGTGAAATGCTTGTACCTCCCCGTCCCCTGGTGCTAGAGGGGCTTTATCTACAGGAGGAAAAACAGCACGTAAAGGAATCACGATCAAATGTGGAAACTGTTCCCCCTTTCTTTTCCCTGTAGCGGGCCAACTGAAACAAAATCATAGCCTCGGTCAAGGACTTCAAGGAAGCAGTAAGGGAAAGAGCATCTCAATATAATTAACAGCCACACATGGCCAGTGAAAGAGAAGCTGGCAGCTTCGAGTAGAATCAGTGCTGACCGAATTCGGTCGTTGCTCCAGATTACTCCAGCGCTGTGTCTATAACCGAATCCACTTCAGACTGAGGCCATCTGGCTGCTGTCTTGGGCTTTACCAAACATTTCTTTCCTTTCCCACAGGCACCTGAGGTCCAAGAGCAATTTGCATTCAGGGGCAAGGCCTCCAGGTATATCCCTGAGAAAATCTAAACTCCTTAGCCTATTTACTACCGGCGGGGGGGGGGTGTCCAGAATTTAGCGTCTTCCAACATCGAAATTTTCACTATCAAGGAGATTCTGTTGGTTGTGAGAAAGTGCAGCCTCATTCTCAACAGTCTGACTGTGGTGCTATCACACCTCTGCCCGCAAAGGCGGCTAATAGACTCTCACAAGATCCAAGGTCTTTCTCTAGTTAACAGTTTTTGGGATTCAGTGCACTGATCCATGCTCAATCTCTCCGGCAGTCAGGGAAATTCACGGGCTCTTCGGTTCCCCTACCACTACCAAAAGGGAGCCCAATACCTCACTGAACTCTGGTGACACTACGTGCCATGCTTGAGCGTTCTACTTGGTACTCTGAGTCAGCTCATCTACAAACCAGGAGCCACGGAGACCAGCCTGAACCAGGAGGCTCTATGGGAAATCACGCAACAGGCTGTGGCACGCGCTGAACCTTTGGGGCCACAGCCCGAAGGACCTTTAGACAACAAGGCTGTGTAACTAAGGGTTTTACCAACTGGAGCAGCCGGCAAGGTAGGGAGCGACATCCAGAGACCTGCCTTGAGGTTTGGGATTCCTCATCTCTGTGCCATGGTTACCAAGTGAATCCCTTGTAAAAAGCAGCTATGAGCATGCTGCCGGGCTCTTTGGAAACTGAGTGACCAACAGAAACCTTCTGACTCTTTGGCTTGATATTGCAGTCAAGGACGGCTCAATTTGAACTCCATGACTATCAATGCGGGAAGGGCCCCTAAGTGCCCTGTGACAAACAGAAATGATACACTCAAGAATGAGCCAGACCGGTTCCCAGTTGGCATGTGAGATTTCCATGAGAAAGCGGCAGCTCTCCCTCTGCGGGAAACTCTATTCCTGAGGCCACCACCTGAAGCAAAGTCACTGGCTCATGTTGCTCTCGAATAAGCTGAAACCCAGCGTCCACTGGGCTGCTGCAGCTGTTCAATCTCAGCGCCAACTGTGCAGAAGCAAAGTGGACAAGGTGTCTCTGTTCAGTACTCAAGGCCACTCCCATAGCTCTGGCCAACAGGGCCCCGATGAAGCTGAACATGTTTGCACTGACCCTTGCAGTAGTAGCAATGGGCCTAGCTCAGGCTGGACTCATCCTGCTGCTTCAAGTATCACTGACAGTGCCCTTGGTTAAACTGCGCAGGACACAAATTGAACTGCTATGGTCTGAGTATTGATCTGATTCATCAGACTAGCTGATAGAGTGGGAAAATTCATGTGAAAATTCGTCAGAAGCCAAGACAATACAGAAGGTAGATTCTGTTGAGAGCTCATTCTCCAAGGGCCTCTCATGTTTCTGTATGAGTTTCAAGTGAGATGTCAACTGTTTTTATTCCAGATAAAAGAGATCTTTTCAAGGACAGTTTGGCAGACAGGAGATGGTGTCACCTTTGGAGCCAAGCACAGGCATGCTTACTCTCCAGCAAAATAAAGACCTAGTCTCTTTCCAGGGCATTTACTTCTATTATAAAAAGTTTGAGATTCTCAGGTTCTGGGTTCTGGTCTGTAATGTGACCCACAGCACAAACAGGTGTCATCTGACCCATCAACTCATGGGAAATGAGATCTCATAAAATCGCTAATCATCTGATAACTGCTACTGCTGTGAGTAATAAACTGTCCTTCATCTCTGATCTAGAATTCTCATGTCTTTTACCTGTGTCCATGAAAGTGGTGCCGACTGACTCGTTAGCTTCCAAGTAAGGTAAAAACCTAAGGTAGTTAACTATTTATAGCACCAAAAAAAAAAAAAAAAAGTAAATTATAGTTTTAGGCACAAAAGTAGGTTGCATATACCCATTTACCAAACCCCTAAAAAGTTAAGAAACATGTTATTGAATTTAACAAAACACGCACCGTACCCCACTCTGCTCGGCACCTTCCCCAACTACAAATATCATCAATACTTATAGGCACTAAATTTTATTACTTACATCATGCCATCAGAACTTTATAAATTCCCAACACTGTACTTTTAGCTATGAAATGAACAAGACTAAAACTATACAGGGCGGAGGAACACTAGAAAACGACTATAAAGGACAGTTACTTAAAAATTTTTCAGGAATTAATAAAAGCACTGATTGGCATCTAAAATGTTGTCTCTTGGGAATTTGTAGTTGTTTTAATATGAATTTTTCTCAGAGTTTACAACTCTAGTTTATGCTGTAAATAATATATCAGCAGAAGATAAATATTATAGAAGTCACATTTTTAAAATGTTTAAGAATACCATAGTTTATAGAAACAGTAAATATGTCAGAAGAATACATATTCAGGCTTATGGGTGGAAAACATATGTCTACATCAACTAGACTGCAGGAAACGATCACTGATTTTCTTTCCTTCCATAAGACAGTATTAACTATCCTATAAAGCACAAGATACTTTTGTTCACATCGTAAACTACCAAGTCAAAATACGTGCATATGAATGTAACCACAGACTATGACTCGGTAAATGACAGTTATCTTTATCATAAATTTCTAACAGCTCATTATAAACAAAATCCAGGAAGAAGATCCAAAATTACATTATTTTAAAGATAGGTCTTCATTCACGATTGAGGACTTTGTACAGGGCTGAGGTAGGGGGCTGCTGGAGGGTAATAACTTTTATACTCTAAATAAAAATGGTGTTCACATTCTTTTTTTTTTTTTTTTAACACAAAGGCAACAAAAACAATACTGAAGTAAATCCCAGACATTCTATCATTTCATCTGTAAATATTTCAGCGTGCATTTCTAAAAGAGGTTTTTTAAAAAAGATACCCACCTTAACACAGTCACATCCAAAAATAAAAACAAAAGAAACAATGATCGCTTATTATCAATTACACTGTGTTCAAATCTCCTCTTGTATCAAAAACCAAAATTCCTTTTATACTTGATTCATTCCAGGGAAAATTTAGAAAAGGTCCACACCCTTGTCTGTTTTAATCCAGGTTTCCCTTCCATCTCTTTTGTTCTCCCAGCAATTTATTTGCTGAAAGAAATAGGTTGTTTATCCCATGCTCTATAATTTGCTGATTGTATCTAATGTTATCACATAGAATACTCCTCTATCACCCAAATTTCTTGTAATCTGGTAGTCTGTGTCAGTTAATTTTCTGCTCGCCCCCCCCCCCCCCAAATCTACTACTAGTCTTTCCTGCTCTATGACAGTGCAGCTGAACATGGCACTTATTTCTCCCTTGCCAACTGGCCCAATGTTAGGCTTCATCAATAAAGGTTATACCCCATGTATATTTTTCGTGCTTATCTTTAAGTTTCTAAGTGATATGTCTACGTAAAATATAAAGCTAACATTTGCCTACCTCCAAAGCAAATTCTGGGAATCTAATAATACCTTAACTATCCAATCCCTTCTTTAGACTCGACTATTCTTGGATGCTATTTTAGTTAACTTTTTTAAAGTCACAAATAACACATCAGAGGACCAGCAGCTACCACTTCCCTTTGGACAGCCTTCCCCAGAGGTGATGGCATTTGTAGCAGGTGGGACCTTTGGGAGGTGATTAGGTCATGAAGGTAGAGCTGTCATAAATGGGATCCAAGCCTTAGAGATGAGACCCCACTTCCACCAAGTGAGGACAGAGAGAAGGCGCCAGCTATGAGCTAGAAAGGGGGCCCTTATCAGAAGGTGACCATGTTGGCACCTTGACCTTGGACTTCTCCGCCTGTAGAACTGAGAGAAATAAATTTCTATTGCTCGTAAGTTACCCAGCCTGTGCTACTGTGTTACAGTAGCCCAAATGGACTCAGGTCTCTTTCCTTTTGGTATGGTCACCATCTACATCGATTATTTTGTTAGGAGTCGAAATTCTAATTCTATTGCTATTTAATTCTATCACTGCTTATTAGGAGTTGGTGAGATTCTGTGTCATTACTCTTTTACTTAATACATGGAATACAAACTTCCTCATACAGATTATTGGTTTACCCCGATGTTCAGTTTGCTTAAGTATGGGAGAATAAACGTTTGACTTTTTCCCCCATCTACCAGAAAATAAGATTTCTAAAAACAACAAAATTCCTAGACAAGAAAGAACAAAGAAAGTCATATTTGACACCAAAAGCGTGATCCTTAACAAGAAAAACTGGTAAGGACCTTGTCAAAATTGAGAACCTTTGCTCCACCCATGACCCTGTTAAGAGTAAGAAGAGACAAGCTACAGACTGGCAGTAAGTATTTGAAAACCATGTATCTTACACTAAGCATTTGTATCTGAAGCATAGAAAGAAGTCTCAAAACTCAACAATTAAAAAAAAAAAAAAACCACAATCCAATTAGAAACTGGGAAAAAAAAACAGTAACAGACATTTCACTAAAAGATATACAGACAGAAGTACATGAATAGATGTTCACCTCGAGCTATTAGGGAAATGCAAATTAAAACCACAATGATTATCATTACACACTTACCCGAATGTCTAGAATACAAAGAGTGACCATACCAAATGTTTGGGGAGCTGCAGAGACAGTGGATCGCTCATACACTGCTAGTGAGAAAGTCAACTCCCAAAGAGTACATCAGTTTCTTAAAAAACTAAACATGCTTAGTTTTACCATAATCCAGCAATTACACTCCTGGGCAACTGTTATCCCAGAGAAATGAAGACCCGACCACACAAAAAGCAGAACACGGATGTGTACAGCAGCTTTATTTAAAACAGCCCCAAACCAGAAACAACCTAAATGTCCTTCATTGAGTAAATGGTTAAAAAACAGTTACATTTCTACCATGGTAATATGCTGCAGTAAAAGGGAATTAACTCTTGATATCCTCAACAACTCAAGTGGATCTCAAGGGAATTATGCTGAGGGGGGGAAAAAAGAATTTCAAAAGGTTACATATGGTATTATACCATTTAAACAAAATTCTATAGGTAAAATTGTAGCAATAGTGAACAGATGAGTAGATGCCAGGAGTCAGTCTGGAAGGGAGAGAGACAGAGGAGTAGGTGAGGCTCTAAGGAGGTGGCATGAGGGTGCCCGTGGCGACTGAACAGTTCCATATCTTGAATTTGGTGACAGTTACAGGTAAGAGAAAACTGCGTAGACTTAAACACATGCCGACATGCACACACATGCATACAAGAGTACATGTAAGACTGGTGAAATGTGCATGAGCTTCCTGGAAAGTACTAATGTAAAAACAGTATTAAAACTAGGATATAGACACATACTATACTTACCCAAGATGTTACCAGGAGGGTAAACTGGGTTCGGTGTACGTAGGACTTCCTTATATATCTTCTTTGCAACTTCTATGTCTATACTTATTTCGAAGTAAAAAATTAAAATACACATTCACACGTTCACACATTCACACAAAAACACCCTGGCCAACCAGGGCATCATCCAGTAATCCCCAGAGGAAACAGCTGCATTTGTGTTCTCTGGCTGCATGGATTTAGAAGGCGGAGAAACGATGAAATGTGGTTCTCATAAATCCTAAAATTTTATACCATCTCCACCCCACACCTCGAGGGCAGAAAGTTTTCTGTTTCCCTCACAGAGCTTTGCATTCAGCAGATGATCAACACTTCCTAACAAAATGGTTAAGAACCAGATGCAACATCCAGTGCTTTCCTGCTTTCCTAAAATATTTCTGCCAGCTGCCATGTCTGTCACAGCCCTGTGGCTCACTGAAACTCAGTTACAATGAACTATTTTACAAAAATGTCTCCTTTTAACAAGCACTTCTATTCTCAGTAAACAAAACATTTTGTGTCCAATGCAGTTTTACTCCTCTGGGGAACACCCAAAAAAATGTCTTATTGCCTCAGAATATCTATAAAATATAGAAATTCTAAAATTTAGATGAGGTTTCCAGTTTAAGGTATATATTTAGACTGTAAGCCCTTACCTACCCTCCCCCTAGCCCAAAAGCAAGAAACAGTTGATGAGGTGTTTTAACCAAGATATAGAGAATCATATTCATGCTTTAGTTCTCCTTTATCCAGCCAACTCTTGGTGTTTGGCTAATTTTATTGCAGACCCACGAAGAAACATCCAGGAAGTATCTGTACCACCTGAACCTGTCCTGCACAACGAGGACGAGATCTTTACTGGAAGACACCAGTCAACTCACCATCACAAAGTGCCAGGTACTGTTAGAGCAGATTGGATCTGGGCCCACCTTACTAAGTGGAAAAAAAGTACACTTAAATTTGAGTTTCGTGGGGCGCCTGGGTGGCGCAGTCGGTTAAGCGTCCAACTTCAGCCAGGTCACGATCTCGCGGTCCGTGAGTTCGAGCCCCGCGTCAGGCTCTGGGCTGATGGCTCGGAGCCTGGAGCCTGTTTCTGATTCTGTGTCTCCCTCTCTCTCTGCCCCTCCCCCGTTCATGCTCTGTCTCTCTCTGTCCCAAAAATAAATAAAAAACGTTGAAAAAAAAAATTTTTTTTTTTAAATTAAAAAAAAAATTTGAATTTCGTGTTTTTGTACACATTGCACATAAACCAGAGCATCTGAGAGAAAGAGATCCGACCCAAAACAGGTTACCTCCTTCCCCCCAGGAAATTTTAAAAAGCTCATTCTACTGCAATGGGGAAGCAGAAGGGTGTGAATAATTGTTATTGGAACTGGCATTACCGGAGCCCTAACTGTTCTAAGTGCTTTAAGGGGCACACAGCACCGCAGGTAAGCACTCCTTCTGTTTCCTGTTGTTAGGATGCGCCAACTGAAGAGGTCTGAAGAGGTCAGGTCAGTTGGCCAGAATCACAGAACTAGCAGTGCGGACTCCGGCCCCAGCACGTCCCCCTCCTGCACTGCACTGTACCAAATCCTGCACATTCTTAATGGACTCAATGCTTGGAAGGACCCAGACTCAAAGAGCTTTTCTTCCAATTATTACAACAGCAGAGCTGCAAAACTTGGGGGCATCTTAAATACATTTGAATTATACACGGAGGTTAAGTTATTCGGTGACTAATGGGAATAACTAACCTCAAACCAAATGAAAAAATATTCAGTCACTGACATGCTTCTCAGGGACAGAGAGACGGTCTGCCCAATAGGGGTGAGGGGACACAGGTCCACACAAGGTCCACACTCTCCTACGGACTAGTTACTTCACTTCTCTCCCCTCCAACCTCCTTCTCACTCTCACCTTATAACCCTTCGTCCCTCTTCAGCCATAAAAGTGAGTCCATTAACTTCCACAAAGTCACACAAAAACATCTGCCCACTTACACTGTCACTGCTCTCGTTCCTACGCAATAACTGTTCAGCTTCTCCACCCGACTCCTTCTGTACCCCAGCCCCATTCCCTCTAGTAGCAGAGCTCATTATGAGACCTAACCTCTTCTATACTTCTTCCCTCTTTTCTCCTACATAACCATTCCCATCAGCTCACTTAAAATCATGGAGAATTAACAGCATTACCACACACACACACACACACACACACACACACACACACACACACACCCTCATGCTTCCCCAGGCTACCTCTCCATTTCTCTGGTCGACATTAATGCAGAATGCCTCAAAATTTTTTTTTGAGAATTCTAATGTTTTCTCCAATTCCTTGATATCCCATTCTCTCTAAACCCATGACACAATCAGGCCTTCGCTCCCACCCAATGAAAACGCTCACAGAACAGTCAGCAGGGACTCCACACTGTTCAATCTAGAGACCTATGGAGGTCTCCACAGCCCTCTCTACACACAGAGCAACAGGATTTGGGTCCTGGTGACATGGGATGCATCCAACACGTACAGACTGACCAGGCTAAACACTTTTCCGGTTCTGGTTATTAACCTTCAATAAAGTTTCTATTTGTTTTGTTTTGTTGTTTTTAATAGTGAGTAGGTACAAATTCAAAAATTAATACTTAAATGTAAGAGGTTCATCTGGCTTATTTAAAAAAGATTGGCAAACTTCCTCTAGTTTTGAGCAAACATCGGTAGGTTGAACAAGTCAATAAAGGGTACCTAGAGTAACTGATATACTTTAAAACATGAGCAATTTGTTCTTGCTGATAAGTTAGACAGATGCTCTGAATTACATTTCATGCTATTTTCACAAACAGCTCATTTCCTGCTGTCAGTGCTAAAGCTACCAGAACTACATAGCATTAACTTCATCTCCTTTTAAGATCTTTCAAAAAAGGTATCTATTACTTGCCTGCAGTTAGCTTTGGACATATCCACAGATATCCTCCCTCTTCAAAATATGACTGGCTAGAGTATTAATTTCACAACAAGTACCCTAAAATTACTAAACATGGGGCTGAAGAAAAAATGCCATTTTCCCTTCATTACAAGTTTTAATGTGTTCTTCATTTTCCACATTTTAATAATTCATAATATATTTCTAAGGGGGGAAAAAACCACATAATTGTATCAGTCTTTTTGATCGCAAAAACCAATTTACGTTTTTACCTCTACTAATCAGCATGATGCAAATTTAACATAACTTAATGTAACATAACTCAATTCTAATAAAAATGAAAAACAACAGACTTCTAAAACTCATTTTTCAAGAATAAGATTATTCCACTATAACTACCATGAAGGAAATATGTCTAAAGTAATTCCAAAAACATACATGTTTGTATACACTAACTGTCAGTAATTCCAATCTGACATCATAAAATTCAAGGACTAGGTAACCACACAGATTGTTTCCTCAACAAGGTGAGCAAGTTCATACTTCTGTGTTTGTTAGTAAACAACCAATTAAATTTATGAAAGGTTGTTTTTAAAGTGAAATTTTATAGTAGTAATGAAAATTCTGAGTATAAAAGAAAAATGGTTAGCTGCTCTTTACTCTTGTGGTTACAACATTCTATTAAAATAATTCATGCTCCTGCAATTTGAGCCTCATTTCTGTGTTCTTTAGTTACATATGTAACTAAAGTTCAAATAGATCCAAACAAATACATACAAACATCACTGGGGCTCCAAATGCAAATATTTTCACAGCAAATTACACTCATTCCTCTCTATGTACCCCGCAGTAGCAATGGAAACATACTTTATTTTTGGCCTGTATATTACCATTAAGTTTCATAATTATATAAAAATTTCAAAAAATATTTTGAATCCTGAAGTCACTGAAAAACTCCAGCCTTACATGCAACTTCTATTAAGTCTTCTCCTTTATTTTTTTTTTACATTAAAAAAATGTTTATTTATTTTGAGAGAGAGAAAGAAAGAGCACAAGCAGGGGAGGGCAGAGAGAGGAGAGAAAGAATCCCAAGCAGGCTCCGTGCTGTCAGCACAGAGCCCAACACGGGGCTTGATCCCATGAACCATGAGATCATGGCCTAAGCAGAAATCAAGAGTTGGACGTTTAACTGACTGAGCCACCCAGCTGCCCCAAATCTTTTCCTTTAATCATAGATCTCTGTAGACAATTTCATAGACTCTGTAAACATTTTTTTGTATACTCCTGCTCTCCAGGAGGCTTATTCAAAGGTTGAGTAACCAATGCCAAGATGATCTGCTATGTCTGTAACTTTATTGAATGAAAACTCCACCACTTTTTCACTAGAAAATCCTTTCTTCAAGCTGTTAGCTACTTCTTACTATTCACTCAGAGCAGAGGCCCTGAGTGACCGAGGATCAACTGAGCCCTTAGTTTACCACAAACTTTGTTATACTTCACATCCTCTGATTTCTTCATCACCCAAGCCAAGCTCCTCAGCATCCCCAACTGCCTCCTTTGACCAGAGACCAGGCAGTGCACCCTACAGAGGTGGACCACAGCCACAGGCTCCTGGGTTCAAATGAACATATCTAATCCAGCTACCCACCCAGTATGGCTCTATAGTTTCTCCCAACAAGAGACCATGAAGATTATACTTGAACACCTCAAGAACGCTCAGAAGAAGTATAAAAGTAGAAAGTAAAGACAGAGAAGTATCTGTCCTACAAGGATAAAAATGTGCATGGCAAAATCTAGACAACGGAAATGCCAAATCAGAACTTAGGGGACCATTTCAATGCTGTATCATCCAGAACCTAGCCAAAAATTACAGTCAGAATAAACTAGAACTGTAGCTGTCTAATCACTGTTAAACTGTACTAAAGCTTCCTGGATGGCATTCACATCCCAAGATGGTTATTTCTCTCTATAACAAAGAAATCTTGTACTCTTAGGGCTAACCAGACCATTACCCAAGCAGTCTCAGAGAGAGCAAAGTCTGAGGAAAGAAGAGATTTTTTTTTTTGAAGGTTACAGCTTTGGAAGAAACTCCACTCCACCGCTCTTCAGGAAAGTAGAAACCTGAGAGAGAGAAAAATCACAAAACCTTTAACTGCAGAGTAACTCAGCTTATTCTGTCATCCCTTAGAAACTATGTACGGGAACTTTCAATAAAAATACAAAAACTTTAAAACTTTGGCACGTGCAAACTATCAGATCAGCTGCCTAGGTTTCAAGCTTGCATAAAGACTGAATACACCTGAAATTACAAGTGTAGGACCGTAATAGCTACAGCCCACAAAAATTATCTGCATCATTCTACCACTTGTCTGACAGTGTTGCCGTTAAAAAAAAGAGAGAATTACTTTTCAACCTTCACTGAAAATTTAGCCTGCTATCGCTACGTGGGATTCTGACACGAGGGGAAAGAACAGCTCTTCTGAAAATTAGTTCTTATTTTAAAGGCGTAAGATACTGAACACAGATAAAAGAAATTAATTTTCAGAGAAAAAGCCATCAATATATTCCAAGCTTCTTCAAGAACACTCAGATTTCAGTTTCATATTACAATTAGCTTTCCAATTCAAAGTTACAATTGCTCACGCACAAGGACTATGTGAAAAAAGAAAACTAAAATATTATAACATAGCCTAAGATTTATTGGGCAAATGGAGCTTCAATACATGAAATGAGGCTCAAAGAAGAAAAATGAGTTGGACTATACCACACGGGCAGCAAGTATTCATCGAAGGGTTTAAGGGTCCCGACACGGAAAAGCCTCCGCTTCCAGAGCTGAAGGCAGCTGAAGCAGCAGGGGACCTTTCCTCCACTGCCTTCAAACCTGCCACCAGGGCCACTCCCAGAGTCCTCAGCTCATGTCCTGCCAGAATTTCAGAAGCTAGAAACAACATCTCATTACTACAATGATGACAATTCTGCTACATTGATGCATTGAGTGGGCTTTTAAACTCTAGTCTGAGACGGTGACCAACATTACAACTTCTTTTCCATGGAAAAAATACATTGAGTTCAAAACTCTGAACAAGCATCAGTTCTCTACACGAATTTAATGTTATTGTTAATTAAAGCTAATCAGCTAAATAACATTCTTTTACAAGGTAAAATCTGACACTCTACAGGATCATCCTTTCGCCGTTAATTTTTACGAAACCAAGCCAAATATCCTTAGTTATGCATAAAACACTGACAAAAATTCACAATAACTATATCCAGTAACTTTACAAAATGCTCACAACCCACAGCGCCTGCTTGCCCTTATGCTATTCTCTGGCAGGATAAAGCATTTAGCAACAAATTACCATGCGATCCTATTTGATAACATCGCAGTAATTAGTTTTGGATGGGGTTTCTATGTTTTCAAATACTGTCTGGTTTTATCAAAAACAGAGTGAACATATTGGGATACATAATTTATTGACAGACTCCTACATAAAAAAGCCTGCCTATTCATAAAAGACTCTGATGAGGCAGGACTAAAACAGAGCAGATGGCTGTGTAGACAAAAGGACAATTTAGATTTCTACTTTTTGAGACCTTGTTACATGCCTACATTTTACATGCATGTGTTATATGTATGTCATATACACATTTGTTATGTTTATCCCATACACATAATTCTCAAAATCATATGCTGTAAATTATATACCTGTGTGACACACACACCTCTTTCCACTTCAGAAATCTGTATGAGTTTCCCCTTACTTCCTAGATTTCTCTAAGTCCTTAAAGATCAAGAACAGATTACAAAGAGGCCTGAAAGACAGTAAGAAGGAAAAAAATAGTAAACATTTTAAAGCGGAGAGGAGGGAAATGGGAAAAGGACAGGAACCTACAATCACTCATTTTTTGGTTTAATAGTACTACTTGCTGTAACTGATCGTAAGACAAGGTGGCAGCTGCAGTTCTTTTAAGTCCCGTCATTAAACCAATGAAATAATCTTTACAGCTTTTCTGAAATCCCATTTTGTACTGTACATTTTTAAATGTTTATTTTTGAGAGAGAGAGAGAGAGCACACAGGGGAGGGGCGCAGAGAGAGAGAGAGAGAGAGAGAGAGAGAGAGAGACATAGAATCTAAAGCAGGTTCCGTGCTGTCAGTGCAGATCCCAATGCGGGGCTTGAACTCAAGAACTATGAGATCATGACCTGAGGAAAAAAATCAAGAGTTGGATGCTTAACTGACTGAGCCACCCACGCACCATAGTCTACATTTTAAGAGAACTCTTTAACAGATACAAGTTTGATGAACTCAAACCAGCAATTACTCCTTACAGGACCCACTGAATTTTGTTACCTGGCCAATCCTCCCAAGAGATACGTTAAAACCTGATTGTTTCCAGTAGACCTAGAACACACACTAATGAATATATTTACAATTTTATTATACTTAGCATGTTTCTTAAATAACATATGTAACATAATATAAACTAATATACTCTGGATTTTTTTCAATAAACTGGCTATTTATACCACATTACCCAGACGCTATCTAATGGAGCTGTTTTTAATTGAGCTAGAACGATACTGCGTCCACAGACATTTTTCTTTAAGTTATGGCACACGTAAGAAATAGAAGTTAGAGTAAATATAACTACTATTGTTTTAAAAACACTTAACTATGTAATCATTATCTTTTCCTGCAAGGCTTTCCAATCCAATACGTTTCTATTTACAGTACTACCCAAACTAGCTGTTCCATTAATGGTAAGGTATCTACTGGGCTCCAATGCACTTTTTTTTTTAATTTGGCTACCTATATGTAACCAGTAGACAATCGTTCCCAATTTTTCTCAAACTCAGCCTCTTCCAGAAAACAGAATAATTTTATCACTGTAAGAGATTTAATCCATTATCCTCCCACCATTCTGCAAGAATACTACAGTACTAGTAAAACTATCTTTAAAGTAAGAAAAAGTAGGGTACCTAATTATTTCAAAACAATTGGTGAATGGGATCAGGCTGGCAATACAACAGGTACTATTTTTATACTTGCTAGAACGTAACTTTGCATGCGTATCAAAGGTGACTTTTAAAAATTCTTATTTATGTTTAACAGTTTTAATGTCAGTAAAATATACAAAGAAGTTTAAATACTGTGTTACTGTATTAGTTCACCTCTCTGGCAAACTGATAGTCGAATCAAAATTATCTACAATACTTCTTAGCAACTGTAGAAGTCCAAAAACGCGGGAATTCAGATACACACATATACATCCACTTACCTCAAAAAAAAAAAAAAATAGCCATAATTCCTTCATCTATTATCTACTTCCCTATTTTTCTTCACTTTCTCCTACCTTTGACAAAATCTAACAACTCTTTGATTTGCTAAAAGAGCACATTAAAAGTCAAATAGCACTTTGGAAAACAGTATTTGGACTAGATACCGTAAGGCTCCAGACAAGAACGATGTGCAACTTCCGTGCTCCGGGAAGTGAATCTGTTTCTCACAGGGTTATGGGTCAGCAAGGCTGAGGTATATTATACATACACTAGGGTTGAACAAACAAGTCAACAATCCTGTGGATAACGAGAACCAGGTTCTTCACTGTCGAAGAAATCCCAAATAAGGAACACAGGAAGGCTGGAATGAACCCTGTGACGTTGGGCTGAATCTGAGGTGCTGAGCACGAACTCACAATGCTCTGATGCGTCCACACAGAGACATACAGACACGAACAGAGCTGTAAGCAGGTAGGAGTTACTGCACTTACTCCCCTGGCTCCTTACGCTCAGAGAGCCTTGACGAAACTCCTACAACAGTAGAAGTACAGGAAGCTCCAAAACCTTGACTCCTGAAGACCATTCTCCAATAAAAGGACCCAGAGCTCCTTAAGTGGGTTGATTCCAGGGCCGGGGCAGGGAAAATGCAAGACAAGCCTAGAGTATCCTGTGGTGCCAGAAATTAAGAGTGCTCCAAAAGGATGGAGATATGTCAAATGGGCTTAGGAATCGATCTAAGCTCCATGGTCAAAGCTATTGCAATTTAGGAAACAAAACAAACAATACTGCTGGATTCTAATCCATAAAATAGAACATACACAAGTTCATATTGATATAAATAACTGTAAAAGGGAACAGAAATCACCAGTAGAACACCACAGAACTGTTGCAGACAAAAACTCACCAATGCATGCAAAACTAGTGAGCCAAAGCCTAAACAGTATTTTCATAAAAGTATCTACCTGAAAACATTTATTAACTGAAAAGGAAAAAACAAAACTTTTTAGTAGAAAAACCTGGGAGAAACTGCTTTACTCAACTGTGAACAAGGTTCACAGCGCCAGTAATAAGATACACTGCCCGACGCGAGGCATGGAGAAGGGCACATCATTTCTGTCGGACGCTTGCCAAAAAAACGCATTACCTAAACCTAGTTATGAGAAAACATCAGACAAGGGCAAATCAAGGGACCTTCTACAAAATAACTAGCCATTACTCTACAAAAGTATCCAGGCTATGAAAGGCTTGGAAAGATGGAGACATGACAAGTGAATGCAGTGTGGGATCCAGGAGGAGACTCTGGAACAAAAATGGGTATTGGTAGAAAAACTGATAGAAACCAAATAAAGTTTGTAGTATAGTAAATAGTATCGTGTTGTGCCAATGTTAATTTTCAGTTTCCTGTTTAAGGCAAATTTTAGCAATAGTAGACGCTGAATGAAAGGCATATGGGAACGCTATGTTTGCAACTCTGTGGAAAAGTCCAGTGTTACCTCAAAATATGGTTGCAATTTAAAAGGAAGATACTTCATAGCAAAATTCATTACGTGCAGAAGGAAGTGGAATAAAATGTAGCCACTATGGAGCTGCTGCAGGAGATTATGTATAATGTACAGGTATACATGTATACCAGTGAGCCTGTTACATTGATGGTCCCCAATGAAACACACCTGGTATTCAAGCCCTCGGACATCTGACTCTGAGCTGAGTCAGGTGATTGCTCCTGCCAAAGTGACATTAACAAGTACCACACAAGCAGGGTGTTGACAGGTGCTTCTATGATGGTGCTTGCTCTCCCGGGATGCACTTTCCTGGGGTTCTTAGAGACGCCCAGGTGCCACAGTGGAGAAACCATGTGGGAAGAGACACTCAGCCGGGCCCTTTCCAGCCATTTCACTATATGCTTTCCATTACATGCACCTTATGTAGAGGTGAAGAAGCCACTTGTGTCCAAGGAAGGGGCAGTAATTAGAGAATGACCCCCCCTCAGCCCAAATTGCAGAACTGTCAGGAAAAAGAAAATTATTATGGCCTTAAGACACTAAGCTGATGGTTAAAAAATACAATGGAAGATACAACAGTGAGTTATTTGTAAAAGGCTTAAGTGTGTGTAAGATGCTCTGCTGAAAAGAAGGAAGACATAGAAACATGGCAGACTAAACTTATACAAAGGCCTCTTACTATACACACCTCAAAATGCTGGATGAAACAGATTAAGTAAATAAGACTGCTCTAGCTGTAGCTTGGCCTTACAAGAGAGGCAAATTCTCAAATGTGGGTGTTGGCGGCGGTGGGTATTGGTGGGTAACGTGAGGAAACTGAACGCCAGAACAGCAAACTCATGATGCTGTTAGCAAAGGGTCAAGATAAAGAGTAGACGAAGTCCGGCCAGAGGCTGGGCCTTATTAGGCGCTTCTTAGCCTGGGTTTTGACACCAATGCAAGGATGGGAAAAGAAACCACGGCACACGCAAAGCAGGCGTGTGGAGCTGAGTCAACTTAATGGCCTCATCCTCCAAATACATGTAGTTGAACACTTAGCATAGGAGATATAAAGATGAACAACTCGTGTCACTGAGCTCCAGGAATTCAGACAAGTGTACAGATCAGCTACAGTCGCACTCAGTGAGTGATACTGTCCTGTAATCTTTGACCTACTTCCCTGATCTGAGGACTCTGCCCCTCATCAGCTTTTGAGCTAGACAATCCTTTGAGACAAAAGAGATCAGAGAAAGTGGTCGCCAATACCAAGGACTGGAATTCAGTAGGTGTCTTATACTTAAGATGCTCTGGAATGGGTAGAAAGCAGAGAAATGTCAACTCCCAGATCCAAAAAGCTAGACTTCTTGAGAATTATAAAAAGGCCTTTGAGGAAGAGCGGTATTGAGCCCCTTCACCGGATAAAAGATGACAAGCACATCCCGGAAGCCAGAGACTTCGATCCTCAGGACAAGCAAGATTACAAGGATTTCAAATCCTGATTAGAGGACCGTAGCTCCTACAAATCACCCTACGCTCGACTTCGTCAGCTGTCTCCCCAACATCTGCCCCACCCAACCTGCTTCCTTCTGTCAATACGACCTCAACTTATGTGGGTGGCAGTACGTCCCTGTGACTATCTCTGGTGACAAGTCGTGGCTGGGCTAAACCAGTCATGGTAACATGACTCCATGTGGTTGGTGTCTGGAACTGGCCATGTGACTAGTTTTGGTAATAGGACATAAAACAAAAATGTCAATTGCATGAATCTTCTGGAAAAGCTTTTTCTTTTTGGATACAGAAGCATGAACAAGGCTGGCTGCCACCTTTTAAAATCCCTCCATCCTTTTCTTTCTGCTTGGAATGCACCCTTAATACTTAGAGCTGCCAAAATTCATTCTGCCTCCAGGAGACTAACAAGCATGAAGCCAACAGCCAGTAAGTAAAAATGGAACAGCACAGGGGTGCCCAAGGGGCTCAACTGGTTAAGCGTCTGACTTTGGCTCGGGTCATGATCTCATGGTTCGTGGGTTCAGGTCCCACACTGGGCTCTGGGCTGACAGCTTGGACCCTGGAGCCTGCCTCTGATTCTGTGTCTCTCCCTCCCTCCCTCCCTCCCTCTCTCTCTGCCCCTCCCCCACTCATGCTCTGTCTCTCTCAAAAAATAAGTAAATGTTTAAAAGAGCGTCTGACTTCAGCTCAGGTCATGATCTCATGGTTTGTAGGTTCAGGCCCCACGTCGGGCTCTGTGCCGACAGCTCAGAGCCTGAAGCCTGCTTTGGATTCTGTGTCTCCCTCTCCCTTTGCCCCTTTCCCCACTCGCACTCTCTATCTCTCTCAAAAATAAATAACAAAACGTTTAAAAAATCAATAAAAATTTGTTTAATTCAATTAAAAAAAAAAAAAAAAGATGGACAAGCACAAACAGGTCTCAGTCCCTATCAAGAAAATTCAGCAGCTGCACCAGCTTTCAACCACCCAAATCCAAGACCTCTTATTTATTTTTATTTTTTTTTTTTTAATTTTTTTTTCAACGTTTTTTATTTATTTTTGGGACAGAGAGAGACAGAGCATGAACGGGGGAGGGGCAGAGAGAGAGGGAGACACAGAATCGGAAACAGGCTCCAGGCTCCGAGCCATCAGCCCAGAGCCTGACGCGGGGCTCGAACTCACAGACCGCGAGATCGTGACCTGGCTGAAGTCGGACGCTTAACCGACTGCGCCACCCAGGCGCCCCAAGACCTCTTATTTAAAAAAATCATTTAATCTACCGTGGGATTAGTGTTTCTATTACTTATCTCCAAATACACTCCTAACTGATATACTCTTTCCCAACTAAGGACACTGGTGGTCTCACCAACTAGGATGAGACCAAATTTAAAATGATCCTAGAGAGAAGAGATATGGAGGTGGGAAAGCCATCAAGCAGTATCAGGCATTCCACATGTATACGTACAGAATCACCATTGCACAGGGCCTATGTACCAGGCTTTGCAACCAGACTGCCTAGGTCTAAACCATGACTCTCCCACTTACTAGATATGTGACCTCGGCAAGACAGCCAAGGTACCTCTGTACGTCAGTATTCTCAACTCTAAAATGGAAGTAACAATACATTCCTCTTAAGAGCCACACAAGGTGGGGCGCCTGGGTGGCTCAGTCTGTTAAGCGTCCGACTTCGGCTCAGGTCATGATCTCGCGGTTTGTGGGTTCGAGCCCTGTGTCGGGCTCTGTGCTGACAGCTCAGAGCCTGGAGCCTGTTTCAGATTCTGTGTCTCCCTCTCTCTGACCCTCCCCCATTCATGCTTTGTCTCTCTCTGTCTCAAAAATAAATAAACGTTAAAAAAAAAAAAAAAAAAAGAGAACCAAACAAGGTAACACATGTGAAACTCACGGAACAGCTCCTTACATACAACAAGCTCCCAGCAAATATGCATAATCATCATCATCTTCACATCAATGACACAAACACAAATAGCTATTATGCCAACACAAACAGATAGAGAGGAGTACGGTTTAGTTGATGCAGCTCACACACAGCTCCAACAGTGTGGTACAAGTGAGCAGAAAATTCCTCCCTGAACTCAACCATCTTTAAAGCTCTCATCTCAACTGAGCAGTTCTTCTGTGTCTGTTAATAGCTGCATCAGCAGTTCTAGTGTAGATTCCATAAAAATGATTCAATTTCCTAACAAGGAAATTGCCTAAACATAGGCCATTTACACCTCAAAAAGCAGTTGAAGGGCAAAAGTATAATGTCAGATTGTACCTCAAGTATTGTTCTTACCTGACGAGTGGAAACAATAACTCATCTCCTAACAGTAATAGAAAGGGTGAATTGATGATCGATTTCAAGTATACAATACTTCAATATGCATAATCCTTTCTTAGTTATCTAATATCACAGCCCAATGCACATTTCAGCTGAATTACTGGTTTCTATGAATGACATTAGGATGAGCTGGCATGCATATGGGCTCCCTTCACATGAGACTTTTTCATCCAGAGGAATTACTGAAGGCAAATCCTAACAGTCACTGAAGCAGGTAACACTAATTCAGTTGAGTCATTAATAGGCAAAGAAAACTTTCAACAACTAATTGTTCCTATGATAATAGTAATTTGGATCAAGAAAGAGAAAACAAATTAAAAAGGTAAACTATTCTATAGTTTTGAATAAAAAGTAAACACGATTTCCATTAGGCTTCTCACCCCCAAAGTAGTCTGGTTATAAATTTTACCTAAAAGCCTCAGGCACTAGATACCTCATCATCACCTCACTTTCCCCCGGTCAGGTTCTGTTCCTAATGTTCCTACGTCAGTGATCCTAGCCCTTCCATTCTATCACAGATAAATCAGCTTCTTTTGCTTTCCATTCCTTGGATATCCCAATCCCAAATGCATCCCATCCTATTTCCAAATTTCAGTTATAATTTTAAAAACCTTAAAATTTGGGGGAAAAAGACATTTTCAGAATTAACTGCAACACTCTAGTGCAGGAAACAGAAAGTCATTCTCCATAGTCAACAGGTAATACCTAACACACAGGGATCAAGCATACATAACTTAAAATGTGTAAAATTCGTGGGCTCCTGGGAAGATGGCAGAGTTAAGAGAATCCTAAGGTTACCTTGTCCTACGACAGCCCCATCAGTCCTGAAAAGTCCTCCAAGACTAGCAGAACAGACTTTCCAGCTAACCGGAGAAAGCAAACATGGCAAACAAGGTAAGGACGGAGAAACAATCGGGAACCAAACTTCTGGCAGACTCAGTACGAATGGGGGGGGGCGGGGGACACCACAGGCACAGAGAAGGCAGAGGAGCAGACCCCACACCAGGCACCCAAGACACAGGGGACAGACCTGCATTGAGGGACAAATCCCCATACCACTCGGCTTTGAAAACCAGCAGGGCTTAACTTCCATGAGTTTTTATAACCAGCAGGACTTAACACCAGGTACTTCAAAAATTACTGGGCTCAGCTATAGGAGAGCCGGAGGGCAACAGAAAACTACATTCCCACCCTTAAAGAAACAGTGTAACAAACAACCCCACCAAGATACAGCAGTATTAGTAGCAGTTTGAAACTCACCTGAGTATAAATGTAGGGGACTCATTACTAATCCCAGGAAGTGTGCTGGAGGGGCAGGGACCTTTAGGAGACTGCTCCAAGAACAAAAGAACTGGTGGGCACGATTTCCCTCACGCCCCTGCCCCCAGCCTAGATAGTCAGAAACCTGTGGGAAACAGCACTCTCCACCTACCTTGCTAACACAGCGCATCGGCCCCCATGTTCGCCAGCACATCTGTCCCATCCAACACACCCCGCTTTGCACAAGTCCCTCCCCAGTGGCTCCTGCCCTGTCTCATCCAGCAAGCAGCCCCAGCAAGAACCAGCATCATTTCAAAGTGACTCTTGTCCTGGGGAGAGGAGAAGAGAACCACACACACCAGAAATTCTTAAGTCCTGGCAGCCAAGTCTTACAACCGGCAGTGAAGAGAGTGCACCCTGCCCATCAGTGCGTCTCCAGCCCCCAGCAGGCCTCTGGGCTGACCACCAGCCTGCTCACCAACAAAAGCCTCTCAGGGGACAACCTAGGGAGAACTCCCTGTAATTCAGTGCAACTACAGCCCCAGTAAACAGACTAAAGGAAGGCATCTGGCCTGACTGATGACACCAACCAACTACAAGCCCACTATGGCCCCAGATTGGTCTCTTAACAGCACAGGGACCAAATCTGGCCCACAACAGCCAAAATGGGTCATTGCAGCCAAGTGGACTGAAGGCAAATGAGGCTCAGCCACAACAGTAATGGTAGGGTACATGCAACCCATAAAGGAGACAGCCCCGAGCACCAGGTTCTGATGAACAGGGACATTGAGCTACAGGGCACCACAGGACCTATTCTTCAGAAGATGACTACTTTAAGATCAGGAGAGGTAGCTGACATTCCTAATACACAGAAACAGAGACAAAATGAGAAGACAGGAGTATGTCCCAAATAAAAGAACAGTACAATGCCATAGCAAAAGAGCTAAATGAAATGGACATAATCAATATGAGTGATGAAGAAGTCAAAGTAATGATCATGAGAAAAGAATGAAGGATCTCAGTGAGACTCTCAACACAGACATAGAAAATATAAAAAGAACCAATCAGATATGAAGAGCTCAATTACTGAAATTAAAAATACCCTGGAGAGAATATATAGACTAAAGAAAGAAGAATAGATAAGCAAGCTCAAGGACAGAGGAATGAAAAGCAACTAAGCTACTCCTCCCCTGCTCATGCTCTGTCTGTCTCAAAAATAAAGCATTAAAATCAGTTATATCTATAAAAACTAGTCAAGGAATTCACAAAATAAGAGGATGCGAAGTGTGACATCATATACATAAAATGTGGTGGGAGGGGTAAATATTTAGTGCTTTCAGAATGAATTCAAACATAAGTGAACATCAACTTAACATAGACTGCTATGTGCATAAAATATTATATATGAGCCTAATGGTAACCACAAATGAAAAAGCTACAGTAGATAGGAAAAAATAAAGAGAAAGGAATCCAAAAAAAACCATCAAACCATAAGGGAAGAAACCAAGAGAACTTCAAAAACAACTGGAAAACAAATAACAAAATGGCAATAAGTACATACCTATCAGTAGTTACTCTGAATGTAAATAGACTAAATTATGCTCCAATCAAAAGACATAGGGTGAGTGAATGGATAAAAAAGCAAGACCCATCTACCAGCTGCTTACAAAAGACTCACTTCAGACCTAAACATACATGCAGATTAAAAGTGATGGGAAGGAAAAACATTTACCATGTAAATGGAAGCAAAAAGAAAGCTAGGTGTCAATACTTATACTGGACAAAACAGACTTTAAAACAAAGACTGTAGTAAGAGACAAAGACTGACACTACAGAATGATAAAGGGAAAAATTCAACAAGATTTAACAACTGTAAATATTTATGCACCCAACATGGAAGCACCTAAATACATAAAGCAACTATTAACAGACATAAAGGGAGAACTGGGCAGTAGTAAAATAATAGGGGACTTTAACACCTCATTTATATCAATGGATAGATCATCCAAACAGAAAATCAACAACAACAAAAAAATAGTGGCTTTGAATGACACATTGGACCAGACAGACTTAACATAAACTCCTAACATTTCATCCCCAAACAGTAGAAATATTCTTTTCAAGTGCACATGGAATATTCTCCAGAATAGATCATCTAGGCCATAAAACAAGTCTCAACAAATTCAAGATCAGAGTCATTCCATGTATCTTTTTCTGACCACAACACTGTGAAACTAGAAATCAACCACAAGAAAAATTCTGGAAGGAACACAAATACATGGAGGCTATATAACATGCTACATGACTAGGTCAACTGAGAAATCAAAGAGGAAAACAAAACATACATGGAGACAAATGAAAATGAAAACACAGTGGTCCAAAATCTTTGAGATGCAACAAAAGCTGTTCTAAGAGGGAAGAATATAGCAACACAGGTCTACCTCAGAAAGCAAGAAAAATAATCTAACCTTATACCAAAAGGAGCTAGAAAAAGAAGAAAAGCCCAATGCCAGTTGAAAGGAGGAAAAAATAATATTTGAGCATAAATCAAATAGAGACTTAAAAAACAATAGAACGGATCAATGAAACCAGAAACTGGTTCTATGAAAAGATCAACAAAATTGATAAAGCTTTAGCCAGACTCATAAAGAGAGAGAGAAAGAGAGAGAGAGAGAGAGAGAGAGAACTCAAAATGAGAAGTAAAGGAAAAATAACCAACACCACAGAAATACAAAAATTATAGGAAAATACTATAAAAATGTCAACAAATTGGGCAGCACAGAAGAAAGAAATGGATAAATTGCTAGAAGCATATAGACTTACAAAACTAGATCGGAAGAAATACATAATTTGAACAAACCAATTACCAGCAATGAAATTGTATCAGTAATCAAAAAACTCCCCACAAACAAAAGTCCAGGACCAGATGTCTTCACAAGTGAATTCTACCAAACATTTAAAGAAGAGCTAATAGAGAAGAACAGGAAGGAAAATTTCCAAATTCATTCTATGAGGCCAGCACCATCCTGATTACCAAAAACAGGTAAAGGCATCACAAAACAAAAACAAAAAACACACAAGGCCAATATCTCTGATGAACGTAGACACAAAAACCCTCAACAAAATAATAAGCAAATCGAATCCAACAATACATTAAAAAATCATTCACCACAATCAAGTGAGATTTATTCCTGGGATCCAAGAGTGTGCATTATTTGCAAAATCAATCAATGTGGTATACCACAACAAGAGAAAAGATAAAAACCATACTATCATCTCAACAGATGCAGAATAAGTATTTGACAAAGTACAATAACCCACTCATGATAAAAATCCTCAACAAAGTGGGTTTAAAGGGAACATTTATCAACATAATAAAGGCCATATATAAAAAACCCACAATTAACATCATACTCAATGGGGAAAAACAGATTTTCTCCCAAAATCAGGAATAAAACAAGGATATCCACTCTCCCCATTTTTTTTCAACAAAGTACTCTAAGTCCTAGCCACAACAATCAGACAGGAAAAAGAAATAAAAGGCATCCAAATTTATAAGGAACAAGTAAAACTTCCACTATTTGCAAATGACATGACACTATATAAAGAAAACTCTAAAGACTCCACCAACAAACCACTAGAACTGATAAATGATTTCAGTAAGGTCACAGGATACTACAAAATCAATACAATCCATTACATTTCCATACACTAATGATAATCAAGTAGCAAAAAGAGGAATTAAGAAAAAAAGTCCCGTTTACAATTGCACCAAAAAGAATAAAATACCTAGGAATAAATTTAACCAAAGAGGTAAAAGACCTGTACTCTGAAAACTATAAAACACAGATGAAAGAAATTGAAGACAACACAAACCAAATCCCTTTCAGTAAGATCCATGCTCATAGACTGGAAGACTGTGTCCATACTACCAAAGCAATCTAGAGTTAATGCAATCTGTATCAAAATACCAACAGCAATGTTCACAGAACTGAAACAAATAATCCTAAAATTTATATGGAAACACAAAAGATGCTGAGTAGCCAAAGCGATCTGGAAAAAGAAGAACAAGCTGGAAGATCACAATCCTAGATTTCAAGATATACTACAAAGCTAGTCAAAACAGTATAGTATGGCACAAAAATAGACACATAGGTCAAGAAAACAGAGTGCTCAGAAATAAACTCACAATTATACGGCCAATTAATCTGTGACAAAGGAAGAAAGAATATACAAGGTGAAAAAGTCTCTTCAATAAATGGTGCTGGGAAAACTGGACATCTATGTGCAAAAGAATGAAACTGGACCACTTTCTTAGGCCATACACAAAAATAAACTAAATGGGTTATAGACCTAAATTTAAGATCTGAAACCATAAAATTCCTAGAAGAAAACACAGGCATCATTTGACATCAGCCATAGAAACACTTTCCTAGATATGTCTCCTCTGGCAAGGGTAACAAAACCAAAATTAAACCATTAGGACTACACCATAATAAAAAGACTTTGCACAAAGGAAACCAACAAAACAAAAAGGCAAACTACTGAATAGATATTTGCAAATGATGTATCTGGTGAGGGGTTAATATTCAAATATATAAAGAACCTTTATAAATCAACACCAAAAAAACACAAATAATCCCATTAAAAAATGGGCACAGTCCTGAATAGACATTTTTCCAAAAAAGACATGTAGATGGCCCAAACACATGAAAAGATACTCAACATCATAATCACCAAGGAAATGTAAATCAAAAAAACCACAATGAGTATTACTTTACATGAATAACAATGGCGAAAATCAAAAACAAGAATATAACAAGTGTTGAGACGTGGAGAAAAAGGAACCTTTGTGCACTGTTAGTGGGAATGCAGATGGGTGCAATCACTATAAAACTATATGGGGGTTCTTCCTCAAAATATTAAAAATACAATTATCATGACATCTAGTAATTCTGCTAGTGGATAGTTACCCAGAGAAAATGAAAACACTAATTCAAAAAGGTACAGGCATGTTTATGTTTACAGAAACATTGTTTCCAATAGCCAAGCTATAGAAGCAATGCAGGTGTCCACTGAGAGATGAATGGATAAAGAAGATCTGGCACATGCATGTGTGCGTGAGCACGGATGGACACACACACACCCCGGAATATTAGTTGGCCATAAAAAACAATTTGCAGCAACATGGTTACATTTAGAGGATGTAATGCTAAGTGAAATAAGTCAGACAGAGAAAGACAAATCCCCTATGATCTCACTCATGTAGAACTTCAGCAGCAAAACAAACAAGCAAAGAAACAAAGACCAACAAAAAAGCAGAGAACAAACTGGTGGTTATCAGAGAGGAGCTCAGTAGGGGGTTGGGGGAAATAGAGGGGACTAAGAGGACACCTCCCTTTATGAGCACTTAGAAATGTATAGAAATGTTTGATCATTACATTGTACACCTGAAATACTGTATACTTGAACAAAATATGTAAAATTATGTCATTGTAAAGTTACTGACTACTACACCCATTTCACTTTTTTAGAAAACATGTGAGGAAATATGAATACAAGTCCACACGGCCCCGGAGGTTCATTCCGGTCACTTCTCTATCTCTAAAAGAAGCTAATTCAACAGGCCAGTTAACAACAAAGGAACTAGCTGCCAAGGAACAGAGGCTCCCACCACAAATGACTTGAAGTTCCCTTGTGTTAGAATAACCTAGAGGTTCCAGCAAATGTGCAACGTTACAGGGTGAAATTCTTCCTCTGGACCCATGTCCAAGGCAATCACAAACCAGCTGTGCCCAGCCTAAGATACTTCTTGGATGAGCGCCTGCGGAATCCTGTGTGCTCAGCCACGTCTCTGCTTCTAAGTATCCCCCCCCACCCCCAAAAAAAAACCACTACTGCACAACTGCATCATGTATTATCAAGTTGTGTTTCCCGGTCCACTTTACCCATTCTCCTGCAAGGCTCTAGGCTATGTTTTTGCAGAGGCATTTTCACTTATGACTCACATCCTTTGACAAACCACTTAAATACAAGGAAGCAGAGTTCAAACAAATGTTTAAACTATCTACTTAGTTTACCTTTTAAATTAACAACAAAGTAAGAATTTACCTGGTGCTAAAGTGTAATTTTCAAAAGTTTAAAACCATGACTTTCATGAAAATATAAAATGAGCGGATGCAAAAGCTATTATTCATTTCGTTAATTAATGAGGGGATCAGTAAAAATTCGAATAAAGGCAAACAGGATTACTAAAATGAATGTGCTAATAAAAGCAAAAAGATTGTGAATCTATTAGGAAAAGGCTTTGAAAACTGAGCACCAAGGCATTCAAAATGCCTCAGTGAACTAACAGTGCACAAACCACTACTAAGCTGTTTGGAACTAACTTAATAAAAGGAGCTTATGTTTTACTTTTGGCATGGTGGCACCACAAAACAAAAAAAAAAAAAGCAGACACTAAAAATACCATGAACAAAATCTATAACCCTCTGCTATAGAGCAATAAAATATCGGAGTTATTTTTCTTTAGAGCAACAATCATCTGCATCCCTCCTAGACAAAAACATTTTGCACTATTATGTAAGAGTCATTTGCACAACTATTTAACTTCTACCCCTACAGAGTTGCCCAATAGCTCAAAGGAAAGAGAGTAAAAGGCTTACATCCCAAGTACCATCACTAGAGGATCCACTGCACAGCACTCCGCTGAAAAAACACCCAGTCATCTCTTTTGCTCATTTACAAGTCATGGACAGTATTTCCATCTTAGGTTACAGTTGGTTCTAACAGGAGTAGAGCAAAAAAATCACACCAGGCGGGAGGAGGGATACAGGGGCAGCTACAATCAAGGAGTATTTTCATCAAGAACTGCAGAGCGGGCATTAGCAGCAAAGGTACACTGAAGAGGACACTTTAATACACTGCTACTATGTAACTTGGTATAACATTTCTGGAAAGCCACCTAGTAACACGTACTAGAAACTGCTCGTATCTTTGAAAAAAAAATTTTTGTATGTTTTTATTTATTTTTGAGAGAGAGAGACAGAGAGAGACAGAGAGACAGAGTACTAGTGAGGGATGGGCAGAGAGAGAGGAAGACAGAATCTGAAGCAGGTTCCAGGCTCCGAGCTGTCAGCACAGAGCCCGACACGGGACCCAAACCCACAAGCTGTGAGATCATGACCTGAGCCGAACTAGAACGTTCAACGGACTGAGCCACTCAGGCACCCGAGCCACATATCTTTGATTCTGTACCTCCACTCCCAGAAATTTTCATTCAACACACAATCAGATGTGCACTAAGATAGACACCTACCTCACAGCATTAATTACAAAAACTTAAAAACGTAAAATAACTTCTGTAGATTTCCCACCTTAAAATGTTTTCCAGAAGCCTTCACTAAGTCCCCAAATCCTTTCTATGTGATCCAGTTAATACCCACCATTCCCCCTAGGAGGTCTCTTACCACACTGCACTCTAATCTGATTTGCTTATCCACTTGCCCTATTAGGCTGTAACTTCCATGAAGGCTTGTGCCATAGAATTCAATTGCTTGAATTTAGCATAATGCTAGTCAGTAGGCACACAGATGCTGGCTCAATGAATAAAATATTATGTAGCCTAAAAATACATACACGAGTATGTTTCCTCTATAAAGATAAAAAAAATAAGTATTAAACATTAAAATTATTATGACAAAAGCCTCAAGTTACCATCTCAACTCTACTGAGTATCAAGATCATATGCAGGTATTTGGAAAAGCACCCAGACTGCCAGCCAAGAGGACACGCACTTCCCATACTGCTGGTGCAGAGAAAGGCACTGCAGTGTCACAGTCAGGAGTGCCTCTCTCTCTCTCTGCCATGTGTGTGTGTGCGTGTGTGTCTCCTGGATGCGTTATCACACTATGCATCTCCAAAGAACAGAGCTCTAAAGAAAACCGCTCTATGCAATTAGCTTAAAGGAAGTGTTGGATAATGATAAACATCCTTAATTGTGATACAGACTTTTTAAAAATTATTTTAAAAAGGAATCTGATGTTTCTTAGGCCATACTTCTCAAACTTTAAGAAGACTCATACAGGGGTCTTGTTACAACACAAGTTCTTATTCTGTCAGCCTAATGTGGACCCAAGACTCTGCACTTCTTACCAGCTCCCAGGTAAAACCAATGGTGCTGCTGGTCGGGAGACTTCGATTTGGGTAGCAGTTCTTAGAAGGGCAGTTTATAAATGCAAAGAAAGGTATGCAGAGCTCCATTTTCCCGTTTTTGTTGTTTTTCGGAATCCTAAAGCACCTGCTATCTCCCTGATGATTTTTCAAAAACTTTCTGGTTCAGGATTCTCAATACTCTGTAGATACTACCATTTGAAAATAATGGGAAACACAAAAATAAAAAGAGGGGTCATTACCATAGATCCAATGGAAATTAAAAGGATATAAAAGGAATACTATGAATAACATTATGCCCCAAAATGGGATAATCTAGATAAAATAAATCAATTCCTTGAAAGACACAATCTGCCAAAACTCACACAAGAAATGGCTTATCTATCTGAACAGGCCTATATCTATTAAAGAAATGAGTCAATAATTTATAACCTTCCAAAATAGAAAGAACAATTTTCTGGTGAATTCCACCAAATATATAAGAAGGAATTATGCTAATTGCACACAATATCTTTCAGAGGATAAAAGCTGAGGGAATGTTTCCTAACTTATTTTAGGAGGCCAGCATTACCCTAATGCCAAAGCCAGACAAAATCATTATAAAAACATTACAGACCTGTATCTTTCATGAACATAGCCTGGGTAGCTCACTCAATTGAGCATCTGACTCTTGATTTCGGCTCAGGTCATGATCTCAGTTGTGAGATCAAGCCCCAGACCGGGCCCTGCGCTGGGCATGGAGCCTACTTAAGATTCTCTCTCCCTCTTCCTCTGCCCCTCCCCAACTCCTGCTCCTGTAGGCACACTCTCCCTCCTCAAGGGGGAAAAAAAAAATTAGCAGAATGAATCCAAGAATAGTAAAAAAAAAGAATTATGCCTGACAACAAAGTTAGATTTCAGGTTCAGTCAACATCCGAAAATCAAAATGCAGTCCATCACATCAGTGACTAAAGAAAATTAACAGGATCATAGGATTATGGGCAGAAAAAAACATATGAAAAAAATCCAACACCCATTCATCATAAAACTAGAAATAGAGGGGAACTTTCTCAACTTGATAGACTACCTACAAAGTACTTACAGCAGACATCATACTTAATGGTGAGAAACTTGGAGCTTCCCCAGTGTGATACTGGCAAAAGATTAGACAAATACATCAGTCGAATAGTACGAGAGCCCAGAAATAGACTCTCATAAATACAGCCAACTGATCTTTTGACACGGGAGCAAAAGCAATAAAATGGAGCAAAGATGGTCCCTTCAACAAACAGTGCTAGGACTGGACATCCACAGGCAAAAAAAGTAATTCAGACACAGATCTCACACCTTCACCAGAATCAACTCAAAATGGGCATAAACTGCAAAATTGTAAAATTCTTACAAGATAACATAGGAGTAAACTTAGAAGCCCTTGGGTATGGTGATGCCTTCTTAAATACAACACCAAAGGTACAATCCATGGAAGAAATAATCGGTAAACGGGTCTTCATTAACATTAAAAACTTTTGCTCTGGAAAAAGACAATGTCAAGAAAATGAGAAAAGAAGTCACAGACTGGGAGAAAATATTTGCAAAGGACACATCTGATAAAGGATTGTTCTTCAAATATACAAGAAATAGTTAAAACTCAAGAAAACAAACCACCCAATTATAAAATAAGCCAGAGACCTTAACACCTCACCTAGGGAGATAAGACAGACAGCAAATGAGTATATGAAAAGATGCTCCACGTCATACGTCATCAGGAAAATGCAAATTAAAACAACATGATCACAGATACTATTACAAACCTATCACGAACCTACAAGGATGGCCAAAATCTCAAACATGGACACCACCAAATGCTGATGAGGATGTGGAGGAACAGGAAGTCTCACATTGCTGGGGGGGATGCCAAACAGTACAGCCACTTTAGAAGACAGGTGGGTGGTGTCTTACAAAACTAAACATATTCTTACCACATAAATCTGGCAATCGTGCTCCTGGATACTACCTCTTAGGTCCACACAGAAGGCTGCACACGGATGTTTACAATAGCTTTATTCACAAATGCCAAACCTTGGAAGCAACCAAGAAGTTCTTCAATAGGTAAATGTATCAACAAACCATCCTACAACCAGACAATGGAATTGTTATTCAGTGCTAAAACAAGGAATGCACTATCAAGCCGTGACAAAACAGAGAAACCTTAAATGCATAATAAGTTAAAGAAGCCCATCTGAAAATGCTACATACTGTATGATAGTATGATATTCTGGAAAAGGCAAAACTATGAAGAAAGTAAAAAACTAAGTGGTTACTGGGGGTGAAGGGATTTAAAAAACTAGGCCTACCACAGACGATTTTTAGGGCAGTGAAAATACTCTGTACAACACTTTAAGGATGGATATGTTTTATTATACATCTGTGCAAATCCATAGAATGTAGAACACCAGTAAACTATGAACTTTGGATGGTTATGTAGTGTCAGTGTAGGGTCATTAATTTTAACAAATGTACCACTCTGGTTGGTGGATGTTGATAATGGAGGAGGCTATGCGTGTGCAGAGGGCATGTGGGAAATCTAGACACCTTCCTCTCAATTTTGTTGTATATCTACCACTACTCTAAAGAAGTTTAAAAAAAGAAAAAAAGAAACAAAGTAAAATAAAATAAAGGAAAATACGTTCCCAGTAAGCATTCTTGACAAGATCATCTGATTTTCTGGGAGTAGATTACTGATACCCATACTAGGCTAGTGGATCTGGAAAGTATGAAACTAAAGGAAATTGCTCGAATGTCATCCAGTGCCTAGAAGAGCTCCCGGTACACGGCAGGCACTCAAGTAACTGTTGCACAAATGACTACAGTATTTAGCCTGGAAGAAGAGAAAACAAGAATCTAGTTAAGGTTTTTCAACATTTGAAGGCAACTAACTAGAAATCAAAAAAAAAAAAGAGTCTCCCATACGATTGTCGTTAGAAAAAAAGAATGAAAGGTCTATTTCAGCTTATTTTAAATACACATTTTTAAGAATCAGTTGCCCAACAATGGTATGTGTCTTCCCAAATAGAGCTGCCTGAATGTGTTCAAGCAAAAAAACCCAAATGCTATGTTAGAGGAACATGAAGAAAGACGATACTCTGCCCTGAAAACACTGGGATTTCTGAGGTTGCCCTCCTGCCCTCTGCACATAGGATTCACTACTCACAACATCTTTACTAGATTAGGAATTCCAACAGCAGTTTACCTACTTTGAATATAAAAAATAAAGTTGCCTCAACGAAAGTAGCAGTTGGGTGGGAAGCCACAACCCTACACAGGACCTAAAAGTAAATCAAAAGCTTAAATTCTCTGGAAGTCATAACAAAGGAAATTATCCCACTGTGATAAATGAATACCTTCAAAGACGATGGTGTGATAAAGATATAGGAATATTCTCAGAATGAAATCCATTTGTTTAAGCATCTGTTTGCTACCTACAAAGAATAACTCTTTCTGATGGATTTAACCAAGAAAAAAGATAATAAAATTCATTTGATGAGACGCTAATGCACAAACACACCTCATTTTCCTAGAAAACCTCAAAAGACATCTGGTGTTGATGTATCAAAACCCACCGGTTTTTTGTTTCCTGGGCTTTTTGGGGGTGATCAATCCATAACGTTTTAGCATCGTGAATATTAAAACTGCCCTCGCAACTTCACTCGGTATTTTCAATGGTTTCACCTAAAAGAATGCCATTATTTCTGATAATGCTACCAAGTATCAATTGACAAGATTTTTTTTTAAGAATTAAGATCATTTTTAAACTCACTTCAGAAACTTTAGTTTCTAAAAGCATATAGCTATTAAAATGCTAATATGGAAAGATGATGCCACAGAGGCTTAACACCAGTAAAACACAGGAAATTGATTCTCTAGATGATGTGGAAAAGCTGGCTTATAAAGTTAATGAGATATTACTTAAGGCAAAAGAAACAATTTGGCCGTTAGCAATGAGGACAAGCCAAACATGTTTGTCATCAAATATAATGACACTAATTAAAAGAACGACAGAAACAAATATGAAAATCAATGAAAGTACAGGAAAAAATTAAGCCACCTCAAACATGCAAAGTGAAGTCAGAGCAGTAAATCTTATTAGCAAGTTAGAAATAAATAAAAGAGACTAAAAAGGAAAAATCCCAACAATTAGGAGTTATACACCAAGGGAAGTGTGACTAGTCAAAAGAAGTAAATTTCCTATTCAATGTCCAACTACCGGGGATGGATTTCTAATATAGCAGAAGAATGAAGAGGATTAAGCCCTGAAACTCGAAAATCCACCACTTTGTCTCTTAGATGTCCTAGCTAGCCCCAGATGATAAAAATATCACAATCCTTAAGCAGCAGCTTTGCTAGAGATTTCTTTGCCATCCACCAAAAAAACAAAAACAAAAACAAAAACAAAAAAAAAAAACCTTGCCAAGTTTTCCAAGTTTCAAAGTAGGCCTAGTGCTTTGATTTACATAACAAAAAAGCCACCCTGATTTCAGGAAAAATACAGTCAGAAAACAAAGGTTTTAGTCCCAGTTCTATCTCAATACCCATTTCCAAAGGCTTCTCCTAAGAAAAGGAATATTCTATTCCCGGTGTTGAAAGGTCATTCCAGAACTATTAGTCTATCAGCTGGCTCTTGCCAATATGAAGAAAATGTATGACAACTTATCACTGTATATAGATCATATATTATCGTTAAATACAGATCAAGTGTTAATCAAGAAAATTTTGCATCTGAATTCAGATGTGCTCCAAGTATCAACTACACACTGGTGTTGGAAGATTTAGTACGAAAAAGGTCAACTACTGCATTACTAATTGCTTATTCTGATTACATGTTGCAATAACATTTTAGATACTACATTAAACATATAATTAAAGTTAAGTTCACTTGTTCTAGCTTTTCAGTAAGGCTACTGGAAATGTTTAAGTTACATGTGAAATTACATTTTTATTGTATTGCATGGCCTGCTGCGGGCTGAACTCTTTACAGTAAGGTTTGTAAATTCTTTATTCTTCTACAGCATCTACTGAAGTATGGCCCATAACAAATACTCAAAAAACATTAAATGAACAGAGAAAACTTTAAATAGAAGCATAAAACAGCAACAAAGGAAGATCAAAATTGGCTTTTTGATTCATGTACCAGCTATATTCTGTTGGAGCGACACTAAAAACCTCCCTTATTTACTAATTGTGGCAATTCTGAAATAAGGACCAAGACAACAACAACAGCAAAAAACCTCTCAGCTGAATCAGTGAATTGGCATACCTAATTTGTTTGGGGCTGCATTATGTCCTCCCGGAATTGCTGTTGAAGTCCTACGCCCGTACCACAGAAAGTCACTGTATTTGGAGACAGGGCCTTTAAAAGGCTGATTAAAGTAAAATGAAGTCCTATGGGCGGACCTAATCTAATAGGACTGGTGTCTTTATAAGAACAGGAGATTGGGGGGGCACCTGGGTGGCTTAGTCAGTTGAGCGTCCAACTTCAGTTCAGGTCATGCATGATCTCACTGTTCATGGGTTTGAGCCCCGCGTTGGGCTCTGTGCTGACAGATCAGAGCCTGGAGCTGCCTCAGATTTTGTCTTCCTCTCTCCCTCTCTGCCCCTCCCCTGCTCGTGCTCTCTCTCAAAAATAAATAAATGTTAAAAAAAAAAAAAATAGGAGATTGGAACGCAAGTAACACACAGACCAAGAGGCAATTCGTGACAAGTGAAAAGGCAGCCATTTGCAAACCAAGGAGAGAGGCTTCATAAGAAGTCACAGCTGCCAACACTGATCTTGGACTTCTAAATGTTTTATTATTTATTTTTATTTTTGAAAGAGAGAGAGAGAGACAAAGCATGAACAGGGGAGGGGCAGAAAGAAAGGGAGACACAGGATCTGAAGCAGGCTCCAGGCTCTGAGCTGTCAGCACAGACCCCAATGCGGGGCTCGAACCCATGAACTGCGAGATCATGACCTGAGCCAAAGTCAGACGTTCAACCGACTGAGCCCCCAGGCACCCCCTTGATCTTGGACTTCTAGCCTGAGAATTATGACAAAATAAATTTCTATCATTGAAGCCACCCAGTCTATGGTACTTTGTTATGCAGCCTTAGTACACTAACACATTGTTCCAAACACAAAGTTTTCCAATAACCAAATGGAGTTTTGGCTTTTACACTTAAAATTCAGTTCCTCACTCACACTAGCTGTATTTCAAGAACTCAAAAGCCATATGCAGCCAGTGACCACTATATACTGTACAGTACAGACCTAGAGATGAGACCAAACCAAAAATTTCCAAAAAAGAGTACTTAACTAGTTGGGAGAGGTGACCAAAAAGTGTGTTACTACTACATATGGAAGCATTTTTAATCTTTAATTTTAAAACAAAATGTAAATGCAAAGGACTGAAAACCACCACTAGGTTATTATTATGATATGCTGAGTAGATTAGAGAAGGGAGTTCATAGTCTAGAGCTATGTTTGTTACATCTGAATGTCATCACCAAGGTTTCCTGCAAATTACAGCTACTGATGTAGGTGGCCAGGATACATTTATCATTATGAACAAGTCCAACTGGAGAACGCTAATACTCATCTTTAGATTTTATTATACCTTTTGTGGCTTGATCAGCCATTTTCAATGGAAATCAAATTCCAGAAATATAAGAGATGGCATGAATACTATTCAGAACAGGATATTCCTGGATTCATTACCATTTAACCATGAGGCATCAAAAACTATGTCTACTATTAATAATTTCATGCATCTGTAAATAATAGTGTTCAAGAAGCATGGAAGAAAAACGCAGAATTCAAGAAATGAAGAGAATAGTTCTGCTAGACTTGCCTAACAGGTCTGAACACATTTACTAAAATAAGTAGGTCTCTCCTTTAAGAATCAGAAAAATGAATGTAGAAATTCCAAAATGTAATTATCAGTATAATAAAGTTCATCTACTGGAAAGTATTTTACATTTGTGTAGAGTTCTACTTCTTAAAACTTGCTTTTTATACTTTATCTTTAATTTGCCCAAGAACTTCATGTTCGGATATACTCTTCTTTTATATAAAGAAACTAAGGCTCTAAGAAATTAAGTGACATGCCCGATGTCATGTAACTTGTAAAGGACTAAAACTCAAACCTTAGTCTTCTAGTTCCAAAACTTTGGAAGCTTCACCTTGTTAAAGCACTAAAACTATGACTAGAACAGTAGTATGTAAATGTTAGTTATAATAAAAATTGTTAATACAATTACAGTGACTTGATCAAGTGTGTACTGACAATACTTAAAATGGTAATTAAATTCAGTATAAATCTCAACCATGGTAATTCAGTTTAGAAGAAATAACTCCTGAGAGCATTATGGTCACAGGAATCTTTTTTTTTTTTTTTTAATTTAAATGTATATAATCTTTTTGCAAAGAATTACCAAGCAGTAGATAGAAGGCTTTCTAGCATAAAATTTATTTATGATGATCAGATTAAGTGGAGAAAATAAAATGGGGCTTTAAAACCAGAGTTTATTTTTAAGTGAATAATGTTTCATATCTAATTGCTTTATTTTTTATTCCATCAGATCCATTTAAGAGTGACATAAAAGTGATTTATTTAGAATGTCAAGAGTCAACATTAAGGGGGATTTAAAAAGTGAGAAACAACCGAACTAGATTTAAAGAGGGTCACCTGCTCAGTCAGTTGAGCATCCAACCTTTGGTTTCAGCTCAGGTCGGTTCGTGAGATCGAGCCCTGGGTCAGGGTGTCTGTGCTATCAGCTCAGAGTCTGCTTGGGATTCTCTCTCTCCCTGTCTCTGCTTCTCTCTCTCAAAATAAATAAATAAGCATTAAAAAATTTAAAATAAAAAGACTGAAGAATGCACAGTCGGTCCAAGTTTGGAATGAGCAACTAGAAAAGGTATTTTGCAACAGTGGGAAAATTTAAATATGGATGGGTACTATGAAATTTTATATGGGGAAAATGGAGTTATGAATTGAACAAAACAACTTACAGTATGTTCTCATTTAGGTTTAAAATACCTAACTGTATAATTATACACAACAAATATCTGGAGGGATATAAATACACATACACCACTTACACATACATGGTAGGAACAGTTATAATCTCTCAGAAGCTCGAATATAGCGTTTTTACTTGATTTTTGTTTATCTGTATCTTCTAAATTTTTATGATGCATATGTACCATGTTGTAAAAATAAAAATTTTAAAATAACATCAGTATTTTTATTAAGCCAAAAATGAAAAACCTCTCCATTTGCTGTGTCTCACGTTTGTGAAATAAGCACATGTGAAATAACTATCTCGAAGATGGTTTGACTCTTGTTATTTTCGCTGTGAGGTGTTTAAAATAAATCAAGTTTACTTTCAAACATATGGAGCTCTGAATATAAACCTTCACGATAAAAAAAAAAAAAAATCAAATGATCACAGACACTGAAGAACAAAGCAAGGAAAAGTCCCTATTTATAAAAGTATTTTGAAAAGCCATCCCTCTATTTAGAGAGTTTAAAACAGCAATTGCATGCTCATGCCAGTTAAATATTATTCATCATGAATCTGAAACCTTTAGATAAAAAGTTAAGAAGGCAATGAAAAAATAAAAATGTTTGTATTCTTCCCATACAACAGCGTTAAAATGCTTTACAGGTATTCTCAATCTTCACAATCACCGTCCTTGGAAAGTCTCATTCTCCCTATTTCATTGATGAGAAAACTCAAGATTTAAAGAACTGCATCCAGAATATATTACCTACTTAGCAATCATTTTGCAATACTGAACACATACATCAAATTATTAAGCTGTACCCCTAAGACTAATACCATGTTATGTAAATTATACCTCAATTTTTAGAAAAACAAAAACTCCCAAACTGATTTTTAAATTTTCTTGAAATGTTTATTTTTGAGACTGCGCACCCATGCAAGCTGGAGAGGGTCAGACAGAGAGGGGGTATAGAGGATCTGAGGCGGGCTTAGCGCTGACAGCAGAGCAGAGAACCTGATGCAGGGCTCGAACCGGCAAACAGTGAGATCAAGACCTGAGCCAACGTCAATCACTGAACCAATGGAGTCACCCAGGCACCCCCTACAAATTGATTTTTTTAAAAAGGAAGGATGGGGTGCCTGGGTGGCTCATAAAAATGAAGACTCTTGATCTAAGGGTCATGAGTCCGAGCCCTATGTTGGATGTATGCTTAAAAATAAAAATGTAAATAAAATTTAAAAAGCCCCCCCAGCTAGAAAAATGCAAGAATCATAAATATTTCACAAAATATCTGCAAAAGGCCAGTAAACATGTGAAAGATTAGCATTCTGACAGAAAGGAAATCTAAATTAAAATCACAGGGATACCTCTACACACCCACCAAATGGATAAAATTTAAGACTAATTCCAAGGACTGGAAAAGAACATTCTAGGGGGTAAATTTAGCATGAGCTAAGGCAAGAATATCAAAGCTGGAACAAGTGTTCACAAAAGTAAACAGTGGGTAGTTTACTTGGGTTGGGCACAGAGGGGGGAAATAAAAATGTATTCTGGAAAAGTAACTAGGATTCAGAACTTGGAGGGTCTTCAAGTCCAAGAGAAGGACTCTAAGCCATATAGGATCAGCGAACCGTGACATGGATGACAGCATTGTACAGAATGTTCCAAGTGGGGAGGATACAGACACTTTCTAATCTTCTACCTTGCATTGAATTTCTCTCTCCTCACCAATCTGGTTTTGCCCTCCTTGCTCAACCCCAATCTCCACCTGCACTCTCCAATCTCATCAGACCTCTTTCCCTTCTCTCACCACCAGGTCAGAAGAGGCACATCACCTGCGCTGCTTTTCTGCTTACCTGAGCCTTCTCTCAGTTAAAGCCAGTGCTTTTGCAGAGATGCAGCTGAGGTCTCTCCACCCCTAGGTTTCCTGCCTACTCCAAACTGCCCTCATCTCCTTCCCCCGAGCCCCAACCTTCCCTGTGTAGGTTCCTGTAATACATAATTCAACATCTAACTAGAATGCATCTTGTTTTGTTCTCAACTCTCCAACCAGACCATAAATTCATGGATAGAAGGGATCACCCCTTTCCCTTTTGCACCCCCGCAGCACCTACCACCAAAGAATACACACTAGCTAGTGGTTGGTGCCTCTTGATAACAAATGCAAACACACCGTTTCATCTAACAATTCCACTTCTAGAAATTTATCCCACAAATGTATTCATATATATGCAAAAACACTATGATCAAAGATATGCATTGCAGATTATAACAAACACTAGAAAAAACCTAAATGTCTATTAAGAAAGACTACTTCATTGGATACTGTACTGCCTATTAAAAAGCAAAACGTGGGGTGTTGTATGAAACAAGGTCAGCACTTCCCTCGACGAGGACGGAAGAGACCCTCAGGCTTAACAATATGCACACACGCTTAAGGCACTGCCACCTACAACCTGGCATCTAACCATTTTTCTTTTTTAATCATTAGTTTCAGACCTGAAACTAATTCCATAACTACACTGGAAATAAAAAAAAAAAAAAAAAAAAAAAAAAAACTTAGGACATCTACATACACAGATCCTAACAAGTGAAAAAAAAGTTGCAGGAAAAAGGTAAAACAGGTCCTATCTTACATATATACACATAGACACATAATGTATAAAAACATGAAATTTTAGAATGATAATCTCTGGCATGTAGGATGGACTTTTTCACTTTGGAAACTTCTGTTTGGAAAAAAACAAGTTGAACAAGGAAGACATGCTACGTATGTAGGGAAAACTACCTATATATTTTCACTCACTGCCCCTTAACAGTAATTTATAGTTTATACCATGAATCCATTTTCTCTAAAACAAGAGTAATAATATGCTGAGGTGTATGTACCAAAATGAATATTTAGAACACATGCCAACGGTTAGTAGTGGTTATTTCTAGAAGAGGGATTTCAGGAAACTTTCCTAATTTATATCAGAGGTTTTTCTTTAATAAGCACTTACTTTAGTCACCAAAAGAAATTTTTTTTAATTAAAATCTCTTTCTCTGAGCTAGGATCCCAGAGAGATCAGCATGTCGGTCCACTTGGCAAGGAGTTACGAGGCCCAGCTTAGCTGTGGGACTGCCCACTGGTACTAAATCTGAGTAAGCATCACAGATCACGGAGGTCTACAAATTAGACCCACAGAAGTTACCAACTGAAAAACTACTTCTCTACTAGGGAAGTACTAAATGTCTGTTTGATGAAGGGAATGCCTCTCATGTAAAGTTAAACTTAAATAGTTACTGAATCACTGTAAAAGGCCAGGCAGTGCACTGGTTCCTCATAATACACTCACTGTTCTGTTTTTGAACATCTCTTAGGTATTCAGAGTCAACCGTAAACTTGCCTGAGATAAGGCAGAAATCCCCACATCCTTCCACCCTCAGTGGAGGAAGAAACGAGGAGAACCGCTAGATCAGAGAATCTCCCAAGGGAACGCTGGATTCTGTGAGGGCAGATCTGTGCTTCATAAAGATCTCACAGCCACTGTCCATGCCCTTCTCTAGCAAGGAGCTTACAGGTGTCTGACCTGAGGAGTCCAGGCCTTCTCCACTATACCTTCCATAAAAACAGAGCAAGCAGAACTGCTTGTTTTTCCTACAATTTATTGCTCCAAATTTTTCCCATCTCAGCACTGACCCTAAGATGCAACTGCTATCTTGTCTTCCCCTTAGACTTGCTCCATAGCAATAGCTTATCAGTATGGACGCTAAGTGCTTTATATGCATTACAACTAATTTATACTCCCAATAACCCTGTGAAGTATTTGCATTTTATCTGTGAAAAACCTGAAATACAAGGTCTGATAACTGGGGCTAAAAAGAAAACCACAGGCTCAAATCAGAGTCACTTAGGCTATCAGGAACTATCCAGTGGGCACCCATGAGGTGATGTGTTTACATGGGCAGTTCTCCATCTCCCAAAGGAAGGTGACCTCATCCGAAATAATCCTTTTTCTATTGATTTCCTTGTCCCCCTTTAAAATCCTTTCCCTTTCCGTAGCCCTCTGGAGCTGGGATGCTGCTGAGAATTTCAGGAATTGGTTAATAAAGCCAATGACATCTTGAAAATTCACTCGGGGGGCACCTGGGTGGCTCAGTTGGTTAAGTGTCCGACTTCGGCTCAGGTCATGATCTCACAGTTCGTGAGTTCCAAGCCCCACGTCGGGCTCTGGGCTGATGGCTCGGAGCCTGGAGCCTGCTTCCGATTGTGTCTCCCTCTCTCTCTCTCTGACCCTCCCCCGTTCATGCTCTGTCTCTCTCTGTCTCAAAAATAAATAAACGTTTAAAAAAAAAAAAAAAAAGAAAATTCACTCGGTTGAATTTTTGTTATTAAACACTGTAAGTAGTGGCAAAACTAGGGTTTAAACCAAGAGATTCAGATTCCTTGACTCAAGCTTTACTATACTACACTAACTCTACGATCTATTCCTTTCAACCTAGAAAACACGAGAAACCTTCAGTCAGCTGTTGCCACAAAACGAACAAATCTTTTCGAATTTCTAAAAACTGAGTTTTAGTATTCAAGGCCAACTCAAAACAGTTGCCCTGGATACACGACTGTCACAAAGAAGAGAGTCCTCCAGCAAAGGAACATTTGGTGTAGGGTTATCAGTATTTTTTACTTAAAAGGTTACAAACCACCAGACAAAGGTGGTTTCAGAAAGTTGCAGACCTTAAATTTCTAGAATATGCAGGACTTTAATTTTATGGGGACCAGGGAAGGGTCTTCCTTTTTTCTTACCTTTTGTGTTCACAACGCTCCTTTCTGGTTTTACCTAACAGATGGACAGTCTGTGCTCGGGTCACAAATAGAGCCCATGCTTTGAGGTTCTGCAGAGTCTGACCTCAGTAAATGTTAAAGTATAGCTTCCCAAGGAGCCCAGGAGCAGGGCCCAAATATATAAAAAGTTGAAAATTTCCTTGATCACAGTAAAGCACTTAAACAAAACTGATCAACAAGCCACATGGATCAAGTGTCGACTCGTGGAAATGCTATTGGTTTGGCTACTACTGAGTACTAAGAACTTGATTTTGCAAAATATTTGCCCACACCTTTTTTTTTTTTTTTCTGTCAAGGCTTTCCTCAAACTTTTGAAAAGCTGTTTACACAAATAATTCAACGCTCGACCTTTTAACAAGGGTCAAACAGATCTGGGTTCAGATTCTAGCTCTGCTACTGCTTTCCTTCTCTTGCAAGTAAGTTATGAGCGTCTATGTGAAAAACTCAGCCTAGTGAAGGAATGCAGAGTTAAGAAGTCGAAGTCCCCCACTTCTATTCTTTGTTCTACCATCAATACTTCCAGGTTGTGGAACTGGACAAGTTCAAATCAAATTCAGTGCCCTAACAAAGCCCATTTATTCATGTGTTTACAGTAAACTTTAAATTATGCATTGTGGGGGCACCTGGGTGGCTCAGTCCGTTAAGCCTCGGACTTAGGCTCAGGTCTTGATCTCATGGTCTGTGAGTTCCAGCCCGGGGTCAGGCTCACGTTAGGCTCTATGCGGACAGCTCTGAGCCTGGAGCCTGTTTCGGATTCTGTTTCCTTCTCTCCCTACTCCCTCCAGGCTCCTGCTGTCTCTGTCCCTCAAAAATAAATAAATGTTAAAAAAAAAAATTTTTTTTAATAAGATAAATTATGCATTCTGTTTAAATTTATGAACTGATAAAAGAGAAGCTCTACACCAGTAGAAACTGGTAAAGAAATATATTAAGAAAGGATTGGAGCACGTGCGTGGCTCAGGAACCAGCTGAGTTGCTTAAGCATCCAATTCTCGGCTTTGGCTCAGGTCATGATCTCACTTTTCGTGGTCTGGAGGCCCGGGTCGAGCTCTGCAGCGGGACAGCCTGGAGCCTGCTTCGGAGTCTCCCTCGCCCCCTCTCTGCCCCTCCCCCACTCGCAGTATCTCTCAAGCAAAAGAAAGGTGCAATTACGCAGGCGCATGAACGCAGCCTCACCAAAATTCTGCTTTCCATCCAGCACCCTGTGAATTACAGTAATTTTGAGCTTTAACATAATAAAAATCCTCAAGTGAGTGTTACGGCTTTAAAGTGCTTTGTATGGCCACTTTGTAACCTTTTATTGCAGAAGGTGACTGCCTTCAACCCCCTCGGTGTCTCCTAATCTAGTTCCACACCAGCTCAAGCGGTCAGAGGCCTAGGGGCTAACGTTGCAGGCGGCGCGGCCTCTTCCCCAGGGGGACCGCATCTAGTTAACCAAAGTCACTGGGTCCTAACAACGCCAGGTGGCAAGGACTAAGGTTTAGGCTTGCTTTTTTCAGGCGGGGAAAGTGACGCAGAAGGGAGGCTGGCGGGGTACGCCTAAGGCTGACAACTCGGGAGTCCAAGGCCAACTGCAAACATTTCTGGTCTAGAAGCCTCTCTGGGCTCCGAGGAGGGGCGCGTCAGTGACACCGAAACGTGGACAAAAGTACAGTACCGGTGGGAAGCAGGGGTTCCAACGGGGTAAAGGCATGCTCCATACCGGACTAGAGGCCTCTGCGCTAAGAGAACAGAAACGCCACGTTAGTATGTCTGTCCCCTAGCTAATTAAACAGCGCGCGAATGCGCCACAGCGCCGGCCGCGTCCATCCCGCACCCCGGCGGCGGCTTCCGGGCGGAGCCCCCGCGGCGCCCAGGCGCTGGCGGCACGACCCGCGCCGCCCGGCGGGGAGGAGCCGGGAGGGAGGCCGCGGCGGGAGCGACGCGCGCCCCCGGGGGCCGCCGCGCGCCTGCCTCTCCCCTCGCCCCGCCACCATCCGGGCACTGAGGAGCCAGAGGCGGCCGCCCCCTCCCCTCGCCGCCCGCCCCATCCCGCGGCCCGCGCGCCCAGGACGCGCGGGCGGCGCGCCGAGCGGCGGCCGCACTTACACAATGGCGGGTGGAGCCAGCGGCGAGCGGAGCGCCGGCTGCGCGAGCGAGAGCGATCGACCGCTCCGAGCTCAGCTGAGGAGCCTCGGCGGCGCGCGGCAGGCGCTCGCAGGCTTAAGTAACGGGCGCGCGGGGCGGCCCCGCCCCCTTCCGGAGCCGGCGGCCAGTGCGAGCCGCGCGTCCCCGCCGGGCCGCGCGCGCCCGGCGTCGCCGGCGGTCCGCCCGCCCCCTTCCTCCGGCGGCAGTCGCCTCGCTACCCTGGTGCTGCCCTCCCGCCGCCTGTGGCGTGTCTGCCCGGCGTTCTTCGCCGCAGTTGGCAAGGAGGCCGCGGTCAGCTCGAAACCGAGCGGCAGCTCCCCCAACCTGGCTTTACAGCCCAGTACACGCCCCAGTTTTCCAGAGCCCGTTCCCCTGGTCCTCACGCTCTCTGACCTCCTGCTTGCTTGTCAGTATCCTTACGGAGCACGCCCGCGTTCCTCCCCTCCTGCTGAACATAATCAGAGAAAGTTGTCAAAATTAATAAAGGGAAACCTCACCAAAGTGGAGCCCTCAGGCTGTACCACTTCCTGCCAATTATAAGAAGACTTGTCAATTGCAGGGACAATTGTCAAGTACAGACCCCCACGGAAGAATCTTCAATGGGAAGGAAGCCACAGTCCCAGGCCTCAGCAGGAAAAGATGTTTGTCGCATCTCCTAGCAACCCCAGCAACTCAGCCAATGAGAAAACTTCATCACTTTTCTCCCTTGAACTTCAGTGAACTTTCGGTTCAAAGCAACCCTCCCCGGCTTCCTTCTTCATCCTGAAATAACGGTCCTCTCCTTTGCTGGGCTTGCCAGTGGTTTGGCCACGGGTTACACGTCCTGAATTGCAATTCTTCGCTATTCCCGGATAAGCGCGTTTTGCTGACAAAATAACTTCCTGTTTTATATTTAAAGGTCAATAAAGATTTCGTTGGAAGAAATTTTGAACCGCATACTTACAGTTCCATTTGCTCTAATACTCCTAGGATGGAGAGCTCACTCTGTTGCCGTGCAGCCTTTTCCAAAACTGAGCAGCCCTAATCGCCAGAAAAAAAAAAAAAAAAAAAATTCTTACTGGAGGCAAAAATCCCCTCCCTGCACCTGTCACTGTTCTGCCCCACTCCCAGGCCCACCGTGGGTTAGAGGGATCCCTGGTTCTCATAACTATCTTGGAGGTATTGAAGAGAGTTATTACTACCGTAGAAAGCAAGACAGAGTCACTCGTGTCGCTGATCTATGTGAAGCAGTGATGTAAGCAGCCAAAGAGTAGCTAAGGCCGGATATGGCCATAAATACCACAAGCTGAGGATACCCAGAACTGATAACTAGCAAAAGCAAAGGAGGTCTGCAAAGGCCGAAGACTGATTAAACGCCTTTAAAAAGGGAGGATCTTTGCAGCAAACTGTCAGACTGTCTAGATAACGGTCCTTTCCTGTCTGACCACATCAAAAAGGCAACTGCCACGGAAGGCTTTACCCTACTGATCTCTGAACAGAGATTCTCCACGGCTTGAACATAATAAGCAGCACGTGCCAAGAGCACACCCTGACTGGTCGGAGCCCTTATCTCAACTGCACACTCCCAAGACTGACTTTGACTTTAGTTTGTTAACTTCCTACCCCTTGCTGTATCTCGTTTGTTGGGTGACTCTATCATATGCTTTGCTTCGTGTGACATGTGAGAAGCCAAGTCAAACAGGTAGCAAAATGTCACTGACTTTGAAATCCTGAACCTGCTTTACAATTATGTTAATCTTGCTCTGTGACTGAATAAAGCTGACATTGTGGAAATTCATAACTCATGTGTGCACCTCCATAGCACGCTCGCGACAACTACCTAGGCTTTGCCTTTTCTAGGCGACGCCCAGTTCTCTCAAAGTTCTAATGGGATGTGATTTTCAGACTCTGCTATCCTGGTTCCCATTCTCTCTCTCTCTCTCTCTGGGAACCTGAGAGTCATTTCTTTGAAATATAGTCCACAGGAAGGATAGGGCCTTTGTTTCTCAGTCTCTGTTGGGGGATAGAACCCTAACTTTTGCAGCCACCAGCTCGCAAACACAGCGGTCTTCATTGCATTTACACTGACCAACCCTTTGTAACTCTTCACTTCTCTGACTTTACCTCTAGGTCCCCATCATCTCCCTCCCTTCTTCCCCCTTTAAAACATCCAAATCACTTCTGCACAAATCAGAACGGAGCTCAGCTCTTTCTCTTACTGTCAGTAGTTCCTACATAAAATCTGTGTTTAACTGCCTTGAATGTTTACCTTTGACACCGGTCACGATGTTCCAGGGGTGATCCCGTCGTAGACGAGCTCACCACAGTCTATGTTGTTCACTTTCTTAGCTACCAGATCAAACAGAACCTCCAGGTATCTTTCCCATTAACCTCTGTTAAGCCAAGTGTACACCTATCTCATACACAATTTTAAACCCAAGTGCTAATTAAATATTATGCGTTTGCAGTCACAGTTGTGGCACACAGGCCATATCAACTATGTCACCTACTAGCTGGGGGACATTAGAGAGAGAGTATGTGCACATATAACATGATGAGGTTTTGGGGGTGATGGGGGGGTGCTCACGGGGTCCAGAGCTGATGGCCAAGAAAGAATGCTTGAGACATCTTTGGTGCAAAAAGTGATTTTATTAAAACACGGGGACAGGACGCGTGGGCAGGAAGAGCTGCCCTGGGACAATGAAGAGACACTGGTGAAATACTAGGGAGCTGGGGGAGGTAAAGTCCAGGGGAAGTTTCCAGTGAGATTTTCACCTGCTGAAGACTCACAGGGTCCTGGAGGCCTAGCTATTGTCAAACTAGGGTTGTTTTCCCCTCTAGGGAAGTATTAACAGTAAGACAATAGGGAGTTCCTGGAGGAATGTTTTACTCTGCCTGCCTCAAGTAGTTGTCAATGGGCTGCAGGTTGTAAGGAAATTGAGTTCTATTTACCATTTCCTTCTGCCCTTGTTTCCCACATCACTATGGAGGGATGATGCAGGGCTCCAGAAAACGGAGTCTATAGGTTTCCGGAGATCAGGCTATTGGTTAAGATTGCGATTTTCTTGTGATTTCCTAAGATATTTGTAAATGGATGGAGACTCAGGTCCTGCAGGACTGTGATCTCTATCAGCTAACCATTTGTTTTTCCTCTTTTCTTTTCTCTTGGGCAGCCAGGAATGCCCGAGGAATAGCACACATATCCCACCTGGGAAGGGCCGATGGGGAGGGGCAGTGTTTGCAGCCTGTCAGGGGGCCTTATGCTCCCTCATCATAACAGACAAGTGCTCCTATATCCAGATCATATGAAGAACTACAAATCCATCAGCAAAAGGCAAACAAAACAGCAAAATGTTGACCAAGGATACATACAGGCAAATCACAGAAAATACTCAAATGGCAAATAAACACGTGGAAAACACAACTGTTGACACAAAATGAACGGACCTTTTAGAATTTCCTTTCCTTTAGAAAGGAATTTTAGTCGAGCCCCAGTCAGGAGAGCCGCCCCAGATACACAATCTTCACAAGAGACTGCTCTGGCAAAGGAACATTTGCTGTAGGGCTATGTATGCTTTTTAACATAAAAAGTTACAAATCATTAGACAAAGGACATTTCAGAAAGTTGTAGATCTTCAGTTTCTAGTATATGCAGGGCTGTTTGACTTTAATGTATGGGAGCCAGGGAAGTTTCTTCCTTTTTTTTTCTTATCTTTTGTGTTCAGAATGCTGCTTTTCGGCTTTAACAAAGCAGATGTACAATGTATGCCTGGGGCACAACCCCACGCTTTGAGGTTTCGTGGAGCCATTTTGACCTTGGTAAATGTTAAAATACAGCTTCCCTGGGAGCCCAGTAGCAGGGCCCACAAACACTAAAAGTTGAAAATTTCCTTTATGACAGCATTAATAGAATTTGGAAAAAAGCCAATGTGAACAATGAGATAAACTGACTTGCCAGACTGCAAAAAAAAACCCCTTTTAAATAATAATACAAATTTACATTTATTGAGCAATTATTTTGTTGCAGTCACTGTGTTAAGGTCATTTATATTTTATTTCATTACCTTAAATGTAGGCTCCAACACAATGAGCAACAACTTTTAATAGTTCACCTTGGAATCCTCATACTCTATCTCCATTGCTGGCAAAGAACAAGCAATGACAACTTATTGAACGTTCATAATGAAATTGTTGGCAAAATCCTGGAATGCTACTTCAGTTCTTTTCACAGCTGGCTCACTCATTAAGACTGGGCATAAATCTTCCCCTAGTTACTATTTATCTCATCTGGGATTGTTTGTTTTCCCACATAGCTATCTGAACTTCTTTAACTCCCTTGTTTCTTTGTTTATGACTTGCCTTCTCTCACTAGCTCCCTAAGAGTTGCAACCCTATCTGTTTTGTTCATTGCTATTCTCCAGGAAACAGGATACTTCACCCATAACACAGACTCAATAAACATTTATTAAATGGATTAATAAACAGTAATGGTAGGGGAATAGGAAATTATAGTGTATCATACGAGGATATAAGCGAAATCAATACAATAAATGAAATCAATATGCCCTCCTGTGGGAAATGTTCATGACAGAATCAATTTTATAAATGCAAATAAATGGCGGTGGGGCACCCGGGTGGCTCAGTTGGTTAAGCACCAGACTCTTGATTTTGCCTTGGGTCATGATCTTCTGGTGGTGAGATCAAGCCCCGCATCACCCTATGTTGGGCTCCATGCTGAGCAGGGAGCCTGCTTTAGATTCTCTCTCCCCTCCACCCCTCTCCCTCTTGTGTGCACGCATGTGCTCTCTCTCTCAAATTAAGTAAACATTTAAAACTAAATTAATAAATTAAATGAATGCAAATGGCAGAATAATCCCACTTACATTTTTAAATGCATTTGGATATCCATAGAAAGAAGGGTTAAAAGTGACCCCTGAGAAAAAGAGATGGAGAACGTAGGAGGCCATAGGCTGAGGGAAATAGTATTTTTTATTTCATATTTTGTATTTTAGGCATTAATACTCTTGCAGCTTATTTAAAATTTTAAGTTTGTAAAAACGCGTATTCAAGGAAAATTAATGATTCATTATTCTTTTTTTTTTTTTAAGTGTATTTACTTTGAGAGAGAGAAAGAAAGCAAGCCAGCAGGGAAAGGACAGACAGAGAGGGAGACAGAGAATCCCAAGCAGGCTCCGCACGGTCAGCGTCGAGCCCTACCCGCGGCTCAAACTCACAAACTGTGAGATCGTGACCTGAGCCAAAATCAAGAGCCAGACACTTAACTGACAGAGATACCCAGGTGACTCAGTGAGTCATTATTCTTAACAGTGGCGTACTTTGGGCTTCCAAAGAGGGCAACCCACATACAAACGTGGTACAATTTTCAGAGCAGTGCGTCCATAGCTTCAAACAAATTTCCAATGGATTCCAATAGAAAGAACTCCTAATAGCAAGCTATATGGTTTTCTCCAGGGTACAAAGATGGCTCTTTATCTTCCTTACCAATTATCTTCCACTCCGCTCTCGTTTTCTTGAAAGGATGAAGTTCAAAATACATGGTGTATTGTTCCAAAAGACTCTACAGTAAAAATGTTCTGCAGTGAAATAACTTTTGAAAACATGGCACACAATCACCAACCTCCTTTGGGACTTATAACACATTATCCATCTTTAAACATATCTTAAAGACCAGAAGAAGCTGTTTATCTCCATACCCAGAATGTCTCAAGACCGCTGGAGCCAGTAACACTGTTTTCTTCGCGTATCTTTTTAAAAATCTTTTCAGAACAGTGTTGTTCCACACAGCGGCTGGAGAGAAGCTACAAGAGACCATGCGCCCAGACGCCAGCTCCACAGGCTGCAACAGCTGATCTTGCTACAGCCCCACGGGGTGGTGGTGGAGTTTCCAGTCTCCAGGCAGCTTCCATAAGCTCATCTACATCTACTCTCAACTTCAAAATGCATACCTTTTCCAATCTCACTTTAACAGCTCAGGCAGTGTTTCTAGCTGCCTCTAGGGAATTTCCACTTAAAGATTCGGCCATTTACTTACCTCTGATCAAGTGATTCATTTATTGCTCCTCCCAGAGTCTCCATTTCTTTCCCCAGCATCATTATTCTGGCCTCCTTGGTAAATAACTTTAATTTGCCTTTTATTTCATTCCATAAATCCAGCCAATAGCCAACTTTTGTTGTACTGATCACTTATTCCCACCTGTCGAGGTCAATTTGGATCAGATTCTATCATGCTCGTCATTTTTGCTCATTCATTGATCAAAAATGCTTGTTAAGACTTATATAAAGTGTCATCTCTGAGAAGCCTTCCTTGAGATTCACTCAGACCCCTCACAGTTAATCTCTTTTCTCTCTGTAATTGCTTTACATTCTTTTATGGTTCTTTTGTAGCCCTTTCCACAGGCTGGTATAGTATGGTTCATTTATTTTCTTATTTTTTTTTAAATTTACTTATTTATTTTGTGAGAGAACACACAGGAGAGAGGCAGAGAGAGAGGGACAGAGAATCCAAAGCAGGCTCCATGCTGACAGCAGATAGCCGGGTGTGGGGATAGAACCCACAAACCACAAAATCATGACCTGAGCTGAAGTCTGACACTTAACCAACTGAGCCACCCAGGAGCCCCAGTATAGTTGATTTTAAATGTATGCCACCTTGTGGCCCAAGAAGGCTGCCTGAGCTCCAGCCTTCAGCTTATACATTTCAAGCATTAGGAAGGAAGAAGGCCAAGGAAGATGCACTATCTGCCTTATAAAAGGATGTGAAAGACAAAATGCATAAGACAAAGAAGGATATCATTTGGTTCAGGCTACTGCAATAAAACACCCTAGATCCTAAGGTCCCAGTATCATCACAGTGTAATTTTGCCTTAGATTTTCATAGGAGGCATAGACAAGTCTCAGGTGGGATGATTTAGAGCTGGAAACTTTTTGTAATCAGAGGAAATTTCAGTCAACTGAACTGGAAACATTTGTCTCTATATTTAGCTCTTTTCAGGCAAATATTTCTAATCTCAGCTAATCATTCATGAGACAAAGACTGGGGCATTGGATATACCTGAAGCTAATATGTTATATGTCAATTCTATCTCAATTAAAAAAAAATGGGGAGTTGGAGGGACTCTGGCCTCCTCAGAGGTTCTGGTAAACACAGGTAATCATCTGAGAGTCTTATGAGATTCAGGAGAGATTGTGGAAGGAGTCTTACCTAAGCCATAGGGGGAAGGGCATTTCATTGAAGTAATCCTCTTCCTGGAACACACAAAGGTTGGGGAGTGGTGTTCAGCAAACAAGAGGGTGGGGGAATTTCTAAGCTATCACTGTCTTCCTGGAGGACAGACTCAGGTGAGTCTGACGTCATTAGCGGCTTCCTGAAAGTCTCACTCAATACTTAGGTCAAACCTAATTGGCCAGTACCTCATCACGTGACCCCGCCTAGTTTGAAGGAAGGATGGAAAATGTAGTTTTTTAGATGGGATGCAGTAGCGCCCACAAAAGTGGGTACTATTGCTGAACAGAAAACGATTCAATGTTGAGAGCAAGCCAGCCGACCTCCTGTGTGCCATATCCAGACTTCATAATACCTACTGTCTGTTGTCTTGTCCACCTGCCTGCCTCTCTCCTCTAGTGCCCCCAGAGTAGCCAAAGTTTTTCTAAACCGGAAACAGATCATGTCCCTGCTTGCTTAAGACTCACCAGCTGATTTAAAGATAAATTCAAACTGAAAGGTGTTGAATAATCTGCCCTTTGCCTATCTGCAACTTTATCTTACATATATAAGCATCTTCTCCTTACATGTGAAGATCCAGCCAAACTTGCCCCTGTCATGCTTTTTAAACAGAACGAGTCCTTTCTATTTCATTTTCCTTCTAGAATGTTCATCCCCCTTCTTCATATAATTGGCTCATTCCAAGCTCAAATGTCACCTCTTCAAAGAAGCCTTTGATTTTCTTATCTAAAATTATCTCCCCGCAGCTACTCTCTTCTCTGTCTTAGCACCTTGTTTCTCTTCTTTAGGACACTTGTTCATTTATTTATTGACCTTCTTTTCCATGACAAGGCAGGGACTTGTCCTAATCTGTTCACATTCTCAGGCCAGACATAGTATATGGTGCATAGTGAGCTCTTTTCTCTTTTCCTCTCTCTGTCTCTGTCTCTGTCTGTATGTCTCTCTCTCTATACATATGCATTATTATGTGTATATACACAATTTATATATATAACTTATATATACAATCTATATATTTTATATATTATATATATGAATGTGCAGGATTTTTTAAAGATTATTTATTTATTTTAAGGGAGAGAGAGAAAGAGAAAGAAAATGAGAGGGGAAGGGCTAAGAGAGGGGGAGAGAGAGAGAGAATCCCAAGCAGGTTCTGCACTGTCAGCACACAGAGCCTGATGTGGGGCTCGAACTCGTGAACCTGTGAGATCTTGACCTGAGTGGAAACCAAGAGTCAGATGCTCAATCAACTGAGCCACCCAGGCGCCCCTATGTGCAGGATTTATTAACCACGAAAGGACTGACATATCGCTAAAAAATATCTGTTATACCATAGAATACATATTATTTATTTAACCTATGGATAATACTCAATGCATAAAAGGCTTGGGGAACACCTGGCCACTCCATGAACTCCCAGGCATTGACATCCCACAGGCTGGAAGCCACGGGCATACTAGAAACCATTCTTGTTTCAGAAGTCAATAGAAGTCAACTGCCTTTAAGTACTGAGAGGGAACATACTCTTATCTTGTTTCGAACACTATCATATTTGTATTTGTGAAAGAGCAATAAAGCTTCTATCTTGGTTAAGCCAATCTTATCTAGTAACCACCCGCCCCCAGACACACAACCTTTGGTTATACACTATCCAACCTTAGTCTGAATTGACACATCACCTAAGAAATGATGACTGCCCTTGAGTGATTGCAGTAGAGAAGCACAAAAGTGAAAGGATTTGGGATATATTTGGGGATCACAATCAGCTCTTCTTGGCCAAGCATCAAATATGGGGCATCACAGATTTGACTCCTAAAGTTTTGGCTTTTGTAGCGAGTTATATAGTAATTTTATCTACTGAGAGGGAGGAGGACTAGTGAAGGGGAGAGAAAAGAATTTAAAAGGGATAATAGAGGGGCGCCTGGGTGGCTCAGTTGGTTAAGTGTCCAACTGTTGATTTCGGCTCAGGCCACAGTCTCAAGGTTCCTGAGACCAAGCCCTGCGTAAGGCTCCATCCTGAGCATGGAGTCTGCTTGGAATTCTTCTTTCTCTCTGCCCCTTCCCCTGCTTGTGTTCTCTCTCTAAACAAACAAACAAATAAACAAAAAACATTTTTTTTTTTTAAAGATTAAAAACATAAAAGGAGGGGCACCTGGGTGATTCAGTCGGTTAAGCATCCCACATGGGGTCAGGTCATGATCTCTGGTTGGTGAGTTTGATCCCTGCATCAGGCTCTCTGTGGTCAGCACAGAGCCTGGAGCCTGCTTCGGATCCTCTGTCTCCCTCTCTCTCTGCCCCTCCCCTGCTTGTTCTCTCTCTCTCTGCCAAATAAAAATATAATACAATACAATACAATACAATACACTCCAATACAATTAAAAGGAATAATATAAATGTAGGATATATATGTATAAATATGGGCAGGGGACAAAATTTCACCTGTATCTTCTTAGGGTCTCCAGCTGGGCCTGAGAATTAAATTAACTTAACACAGATTAACAGGAGAAAAGCAGATTCATTTAATGTAAGTTTTATGGGACATGGTAGCCCTCCTAAAGAAATGAAAACCCAAAGAAGTGGCAAAACCCAAATGCCTTCAAACTAGGTTGAAGAAAGGCAGTTGTGGAAAAGTAACGAAAACATATGGGGAGGCCAACAGAAGATGAGCTATTTTAACAAGGTCTATTTGTGCAGAATTCTCTCCGCCTCCACTCTGGGTCTCTGGTAGTAAGAATGTTTCTTTCCTCTTGATACAGAGAGGGCAGCTGTCACGTGCCAGGTTTGTTTCTTGCTTCCAGGAAGACAAGGGGAGGTCAGCCCGCTCCTCTTGAACCTGTTGTTTTTTCAAGTGCCTTTAGTTCAAAATGTTCCTTAAGCCACAGTGGCATATTTTGGGTAGCATAGCCTGCCACTCTTCAGTACTTATAAGCCTTACCTTATACACTGTAGTCTTGATGATTATGTGTTTTTCAATCAATAAATTACAGAATTTGGGGGGCCTTAAGAAATGTTAAAAACTGGTCCTGTTTTCTGTAAAAGATTTTTATAAATAGTAAGACATACATGGTCTTAATTGAGAAGACTCATCCCTAAAAAGCAATTCTAATAAATTTAATGCAATAATAATTTTTAAAAAAATGTTTATTTACTTCAAAAAAATTGTTAATGTTTATTTATTTTTGAGAGAGAGAGAGAGAGAGACAGAGCATGAGTGGGGGAGGGGCAGAGAGTGGGAGACACAGAATCCTAAGCAGGCTCCAGGCTCCGAGGTGTCAGCACAGAGCCCGATGTCGGGCTCGAACTCAGGAACTCTGAGATCATGACCTGAGCCGAAGTCAGCCACTTAACCAACTGAACCACCCAGGTGCCCCTATTTATTTATTTTGAGAGAGAGAGAAAGCACAAGGAGGGGAGGGGCAGAGAGAGAGAGAGAGAGAGAGAGACAGGGAGACACAGAATCTGAAGCAGGCTCCAGGCTCCACATTGTCTGTGCAGAGCCAGACGTGGGGCTTGAACCCATGAACCATGAGATCATGACCTGAGGTGAAGTTAGACGGTTAACCAACTGAGCCACCCAGGGGCCCCAATAATAATAACTTTTTTTAAAAGAAGGTCAGTAAGAGGAGACTTTTCCCAGTAGGTCAAGAAAAATATGACAACACACTAATTTTTAAAAGGTAGCGTAAGCATAGAAACAGATACTTTGAAGAACAAAATAGAGTTCAGGGGCACCTGGGTGGCTCAGTCGGTTGGGCATCCGACTTCGGCTCAGGTCATGATCTCACAGTTAGTGAGTTTGAGCCCCACATCGAGCTCTGTGCTGACAGCTCAGAGCCTGGAGCCTGCTTCGGATTCTGTCTTCCTCTCTCTTTGCCCCTCCCCCGCGAGCACTCTGTGTGTGTGTCTCTGCCTCTTAAAATAAATAAACATTAAAAAAATGTTTTTTTAGGGGTGCCTGGGTGGCTCAGTCAGTTAAGCGTCTGACTTTGGCTCAGGTCATGATCTCGCGGCTCATGAGTTCGAGCCCCGTGTCGGGCTCTGCGATGACAGCTCAGGGCCTGGAGCCTGCTTCGGATTTGTGTCTCTTTCTTTCTCTGCCCCTTCCCTGCTCACCCTCTGTCTGTCTGTCCCTCTCTCAAAAATAAATAAACATTAAAAAAAATATTTTCTAATATTTTTTTAAAGAACAAAATAGAGTTCAGAAACACAGTCATATATGTGGGAATTTGGTTATGATAAAGGTGACATTTTACATTAGACAAAAAATATAGTGATATGTTTAATAAATATCTTTGATGCAATTATCTATACATGCAAATGAATAAAAATAAATCTCTAATTCACACCATATAATTTTTAATGTAGTAAAAGCTAAATATAAAAGTCAAATCCTTTTTGAGTAAGAATTTTAAAAAATAATATTTGGATGAGGAAAGTCTTTCTCAGTAATAAACAAAATTCAGATGTCAACTCAGATTTGACTGAGAAATTTCAAACTTTTATAAAGAGAAAAACAACCTAAACAGACAAGCAGCACATAGGGAAGAAATATATGCAGCATAAATAATAGGCAAAAACCTACTATCCAGAACATAAAAAGAGCTTCTGCAAATCAATAAGAAAAAAAGAAAGCAGTTCATGGAAGAAGGAAAAAAATGTCAATAAATACATCAGAGATGCCCAACTCTCTAATAACTATGGAAATACAAACAAAATCAATAAAACTTGCAAAATTCATGAATGGAGGGGCCTGGGTGGCTAGGTTGGTTAAGCCTCTGACTTCGGCTCAAGTCATGATCTCATGGTTCATGAGTTCAAGTCCCACATCAGGCTCTGTGCTGACAGATCAGAGCCTGGAACCTGCTTCAGATTCTGTGTCCCTCTCTCTTTGGCCCTCCCCTACTCACACTCTGTCTCTCTCTCTCTCTTAAAAATAAATACTAAAAAAATTAAAAAAAACCCAGAAAAGATAAATACTATCTAGTGTTTAAAAGGACTTGAGGAAATGGGCAGTTTCATACACATTTACATATTATAAGAAGTTAATTCCTTTCCTGGTAGTGAATTTGATCATGTCTATCATTATTTGAAATGCACATACCTTGTCCAGTCTTCTAAGAACCTGCCTGAGAATAAACAGTACTTGCATACTTTTTAATAACATATGCACACAGATATTATTGTTGCATGGTTTGAAATGGCAAAAAAAGTTAAAAATATCCAAAATAGAGGAATGACTGTATAAATTAAATAAGACAAGACAATCTGATTCAGTGATTAAATGAAATGAAGCAGACCTTTCTATACTATAGAAATTGACAAAGTGATTCTACATTACATGTGGAATTACAAAGGACACAGGATAGCCAACACAATCTTTAAAAAGAACAAGAAAGTAGGAGGAAATATCTCCAAAAAAGGCAAGGTACAGGATAATATGTAGAACAATAATTTTAAACTGTAATATTCTTAAGATTAACTTGAGGAACTTGTTTAAAAATTTTTTTTAATTTATGTATTTGTTTCGAGAGAGAGAGACAGCCTGAGCAGGGGAGAGGTAGAGACAGAGGGCGAGAGAGAGAGAATCCCAAGCAGGCTCCGCACATCAGCCCAGAGCCCAATGTGGGGCTCAAACTCATGAAACCATGAGATCATGACCTGAGCTGAAACCAAGAGTCAGACATTTAACTGATTGAACCACCAAGGTGCCCCAAGAGGAACTTGTTTAAAAATGAAGATTTTGTGCGCAGCTGGGTGGCTCTATCAGTTAAGTGTTCGACTCTTGGTTTAGGCTCAGGTCATGATCTGGCTGTTTGGTGAGTTAGAGCCCCATGTCGGGTTTTGCACTGACAATGCGGAGTCTGCTTGGGTGTCTCTCTCTCTCTCTCCCTCTCTCTCTCTGCGTCTCCACCACTCATGCTGTCTCTGTCTCTCTCAAAACTAAATAAATAAACTTAAACAATTTTTTTAATTAAAAAAATGAAGATTTTTGAGGCCACGTTCTCAGAAATCCTGACAATCCAGGTGATTTGGATGTATTTACAACCAACATCCTTCAGAAGCATCATCCAAAAACCATGGTTTATTTTTTCAGTTGTTAGATATATGTGCATGCTCCAGGGAATAGAGACAGCTCACTTAGGTGGTATTTATGTATATATATTTATTATATATTCATATGTACTTACATGTCCCCATGTTTATTTTTCAATGACTACTGGGAGCTGTGCTCTGTTTGAAACCCCAGATCCCACCCCCTACCCACCTCTATCTCCTGGTGACTACCAGACTCATTTAGGACATTATTCCAATTTATACTTTTTGGTCACTTTTAGTATTAAATATGTTTTTATTTAATTAAAAAAATTTTTAATGTTCGTTTATTTTTGAGAGAGAGAGAGACAGAGCATGAGCAGGGGAGAGAGACACAGAATCTGAAGCAGGCTCCAAGCTCTGAGCTGTCAACACAGAGCCTGACGTGTGGCTTGAACTCACGAACTGTGAGATCATGACCTGAGCCAAAGTTGGATGCTCAACAGACTGAGCCACCCCAGTGCCCCCAAATATGTTTATTTTAATACAAAAATTCAATATTAAACTAAAAATCTAAATATGAAAATAGGCTCAGTTATTAAAACTCTGGGCTACTCACTGTAAAACTTAGATCTCATATTTGATTAAAAACTTTCTTCATCTTCCAAATGACCCTTGCAGAGGTAGCAATTTTGAGTGCAGGAGAAAAACATCCTCCTCTCTCACGTCTTTTCCTTTCCCACTTTTCTTTGGAATTAATGTTTAACTTTAGAGCGTGAAGAGGGAAAAAGTAGACAGACTGTGAAGATGATATCACTGTCTCTTTGTCATTGGTTATGGACTTTTGACTGCTTGCAGACATTAATGGGAGCTGAAAGTGACATCATCACACGACATCGATGAAGGAATCATGATGCATCACACGCTGATAAAGAAAGCAATTCAAAACAGCTCCTATAGGCATTGCCCCTGGTACCGCCCACTGTAGAGACCCCCAAAGCCTGTAGTTCCTAACTTTACCTACTTACAGTCTGGGCTTGTCTTTAGGCAGAGGATCCATTTTCCAACCTCCTTAGGATGGAGGCATCAACAGGTAGGGTCATGGTGACCTCAACTCCAGGCCAATGGTGTGGCCACTTGATTTGGTTTGGGTTTCTCAGGAAGAGAACCTAAAAGAGCTGACCCTTTGACAACATGAATTTGAACTGCATGGGTCACTTACGTGTAGATTTTGTTTTTATAAACACAGTACAGAACTGTAAATACATTTTCTCTTTCTTACGATTTTCTTAATAACATTTGCCTTTTTTGAGCTTACTTGATTGTAAGGGTACAGTATTTAATGTATATAACATACAAAATACGTGTTAACTGTTTATGTTATTGGTAAGGCTTCCAGTAAACACTAGGTTATTAGTAGTTAAGACTTTAGGGAGTCAAAAGTTGTATCTGGATTTTCAACTACACAGGAGGTTGGCACCTCCAACCCCCACATTGTTTAGGGGTCAATTGCGGTTTATTTGGAGGTACAGAAGCACTTGTCAAGGGTGGAATGATTAAAGAAGGGGCTACAGAAGGGTGCATACACCAGGTATCTCTATGGGAGACTGGAGCTACATCCTATGGGAAGTACTGGGAAACACATACTTTGGGGTTGTGCCACTTATGAGACACTTATACATCAACTGTTATACATCAATTGTTTCTTGTTAGTATATAGAATATAATTTATCTGTTACCCTGGACTTGTATCCTGTGATCTTGTTAAATTTACCCTTTAGTCATTTAACTGTGTTTGTGGATTTCTTAGAATCTCCAGATCATGTTGTGTGCAAATCTGATCATTTTTGTGTGTAATGTGGTTTTATGTCTTCCTTTCTAATCTGTATGTCTTTTATTAACTTATTTTCATTTTTGGCCTTATTGCACTGGATAGGACCTCCACTATAATTTTGAAAGGAAACACTGAGAAGAGACTTCCCTGGCCTCTTCCAAATCTTAAGCATAGAGCATTTAGTCTTTTACCATTAATTATGAGGTTACGTATAGGTTTTTCATGAATGTGCTTTATCAGGTTGAGGAATTTTCCTTCTATTCCTTAGCTGGCTGAGATTTTCACTGTAATTGAGCTAATTTTGTGAAATGTCTTTCTTCCCCCACTGGTTAAGATTATATGATTTAAGATTATATGATTACATGATTTAAGATTACGATTATAGATTATATGGTTTTCCTATTTACCTCGGTTAATATTATAATCATATTGCTTAATATTAAAATGTTAAACCAATATTAACTCCATTACTTGGTCATAATACATTATCCTTTTTATATATTACTAGATTTGATTTGCTCATATTTTGTTAAAGATTTTGCATCTATGACCATGAGGAGATATTAGTTAATGTCATCCCTTTCCTGTAATATGTTTGGCTTGGCAATGGCCCTCAGCTGTGCTGCCTTGGGAGAGGGATGATATGGGTAAAGTCAAGTTGCCTCTCAACCATCCAAATTCATGTGTCCAAGTTCATTTTTTTTGGCTCTAATGGTGTGCTGGATCTTTTCCTTTGGAAACCTGTACTTCCACAAATGCTTTCTCAGATGTGAATGATTAACTAAGACAGTGTTTTCCAGGGGCTTCCAGATCATGGTTGAGTGGGGCTGGAGCTGGCTTATGAATGGATGCAGGGTCCACACCTGCTACTGGGGTCTGTCTGCCAATTACCCCATGCATGGGTTGGCAAGACTCCTCCCAGATCCCTTGGTATATGGTGCTGGATCCCATAGCTCCCTCAATGGCACTTTTGTCTGTGGATGGATGGTGAATTTTTGTTGTTCAGGGAGGGGGAAAAGTATGAGGGACATTGTTTGTCGCCATGATGCTGACGTTACTGTGAATTTTTCATTTCAGGTATTGTATTTTTCAATGCTAGAAGTTTTGTTTTATTTTTCTAAAAATATCTTCCCTTTTCCTATAAACCCTTGAGCATAATTGTAATAGCTTTTTTAAGAGTCTTTATCTGCTAATTCCATCATCCCTGCCATTTGGGGATCTCTTTATAGCCTCCCCTCCCTCGCTGCCTTCCAGTATGGGTCAAGTAATTCTGCTTCTTTGCATGTCTGGCAATATTTGGTTAGGTGCTAGACATTATAATTTTTGTGTAGTTGAGTGAATTTTGTTTTCTTCCTTTAAAGATCTTGAACTTTGTTTTGGCAGACAGTTAAATTACTTGAGGATCTGTTTTATCCTTTTTGAGGTTTGTCTTCAGGCTTTGCTAGAATGGGTCCACAGTACTGTAGCCTTTCGTCTAGGACTATTTGGTCCTAGAACTAAGGCATGACTCCTCTGAGGTCTCTAGTGAATGTCTTGTGTATTTAACAAGTGCATTCCTCTCTGGCTGATAGGAATTCCAATATCTCCCAACCCTGTTTGAAGTCTGGGAATTTTTTAGTTTATTGTTTTCCAGATGTTGTTTTGGCTGGCCTTGTAGAGTTCTTAATGCATGACTAGAATTGGATTCAGTCAAAGACTTGAAACAATGCCTATGCAGCTCTCTGGAGCTCCTTTTCTGCATGGTTCCCTGGTTCTTTGCCCTGAAAATCTCAGCCACCTTAGCCTCCCCAAATTTTTATGTCTGTCTTTTCATCTCAGTGAGGAAGTTGGTTTTACTTTTTTTTTTCTGTCTATGCTGTAATGTAGAAATTGCTTCCAGAGAGAAAACTGAAATGATCATAGAGCTCATCTTGTTTGTTTCTCTTTTCTCAGGCATCACATTTCTGCTCTATTTCATATATTTTATGCAGTTTTCTAGTTGTTTATGCAGAAAAGCAGATCTTGTGCCACATATGTCTATATGGGAGGAAGTTCTTTTCATTACGTTGAAGATTAAAACTTAAATCCCACAAAGTTCTTTAGAAGTTCTGTGCTTATGATGAAGTGCTTTTGACTGTTGATCCACATGATAGAATGGGTGATTGATTTCATTATCCTTCCCCATAAAAGTCATTACACATAGAACCATTCTTTTGGGCATCTCACTCTGAAATTCAATTATTCCTGAGTTCAGATCTTTTTTGGTAAGATGTCTCTAGAAAATAAATCTTTTATTTTCGATTAGGGTCCTCTTACACTTCTCTCTTCAATTTTATTTTTTTCTGCTATTTAACCATATTCTGAAGATATTTTCTCTTAATTTTTTGATGTTTTCTGAATTGCTTTTTTAATTCATTTTTGGATACAACTGATGTTTTATTCATACCATTTTGTATTATTAGGACATCTATTCTTTCTTCTACTTTTTCAGTTATTTTAAGCTTATTTTATAGTCCTTTTCAGATTGTGAAGTCACCTGTAGTTTTTGCCTTAATTTTCCTATTGATTCTATCTACTGACTCTTTCATATTGTTATTTGTTTCTCATGTGGTTTAAAATTTTTGATTACATATTAGCAGCATTTTTGTGTTTGCTTATGAAAACAGCCTTTGGATTTCAACATTTCTGAATTAGATTTTACTGTAGATTTTCAGTTTAGTTTTTGCACCAATGTGTAGCAGAAATTTCAGGCTAGTTTATTCCTGGCTGGTTTTTAAATTAAAGTTACTTTCCCTTTAACACACTGACTAAGGTGCAAGGAAGCTTCTTTATGGTTTTCCTGGCTCAGTTCATGAATAGAAGTGGCATCATACAAAGGTTTGCTTCTGGCAAGCCCACCACCTGAGTCCCAAATGTTCTTCCGTGTACATTAAAGGTCCCCCACTGTAAGGTCTAGAGCAGGCTCTGAATCCTCATTAGCAGCAGCTGAATCATCTTGCACATGTATGTATGTATGTGTATGTGTATGTGTATATATACATATATGTACATCCATGTACATATTTACATGATATACATATACACAAACATACACAAAACAAATACATGCATACATATTCACACACTTGTATAATTAAATGTATTTAGAATTTCAATATATTTATCATGGAAGGATATGCCTTCTATATTGGTTTAGATGACGTATAACTAAAACATGCCTAAAATTCCTTTAAATGTTGGGATTTCTATGTGCTTGGTGCAGCTGTATGAGTAAGGGAGAAGGTACAGTCGGGCAAGTTTTGTTTTGATTAACAAAGAAACTTACATGCCTCCTCTGCTTACATGATGAGTTTATTCCTATGTGCCTTCTAAAAATTTCTCCAACTCATCCACTCTCTCCTTATTTCAGGCCTCTGTCATATTTCACAGGACTCAGGCAATATCTCCTAAAAAAATCTGCATCCAGTCTTCTCCCCACTTGACCCGCACAGATGGCATAGTTATCTCTCTTAAACATAGTCTGATTATGTCACTCCTCTGCCTAAAATGACCAATGGTTTCCAACTACTCTGGAGATAAAGGCCCAGATCATTAACATGTCCTAAAAGATCCAGCATATTCTACCCATGCCTTATTCTCCAGATTTACATACCACATTTCTTTAGCATGCTGACCTCTCAGTTACTTTTCCGTAGCCCAATTAGGGTCCTTTACAACTACTACTTGCTCAATCTGTAATGTTCTGGAAAATTATAATTAAAAATACTTATTCTTGCAATTGTTTGTTAATCATAGACTGTTAAGTTCCATGAGGACAGGAACCAGTCTTGTTCCAGCTCTCAATAAGATATCGGAGGTACAGAATATGCTCAATAAATATTTGTTGAAGGGAGAAAGGAAGGCAAAACAGAAAGAAGACACTGAAATATCAAGAGGCTTGGGGCACCTGGGTATGGCTCAGTCAGTTAAGTGTCTGACTTTGGCTCAGGTCATGATCTTGCGGTGTGGGTTCGAGCCCCATGTCGGGCTCTGTGCTGAGTACATGGAGTCTGGAGGCTGCTTTGGATTCTGTGTCTCCCTCTCTCTCTGCCCCTCCTTGCTCACTCTCTCTCTCTCTCTCAAAAATTAATAAACATTAAAAAGTCTTTCTTAAAGAAATATCAGGATGGGGCGCCTGGGTGGCGCAGTCGGTTAAGCGTCAGACTTCAGCCAGGTCACGATCTCGCGGTCTGTCAGTTCGAGCCCCGCGTCAGGCTCTGGGCTGATGGCTCGGAGCCTGGAGCCTGTTTCTGATTCTGTGTCTCCCTCTCTCTCTGCCCCTCCCCCGTTCATGCTCTGTCTCTCTCTGTCCCAAAAATAAATTAAAAAACGTTGAAAAAAAATTAAAAAAAAAAAAGAAATATCAGGAGGCTTAATCTGAATAAGCTTCTATTAAAGTGAAATTGACCCAGCTATAAACAAGAGCAAATAAGTGACTCTATATTACACTCCAGTTCTGATAAGAGAGGAAAAATGAGTATCTTTTCTCTTCTCAGTAAAGAGAGGAGATATTTAAAAAGAGGAAATTGGGAGCAGAAGTTAGTGTATGTTCTTCACTACACTTCATGTTTTAACTCATTTACTTACCATGGAGTGAAGAAAAGTGTTCTAACATGCGATCTGGCGATAATTACCTCTTGCTGTTACAAATATAACCAACTCTGCTTAGCGGGCTTTGTATTGTTGGAACATTTTTTTTTAGTAATGGTGACTTAAAATAGCACCGTTTGTGGTGATTTATAATGAAAATTTACCACTTTTTTAAAGGTTATCTCTGCGCTTTCTTTCTTTCCATAGTAGAGCTTCTACTAGATATTCTGCTTTCAATTAATAACAATAGCATCCATTCCGTCAGCCTTGTGGATATTATTGATACTTACAGGAGAGGGCAGTAGAGGAGCACATCATCTCGGGATGAAAATCCAGCGGCTTCCCAAGTCCCTTTGTTAGGACTCCCCTTGGAATGATATGTGGCTGGGTCACTTAAAGGAAGACTTAATCAATTTGAGAAGATACAAGTTGAGAAGATATCGTAAGCATAAAGTCACTAAACGTCTCAAAATTTGGAAAACCCACAGAATTTTAAATGTGTTGCTTTTAACAGGATAAGCTTTCCATCTTATTCTCATGAACAGGAACACAAATGCTATTACTGGTGAGAGCAGACAATAGCTTTTCCTATTTTCCCCTTACTAATTCACTCTTTGCTTTTATCGAAAACACAAGAGTGAGGAATTTTAACCGACTGGGTTTTGTGTTCATTACAGAGAGGAAGGGAGTTTACATATGAACCAGAAACACTTCTAATCTTTCCAAATACCACAGTGAGGGATTTATTTTTACATTAGGTGGTCTAATGCTTTTCTCATCTGGTTGAGTGAACCAGGAAGGTTACTGAATGTAGAGAGATAAATTCTGCGGTACTGTATCCTTGCATGATGAGTCAGGGGAAAGTGAATCCTAGAGGCATGTGCCAAGCGATTCCAAAGATACTTCTACTGACTGTGAGGTAGTTCAGTACAAGTGTTCAGCTAGGATAAGGCCATCAAGTTAGAATATGTAGGTTCAATGGAATTTATATAAAGCCCTAAAGTCTGTAAAGCTTGACAGAATGGAGCTATCGTTTTTTTTTAAAGGTTCCCTGTTACGGGAGGAGGTAGAAATTGAAAGAGAGCAAGTAGGATAGCCCAGCTTGCACACTTGGGTGCCTGATGGGTCAGTCTCACAGGGAGTTATTGTTAAAAGCTACTCATGCCGATGTACTGAATTAGAGGGAAGTGTATTTGAGACTGGAGCTGTCAGTAATACCCGGAAGACTTTGATGGCTCTGAGTACAAAGGCAAAATATACAACAAGATAATTGTGTATCAGATTGTTGATAATACTATTCTTTCTTTCTTTCTTTTTTCTTTCTTTCTTTTACTGCATTGAGAATTATTGTGAACACAGAAAATCATAGAAACAAATCTGACATATGATTAAATATGTCTAAATAAAGCTAAAAAACAAAGCCCTTTCAATGAGTGTCAAATGACAATTTCAAGGGTAAGAAAGTGTTATGCTATAGGTTATGGAGTATTTTGTTTTCCTTAGTTACATAAAATCATGGTGTATGTCACAATCAACGGTGGCTTAGATTTGATAAAATGTGACATTTTAATATGCATTTTTTGAGTGGGGAATCTGAGGCCAAGAAAGTCTAAGAAAATTTTCCTATGGTACACAATGGAATATAGTTCCCCATCTATCATAAGTCACCACATATTCTAAATAGGCTAAAACCAACCACTTGCCTTCTTTATTCTTACCTTCTTTGCCGGTGAAAACTTCATTTGTAACTTTCAGTACAAAAAGAAACTTAAGCCTTCGTAAAAAAGAACCCAGAATGCCTATTTAGAACACAAGAAGCAATTAGTAATGTCATGTCACATCACTGGAAGTAAATTCTTAAAAAGCTAAGAATTAAAAAGGTTAATTCCATTAAACCTTAAATGAACACATTTGTTAAAACAAATCTACATGGATCTAGGAAGTTCACAGAGTGAGTGGCTTGAAACTCATAGCAAAGTTTAAACGTTAAGCCTGTCCAAAACTTGATTGCCTGAACATCTTAAGTGCCCTATAATTCAAAAAAAAAAAAAAATGCACAGATATAGAAGAGACAGATGGAATATTTTATTACAAACATTATATCCTCTTGTGTCAACAATTTCATGTCTCTTGGCTCTCAGGTAGTGTCTCAGAGTGTGGGATGAAACTTGGAAGTCAGTACACTTAGAAGGCCAATTGGCCCAGTGAAACAAACACCAGGCATATGTTATAAGACCACCCAACAGTTTTAATGTCCAACTAAACATCAGGCTTTGGCTCCAGTTCAAATTCACACTTAGCCTTTACCTCTGGCAACCAAGTTTCAGCTGCAATCCTCATTTATCACATCTTCAAAAAGGAGGAGTTTTCAGGTGCTGTGGGTATGCATCATTATGTAAGCTGAGATTTTGTTTGAGTCCACACAGTGCAAACAAAGATGAAATTCAATTTTAACACTGGCATTTGAAAGAGAAAGACATTTTGCTATGGGACCTTGAGGATAAATTCCTGCCAGAGAGGTAGAAGCTATCCCACTGTAGGGTTTAGTGTTAAAGGCATTATTTCCCCCACAAGGTGCAAAGTGTTTCACAAATAATATGTGTGCATTAATAAGCAATGCAAATAACTCTATGTATTCGACCCCCCCCCCCCACCCTAGTGGCTTACTTGGGATAAATGGAGAGGAAAATGGTTTCTCTGAGTGGTAAAAAGTGCAAAAATATTCTACTCTCTATATTTCACCACTTGGATTCACTCGTTCTAACAAATATCTCTGGAATAACAATGTCATTTGCTTTCATCAGAGAGGAACCCAGCTGAAATCATCCCCGGTGGAAAGGAGTTTTAATTTAAAGGGAAGAATGAAGAAAGTAGAGGAAAGGCCACAAAAGTGAGAGGAAAAGTATTCACAAGTATACCTTTGATCTCTCAGATGCCAACAATACCTTTTTCTTCATATTAGGGCTTCCCTTGCTCACTGAAATTCTAGTAAATAGAATTACTTGGGAAATTCTTGTCCACCAATTGGGCTATTTAATCAAGGAATCAAGAAAACCAAGCTTGAAATGCATTTTTAAAAATCATCTACAGTTTTATTTACCCCTTGAATTTAGACTGATTTAGATTTCTCTAAGAGGTAGAATGAACAGAAATTACTGAGTACTGCTTCTGATTAAACGTAAGGAAGAATTTATCAATCCTGGACTCTTCAACAATGAAGCATTTGGTTCTCTGTGACTCCCCATTTTCCAGCAGAGGCTGAGCAGCTACTTGTCAGTGATGGGACAGAAAGGTTAGATGTTAGGATGGCTTGGGGCACCTGGGTGGCTCAGTCAGTTAAGCGTCCGACTTCGGATCAGGTCATGATCTCACGGTTTGTGGGTTCGAGCCCTGAGTCTGGCTCTGGGCTGACAGCCCAGAGCCTGGAGCCTGCTTTGGATTCTGTGTCTCCCTCTCTCTGCTTCTTCTTCTTCTCTCTCTCTCTTAAAACTAAATAAACATTTTTAAAAAAGATGTTAGGATGACTTAACTTGTAAGACTCAGTATTTCCCATTATTTTATAAAACAAACAAAAAACGATGGATCATCTGAACACTATTTTATTTCATTCAGTAGTAAAACACATTTAAAATATGCAATTATCCCATTTGTAAAGAACCAAATCTTCGGGTGTGTTGGACATACAAAATCAGCTATTGAATATTGTCTTGGTTCCGCTAGAAACATGAAAGCTCTTTGTAACTTAAATTTTAATGTATACACTTCATGGATTTTCAAATTATTCTGTTTAGAATAACTTTCTGGGCTGAGGATTATATAGGTCAGCCCTAGAGAGAGATGTGCTTCACTAACCTGAAAAGATGAAGGAACATCCGTGCTCCGAGGATACAGAAAGCCTATTCCTTGCTTAAGTTTTCATTTTCCAACACACTATAAATAGCTTTACTTAAGCAAAAGGGAGCATCCTAACTCATCTGTAGCAGATGAAATCTTTAACACAGTGCATCTGCCTTACTGGTCTGGTTATTTCAGTTCCGCTGGAGGCTGACATATGAGAGTTCCCATTTAAATCTTAGAAGTAAAGAGCTTCAAAAGCAACCTTATTAAGGTTAATAGAATGAACTTACATGTCTGTGGTTGGGGAAAAGGTAATGAGACACTCAGTAAATTGTTCACTAAATAGCTTGTCATGTCTGGGTCTGCAGTTGAAGCTCTACCAATGGATCATTTCATTGTCTGTAATGAGCACCATTTAACAAATATTAAGGTATTCAAATGTATACATCCTTCTATCATTTGTTAACTAGCATTTTGAAGGTCTCTTAAGTAAACATATTATTAAATATGCTTTATTAAACACATTACATGGATGGATGAGGTTATGGAAGTTAAATGTTTAAGCTCAGATGTTGATCACCAAACATATTTAAAAAGTATACAAAAATTTGGAATTAATTTGGGATGTTTCTGATCTTTTGAAATGCAAATATTTTGGTCTATTTGCATATTAGATGAAGTCAAGTTAAGGTGCATGGCTGAAAAGAAATCTTGAAATAAGATGTGGAATTAATCACTGCCCTCCAGAAATAAGACCTGAAATATTTAACCGTATCGTTATTTTAATAACAGTACAAATAACTAAACATATCAAGGACCAAGTTGAAGTTCTGCAACTGAAAATTTTAACTAAATCACTTAGGCATTTCAACTGTTACTTTCCACATTGTAAAGGGGTTTGTTGTTCATTTTCAAATGCTAATCAACTCAGACTGCTCATTCATCGAACTCACTAATGAGTGAAGTTTATTAGTTTCACTGCAACCATTCAGTCCAGGTAAGTTGGTAATGTGCTGTCATTAATAACACCCTGCAAAGCCAAAGACTGGTGGATCTTGGAGAACCAGAATCTCAAAACAGTATTATTACTTAAAATGCAAGATGAATCCATCACACTTTCATGATCTTCAAGGGAATATCTGCTTAGTTCCTAATTTGAGAGGCAAAATGAAAACAGAAAGAGTACAAAAACTAAGATTGTCATTCAATATCATGAAGCATGTAGAAATAAGAAAGGAAGTAAATATAATGGGAACTAACTCAAAAAAGTCAAAAAACATCTAGAAAAAAAGTGTGAAAAGATGTGAAAAGAAGACAAACTGTTACAAAAGCTACTTAAAGAGAAAATTATTTTTCTCAATACCAAGAATCAAATACAGAGATATGAATAGAGCAATTGTTTCATTGTTATCTTCATTGTCAGCTTTTGAGCTACAAGAAGAAAATCTTTTACGTGTTCGAAATGAACTTGTAATCTAATAGAATATCCCATTGACCTCAAGACAAAAAAGTATTGCTTTAGCGGGTATAATTGTAACATTTCATGAGCACAATTATTTGGCTATGAATTTCCACTTGGGGAGTATGATTTACCAGCAGCCGGTATGTAAAATTATCAAGTTGGGTTATTCTCAATGGAAGTTCGTTGTGTTGTGTTTGCCCCTGTGCATTTGTGAAAACATTCCAGAACATATCCTCCATACATCTTTATTTCTGTTCATCTCTTTTGCCTTGTTAAGGTCTCTACTGTCACCACAGAGCCAAGATTTTTTGGTGGGGGCAGGGGAGGGGCGGGGAGTCAAAGTTTCCTCTAATCTTCCCAATACACAAATATTTACTGGGATATCCACAATGTAGAAGTTCCTGGAGTTTTGGTGCTATGGGTGAAAGTTTTAAAAATATAGCATATAATTGTACTTTCAGTGGGAAATTTAACTTTTATGCATATGAACTCATCGTTAATAATAAAGACAGTCAATTTTAGGTCCTGAATAGTGGAATATGCATGGGCAGATCACAATAGGTTGGGTACAGAGTCGTAGTAAACATCTCGGAGAAGATACACAGGAAATGGGCAAGCGGTTGCCAGTAGGGAAGGAAACTAGGAATTTGAAATAGCAAGGAGATTTACACTCTTCACTGCATACCCTTTGCATGGTTTTAATTACTTACTTGTGCTCATATAACTTTTGAAACAGAATTTTTTTTTCTGATGGTTAGTACAAAGCTAGATTGTGAAGAAAGCTGAATTCCAACCTAAGGAGTTACAATTTTTCTCTGCAAGCCCTGGGGACACGAAGATGATGGTGACTTGTTTAATATTAGAAAAAATAATTGTGCTGCGATTCTGGAAATACTGGTGCAATGAAAACTTAAATGAAACTGCATAATGTATCAGGCATTTTATAGCATGATTTTCTTTACTTTTCAGATTACCGATATGGTGCACTTAAAAATGTTTTAAAAACAGCTTTATTGAGATATAATTCACACACCATACAATTTACCCATTCACGGTGTACAATTCCAGTGGTTTTTCATAGAGTCACAGGTATGCTATCACTACAGTACACAATCACTAGAGTCAATGTTAGACCGTTGTGTCACCATAAGGCGCCTGGCTGGCTTAGTCGGTTGAGCACGCGACTCTTGATCTCAGGGTTGTGTGTTTGGACCCTACACTGGGGCTTGAGATTACTTAAAAGAAAAAAAAAATAAAATCTTTAAAAGACAACACAAAGTATTGCATTATCTCAAAAAGAAATCCCATACTCTTTAACTCCCGCCTTTGTGTCCCCCCATGACCCCCAAACCCAAGCAACCCCTGAGCCCGACTCAACTACTTTCTGTCTTTCTGAAGACTGCCCTCTTCTGGAACTTCATATGAATGGAATCATGTCATGTGTGGACTTCTACAACTGGCTAACTTCACTTATAGTAATGTTTCCAAGGTTCATTGGTGTTGTAGCAAGTATCAGTACCTGTATGCCTTTTATGGCCAAACAATATTCTGTTGTATGGATATATTATATTTCGTTTTATTTGTCAGTTGATGGATACTTGTGTTAGTCCCACTTTTTGGCCATTATGAATAATGCTGCTGCAATAATTCATGCACATGTTTTTATGCAGATATATTTGAATTTCTTTTGGATATGTACCTAGGAGTGGAAATGCCGGGTCATATGGTAATTCAATGTTAAATTGTTTGAGGAATTGCCACATTGTTTTCTAAAGCAGCTGTACAATTTTCTGTTCCCACCAGCAGTGTACGAGGTTTCTGATTTCTCTACATGTTTGTCAGCACTTGTTTTTATCTGTCTTTTTGATTCTAACCATATTTGCGGGTGTGATATGGTGTATCGTGGGTGTAAATTTGCTTTGTTGTAAGTTTTGGAATTAGGAAGTCTGAGTTCTCCTACTTTATTCTCCTTTTTGAAGATTGTTTGGCCTGTTCTGTGTCCCTTCTAATTTCATGTGTATTATAGAATCAGTTTGTCAATTTCTGTGAAAAAGTCAGCTGGAATTCTGTCAGGGATTGCTTGAATCTGTAGATGAGTTGAGGGAGTATTGATTTTTTTTTTATCTACATCTTTTTTTAAATATTTATTTTTGAGAGACAGAGAGAGCATGAGCAGGGAGAGGCAGAGAGAGAGGGAGGCAGAGAATCCCAAGCAGGCTCCGTGGCATCAGCACAGAGCCTGATGAGGGGTTCGAACCCACGAACTATGAGATCATGGCTTGCCTGAGCCGAAGTCAAGAGTTAGATGCTTAACTGACTGAGCCACCCAGGCACCCCAACTTTCAGTTTTAAATTCTGTTCTTTTTTTTTCCATTTGATTCTCTTGAAACACTTTTTTTTTTCATATTGCAATATTGTGGCTTGCCAAAAATGATCTGTGCTTCAATGTCTTATTTTTGTATTTGGTTGTAATTTCTTCGCAAAAGTATTTATCTGTCCTCCCTTCTTTCCTACTTAAGGCTTAGAAATCAACCCTGACCCTTTAAAAATATTCTTTATCAAATTTACAAGCAGATCTATGATTCCACTTGTAGTAGTTAGAATCATTTTTTTTTTTTCTGGATAGACAGGTCTGACTGTGAAAAGACCATTTTTCTTCTGTATTCTTAAAAGCTAAATTGGTAATATTCAAAGGAAGTAAGTTACTGAACATTATCCCAAACTTCCACCTCTATTCTCACTTATTTTTTATTTTTTATTTCTTTAAGTTTATTTTACTTGAGACAAAGAGCATGGGAGGGGCAGAGAGAGAGAGAGAGAGAGAGAGAATCCCAAGCAGGCTCTGTGCTGTCAGCACAGAGCCTGACGCGGGACTCAAACTCACAAACCATGAGATTATGACCTGAACTAAAATCAAGAGTCGGTAGCTTAACCAACTGAACCACCCAGGCGCCCCTATTCTCATTTATTATTTTTTTTAATGGGAGAAGGTCTGAGCGTGGGCCAAGCCATCAGAAACTGTAGAAAGCAAATGTTTGGAACAGAAATTCTGAAAAAACAAAACCCTGTCTTTAAAAAAATGGACAGAATTAACCAATGAAAAGCCCAATACAGAGTAATGGCAGGTGCCATCATGTCTCCCCTCCTCTCTCCTCAAATTTCGGGAAAGGAAACTTAAGGAGCAATGGATGCCTGCCATTGAGGTGTTTTTGTTTGACTGTTTAGCTGTTGAACTCTTATGCGGGAGGGGAGGCCCATCTCAAGGTTTACACAATGTATGACAATGCAGTGAGTGAAATGTTATTTAGGTTTCTTGCTACCTAAACAGATAAAGAAAACAACGAATTAATCACTGCAAGTCTCCAGAAAGGTAAAGTATTACAAAAATATGAAGCCGTTAATGACTTGTATTCCCTCAGTGTTCCGACTCAAAGCTTTGGGAAAAAAAAGTGAGTTTTCTGTGTCTTTTAGAAAAGGAAACAGGCAGGTGGGTCTCATCCTATTTCTTTTTTTTTCCCCTGCTCCTTGACTGAAACAGAATTGGAAATGGCTTGCTCTTCCTGGCTGCTTTGTCAGCTCAGTCAGCAGCAGACTTAATAGCTTGGGGGTGGGGGTGAGGTTGGGGGTGGGGGGATGGGGTGTGAGGGTGCGGTGGGGGGGAGGTGCAAGCACATGGCAACCCCTTCCCTGCATCAGCCAATTCCACGGTCCAGCTACAGCCTTGGGAACGGGAGAAATCCCAAACAGATGCTTTTTCTAAAGGTAAGGGAGTAAGTAGAAACTGAACCTGCTAAAAAAGAGATAAAAATAAAAAGTACATCTGTGTATTTGAATCCAGCATTAGGAAGGTAATGCTGAAAATTTCATTAGCAAATTTAAAGACTTCAGTGCAGGCCCCTGATCACTTTATTTTTCTTTTCCAGTGACTTTATGCAAATTGTTCCTCTAGGTGTCTTTCTGTTTGTTATTTGGTTTTTTTTTTTTTTAGCTTTATCGTTCTTTTTAGCTTTATCGTTCCCCCTGTCCAATAAGTACCATAAACTAATCAATTGGTGTGAATAACACAAGTTGACATACTATTCAATTTTCAGTGAAGCATTCAGCCAAACTATGTGCCATGTTGGGGGAAATTCTGGGAGGAGGCTGTTGTAGAAAAAGTTCAGACATCAGAGTTGGCATCTTTGGATTGGAACCATGGCTTCACATCTACTTTCTTGTGTCCTTAGAAAGAAAGGTTTTTTTTTTAAACAATAAAAAGAAACCGCCATAAATATTTGCTCCCAGATAAGCACTGAAAAGACCTTTGATGTGGGAGCTTCCTCTCTGCCCGAGTAGAAGGAAAACTTGGATATGCAACACGAATGGTGGAATCCACCGGGAATGAAGGATCAGACTGTATGGTCTCCAAATCCCTGCTTCCAGAGAGAGACATTTTTGTGAAAAGTACTCTTATTCAGTGTATTAATTTTCTCCGGCCGCTGTCAAAACGTACTGCAGACCAGGTGGCTTACGCAACAGAAATTTATTTTCTCACAGTCCTGGAGACCACGAAGTCCAAGATCAAGGCGCCAGCTGGGGCAGTTTCTGGTGAGGAGGTCTCCCTTTTCGGTCTGCAGACAGCTGTCTTCTTGCTGTGACCTCACATGCCTTTTATTCTGTGTGCTTGCCTCCCTGGTTATCTCTTTTCCTTCCTATAAGGATACCAGTCCTATTGGACCAGAGCCCAACCCATAGGACCTCATTGAACCTTAATTAGCTCCTTCAAGACTCCATCCTGAAATGTAAGTCACAATGGGGGTTAGGGCTTCAATATGTGAATAGTGTGAGAACACACCGCAGCCTATAAAATTCGAAAAAGCCGTTTATTCTATTCTATAAGGTACACGATGAACTGTGACTTGGCAATTATTGTTTATCCATAGTGTTTCCCCACCAATTTCACTCATGCCTATGTATGTGTATGTGTGTGCACACAGAAACACATAGACAACCCTGCATATCAGACACACAGACAGCCTTGGCTTAGTACCTCCTCCCTACTTCTCAATTTTATACAAGATTTTCTGACATTCATAATGCATGGCTAGCGAGTGATAGTTTATTTTTCCAGGACAATGGTTTTCTTTCTTGTACAAATCTGGTTGGATTATAATAACAATAACGACAAGAATGTTTATTGAGTACCAAGGACTGTGTTTATTTCACTTCCTTAACCTCCCCATCATTCGGAGGAGGAGAGGAGCTTTGAGAGACAGTGACTTGCCTAGGGCCCCAGAGCTAGTAAATTCCACGGTGTCTGACTCAAAATCCAGAGCTCTTAACCTCTACACAGTGGAAATTTAACACACTGACAAGATTCTGAGAGTCGTGACCAATCTCCTCTACCTTATCTTGCCACTGGATTTTCAGTCTATTTAATCTCAGAGCTAGAATTTCAGACTACCCCAGAGTGGATAGAGCACTGGGTAGGGTCTCATGCTTATACATCATTAAAGTATTTTATGGAAATATTTACTTCTAGTATGCTTCCCACTGTTCATTTGTAAGCTTTCCCCTCCCTGTCTGTCACCACATCGCCCCTGAAGGACTAGGAAGGTGAATAAAACACAATTCCTGGCAGAAACTCAAAATGTAATTGAGAGGTAGATGTATCCAATTATTTCAAATGCACCATGATGAACAGGGTACTTCCTGTAGTCAGTTCAACCTATTGTGGTAGCATAGAAAAAATAGAAATGCCCAGAGAGGCCATGAAATAGTTTATTAAGGAGTGGCTTTGAGGCATAAATGGAAAGTAAGTAAAAGTTTGCCAGGCAAGGCAGACGGTGTTCCAGGTTGGGGCACAGCATGCTTTTATGTTGCGGTATTTGTGTTTAACTGTGGTTTTTGTTCTGTAATGTTCAAAAAAAAGAAATAATGCATCTTAGCCCCAGTCCTTCTGTGTCCTCACTGCCCAGGCGCCCGTTCCTCCCAACCCCCAGCCAGTACTGGTGTTTCCTGTCCTGCAGAGATGTCCTCCAGGTGAAAATAAGGTGTTAGGTATTTGATAAATAAAATGAGTGGTCCTGGCCAACTCAGGATTACATAAATTGGGTATGCGGTGATAACAACTCACCGAGTCCTTTTCCTTTACTTACAACATATACAAACTGATAAACATCCGAAATTGAAGTATTATAATTGTATTATTGGATCAACAATGCGATTTGAAGTCAAATCAGGATGCCTCCTGCCACGACCACCCCTGGGGCAAACAAAATATCTGCCCACCCAGCATGAAAGGGCTCTCTCTAGGTCACTCCCTACTCACATCCCACCAGTTTGAGTTTTATCAGGATCCAGCTTCTTTCACAAATGAAGAATTTTATTTCAAACACCTAATCCTACATCACTTCTAGCACAGCAAAGAATCCTCCTTTCGAGGTCATGGATTTCCTACTTCCTGACAGGCTGGCACAAGCCCCTTAACCACTCTTAACCTGAGTCAATAGATCTCTCTCTCTCCCCATCTATTTTCGTCAGTCCTTTCTCTAGTCTTCAAGTACAAGGTATCAATCTTTTGATAATGACATCTTTTCTACCTGTGCCCTGGTCCTCTCCCCTCTCCTGCTCTCATACAACCTTCCTGCCATTCTCTGCAATTTGCCAGCTTCCTGCTGAGAAAGCAGAGCCCGCTGGTGCCCGGAAGCAAGCAGCAGGGGATCAGGTAACTAGGTGACTTTAACTCTTTTTCTGGAATTCTCCTTACCCCCCCCCCCCCAATAAACACATCTCTATGGCCATTTGCTGTCCGGGCCCCTCTGCAAGGGTCCAGGACATACAAGGGGACAAGGCAACTTAAATATGATGGTGAATCGGAAAGCAGGGGGAGCTGAGGGGCCGAGGCAAAGGTCTGGGCAAAGGGAACAGTGGAAAATGAGAATTGGGGATATTTCCATGGGAACTAATATGGAAAACTGACAGAAGGAGAAAGATCTAAGGGGGAAAAAATCAATTTAAAAGGCAAATACCAGAGGTCAATGAAATATGTGCAGAGAAATAAACTTGTGGTTTTAGCTCAGTGATGATCTCAGTTGAAAATATATAGGTTAACAGTTGGACGGGAATCCTAAGATGCAAAGAAAGAAGCAAGACTAAGTCCAGCTGACGGCAGCGTTCCAAGCGAGAAGACACGAAGCAGGGCAGAGGACGGCCCTTTGCACCTTGAGCAGTGCTTCCCACAGCCGAGTGACTATCAGAAGCTTCGGAGGGGCTTTTAAGAACTGTGCAAGGTGTCCCTTCCCTGCGACGAGGGAGTGTGGAGGAAGCTGAGGGCAGAGTACACGCTGACTGCACCCCACCCAGATGGAATATGTGTGATATTCCTTGGACACTCCTGGCTATCCAAGAAGAAAGGAAAGGGGTTTAAGCGCTTGCCATGGTGATGTGGGAAACTAAGGCAGAAGAAAAATCAAACTCCCTTATTGTCTACAGCCCATTGACAAGTCCTTGAAACAGGCAAGGTCGCCTCCTTCTGGGAGCTCAGTGCCTCAATGATGACACCTGGCTAGGGGCAAAAGGGAATCTTGGCTTAACATTATCCTGCCCCGCCCCGTGCAAGGGTCTTGTAAGCCTACTTTAACATATAAAAATTCCTTTGGAAATTTCCTTTATCTCAACTCCCCCAAGATATATGCTGGCAATCATACTCCAAGCTTATGGCCCCCTGATATACATCTGAAGGGTCTTTGACTGAGGTTTTACCAAACGGTAATAAACGACGTTTCGTAACAACACCTGAGCCCCTCGAGGTCCTGGAAACCTTGCTTCCAAAATACCTTAGAGATTTACTCTATCCCTAACCCTCTCCCAACCTGAAGGTATATAGTTACCCATCATAACTCCAGTACAGCTCTTTCTGCCCATGGGTCCTATCCCCATGCTTTAATAAAATCACCTTTTTGCACCAAAGACGTCTTCGAGAATTCCTCCTTGGCGATTGGCTCTGGACCACCCCACCATCACCCCCAAACCCCATCACCTGGACCTATTTAATCTGAATGTCTAGATGTGAGGCCCAGGAATTCGGATGTGTGTGTATATTATAAATCTGTCCTCTTGATCACTTGAGATGCTTTGTGAGTGATTCAGACCACCAGTGATTTTAGCACTCACACTCTCAGGTAATCTTTTCAATAAGCCAAGGAAGTAGGTTTAAGAAGGGTAGCTTTGCTTCTTGGTAATGAGACACCTGTGTAGAAAGCTGTGGTGTCAGGGTTTCTGGAGCTGTGAACTTTCTGCATCATGGGTGGGGTGGCTAACGGGTAATAGAGGCGAGCAGGTTCACTGAGGCTCTCAGCCTATGGGGCCACATCTGCCTTGCGGAATGTACTCACTCTATTCACAGATCCGCTTTGCTGGCTGCGGGCTCTGCCTAGAGAGGTAGTTACAGCCGATCAGTTTTGTAACAGAATGTTCCATTAGACTGACCATCCTTTACAGATAAATCCTGGGACATGGAATGCATATGAGAAGCCGTATGGTTTATTATCGTGGGGAACAGTTTGTCAAGATGCATTTTCGTACGAAGGGGAAGCACGCTGTAAGAGGTGAGGGTCTAGGCTGGGAAGCCAGACTCTTGACTGTGAATCCTAGCTCCTCTTCTTGTCTCTGTGTGACCTGAGGCACATTCCTTAACCTCCAGATGCCTCAGATCCCTTAGATGTAAAATGAGGATTATGCAACTACCTACTTCCTGAATTGATGTGAAGATTAAATGAGAAAAATGCATGTAAAGAGCTTAGAATAGTGCCTGGGACGTGTTAGGTGCTCAGTAAGGAATTGCGTATTTCTTGAAGAATTCTCTAATGCATTTCTTAATGTGCAGTGGCAAACGGAAGGACCAGGGTGATTGCATAGCCTGAGATCACACATTCGGTAAGTGGTAGATTTAAGCACCTTAAGCTGGCGCTCTTCCTGCTGCTCAGTCATGAACCTCGGCCACGGGACATGAATGATCATAAGTCAGAGGTGGTCAAAGCACGGTGGCCCGAGTGCCCTAAGGAAGCAGTGATAGCATCCGGATAGAACTGAGAAGGATGAATCACGAAACTTAGCGCAGTTACCTCTGCCCTCCAGAACAATTCAGAAATCGAAGGAGATGGAAAGGTGAGAGAATGTTGCAATTAAAATAGAAACTACTGAGAGTTACTGGTCCTTGGAAGAATATGTACTGTGAGCGAGTACTTGGAAATATTTTCAAATATGGAAAAGACAAATAGTGGAAGAACTGATAAAGAATCACTTTGAAGTTCCAGGGGAACAAAGGGTTTTACAAGAATGGAAAAATAATCACAACACACTACTTTGCTTTGTAATAAACAATAGTACATATTTATAGTAATGTAACCATGGTTTATTGATTTCACCTGGAGAATGATGCCAGTATGCTAGGCAGATGGGGAGAGGGAGACGGACATAATGTACACGAATTATATCTTCATCCACAGCAGAAAAGCAATGGGTAGTGCATACAAAGGAAAAAATAAAAGATACTAATATAAACATATTATGCAGAGTAAGAAGATAACTACAAGAAGAAAGAGATTAAGAGTCAAAATGTTTGTCTCTTGGGAAGAAGTTAGAGGATTAGCATGCTAGGGGCAAGGGATTTGCTTCTCATTAAAAACCTTTGAGTTGTATTTTTTCCCAAAATCACACTGTTATATTTTAAAAATAGTAATCAAAATATAGTACGCATTAAAAACAGTGTTTCTGATTTTCCAAGGATTCAGAACAACGGGCTTGCTTCACTGATGGGAAGATGTAATTTTGGCCCACCTTCTTTGTAAGATTATATGGGATTATTTGTTATTTTATAACATAGCATTGGTTTAATCTAGAGAAATAGGAAAGAATTACATGCTTCAGAAAGAGCAAGCTTGGGTTCAAAGGAGCAGATGGGTGGAGAAATCTTAGGATGAGAGCAGGAAGCCCACTCCTCCCCCATGTTCTTGTCCTAAAATGGTGAATGTAGTACTGGTAGATCCTATATTCCCTGGAAGAACAACGAACATCAAGAAATAATAGTGGCTAACAATCATAGAGCCTTTACTATGTACCAGGCACTGTCCCAAGCTCTTTACATACAAAATCTTGAATCCTCACAACTCTATGAGGTCATGTACAACGATTATCTCCATTTTACAAATGGAAAAACTGAGTGAGAGGGAGATGAGGTGATTTTCTCAAGATTACTTGGCTAGCCAGTGGCAGGGTCAAAATCGGAACCCACACCCTCTGGCTTCAAGTCTGAGCTCTTAGGTTCTCCACTACAGCACTTCTGAGTATACACATACATCTCAGGTTTGGGGATTAGATGGAAAACATAGGAAAGCTCACCATAGTGAGTGTGGGGGTGGTAGGCTGGGGAAGCTTCTTGCTTCTGGGGAGTGGTTTCAGCTGGCTGGGATGCCATGTGCGTGCATCAGTTTCTAAAATGATCTGGGAAAGCTATAAGTGTAGTGAACACCAATTTTGTGTTAAGGTGATGACAAAGAATCTGTCCTTGAGCAAACTTTGGTCAGGTCCCTCTGAGTAGGCTTGACCTAGGCCTTCCGTCTCTATCTTCCATCATCTCCGTCCTGTGGAATTCAGTCTTAGCAAGAATCTGCCCCGCAATTCGTTCCTTCGCTAGATTCCCACTTGTCAACGCTATATTTGGAACTGAGCCCCACTCTATACCGAGGTCTCTTTCCCCCTATCGCAACAGTTCCTGAATAAAATCTGTTTTTACTGCTTTTACTACTGCCCAGCTCTGGTTTTGTTACAGCAAATACTTGGTGCCCAGAAAGACCCAAGTGACACGCACTCAGGAAATCAGAAAAGACTGTTTATTTCGCACTGGTCCCAGCCCAGCAGAGTCACTTCCAAAGGCTGAGCTGTAAGCCCTGGTGTGGGCCTTCTTTTATGCCTGGCTAGCTTCCCGGTACTTGGAAACATTCTATTGGCTACACGGTCGGGGTGGTGGGGCACAATTGGTTGTGCTACGTGGGCAGTTGGCTGACGCAAGAGGCAAGCAAGATTACAGAAGCCAAAAGCACGCAAGGGTAGATCCGGCCTCGGACATCTGGCTGGCCCCCCCCCCTTTTTTTTTTTAATCTGCTCTTGCCGACTTTCCTTCTCAGTTTCTTCTGATAGTGATCAAACCCCTGACTTCTATGGGTGGCCATGGTATTAGGAGATTGTTGCAGAAATTGTTTCCACACAATATCACCTTAGAAGGCTTTGCTCATTTGATCAGATAGCCCTTACTTACCCCTCACCCTGCACCCCTCTATGGTCAACCCTGTTCTGTACTCTCCTCTATCCCCCCACAGCCAGCTCACTGAAGCACAGATCTGGAAATGAGAGTTCCAAATGAGCAGCACAGTGGGCTTCTTAAAGCAAAGAGAGCCAAATGGGCTGAAGTTGATAAAGCAGGAATATAATAATGGTGATATATATAAAAGGAGACTGTGCTCCTATGATTAAGTGTCTATTTTAAACATTTTAAACTTGACTATTTTGACTGACTATTTTAAACATTTAAAATATTCTGTTCTCAACAAAAAGATCTGATAACCCAATTTGGAGCAAGTCTAATGCAAACATATATGATGTGAATGGAAACTACTCAAGGAGCTACTTGGGGAAATTTCCCTGTTATAATTAAAATAGATCAATTCCTATACAAGTCTCACTAGGGAAATCCACTTTTTAAAATATTTTCTCTCCTATTCCTATTTCCTATTAATATGTCATTTGATTCTGCTATTTGGGGGTTATTTCCTCTTTTCAACTCCCAACCTTTCATTGATTAATAAAAATATTTTCTCTACAATTTCCAGTTTTCTTGATTTTTAAATGTTATTCATTTTTTGTTTCTGGTAACCTGATTTTGTTTCATAAAAGCAATTACCGTCTATCTCTTGGAAATCATTAAATACCATTTTGCTGAAGTTTTTCGGTTTTCCCATGCCCTGGCTTGTTGGCACTTTAATATTAGCTATCTCTGCTCTGCTAATTCAGTATCTCCTTATCCCCTTATTTTCTTTGTCACATAATTTAATTGCTACCTTCTATCTACTGTTATTTTCCTTCATTTTTTCTTATTTTTGGGGAGAGAGCTACACTTTTTTTTTGGATTTTTAAAAATAATCTTTCACTGTTATTTTGCTGGAGTGTTCAGAGCAGAGATGAACAAATCTTGTGTGTGCCATGTTTATTTAGAAGGGTCATTATTCACTCTTTTATCTTTGGGCATTAGGCTAACGGTGGTATCGAATGAAATTAGAAATCTCATTAGCGTTTTTCCAAGTTATTCATGTCATTACCAAAGAACAAGTCCTCTTGAATGCATTTTTTTTTCAAGCAAGTTTCTAGATGACTCATGCTAAAATTGGAGATCTATAAATTTATTTATCAGAGTCATTAAGTATTGAAAGTTAAATCTAATGCCATGGAACACTGGAAAGAACATTAGATTAGAAGTTGTAAGGTCTCAATTCAAGATTTATCTTTGCCATCTTGGGCAAAATACTTTCTCCCTTGGCCTCAGTAAAATGTAGGCAATTAGATTACATGGCTTCTAAGATTCCTTCTAGACTAAACATTCTGTGATTTTATTAGGTAATTTCAAATCCCTGGTTGAATTCACCACTCCTCCAAATGCTGTTACCCAAATTGTGAAATGCACGTCACCGGTGGTCAAGAAAATAATGTTAAAGTCACAAGAATTAACATTTTTAAATTTATTGCTATTTTTTATTTATCTTAATTTTTGTATCTGAGAAACTTATAACTGGTACAACAAAACTGAGGTGTTCTTTGTAAATAAATTTACTTAAACTTGAAACTATGTGTTGATTTAAAGAGAAATTATAAAGCAAATAATGGAAAATGGTATGCAGACATGATGAAAGTTACAAAGATAGTGCGCAAATGAATGCTATTTCTGAAACATGGCCCTCTTCTGACATGTCTTTTCATAACTTACACACATATATTCTCTACTTAGCAAAATCTTTCCATGTTCAGCTCAAAGACTGCTTGCTTACTGAGCCATTCAAAGTAGAAGAGTTTCGTACTTGGAAACAATAGAGTTCATGTAACTGGTCTATTCATATGAACTAGGGTCTTCATCTTATTCGTTTTTGTATCTCGAGGACATTGATGTGCTTAGCTTTATAGTAGACGCCCAATCAATATTTGTTGAAAAAAATGAACCGAATCAGTATATTGCTAAATATGATGGGCACATGTTTCTTGTAATTGATTTCTTTTCAGCATGTATCACTGACTCCATGTCAATGGACACTGTCTCTACTTTATTAGTTTCAGAATACAATGCCCATAAGAATCCACAGTAGGAAGAACAGGTTGATATGAAAGATCAAAAATAAACCATTGGGAGTTTTTGAGACTAGTCATAGATCCCGTAAATTTTAGGAAGGAAACACTTCAAACATCATTGATTTCTGAGATTCTAAGACACTGGGACACCGGGATCGATGGCTCTTCAGTAGAAGTGGATGACGTCTTCCATTAGGGCAATTTATATTTTGTAGACTTTACACTATAAAATCTAAAGTCTCCAGCAGTTTGAATTTACAAAGCATTTCTACACACTTCATTTAATTTTATCCTCGCAATAGTGCTTTGACGTTGAAATAACAGAAGGGAAAGTGAAGTTAGAAAAGTTAGTTAAATGGTTTTCAAAATGTCACCCAGCTTGTAGTTGGCTAGACCAGGGGTCAGTAAACTATGATGGGGGGAGGGGCGAGTAGGGGAGGCAGGAGGGCAAGTCCAGCCACTGTTTGTTTTGACAAATAAAGTTTTACCATAACACAGACTTAGCCTTATGGAGGAGTTACTCTATTTCCTACATGAAGAAGAAATTGAGGCCACGAAAAAAGGTCATTACTTGACAATGTCACACAGCTAGAAAGCGTTGAAGTCAGGAGGATTCACACGCAGGCACCAGACTCCAGGGCCTTTTCAGTCACAACTGAGCTAGTGCTGGTTTTGGTGTCCAAATCCTGGCTGTAGCTCTGTGACCTTGGGGAATCTACTCCCTCAGTCTCTCGTAAATTAATGCTTGTCAAATGCTTCAACTGAGTTTGGCACATTGTAAACGCTCAACAGCACTATTATTTTTATTAACATTCAAAGCCTTTTCATTATCCTGTTTCTTTCCAACAGGAAAAAATCACAGAACTATGGGCTAGATGTTCTATATATGCTGTTTTATTTAAGTGTTTGTAGTAGCCAATTATTAATCTCATTTTAGAAGACAATTTAAAAAAAAAAAGAGGTTCTCAAGGGTTAAGTAACCTGTTCTGATACCAATCCCGGGTCTGTCTGGTTTTTACGTCTATCTTCTCTACACTACTTTTCTAATCTCATCATTTCCCCTACATGAACTCAGTGCTTGAAAAACCAATGGAGGGAACATCTTTTTCCCCTCTCTCAACCAACCGACAAATTAATCAGCCATCAACAAAAGGCAGCTGCATTCACTCTACTCAAATGCATCATGGGCTTGCCTGCCTTGTTTCCTTTAAGTAAGCCCTTTCTAGAATCTGAAATATGCTGTTTTTTTTTCTTTTGCAACTCCCTTTATTTGAAATCTTATTTGTCCTTTGAAGCCAGACTCAAAAAGCACTAAATCCTTAAAGATTTCTCTGATCATCAAAGACAGAAGTAGTTGATTCTCTTCAGAATCCAATAGTATTTTTGTTCGTACCATGCTTATGGAATTTATATGATATATACTGGCTTATGGTATTGTTTTCATCCATGCCTTAAAGTACCCTCAAATATTGGTAACTTTAAACCCTTTTGTAGAGCAAGGTGGGATATGTAGAAACACTAAATTATAAGATGAAGCCCTCCAGTGGAATATTCTGGAATGCTTCTTTAAGAAATATCTCACATTATTATCTTGAATGCATGTATAAAGATATTCCCTCTGCACAATGCCTTGTCTTGCATCATTAAATGGTAGGCATTCAATAAATATTTACTCACTCTGGACTCCAGTTTTTTTTATAAGGCTAATTTCATAGTTCCATTAGCTCAGTACAATTAATTTAAAAGCACCAAGATAAAGCTAAACAATATAGACAGAATAGATAATTTATTCTAACACCTTATCTCTGTGTTCCTCATTTGAAAGTGTCTACCTCTAATTCATTTTTCATTCTGCATTAGTAGTTTAAATATATTTTAGGTAATTTTAAAAACTAAAAATGACTTTTGGTAGATTTCAGCTCATCTTTGCAATACCCATGATATGAGTGATCTATCATTTAAAGTAAGTCCTTTTAAAAAGCCACAGCATGGTAATCTATTTATTTGTGTTCATTCCTTATCAGCAGTCTTACACATCTTAACTCAGTTTTGCAGCCTCTGCTTTATTTTTAATTTGATTTTGCCTAAAATCATTCTTAATTAGAAATGGAGAAGGCTACAACATTACAATATCACCTACTTAAATTAACATTATAGGGGTAGGAGGGGCAGTTTGAGAGAAAGACTCAGGCGAATCAGTGAAAAAATGCATTACAGAAAATTTTTAAACAAAGAGATACATGTTTTCAAGTAACTGGTGACTAATTGCTAACAGAGTGTACAGGTTTCTATGCCAATTTTTGATTAAAATTTTGCATTTACATGAGAATAATTTAATCTAAAAGTTACTCATAATTTAAGTTTATTCTTAGAAAACTTAAATTTGTTTAAAGTTTGCTATATAAATTGTTTCTCTTTGAAAGACAAATTTAATTTAACTCATGGTAAATTACAGATTCTGGGTTTATAGTTAGTTTATTGAAACACAGTCTATATGGAATGTATTCTGTATAGTCTGTATCAAATGAATCTAATCAACACAGTGAAGTCACATCATCTAATCAAATTAGCATGAATTATGGTTATAGAGGCTTAATCTTAAAACAAAATGGGATAACCCTTGTAAGCAAGCAAACAGAGAATTGTTCCCTACCCTCCATTCATCCTAGAGATTTTATAGTTATCAGAAAATAGAAAGATTTGGGGGCACCTGGGTGGCTCTGTCAGTTAAACATCTGACTCTTGACTTTCCCTTCAGTCATAATCTTAAGGTCAGTGAGTTTGAGCCCAACATTGGGTTTTGCTGACAGTGTGGAGCCTGCTTGGGATTCTCTCTCTCTCTCTGCCCCTCCCTCATTCATGCTATCTCTCTCTCTCTCCTCAAGATAAATAAGTAAACTTAAAAAAAAAAGTAGAAAGATTTGAATGACCAGATAATTTGCATATCAATTTCACTCGATTCTTCCTGTAGGAAATTTAGTGGTTCTCAACCCTTACTGTGTACAAGAACACCACACAGGATTATATTTTTAAAAAATAAATACTATACTCTATGAACAATGTAAGAGATTGTCAAGGTCAATGTTAACTAAATGTAATTCTCACCTTTCCACTGTCTTTAGAACTTAACCTTCCTTATGTGTTCTCATCATCCGCTTTGCCTAATGCCTTTCGTGGTTGAGTTTCCACTTACTCTTCAGTTCCATGGAAAGCTATATTAGGTCATATTGATGTGGTCTCAGATCTCCTTACATCAACAGGGCACACTTCTGAATTCTTCCATACCTGTACACATAAGATTGAAATGTCATATTCCAATTAATGAACTTATCTTTTGAGACTCAGCTTAAACTTTACTTCCTCTGAGACTCCTTCTCGGGCATGCCTTTTAACAATTATTTGTATATACTTCTAGGATAGTGTTATCAACTTGTGTATTGATTGTATGTTTTTGTTTTTTATTTTCTGTCTCCTACAATGTACTATAGTTTGGTAATGACCTGACTATAATAGACATAATGCTTGTTGATACATTTTAGAATTAATGAAGTTAAATATTTGTAATAATGAATGACTTGTGGTGCCATATATAATCCTTGAAAAAATTTTTTTATAATGTTTATTTATTTTTGAAAGAGAGACAGAGCATGAGCATGAGTAGGGAGGTGCAGAGAGAGAGGGAGACACAGAATCTGAAGCAGGCTCTAGGCTCCAAGCCATCAGTACAGAGCCCGACACAGGGCTAGAACTCACGGACTGCAAGATCATGACCTGAGTCAAAGTTGGACACTCAACCGACTGATCCATCCAAGTGCCCCTATAATCCTTTATATTTTACTTGTCTTGACTGATCCCAAAGAGAGTTGAGAAAATATAGTATACGTAGGTCTAAATAAATCTCAGATTGTTTAAATATATAATTTTAAAAGGTTGTGAAATATCTGGAAAAGCTAAATTAAAGATGCTTAACATGTTTCAGGTAGTTCATACCTAAAAATTCAAACCTCAATACAAGGACAGCTGCAGAAGTTCATAACGTGGAAGTAATATTATTCTTCCTTACAGTTAGGGTAGCTGTGTCCCAGGTTCCTCAGGATATGTTTATGGCTGATAGAACCTCCTTTCTTCTCAAAAGTGTCCTGGTTTGTATGGTAAATTATACGGTCACTCTACATATCGTCTACAACAACAGATTTAAGACTAATGGGGAAACCAAAAATCCTTTGGAAAAATCACATGAATAAAACCAACACACTCTTCGGAACAATTCATGCGGATATCTATTATATTACCTATTTTAACATATTTTGGCACAAGAGGAATTCACAAGTGATAGGTCATAAATTCAATATAAGTGCCCGGGTTTAGGGGATCTAGGAATCTCTTGACATTATCATCTTTTAACTGAATTATAATTGCTTCTGCCAAGGGATGAGGTTACTGTGTTCTTTGGGATTAAGACTTGACCCTGATCTTCATTTTCCCACTTTATGGCATTTATAATACTTTTGTATAATAGCACTTTACAGCGTACAGAGCATGTTTATATACATTTTACATTTATATTAATAGAAGCATTCCACTTAAGTGCCGTGAGTTTAGTATTTATTGTGTCAGACAAGAAGTATTTGTTTTGCAGAGATCCTTGATGTTTCTCTGGCTTCTTAAGTGGACGTTTCCTCATTGCTTATACCTAGTAAAAAGGTTAACATGGCTAAATCTGCCACTTCGGTGATTCTTTTTAGCTATTATGGGCTAAATGCAGAGTAAAGTTTTAGAACTGTTCTAACATTATGTTGTCTTGTCTATCCAAGCAGGTAAGTTTATCTCTTGTTATTAAATAAGTACCGGGACATCTATGGTTCACGTCACTTGCTTCTATTCCTATCAGAGTGTGTTACATTGACTGAAAAAAAAGTTCTATGTGGACTCAAGGTAGTGAATTTCTGGGCTGAAGAAAAGCACAAATAATAATAATAATGCTGAAATTACTGAAGATGTAAAGGTAGTGGTATTATGATGTTTTATCATCATGTAACCTTAGGGTAAAAATGCTGGGAAAAATAAACCGAAGCCTACGATTTTAAAAAAATTAGTATTTAATTTTAATTTGTCCTTTAAGCATAGCATAATCATATTGCTATTATTTTGAACATATTTAAATGTTTTCACTATAAAATTATTATTCCTCTTAATTAAGTGATTACAAGGTTTTTAAAATGTTGCCAAATTTGAAAGTATGATTTTATTATATCAGGGCAATTATTTTTCAACCCTAGGAGGTTTCCTTTCTGGTTTATCTGTTTTTAAATGATGATAATATTGTATAAGTTCTGAAAAATTTCCTTGATTGGATCACTGTTGGTGTACTGTTAACAACAGAAAGCTTACTAAACAAAAAGCAAAGCTTTTCACTTCACAATGAAAAAAAAAAGGCTTAAAATGATAACAACACGTTCATTTACAGCATTCTTAAGTAATGGATAATGAAGTTTAGAAATTTTTATTAAAGTAGCTTTTGGGGGGCACCTGGGTGGCTTGGTTGGTTAAACGTCCGACTTCAGCTCAGGTCATGATCTCGCGGTCTGTGAGTTCGAGCCCCGCGTTGGGCTCTGTGCTGACCGCTCAGAGCCCGGAGCCTGTTTCAGATTCTGTGTCTCCCTCTCTCTCTGCTCCTCCCCTGTTCATGCTCTGTCTCTCTCTGTCTCAAAAATAAATATACGTCAAAAAAAAAAAAAAAAGAACTTTAAAGTAGCTTTTGGTTGGGGAGAGATTGAAGCAAAACTCCTAGACTGTAGATGGTGGATCCAACCACTGAAAAATGGGCACAAAGAATGTCATTACAGATGACACCTGATTATTTCCAATTTGCCTGTGTTGGCTGTGGCCAATATGCATTGGTGTGAAATCAAATTATGGAAACAACCCAAGTGTCCATTGACTGATGAGTGGATAAAGAAGATGTGGTACGCAAACACACACACACACACACACACACACACACACACACACTGGAATATTACTCATTCATAAAAAGGAAGGAAATCTTGCCATTTGCAACAACATGGGTGGACCTAGAAGGTATAATGCTAAGTGAAATAAGTTAGTCAGAGAAAGGCAAATACCATATGAACTTGCTCATGTGTGGAATTTAAGAAACAAAACAAATGAACAAAGGAAGAAAGAGACAGACCAAAAAACAGACTCTTAACTGGAGAGAGCAAATTGATGGTTACCAGACGGAAGGTGGGTGGGAGGACAGGTGAAATAGGTGAAGGGGATTAAGAGGACACTTCTGATGAGCACTGAGTACTGTTTGGTCGAATCGCCATATTGTACACCTGAAACTACTCTAATGGTGTATGTTAACTGTGATGGAATGACAATTACACAAATGAATAAGTAAACACAAACACACACCCACACAAATCCTGTCAAAAAACCTCAAAGAGTCTGAGAAGAGAGGTGGGAGTAATGGTGGGGTCTGATTGTTACATTCTTGGGTGAGCAGCAAGGGGACCGCGTAGGCTAACAGTCTCCTATGCATGCCACAATGCCCCGTGTGATCTGGCTCTGCTCACCTCTCCAGACTCATCTCTTGTTACCTCTGCTTCTGAAATACTGCGAGTTCCCTGAACACATGATGGTTTCACATCTGTGATTTTCTCCATTCTCTCTGGAATGCCCTCTCTTTCCAATCTTTCTATCTATACAATGTTGTTGCCCTTTTTCTATTGATATTGGAGCCCCTTGTCTCCTGCTTTAATATGACCTGGTTGCTCCCCAGGTCTGTGCATAGCTTCCTTTAATGGCTGTTACTGGAAAGTTCTGTCTCCCCTTCTTTGTTTTCTCCTTCATTTTCTGGGGGTACGCCTTCAGGCATCTTTTGAGGAATGAATGTATGAGAGTAAATGTTAAGGTCCTTGTAGATCTAAATTTATCTTTATTCTGCCACCGTACGGATTAATAATTGAGCCAAATATACAATCTGTTCTTGTTTGACAATTTTTCCCTCTGAATTTTGAAGATGTGGTTCCAGTACTGCATTGTATTTAATGTTATTTTTGTGTATTTGTAACAGGTATGCATTGCTTTACAATACTGGAAATAAAAAAAGATATATTTCTTCATTTTTTTCTTTCGGTGGCTGTATATTTCGCATCTAGAATCTGTCTGACTCATTTTTAAGACTGTAGTCTTCACTCAAGGTTTACAATCCTAGCCCTAAATCACATATTTGGTTCTTCCCACGGACCATGTAACTTCAAATCACTGCTGCGCGTGTTCTGTATGTGTCACCTGGGCTATTTTTTTTCTTTTTCCTGTTTTCTTTTTGAAAGCTTGGTTCTAATGAACTACTCTTAAATTGAATATTTGTGCTTACACTTATTTGGGCTTGGAGCTGGGGTGACAAGAAGTGGTTTCCGTGAATTAGCTTATTTTGTCATGTTGATTAGAATCTTTATCTTTCTAAATCAGATAGATAAAATAATTAGAGCTCTCTTCCCCAAGAGTGGTGACAAATTGCAGTGGACTTTCTCCGTGTCCTGCCCAGACTTTCTCCGTGTCCTGCCCATAGCCCCTGGACCCACCCTGGGGGGGCTCCTGTAGATGATTTCTACTTTCTGTGTCTCTTTACATGAGAGCATCGTTCTGGCCACGTGAACAAGCTTGTGGGCAAGCTGAATGCGCGGTAGAAGTTAATGCTGAGGAGTGACCCTCAGTTAAAGAGGGAGAAGAGTTGGTGGATAAGCATCCAGAGTCCCTGCTGTCTGTTGTGCTGGACGCAGTCTCTCAGGGGGTTCTGAAAAGATTGGGCCCCCTGTCCATAGCAGTAGCTTGCTCTTTACTGATACTTCCCATCCTTTTTCTAGTCTAACTTCCCACTTCACTTTACTTCCTGAAATCACCTCTAAAACAAACTTCTATCAGAACCTTGATTTGGGGGTGTACCCAAAGACTCCGGTCCAACAAAGTTATTTTTGGGGACACTCCATCTCTTCTCAGAGCTGTATGGGAGCCGCAGGAACTTCTAGATATCCTCAAACAGGTCTGCTGGATCTTCCAGACGCCACGGTTTGGAGTTGGTCTTCCACGGGACGTGGTTTCATCTGAAATGAGCTTTTCTTATTCTGCTTCCTGCTTAGGTTAGTACGACAACTTCATCACAGGCATAAGAGGCTCTACCGGCAGACTTCTTTCTTCCACGTGCAACTCATGTGGGGGAGACCTTGGCGTGGGCTCCCGGGGCTTCAGCACCCGATGCCCATCAATGACTTCCCAGAATGAAGATCACTCCTTGCAGAGGGGTCCGGTCCTCTTTGAGTCCAGCCCTCGTCTCTGGACAGGTGTCTGTAGAATCCTTTTGGCCAGTCAACACTACTTCTCTGGCACGTAACAGGTGTTTGTAATTGTCCGTACCATCACATTGGGGACAGGCAGTTAGAGAAAGGAAGAGAGGGTTTTACACCAGAGTAATGAAGGAATGAAGAACAGGGAGAAACAATGGATGTCTGCTAGGTTTCACCTCTTGGATTCCTGCAATATTGTGATTTATAAGAAATATATGTTCGGTCATTCAGATGACCCAAATACATTTCTCATGTATATTTGGTCTTTATCTACAGTTCCTGGGCCACAGCTCTCCAAACCCTTGTGATTCCCCAAGCGATAAGAGCAATGGGATCTTCTTTCGTTCCGTTATTTGGTCTCTTGTCCTCAGTTCTTGAACCATAAAGGTGAAATGGGCACCTGGCTTTTCGTGACCAGTCCCTTCCAACCACAATTGGGCTTAGGCTCATGAGGTGGCCTTTGGAAAACACCTAAGGATGGATGGGCGGGCAGGGGAGAGGGGTTGGAGGTCAAGTCAGTTACCAATGGCTAATGATTTAATCAATCACGTCTATGGAATGACGCCTCCGTACACACCCCAAATGACAGGGTTGGGAGAGCTTCTGGACGCATGGAGCCTTGGGAGAGTGTCCTGCCTAGAGACGGAAGCTCTTCACCCCTTCCCCACAACACCGCCTGGCTGTTTCTGAGTTCTCTCCTTTTATGATAAACAGGTAATTTCGTAAGTAAAATGTTTCCCGGAGTCAGGTGAGCTACTCTGGCAAAGTAATCAAACCTGAGAAGCGGGTTGTTGGAACATCCAGTCCCTACCTGGTCAGTCAGAAGCACAGGCAATGAATGACCTGGACTCACGAACTGGTATCTGAAGTCAGGCGGGGGCGAGAGGCAGTCTTGCAGGATTGGCCTCTTAAGCTGTGCAATCGGACGCTACCTCTGGGTGGATACTGTGAGAACTGAGTTGAACCGCAGGACACCCCGCTGGTGGTGAGAATTGCTTAGTGGTGTGGGAAGCCCCTCGTCCCGCTCCACGTACCAGGGAACTGGGTGTGGAAACCTTTCATTCCCAACAGAGGCAACAGCTACACTTACGTCCACAACTTCGGACAGCTCCAGTAAGGCAACTATCACATGCCTGCTCAGAAATGCACTCACCGTCTCCTCCAAGGGACAAATACCAAAGTCTCATCCAGTTCGAGCCCCTGGATTTCTGGGCGAGACGCTCTTCATGGTTTGTGTGCAGATTTATGTTCTACTCACGTAGCACCTTATGCTTACGCTAGACACTTAGCCACCCGAACACTCCTGGGAAACAGGGTAGAAAGGAAAAAAGGATCTCTGGCGGCAGAAAATATTTCCCTTCTGGAAATAAGAGAAGGGAAAACAACGTGCGGTCACCGCCCCCGGTGTTTGTGGCTTCTCTCCCTGGTAGGGCAGTGGGCTCCTGGTTAGACAGCTCATTCTCCAAGCCCTGCCCCACAGGAATCTCCCGTAGCATCATCCTCTGTGGCTACATCTGACAGGAGGTTTGGGGAGCGTTTCCCCAGGGGGTACCTGACAATAGTTCTAAGGGATCCTAAGTGTTGGCCTAAGTATTTGTTGAGCGAGTGCTAAATAAAGAAATATCAAAGCATGGCAGAATCTGTGAGATATAACTGCCTGAATCACTGAGCATGCTAAGTTATCACTACCACTCTGAGTCACAGAATTATCCCCGGGGAGAAGTACACCACCGCATTTTAGGATTTTTTTTTTTTTTTTTTTTTGATTGAACAGATCCTTTTAAAACCAAACTGAGCTAAAAGGACTGTACTTGTTCTATTGATTGTCAAATATTCTTCTGTTTTTTCAATATACTGAGTGAGTTCACAGAATGCTCACCAAGCTGCTGGGGCTTGCCAATTAAAGCCCACATTGAAATGTTATAAAAAAGAACAGTTTATCGTAATCACAGATACTGTACATAACATAGCAATTTGCTTCTTGAAAGCTAATTACAAAAGTTGTTTGAAATAATCATGCCCTTATTCAGCAGCTCAGGGATGAGAACAGCTGTATAAATACTCACTACCCCAGCAATGGCAAGAGAGAAGGGTGGAAAAAAATAGGTTAGTTAAAAGTTCAAACAAAGAGTGAGAAAACAAAACGGAAATGAATTCCCTTAGCCCTTTCAGCGACTGTAATGAACGTTCAAGGACATAACGTTCCGGGTTTTCAGCATAATATTGAAAGGCACTTTTGACGTGACAATGGATTCTATTAAAATTATAATGCTCCGAGTATCTATTTAATTAATTACCTCTAAACTTCCTGGAGCTCTTCCCTACTCACAGCGAACTCGTGTGGCATGTTGAATCATGTTAATTTTCTCCAGAGAAAGGGTGTAAAATATGTCCCAACAAAACAGATGGCACTTTAAGTCGAACCATTCACTCAATGGAATAAATTGGCATCTATAATATAATGTTGGGAATCCAGTCCCACCATGCCGCACAGATTTGTAACTGTAAGATGGGCTATGCCATCAGCGAGTGACGCTTTGCTCGGGGACCTGACTGTGCAAACCCTAGAAAGGCCTCCTTCTTGACTGAGCAAACAGCGGTCCTCCCAGAATATAATTTAGCCACTTGGTCTTATCCTGAGATAAGGCCCCGTAACACTGTCCCCAAAAGGAATAATCACAATTTCACAAGTTGGTGGAGCCCTGACAGTCCGGAACAGGGGCCTTCTAGGCTTCAACAGCATGGCCGTTTCTGCCAGGCAGGCTTCTCACCCACCAGATTGGTAGTCAGATTTCAAATACACAGTAAGAATCACTTGATTTATAGCCTCTTTTGACCAACGATAGAGCCAGTTCCTACACTTAAAAATAAGTGTTCCTATTGTTCAAGGAAATTTATTTTTTTCCAAAAGAGAAAGTTATTTGGGCAAGAGAAAAATAAGGTTATTTGTTGAGTTAAAAGAGCCCAGTGGAGTTATAAATACATATGCACACTGCATAGATAATCTCCACAGAGCTTCACTTCTTTAAACTTCTCGACGGTCTCTCTACACTCATAATAAATCCTGGCCAAGCCTAATTAAATTGGGGTTCAGGATCACTAGTATTTTATCTTTTACCGAACTTTTAACAGCCGCTTCATTATTCACTAGAGTGGGTGGAATACACATACAAATAGCAGGGAATAATGAGATATTTATTATCTTCTTTCTGGTAGAATATTTTTACACGGTCATCACATTTTTTATCCCCAAATTAGAGTTGTATTTACTATTTAGTTCCACACTGAGCAAATAGGATATCATGAGTATCTGTTGACAGATTGAAACTTAAATATTTTGAAGGATTTATATATATATATATATATATATACACACACATATATAATATATAATATTTATAAAAACATAAATATATATAAATCCTTCAAAATATTTTATTAAAATATTAAAATATATATGTATATTTTAAAAATATGAAGGGCTATACACAGACTTCTCACAGCACAAGAATTAAGTAGGTACCTTTATAAAGAAGGCAAGGCTTAAACATATCAAATGACTAAGAAAATTATAAATCTTACACTTCCCAATTCCATGCTAAGCATATACATAGCATGTTAAATATACTTGATTCTTTTTGACTTCTCTATAATATTTGGTAATGTTAACAACTTCGTACAGCTATATGTTTATCTAGAAATGATCACATTTGCTTAGAAGTATTTGTGGAAGTGAGGCTCCCTCCATTAGAGAAAACATCATTCTCATGGGGTGGTAGCTTTTTTTCTTCCAATATCCATATACCAAGGTGTCAGAAATAGAACATATGGGCTATAAAAATTTATTGAATGTTTGATTAATTAGCGACTAGGCATATTAATGAATGAATTTCCTGTTTTCTGAAATGCTTTCCGTGTTGTGGCTTCTAGGAGGATGTATTTCCATTCAATCAATAACACAGCATTTATTAGATATCTTCTATGTGCCAGGTACTCATGAGTATCACAAATATACCAGAGAACAAGAAAGACGAGCTCCTCAAGGAGCTTTATCTCGGAGGGAAATGCAAATATTAACAAATAATAGTGTAATAAACGCCACAAATATGGAAACATGGCATGCAATGAAACTTTATTACAGGAAATCATAAACCTACCCTGGGGGTCTGGCAAAGGCTTTCCTAAGGGAATGGGATGTTAGCTGGGACTTGAAGAATGAGGAAGTGTTAGCCAGGTGAAGTATGGGACGAAGACAGAACCGAAAAGGGAATTTGGCAGAGGGATCGGAAAGTTCGAAGGACTCAACTCATCTCTCTTTTTTCAATGATTTTTTCCTATTCTATTTAAGCCTTCTAATGGTGGGTATTTCCAAAAATCTTGGTCCCCCAGAAAAATAATCCCTATGGAGCACTTCAGTTATCTCCGGCAGCCTGATGACTATCAAATAGGCGATCTTGGTTTTGATGCGTTGTGCTCGGAGCTACAGGAGATACGAAAGACAAGTAAATAAATACACCTTGTGGAAGGTACAACAACCTTGCCGGGGGAAAACCTCAGAGAGAGGGTACACATTTAAGATAGACAGATAAAAGATTGAGAGACAGAGACAGAAAAGTGGAGAGAAAATGGAAACACTGTCAATGGCAGATAAAGGTAGCGTTCAACCTGCTTTGTGTGGCATCATAAATTATGTGTGCAGTAATTTCCCCAGTTTCTAGCACAGTGTGTTACTCTCAGTAGTCATTTAATATGTTCCTGGACACTGCTACCATATGTGCATGGAAGGAAACGTATTACCTGGAGTCTGGTGACATGATTCCATTCTTGATGCAGGTGAGCTCGACATTTAAAGGCTCTGGGCCTTTGTGTCCTCAGATATAAAAAATGTGAGGGCAGCATTCAAATACTGCCATGGAATAAATTTCCCAGTATCCTTCCAGAAACAGAATTCAGTTGTTCCTTGTGAAATAATATATTTTTAAGTTTATTTACTTATTTATATATTTACTTAGAGAGCACGAGCAGGGGATGGGCAGAGAGAGAGAGGGAGAGAGATTATTCCAAGCAGGCTATGCCCTGTCAGCACAGAGCCTGCCTCAGGGCTTGATCCCATGAACCATGAGATCATGACCCGAGCAGAAACCAAGAGTTAGACCCTTGCCCGACTGATCTACCCAGGCACCTCTGAAATAATGTTCATTCTAAATAACGAATAGATTTTTGTCAAGAGATGTTAACATTTATTTTCACACATTCTATTTTTCCTTATAGGACTATGGTGAATTGAATCTCTTCCATGATCTCTGCTTCGCCCGACCTGTTGGCTTCATGCTCATGCTTCGCAGATTCCCTTTCTCCACTTGGGGTGGGGAGACACATCCTTACTGATAGCTCCCAACAATTCACTTTCAGTCTTTAGCTTCTAAGTGGAGACTTACTCTGATTCCCTGGATGCCAAGCTCCAAAACTTTAGGGAGAGGACTCACTGGCCCAGCCTGGGTTAGGTATCCAGGTGAGGCCTCCCGAGTGTGATCAGGGTGGCTCATATAAGACCAGAAGAGTCGGCCTCTTTGTTACCAAAAGAGCTGGAGTGGAGGTGGTGTTAATGAGCCAACAATAAAGAGGAATATGCTAGCAAGACATAGATATCTAAACCTTATTTATTCCAGAATCAATTGGGTATGTCTGTGAAAACATATTTTTATTCATCTATTTATTTTTATTTTTAAATGTTTCTTTATTTATATATTTTGAGGGTGGGGGAAGGGGTAGAGAGAGAAGGGGAGAGTGAGTCCCAAGCAGGCTCTGTGCTGTCAGCGTAGAGTCTGGAAAACATATTTATTTATTAATTTTTAATTTTTTTTTAACATTTATTTATTATTTTTGGGAGACAGAGACAGAGCATGGGCAGGGGAGGGGCAGAGAGAGAGAGGGAGACACAGAATCCAAAGCAGGCTCCAGGCTCTGAGCTGTCAGCATGGAGCTCAATGTGGGGCTCAAACTCATGGACCGTGAGATCATGACCTGAGCTGAAGTCGGATGATGCCCAACCAACTGAGCCACCCAGGCCCTCCCCAAAATGTTTTAATGTTTTCTTTACTTTTGAGAGAGAGAGAGAGAGAGAGAGAGAGAGAGAGAGAGAGAGAGAGAATGAGCAGAGGGTCAGAGAGAGAGGGAGGCACCGAATCCAAACAGAGCCTGACACAGGGCTCAAACTCGTGAACCATGAGATCATGACCTGAGCTTAAGGCAGATGCTTAACAGACTGAGCCAGGTAGGCACCCCTCTGGAAAACATATATATTTTTTTAAGTTTATTTATTTTTATTTTGAGAGACAGAGAGAGAGTGAGCGAGTGAGCATGAGGAGGGGAGGGGCAGAGAGGGAGAGAATCCTAAGCAGGCTCCATACTGTCAGCACAGAGCCTATCATGGGGCCTGAACCCACAAACCGTGAGATCATGGACTTAAAACCAAGAGTCGGATGCTTAACTGACTAAGCCACCCAGGTGCCCTGGAAAACATATTTTCTAAAATAATGTAATTCTATTGTAGGCTGTCATCAATTGGTAACTGAGTTCCTGAAGGCCTAGAGAGAATGCCTAACCTAGTGCTTTGCATGTAGTATATGATCAATACATATATCTTGAATTAAGTTGATTAAAGTAGCCATCTGTCTAAGATGCTATGTAAAACTGATTAGGCAGACATAGTTCTGAACTTCTGAAACTTATCCTCTATCAGGGACAAGATTAGCACCAAACAACAACAACAACAACAACAAAACCAAAAAATGAAAGAAAAAATAGCATAGTGGAAAAAGTGTTAGATCCAGAGAAAGAGGACTTAATTTGGTATCTGAATCATATATTTTCTATTTTGTTGGGTTTTTTTTGGGCAAATTTCCTAATTGTTCTGAGCCTCAGTTTTAACATCTTTGAAATTAAACAAAATTATTTATGTCTTGGAGGCCTGACAACTCAAGAGAGAACTCTTTGTAAGCAGGAAGTAACTACACAGATTTGTAGGATATCAGTATTCATGCAGCAGATTGAACCAGCGGAGAAATACCTCCTCAAGCTTCCTCCCCTTTGTCAGTAGGTCCTTTTCAGAGTTCTTTTCAGAAGCTTAGAAAACAACCATGAAAACTAATGTTTGTGTTCTTTAAAAAAAATAATTGAAATAGGCTATAAGGTCAGAGTTAAAAACAAATCTCCAACCAAAGAAAACAAAGCAGTGTTTTTCTAGAATAAATGAGACCATTTAGTACAAAGGCTATGACAATCCCATGCTAATTGAGAAAATACTTTCTTTCTCTATATGGGATTGGACTATTGCCTTCTTCCACTCAGATTGCCATAACAAAATGCCATAGACCAAGAGGCTTAAGTCATGGAAATTTAATTTCTCACAGTTCTAGATGTTGGGAAGTCCAAGATCCATATGCAGGCCAATTTGGCTTCTGGCGAGAGCTCTCTTCCTGGTTTGCTGAAGGCCACCTTCTTGATGTGTCCCCACATGGCAATGAGAGAGTGAGCTCTCTGGTGTCTCTTTTTATAAGGCCATGTATCCCACTGGATTAAGGAGCCACCCTTATGACCTCACAACCTGAATAACTTCCTTACTCTAAATACAGTCACACTGGGCTGGGGGCGGGGGGCGGGGAGCAGGCTTCAACATGAGTCTTTGAGAGACATGATTCAGTTCACAGCATCTATGTAGTGTGAAAATGTTAATGAGAGTTTTAAGTACATGTGCTTACTCTAAGGAGGACATAATAAAATTTGAAAATTGGGAGACCTATAGCTCACATTGGCAAGAATATTAAAAAGAAGCTGAGACTGGAGGGTCGCATTCCTTCTTTCCAGTAGTATTGGAGGCCACTTTCACCTTAGCTGTTTAAATACAATGGGTGTCATTGTCCACTTGGCAAAAGCCTTCTTGGGAGACTTCAAGCCTGCTTGGTTTACTCTTGGGCGTGGCATGGGGCAAAGGGAAGAATGATTCACAAGAAGAGGTTTCTTTCTGTAGAAGGAGGTAACGGCTTCCCCACGGGAAAATGATTGGAAATTCAAACAGAAAGATTAAGGAGATAATTAAGGTGACACAATCCTGAGGATGGGAGGAGGGGGCATTTGGAACTGGAAGAGTAGGATTCATACTTGACCTGCCTTTACTTTGGAACTGCAAGAAGTCCGACTTAGCTAGAGCTTTAACCTTTTTCTTCCTATTGCAATTCACTCTTGAAATTGAACTCTTCAGTAGAGCAACTCACATATACTGAAGGCTGATGTTCCATCAGCACACAATGTTATGGTCATAGTAGTTGTTAAAATACTTAAGTTCTTCCTTATTTCTTATTATGCTTCCCTGAGGTCCCTTAACTGTTCCTTTGCCTACCAACCCACCACTCTAGACTCATCCCTAGGACCACTGATGTCTTCAGGACACAACAAGTAGACAGTTAACTGCCGGCACATCAGGAGGTCTCCAGGACCCTACTCTAGCAATAAATACTGTCATCCTTTCTTACAGATTCATGCCTCTGCAGAGCCAGTTGAGAAATATTTTGAATGTCACTATCTTGTACATAGACATACCATTGGCCCAATCTTGGAGATTCAGAAAGGCAAGATGGAAGGACAATTTGGGGGAAAAGGGACCCTCATCTCTTTGCAAGGTCTGCTGGTGATGGACAATACCTTGTCAGACAGGCTGTTGCTATTAGGTCACGGTTACATCTGTTTTCAGTGGATCAGTTCCAGTGAAAGTGGGAGCCGGAAGAAAGACAAAAACTAAACAACACTCCAGAGAGGACTGACACAAGAAAGATCACCTTTTGTTTACTCCTTAAATTAGAGGGTGGAAAGAAGGATAATGCTGGTTTATATTAGATAATGCTGGATGGAGACATAGGCACCCAAATGTCTATGTGGACAGTTTGCTCTTATGAGTCAACATGGAGTTGAGTGGTGGGGTGAACAGATTTCTGGTTTTGCTTTCCTAAGGCTCTATTTTCCAGTATCCAAATTTTCAATACAGTAGACAAAGGAATACTTGCTCAGGTTTAAGTAGCCTCCACCCATAAGAACCCTTATGGACAAGTTGCCCAAAAGTTCTAACTTGACATCAGAGTGATTAGGACCAGTATCTTAAACATATATTGATTTAAATAGTTAATTAAAACTTGAGAGATATAAATAAGTTGTTCAGATTATTGTGGTGAGCAGAAGCTATTGCATTGCTTTGAATCACTAAAATTTGCTCAGTGTTTTAATTATATATATTTACTCTTTTCTCTTTATCTGAAGTATACATACTTAAGAATCAAATAATGGGGGCCCTTAGGTGCCTCAGTTGGTTGAGCAGCCAACTCTTGATTTTGGCTCAGGTCATGATCCTAGGGTTGTGGGGTTGAGCCTTGTGTTGTGTTCTGCTCTGAGCTAAGGAGCCTGGCTGAAATTCACTCTCTTTCCCTCTGCCCCTTTCCCCTGCTTGCATTCTATCCAAAGGATACAGGAGTGCTGATTCATAGGGGCACATGCACCCCAATGTTTATACCAATACTATCAACAATAGCCAAATTATGGGAAGAGCCCAAATGTCCATCAACTGATGAATGGATAAGGAAGATGTGGTATATATATATACATACATACATATATATATATATACACACATACATATATATACATATATATAATGGAATACTACTTGGTGATGAAAAATAATGAAATCTTGCCATTTGCAATGAGATGGATGGAACTAGCGTGTATTATGCTAAGTGAAATAAGTTAGTCAGAGAAAGACAGATATGTGTTTTCACTCATATGTGGAATTTGAGAAACTTAACAGAAGACCATGGGGGAAGGGAAAGAAAAATAAGTTATAAATAGAGAGGGAGGAAAACCATAAGAGACTCTTAAATACAGAGAACAAATTGAGGGTTGATTCGGGGGGGGGGGCGCTGGAGGGGCAGGGAAAACGGGTGCTGGGCATTGAGGAAAGCACTTGTTGGGATGAGCACTGGGTGTTGTATGTAAGTGATGTGTCACGGGAATCTATTTCCGAAGCCAAGACTACACTGTATACACTGTATTTTAGCTAATTTGACATGAAGTTATGAAAAATAAAAAAAATCAAATAATGGTATATCTGGAAGGAAACTAGAGTTTATTTATTCTGGCTTTCTAATTCTAGAGATGGGCAAACCAAAGTCAAAGTGCTTTAAAAACCACTTTTCCCAAAACCAGATCCAGTGCTGTTTCTACAATTGCACCTATGCCAAGAGCAACACGTGGGTATTTCTATGACTGTTTAGATTAAGAAATAATAGGCTATATGAACAGCACCATGCAATTTTACAAAGTCAGGGGCATCATTCACTTGGTACATGAAGAAGGTTGATTTAAAATGGATTTATTTTTATTTAAAAATGTATTTATTTATTTTGAGAGAGAGAGAGAGAGAGAGAGAGAGAGCGCGAGCAAGGGAGGGGCAGAGAAAGAGGGAGAGAGAGAGAGAATCCCAAGCAAGCTCTGTACTGTCAGCACAGAGCTTGATGCTGTGCCCATGAACTGTGAGATCATGACCCGAGCCAAAGTCAAGAGTCGGACACTCAACCGACTGAGTCACCTAGCGGCCCCTATAATTGACTTATTAAAAATATCTGTTGAGTACCCATTATGTGCTGGGCATTGCAGTAGGCCCCATGCGTATTCACCTTGGTTAGTCATGTATATACAGTATGAACCACGTGAAGATGGTGTCAGGACAAAGATAACATCTTAGATGGGACTAGAACTCACATTCCTGTGTTTAGTAATTCGTGCTAGCTGGGGCTAGTAGAACATGAAACTCTTATTCTCAGAACTGTGGTTACCATCCTGGGGTATCATCCTATCCTGCAATTCATGGCTCTTTATCTACTGCATGATTTCCCAAGGATCTGGGGAGAAAAAGTTCTCTGAACTTATGGGGTTTACAAAAAGTGTTATACAGAGAAAAAGCATTACAGGGGAAAGAGGCATTTAGCAGGTAATTAAACATACGAGTATTTAATTACTGTTGTAATTATTCTACAAAACACATGGACAAATAAAGCTTTTACACTACTCAAAGTAAAAGTAGGTCTAGAAGTTGAATAAGTCCTAAGCTAACTTCCACAAGGAGAGTAATAATTATGTTCATTTATCAACGTCAGACACTTCATGTAAATCATCTTGAATCCTCATGGCAATTCTGAAAAGTAAATATCTCCCCATCCTACAGGTGAGAAAGGAGTTCAAAGAGTCTAACTAACTTCTTAACGCTTTTCAGCTAATAATGCCAGGGCTGGAATCTGAACGCCGTCTCTCCAACAGCTGAACATGGGCTCTCCAGCATCTGGTTTCTTCTGGGGGCAGGACTCATGCAGTGACAGGAAAGTTGGGAACTTGTTCTCTCGCCCGTAAGATATGATTGCTTTTAGCTTAGATTTTCAAGATTAGGTGATCCTGAAGCTCAAATACGTTTGTATTAGTTAACTGACGTTCAAGTTAGAAAAATGTTCTCTCCTTTTCACTTTTAAAACCCACACCTCTTGATAGGCTAAGCACGGCACTGGTGGGAGTCGTTATGGAAAAAAACTTGGCAATTCCTTTCGTCCGTTTACTAATTATAAAGCATTTTTTCTACATCTCCCCCCAAAGCCAGAATCTCCTGTGTTGCGTTGTTAAAAGAACCGTTCTTCTACTGAGCTGAACTGCTTTTCTCCTGTCAAGCACACCCGCCTCCGTAACAGGAATCCAGTTGCCTGGCTTTGTTTTTCCACGACTCTCAGCTGGTCCCAGCGTTGCTAATTGCAAGTGAGAGTTGAACCCACTCATTGTTGCATGAACCACCTAGTAGCCCGCCACAGAGAACAAAGATGTAGTTTTAGAAATAACCATATAATTGAACGCTTCCTAAACTATGATCATCAAGCAGCACGGAGAAGCTGTTTTTCCCAAAGTAAAGGAAATAAAGGCAGGGCTAACAGGCTGAATATTTGTATTGTGATCGAATATACAACACAACACTAGCCATTTTAACCATCATTGAGGGTGTAATCAGTAGCATTAGGTAATTCACAACCTTATGCAACCACATTCACCACCACCACCATCCATTTCCAGAAGTTTTCCATATCCCCAAACTAAATGCTGTACCTAGTTGAAATATTTTTTGATGTTTATTTTATTTATTTTTTTTTGAGAGAGAGAGAGAGCACGCGAGAGCGACAGAGTGTGAGTGGATGAGGGGTAGAGAGAGAGGGAGACACAGGGTCTGAAGCAGGCTCCAGGCTCTAGAGCCCGACGACAGGCTGTAATTCACAAACTGTGATTCGGATGCTTAACCCACCGAGCCACCCAGGCGCCCCAATGCTGTACCTATTTAAAGAAATAACCCCTCCTAAGCTCGTGGCCACCACCATTCTACTTTCTATGAATTTCACTGCTCGACATACCTCATGTATGTGGAATCATACAGTGTTAGCCTTTTTGTGTTTGGCACAAAAAGACGTGAAATAGTTCCTCACTCTTTTTCCATATTTATTATGTGCTTCGGCGATAATACTTTGGCTACCTTGGGTTAAATAAAATATATTATTAAAATTAATTTTACCTGTTTGTTTTATGTATTTAATGTGGCTCCTAGAAAAGTTAAAATTATATATATGACCCACATCCTGTTTTTATTAGACAGCACTGATACAGAGTCTTCTTCTAGAAAAACTGTCCTCAGGTTTTCTTTACCGACTTACCCATTCTATTGTTATTATATTCTGTTAACAGGAGACAGAGAGACTTATCCAAAGGAGTTACTTTCTAATTGTGAAACATCAGGGAGGCAAGGGGAGGCAGTATTTTGAATGTCAGAAAGCCCTTATCTGAAAGGTATACAATTTAGGAGACTGCATCCTCTTACTTAATCGTGAGGCTGTCATAATATTCCTTGCCTTCCAAATGGGCAATCATTAAGAAGAATGTGCAGGCCTTCCTCTTTTATGTTTTCCTCCTGTGTTTGCATTAGCCCTCTTCACTGGGAACTTCCTGGTCGCAGGGACTCACTTTAATTATTAGAAGATGTTTTTTAAGGTCCTGTTAGGCATTTGTTTAAAAGGTCTCCAGGTAAAAAGTACGCAGCATGGACACCGACTTCTGTTTTGGTTGATTAGCCTCTTGCAAAAATAATACCAGTTCTTAAAAGAGCAAAAGGAAACACCTGGACCGTCTATTCAAATCAACTCTATGGACAGGGCCTGGACTCCTGCTGTCTCTCCTCAGCTCACACAATGCTCTCTCTGCCTCTAGAACAGAAGCCCCAAGGGTAAACAAGGTCAGGCCTTGAAGCTACGTCACTAAAAGAAATTGTAAGTCATAATTACTTAGGTAGGCAGAATATTACTTATACTTTTTTCTACTTCAGCTATTTTAATGCAGAATCTTATTACTCTAAGGTGTTAGGGTTTTACCTCACCAGCTACTTTATCTGACTGTGTCCTTGTTTGCAGCTTAAATTCAGCCCCAAAGAACCCTTTCCATTACCAGCGGCCATGTCTGTTCTGTTTGGTTTTACCGGAGAGGTAGGCTATTTAAAAAAAGGCTTCCTAGATATTTTGGGCACTTTTTATTTAAATATAAAGTTTTCTTCACAGACATATGCAGGTTGCAGCATCGTTGTCCAGAATGCAAGACCCTCAAGGGCTTACAGTGGAAACTTCCCGCTTATGCTGCTTTGAGGTGAAATTTCCCTTGTGGGCGAAGGGAGGGACTATAGATCTACTGTGGTGATTCTATTTAAAGGGACTTCTATTTTGAAAAAGTCTAAAGGTGGGGGGAAAAGGAGTGGGGCTAATGGCCAGAGTGGGTGACTAGAGCACAGGGGGAGACAGGTGAGTGGCAAGGAGAAAGGGAGAGTCAACAGGAAAAGGAGGTGGGGAGGAGTGGCAGGTAAAATAAGAGGAGGAGAAAGAGGGGAGAGATGGAAAAACAGCTAGAATGTGGAGGAAAAGACAGCAAAGGGAAGGAGTAATTGAAAAGGTGAAGGAGAGACAGAAGGAAGAAGCAGAGGAGGGAAAAGCTAGGGACTGAGGGTGATAAAGGCGGAAATCAGGCTTCCTTTGGTTTTATGTTTTATGGTTTTTATGTTTTATGCTTATGGTTTTCCAAAGCACGGGGTTTTATTTAAGAAAAAGACTCACAAAGGCGAAACGATAACAGTATCATATAGGTATTTATTATTTCAGTATTGTTGCCAAAATATCGTATAGGTTTTTTTGATTATCAAATGATTAATACTTGTTCCTTTCTTGGAAATATGCAGTAGCTATGAACTGCCTCACATCTCTCAGGGTGTAAACAATGTCACATTTTTCTTGCTTCTTTGCTTGAGTTGCGAACAGCCCCACAGGCTCACTGCCTTCCGCCACCACAGACAGACGCACACTTGGCAAGACGTCCATCCGTTGTTTTGGTGGGATCTTTTCTCGTCTTTGTAATTTTGCGAGCGTTCCCAGATATTTAAAGAGCTCTGTTATTATTATTTTTTTAACTCCCTAGTAGGGAGGAGCTCTTGTCATTTTGGGCTCTGGCTGCCATGGCTGCTGAGGTCACTTTCGGTGCTAGTGTGAGCTGGGAGTGAGCTGGTCACCCCCCCATCACCCTGTGACCGATGCTTGGTGCCATCCCCAAGCTCCGTGCCCAACATTCAGCAGATTCTGTCTGCCAAGTGAAGCGTAGGGCTGGGGCAGCCTCAAGGCCCCCTAAGCAGCCCCCAGCACGTAGTGGTATCCCCACGGCCATTCTGACACCTGTCTCCCAAGTGCTGCATCAGAGCAGGCCCTGGGCTCCATGCTCTAGGTTCCCCTAACCCTCCTTCAGACTCCACTGGCCCACCTGAGGACTGGCCGCCTTTGTCTTCTCGTCTTCCCTTCCTCCGGTGAAATAAAACAAGACGCTGCATTTCATCATGCACACTTCTCCCTCATCAGTAGAACATGATGACCCATCAGCTAGTGTTTGATTTCTTAAGAAGCTAGGTTTCAGGTTCTGGGAGCACAAAGGAGCCTGTTTACCCTTCTCACGGGTCAAGAAGGATAGTATGTAGAAACAAAATGCCTGTAACTCTCCTGGGAGGAAGAAGGTAAACTTTCCTCCCTCCCAGATCAGTCCAAAGCAGGGGAAAATACGAAGCAAAATAATTACTCAATAGGTTACCCTTCCATAATATTTTTTGCTAAATGTACAAAAAAGTTTTTTTTTAACGTTTATTTATTTTTGAGACAGAGAGAGACAGAGCATGAATGGGGGAGGGTCAGAGAGAGAGGGAGACACAGAATCTGAAACAGGCTCCAGGCTCTGAGCTGTCAGCGCAGAGCCTGACGCGGGGCTCAAAGTCACGGACCGCGAGATCATGACCTGAGCCGAAGTTGGACGCTCAACCGACTGAGCCACCCAGGTGCCCCACAGAAAATGTTTTATATAAATTCTATTATTGAATGCTAAAAGTTCTGCAGAGGTTCCATTTTTTATTTTTTTGAATGAAAGAACTGAGGTTCAGAGACGTCAAACAGCCTGTTGAATAATCACACCAAGAGTAGGTAATAGAGTCTGGACTCAAGCCTAGATCTGACCTCAGAGTCTGTACAGCATCAGACATTAGGATGTACTTAAGTCAGGTGAAATCCGTGTAAACACTTGTTTGGAACCCCAGTCGTCCAAAGAACAGTGTTAACACAATAGGGAATAATAGGCATATAAATCAGAGGTCTAGTTAAGCTTTGATATATAAACTTATAAAACATCAAAGCAATTTCTCCTTATTCCAATTAGAAATCTCTGAGAAACCGTCTTGTTTTGAAAATAAACTTTCATCTACTTGTAGCTAAAATAACAGATAAGACCTCCAATGCTCAAAAAAGGGCCATAGGTTATGTGAAATAAACATCTAAAACAATGAAACAAAGAGTGCAAAAAAAAAAAAAACAAACCCCACCTGGATAAAACAAGTAGAATGGGAAACACAGGAAAAGAGATAAAGAAAAATGAATAAACACAAAGAAAAATAGATTTTGTGTGATCAGGTCCATGGGAATATATTTGAACGCCTTGGGTAGCTTAGTAGTGAGGCTAATATACACACCTATCAGGACGTGAGCTTTCATGTTAGGAAAATTATTTTTGTTTACCGAAAGGAAAAAAGACATTCTGTTTTCCTCCGAGCTCCCAGCAGCCTCACCGGAAGCTATTTATTCGTGTGATCCAACAAAACTTGAAATGAAGTGACAACTATTAATATGCTGCCATAAATTGAACACGTCAGTGTCAAAAATGCAAATGTTCCCTGAAATGAAATTTCTCTGCCAACCTAATTCCTCACTCCCCCTGCACAGCCATTTGGTAGATCCCTAAATTAAGTACCTGTCCCTGTGGCACTTAGCACAGGCGTGGTTTTATATTGATTTGTGTGCTTATTTGATTGATAACTTCTTCCTCGCTAGATGGTTAAGTCCCAAGGTAGCAAGGATTTTATTTGGTTTTGATTCAGAATTCAAGTTCTTTCCTATAGCCAGGGTCTGGCTACAGGAGATGCTCGGTAAGTGTACTTGTATTGAATCCATTGCCTAGTGTTCCTAAAACCTAAGGCACGTGATACTATAGGGAATTAATGCTCTCACATCCACAAGTGATTTCAGATGAAAGGGGAGGCAATGAAGGTGGGGGGAGTGGTGGAGATAAAGGAATATATTTGAGAAATAACCACTTTGCAACTGAAATAAGTTCATAAGGTTCATAGTTATAAATAACTACTTCTAGGATAAATATATCCTATATTTAGGATATATTAGATAGGTAGATTACATAAATATTCTTTAAAATGAAGCCCATCTGTCTGACAAAAGCAAAATACATTTTTGAGTTGTCTTGCTTTTGGCTTTTTCTTTGGCGTTGAACTTTTTATGTGATTGGCCAGATCTGCTTGATCTCCAAAGGGGGAGTTGAGAGACAGGGACGTAAATTCTCTGCATCCTTCTGAATATAGTTCTGGCATCTCCAGGTGACAGAAAATGAAGTTAAAAAACACCCACTAGAATGGCTAGAATCAAAAAGTCAGATTATAAGAAGTGTTGATGAGGATGTGGAGATATTGAAACCCTCAGACACTTCTGGTAAAAATGTAAAATGGCACAGCTGCTTTGAAAAGTCTGGTACCTTCTCAAGTAATTAAGCAGAATTATCATATGACTTCATGATTCCATTCTCAGATATATAGCCAAGAAAAATAAAAATGTATGTCCACACTACAACTTGTATACAAATGTTTATCACAGCATTATTCATAATAGCCAAAGGTAGAAACCACCCGAATGTCCATCAATGGATTAACATGTAAGCAAAATGTGGTATATCCATGCAATAGAATATTACTCGACCATGAAAAGGAAAGAATTACTGACACATGCTACGCCTTGGATGAACCTTGAAGACATTATGCTAAGTGAAAGAAGCCAGACACAAAAGTCCCCATGTTATATGATTCCAGTGATAGGACATTTGAGGTACAGAAATCCTAGAGACAGAAAGTAGATTATTTCTTAGGGTTGGGTTGGGGTGGGGGGGACTGGATGGCACGATAGCTAAAAGGTATCAGGTTTGTTTCTGAGGTGATGAAAGTGTTGTAAAATAGACTGTGTGTCGTTGCCATATCCGTGAATCTACTTAAAAACCATTGAACTGTAATTCACACGCATGAATTGTACAGCATGTGGATTACATCTCAACGAAGCTGTTTAAATAAAACAGCTGGGTATTATTTCCTCTCATCTCTGCTCAGTTGTGATGTGGGGTGAGACAGTCCAATGTCAAGAATGTGGGCTTGATGTCAATTAACTGGCAATTGGCTCCTGTTGTCCCTGAAGTTCTCTGAACCTCAGGTTCCTCATTTGTAAATTTATAAAACAGAGTAATAGCACTTCCCTTATAGAGTTTCTGGGAAGGTTCTGTATAACATATGTTAAGTACTTGGCCGGTAATACGTACACAACAGAATAACTTATAAGTGCCTATCCTTGTCTAAATGGAGGAAACAGAAATATTTACCCATACAGAGATTACAGTTCAATTAAGGAGTCTACTATCGAAGAAGAACTTTAGAATGTTTTGAAGAGAAGTTCATTCTAACCTCATGGTGAAGCAAATGTGTTCCGTGTCAAAACAACGCTCAATATCTGCGTGTTGTTTTTCACAGGTCAATCTGAACCAGATTTTTCACTTGGCATGAGGGTATTTGTCCCAGGCAAGACTTCCATGGAAAGACTTCCATGCTTCTACTTGTGCAAACGCGTTCTCTTCTGCATTGTTCATAATCGTGAATAACTGGAAATACCCTAAGCATCCAAAAGTAGGGGAGGTTAAGTTAATTATCCTCTTTATGTGATTTATTCTCTTTATCGTGATTATGCATTTTGCAGAAATTTCTGTAGAGTTTCATGGAAGGATAGAAAAAACGAACAAGATAGTATTAAGAGAAAAAAATAGAACATTAATATACATAAATACACATATAACAAATATTCTGCAGCCTTCTAAAAAGTATATATTGCCAGATTAAAAAAAAAAAAGTTTGGGAAGGAAGCTAATATCAAATACTTGCGGTTTTATTGTGTTGGTAAGACTATGGCTGCTTCTTATTTTAAATATTTTACATTGTTTTAAAGTTGGCTTGATAACATACAGAAACTATAACAGGTTAAAAATACCTCCTGGTGTTTGTCCTCTATTTTATGGACTCTATTCAGAGAGATAAAACAAAAGTTAATTATAAAGGAAGGTGGGCAGTATTGACGAACTCCTTGTTCTCAGGAAAGGAGCTTTCTTAAGGGTAATAGGTTATACTTGGCAAAGTACTGAAAGGACACTTTAAGGTTGATGAATGATGTCTGCAAGTCTGCTAATTAGCTGTGTCCCCATGAACAAGCCATTTAACCTCTAAAGATCTAGATTCCCTCGTTTGTAAAATAAAAGACTAAAAAAAAGAAGAGATGCATTTTTGACATACAGAGATGTCGAAGTTGGTGGCTTGAGTAGAAAGCTGTCATCTTCAATTCTCAGGGGAAACGTGTGTCTTATAAAACTATGTGATCTGCATTGCATACCGAGGAAACACAGCTCAGAGTCCTGTCACCAGGGACACAACAGACATGAGGGGACCCTGCAAGCTATTTTCCCCACTTTTTAAAGGACTGCTACTTCTTGTCCTCTATCTTGGGGACACTATTAAGAGAGACTTAAAAAAAGTTTAATGTAAAGGCAGGTGAACAGTAGACCCCCCTAAAGGACATCATGAAGAAATAATTCTGTGACATAATATTGCACATAATTTTTTAATAATAAAAGGCACTTACTAAATACATTTACCTAAATGTGACACTGTATTAGGTTGAATTTGGCGGATTCCCTCTCCTCTCCTAATCTACAACGTAAGGAATTTAAGGCATCATCGAGACACATGGATTTAAACGGCAGAAAGGCCAATAAACAAAAATCAAATAGGCACATATATATAAAATTAACTTGCGGACACTCAAACAGTAGGAGAAAATACAAAGGTATCCTGGCAGGGAGAAGGGGCCTTGTATACAATAGGGTAGGCAGCCATGGTTTACGTGAGAGATATTGAAAGACTGCTCTTTTGTCATCCCCTGATAATACTTTCTGAGCAAATATTGAAGGGTTCTATTAAAAATGCATATGTCTATATCCAAAAAAATTATTAAACTATTATTGGTTACTAACATACTTAACCTCAAATAATCTAACCAACCTGGCTGGCCTGTCAAAACACAGAAGCATCCTTATATTCTCTGGTTATTGGATATGGTGGGGGTGGGGGGGAGGCGGGACTTAACAAAGTTAGAGATTCTGACAGAGGATGAGAGATGAAGTTCACAGGGCAAAATAAAGGAGAAAGATTCCATATGAGATACACACACTTTAACCCTGGCAAGAGATCGCAAGCACAGAAGAACAATTTTTTTTTTTTTTGCACATCATCAGGGATATTTTGACATCTCCTGGAACCCAGATATGAAAGTGGCCATGTAAACTTGGCATCTGGTCTAGGAGGAGAGGCCACGTACTTTCTGTTGTAGATGGGAAGGAAAATGTAGAGGTCCTCTTTACTACTAACTCTGAGCTCAGACAAGACAACTGGGAAATGAGACAGAGTTCGTCTGTAATCTATGTCTCAGAGTTAATTAAGGGGATGAAAGGGGACTGTGTGTTTTAATTTACAACTTTTTACCGTTCTTGTTCCGCTAGCAGCATCTTTCCGTGGACAGGACCACCTTCTATGAATTCCAAAGCTTCAGAACTAAGCTTGTAAGGATTTATTGGCTTGTGGGGTTGGATGGCAGGTCGGGGCGGGGGGGGGGGGGAGGCAGGGGGGAGAGGGTGAGGAGGGGAGGGGGAGCAGGTGGCATCAGTCATTCAAAACTGGATGCCTGCTAGGCCACAGATTGGGAAGCAGAAAGGTGAAATCCTTACTTCACTCTCCTCCGACGCTGCTCCCCTGGGGCTCCACGGGGTTCTTCCAGGGGCTCCTCTCCAGTCCTTCCCTTCCTGTGCACACCTAGGTCCTCCCATGCCCCCACCTCCACGCCCCACGCCCCTGCCCCCAGCTATGTTCTCGCATTCTGTACTTGTTCTCCGCCCAGAGGCTGACAACCCCGTTGGCATTTATCTTTTTGGGACTGGACGCCCCTGCTAGCCTTCCTGCTCTTCCTTAGAAGGATTTCTTAGGATGCTTACACTTATCCTTAGGGGTTTATTTCGTTTCTACTTTCCTGTCTAAAATGGCTTTACCAGTTCTCATGGTCTCTCATACAATCCTGAACAGTGGCACTAGGGGGCAGTAAAGAAGCCTGTGTCCCTTTTAACGTTGGATAACCCTCTACCAACCAGGTTCCCTATAGCAGATATTCTATAATACGTCAAAAAAAAAAAAAAAAATTAACAGAATACTGCAAAAGTTTTGGTAATTCATGGGATAACCACATATTTAGGTTATACTATGGTCTAGTCACAGAAAATGTGACTTTATAAAACACAAGACCTGGCATTTTAAGAGAAACCCTGTGAATCTTGGTGATAGATTCTAAAAATGTTCCTCATGCCAAGGAAAAGGCTATTCTTCACAGTTAATACATAATTCTAGTTGAATAGTGATGAAAAAATAGCCATTTTGATTGAATTTTTAATGTCATTTTGTCATTGTTTAAAAACACCATCAGCAGGAGGGGAGACAGGCAAGACATCATGCTGGAGAAAGAATAATCACTGTTTAAATTAAATTTAAAGAAAACCATGAAAGAAAACATACAGGGTGATTTAAATAAATGAGTACTGTTATCTCAGGCAATCACCGGTTTCATAAAATCTTTCAAGATTTAAAATGAAAATCTTTGCTTCCTTTCCTATGGATTTCTCAATCTCGCAATAGTCCGGACACTTCCTACTTTGTCAAAAGACGCCACATAGAAGACCTTAATACAGAGGATGTGGGAACCACGGACATGAAGGCAGGAAGGGGACCCGAGTTCATTGCCAAGTTGTCCTGCAGGTGTTTCCACTGTGGCTATATGATGGACCCATGTTTGTCAACACCCTAGCATGATCTGCCAAGGAAATTATTTGTCTCCCCAAACAGAGGGTTAGGGTCCTAGAAATGAGGGACCAAGTCATATTCATGTTTATATCTTGCACATTCCCTATATCTCATTCCAAATCTTCTCCAAGCCCAGCACCTAGTACAGTCTCTGGCATATTCTATGTACATAATAACTGTTTGGTGTGACTGAAGTGATATGAAAAAGGATATTTCTTGGACACTTTCCTAGAACATAGCCTTTTTGCTCCTTTCCTAAAAATACCCCGCATTTTCCAGCCATGTAAGTTAGATGAGAAGAAACCCACTGTCAACCCCTAAGTTAGAACCCAACTGGCTTAAGCCAATCAACAGATCCCATCCCTTTGGTCACAATGGTTGGTTAGGACATTCGTCTCAAGTCTGGCCAAAAAGGTCCAAAGAGACTCAAAACCAGGAGTTTTATTTGAACTCTCCAAGCCACAGATTTTCTTGGAATTTAACCGTGGTGTGTGTAGCTCAGTGAGATGTGGAAGCTACTTTAGGATCTCAAGATCACAGTCTATCCAAAATAGAGTCTATCTTAAGAAGGCAGTGGAGGGGCGCCTGGGTGGCTCAGTTGGTTAAGTGACTGTTTTCGGCTCAGGTCTTGATCTCATGGCTCATGAGTTTGAGCCCCACATCAGGCTCTGTGCTGACAGCTCAGAGCCTAGACCCTGCTTCGGATTCTGTGTCTCCCTGTCTCTCTGCCCCTCCCCCACTCATGCTCTGTCTCTCTCAAAAATAAATAAACATGACAAAAAATTAAAAAAAGAAGGCAGTGGGGCGCCTGGGTGGCTCGGTTAGTTGAGTCTCTGACTCTTGATTTTGTCTCAGGTATCCCAGGGTTGTGTGATTAAGCCCGATGTAGGGCTCTGTGCGGAGCGTGGAGCCTGTTTGGAATTCTCTGTCTCTCTGTCTCTCTCTCTCTCTGTCGTTACGTCTGTGTCTCTCTCTGCCTCTCTCCAGCACTCATTCACTCTCTCAAATAAATACATAAATAAATAAGATTATCTTTTAAAAAATGAAGGCAGAACAAAGAAATTGAGAGAAAGAAATTGGGTCCAGTTCACATTTTTTAAGCGACCGAGGCTTCCCCAAAGCCTAGTGTCCCCATAAGGAAGCTCTGCTTAGGCCTCGCTGCTCCCTAGATCCTGGAATTGGATTCTTCCCTGAGTGTCTTGTATTGATTCACATGTCATCCGTTTCCAGAAGGGTCCTCTCCCTGAGATGGAATAATACCATGCCCTCTCATCTTGTTGGAACCTTTCTAATAAGTGGGTCCCAAGCTGTTTGCTTTCTCTGGCTACGCACTGAAAATCTATTTGCATGTGACTACTCAGCTTTTATCATTTTCTCCATTATTGACGTACCAAAAGCCCATCCATAGAAACATACAAAATTGATCTCTTGAGCACTGAAAAACTTAAAAAACAAAAACAACAACAAAAAGCAGAAGAAATACCCTGAGTTTGTTTTGCATTGGCGCATTTTAGTAATTTGACAATTTAGTTTTGGAGACAATTCTATGATGGCCCCATACCGCTCTCCAGAATGACACATATTTGAGTAATGCTGTTTATGGAAGAAGTAATTATGTTTTAGGTAAACCTTTTATAGCTATTATAGCCCTGCTCTGTATTTATAGATCAGCTGATGACTAATACTAGCAAAACTGAAGAGAAGATCCAGTCACTTCTCTAAGCTTTACACGAACAGGAACAAAGAAATATATCATTTATTTTATATTTATTTAACTAACATGCTGATACCTCAAGAAATAACCAAGTCCTTTTCCAACTCTTACCTGTTTTACTCCATTTGCACAGGTGGGTAAATCTGTCTTCGTCAATTAAGATAGGAATGTTGTCTTCATTAAACTAGAGGGTGCACTGTGCCAGCCAGTACTGTGTAGATTCTGGGTGGGGGTTGAAGCCGTCCACGAGTTCATTGTAAGCTGAGCAACCAAATATAAGACTTCTCAGGAGGGGCGAACACTCAAGAATCTTTAGGTGATCTCTTAGGTGACTGTAATCCTCCTCTTTAAGGGAGCATCTGAATGAAAATGAGAATTGGAAATAGCCATGAATTTGGTAGTGCCTAAACCAGCCCCTTTCACATGAGCTTGTAAACATTATCTCTAAACCAGCTCACCAGTTTCTATGCGTTTGCTTTCTCTCTGGACTCCACACCATGCACTCTGTGTCTAGGCGAGCTTTCCGTCTTGTGGTTTACCTGCACCTGACACTCTTTCAATCGCTGGCTTCTTCCTTTTTCTGCTCTCTCACATTAGCCTTATCTTCACCAGTACTGGTCTTTCCTCTGACGTGTTGAGAACTGACATGCCAAGGGGTAGAACCTTATTCAAGACTGACATATTAGCCCTCTGGGGACTTTCAGTGGAGAAGGGATAGCCAAAGGAGCAAGTGGGCGATGGCAATTTGTGTAGTAAGATCTTTAGAGGGTACCCTAGTGGATGGGAGCCAGCCTGCATTGTGGGGCCAAGAATGGCATTCCAGGGGCAGAAACCTTTAATCTGACATCCGGGGAATGAGAAGGCCTTACCCGGGACATAACACAGGAGCAGATTGTATTGAAGGTGGAGAACATATAAACAGAGAAGTCCCAAAATTATGTTTGATCTGAGGAATTCGAGGAAGCTCAGTATCACCAGGACGTAAAAGGAGAGGTCAGGAGAACAAGAAAGATTGCTGGAGGGATAAATTATAACCAGATAATCCAGCATTTTAGTAAGAAAAAGATGTTGGACTTTTCCCCAAGACTAATGGAGAAACTTTGAAAAGCTGAAAAGGGAAAACGTCATGACCAAGTTCATGTTTTGGAAATATCACTGTGTCCCTAGTAGTGAGAACGGATGAGAGTAGACCAGTCAAGGGGCTGATGCATTATTACAGGTGGGAAGCACCAAGAAAGGTAAATTCAGTTTGAAATGACGAATATGAAGCTGTTCTGGACCCTTTAAATGTAGAATTCTGGCTGGGAGTTCAACATAGGGTTCCAAGGCTAAAGATGCAGGTTTGGGAGTCCTTGCAAAGAGGTCACGAGCGGGACGAAGTCACTCTAACAGGGTGCTCAGAGTAGGAAGTGGTGAGGACCCGTAGAGAGCTCTGAAGAATACCGGCATCTGAGGGGTGGGCAGGAGGAGAAGCTAACATGACAAAACCCCACTTCACCTGTGTGTTCCTCTCTCCTTCACCACGTCAGTTTCCTTAATGTGGGCTGAATGCTTCCTCTTCTCCGAAGCCTTGACTTTCTCAGGCAGAGTTAATCCTTCCTCATCCTATTTACTCCTAATCCACTATTATGATACATATTACATTGTATTCTCATACCCTTGTTTACCTGTGCTTCTTCCCTTTTAGATGACACATGTGTTGAGTGTAGCGAGCCTCCCCTAATTTTCTTGGTCTCCCCACCTGCGAAATAGTACTCAGTAAAAGGTTCTCCGGGTTTGTTGAAAGAGTGAATGAAACCTAATGCATCTGTTCTTATTTATAAGATTATATTTATACTATTTCCCAGTATAAATGTGTAGTGAGATACTTGAAGTCACAAACCACATCTCTCTTAACTCCAGTTTGCCAAAGATCTAACAGAAGCCATGCATACTATGAATGCTAAGAAAGTGTTTATTGATTGATTAACATTGATCAGAGATCCTGGGATCTCATTTAACATTCAGTAAGTGGACAGGGAGGGGAGGCATGCTAGATACATACTCACCCAAGGGTAGGATGCAGGGCAGCCAAAGAAACGAGGTGGTGTTTGGTTAAGTGTCTCTGAAAGGAAAATCACTAAGAGCTCGGCTCTTTGTGACCCTGAAATATCGTTCACCAACTAACGAAATCTTTTATTTCAATAAACCCAAGGATGACTCTTTCAGATTAGGGTAAAGAAAGTTTTTTTATTTATCTCTTATAAACCAGTGACCCATTGAAACTAAATTAATTTTGGGTCTCAAGTAAAAATAACAATTTAGTTGATTTTTAAGAGAGAAATACAAATATATATATATATATATATATATATGTATACACATATATATATATAGTATATATGTATATATGTATACATATATGTATATATATATATATGTATATTGTATATACAAATGTACATATATATATTATATATTAATCAAAATAGCACACTATGGACAGTTACAGCCATGAAAGAGAAGGTAGAAAGGAAAGAAAAAAGTAGAGGTGCTTGGCTGGCTCAGTTGGTGGACCATGTGACTCTTGATCTCAGGGTTGTGAGTTCGAGCCCCACATTGGGTGTAGACATTGCTTAAAATCTTTAAAAAAGAAGAAAGAAAAAGGTAAAGAGGAAGGCTGAAAAGAGAGGGAGGAAAAGGCAAAGAGACAGAAAGAGGTCTCAGAAGATTTTAATAATAATTACAAATATAAGTTGTTGGTAACTTCCTTCGGGAGAATTTTCACCTCCATCATTTGTTCCTCTTGATAGACCATGAGTGCTTATTCCCATTTTACAGAGGAGAAAATCTGGAGTCAGTGGCAAACGGGAGTTAGAACCCCTGCCTCCTTATTTCTAGTTTTCTCTGCTTATTTGGTGTTTCCTGGATGTAAATTACACTTGTTCTGCAGTTCGCTTGGTTTGAGCGTCTCAGAGGAAGTTGTCACCTGTTATTTCCGCTCTTTGAAATCCTGATTACAGTGCCTCTGGTAGCATCGAGCCACATTTTCTTATAGACGAAAACAGCTTGTCTGTTTTTATTTCCCAACTTTAAAGTTTATTTTTGAAATAAATGTTTACTTCCCCATGGGCTTCTGAATCTTTTGCAGGTGTGTGAAGGAATGATTCCGGCTTTAGAAAATTGCTTTGGAACATTAGAGATATCTCTCCATTTACTAGCTATCACCTGTAGTCCCTTTGGCATAGAAAACTGTCAGATCGCTTTATTTTATTCTTTCAGTGATCAAAATCTTTTCATTACAGAAAGCTTAAAGTGTAAATTTATAATTAGTGTCTATTTGCTTTGAAATGAAGGGTTTTTTCCCCTTTATTTACTTAAAAAAGTCTAAGCCAGAGATCATAGTCAAGCTATTTAATAAGAATATAGAACGGGCTACACCAATCCGAATAAATGGTCACCCTGCCTGTACACTGAGGCTAAGAATAGCAGCTCTGTTCTAATTCCTACCGGGGGTAAAACAAACAAGAGAACTTCAAATGCTGTACATTTTCCATTAAGAAAACCCTTTAGGAATACATGATATTAACCACACTATTAACTACTCTTACTCCTTCATCTATCTTGCTCTGGCAAGTGGGCTTGAGAGAAAGGAAAGAGAGAGGCAGGGGAGTCACGAGAAGCAGGGAGGAGAGGCAGAGGAAGGTGAGCATTTGGGTCGTATCGCCTTCTAGCCCCTGTTTTAGCATTTCCAGAGGCCAGAATGTTTGCGACCTTAAATTCCGTCAGAACTGCTGTGCCCTTATGAAAAATCTTCCCCTGCTTTAAAATAAATTTTTGAATATAACACATACACAGAAAAGTACAAATCATAACTGAACAGCTCATCAAGTTTTACAAAATGAATACACCTGTGTAACCACTACCCGGATGAACATAAACCATATTACTCAGAGGTCCCTGTCTTGCTTCCCTCCCACTTGCTGTCCCATTTTTTTTTTCAAAGGTAAGCATTATCCTGACTCCCAACATCATAGATTAGTTTTGCCTATTTTTGAATTTTATTTCAGTGGAATCATACTGTATATTCTTTTTATGTTGGCTTCATTTGATTAAAGCTACGTGTGTGAGAATCATCATGTTGCTGCATATAGCAAAGGTTCATTCATTTTTAATTGCTATGTTGAATTCTATGGTATCAATTTACAATACCTGTGAAAGGTAATTATTCATTCTACTGTTGATAGATATTTGAGTGGTTTCCAGATTGGGTCTCTGGAGAATAATGCTGCAGTGAACATTCTTGAATATATGTCTTTGGTACACATGCATACACATTTCGGTTGGATATATAATAGGGGGGAAATAAAACATCCTGGATTTTTCAGCGTTCATGGAAAAAGTCCTAGCTGTGGGAACAAATATGCTATAAATTTAGAGATGTTTTGCTTTCACTTGCCTTAGAAACATATTCACATATCATAAAGATTATCTCTGTAGCCATTTATTTTCCTAATGAAGGAGCTACTTGCTCTAATCCAAAAGATAATCAAACTTCTCTTATCTCTTAGAGCATTTGTTGTTATTCCTGCTTGGGGCTCACTGTAGATTTTCAACCTGTGGATTGCTATATATATATTTTTAATGTTTATTTATTTATTTTGAGAGAGAGAGAGAGAGAGAGAGAATAGGGGAAGGGCAGAGACAGAGAGGGAGAGAGAGAGAATCCCAAGCAGGCTCTGTGCTCGTAGCTCATAGCCCGATGTGGGGCCCGATCTCATGGATGGTGAGATCATAACCTGAGCTGAGATTATGAGTCAGATGCTCAACCGACTGAGACACATAAGTACCTCTGGGTTGATATCTTGATTTGGAAATTTTTGAAAAAGTTCTAGACTCAGATCCCAAATTCTCCCCATCTCCTTACCTTCTGGAATTCCAGTTTTGTTGTGTCTTTCATGTATCTTATGCTGCTTTTCTGCATTTTTAATCTTTTTGCTTCTCTGTACTCCTTTTTGAATCATTTTCTCCTGACATTTCTTCTAGTTCACTAAATCTTCTCTGTTGTTAATCTGTTTGTAAGACCATTCATCCATTGAATTATATTAGCATTTATTGATTTTACAGTTCTGGAATTTCAATATGATTTTTATTTTATACTTTTCTACCCTTTATCATTGTTTTCTATCTTAGTAAATATATTATACATATGATCAGCATTTTACCCTTTATTTTTGAGAGAGAGAGAGAGCATGCACGTGAGTGGGGGAGGAGAGAAAGGAGAGGGAGAGAATCATAAGCCATGCTCAGCGTGGAGCCCTATGCAGGGCTTGATCTGACAACCATGAGATCATGACCTGAACCAAAATCAAGAGCTGGATGCTTAACCAACTGAGCCATCCAGGTGCCTTCCTGTGATCAACATTTTAAAATCTCCATCTGGTAATACTAATATCGAACCTTCATATTTTTTCTTGTTTTTCTTAATTGTAGGTTTTTTAAAAAAATACTGATTAGTTTTTAAATGTATTTAAAACAATATTATGAGGATAATTTTTTGGCTCTTGGCCTTATTTTCCTCTGCTAAAGACCTTCTTCTTTTTCTGGCAAACAATTGGGCTAAGGGCAGATCACATTAATCAGAAATTGCACCGGTGTGCCCGGGTGGCTTAGTCAGTTAAGCATCCAACTTGATCTCAGCTCAGGTCATGAGCTCACGGTTGGTGAGATCGAGCCCCATGTTGGGCTCTCTGTTGACAGTGCAGAACTTGCTTGGGATTCTCTCTTTCTCTCTCTCTGCCCCTCCCCTGCTCCCTCTCTCTTTCAAAATAAATAAATACGCTTAAAAAAATTGCACCAAGTCAAAGCTGGTCTTCAGTCCTTGAAGATGTTCAATTTCTAGTATACTCTTATTCTTAAGCTGTAGTTCTTTGTGCTGACAAATGAAAGCAGGGGGTACTTACCAGGCTCTGTTTCCTATACTAGCCCTGAAGTAAAAACTCCCCCTGCCTCTACCCTCAGTGAAACTTCTAAAAGCTTTGCCCAGCCTCTGCTTTATTCCTATCTTCTAAGTCTTTGCACTGCTGATTTAAATCAACAAATCCATCACGGGAAAAAGTAAAAAGCCAAGTTCACGTTTACCTCTCTGGATTTCCTTTCTCCCTAGAACTTTGCCCCATGTGCCCATCAGTTATCATGGTGAACTGGTTGGCACACTTGTGAGGGCTGCCTATGTAGTCTCCACATCTAATGCTTGAGCCCAAAGACCACAGACAGGATTTGGCAAGATTGTGAGCGGGCTGAAAAAACATAGGCATGAGGCAGAGCCCCAAAAGGACAAATTGAAGCCGTATCTGGTCGTGTTGCCTCTGATCCTGATGATAAGGGTGCATTGCTGAAGCCGGAGCCTTTCACCAGAGAACTTTACACACAAATATGGCCTATCAGTCAAGGAAACAACAAGGAAAGAAGATCCAAGCTGAAGAAAGAACAACTGAGGTCCCAGTTGCTACTTTATGCCTGTGAGGTGGCTTGGCAGGTGGGGAGTGATGAGGTGAGGGCACAACTTCCAGAATGCAGAGATTACTTTATAGTTTTTCTTCTCCTTTGCTACCTGGAGTCTCTAAACCTCAGGGAAGGCCTAGTCTCTTTAAATGGCTTCCACCCATCTCTAGCCCACCCTGGCTATTCTCCCTTTTGAGTAACCCAAAATTTACGGGACTTTGATCACATCTGCATAAATCTCAGTACAGCAGCACCTGGACTGGTGTTTGACTGAACAACTAGAAGAATAGTCGCTTGCTATTCTTTTTTTAAAATAATTTTTAAAGTTTATTTGTTATATATATAGAGAGAACACAAGCTGGGGAGGGACAGAGAGATGGGGACACAGAATCTGAAGCAGGCTCCTACAGACTGTGAGATCATGACCTGAGCCGAAGTCGGACGCTTAACCGACTGAGCCACCCAGGCACCCCTAAATGTTTCTTGTTATTCTTATGGTTGCCCCCACCCCCAATCCAGTCTTCCAGTTAGCAAGAGAGAACCTCGCCTGTAGCCTATCCTAACTGGAAACATATGAGAAAGAGAATCCAGGGGAATGCAGTCTAGCCTAGTTGACACATCACAAAGCCATCAAAGTGCGTGCTTCAGTGAACTTCACATCTCATGCACACTCCCACAGATCCTCTGCACACCCTCCTCACACCCCCCTTCTTTCTCTGGTCTTTCCGTTTCTCTCCTTCCAGGCCCCTCCCCAGACCAACCAGCTCAATAACTCCCCATGGCCCATCAGCATGCAAGCATTCTAACCTGCAATGACATCTCCTTCCACAGACTGGGTGTGAAGTGAACTGTCCAAGGTACTGCTCTCAAGGACAATTCACTTCCACTGATGTCTTTCAGGGCCATCTCTGTTTGCTTGAGGACAACCTGTCTGTAAAGGAAGCTAGCATTTTTCCTCCTCCATCAGTTGGTTATAAGGGACCACACGTATGACCTAGATGTCAGGTGAAGGAGAGGAGCTAGTGCACTAGTGGTAAATGACATCAGGGTCTTACTTGTACCTTCTAGTCCTGCTCAAGACGAATTCTGAATTAACTACTTACATCTTATAATTAAGTGAATTGCTGCTATGTCCTCCTGCCTTTTGTGGGCCTGACAGAATTCAGCTTCACATGGGAAACTTTGGTTATATGGCTCTTTGATGTCCCATAGTTATCTGCTCTGTTTCTATTTAGAATGTTTTCTTTCCAAGGGTGTAAAATTCCTCACTGCAGGTGGCATGACCTTGCTTGGGAGTCCAAGGGATCTATGTTCAGATATGGAATGAAGATGTCTGAACTGATGTGCTTAAAATTCTTGAATCCCCTAAGTCCTCTTGTCTTGAGGAAGAGGTTCAGAGTCCCATTTTCCCCCCAACAGTTTGACATAGCAGATTTTTGGAGTTTGAGAATTCATTCACTCTAGAGGTCTGCTGTTTTATAATTAAGCCTTGGAATTATTCTTCACTATTTTCTACCTTCTGGCTGTGGAAGAGTTTTAAAATGCTGACAAGGATGTCCACTAGCTTTCACACATTCCATTAAATTGGCAATTAATAACCCTCAGCCTTTCATTGTCTTTCTCTAAAATATTAATATTCCCTAGCAACAGCCACACCAGCATCCTTATAATTTTTGTTTCCTTGCATTTCTCAATGTTGGATACATTGTTACCACCAGCGGATGTTTTTCTCACTTGTATCCCTTCCTAGCTCCTCATCAGTGGAAGTTTTAACAATAGCATTACCGCCACATGCCTGCAACTATCCACTAGTGTGAAGCTAAATCTGAGATGTAGATTTTCATACCGTACATTTATTGAATTCCTTGGGGATTGACACCTGTGGGGGAGTAAGAAGCAGAAGAAGTTGAACTACAATGCAGTTGCAATAAAGATCTCAGCCAACCTTACATGGTATTCTGCTGCAAGCATGGCCCTTTAGAGTTGAATCCCATTGGGGTAAAGATGCTTTTTCCTCCCTCATCATGTTGGTCATTGGATGAGGGCATGCCCAGGAAGGAACCTAGCCTGAGATGAGGTGGCTCTCTTCAAGTCCTTGAGAGGGACATAGTTGAAAGCTGAAGGCAGCCAACACTCTTAGCAGCTGGGATAATTAACGAGCACTTCAGTGACAGAGTGGGGCAAATAGGGAGTGTAGCGTGACATCCCCTATAGTAGTTTTTTGAAGCATTCAAACAGAATTTGAAGATATCTTTTTGATGTTATTGAATTATTCTTAGTGGAATGGCTGGTCACAAATAAGCTGGTTTGCCAGTGCCTAAAGTGGAACTCTGCTGTCTCTCCTTTGGTTTGCATCAGCCAAGTCAAGTATCTTTCGGTCTTACTTGCAAGCAATGATTGGATTTAATACAACCGTAGAAAAGCCACCAATCTAACAGAAACATTATTTCATATTTTCATCTTTCTGTGTGCTTTTCTACTATTGATCCTCCAGAACCACCTTGATCTCTGCCAGTATCCTCAAATCCTTTCATTTCTAGGGTTCACTCCTGACTTTCTTTCCTCTTTATCTGTCACTACCCATTCCAGTCGTTTAAGCTGTTTCCTCCCCTTTTTGGGGGGAACCGTCTCCATTTTTGTTTGGGGATTATTGTTGAACTTCTTCTTGTTCTTATTCCTTTGGGTTTATGTTTTTATTTTATTTTTATTTTTAAGTTTATTTATTTTGAGGAGGGGGAGGGGCAGAGAGAGGGAGAGAGAGAACCCCAAGTTGGCTCCACACTGTCAGTACAGCCTGACATGGGGCTCAATCCCATGACCATGAGATCATGACATGATTTGAAATCAAGAGTCAGACGCTTACGCGACTGAGCCACACAGGCGCTTCTCCACCAATTTACTTTTTTTTTAATGGTTATTTATTTTTGAGGCAGGGGGGTGGGGGAGGAGGAGGGGCAGAGAGAGAGGGAGACAGAGAATCTGAAGCAGGCTCCAGGCTCCGATCTGTCTCCCCAATGTGGGACTCAAACCTACAAACCATGAGATCATGCCCTGATCTGAAGCTAGATGCTTAACTGACTGTGCCCCCCAGGCACCCCTGTCCTTCCAAACTATTGATACTTGCTCAGTTTTGTGTCACTGTTCTCTTAGCTCTTTAGCTCAATATCCCCTCACTAGTTCCTTTCTTGATAATGAGAAAAAAAATACTCATGCCTTTTAAGTTTAAGGGTTATATTGTTTGGACTATGAGAAAAAAAATGAGATGAAAAGCAAAGACCTTGGAGATAGTACAAAGTTTTTAAAAAATCTAACAAAGTTTATATATTCATTTTCCTCTGTGGGTATTTTTTCCTTATGCTAAGATGTTAATTAAAATTCCCATCAGAATTCCTGCCTTTGTGTTTATGCCTGAGGTTGTAAAGTGGATGTTTGTTGGGTACATCCTAGGATCCATTTTCCTTTTTATCGTTTTCTCAACAACTCTGAGTTTCCCAACTGTGTAGTTTGGGCAGCACTGACCCCTAGCCTTGAGCTCTCAGACACAGGTGGTGACCCCTGATTGCCTTAAGCCATTCAGCTCATCTTAACACTTGGCAACAGTGACTGGTTTAGAGATGGAACTGGGATGCAATTAAGGCTAATGAGAGGCATTTGTTAGAGTCTTTTGGGAAAGAAACTTCCTTTCCATTCCATGAGGGCAATGACAATAACAACAACAACAAAATAAGGACACATTCTCTTTCACTGGCTGCTCTTGAAGTAGGAAGTCTAAAGCACAGAGCGAGCCCCCATTATCACTTGGCAATCCTCTTACTGCCACCAGAGGATTCTTGTTAGGGTGACTTCGACATTGTATACAGTAGGACATTGGATTTTTGTGGCATTGTTGAACTATGAAATTATGGCATCAAAAGGTACCTGGACTATCTGTGCACTTTTGAGTTCCACGTAATAATACATTCTGTTTATTATTTAATATAGTTGGAATTGAATTTTATGCTGCTTGCAGTCAAAGGCAGTCTCACTAATATTGGTGGATCCAGTCAAACATTCTCCCAGCAGAAAGTACCCTGCCCATACTTTCTTGGTCCACTTGTGTAGGTCACCTGCAGCTTTGGTAGATTCCTTTCTCAAGAATCTGCAATTTTGGGGGATGCATGAGTGGCTCAGTTAGTTAGGCATCCAACTTCAGCTCAGGTCATGATCTCACAGGTTGTAAGTTCCAGGCCCATGTCGGGCTCTGTGCTGACAGCTGGGAGCCTGGAGCCTGCTTCAGATTCTGTGTCTCCCTCTCTCTCTGCCCCTCCCCAACTCTCTCTCTCTCTCTCAAAAACAAATAAACATTTAGAAAAAGAATCTGCAATTTTTTTGTTTAAGGGCTTTCTTTAGTTTAGAATCATGCTTAATGACCTAGTAGTCACATCTTAAAATGTGTACAGGAACAGGCAAAATTAATTTAATAATATAGTATTTAACCCAATAGAGCTAAATATTATAATTAGAACATGTAATCAATATAACATTTATTAATGATATATTTTACATTCTTTTTCATGCTAAGTTTTTGAAATCCAGAGTATATTTTATATTTATGGCATGTCTCAGTTTGAACCAGCCACTTTACAGGTGCTCAATAGCTACATGTGGCTACAGGCTACCATATTGGATATTGCAGCTCTAGAGCCTGAAAATAATTTCCTTTTTGCCATTAAAAAAAATTCAATGTTTATTTATTTTTGAGAGAGAGAGAGAGAGAGAGAGAGAGAACGAGCAGGTGAGGGGCAGAGAGAGAGGGAGACACAGAATTTGAAGCAGCCTTCAGGCTCCCAGCTGTCAGCACAGAGCCCGATGTGGGGCTTGAACCCAGGAGCTGTGAGATCATGACCTGAGCCACAGTTGGACGCCCAACCGACTGAGCCACCCAGGCACCCCATCCTTTTTGCCATTTTTTAAAAAATGGAGAGAAAATCCACAGGTAATGCTTTGATTGTTTTGGATCAATAACGCTCTAGCTTTCTCTTAAATCTGTGTGTAAGAGCAACATTTTGTATTTTTACTGACAGATGCGATTATAGTGAACATAACATTTATTATTGTGATACTTTCAATCATGTTAGATAGTAAATAACCTTATATGAGACTATTATTTTCACCAGCATTATTTTAAATAATTGATATATGAACATTTTTATGATGCAATATCTGTTGTTGTACTGCTTTCCAAGGAAGCTTATAACAGTAGAAGGGTATATTAGTTTTACACAACTTTAACAAAGTTAAATTAAAAAAATTTTTTTAATTAAAATTTTTTAATGTTTATTAATTTTGAGACAGAGAGAGAGCATGAAGGGGGGAGGGTCAGAGAGAGAGGGAGATACAGAATCCGAAGCAGGCTCCAGGCTCTGAGCTGTCGGCACAGAGCCTGACGCGGGGCTCAAACTCATGGATTGTGAGATCGTGACCTGAGCTGAAGTTGGAGGCTTGGCCAACTGAGCCACCCAGGCGCCCCAAAGTTAAATTTTTAAAAAATGTTTATTTATTTTTGAAAGAGAGAGAGAGAGAGACAGACCACGAGTGGGGGAGGGGCAGAAAGAGAGGGAAACACAGAATCTGAAGCACGCTCCAGGCTCTTAGAATTTCTTTTGCTAATTTAGTGAGGCAAAGTGATATCTCAAGTTTGCTGAGATCTGTTTGTCTTTTATTACCGTTTAGGATAAGATCACTTTGTGTCTTGTTAACAGCTTTTATGATCTGTATATATATTTTTTCAGTGAATAAAGAAGGCATTCAGTGTTTGTTTGTTTGTTTGTTTGTTTGTTTTACCATTTGGAGTTGTATCTACACAGACTGACAAGAACCTTGTTTATGTCCAAATATAAACTTTTTATGTCTTTTAAAACATTTATTAGAGAAAGAGGAAATTGATTTATATACATTTCATTAAATCATTAGGTATGAAAGGAAAGGCTTCATATACTTAGAAAACAACTCATGAAATTAGGTACATTTTTCAGAGTTGTGCTTATACTAGGGAAATCAAAAAATAAATCAATAGTATCTACATTTCCAAATGGCAATTTGGATCAAGATAGGGTTTACTAAATTGGTTTTAAATCCAAGAAAGCAGAAAAAAAAACCCACTTGGTGGCTGCATCTATACAAACCAAATTATATAAAACATGTGAAAATCATATCACTTCCTTAAAACTAACATGATGCAGAAAAAATGTTCTAGGATACTCTGTGGGCTATGATCTCCCCCAATAATATTAGATATAATTAATGGCATAAATAAAAAAGGTAGAGGATGAAAAAACCAGTTTTCATGTGGGTGAATAAATCAAAATTTCTGCAATTCTTGTCCACCTCTCTTATCAAAGAACTTAGCAGCAACAAGACAGCATTACAATTTAGCTTCATAGTATTGTGGTCTAATTCACACCCACAAAAAAATCATAGCTCTGTCCTTTCCTTCTCTCTGTACGAGGTTCCACTTGTGTTATATCTGTGCAACAGGCTGACCCAATAAGCAAGCTAGAAAAGTGAGAGGGAACTGCTCATAGACATACTAAAACAAAAACCCACTTCTAATAACAACATAATTATTTTTAAATTTAAATTCATGTTAGTTAACATACAGTATAACATTGGTTTCAGAAGTAGAATTTAGTGATTCATCACTTACATAATGAAAACATCTAAATTCACATATTATTTGTTTTGATAAGTCAATTTTGATTTATGGTATCTTTTTATATTATTTTCATCAACTCGCATGCATTAAAAACAATATTCTAAAACCAAACCAAACTAAACCAAAACAAACCAAACCGAACAAAACAATATTCTAGGGCCGCCTGGGTGGCTCAGTCGGTTAAGCATCCTACTTGGGCTTAGGTAACGATCTCGCAGTTCAGGAGTTCAAGCCCCACACTGAGCTCTCTGATGTCTGCAGAGAGCCCGCTCAAGGTCCTCTTTTCCCCTCTCTCTCTGCCCCTCCCCTCACTCTCTGTCAAAAATAAAATAAACATTAAAATATTAAAAAAAATAACATTTTGGAATGCTAGTAGGGTGTGATTGGGCTAGCCCAATTCTAGAAGTAAGTCTCGGGGTCGTATTGCTTGGCATTTCCCCAGGAGAACAGTAGTCGCTCAAGACTGAGCAACTGAAACTTCAGCATTATATAGAAATGTTGACAATGTCCCATTTTCTTAAGAGTCCATTTTTTGAAGGACAGAAAGGTAAATGTGTTTGGTTTGCTTAGGCACAACTGGATGCTTCCTTTTCTTTTCAATATTACCCAAATTTTCACTCTGATGTCCTCATTGTTCAATTAAACCAAACATTTACAAGATAAAGAAAACTGATCATCAGTACTGGGGCCTGTGGCTGGAATATGGAGACCTACCTGATCACTTGTGGCATTTCAGGTGTGGTTTTGCTACCGAATGAGTTTTGGCACAAAATTGGGAAAAAGAATGAGTTTTAGTGGTTTTCAGAATTGTGGACAAGGGATTATGTATCTGTATCTGGAGACTGTTACCTCTGATCATTTTATTCTTATTCTGAAGAGAAATCCAAAACAAAATCATCTCTTGTTCAGAGGAAATAATAAAAACCTAGGGTTGGAAAAACCTTTGGCCACCAATCATATTCAGATTTTTGGTCCCTTTAGTTTCATGCAATATACATTTCACTGGGCCCTGGGTCTATATCATAAGGAAATACGTAATTCCAACCCTCAGGTAGCTCACGCCATGGTGTGGGAGAAGGAAAAAAGATAAAAGAGTTATATGGGTATAAAGAGAGGGGAACAGACTTGCAGTTCTGACCGTGAAGTAGAAATGAGTATCAGACCCGCTTCGCTGTCATAAACAACTACAATACGGCACAAAACAGGCAAAGCAAGCGTCTTCAAGTATTTGACAACAGATGTGCAGGGTGTGGTTCTTAAGAGAAAGCAAGTCCACAAAGTCATCGCTCTCCCTGGGGCTACTTCCCAAACTTTGACTTACACAAGTGACCCCCAACAGAGAGCGGGGGGGGGGGGGGGGGGCTTTGCGAGGCTGCTGAAAGGTTTGAAGGCTGGGGCTGGGATCTGTGGGCCGGTGCAGGAGGAGGGCATTCTCTTCCTGTCTCTGGGAAGGTGGGGGGGCTGGGGTAACATCTTTCCTCCCAGTTAGATCTTCTGTCTACATGCCCCCCTTAATGCTTAGCATGAAGGCTTCACATAGGCCCTCAGTATGTATTTTAAGTTCTTTGGAATGTTTCAGCAGCTTCCTGTGGCGAGATCCTAAACAAATGAGGAATTGTCACGTTCCAAGACTGCCCAATTAAATTTCTTGTGATCTTTGATTTCATCCCAGATATATCTGTCTGCATTTCTGGTGGAGGTGGGGGGGTGGGAAGGAGGGTTCATAATGATTTGAGGAATGAAAAGAATTCGATGACATCAAAGCTAATTTTTGAAGATTTCTATTGAACATGCAATTTTGATAAAAGCTTTAAAAAGCTCGGTAAATTAAACTCAAAACTATCCAGTACTAAAATAATGGAAAATAATTTTTATCTCCATTATCACTTTTTGGCACGGAAGCCTTTCTCAGCATCTCATTCATCCATGTACTATTTTATAGAAATTCAAAAGACCATTTCCCGGATAGCAAATTATACCTCTCAGAAATCAATTACATTTCAGGACAACACTAACACTACACATCTTTTTATTAGGAAATAAAACCACAGGATATGGATGGCAATAAAACTGGAATTATTTTACTGGCAAAGTCCATAAAAGTATCCAATAATTTCAAAATCAAAGAGAAAAACAAATCCAAGATCTGCCGCTGAACAATATTAGCTTTATTATTTCCCCCAAGTTCACATTAATTTCCTCTGTCCGCTTCTGATAGATTGCACACACTTAAAAAACCATGTGTCATTTGCTCACTCCCCAGTTATGGAATGCTGGAAAACTTTCTCGTATTATGCTACAGTTGGTATTTTAATTCTACTCCTTCTTAATTGATTAACGAGGGAGGAGTGAAGGAAACAATGTTAGAGAAAATTTCATTAGGTATAAATTGCAAGACATTTGTTTGAATGAACATAATATCTCAGCTCTATTCTGATGGGTCTTGGGGGAATGCTTTAAGTATTACTCTAAGTACCAGAGCAAGCACTGAACAATTTAATGGTGCCGTTAGAGCACGGCCTTGTGTCTGGCTTTTGCTTCAAAATGTTCCCAGGGAAAACTTCACTGCTGGAGAACAGGGAACAAAAGAACTCTTCCAAGTTTATGTGTTACCAACAAATATTGCAGATGGGAGTTATTTAAGGTAAACCAACAAGAAGTTTCTTTTTAAAGCTGAGGCCATCCTAATTTACCTCTTTTATAAAAAAATGAAAATCTCGGTATCTCAAAGCTATATCGGACAAGCAAAACAAGATCCCCCAAATGACTTGTGACTTGTGATGGTATTTGCAGTGACCCAAGATTTTCTCAGCTATTTTCCACCACCACGAATTTCTATCACCTGTTACATATACATTGATCTTCTTAAGCTTTAAGATATGTAAGAAAAAATAGAGGATCAAGAATAATATACAATTAGTTTTTTCCACCCCAAATTGACAGATGTTAATATTTTATCGCAAATCTCTTTTAGTATTTTTTTCTTAAGTAAAACATAAATTTAGCTAAGCCACTCATAATTTGGAACTTGGAGTAAATTCTGTGATGTTTACTCTTGCATTCCTTAAATACAGACAAGCCAAATACATGCACACACATATACCATCTATTGTGTTTTATGTGTATAAGTGTGTATATATATATATAAATACACAGTGTGTATTTATGTATATGTGTATATATAAATACTTATTTTCTATTTGCTTTCTACAATCTGCCATTATGTTAATCTCATACCATATATATCTATATATATCTATATATCTATATCTATATATATATATATCTAGTTCATTCTTTTTATTTTATTTATTTATTAAGTTTATTTATTTATTTTGAGAGTGAGGGAGAAAGAGTGTGAGCAGGGGAGGGGCAAAGAGAGAGAGGGGGAGAGAGAGAATTCAAGCAGGCTCCACACTCAGCACAGAACCTAATGCAGGGCTCAAACTCACAAACCATGAGATCATGCCCTGAGCCGAAATCAACATCGGACCCTTAACCAACTGAGCCACCCAGATGCCCCAAATCTGGTTCACACTTTTTAATTGCTACAAAGTATTCTATCACAAGGATACTGCTATTTGGTCATTCTTAGGTTGAAGTATAATTACATTAGTCTCCTCTTTATTTTTGTTATTAAAAATATGCTGCAAAAAATATCTTTGAATACGTTTCCTGGGGCAAAAATATACAACCTTTTAGGGTGGAGGACTGCTGGATGGAAGAGGTTATATATCTAGAAATGAAATGGCAGGGGTTCAAGGTTATGAGTATTTTCAATGTTATTGCAAAATCTGCTTAATTATCCTCAGAAGTGGTTGCACTTGCTTTTACTCCCTCCTGCAGTGTATGAAAATTTCCTTTCCTCATATCTTCACTAGCACTTTGTACTATGAGACTTATTTATATTTGACTTGAAGGAAGAAGAGTGGTATCTCATGTCTCCAATCAGCGGCTCCTTGATTATTGTTGAGGTTGAGCAACGTTTTATATTTACTTTTCATTAGGATTCCCTCTTCTGCCAATAATCTTTTTCTAACTTTCACCGTTTTATTTATGTATTTTTATTTCCAAAACCCTTTATATATTCTGGATAATAGTTTTTTTCTGGCCTTTCCTTGATCTTGATTATTGTGTTTGTAGTTCCTTTTGCCTTACAGAAATTTGGAATTGTGATACAGTCAAACTCTTCTACCTTTGCTTCGTTTTTTTTTTAACGTTTATTTATTTTTGAGAAGAGAGAGACAGAGCATGAACGGGGGAGGGGCAGAGAGAGAGGGAGACACAGAATTGGAAGCAGGCTCCAGGCCCCCGAGCCATCAGCCCAGAGCCCGACGCGGGGCTCGAACTCATGGACCGCGAGATCATGACCTGAGCTGAAGTCGGACGCCCAACCGACTGAGCCACCCAGGCGCCCCTACCTTTGCTTCGTTTTTGATGGCTGTGTCTTAATATCTTCTCTACCCCAGTGTGAACACCCCGTATTTGTTTTCAATCCTAAAAGATTCTCTTGAGTTTGCATACACTTTAATTTTTTCCATGTTTAATTTTAGGAGAAATTTCTATTTGACATGCAATTGAATTTATAGATTAGTTAGAAAAGAATAAATGTATTCAGTATGTTTTTCTGGCATACGTGGTATATGTCTTCATGTATTCATAATTATTTTATATTACTTTTAGTAAACTTGTATAATTTTCTCCACAAAGGACTTACCCACAGAATCTCTGCTTAGCTCACAGCCCCAAGCTCATCTCCAAGAGCTGCTCACAACCAGGCCTCAGGGAGACTTGCTCTTTGCACGCACAGCATGCGATTTGGTGAAGAACAAAATGGCACCCCTCTAGCGATGCCCAGGACTTCTCCTCTCCTGCTCCCTGCCCACAAATTCCAGCTTCCTCAAAGCCCAACTTCCAATCTATTTCCTCAGTCCAACCAGACCATTGCATTCTGTTTGGGTTTCCTGCATTATGTCATAGTTTGAAAGTAGAGCTTAGTTTGCTTTTCCTTTCTCTCAAAGACCACACCTCCATGTCTGTTGCCCAGTTCTTGGAAACAGTTGCTTCATCCAGTTTGTCCCGGGTCAGAGTTTCTTATCAGTGATATAGCAAGACCTATACTTACACTTCCTGTCCTTTAAGCGTCCTATTCTTATTTTCCTTCTTTTTATCTTATTGTATTGATTACTCTTTCCTAAAGAATACTGACTAGAAGTGATAGCAGGCTTTCCTGTTATGCTTCCAGCATTAATAACAATATTTTCTCAAGTTTCACCAACAAGTGTGGCATTTGTTCTAGGTTGTTGCAAGATTCACCTTATTATGCAAAGTAACTCTCCTGACACTAAGCGTTTTAAAAATAATAAATGACTATTGATTTCTTCAAATAATTTTTCTCTGTTTAGATGATTATACAGTTTTTCCTTCAATCTTTCATTGTTAGAAACATTAACAGTCTAATATTGAATCATACTTGCATTCCTGGAAAAAATCCTACTTTATCATAATATACTTCTTTATGTATCCTTATGTATAAGGAAATTGTGCTCTAAAATTATAAATAAAATGGGATTATAGTTTTCTAAGTAATGGTTTTATTTGGTCTTAGTGTCATGTTAATAATTGACTCATAAAATGCATTGGATGGCTTTCCTTCATTTTTACTCTCTGAAGAAGTTTTTAAATGATAGAGATTTGACATAGCACCTTGGCCACCGAGTGAGCAAGGCAGAAATAGATTTAGTCGTTCTGTGGCCTGTGAATTTCTATATCCTTGCATTTCTGCAATGTCTTTTTTATCCTTACTCTGAAATAATAGTTTCATTGCTTAAAAATCTCAGATTCAAAATTATTTAACTTCAGTACTTTGAAAATATTTCTCCACTGCATTTTGGTATCTGTTTTTATTGACATGGTATCTATTTTAGTCTGACTTTGGTTCTTTGATAGAAAATTGCCCTCTTGTCTCCAGTGGCTTTAAATAGTTTTCACTTCATCTTTGATGATCTGACTTTCCCTACATGGATCTGGGTGTAGATTTAAACATTTTCCTTAGCTCTGTTTGGACCAAGGGATTACCTCTTAACTAATTTCCAGGAAACTGTCAGCTATTGTTGTTTTATACACTTTCTCTCAGTCATGTTCTCTCCTCTCTTTCTGGAACTTCCCTTAGATGCTAAAACTTCTCATTCTCGTTGTTCTCTAAGCCTTGACTTCTCTTTCAAGTTTATTTCTGTATGCTATATTAAGGGAGATGTACTTTGTTCTTCCAATGTACTAATGCTCTTTTTACCAGTGTCTATCATCCTCTTTTACTAGTCTACTAAGTACTTTACTTTTATTTCAATGACTTTGTGTTTCAAGCTTAGGATTTCTACCTTGGCTCTTTTATATTTTCTCCTTTTCTTATTTTATAACTGCTTGTTCCTGTTGAAAGATACTCTTTGGCATGGTGTCTCTGAAATCTTTAATCCTATTGTAAAGTTTCTTTCTTTCTTTCTTTCTTTCTTTCTTTCTTTCTTTCTTTCTTTCTTTCTTTCTGTCTTCAGTTTGCTTTATTCTATTTGAATACATTTCTGTGAATTATCCTATTTGTATTTTTTTCCCCTGCCTACTATGGTTTTTTACTACTTCACATATTTTGTAATCTTTATCCACACTCATCATCTGAGAGAGTCATTTTCAGAGGTTAACAGGTGAGGACTGCCATGACGTTGTGCCAAGGGATTGGCCTTACATGGTTTCTCTCCTTGAAGTCAATTTAACATTACTGTTTTGGGCTTGCATTCTACGTGGAGAGCTTGGATTCAGACCACACAGGCATGTGCGGCACAAACTTGGCATTTCAATCTTTCTTTCAAGTTAGTTTGTTTTTTCTTTTCCAGGCCCTGAGGCTACTGGCTCATTTATGACTATAACCTGAGGGTAGCAAAGAGATGTTCAGGTTTATATTCAGAGAAGGACAACATGTTCCTGGATCTCTGCTTTCTAAATGAGAACAGGCATAAAATGTGAGCTGGTAAGGCCTGTGTTTGGGCCTCTCCTTGTTGCTGCCCTCACCTCATTGGCTGTGAGTCTCCCTTAGATAACCCCAAGTGTGAGTTATATTCCTAACTGCCTTGCACAGTAACCTGAACCTGGTAGGTCGTCAAATGGTGCTTGCCTCATTTAATTCGCTTTATTCTATAGACTACTTTATCATTTATTTTATCTGATGATGAAGAAAAATATATTCAATAAAAATTTAAAAGCTGTAGAGAAGATAAAAAGAAAGAAAGAGAAACGAAAATGCCTTCTAATCCCATTTCCCAAAGGTAGCATTTTTGGATTTGTATTTCAATTTAGTAATTGGTTTGATGATAGTTATTGTGTGCCTCCTATTTTGCAACATTGCTCTAGGAGCTAGATATATCACACTGCCAAAATATTCCAATATTTAATGTATATATACATTTCTATTTGTATTTTTAACAATTTCTTTTTCTTTCTTCACAGGGAACAAGCTTCAAGCACACATCGGAAGTGTGCAATGTGATTGACAGGTAGTGATAAGCCACACGTTGTTCCCATTGGTGATACTCTCTTAAGCATAATGACTTTTTGACCTCTACATTTTGCCTACATGGTATTTTAATAGCCAATCATAGAACTGCATGTTTTTATTTTGTCATTTCTTTATAAAACTACTGGGTGCAATCAATATTTTCCTACGACTAATTGTACTTTTAGTTTTCCATTTATACTCTTTTAAAAAATTGCTGCTTTAATAATCCCACATGGAACATCACTGAGCTGTTGAACTTATTATGCTATTTCTTTATCACTAATAAGTTCAACTGCAGCCCTCTGGTTTCGTGTAATTTATAGATTCATTACACATAATTATTCTCTTTCCTGTAGTACATGTGGCACTTAAATGTGTTATATTATTAGTTTGACTAAACATCATAGACTAAATCTTATTAGTGCCTTATATGTTATTTCCAGGGAGAAGAAATTAATGTGAGGAGTTCATGGTATAACTAAGTCTGTTTTGTTCTACTTAAGTTATGGTTTTAAATATTGAAGAGTACAGAGGACAAAAATTCCTGAAGAAATCATTTTCATTAAAATCACTTGGAAAGAGGCTAAATGCATAGATCTCCTTTATGGAAGCCTCTTTTCCATATAGGGAGAATATTCATGAAGAAGATAGGTGATAATTAAAACATCAAGAACTTGGTTTCCAAGAATTTTTTTGGGCAGTATCTTCTTTAAAAGATGCATGCAAATGACACCTGAATATGTTTTTAAAAACTAAATAAAATAAATGGAGTTAATCTTTCTCCCCACAGTTTATGACTGTCAAAAGTTTGGTACATCTTCTAGGCATTTAAATGTGTGTATATACAAAATACATTTGAACTTTTTCCATGTTGGCACATATTTATTTACCAATGTTTCAAAAATGATTAGGAGACTATCTTTTTTTTTCTGTTTTACTTTTGAAAAGAAAAAATGGCAGGAAGAAATCAGAAGAAAACTAGTTCCCTATGACCCATATATCCAGGTGATTAGTTTTCTTGCAGGTGAGAGTGGCCATGTGATAGAGTTCTGGCCAGTGAGAGATGTAGTCAAGCAGGGGTTTGCAAGTGTGCAATTTCGTCTTGTCTTGGAATGGATGCAAGGGCCGCGGCTGCAGCAGCAGGTAAATGGCCACCACGAAAGGCCGGGAAAATCATGGAAACATCACACCTGCTATCATTACAGCCACTGAACCAAGAACAGTAACCCCTTAACGTTGTCTGTGTCTTTTAAATAGACCCCCTTCAGCTCAAAGCATTCTTGGCTTTATCATAAAAGAGTATGCTCCTAGAGGTAGAGTTTCCATAGTCAGTGGACTAAGAGACTCCACTGGTCCTAAGGGAGAAATCCCTCCCTGGCCCAATGAAACCACGACACTACTGTGGTGGACCAACACTGCCAGCTCCCAAGGCTGATCGTGTTGATTGACATCCTGCTGAAGGAGGAGAGGAGGAGAGTAAAAGTACCAGAACAGGCAGGCAGGCTCCACAGTCACAGAGGTGGTTGTCTCTATCTTTTCAGAGAGAGACGCTGAAGGTATCCCATGATTTTGTGGCTCTAACCTCTCAGATACCTTCTAGTACAGTGTAGTGAGTGGGAAGCATCCTGGTCAATATATATGTTTTTAAATCAGATCTTGTCTTAACTGTGGGATGTAGTTTTCTCTGAGACTTCAAGATAAAACAGTATTTGAAATCAAGAGACAGATTTATCCCTTTGCTTTTTTCATTTAACAAATAGTTTTCGAGAACTGACTAGGTAAGATTTAACTTCGTATTCCAATAAACATCCAACTAATGACTTCTCCCAAGCTCAGTTTTATTAGCTGTCAAACAATGACAATGACATCCGCTCTTGCTGCTTCACAAAGTTGTGATCATCCCATGAAGTAATGCGTCCTGGAGGGCTTTGGAAATGCAAAGTGTGATACAGTGGTTTGTGTGGGCTGTAAGACCAGGGTGGTTTTTCTGGCACTACTCGCCTCCCAGTGTGGGAGCAAATGAGATAATATACACAGATGTGGTCAGATAACCACAGGACTTACTAGAGGACTTACTACGTCCTTACGTAGAGGACGATATGAATGTAAACCATCATTGTATGGCGCAGAAGGTTGGTCATTTAAGAGATGATCACGGCAGAATACCTTGTTGCCACAATGCAGTACTTGAGCACGGGAAATATTTTCTTCCATGTCTATGTGAGGAAGGGTGAGGAGCGTTAAATAGCATTTACTATGTGTCTGGTTCCAGGATAAGTGAGTTGATTGACCTTACGTGATTTCATACCAACTTCTCCACGAAATAAGAATTATCTCCGTCTTATAAATATGCATCATTATGTCGCTTGCTCAGAGAGAAACATGTTTGCTTACCCTAAGTCATTGATCTTTCCATTGATGTTAAGGAGTGGCTGCTTTGAGTTTGAAGCATTGGTAGACACACGTTGCCCAAGTTGATAAAGTACTGGATTAATGCTAACCCTGAGCAGTTGTATTACACGGGGCAAATTCACTTACCCACCACGAATCACTGCAAACAGGTTTTAAAACCAGAATTCTTTTACTAAGGGAATTTTCGACTCCCAAATTATGATGAGGACAATACCCTGGAAGCATGGAGGAGTAGCATGAGGGAAAGAAATTGGCTGCCAGAATGACCTCATGAAAAAGAGCTGTCCTCCCCACCTCTTCAGGTCCCCTGGAATGATAGACATGAAAGAGAAATAAACTTCTATCTTATTTAGGCCATTGTATTCTAGGGCCTCCTTATTATAGGAGCTTGACCTTTTCCTTAAATAATATAGCTGTTCCAAATCACAGAACAGTAACTTAGGCTAGGAAGTAAGTTTATTCATTTTAATGGAGAAATACGGTGCCAGGCAGACCAAAATTCTCATGTTAAAGATCAGCACATAACCAAGGAGAAATTCACTCACTTCGTACATCATGGAAATGAGCTTTTGGTCCTCTTGATTATAAACATGACAGCACATATAATTAAAGAATTAAGGAATATTGAAGGTTGCAAGGATTTGAGAGACAGAGGAAGAAAATGGAGGCCCAGATAATTTAAGCAATCTCTCCAGAATCACATTATTAATTAGACAAAGATCAGGGGCTAGCTCTGAGCAGTGCTGGTTTATTCCCTGTCCTGTTTTTTGTTTTTTTAATTTTTAATTTTTAGAGAATCTTTTAAATTAATCTCCATTGTAATAATTACAGGATGTTAAATTTGCTCATATTTTAGTGAAAGACATCTTTATTTGTGATACAAACTGCTTCATCCCCACATGTACTATATTTTGAAAAATTTGTCAAGATACGGCATCGAGATTTTTTGCTGACTGATAGTGATATATTTAGCCATGCCAATTTAACTCAAGATATGCTATAGGAGATAATCTAGGATCTCCCCATGGCAAACTTGCAAGTTAATTCCTAAAGAGAATTATCTGTTTTGCAGGGAAGTGATAATGTTCTTTAGTACCACGTATCATTTCTAAATACAGATAATGATATAGTGAGGTTCAATATTGTGAGCAGTGGCATTTTTACTGGAAAAATGGTTTGTCATCTTATCTTTCTATCATAACAGCAATAGCTCATGATGAGTGAAAGTTATGTCGGTGTACAAAAGTTATCATTAAAATAACACTATTATAATTACTATGCTTTCAAAATTGAAATGAAAATAGTCATGTCTGTTGTTAACATTTTTTCCTTTTATTTTTTTCTCTTTAATCTAATTTAGTTATTTGGCCCTTATTATTCCTAAAAATTTATTTATTTATTTTTAAAGCTTAAAAAAATTTTTTTTTAAGTAGTCTCCACACCCAACATGGGGCTCGAACTCACAACCCTGAGATCGAGAGTCGCGCACTCTACCAACCGAGCCAGGCTGGAGCCCCCTAAAAATTTATTTTTAATAACAAAAGCTCCTAGGTGCAAAATATCTTTATCAAATTGAGGGAAAGAAGCCCACACTTTATACGAAGAATTAAAAACTTTAAAGTGTTTTTCTTTCTACATTACCCCTTGTCCTGTTATCAGATCACGTACTTGTATACCAACATAAAACCATCCAGTATGTTTTCTGATATTAATCTTGCCATCACATATCATTAAGGCCTGCTTTCTGTTTTTAGGTCTGAGCTGGATGAGAGACAGTTGGTTCCAAGCTCCAAATTCAGACATTCATCAGCCTATTTGAAAAGAAAATTCTCCCAGAATATACGGCACATATAAGAATCCCCGGTTTTGGGGGAAGTGACTGCTTTCCAGCAGGGGTTTTTCACTGAATGAAACATAGCACGAGTTCACCTGTAAACTAGTCTAGGTCTGTAAATTTCAGGTATTTATGGGAGGATGCAACCCAATTACATTGGAGTCTCTAACGTTGAAATTATGTCCAGATCTGGAGACCTGAGAGCTCTCAAATTGAGTAGCCCAGCTTTATAGCATGTTGCAACACAGCGAGTCAGATATTCTGATTTACTCTGTGTGGGTGGGGCTTGGGAATCGGTAATTTTGAAAACCTCCCTAATGATTCTACCATGCAGCCAATATTGAGAACAACTTAATTGGATGACAGGAAATGTCAGCAGGTAACTTTTTCAAGTCAGACATTTTTTAAAAGGGAAATTGCCATATTAAAAGCCATCCCTTTTTTTTGGAGTCAATATTTTCTGTGCGTTTAACATCATTATTACATTCTGTTTCCTGAGATCTTATTATATGTCAAATCTTTACTTACATTATCTTGCTTAATCCTCACAAAATATCACTTCATACATGTAGAAACTGGGGCTTAGGGAGATTAACTAACTTGGTCAGGGTAATTTAGTAAGTGGAAGTGATCATAGTCAAACACATGTGTCTTCTGATCCTAATCTCTGTATTTATTGATCACTGTATTTAATTCTGCCATGATTAGTATTAAAAGCAGACTGAAAAGAATAGAATGGAATTAGACACTTTTTGTTTGTTTGTTTCCTAATCTGTGTGGCAGAATGATGCTAGACCAGACCCAGGCTGTGCCCAGGTAGCTTGGCTGTATTCTACTTGAAAGTATATGGAAACAAGGCAAATTGGTGAGGTCTATATTTTCAAATGCAAATAGAAAGAGCTACTTTTGCTTAATGCCCTTATAATTTTGTCCTGAACACTGATCTCTTAATGCCTGTTTTCAAGAACTTTCTGTGTTGCACTGCAGACAGCAGTTCTGGAAATGCTGGGGTAGCTTATTAAAGGAATGTCTTCAAGACATAAAAAGTCAGGGCTTGAGGAAGCTGACAGGTCATCTCAGGTCAGGTTCTTCACCTTGCAGGAAAGATAATGAAGTCCAGTTTGGGTAAGGCAGTCGCCCAGGTTACAAAGCTCTGGAGCGGCTGCTGAGCTGAGAAGCGAACTCTGTCCTCTGTCCCAGGCTCTTTTCCACCACAGCCACAGTTGCCTCGGTTCAGCAGCAGAGAGGAAGAGCCCTGAGCATGAAGTGACAGCCACAGACACAAGTCCCAAGTCCTCAGAAGGCGACACCGAAAGCAGAGTTGCTGCTGGGTCAGAGCGGAGTCAAAGAGTTGGGGTGGCTTCTGAGCAGTAAATTTATTCCGCTTGCTGGGGGAGGGAGACAATCCTCGGAACAAGGGCCTTAGAGGATTCTCTTGTGGCTGGTGTGATATTTTATAGGACTTGAGCAAGTGGAAAATTACATCACCGGATCCAATCTTTCAGTGCATAATTTGTAATACTTTTTCCTAAAGCATCCTGGATTCTGAAGGTTTCTTCTGGGTGGTTTTTGTTTGTTTGTATGTTTGTTTTTGTTTTTGTCAATGCTTGCTTATCAGACCAACAAAATTTTTAGGTAGCTCAATGGTTTCTCTAATAACATCCTAACTAGGCAGACTGGTTTTCATGATCCCCTGAAGTCCTACATAAAACCTATGATGAAGCCAGAGAGGTTACCTTTTGATGTTTTGGTCATGTCTTATATTTTCCCTATTCTATTAATTTTCTCAGTCGATTCCGATTCCTCTGACCCCTGCTCTGCATCCCTTAAAATCTTATTCATAATTTAAGACCCAGATAAGAAAACCTTTCCTGCTCTCCCTTAGCCAACAGTATTTGCTCTGAAATCTAAACTTTTAATTGAATTTCGCATATATCTGGATGGGCTTGCCTGCCCTACTCCACCACACCCGTGGCGTCCGGTGTTGCTTGCATGCTTGTGAGAACCTAATGCTCTCCCTGGTTGTGACCCTAAGAAGGGTTGATTTCCTGTTACTACAGGTATGTTCAGTGTGTATTTTACCATCATGGATGAATTTTCAGTAAGAAAGAATTTCCTGGAGCTAACTATAATTAAATTACTTAATCACTTTTTATATAGTAGGGTAAAACCCATTAAAATTTTTTCTATTCTATTCTATTTTTATTGTAATGAAACTAAGTTGAAAACAATTTTGTGCATAAATTTTACAACAAAGATTAAATCCATCCATTAGTCCAATACTGCCATTTTCTTTTGTAGCTACTATTTCCTGTGTCCAAAAGTACCCAATTTTCTTGAGCTAAATTTTGAGATCGAATTTTTCAGGAAATGTTTGATATTTCCAATATTATGTAGTCATTAGTAAAAATTAAAGATACAACTTTAGTCATTAGTTTTATTTTGCAATGATTATTACTATCAGAAAGATTCATTATGAATTGGGTATAAGATTAATAATTAATCGTATTAATAATTAATAAGAACAGAGAGAATTAGTAGGTCAAAGGTATAGAATCTAAGGCATACAGGTATTAAATTTGGGGGTCAACATATTCTGCTTTATATAAGACTGAAACTACAAAACTCCTAGAAGAAAACAAAGGGGAAAACCTCCTTGAAATGGGTCTTGGCATTTTTTTTTTTTTGATTTGACACCAAAAGTGATGGCAACAAAGGAAAAATAAACCAGTGAGATTACATCAAACTACACAGTTTCTGTATACCAAGGGAAACCATCAATGAAATGAAAAGGCAACTGACAGAATGGGAGAAAATATTTGCAAATCATATGTCTGATAAAGAATTAATATCCAAAATATATAAAAAAAATGCACACAACTCAAAAGAAAAAATCAAGACCAAACAACTTGATTAAAAAATGAGCAGAGTAACTGCATAGACTTTTTCCCAAAGAAGACATACAGATGGTCAACAGGTACATGAAAAGGTGCTCAACGTCGCTCATCATCAGGGAAATGCAAATCAAAACCACAATGACATATCATCTCACACTTGGTGGAATGGCTATTACCAAAAGACAAGAAATCACAAGCATTGATGAGGATGCGCAGAAAAGGGAACCCTTATGCCCTGTTGGTGGGAACGTAAATTGGTGCAGCTGCTATGGAAAATACTATAGAGCTTACCACAAAAATTGAAAATAGAACTACCATATGATACCACAACCACACTCCTGAATATTTACCCAAAGGAAATGAAACCACTCTTTTCAAAAGATATATGTACCCATGTTCACTGCAGCATTATTCACAAGCGCTAAGACATGGAAACAACTTAAGTGTCCATCAACAGATGAATGGATAATGGAGGTGTAGTGTGTGTGTGTGTGTGTGTGTGTGTGTGTGTGTGTGTATGTATATATACACATATATATAGTGAAATATTATTCAGCCATAGAAATGAAGAAAATCTTGCCATTTGCAACAGCATGGGTGCACCTTGATGGCATTATGCTAAGTGAAATAAGTCAGAGAAAGACAAATACTGTATGATCTCACTTGCATGTGGAATCCAAAAAAGAAAAACAACAACAAGCAGAAACCAAAAAACCCCCAAACTCACAGATATGGATAACAGACTGGTGGTTACCAGAGGTGGAAGATGGGGACGTGTGGTGGGGAAAAGGGTGAATGAAGGTGTTCAAAACATACAAACTTCTAGTTAAGAGATCGATGAATCCTGATGATGTAATGTACAGCATGGTGACTACAGTTAACAATTACTCTATTGTACATTCAGAAGTTGCTAAGAGGGTAGATCTTAAAAATTCTCATCACAAGAAAAAGTGTTTGTAACTATGTATGGCGATGGATGTTAACTAAATTTATTATGGCAATCATTTTGTAATTTATACATATATCAAATTATTATATTGTACATCTAAAACTAATACAGTAAAACCTTGGTTAGCTAGCATAATTCATTCTGGAAACGTGCTTGTAATCCAAAGCACTTGCATACGAAAGCAAATTTCAAGAACCACTGGCTCAGTTGTGATCATGTGACGTTTGGCGACACGTACTACTCGTATTCCAAGACATCGCTCGTTTATCGAGTGAAAATTTATTAGAAATGTTTGCTCATCTTGCAGAGCACTCGCAGAACAAGTTACTCGCAATCTCAGAGGTTACTGCGTATTGTTATATGTCAACTATATCTCCACTCAAAAAATATTCTGCTTTGGTGAATAAATGGACAAATAATTTAATGAATATTATACAGTAATTACCGACCAAAGAAAAGACTCTCTCCCCTGGAGGAGGGCTTGCTTCTGCTACTGAGGGCATCTTGATTCATGGGGTAGACCATTAGTTTCAGGCTTTGCTGGTTTCTCTTTCAGCCTGGACAACACTGAGCCTATACTCCCGGCACTGGTTTCCTTGCTTTCTTTTAATACTCCCCTGCCTGCCTCGTCAGTTCCAAGCCTTATTCCCATTTTATGTAGTTTATTTTACAGTATTTCATTCATTTTGTTTATTTTCCCTTTTCATCCTATTCTTCACTCACCCTCGCCTGCTCTACCCCAAACGAGCATATTCATTCTATTATTTCTTGTGATGTGTTCTTAGAAATATATGTATCTTTGTATACTTGTACTTTAGTTTTGGCATATACATGTTTTTTAAAAGTTTATTTGTATTTTTTAATTAAAAAAAATTTTTAATGTTTATTTATTTTTGAGAGAGAGAGAGAGACAGAGCGTGAGTGGAGGAGGGGCAGAGAGAGAGGGAGACACAGACAGGGAAGCAGGCTCCAGGCTCTGAGCTGTTAGCACAGAGTCCGATGTGGGGGCTCGGACTAATGAACTGTGAGATCGTGACCTGACCCCAAGTTGGATGTTTAACCGACTGGGCCACCCAGGTGCCCCTTTTAAGCTTATTTTATTTATTTTGGGAGAGAGAGAGAGACTGAGCATGTGCAGGGTAGGGACAGAGGGAGAGAGAGATTTCCAAGCAGGCTTTGCACTGACAGAGCAGACCATGACCTGAGCTGAAACCAAGAGTTGGACGCTTAATCAATTGAGCCACTGGGATTTATGTGTGGTTTAAAATTACAACAGTGCATTTAGCTCAAAGTCGCTTCCTATTTCTTATTGATAGAGGATAATTGGTATCATGTAGTGGTAAAGAGCATAGATTTTACAGGTAGGTGGCCTAGGTCTAAATATTTTCTTTACCACTTATTAACTATTTGATCTTGGACAAGTCATTTCATCCCTTTGTGCTTTAATTTCCTCACACATAAACAGGGGACAATGACAGTGCCTACGTCGGAAGCTTTTTGCAAGGAGCACGTGAGTGAATGAGTATAGAGTGCCTGGAACAGTGCCTGACACATAATAAGTGTTACCAAAGTGTTAGCCATTACACTATTTTATTTGTATTTTCTCTCAACTCTCTGTTTTTATGATCAAACCCTGTACTGTGATGCACATGTAAGTTCTTGTTCTGTTTCCTCACTCTGACGTATGTCCCTACATTTATCCAATAAACTAATAACGAATGCCTAGATTGCTTTCAAATTCGTGCTATTACAAACCAAGCTGTAATGAGCATTTCCTCTTATAAGACCATGTAAGAATTGTCCTCATATTAAGGGATCATGAGGTGCACCCACACTTTATTTCACTAAATATTGCCAGATGTTCGTAGAATGACTTATCAACTTACACTCCCATAATTCTATGCCATCGTGACTCCTTGTGTGGTTAGTTTTCACCGCCTTCTAGCCCAAGTTCTCACACGGCACCTCCACGCATATGCAGTCACACAAGTGGGCCCCCAGTCGTTTCTCAGACTCCTCGGAGGAATCGCACATTATGCTCAGGACACATGTTCGTTCTGCCACCTTGTTCGTTTCATGCCTTCTCCAGCCTATTCGGTGTGGTTTCCAGCATTATGCAACTGCCTGCAAGGGCGGGATAGCTGAGACACTCTGTTGACAATTGCAAGAAGCTTTATGCCTGTGCACGGGGCCACTGAGTGCTTCCAGACATGGTGCCACGGGCTCCCACCTTTATTTTATTTTGTTTACTTAAGAAAAAAGTTTTTTTAGAGAGAGAGATCAAGTGCAAGCTGGGGAGAGGGAACGAGGGAGGGAGAGAGAGAGAATCTTAAGCAGGTTCCACGCTGAGCCCGGAGCCCAACCTGGGGCTGGATCCCACGACCCTGGGATCATGACCTGAGCTGAAATCAAGAGTCCGATGCTCAACCGACTGAGCCCCCCAGCCCCCCCCCCGCCGAGTTCTGCCTTTCTCTGCCACCCAAGTGCCATCAGCACCCCTCCCTCCCCTGCCATCACTGCCACAACGAGACCCTTCACCTCCACTCCTGATAGTCTATGTGCTTGACTATCTTATGTTTCTGGATCCCTGAGTCCTCCAAAGCCTGGCATTTCCCATGCAGAAGCAGCAAGAATGCCTGGTTCCTGTTCCATGTGTCCCTGTTCTTAGGCAGAGACAGGCACACACACACAGTGTGTGTGTGTGTGTGTGTGTGTGAGAGAGAGAGAGAGAGAGAGAGAGAGAGAGAGAGAGACGTGTTATACGGAAAAGAGTCCCCTTGGCTGTTGCATTACCTGTAGCAACTCTCTAACTTCTAACCCTCACAACCTCCAAGCCTCAGCTGCCCCTCTGGCACAGTCTGTGAGCCACCCGTGATGTGCAAGATGACGGTCACTCACCTTGATGAGTGTCAAGGAAGTGATGTGCCCTTCTCAGTGCACCTTGTCAGGGAGTGCATGATGACTGTGTACCTTATCACAGGTGACGGTAGTGTCTGCCTCCGAGGTTACTAGCTTTCTTTTTTAATGAATAAATATCTCGGGAAGATCCTTTGAGGAATTACCGTTTCCCTAAACTTCATCCGCTAATTTTACCATCCACGGGTGGATCTTGCCTGCACAATTACTGCGGGGTTGTGATGGTCTATTTTCCTCATGTCTTCCCCATTTCTTAAAAAGGATTCTGCTGTAGGGGTGCCTGGGTGGCTCAGTCGGTTGAGCATCCGATTCTTGATTTCAGTTCAGGTCATGATCCCAGGGTTGTGGGATTGAGCCCCATGTCGGGCTGTGCAGAGCACGGACTCTGCTTAAGATTCTCTCTTTCCGGGCGCCTGGGTGGCTCAGTTCGTTAAGCTTTTGCCCCTTCCTTGGCTTCCACTCAGGTCATGACCTTGCAGTTGGTGAGTTTGAGCCCTGAGTCAGGCTCTGTGCCGACAGTAAGGAGCCTGTTTGGGATTCTCTCTTTCCCTTTATCTCTTTCTCTCTCTCTCTTTCTCAAAAGTTAAAAAAAGAATTCTGCCATAAATAAGAGCTATTTCTTCTCCCACATTTATTAATTGATACTTATTTTATTTTATGGGGCTATAATCTCATCCACTCACTCATTCATCTCAAAATGTCCCAGTTTGGGCTATCTGGAGATTTTCAGGTGATTCCTGTGCTCTTTCAACAGGCACCCCTATTTTTTCAGAGAAATTCCTTGCTTTACAGCCCCTCAGGAGTCTCCAGGCTCATTTTGTGTTTTCCCTGCCCCAGCCCTGGAATTTAACCACTTCTCTAAATGTTTCTTTTTACTGGAGAACAGTGTATTTAAACCAAGATGTGGTGCTAAGTTGTGTTTATTTCTACTGGGTGTTATTGCATCTGGCACTCCCAGCAGACAACCTTAGGGGATGTACGAATCCGTACCAACTATGTGCATAAAAAGATCCTGTCTCTCTGCCTTTCTCTCCGTGTCATCTAAAGACCATGAGTTCATGCCAATATCTCCAGTCCTAACCCAGAAGTACATGACTCATTCCAGTCTGTTCCTTATTGTACTTGAAACTTCTTTCTCCAACAGTGTAAAACCTGGCTTCCTTTATCTATAAACTATTTCCTTATTTGTTTAACACTAGTATATACTTAAGTAGATTCAAAATTGCTAACCATGCCCGGTAAGAAACAAATTTACTAACTAGAGTACTGTGCTTGTGTCCTAGTTCCTTTAGTCTCAGGCCTAAAAATATCCAGCTAAAATACTGCTATAAAAATTCACAGAAATTTGTTCTTTTCTTTCCTAATCCCCTCACTGTGGTTAGGAAGGATATTTTGAAACACAAACCAAAGTACCTGAAGATTTTTAAAAGTATAAATTCTTGGGGCGCCTGGTTGGCTCAGTTGGTTGAGTGTCTGACTTTGGCTCAGGTCATGATGTCACAGTTTGTGGGCTAAGCCCTGCATCAGGCTGGCTGTTGTCAGCGCAGAGCCCGCTTCGGATCCTCTGTCCCCTTCTTGCCGCCCCTCCCCCACTTGCGCTCTCCCAAAAGATAACTATTTTAAAAAAAAGTATAAATTATTTCAGGCGAGCAATCACTGAGACTTATAGCAAACACTCCTGGTCTGCCTCCCATACCTGGCCTGTACATTGCCTCATGGCCTTTACTTTTCTCCCCAAGGACATTTAAGACATTTTTCATTCTTATGTAGCTTCATAGAGATTCCATCCGGGATCCATGTTCAATCTTCCACGGACTCTCAAGGAAACAGTAGTCAACTGGTTAGTTTGTTTTCTCTAGAGCTCCATATTTTGGTACAGTCAGCTTCCATGACTCTTTGAATGTTTTTCTAGTTTATGTGAGAATCTCAGGTAAGAGAGGAGCTATTATATTGGAACTCGTATCTTTTTTTTTTTTTTAATTTTTTTTAACGTTTATTTATTTTTGAGACAGAGAGAGACAGAGCATGAACGGGGGAGGGGCAGAGAGAGAGGGAGACACAGAATCAGAAGCAGGCTCCAGGCTCTGAGCCATCAGCCCAGAGCCCGACGCGGGTCTCGAACTCCCGGACCGCGAGATCGTGACCTGAGCCGAAGTCGGACGCTTAACCAACTGAGCCACCCAGGCGCCCCTGGAACTCGTATCTTGAGAAAGAAGAGAACAAAGAAGGTTTAAGGAGATTCAAAGGATTCTGCCTCCACTGGCATCTTGGGTGTGGCTCTGGGTTAGCTAGGGTGAGTAGCACCCGGCATAGACCTAGCAAAAGTTTAATTAGATGAAAATAAAACTACTCCTCTGGGCTTCGCATCCTTCTAGTGAGGAAGAAGGACCTGCAAGGGGATGTCTGTCATTTCCTCAGATAAATCAACTACCACGTTGAACTATGGAAACAATGAGAATTCGTGGAAAGACAGAATTCCGGTGTCTTCTCAGATATCTTTTGCTGTTTTTACTTCTTTGACAGTGATCCCTTCGATCCCCAGCTTCTCGACGCTTGTTTGTGACTCTACTCAAGCCTGTTGTGTCTACTCACTTCCTCTGACACTTAGTCATGAGCCCACATCCATGTCTGTTCCTCCGTTCTACTCTCGCTCAGGTAACTGCTCTGGTGGTAACCGAAGCTGAGTGTTCCACTTACTGAACCCAAACAGAACCTTCTAGCCAGGGCATTTCTCCAGATCTTGTTTTTGCTTTGTTTAACTGTGCTCTTCCTGCTTTACTTCTGGGTCAGACTTTTTCATTTGATCTATTTTTTTCCCATGGAATTTTTGTTTTATTTTTCTGGGAGAGAATAGTAAGATCTCTTGCTTACTCATTACCACAGAAGTTTTACCTATAGCTCTCTCTCTGTATCTCCATCAAAATATACACCTAATAAGTCCTGAGCCTGACTATGAAGAAGATGTGACCCAGTATGATCATTTACACCATCATTAAAAACTAAGACTTTGAACTCTACTCAATAGCTTTTGCTTAACAGATTTTCATGCTATTTTATTGAATCACACAAATCTACATTTCTGATTCTTTAAGCATGTATTTGTCAATAAAGGGAGAGTTGAAGATTTTGGTCTTAATGAATCACAAGCCACAGCTCATGTTGTGTAAAGTATTTCTCTCAGCTAATCCTGTGTTCCTCCACTTCGATAAATCTCTAGAAACTTCCTCAAGTGAATTTTGAAACTTACTCATTTCACTCTACAAAAAAAAAAAAAAAAGATTATTTATAGTTTTTTTGTTACTCTGCCCTACTCATTAGAACTGTTCCTGGTTACGACCCAGCAGTTGTACTACTAGGTATTTATCCAAGGGATAGAGGTGTGCTGTTTTGAAGGTAAACATGCACCCCCATGTTTATAGCAGCTTTATCAACAATAGCCAAAGCGTGGAAAGAGCGCGAATGTTCATTGATGGATGAATGGATAAAGAACATGCGGTGTATGTATATATATGTGTGTGTGTGTGTGTGTGTGTATACACACACACACACACACAATGGAGTATTACTTGGCAATCAAAAAGAATGAAACATTTCCATTTGCAACTACGTGGACGGAACTGGAGGGTATTATGCTAAGTGAAATTAGTCAGAGAAAGACAAATATCACATGACTTCACTCATATGAGGACTTTAAGAGATAAAACAGATGAACATAAGGGAAGGGAAACAAAAATAATATAAAAATAGGGAGGGGGACAAGGGATACAGGAGTACTGATGCATAGGGGCACTTGTACCCCAATGTTTATAGCAGCACTGTCAACAATAGCCAAATTATGGAAAGAGCCTAAATGCCCATCAACTGACGAATGGATAAAGAAATTGTGGATTATATACACAATGGAATACTACGTGGCAATGAGAAAGAACGAAATATGGCCCTTTGTAGCAACGTGGAGGGAACCGGAGAGTGTGATGCTAAGTGAAATAAGCCATACAGAGAAAGACAGATACCATATGTTTTCACTCTTATGTGGATCCTGAGAAACTTAACAGAAACCCATGGGGGAGGGGAAGGAAAAAAAAAGAGGTTAGAGTGGGAGAGAGCCAAAGCTTAAGACACTCTTAAAAACTGAGAACAAACTGAGGGTTGATGGGGGGTGGGAGGGAGGGGAGGGTGGGTGATGGGTATTGAGAAGGGCACCTTTTGGGATGAACACTGGGTGTTGTATGGAAACCAATTTGACAATAAATTTCATATATTGAAAAAAAAAACAGGGAGGGGGACAAAACATATGAGACTCTTAAATATGGAGAACAAACAGAGGGTTGCTGGAGGTGGGGGGGAGGGGGGATGGGCTAAACGGGTAAGGAGCATTAAAGAATCTACTCCTGAAATCATTGCTGCACTATATGCTAACTAATTTGGATGTAAATTAAAAAAATAAAATTAATAATAAAAAAAGAACTGTTCCTGGTAATTAAACATCTAGTGAGAAACTGTCCAAAGAAAAATAAGTTGAATTTCCACCCCCCCTTCATCCCTTTTCAGACATGGTTTGGACATGGAGTAAGTACAAGGAAAGAAAATGTGTGAGTAGATAAGAGTTTAGCCTTTTGCAAAGGGATTTTTACTGCTACCACTCATCAAGCTTTATTAGGTTTCTGATCAATTTCTAATTAAAGAAAACATGAATCCTCGTATGACAAGGTGAAAAGGTGATTCCTAAGTAAGGTACTGAATGTCTTATCACTGGAGTTCGCAATGTGTCAAAACAAATCAAAACACTCCCTGGTAATTTTAATCTAGCTTTTTTACAGGTCTTATTTTTATGTTTAGTCATGAGAAATCCTGAAAGTTGTTCCTGAGTTTTTACTCTATTGCTTCAGATCATTTTGGAACAAGAAATATGCTTCAGATCAATCGGTGAAGGATGACTAATGTTAATTTCATTTCAGATTCTATAAATACAATTTTATATTGTTCATTTGAGATAGATTAATTGCTTTCAGATTTTTGCTCTTGTATAGCATAATAATTGATCCCATATTTCTCAGATAAACCAGTAGGGAATATATCACTTTGATACAGTGTTAACTCTCTAAGAAAAGAAAGTATTTCTCTGTCAAATACTAAACATACATTTGTTTAGCCAAATACAGTTGGAAGGCAGGTGAGAAGGGAGAAGGAGAATGATTGATGATGAAATAATTGGACAAGTTCATGTCAATGACCAATTAATGGAAATGCCATCTTATCAGATGACAGTTGTCTCCATTTGACATCATTAAGTTTGTTTCTCAAACTAGATCCTCATAAATAAACTCTGGGTTTGTTTTATGTTTTCCTTCTATCATATAAATTATGTTTATGGTTAATCCATTCACAGAACTACCAAGCTGGAGGCAACCTTAAAAATAATTCAGCTAACTCCTCATTTTATATATAAGGAAACTGAGGAAAATGATAGCATCACAGTGTCTTTGGTTACTTTTCAGCCTTCTTTAATAATCTCTGCCTAATTCAAGTCATACCTTATTCATTTACATAGCTTTGTTTATACCCCTCCCTGCTTTTAGGCAAATGTTTATATGAATAAGGTGGAGACTAGAAGAAGTACTTACAAGTAGGCCACTACACTTTGCCATGAAGATTTTGTGAGCAGGGTAATATAGCAGGATGAGAATGACCTATTTCCATTATTAGTAGGGTCCTCTGTCTCAAGACTGTAAAAACTATCGGGGCCCCTGGGTATCTCAGTCGGTTATGCGTCTGACTTCGGCTCAGATCATGATCTTGCAGTTCACGAGTTTGAGCCCCATGTCAGGCTCTGTGCTGATGGCTCAGAGCCTGGAGCCTGCTTTGGATTCTATGTCTCCCTCTCTCTCTGCCCCTCCCCTGTTCCCGATCTCTCTCTCTCTCTCTCGCTCCCTCTCTTTCTCTCTCAAAAATAAACATTAAAATTTTTTTTAAAAAGATTGTAAAAACTATCAGGTCATCAGGTGATTTCCATTCCAGCCTTTTTTTTTTTTTAACTACTGCATGCTACCTTCTGTCCAACACATATTTGAATTTATGCTTTCCATTTTATCGTTCAAGAAAAGAAGCAATAGAAAGTGTTGTGACATAGGCCAACAATATAGTGCCAAGTGAGGCACATCGTTGAAGGGTGTGTTTCCTTTCACCAAGTTATCCCAAGGTGGGATTTAACAAGTGGGGAGAAGAGTTGGAAGGGGGACTGCGTATCCGTGAGTGGCACGGCCATGCAGGGGAAAGAGGCTTGGGCTAGAAGTCCAGTCTGAGATCTAAGTCAAAATTTGTTATTGGTTATGGGAAACATTTTGTTGGGAGAAAATAAAAACGCCTGTATGTGGACTTCTGCCTAGAAACTGCCACGTTGCTGTCCCTGGGTTGCATGAGCTCTATAATCCGCTTCAGCTCTAATTGTCAATGATTGTTTGAATAAGAGAAAAATAAGGTGAAAATCTGGGAATAGCAAAGTAAAGTTAACACCAACTTTTATGGCCCGGTATGATGATTGCCAATGGACCCACTAATAAGAAAATGATACTAACTATAAAAATTCTAAATCGCTGTGTCAAGTCCTGACTTTCTTTTCCTGAAAGCTATGGCTACCTTGTGCATCATAACACTCACTGTAAATTAGAAACCTCATTTCACTTCTTCCATCTGCAGAGACCGGTACTTAAAGAGGGCGTGCTTGCAATGGGTTCTACAATTGAAATTCAGCTGCACAAAATCTTGCCGCTCTGAGCAAAAATGGAAAGCTTCCCTCTATTATACGGTAATCAGAACAACAGTCCGAGTTTACAGATTCGCTCCCTGTAGCCACTGCAACCAGAGTGATTCGGGTTAAAATCGGATTCAAACACGCCAGAAATTTAGGAACGGGTGAAATCAGCAGCACTGTGAAACTTGGTGGGAGGGAAAGAGTTGTCACCACATTCAGCAGAATATCACCTCCTTCCCACAGATTCCAACAGTGACAGAAATCCGCAGTCACACTTGGTAAGAAATTAGAGGACTGAGTCATCGTACCTTGGCATTATTCTTTCTTTTGTATAAATATGGCCTCTACATGAAGAAAAACATTTGAGAAGAAATAAAGGAAATAACATTTACTGAGCTCATACCATGTATCCAGGATTTTAACTTCTACCTCTCACTTAATTCTGAAACACCATCTCCACGTTACCGATGATGAAAGAGCCTCAGTAAATATAAACACCTAACTCCAGGAGGGACACCTGGATTCACCCCGGCGGGGTCTGACTCCAAAGCCTGTTCTCCTTCCACAGGCTCCTTTTAAGGAAGGGATCCCTTATTTTGCTCTGTTTTTAGAGTCACCCCACAATTTTAGGTAAATGCTGAGTTACTGGTATAAATGCAAGGCCACAGATTCAGTTTTGCAAGAAAAGTATCTCTCATTTGCTATGAACCAATGCCATGTTAGCTTTGCCCTCCTTCTTTGGTTTGGTAGAAATTTGACCTTGGTTAATTAAAGATGTCCTCACTTCTGGGTGTCCCCATCCCTGAGGTTGCCCAGAAATCTTGGGAGATGTCTGCGTATGTGAACTGGTTATTACCGGTTCGGACTGGCTTTGTCCCATCGCATCAGACCACATAGGTTGTAACGATGTCATGCAGAGTCAGGGACATCCTCAGGTCTGGCTCCTATCTGATAATTCCTTGATTCTCCCTAGGACTCAGGAATATTTGTTTGCTTTTCTACTATATACTAGGTCAAGGGAAGTCTGGGAGGCTGTCTCTGGCCATGCTGCTACTTTTCTCTAACAATCCGTAACACCACAGGACTGCATATATGTAGATGGGGGGTGTTGAGAACAGGGGGATGGCTTTGGATCTTCTTTCTTTCAAGCCCTCTTCTCTTGAATATTTATGGGGGTTCTGTCCTTTCCCCTCCTCATCCTTAGTACACAAACTTTGTAGTCTAAGGAAATGAGAGTGGGTAAAGGTAAAGGGAAGGGAAATATTCTCTGTTAAGCAACACATTCTCTCCAATCATTTTCCTATGATATGGAGACTTAGGTTGGCCCTCTTAAACTGGTTTGTCCACAACAACTCTCCCTAGAGGCAATGAATGCCCACTTTGGGTTATGGAAAAACTGGGGTCGTATACAGAGTGAAATGTTAGATAGATTATCCCTCTAGGCTAAGCATATAACCAACAGTAAATATTTATTTAACTGAGTTAAATGAAATACTATAAAAGAGGTCGTATATTTGCCAGCCTAGAGAAGGGCGGAGCAGGGTCCTAAGACACATTTTGGTGGCAGAGGAAGAGATGAACTGAAACTTAGTAGAACATGTGGAAATAGACAATATGAAACTTCTGTGAATGAATTTCATTTGTCTCCGTACAAAGGAATGAATTCAGGGCACCGGCAGCCCCGTTTCTTCAGAGACTCATTGCCTTCTTGGTTTTTAGTCCTTTCCTCATGTTATAATGTGATACAATTTACCTTGGCAATAAAATTAATTTGCATGAATGTGTTAACTCCCAAATCATTTGAACGTCAGCATTTTTTTCCCTCTAATATTGAAAGGTTTGTGTCTTAAAAGATTTTCATAAGTTGGAGAGGTAGTCTGGGAGATGTTTGTAGGGATGGAGTGGCCTTCTTGTTTCAAAAATCATGCTGTACCTGAGATTGGCTTGACAATTAAATATACTTCAGTAATTTTAGTTTCTATGTGGTGGTACTGGTGGAGGAGGAAGAGGGAAGAAGTAGGAAAGCCTAGAGCAATCCTACCTGCTTCTTTCCTTTCATGTCAGTTAACCGTAATTTCTATCATTCACTCATTTATCTGGGTACTTATTGATTTGTGTTGTTGCTAGTGTTCAGAAACAAGATCAGTAAGTGTTGGGTTCAACTCACAGGCTAGTGAGAGACACAGACGTGTGCACACGCGTTTCAATAACACGTAAGTCGCAGGAGAGAGATCTGAACTGAGTCCCACACCATCCCGTCAGACATGTAGCCATGTTTTGGGAAATTATGGAACGATTTCTAGATGCATCTGAATGGAATCTTGAAGGATGAATCAGTTTCTAGGTGAGGGAGGGAGGGAAAGAGAGTGGGGGCACCCCATGAAGAAGAAACTGTGTGCCAGGACAAGGGTTATGAAAACGAATGGTGTGTGTTCGGGGAAAGTGTAATTACTTTGATGTGGCTGGACCACGGGAAGTATAGCAGGACCCAAGTCCAAAAACGTAGGTTGGTGCGAACGTGCGAAGGGCGTAATAGTCCACATCAGAAATGTTAACCTCATTCTGCCGGCACTAAGGAAGACACCAAAAGTTTTTGAGCCGAGAAGTGACACGAGCAGGTGTACATTTTAGAGAACAAAGTGTACTCAAAGTACGTAGGGAATGGTTTAGAGGGAGAAGGTGGTGGAGACAGTAAGACAAGGCAGCACAGGAGCCAGAAGATGAGTTCTTGAAATAAAACAATGACAGAGGAGTGGGAAGGAAGACTGGGGGAGAAAGTACAGAAGGGGAGTCGACAGGGCTTCGATTGAAAGCATCTCTTCTCTCGGTTGGGGTTCTCTGCGAAGCAGACCTGAGACGAGGACCCGAGTGGGTGAAGAGAGTACATTCCCCAGAAGGATCACACAGGGGAGGGAGGGACTGGCACATTTTATGTCTATTTCCCTTTGCCTTCAAGTGGGAAAATGGAGAGGCAAAAGTCATATCGTACTGGTCTAAAAAAGAAATGGGATGTGCAAAAGTGTCAAAACAAGTCGAAAAGCTGTTAAAGCTATTGCTGAGGACAAGAACGAAAGCAGTCCCTTGAGAAAGATAGAAAAAAAAATGTTAAAAAATATTTGGGTTAAGCATCTGACTTCGGCTCACGTCACGGTCTCACAGTTCGTGAGTTCGAGCCTTGAGTCGGGCTCTCTGCTGTCAGCACGGAGCCTGCATGGGATTCTCTCTCTCTCTCTCTCTCTCTCTCTGCCCTTTCCCCACTTGTTCTCCCTCTCTCTCTCTCTCTCTCTCTCTCTCCCTCCCTCCCTCTCTCTCTCTCTCTCAAAATAAATAAAAATAAAACTTAAAAAAATTTTTTTGAGAATGTCATCCAAAGGGAATAATCAGTTGAGAGGGAGATATTGAAGATGAGACGGAGGCTTGTGAGAGCTAAGAGAAAAAGAATGTCCAGAAATGTTGGAAAGTGCATGGGATCAAAGCCAAGGCTTTGGCCGCTGGCAGTGGATCCAAAAGAAGAGGATGGACATTTCTCCTTCTGAGATGAAACAGGAGGAAAGATGGGCAGCTGTAAACACATTTCGAGGGCAGGGAGGTCAGTTGAAGAAGCTCGTGCCTGGTGGTTTCATTTTCTTTGCAGTAAAGAAAAGAATATGGACGAACCTAAGAAGAGAGACTTGTCTTCCTCACAGACAAGATCTATGAGGGCTGAACATTCATCTGTTCAACACTATATATCTTCAGCATCCAGCAGTGTGGGTGGAAAATAGGAGATTCTGAAAAAAATCGTTACTAAGTTGCATGAATAAATTAAAAGTGGGGCAAACGATCACAGTAGGAAAAGAGTCCGAAATATGTGGGCTCAAATCTCACCTTGCTGCATCACGTTGAATAAATTACTTAAGTGTTATATTACAATGAAGCAAGAACTAATTATTAGAACACAAAGAATTTTCCATCCTGAGGTGAAATATGCACGCATCTATTTTCTCATCCTATTAGGATTAAATATAGTATCCAAAATTGGAACAGGAGGTACTCTGTGTGTTAGATTTCAAAACTTCCCTAAACATTACCCAGTGCCAGGAGGGACAGCTACTATCACAGAAAACAGAATTAACACATAGCAGGTTTCTGGGAAGTTCGAGAAAGGGCAAAAATCAATAGCGTGAGGTTGAATCAAGATAAATGGAAACCAATTCACTAAGGAAAGACTGAATCTGAAGAAAAAGAAAAAAAAAAGAAGTGAAATCCAGAAAATTATAGGTTTGGAGTCACTAACATGGGGAAAAAAAGTGCTGAAGTGCTCATCATCAATGAATCTGATGTGAGTTTACAAATGAGACGCTATTATGAGAAATTATAAACTGACATGTCATATATAGGACCTGGGGAGTCACAGTCTTTTTTTTGAAAAAAAAATTTAAATCACAATGCTGCGTCCATATGCAAAATGCAATATTCAGTTTTTCTATGGCCCTGAGTTTGTGTTCCTTGCAATGGGTCTAAGATATTTTAAGAAATGCAACAAAACTAACCCACCCAACTGGACAGTTGTAAGGCTTGTCACATCACCCTGGATCACTGCTGTTCCTCAAACATGCCCCGTCTCATCGTCCCTTTTGTACCTTTGCTATTTGTCTTGCCTCTGCCCGGACCTACCTTACTCCATTCTCTGGTTATAGAGATTCAATTCAGTCATTCACCTAGGCCAGCCTCAAATGTGATCGCACACTGGTGAAGCCTTTTTTGATTTCTGCTGCTGTTTTCATTATGCATGCTGTTTTCTGTTTGATTTCCCTGTCAAGCAGGACTGGGTTCGGGGAAAGTACTAGAACAGGAGGGAAAGTGGAGAGGGCAATGGTTTTGACCTGGACCAGACTGGGTCTAGAGATTTAGATTTCAGAATCATCTACATTTAAGAAAGCCCTGAGTACAGACACGGTCCTGAAGTAGAGAGCTCATTCTGTGAGTGATGTTCTGCACGATATGGAGATGGCTGGGGACATGAATGGCCTCCACAGACCTCCTTGAAATTATGTTACTAGATCTCTGTGCCACTTACCTATGTAATGCCTGTGTCAGCTTCAAGTGCTGGAAGAAGGGGGCCAGAACGTAAGACGAGGCAGCTAACACTATCTGCTCAGTGCCTCTTTCTTGGAACGGGAATTTAATACTTTATCAAGGACCCTAGTGGATGGGGTCCAAGAACACCAGGAATTTCACTCCTTCTCAGACACCGCGTGGTGTGGAAAGCGTCAGCATTGAGTGGCGCACATAACGGGAAAGGGCTCTGAGGAAGTTCAGGCCACCCTGGCACTTGGGTCATATGATCCAAAGACCCTAAGATATTATGGGTGTTAATGGTAGGAAAAGACTCAGTGTGAATTTCATGGCGAGGCCCAGTGAGAAAATACTAACCACTAGCCCTGGGGGCTCAGTCGGTTAAGCATCCGGCTCTTGGTTTCAGCTCAGGTCATGATCTTGAGGTTCGTGAGTTTGAGCCCCACGTGGGACTCTGTGATGCTAGTGCGGAGCCTGCTCGGGATTCTTTCTCTCCCTCTCTCTGCTTCTCTCTCTTTCTCTCGTTCTCTCTCTCAAAATAAACTTAAAACAAATGTACTAACACAGTGCCCTGGAATTTGTAGCAAGGCCATGCCAAATGCAGCAAAGAATTATATCATTTTAAAGACAGTTCCTGGCTTGTTACTGGGACACTTGATCACGAGGCATCAAGACCTGTCCGTATCTAGACCTGTCCACCGCGAGCTGCGTTATGTTGCGTCGGCAGAGTCAAAAAGGCTGGCGAGCCCAGCAGCAGGCGATCGCAAGATGGGGACGACACCCCCCGGGTAGAGTCCAGAAAGGGCCAGAGGCCATGAACAAGCTGAAAAAGCAGGTTTCCCAGACACCTGCCCCAGGAACACCACTGCCCTTCCTTGGCCCCCTCCCCTGGGTCTGGTATATTGGAAGAAGGAAAAAGCCCAAGTTTGGCTTAGGAAGCTTATGAGGGTGAAAGCTGAAATGGACGGCAGCTACATTACGGCCATATTCAAAGGTGGCTTTGAAGACAGCACAGAGGGGAACATCCTCCCTCTGGGCAGAGCCATGAGCGTGCATTCAGCTTTGCATGTTTATTTAGGAGAAGGTTAAAGCTCCTTTGTGTATTTGCAGTAGTTCGGCAAGTTGATGTATAAAGAATAATTACATTCTCTCTACATAACAAGCTCCACGCATTTCCTGGAACTACACTGGACTTAAGAAGCACAAAGTTACTTAGGTAGCTTAAGTTAAAGTTGAAGATGAAGGTGCAGAAGCGTATCTTGGAAACGAATGAGCGACAGGAACCACTGGGCCAGGGATAAAATACCACTGGGACTTTCTGTCTCTCCTCCTCCTCCTTCCTCTTCCTCCTCTCTTCCTCCTCCCCCTCCTCCCCCTCCAGCTCCTTCCTCTTCCTCCCTCCAACCCCTCCTCCTGCTTGCTAACTCCTCTTCCCCTCCTCCATCCTGTTCTCCCTTCCCTCCCCTCTTCCTCTAATATCCCCTCCCTCTTCCTCTTCCTTTTCCAGCTAGCCTCCTCTCAGCCACTCAATTCTGCTATTAGAGCGGGCATAGTCTAAAACTGCGGTCATTAGCTCTCAAAGAACCTCTCTTCTGTGATGAGGCTTACCTGGCTGATCTGAAATCGTATTCCCAAGTCCAAATAACCTAGGGAAGAATATTGTCCCGGCTATTGACCCCCTCCCCCCCCGCCCCCATGGTCTAGTGGGCTGCAGTCCGTGACTGGAGTCACACAGTATCAAAGTCATTGTTGCCATGCAGATTAGGGGAGAAAAATGGCCCTCAGAGACGTGTATGCTGTTGGTGTCGGGATGGGGCCAGGGCCCAGGGCGGCTGGGGTATATGGCTGTCCAGGAAGTCCGTTTACTAGATGTCTATTTGCGTTCATCTGGGGTGAAATTTCCACCGAAATGCCCGGCTCTTCACAAATATAAACGAATCAGAAGATAGAAAGTCCGGTTCTCAATAAACATGGCCGCTAAGGCCTTGGTTTCTACCACTGCCCATCTTCCCGCCACCCACCTGCTGGAGTCACAGCTCTCAGTCCTGTCACTGCTAACTCCCTCCACTTGCTGCTTATCTGTTTGCTGGAATTTGGAATTTCTAACCAGATGGAGGGAATGAATTACCGGGGGGTAAGTATGTCTTTGGCAACCTCAGAACGTTGCAGGATTTGGAGTCATTTTCTGGTTGTTCAAGACACGCACAAAGGGGGTGAGGAGGAGGAGTATTTGTACTTATTTCCAGGTGGGTGGGGGCATGGCAGAGCTGGCTCCCAGGTCTTCCGTCCCTTCTGTTGGCCTTGCCATGGAGGGAGATTTATTACAGATTTAGTTAACTTTCACTGCTTGTTCACAATAATGTGAGTTTCCATCCTTTTATTTTCCTAATGCTGTGAAAGTGGAAATGAGGCTGGTTTCGGTCCCTGACATGAGTTGTTTAAAAGTAGGTATTGATTGGGGGTGTCTTGGGTGGCTCAGTCAGTCAAGTGTCCTATTCTTGATTTTGGCTTGGGTCCTGATCTCGCATTTCATAGGATCCAGTCCCGTGTGGGGCTCCATGCTGGTAGTGTGGAGTCTGCTTGGGATCCTCTCTCTCTCTCTCTCTGCTCCTCTCCTGCTCATGCTTTCTCTCTCTCAAAATAAATCAATAAACTTAAAAAAAGAGTGGGTATTGGTTACAGTCACCCTTAAACAGCAGGGGCTTGAGGTGCGTGGGCCCACTTAGATGTGGATTTTTTGTTTTTGATAAATACAGTAAGTACCCTTAATGTGTTTTCTCTTCCTTATGGTTTTCTAAATAACGTTTTCTTTTCTCTAGCTTACTTTATTGTAAGAATATAGCATATAATACACATAAAATACAAAACAGATGCTGATTCATGGTTTATGTTATTGGTAAGGCTTCCAGTCAACAGTAGGCTATTAGTAGTTAAGTTTTGGATAGTGAAAAGTTATATGTGGGTTTTTGACTGGCCCGGGAAGGGGGGGGCGGTCAGTGTCCTTAAACTCCACGTTACTCAAGGGTCAAAGGTACCATAATTTCTTGACCAAAATACTTTTTTTCCCCTTTGAAAATAGAGATTTACTATTTTTACTGAAGAGTCAGCAAATACTTCAATGGGTACATAAAAAACAAAACAAAACAAAACAAAAAACAATGGAACAATGATCACAGTGTAAAGCCAAAGCTTTAGACTATAGAGTTTCTTTTCTCTCTACATTTGTGAGAAATGCTTAGCTAATTGGAAGAGACTGCTTATTTTTCTATTAACCTGATATGGTTTTTCTTTATATTTAATTTCTGAACAGTAGAGCACCTTTAGACATTATAATTAGAAATAAAATAGGCTAATTCAAAAATCTACATACTATTAAAAATAACCAGAATATCCATCTGTTATGATTAAATACATAATTTGTTTTAAAATATGAATATGAGAAATATAGTAATTTGGAAAACCAGCATGGGAAATGACTAAAAACATTATTTCAAATAGGCTTTCCCACCTGACTATTATGTTTGAAACGCTAGCAGGATATAAAAGGAAGTTAGTAATTAATAAAGCATTGGAAAGAGTGGGTAGAGATTTAGTTAAGTAAACCAAGGAGAGGATTTTGAAATATGAATGAAACAGCATCAACAGTATTTTGTAGAAGAATATTAATAAAGTCTACTAAACGAGTTCAGAAACATTTTGTGCATTTCAAGTCCTGCTGATCCTTCTAGGTAATGATGCTCCATTATAAGAACAGTCAATATTTGGATGACACGAGATTAAACAATAGATTGTCTGAATTGGCCTTGCTCATTTGACTTGCAAGATAATGTCCCCTGAATTGAGAAGCATATATTAATATTCATTTTGAGTTTTGAGCTGCTAAATTAGGCTACAAATCCAGACTACAATATAGTAATGGAAATTTGGAAGCACAAAAACCATTTACAGGGTCAGGAAACAAATAGTGAAACCCATAATAGCCAGCAAGTTTTAACTTCAATTGCTCTAGTGGAACACCACTTTATAATGGGAATGAGAAATCCAGAAGAGAGAAAAGTTGTAAGTGACATATAGGTAAAGGAGAAATCAGGTAGGCTTTGACAGAGAGATGTCCAAGTGTGTATGAAATAAAAATGAAAATTGGGAAGCATAATAATAAAACAACCATTTCTGGAACCACCACCCAATCTTAGCGAAACAGTTTTGCCAATGCCATTCATTGAAGCTCCAAATTCTCCTCCCAGTTAAATGCCTCCTTTATCTTCTATCCCAGACTGAACTGCATTTTGTGATTATCATTCTCTTGCTTCTCCTTAGAATTTTACCAGATACAAATGCATCTGTAAGCCATGCATTATTTGGCTTTGTAGTTTCTGAATTTAAAAAAATGATTTCATAATAGATGTGACATTTAAATTGCCTCTTTCACTCAACATTTTAAAGATTCATTCATTGTTGACGTATGAACCTATAATCCATTAATTTTTGCCATTGTGTGGGATTCTACTTTATGAATAGGTCATAATTTATTTATCCGTTCTTCTGTTGATGGGCATTGTTTTGTTTTTACAATTAAAAAATGTCATGAACGATGCTTCTATAAACATGCTTATTTTTATCTACTGGTGCACATTTGTAAGAGTTTCTACAGAGAGCAGCAGCATCTAACCAAACGTTCTGCAACGATGGAAATATTCTCTATCTATGGTGTCCAGTAACACAGCCAGTGCCCACACGGGGCTTTTGAATACTTGCAATGTGGCTAGTATGACTGAGAAAAAGGATTTTTTATTTAATTTAAATTTTTTACAGAATTGATTTTACGTATTTAATTTTCCAAGAAAAATCAGTCCATGGAGTGTTGAAATAAATTTGATGCAAAGATTAGTGCCAAAGGAGGATAGCACATGTCATTAAGAGTTTCCTCACACATTTTCACTGGTGTTTTATTTCTCTGATCATATCTCTTTTTAAAACAGACTTAAGTTTTTAGAACAGTTTTAGATTTATAGAAAAATTATAAAGGTAGCACAGAGAGTTCCCGTACGCCCCTCACCCAGTGTCTCCTGTATTCAACATCTTATGTCAGTATTGTGCATTTGCTAACAATTATTGAACATTATTAACTGAAATCCATACTGTACTAATACTTACCTATATTATAATTTGCTTTTGATATTTTTTATCTAGAGCCCCTTTTCTGTTCTAGAACACCATCCAGGATACCACGTTAAATTTAGTCACGTTTCCTTAGGCATTTTATGACTGTGACAATTATAGGGACTTCCCTTGTTTCTGATGACTTTGGCAATTTTGAGGAGTACTGGTCACGTATTTTGTATAGTGTACCTTTATTGGGATTTCCTGATGTTTTCCTCATGGTCAAACTGGACTCACGGGTTTCGGGGTGGAAGACGACAGAGGGAGAGTGCCATTTTCATCAGATCATATCAAGGGTACATACTACGAATACTATCAACCAGACTTACCACTGCTGTTGTTGGCCTTGATCACCTGGCTGGGCTAGTGTTTGTCAAGTTTCTACCCTATAAAATTGACTCTCTACCCTCTCTCCCTGCCCTACCGTTCCATGCTGTATTTTTTGGAATGGAGTCACTATGGGTAGCCCACAGTTAAGGAGTGGGGGTCCTTTGGAAATTCCTCTACAAGGAAGATTTGTCTTTTCTCTCCCATTTATTTTTCATTCAATAAATAGTTTATACCAGTATTAGCTCATATGGCTGCTTATTTTCCACTTTGGGTAATCATCTAACTTAATGTGTTGCTCAAGTTTTTCTGCCTTTGGCCATCAGGGGCTTTTTTTAGTTGCTTCCTGGATCTCTGACACACCCTCATTAGAAAAAGAGACAGTGTGTGCTCCAGGCTCATCTTGAATGTTTTCTGCCCCAATTCTGGAACCAGCCATGTCTCCAAGGAGCCCGGTTCCTTTGATTAGAAAATAGTATTAGAGGTCAAGATCTGGGCACTAGGTCTTCTCGTTCCTACTGGGTATTTTATTTTATTGTTTAATTAAAAATCAAAATGGTAGCCATGGCAGCTACTGGCTTCTGTACTGGACCCTACAACTCTAGGCTACATCCTTAGGAATGGACTTACCAAGTTGTTGGATATGGGAGTGCTCAACCTTACAAGGTAGCTTTTGTTTCCTGAAGTGTATGTGCCAATCTACACTACCAACAGCAAGGTCTGAATTCATGTAGCTCCACTTCTCACCAATATTTTGTATTCCCAGATTATCAAATTTATGGCAGTATGGTGACACCTTTGTTTTTGTGCCTTTTCTCCGCCCCCCCCCCCAAAAAAAAAGCAATTGAGGAAGGAAGTCTGGGTTTTTTTAAATGCTTTTGGATACAGATTTGTACATCAGCGATAGAAACAGGGATTTTTAACTGCGTGTTCATATGCTTGCTTTATTTTGATAAGGAATTAAAGCAATTTACAAAATGGCAGGAAATAGAGAAGTATTTACTTCGGTCCAATCTGCCTCCACGGGGAGCACCCTTTTCTTTAGAGAAGTAATTGTCTTCTGCAATAATAGCCTTATGTCAGTGGTATTTTGAAGCAATGAAAAAAATCAGTGTTGCCCTACATTCAGTATTGCTGCATAGAAAGTGTCAGCACCATAAAGAAAGCAAGATTATCTGTAAACTGAATTAATTGGCTAGAAACAGAAATTGAGAGGCATCCTTGTCGTAAGGAAATGGAAGATTTTGTATATCTCGCCACTTCTTTTTCCCCATCCTCCAACATCTGGAAAGGGTGGGAGGGAATGTTTCCCACAGCAGGCTGGGTTGGGTTCTGAGATAATAGTGTTTGAACCCTCACATGATGTCAGCTGTCATCATTTTAAAAAGATACGCTATGACAAGATAAAACAACATCCACAATAAAACTGTTGAGGGAAGAGAGTGAACACTGGAGTGGAAAAAATAAAATAAAACAAGGATGAGTGTACTTACTACACAAAACCTGGAAGCCAGGTTATGCATTTATACGAAAAGTAACCAACCTGAACAGGGAACATAATAGATTACACAGTTCGTAGTGTCTGTGAGATTAAGACAAAACAAAAAAACAACACAAAATAAAAAACCAAACCATAAAAACCCCTCTGGCTGCTCAGGAAGAGCACAACTTTTCCGGGTGGCACAAATATTAGAAAATAAAAGCCAAGGGGCACTTGGGGGGCCCAGTCGGTTGAATGTGCGACTTCAGCTCTGGCCACGGTCTCGCAGTCCAGGAGTTTGAGCCCCGTGTCGGTCTGTGCGCTGACAGTGCAGGGCCTGATTTGATCCCTGTCTCCCTCTCTCTCTGCCCCTCTCCAGCTCGTGTTCTTTCTCTCAAAAATAAATAAACATGAAAGAAAATTTAAAAAAAGAAAAGTATGATGTTAACTGTAGGTTTTTCCTAGATGCTTTTCATCAAGTGAGGACAGTCCTTTCTATTTCTTGTTTGCTGAGGTTTTTATGAGGAATGAATTTGAGATCTTGGCAAATGCTTTTCTGTCTCAATTGAGATGATCATGATTTTCATTTTTAGTTTGCAAATGTCGTAAATTACATTGGTTATTTTTATTATTATTATTTTTTTTACATTTATTTATTTTTGCTAGAGAGAGACAGAACACAAGTGGGGAAGGCACAGAGAGAGAAGGAGACACAGAGTCCGAAGCAGGCTCCAGGCTCCGAGCTGTCAGCACAGAACCCGGCGTGGGGCTCGAACTCACAAACCGCGAGATCATGACCTGAGCCGAAGTCGGATGCTTAACTAACTGAGCCACCCAGGCGCCCCTACATTGATTATTTTTTTAAAAGAGCTTTACTTATATGTTTTACAATTCGATTTAATGGTTTTTACATTCACAGAGTTGAACAACCGTTACCACTTTTAGATAATTTTTACCACTCCAAAAAGTCCTGTACCTATTAATGGTCACTCCCCATTCCCTCCCAATTTCCTCTCCCCTGTGTCCCCAGCCCCATGCAACCACTGATCTATTTTGTGCATTTATGCCTTTGCCTATGTGGAATGTTAGAATAGTGGTCTTTTGTAATTGGATTCCTTCACGTAGCCTAATATTTTTAAGTTTCATTCATGTGGCAACATATACTCCATTTCTATTTCTTGTGGATAGTCCACTATATGGATATACCACGTTTCATTTACCATGCATCTGCTTATACAATGATTGACTTTTGAACATAAACCAGCTTTGCATTCCTGGGACAAACCCTACTAGGTCAGGATACGTTACCCTTTTTACATATTGCTGGATTCAATTTTTCATCTGTGCCATAGGGACATTAATCTGTAGTTTTCCTTTCTTATAATTTTTATGTATAGTTTTGGTATCGTGATAATGGTGACCTCATAAAATAAGCTGGGAAGTGTTCCGTCCCCTACATTTTTGGGGGAAGAGTATATGTAGGGTAGGTATTATGTCTTTAAATTCCCGGTCCAATTCATCAAGTGAAACTATCTGGATTTGGAGTTTTATTTATGGGAAGGACTTTAATTTCTTCAGTAGACAGCATCTTACAAGGCTTGTGGGAGAATGATTAGGATTCTTACATGATTTCTTCTTAATCCTGACATTTTTGTGATAGTCAAGCATGAGCCTTTATCTCTTTGAATTTCTACATGTATTCTAATTAAAGACTAGGGTTTCCAGGTTCCCCATACAACTTGACCTCTCCTGCAGCAAGTCAGTGGGGCAAAGTACAAGGACCAAAGGATTTGAGTGATCAGTCCCCCCTTCAGTCATTCTCACTGAAGATCAATAAGTTGGTATGCTTATTTTATATGTTAGTTTTGTGAGCTTGGTTAATGTGACTGCCCCCATCTTTGTACTGATAACTCAGCACCATCAACCTGCAAGACCTTGGGCCGCGGCAAATTGTTTAAGGGCGTGCAACCTTGTAAACCACTTGGGAGTTGGGGGTGTCTTTGCTTAGCTTATTCAACTCCTTTCCCTCTAAGTTATTGTGACACAACCTCTTACCTACTTGAAATTCTAAACCTATAATGTGAAATACAATTCTGAGGGGAAAATGATTTAGCCCTGCTCAATTGGTATGAAGGAAGGGGACAATATATGTAAAAGTTTCGGAAATCAGTATTCAACAGATAAAAATTCAAATTCTTCTTGGATCTCTGCTCTGCTTAAGGCATTACTACTTGAAAAGATATTGCACTGGAGAGGGAAATCAATACTCGCCTGTGAAAAACCCAGTGAAAACATCCTGAATGAAGTCTGGCATTCAAGAGAAAGTTCACAGTTATGGACCTCTAATTGTCCAGGAAAAGGAATACCGATTCCTGACCTTCTTTAGATCACAGACCATTAGAAGAGTTTTGTTACTGTGAACAAGAAAGGAAGGATCAAAATGAGAAATTTAAGAACACTCCAAAAAGCTATTGAAGGTTAGAACACACACACAAAAAAAAATGTTCAGAGCAAAACTCCAAAGATACCAAAATATTGTTTTAATATATGTTCTCTAAATAGGAAGCACAAGAATAAATTACTTTTACCGTATTTAATTGGTCTGTCTTATGGAATGTACTGAGACTTGCAGGTCACTGGAAGTGTGTGCAACATACAGAGCATCCACACACATGAAAGGATTTCATCTTGGTGGCTCAGTTGATTAAGCGTCCGACTTCAGCTCAGGTCATGATCTCATGGTTCCTGGGTTTGAGCCCAGAGTAAGGCTCTGTGCTGACAGCTCGGAGCCTGGAGCCTACTTCAGATTCTGCGTCTCCCTCCCTCTTTGCCCCTTCCCTACTCACACTCTGTCTCTGTCTCTCAAAAATAAATGCTAAAAAAAACGAAAAGAAAAAAGGATTTCATCTTGGAGAGTCCCTTTGAATTGCAAAGGGAATTCATAATTCCACTTATGTCAAAATCCTTAAAATGGATGTTTAATATTTCGTTTTTTATATTTAGATGTCTTTCAAAGTTTTATCATTATTATTTTTTATTTTATCCCAATTGTGTCCAATTTCCCTTTTCATCTCTTTTACGTGTTATCTGCAAAATAGAGTATCCAAAAAAAAAAAAAAAAAAAAACAACCCAGACTACATTTCATTACCATAATACCTACTTAAAGAAAAAGAAAACTAGCTATTTTAAAATTTAGAAAGTTGGACCCTACCATGTATTGGTGAGGATTTTAGAACAACAGAAAATCTCTTATGTATGTGAGTAGGAGTGTAAATTAGCAAATGAGTTTGAAGAATAATTGGACAATACCTAGCAAGGTTTAAGATGCACATAACCTATGACCAGCAATTATATAATTCACGCCAGGAGCTGAAGGAGATATAGAGATACCAGAATATTATCACTGCGTTGTTTGCAATTCATCTGAAAACAACGTAAATACTCATCATTATGAGAATAGATAAATTATCATATGTTCTCATGAGTGAATAATGCCAAGACCAGTTTAAATGAATAAACCAGAACTACATGTATCAGTATGTACAAATCTCAAAAACAAAACGTGAAGCAAATAAAGCAAGTTGTATAAGGCCATATAAAGAATGATACAATTGATATATAGTTTGCATACTTGCAACCCATACTACACAGTTTAAGGATATACACTTTAGAGTCAAAGTATAAAAACAGGAAAGGAATGAATAATGCCAGAATCGGAGTACTGATTAGAGGCGCCACATTTATCTATGTAATGTTTTGTCTGTTCATTTTGGGGAGTACACCTGGTTCACTGTGTTATTTTCCATACATTTTGTATATGACTGAAATTGTTGCATAATAGGAAAAAAAATCTCTTTGAGGCTATTACTTCTATAGAGCACGTTGCCCAAAGTACAAGTGTTGGCTTCATAGGGAGTTAATTCTCTGGCTCTGAAATATGAAAGACTTACTTCATTAGGAGATTTCCCTCAGTTGCCATTTCTATTTGTAGTGAAATGCACAAAACTCGAAAATGTAACTCTGAAATCCACTACTGGAAAAACAGTTCGTAATATTTCAATGGTCTTCCTTAACTGAGGTACAAGGGAGGCCAAGAAAGTATGTTTTTTCCCCAATCTGCCGCTCCCTCCCTTTATTGCTTGAGACGTCATAGCCGTCTGTCACACACATGTACCAAAGCAAACACAAGACATTATTTTTAAATGACACGATGCAAGTGACATTAAAGAATAGCTAAACAGATGAACTCTGTCTCTGGTCCCAGTATTCTGGTTTTCTCCCTCTCTACCCCAATCAACATTTGCCTTCTTAAAGTTTAGGCAATGATGGTTCTCAGACTTGCACACTTTCAAATATTCCATGTTCTCAACTTATCAACCCTTTATGTGGGGGGGCTGACCTCCAGTGCTGTGCTGGGGGCCGCTCCTCACTGCTGGACTGAAGCTGGGCTCCTTCAGACCCGGGGGTTCCTCTTTCTAGGGTCACCTGCCAGGGCTTATGATTCAGAATCCTGGAAGTCGTGATTTTATGTGATGACTCCTAGGAGTCCCCAGCCCCTGGAGTAAGAACAGGGCTGGACCCCAAGTCCCTTTCTCTTCCATGGAGAGAAAGGTGATCTGGCTTTTCCTGGTACTTCTGTGAATATTTATTCTACTTCTGGTTCTGAGGAAGCATGTTTGGTGAAGAAAACCCTGGGTACTTTCTGCCAGTGTTGGAGTGGCTTCCTCTTGCGAACCTGGCTCAGGGGGCTGAGACTTTGGTATATTTTCTAATAAAGAATTTTGTCTCGCCTCTCAAAAACATAAAATAAACCTAAAACCACTTTACCAGGAAATGAAGCTCGGTGGCGTGAGTTACGTGGGAAGATTTCCTAGGAGAACAGACCTCAGTTAGCATCGAGACAAAGTACCTTGGGATATATGCTATAAATCTGACAAATGTAATGAACTAATTAACATGACAAGCAATTGTTCTCTTAGTAGTGAAATTGGAAATCAGTCTAGGTAAACTGTAAGATATTTTCCAGCTGTATAATTTGCCTATTCTACTTTATTTCCCCAATCTGCAATATTCCAGTATATTACCAGGTGGTGGTAAGTCAATATGGCAGAGGTGACCGAGATTTAAGAGTATGACTCACAAAATCTTTGTTTAATATGTGATATACTGTTAATTCTCTGACGTGATTTGCTACGATTAATACTAGATGTCATAAACCGGGCACCTTTATATACGTTGCATGAGCCTTGGAATACCGAAGCACACATATTAATTATGCCCATTTTATGTTGATAAAGGGAAGACTCGGCTAAACGTAAGCAGAGATCACTTACCCAGATAATAAGATGCCAAGCTGAAGTTTAATTCAGGTTGTCTGGATACGGACGATGTTTTGTTCACTACAGTATTCTGCCTGCATCACACACTGGCTTCCCTGGAGCTCTTAAAATTATTATTAAGAAAAGTAATCTGGGAGCACATGACTATTTCTATTAAATATAAACAACGCAGGAGTCCACCCTTCCCGCCTTCTTCCTTCATATTTTGGGATCATGCTACACATCTTATTCTGTGACCTCTTTCTAGTGGGAGAAAGAAATACCTTCTGGCTATCTGCTATTTGCTCACATATACCTGTCTCCATATTCCACATCCTAATTTATTCACATAGTTCCTTATTTTGGGACATGGGCTGTGTCTGATTTTTTTCTTACACATAATGCTGTAACGAACATTTTTGTTTATGTCGCTCGGATTTCCTTGTGCAGATATCTACGCAGACATTTTCCTGGAAGTGAGGTGCTGTGTCCTCTGATCTCATGACCTCCAATCCTGTTCTCCCATCTTGCTCATCCCAAATTCAATTATTTAATTTTCCTGTTCTTTTCCCTCCCTCCCTCCCTCCTTTATTCCCTCACTCCCATCCTTCTTCCCTTTGGGAAGATTTCTCACTGAGGTCTTGCTCTAAAATACGCTTTCTTGCTAAATTCATTCTCAGTGTCACCAACTCTTTAAAAATTGCCCTGAGAGGCACAAGGGTGGCTCAGCTGGTTAAGCACCTGACTCTTGGTTTCGGCTCAGCTCATGCTCTCATGGTTCGTGGGTTCAAGCCCCACATTTGGGATCTGCACTGACAGTGTGGAGCCTACTTGGGATTCCTTCTCTCCCCTTGTCGGCTTACTCTGTCTCTTTTTGTCTCTCAAAATAAATACACTTTAAAAAAATTGCACTGGGATGAATTGCTACTTCCAAACGTCAGTCTTAAAATTTAATATTAAACAGTGGTTATGGAGCAAACGAGTGTTGTGTAGTAATCTTTGCATTTCATTATTATATAAACAAGATCCAATAATTTGTCTCCCCTTAGGGGAATTATGAAGAGTCAATAAATGAGGATTTTTGCCTCGAATCTACAATATCCATTAGTAGATGTGAGTTTCTTTGAGTTTACAGAATTTCAGAAATGACTTGGGGAAGATAGCAGACGGTGGGAGTGATGAAAACAAAGTGGATTTCTGAGTCAGAATTTTAGCTCTGCACCCCATTGGGTTGTGTGGCTCTGGGCAAATCATCATTTTTTCCAGTATCTTGTGCCCTCTATTTACAGTAAGACTGGGGGCGCCTGGGTGGCTCAGTCGGTTAAGCGTCCGACTTCGGCTCAGGTCATGATCTCACGGTTCGTGGGTTCGAGGCCCAGGTCCGGCTCTGTGCTGACAGGCTCAGAGCCTGGAGCCTGCTTTGGATTCTGTGTGTCCCTCTCTCTGCCCCTCCCCCACTCACACTCTGTCTCTCTCTCAAAGATAGATAAACATTAAAAAAATTTTTTTAATAAAGTAAGAGTAATAGTAACAATGTCAATAATAATATTAAATGTTTTCAAATTTGGCTTAAGGCAGCATTTTCCAAAGTGATTTCACTTAAGCCTAAAAGTTTCATGATCAAATCAACATAAGAAATTCTGGGGAAAATAGTTTTAGCAGTGTTTTGCTTTCACTGTAGATTTTCTCAGATGATTTAATATGTGAACGTGTTTGGGGAATCAGAAAGTCAAGATACAGTGTGAAACAGTTCCTAAATTACCTAATCCCCAAATCCTATTCTCTGAAAAGAACATTTTGGAGGACTTGGGCTGCAAAAAAACATATTTTTGGGAACTGCCTGTGTAAGACTTAAAAATAATGCATATAAAATTTCTGGAATATTTTAGATATTCAGTAATGGTTTCTATTACTATCACAAATCACCTTTTAAGATACAAAACAAAGGACTCTCTAGGAGAGCTAAAGGGCACCAGAGAAGGGGAAATGCAAAGAATAATAATTAATAAAGAATCCCTCTCCCAGAAGGTTTCAAGAAAACCTTATCCATAAATGCACCTGAAAGGGTAGCGAAGATTTAGAGAATTTGGGAAGTGAATGTCACAGGTGTTAGTCTTTAACACAGACATATTGAATTCCTCCTGTCTTTTCCATCATGGTCCCATGTGTAAGCATATTAGCCTGAGAGTAAAGAGTTCTAAATTGTCTGTAAGCACAAAGAACAAAGTCGGAGAATGATGGCCTCCATGACAAGGAATAGAGCAGATATTACAAAAACAGCCATGTTGTGAAAGGGATACTGAAGAAAGAAATTGTAGGTGCAATTTATTCTGAGGGGTTGATATATTTTGTTGTTGTTTTTTTCACACATTGACAAATTCTGGGGAAATAATGATCTCTGTTGATAATTTATTAATTCAGGGCATATGCTTTAAATACAGTAGGAGTCTATGGATTATTTCTGGTATCTTCTAATTGTCTGGTGCCCCTGATATTATTCTATTGATTGCACGTTTCTATTGTGTATCCCAAAGGCAGAGAAGGGCAAATAGCAATCATGAAATATGAATGAGATGCCTCATTAACCTTCGGGCTTTTGAGTGCTTGGAAGCATCTAATCTATGTCATTGGCAAGAAGAGTCTGGAAGCACGGTGGGGGGTGGGGGGGGGAGAGAGGAAGGGCAGTTTACTTTGTGGTTGGTAAACTCTGTGCCAGGCGCTGGCGTGGTGCCTCTTTTGACACAACAGGATCCTGCACTGCACTGGAGAGGCGGAGATTTTAGCAAACATAAAGGTAATATAGAAAGCTTGCTGAAATCCAGGATATCAGGCTCCTCTCCAAAGATTCTGACTCAGCAGCTCAGGGTAGATTTCAGGCATCTGTACTTTAACAAGCTCACAGGGGTTTCTGATGCAGGTGACTTGTGGACCGCACTTTGAGAAACATCACATTTGACCTATTTGACAAAGAGGGAGTAAGCTGCCAAAATTCAGATTTCTGGTAGTTTTCACCAGAACACATAGACCTGTTTTTATTTTCAGATATTTTTTGTTTAGAATAAATTTCCAGCGAAAGTATGTGATATTTGCATTATGGCTGCTTTGTCAACAATGAGGTTGTCATTTAGACTAGGGCTTTTTTCTGCCACATTTAAAGTGTCCTTCTAGGTCCATGTTCATAATGATATGATGTAAAGAGACAGTGTCTCTTTACATCACATAAAATATTATAGGCAGAGGACTTGAGAGTTTAAAATTTGCAAATGTTAACAAGAATGCCATATGACTCTGAAAGCTGACTATATATGATCATTCATATATATAGATCAGTAGTATATATAGAGCATTCATATATATAGATGACTAATATATGATGTATGGTCATTACACACTAATAGTAGATAACATTATGATTCCATGAGGTGACAGACCACAATAACAGCACAAGGTGCAGGAAGTCCAACTTCAAAGGGAGCAGGTGGAAAGGCTTAAAGAACAAAAAAGAGAAAATTATTTCCAATCACCTGTCCTGAAGCCGCTCTACCTTTCCTTCTCAATATCTCCTTCCTCCCTTCTCTCTTCTTTGTCTTCAGTAACCCCATCGATTCCATAGCTATTCTTTCTATAGCCACAAGTTTAGTTAATTCCTTGTAAAGGGTTACTTTCTTATACCACCAATACAAACTGTGACTGTTGTCTTTAATTCTCTTCCACCTTGCCCCTCACACGCCTGCCTCACGCCTCTGGACAATCTGTAGTCACCTTTATCTTTCTCTGGGCAATCAAGAAGGTCAAAGAAAACTTAGCAAGACTGTTAAGCACAGAAATTATGACAGAGAGGTACATTATAACAAGAAAAAGAAAATTCCTACATTTAGAAATATTAGATGTAATAATACTAAGCAAAACGGTGTCATCAAAGGCCTTGAAAATGCTCAGAACATTTTCAGAATTCCTAAAATAGTTTCCATCTACCAGCTCATTCTCCACTAATTAAAATTACTTTGCCTCAAGGAGCTGCTTCCAAGATAAACTATGTTTGGTTAGATAAGCTATGTTCAGTTTTATTATTTTTCAGTTTTATCCAATTCCAGAGTTGTATTGCTTGGTTACACACACACACACACACACACACACACACACACACACACAGGGTTTCTTTTAATACATTAAGTTCAGGAGAAACCAGGCTTTCCTGGGACAGTTGAGAGATTTTGCTTCGTTTGCGAACATTGACTGTGCAGGAGAAAACTTGCAGTCCTAAAAACTGTCTTACAATGAATTTGTGAATACAACATAGGAAAAAATCTGAGCGGTTAGGAAAGGACATGAGAACTCATCTCGCTGAGCTCCTTCACTCTATACAAAGTGAGGATCAGAAAGGTTAAGGTCACATCACTAATTAGTTGCGGTCCTGGCAGTAGAACCCATGAAATCTTTCTATCATGCTTCACGTTGCACACTGGTTTTCCTGTCGAGGGATCGTGTTGGTTAATTATTTATAGCATACATCACACACTGATTGTGCTACTACTGCGTGCATGGGTCTGTGCTGAGCATCCGAAATGCCAGGATGGGGAAAACAAAGAAGTTTCTGCTCTCATATTTTTCATGGCGAGATTTACTATGTATATTTTTTCAGGTAAAAAGTAATCTGCATTTGAGTGTGTTTGTTCTCAAGCAACCACTTCCAGAGTCCAATGATGAATGAGTCCATGTTCCGACAAAATTATAACCAAAGACAGTGGTTTAGAGATTTTTTTTTATGTTGCTTAACGCCTCTTTTAGAAATTATTTCGCCAGTGAATTAATAATCCACCTTATTCTTGAAATGTTGTAGCTACATACAAACATTACTTTTCCTTCCTTTTTATACAAGTCCAGTTGTTACCTGGGAGAAATGTGGAGGAAGGAGGTCAGAAGATTTAACACAATGGTTTTTAGTTTCGGTGGCTCATGTCACAAAGAACTTATCAAGTGCTTATTATATGCCAGAAGCTCTTGTAACCATGAAGACACCCCCCTGCCCTGCCTCCGTGGAGCTCGCATTCTAGAAATGGGGACAATTAACAAACAAGGGGAAAAAAACGCTAAGAAATGAATAAGCAAACGAGGTAATTTCACATTCTGATAACTGTGGTAAAGTCACTATGCAAGCTAATGTGGCAGAGGGAAGGGAAAATGAGCGGAATCTGCTTTAGAGTAAATGTTAAGGAAGGGTGTCTGAGAGTTGACAGCAGAGTCGAGAGGTGACAGGTAAAGACCTGGGGATGGAAACCAGAGGCAGAAGAGGTGTTATCCTCAGCTACGGGGCATGGAAATGGACTTCCATGTGTGGTAGAGGCTATCGGAAAGGTTTTTGTTTGTTTCATTTGACTTTAGATACAGTGAACTATATATACTCTCTGTGGCCTTATAGTCGTATGGAGTTTGGCAAAGGCACGACGTCGTGCATCGCCCACCAGAGCCATGAAGCAGAACACCGCCCCATCCCTCAGATCCTTCAGACTGCCCATTTGTCATCAACTCCTTCCTACTCTCTCAACCAATGACAACTCTGTCCCTACCTGCGGTTTTGCCTTTTACAGAAAGCCATATAAATGGAGTCATACAATATGTAGTCTTGTGGATATGGCTTCTTGTTCTTGGCATGATGTATTTGAAATTCATCCATGTTACGCGAATCAAGTCCATTCTTTTCAACTGTTGAGTAATATTGCATTGAATGGATGTCTTGCAGTGGATCAGTTTACCATTTGAAGAGTATCTGAGTTATCTCCAGGTTTTGGAGTTTAAAAACAAACACTATGAATATAAAGGCATATGTATGAACATTGTTTTCAGTTTTCTTAAGTAAACATTAGAATTGGGATTGCTGGGTCATATTGTAAGTACACATTTAACTTTAAGAAAATGTCAAAGTATTTTTGAAAGTAGCTATGACATTTTACATACCCAATACATGAGAGTTCCATTGCTTTTCATCCTTCTAAGTACGTGGTATTAACAATTAAAAATATATTTTTTTTAGCCATTCTAAAAAGTGCTTGGTGGTATCTCTTTGTGGTTTTGTTTTACATTAAGGATACTGAGCATCTTGGGGCACCTGGGTGGCTCAGTCGGTTAAGCGTTCGGCTTTGGCTCAAGTTGTGATCTTGCAGTCTGTGAGTTCAAGCCCTGTGTCAGGCTCTGTGCTGACAGCTCAGAGCCTGGAGCCTGCTTTGGATTCTGTGTCTCCCTCTCTCTCTGCCCTTCCCCTTCTTGTGCTGTCTCTTAAAAATAAACATTAAAAAATTAAAAAAAAAGGATACTGAGCATCTTTTTATATGCTTATTTGCCATCTATATATCTTCTTTGGTGCAAGGTCTAAATCTTTGGCACATTTTTTATTGGGTTGTTTGCCTTCTTATTGTTGAGGCTTTTTATTGACTTATCTTCAATTTTACTAATTTTATTCTCAGTTGTGTCATGTCTACAAAGGCATTCTTCACTGTTGTTTCTTTTTCTCTCTCTCTCCTCTACTTCCTCCTTTTCCCTCTCCCCTCCCTTCCTTCCTTCTTTCCTTCATTCCTTCCTTCGTTTGTTCCTTCCTTCCTTCTATTCCCTGGTGACATCTGCTATCTGATTTTAATGAATAAGAATATTTTGGAGCCATTGACATATAAGACTTATTTAAAATTTTTTTTTAACCTTTATTTATTTTTGAGACAGAGAGACAGAGCATGAACAGGGGAGGGGCAGAGAGAGAGGGAGACACAGAATCTGAAACAGGCTCCAGGCTCTGAGCTGTCAGCACAGAGCCCAACGCGGGGCTTGAACTCACGGACCATGAGATCATGACCTGAGCCGAAGTCGGACGCTTAACCGACCGAGCCACCCAGGCGCCCCTATAAGACTTATTTTAAATATGATATAATATTTAGATATAATATGTATGTCATATCCGAGTATGGTTGTATTGATAGCTTTGTATTTTGGCAATATGTTGTTCCCTGTTGCCTTTTTTTACGCCTCATGATTATTGTTGAAAGCTGGATATTTTGGTTAGGACAGGGGAGAGTGAAATAAATAGGTCTGATGCCCAGTAGTGAGTATGCCTTTCCTTCCACACCTGGTGGGTTCCTTCCACACCTGGTGGGTTTGAACTTGAAGTTGCTTAGCTTTTACATAATATAAGGATGGGAGTGATGATCTTTCCAGGTCTTTACATCCAAAAAGAAACCCAGAACCCCCCATATTGGAATGTTTTAAGCATGGATGTTACATGATTTGGTTGATTTACATTTAAAAAATTATACTGACTCCTGGGTGTTGACTGGATAGGAGGAGGGCAAAAGTGAAAATAAGAACACCAATTAATTTAATTAACAACTACAGTTGTTAAGATGACAAATACCTATGGTTTGGGCTCAGCAACCTATTGTTTGCAAAATATTAGTCTGTTTATCAAATTGACTTATAGCATTGCATAGGATTATTAAATACAAACCAGTTGAATGTTGAAGGATGTCTGCCAAAAACCCCATGATTCCATTTTCAGAATAGTTGATCTGTAGCCCTTATTCACAGCAATAATTACATAGGACTAAGCTGTCTGTTAAAATCACTCCTAATTAGCGAAAATAAAACTATGGCACCTGTTCCAAATCAGAATTTATCAATCCCCCCTCCGCATCCCTCCAGGGCTGCTCATGGCAGTTCAGATGGTATCCAAACACTTGGTCCAGAATTTTGGCCCCTGTCTACCTCTCGGCACTCATCTGTCACTCTTCTTTTGTTCACCAAGCCCCAGCCATACTAGCTTTTTTCCTAGGCTTGCAACACCACAAGCTAATTATTGCTTTAGAGTCCTTGAAGCAGCCAACCCTTTTGCCTGGGCCAGTCATACCTCTGACTAAAGATACTGAGATTTATAACATATCCAGAAGAAACTGGATATGAAATTTCCATGACACATCTCATTAGCTGATGAAGCTATAATCTGGAAGCAGTTATACATCACCCTCTAGGCAACATTCTTTATCCAGCCATCGATGACCATGAGCATATTGTTGATGAAAGTAAACAATCTGGAAAGAATTGATTAGACCCATCAGTGACAGTGGTTCCTGGACCATTCTGGATCTTCTCCAACTGCTTCATTTAGCTGAGCTTTTTGAAAACATAAACTATACATTAGGAGGGACTGTTGCAGTGGCTTAATCAGAATGTATTCTGTAGACTGGTTACAGGCAGTTGAGCTGGGAAAACCTGAAAACACAGGAAAATAACGGTCCCTCTCGTCTTCTGTGATCTCAGTTTTCATGATCTCCTTCGTCATTCTTATCTCAGTATTGTGTTAGTTTGTGCTGATTCCTGACCCTCATGGATAAAATCAAGATTTCCTAGAGGGTGTATGTATTATGGCAATAAAATTATACCTTTTTGCATTTGGTAAAAGTTAGGTTGCCTCTTCCTGTGACTGTTTCATCTGCCTCCCCGACCCCACCTTCCTTCTCGAACAGGAGCACGAGTGCTGACTATGAATGGCTAATGGCTGGACTGGGTATATCCTAAGTAGCACACATTGGGCTCCCAGAAAAAATCCTCATCACTCCATTCAATTTCAAACAATCAACAAATACTTTTGTAGTAAAATCGTGTTTCAAATATGTAAATGTACATACTTATAGTAAAAAAAAAGGCAGACAAGGAGTTCAGTTCTCTTTGGGGTGAAATATTTTCAGAACAGTTATAAAAATCAGCGAAAAAAACTTTCCACCAACAAAAATGTATTCATTGTTTATCTGAAACTCACCTTTAACTACAGGCCCTGTTTTTGTATTTGCTAAATCTGGCAACGTTAGCCACGTACACGGTCTAACCTGGCTTCAAGAAAGTTACCAAGCAAGAATCCTTTAAATTTAGCTTATATTATTTCATTAAAAAAAATTTGTGCATAAATTACATTGTGTCTTCAATAATCTAAATTGATATGTCAATTAAAAAATTAACTTATGATTCTGCTGTTCTAATAAAGCAAATGTTTAGATTTCTCATGTCCCCATTTATTTCCTTATATATTTATTTATTTTGGGAGAGAGAGGGCATGTGCACAAGTGGGGGAGAGAAGAGAGAGGAAGAAAGAGAATCCCAACCAGCCTCCGCAATGTCAGTGTGGAGCCTGATGCGGGGCTCCATGCGGGGCTCGATCCCACAAACCTGTGAGATCACGACCTGAGCTGAAGTTGTCAGGTGCTTAATCGACTGAGCCACCCAGGCACCCCTCTCATGTTCCCATTTGGATCCAGAACATGGCCATACATAATTCCAATACAGGTATAATCATACTGTAGAACTTGTCATATCCTATTTTTTTCAATTAACATTATATCGTAAACATTTTCCACTTAGCTAAATGGTTTTCATATTTTCAAATGTAATAGCTCAGTGTTTTATGATTTTTGTATTTAATGAAAAATCTATTGTTAGATATCCCAGTTCTTTGTATTATATACTATTGCAAATAATAGTACACAATAATATTGCATATCATAATGCTACTATTGAAGTTTTTATGCATGTGGTTTGTTTTCACTTTTGGATAATATATTCAGAATACCAACAAAGGTAAATATTTGATCCAAGTGTTATAAATATTTTAATAACTCTTTCTAGATTAGCTCCTAAAGTGTTATGCTAACTTTTACTTCCATCTGCATTATATAAGCGTTTCAGTTCATGTATATATATTTTATCAGCAGACTCACTGATGTTATATATATTTTTGGTAATTATAGTTTTAAGATATTTCGGCATCAAATTTAGGGATTTAAGTACTTTTATTTACATTTTGATGAGTGTGTACTAAATATCAGTCTAATGTACTGTAAAGAATTTTTCTTAAGAAGTTGTCTTTTTATTTAGATTTTTAAAGTGGTAAATATTTTTATATTATTTCTTTCAGTAATCTACCTACAAAGCTAAGAAAGTTGTCTTTTTAAAGATTGGATAAACCTTAAATGTATCTACCTCAATGTAGGATTTTAATTTTCATGTTTATTCAACTTTTTTGGAGTTTACTTCTGTATGAACTCCTCTCTCGATGCCATTTTCAAATGCAAAGACATTTCTGTAGAGTTTAGAAAAATAGTATTTTGAAAGTAAGAAGAGGTTTATTCTGACATACACGAGGTGTGGCTTGAATGAGTAACAGTAATTTGGAAATGGCAGCTTATTGTACATGTTGACAGATTTATTAAGAGGAGGTGGATAAAAATAAAAAATCCCAGAAAAACTTGTTTGTACTATTACAAACAAACCCATGCATAAAAATTATACCTGCAGTCCTCAAAAATCTTTTCATAAACCCCTTCCTTCCTTCCTTCCTTCCTTCCTTCCTTCCTTCCTTCCTTCCTTCCTTCCTTCCAAAAAAAGTTTTTTAATGTTTATTTATTTTTGAGAGAGAGACAGAGCATGAGCAGGGAAGGGGCAAAGAGAAAGAATTGGAAGATTCTCAGAATCCGCAGCAGGCTCCAGGCTCTGAGCCGTCAGCCCAGAACCCTATTTGGGCTCAAACTCAAGAACTGTGAGATCATGACCTGAGTCAAAGTTGGATGCTTAACTGACTGAGCCACCCAGGTGCCCCAGAAACAACTCACTCTACATGGAGTTTTAAAAACAGTTTCACCATTATATTTAAATGTGCTTCTCTAAATGTCAGCAAGAATTAGTTAGCCTAAATGAAAATCACTGTTAAAAAAGTTAATAATTTTTAGAGCATGTAAGGGTAAAAAGAAAGGAAAAAATTATTATGGAATCTAGAGAAAATGTAGTTGTTGAGTATGAATGGGTTTTTTTTGAAGCATCATCATACATATATAGTTCCTTCCCTCCTTCCCTCCCTGCCTTCCATCCTTCCTCTCTCCTTCCCTGTTTAATGCTTATTGACAGCCGACTACCTACCAGTGTTACAAGGCATGTAAATGAGGGACACAGTCTTACCTTCAGAGACCTCATAGCCTACTTAGGAAAAGACAAGTGAACGGAAAATCACAATACAGCAAAGCAAACATAAACACCAGGCAACGAGTAGAGAAGAAGATGGGCTAAGAAGGCTTTTGGGAGGTTATGCCTAATGTAGCTTTGAAAAGCATGAAGAACATGTAGAAACCACGCAGGAAGGAAGGGTAAATCGGATCTCTATCATCCCATGTTGCCCAGAAGCCAAGAATCACTTTCATGATCAGAAAATTGAATTAAAATGAAATCACTTTTCTTATTTTTCCTACATTTTTATTCACTGCTTAGCTTTATTTACTTATTTATTTATTTTTCATATATTCTTTGTTTTCTGGCAAAAAGACAGGACTGACAAGATTTGGGGACAGAGACCTTTCTCATCAAGAACAAATGTGTTCATGTTCTAATTTATTAATCTTTTTTTTTTTCATTTTGTTGTTGAGTCAATGAGTCCATGAGCTCTATTTTATGTGGATTTAAATACAGTTTCTCTGCGGGCAAAACTATAGGTGATATTTGGTGTGGGGGGGGGGGCGGCGGGTGGAATTCTACATCTGATGGCCGCTGAGCCTCTCCTTTAATCTCCTAGTATCACCTACTTAGTAGATTCTATCATGATTATAGAAACTCTTGAGGAAAATGCCTTCAACACAGAAAAGCAGAACATCTGAGCAGCTTGAGTTAAGGGACTGCTATTCTATCCATAACTGAGACAAAAAGGGAATGTAATCCTTCCTTAAGAAAGATTGCTGAGAGTTATAGGCTGGAGAAAGTCTTGAGGGAGGAAAAATCTTTAAACTAAAAATAATTCGATTTAAAATCCCATGTTGAGCAAGTGAACAGACGTGGAAAAGGCGAGAGGCTCGAACAGGCAGGTTATGTGAATGAATACTTTATAAGCCTTGCTGATCAAAAAGGTAACTCCTCATTTCAACCTACTGGCAGAATTGAGAGTACCGCAATTCAAAAAGGAATCTTTTCAAGATATTTGGACTTGAGTAAAATATAAAACAGTTTTTCCATTCCCATGCTCTGTTAGGGCAAATCGATTCACTTGAACATAGCCTCATATTCCTCGAAGTTTTGATGTCCATTTATTGGACAAGTGGTCCTCATCTGCGAAGCCAAAAGGAACAAGTAGCAATTGACCTCCTTTCGTTAGGAAGTTCTACATTGTGGAAGAGGCATAAATAAATGCTACATTATTTCTTCTTTTTGAAGCAATGATGTGCTGTAGAAGCATCATTAGTAATTAACTAAATCCTGTACAGGGCTTGGTAAATAGTAGCATTCAAAGGTTTCTCAAATGAGTCAATATGCGAATGAATGTGAATCAAACCTAAGTTCATTTCTTTGAGTTAATTATTATTTTCCTCACCCAGAAAGTTTATCTCTTTATTTAGGTTCATAAAAAAAATTGTTAGTTTACATAAAGTACAATGTAATACCTTGGGGACCTTATTAGACATCTCACCTTATTTAGATTTTATTTAAAATTATATTGCACTTAAAATAATTGCTTTAATTTTTTTCTAGGAAAAGTTATGTAGATGACTGATGATATAATCTTTCCCCAAATCTCAGTTAGCATTAAGGTGTATCTATTTTAACTTTGGTACATAAAATGAATTTCTACTAATTTTGATACACATTTTTTTTTTTACATTTTTGATGACCTATTATTATGGGAGCTCATTTTTCATGAGGCAGTTATTGAATGATTTACTGTAGTTATATTTTATACTGCAAATCACTAGTATAAGTGGACTGTCTAGGTAACTGTAATTTGGTCAAGGGTCTATCCCTTAAAGATAGAAACAGTGATGTTCAATTTACTTAGCTGGTCCGATAATACGGGAATTAGCAGTTCTATGAACTCATTTTTTTAAATAAAAGCTTTATTGAGATATAGGTCATATACTATAAAATTCATCCTTTAAAAGTGTATCATTTAGCATTCTTAGTACATTTCGCAAAGTTATGAGTTCTAGAACATTATCACTCCCAATATAAAGTCCATACCCACTAGCAGTCAATTCCTAGTCCCCACTCCCTCCAGCCCCTAGCAATCAGTCTCTATCTCTATGGGTTTGCCTATTCCGGAAATTGCACATAAATGGAATCATAGAATATGTGGCCCTTTGTCTGGCTTCTTTCATTTAGCATAATGTTTTCAAGGTTCTTCCATGTTGTAGCATATATCAGTACTTCATTCCTCTTTATGGCCAACTATCCCATTGCATGGAATTTACCAGGTATAAGGGAGGATTTAAAATGAACTATAATCTCATATCTAAGATGAAAGATACTGGCTATGTTTATATACTATAAACTTTCTCCTTGGAGTTGAAGGGGAAAATGGTGACTTGAGGTTTTCCGAGTCAGAAGAGATGTGATACAGAGAACAGTAGGGGGAATCATCCTTGCGCTGATAGGAAAATATTCCATCCTGTGAGAGGGATAGAAGAGGGTGTGCATGGGAGGGAATCAGAAGGGCAGGAAGTTGAAGTGGTTTAGGCGAATGGCCTCTATTTCTCTATGATACAGGAAGCTTAATGTTTCTCTGAGAATACAAAAAAGGAGAGTTGAGTAAGTGGCTTTGAAATTATTGTTGTGGGGAAACTTGGAGGGGCCAATCTGCCTAGTTTTGAGTTTTTAATCAGCAAAGCTCAGCACACAAGTACTGGGGGCAATGAAGGAATATTACTTGGTTGCTTCTAGTTTTGTTGTTTGTTGTTATTAGAAATAGAGTTGTGTGAGGGCTTGGTTTCAGGGATTTGAGATTACTGGCAAACGAGAATCCCGTAGAGTTTCATGGAATCTGGGGTAAAAGAGAAAGAATGGAAGACATTGGGAAGGTGTACTGGGGAAAAAAAATAGAAGGAATTAATGACTTGAGATGTCAATGACTCTAAGAGGACATGCAGAGAGAAAGGGAATCCAAGCTCTGAAATGGTTGGAAGTTTATGACCATGGGGTTGGGTATCGGATTTAAGGTTTCAGAGCAGTTCAAAGTGATGGCAAGGTCAACTGCGCAACCAAAGGAATGGCTGACTGAGGTAAAGCGCTAAGTGAATTCAGTTAAGTTAAGGAAATTAAGAATGGTAGGTATTTGGTTGAGTCATCCCAATGAACCTTGAATTTTGGCAATGTAGATTGGTAGGATGACCCCGTTGTCATTGTTTACAGGTGCAGGTCCTTACTTATTCTTACAAAGAATACTGTACTGGTCATTAGGAAATCCAGTTCCACCACTAGCCATTATATAATCTTGTGAACTTTACTCCAATTCCATAAACATCACATGCCTACCTTTTAAATGAGGAAGTTGAACCACCTGATCTATAGTGTTGTCATATTCTAAGTGTTTACATTCTTTGCATCTAAACTTTTTTTTCAATTTCACTAATCTTACTGCTCTAATTTTCAACACTTCAATAATGAGTTTTAAGAAAATCCTCAGTTTGATTTATGCCTCCTAAATCTCATTATATTTACTTTCTAAGCATTTCATAGCATCATAGTGGGCAATTTGCTTAGGAGAGCTACGCTGAAGGTAAGAGAAGGGGAAAAAAAACCCCACATCTGATTGTTCACTTTCTTGTAAAGCATTTTACATATACTGTCTCATTTCAATATTAAATATTCCTGTGGAATATTATCATCTCTATTTTATAAATGAGGAAATTGGGGTTTAGTAAATAACTTATCCCACATCGTGTATATATGTATGTATATATACAAAGTGGAAGAGTCCTTATTTAAACCCTGGTGCTCTTGAATTAAAAATAAGTTTGCTATACTCTCTCAATTCTTGGTCAAAGATGCTTTTATGTGGTCATTAAAAAATACTGTCTTGCCCCATCTCCCACAAATACTCCATCTAAGGTTATTATTTGGACTCAAGTTTCTTAAGGCTCTGATAAGACTATCCATTTGCACCCTAATGAATGTTTCATTCAAAAGGGTTTAATAAAAAAGATTTGTTTAATAAACAATACTGGGCACTTATGTGGCACATCCTGAGCCTTATGTGGTGAGAAATTAATGGTAAGATATGCTACTAGTTCTCAAACAATTTCAATTCTATTTAGGTAAGTTAGGTAAGTAAATTCAAGAAGATATTATGGATGATAGTAACTTTGGGGTATCTTTTCTGCCTAAAATGTTGTCCATTTTTCTGAAAAGTTTCCTTTATCCACAGAGTTTGGGCCCTGGCACTCATGCTGTAACTTTGCTGTTTAGCTACTAGTGGTTGATCCTTGGGTCCACCTGGTTCTAGCTGTGTCAGTCATCCTTTTTCAATATGGCATTGAGCTCTGAATGCTATTGAATCTCTGCATGTGGCTAGACTGTAAAATTAACCACTAGAACTCTGTGGCAGTCACAATCCAGTATGTAGACAGAGACAGAAAAAAGAGAAGACTGGTCTGCAGAGACAGAAAATAATAAAACAAAAATGAAAAAAAATTAGCCAAGATGAGAAAGAGACTTTAACGTCTTTCTTTTCAGTTCAAGTTCTATTTTGAGGATGGCTATGTTCATGTCCTTTCTATTTTTATAGTTACTTTTTACATTTTTCTGGAGCTGTTTTCAGACAATGTAATTCAAAAGCCTCAAATAATACATGCTATGATTAAAGGCTTGTCCTGGATATAGAAGACAGTGATGTCTGGGAGATGGGCAAGATTCCTTAATGCTAGGTGAGTTCTGAACAATGAATAGTGTTTATCAGTTGGACAGATTGGGAAGTTGGGAAAAGAATTCTAAAGACAGCTGGACAGAAACAAAGACGCAGAGCTTGATGTAATGATTTAGTGACTTCACTCTGCTAGCTGCTAATCCTTAATATCCTCAACCTGAATTATTATGTTCCTGGGTCTGTTGACAGGGCACTGAAAGAATGGCTGTAAAAGACAAAAAGCTCCAGTCATTCATTACATGAAAGTGCTGACCTGAACCTGAACGATGAGTTGTGGTAAGGCACAAAATCCAGAAAATAAATCAAATGACCATAGTGAGTTGAAAGGTGAGTGAGTTTTTCCCTCCCTACAGAAGAGGGGAAAAACCCCACACAGGTGTTTTCCATTTATGTCCTCTGAAGATCTAATCATGCTTTGACATATCTTGTTTCCCTTCAGTATCTGTGAAAAACACGCATTTTAAAACAAAATAATTTTCAATTTACCCCACTACTATCTTCATTGTTGGAGCTTAAAGTTCTTCTATGGAGGTTATTTGCCTCAAAGAGTGAGCAGAGTGACTTTTGTGAAATGGGTCCTTTGCTGTATTTCTGTCCCTCTTCCCATCTTTTACCATCTGTTGAGCTGTTGTTCCCAGATGAGAAGAAATCATGGCAACCCTTCCACAGTGAGCAATAATCTAGATCCTAGACTGCCCATGATATTGTCCTTCCAGTGATTCCCAGATTTTCCTTAGTCAGTACCTGGCTCAATTACTAAATAGAAGAATATAATTGATCATTCTGGAGCCCACAGTTTTTTTTTTTAAACAGCAGGAGCTGAGTTATATAAAAATAGCTAGAGAAGAACAAGATTCTGGTCTCTATTTTACTGTATTTCAGAGTATGACGTGTCAAGACAAGGATAACTTTCACTTCTCCTCCCCTTCCCCATATTCATTCCTGAAGTGAGGAGCACTTTGGAATGAATATGCAACATTTTTCAGTAGAATAAATGTAGTTGATTTATGCTGTGAAAGGCTGTCAATAATAATTTAATGTCTTATAGATGTTGTACCCTTAAGAATCTGAGTATCTCATTCTATCCAGTGATTTGCTGAATGGGTTCAGCAGCAAAGCCCCTTAGGTAACTCCTTCAAATGCAGCCTTGAGTCTGGGGTTGAGGAAATAGTAGGAAAGACACAACGAACATGAGGGAAGGAGAGAAGAGAAACGATTTGAGTGAAGTAAATAACACGTAGGCATTTGTATGGGCTGAAAAAGATACCTGCATATTCTCATTACTCTTGTGTTCCCATGACTATCTAACAGCAAATGTATTTGTTCTTCTGGTAATACGCTGCACCAAAGGTTCTTCCAGACATTAGCAAGAAAAGAAATAGACCTCTCTTCTTCTAGTATACAGTCTCATTCCTGTCTATGTCTTCAATATTGTGTTTAACCTTGCCCTATGGGGATGTTTGTGCTCTGATCAAGCCGATGACGACCAAGCTGATGTTAGTATCAATTGACATAAATTAAATTTAAATGGAATTTGCCATTAAGAGGGCCCATGAGAGGGTCTCAGTTTTATTGCTGTCTCAAAACTATTCAGTTGCAACCTGTGAAATGTCTATCAGGGTGATAGCAATTTATTTTAATTTGCATTTCTTTAATGTCATGAGTTTTAACATCTTCTCAAATGTTTACGGGCCATTTCTGTTTTTCTTTGTGTTTGCCTTTTGTAGTTACCTTTTCATATTTTTTTTTACAAGATTTCCTGTTGCATTTTTTCCCTTATTGGTTTGTAAGAGGTTTTTATGTGTTAAGAAATGTATTTTTATCTGTCATTTTTGTTATACTTATTTTTTTCTCCTAGGTTGCTTTGTCTTTTGACTTACTATGAATATACACTCTGGCGTAAATCTAGTAAGATTAATAACAGAAGATGGTAACCTTGTTGAATAGAAAATAATCTTACAAAATTCATTAGGTTTTATCTGTACTGGAAATAACTTGTACTGAAAATATAAAAAATAAAACAATAAAAGTGTATAATACTCTGGAATAAACTTAGACTGCTTAGTGTCTCTATACAAAAATCTTTGTATTAAGAAATATAAAAAGATCTGAACAATATTCAACTCATACTATGTTCCAGGATGTGAAAAATTAATTTTCTATCCCCAAATATATACATTTAATGAAGTGCTACTTTACATGTTTTTACTTTTGAGACAGAATATCAAATCTACAATTCAAATGGACAAATAAATATTGGAGAATAGCTCCCAAAGTTATGGAACAATCAAATAGTGAAAGAGTTCTTGGCTTACCGGATACCGAAACTGTCTTCAGAATCAGGATAATAAAGAAGTATGATAACAGCAAAGGAATAGATAAATAAGTCAGTAGGAGAAACAATACCCAGAAATATATCTAGTGTATACAGACATGTAATGTGTGACAAATGTGTTACTTTAACTCAGTTATTGAAGAGGCTGATTTATTTCCTAAGTGGTGCTGGCATCTTTCCTAAGATGGTTATCCATGAGGAAGAATACATGCATAGACTCACATCATGGAGAAAATGAAATGTAGCATAAACAATAACATTAATACGAAAAAAAAATCCAAAAGAAAACACATAAAGACACTTAAAAATTGTGGAGTGAAGGATACCTTTTCGAGCAAGAAAGCAACCCTCAAAACTTTAAAACAAGAAGCAAATTTGACCGCACAATGACTACAAATTGTGTAAACCCAAAGAAAATGTAGGTTAAGTTAAAAGCAATAGTGTGGGGAAACATTTACGGTATTTATGTCAGATTAAGGTTAACATGCAGAATTCATAAAGAGTTCCTCCATACTGATAAGTAAAAGAGAAGTAATAGAAAAGAGGCACAGTATATAAATAGGCAACTCAGCCAAGAGGAAATGCAAATGCTAGTAAATTAGAAAAAATGCTTATGCTCCATTTTCACAGAAAAATGTAAATTAAAAACTACAGATTCTACTTTTTGCCCATCAGACTGTCAAAAAGTAGAAAGTGATAAAGCTTCATGCGGTGAAAAAGGTGGGCAAAAGGTACTCCTATATCACTGGTAGTGGTGATTGTCAGGGAATAACAATTAAAATTAGTAATTAAAAATATCTATACCCTTTGGTTAAGCAATCCCATTTTTGGTAGTCATTTCTTATAGAAACAAAGACACTGACTGTAAATGCTAATTAGTAGATAACTCCAATTTCATTCTGTAAAAGAATGTAAGGATACTACTCTACAATAAAATTTATTGAATTTTTTTTGTGGTGACAAAAGCCCAGAAACATTAATATTCATTCACAGGGAAATGGTTAAAAATTGTTCAGCAGGCTTGAGAGTCAATCTCAACTAGGGTTGAGAATAAACCAGGGTTTCTCTCTCTCTCTCTGTTTTGTTTTTGCTTGCTTGTTTTTCAGAGCAGAAGACTAACTGATCGACCTCCAGAAAACAAAAACAAAAACAATTTTTCCAGCTTTGAGCTACAGTTGACACATACCAATTATTAGGTATTTTTAATGCCATTGGTAATTCTATGGGACATCACATGGTTATCGCAAAATAAGTCTGATCCATGTTTATTGACCCGAAGGGATGACCATAACATGTTTCTGAATAGGAAACGTAACAGGGATGAGTATCTTATGATCTTATTATGGTTCAGACAGAAGATAAAAAGAAAACTAGATGTAATTAGAGACGGGGCCCAGAAAAAGACAGAGTGAAGAAAGGAAAAATACTCTAGCCAAAGGGAAAAAGTGGCACAATGTTAAGTAGAGGAAATTCTACCTATGGTATTAGTCCTTATGCACACATGGACAAGAGCAGGAGGTATAAAATGAGTGGGTACATGGAGAAAGAACTTGAGGGTGTTTAGAGCTCTGAGCTCTTTCGCACATTGAAAACTCCAACCTAACTTGATTTTACCCAACATTTCTCAAATTTATTTCACTATAACTTCTTCTTCTTCTTCCTTCCTCCTTCCTCCTCCTCCTCCTCCTCCTTCTTCTTCTTCTTCATCATCATCATCATCAAATAACATTTAACATCCAGTTGAAGGGCATGTGGTGTAAATGCTGCTCTGGAAAGTGGTGACCATGTGGCAACACTTCCCCCTATGGTCACATTCCAGGACAAATCCCCTAATAGGCATTTGTTACTATTTCTTAGCTTATAAACTTGCATTGACCTTTTGGCTTCATAGTGACTCTCAACCCTAAAACAGGCCATGCATCAGTCGTTTCCAGCAATGGCAGTGCAGCCTTGGGGTAAAGAGCCAAGCTTTAGTTACTAAACCTCTTCTAAGTCTTAGTTTCTTCATCTGTAAAATGGGGATGATAATCCCTTGGTTTTGTTGTAAGGACTCCATAAAGTAACATATATAATTCTCATGACACATAGAAGTGGTCAGTGAGTAATAGCATTATTGAGACCTGTGTTTCCTCTGTCTCCCTGGTTGTATTTTTTTTAATGTTTATTTATTTTTGAAAGAGAGACAGAGAGCTGCGTGAGTGGGGGAGGAGAAGAGAGAGAGGGAGACAGAGGATCTGAAGCAGGCTCTGTGCTGAAATCAGAGAGCCCGATGCAGGCTCAATGCAGGACTCAAACTCATGAACCGTGAAGTCATGACCTGAGCCTAAGTCAGATTCTTAACCGACTGAACCACACAGGCACTCCAACCTGGTTGTATTTTCAACAATTTCTTGGATGAGGATTCAGGGAAAGCCATTATTACTCCCCCAGCAAGGCTCTCCATGATTCAAGTTTTAACGGCCAGGCATTACATGAAAGAGAATACACTGAATAACTGGGTTGGAAATCTCACAGTGATGGGATCATTATTTTATTTATTGGTATTTATTTTATTGATAACAACCTGTGGCAGAGACTGCCATTTGCTCCCTAATCTCTGTTATCCCCTTCTCCTTAGTAAAATAATTCCAGCATTTTTCTGGATGGGCAATGTGCCCGGCTGAATGACTACACTGCCCTACCTCTCCTGCGGTATGGTAGACTTGTCACTACATGGAACTGTTATGACTTCCTGGAGGCCACCTAAAGAGAACTGGATCATCTGGGGGTAACATTTATCTTGCTTTCCCCTCCTTACCAAACACTGAAACTCCAACAATATTACACAATGAGATAATCTTAAAAAATAGAAGCCACCTGCTAGAATGGTGTAACAGAAAGGTTCAAAAACCCCATGTTCTTTATTACCATGGAGCCGCCATACCAGCTCTGAGATGCCTGTCTCTGGATGTTTTTTACCCAAGGGAGAAATAATCTGTAGTGTCTGGGCTGTTCTTATTTTGGGGTTCTTGTTATACGCAGCCATACCTAATGTAACTGATATATCACCACCTCCTGAAGTCCTGCAGTTTAAAGGCTTGTCAGGAATGAGGAAGAGGTTTAAAAAATGGTATTGTGCTATTTTCTGAGAAGAATTAAATAAAATTTAAAATTACGATATCAACCACAATAATTCCTGGCACAATTTTGGTAAAATTGTTGGATATGCCAGAGCAGGGTCTGGATCAATTTCACCACAAAATTTCCTAGGAATGCACAATTCAGGTCAAGGCTTTCAAGGCAAGTGCAGAGGTAACACAGCAAAGATTATTGAATAGACAACTGCCTAGGTTGCAAGGGCTGAAGCTGTGATGTTTCCTGAAGCTCCCAGGGACTCGGGGCTCAGGAAAGGAAAGTGAAAAGGACATGAGAAGGAAAGTGAAGGCTTGTTGGAGTGGATCAGCTTATACCTATCATCAGACTGATACACTTCCAACAGCACCTTGGACAGTTACAAGGAATAAATGGATCCTTGGATCCTAGAAAGCAATAAAAGAAACTTTTATTAAGCTAATTGGTTACCCTTACCCGTCAGAACCTCTGGTAAGAGGTTAAGAACACAGCTCCCTGGGCTCTAAGCCAGATCTATTCAATCAGAATCTCTGAGAACAGAGTCTAAGAATTTTAAAGTGCTCCAGAAGACTTTGATGTACAACCAGGTAGAGAATCACTTAGCTAATGCACAATTTGCCTCTGGTACTTTAATTCTCTTGTTTAAGCCTTACGAAAACCACATGAGGCTGATTTGTTTTTTCCATTTTGGAGATAGAAAAAATAGAGCCCAAAGGAATTACATAACATCTCTAATAATCCAGGAAAAAGTAGCATTGCTCAGGTTCTTTCCATGGATTGTTTGCTTCTAGAACCCTTCTAGAGTAGGTTAAAGAGCTGTAATATAGCTGGGCTTATATCAATTTATTAGGTTTTTAGGGGAGAGGGAATTCTGGGTCTGTTTTGGATATTCAACTGTAAAAATGCACTTTTACCAATTTTAGCACTTTTTTTCAGTGAGGCTTGTCTCATATCATTTTCTGGTAGGCTTTCAGGTTCTGGTGAGGGCTATGATTAAAGAGAGCAGGAAGCAACATAATTTATGGAAGAAGGCTTCATTGTTGCATATTTGTTACTGGGAATTATGAAGCAAAGAAATCTCAGTTTAATAAAGAGATTTTACTTTGTCTTATGACCTGCAATCTGGTAAAGAAGGAAGAAACAAACATACGAGTATGCACAAGAAAATAAGGCCAATATCATTAAACATCCAAATGGGCCTAATGAGAATAAATACACTTACAAATATGTAACAGATCCTTGTAACTAGGAACTGACAGTAATGGGGAAGAGTTCAATCAGACATGCTCAGTTCTCATAAACCCCACTGAGACAATTGTAAATTGTTTTCTATTTCCTTTTAAGGGGTGTAAATGCCCAAGTGTGTGAAGTATTTTCATCAGAGATACGCTCTGACACGTCAGCAATAAAACGTCTTCTGATCTGAGGACTAATATTTCAATTGCCTGAAAGTCTCACTCCTATTGAGTTATATTTTAACTATTTTCATAAAGTCTCTTAGTAATCTACTGATGCATATGTACTGTGATCACCACTGAGAAAACTATGAGTGAAACTCTAGATGTGTCTCTGCTATTCCTGAGGGCCTGGGATGACCTTGACCATTCAACCTGAACCCAAACACAAATGCCTGCTCTTCCCAAACATGAGCCAATTACTTTGCAAATTTGAACATTAGATCAAATTTAAACTCATACTTGATATATTTTTTAAATCAATGTTGACCAGTAAGCAATCCTTAGGGAATTATGGACTAAGAGGGAAAAAAATATATATATATATTGGGATTAAAGCTTGCATAAAGAGAAATTCATATATGCAGAATTCTACTGTGTAATATACACAATAAGAAGAACAGAAAGGAGGATAAAAACTATAAATTGACATAAACTCAAGAAACAAAACACATTCATGTAGACACATGTTTACGTAGCAAAACAAACTAGAAATCACTAAAATGAGAAATATGTCACACGTTTTAAAAACAGAAACTTTTTTTCATAATATAATTAATTATCTTCTTTTATTTTTAGACATATGTGTTTCTATTTATGGCTATAGTTTTAGAGAAAATTGCCTCTGGCATTTTAATCAATTAGCTTTTTTTCTTTGATTATGACTCTTGAATGATTACTTTCCATTCATGAAGCCAGTTTCTTGTTCTTATTACTTCATGCAATATTCTTCCAGTCAAAAAAATATTCTTCAGGTCAAAGTCTTCAAAGAAAACTTCACACAAATCAAAATATGTTTTCTAATTTCTTTGGCCAAATTAAAACATCTAACATCATTTTATATCTAATGTTAGAAGAGATTATTTTACATAATTTTGAGAATGGCTACATGGCAGTTAGTAAATATCAGAAGATACTGGAAGTTTTACTGCAGTGAAAATCAATGGGGGCGGTCTTGTACCTTTCCAGCTTTATCGAGATATGATTGACATATAACATGGTGTAAGTTTAAGATGATTGGATAGGTGAATATACTGCAAAATGATCACCACAATAAAATTAGTTAATACATTATCTCACAAAATTATCTTTTTTTTAGTGGTGAGAATCTTTAGGATCTATTCTCTTAATAACTTTCACGTATACAATATAGTGTTAACTATAGTCATCATTCTGTATACTAGATCCCCAGAACTTATTCATCTTAGAACTGGAAGTTTACAAACTTTGATCAACACCTCCCATGCCTCCTGACCCCCCATTCCTCCTGACCCTTGCCTCCTAACACCCATCTACTCTTGTTTCTAGGAGTTTGGCTTTTTAAGATTCCACACATAAAGCAGATCATACAGTATTTGCCTTTTCTTTGTCTGACTTGTTTCGCTTAGCATAATGCCCTCAAGATTCATCCATGTTGTCACAAGTGGCAAGACTCCCTTCCTATTTTTGGCTGAATAATGTGGTTGATAATATTATATATTTCATATATTATATATTATACACATAATCACATTTTCTGTATTTATTCATTGTCGATGTCTTGACTGTTGTGAATAACATGGCAATAAACATGGATGCAGATGTCTCTCAGACATAGTAATTTCAGTTCCTTTGGATATATACCCAGAAGTGGGATTTCTGGATCATATGGTAGTTCTACTTTTAGTTTTTTGAAAAACCTCAGTACGGTGTTTCTCAGTGGTGATACCAATTTGCATTCCCACCAACAATGCACAAGGGCTCCATATCCTCTCCAGCACTTGCCTTCTCTTGTCTTTTTCATAATAGCCATTCTAACAGGTGTGAGGTGTTATCTCACTGGGGTTGTGAAATCCATTTTTTTGATGACCAGTGATGTTCAACACCTTTTCATGTACCTGTTGGCCACTGGCCATTTGTCTTCTTTGGAAAAATATCTATTCAGGTTCTTTGCTAGTTTTTTATTTGTTTTTCAGCTATTGAGATGATGAGTTCTTATATATTTTGGATATTAATCCCTTAACAGATATATGGTTTGTGAATATTTTCCCCATTCTGTAGGTTGCCTTTTTGTTTTGCTTATATTGCCGTACAGAAGCTGTTTAGTTTGATGTGGTTCCAGTTACTGATTTTTCCTTTTGATGCTATGCTTTTGTTTTTGTATCCGAAAAACCATGGCCAAGACCAAAGTTGAGGAGCTTTCCCCTAAATTTTCTTCTGAAGTTTTATAGTTTCAGGTATTACATTTAAGTATTTGATCTACTACAAGTTAATTTTTCTGATCAGTGTTGAGATGGGGTCCGTGTTCTTTCTTTTGCATGTAGATATCCTGTTTTCTCAACACCATTTGTGGAAGAGACTATCCTTTCCCCATTGAGTATTATTGGCTTCCTTGTCAAGTATTAGTTGACTACATATGTGTGCTCTAGATTTTGTTCCATTGGTCTGTTTGGCAATATCTGCTTTCACTTATGTCTTTTTTGTGTGTGTGAGAGAGAGAGAGCAGGGGAGAGGGACAGAGGGAGAGAAAGAATCCTAAGCAGGCTCCATGCTCAGTGCAGAGCCCAACATGGGCTCGATTCCACGACCCTGGGATCATGACTTGAACCGAAATCAAGAGTCAGACTCTCAGCCGACTGATGAGCCACCCAGGTGCCCCTTGCCTATGTCTGTTTTTATGCCAATACCATACTGTTTTACTTGCAATAGTTTTATAACACAATTTGAAATCAGGAAGTGTGATGCCTCCAGGTTTGTTCTTTCTCAAGATTGCTTTGGCTACTCAAGGACTTTGTGGTTACATATGATTTTTTAGAATTGTTTTTTTTTTAATTTCTGTGAAATATGTCATTGAAATTTTGATAGAGATTCCATTGACTCTATAGTTAGCTTTGGGTAGTATGGACATTTAAAAATTTTACTTCTTCTGATCTATATATGTGGAATATCTTTCCGCTTAATTGTGTCTTCTTTATTTCATCAATGTTTTATATTTTCTATGTAAAGATCTTTCACCTCCTTGGTTAAATTTATTCCTGAGTGTTTTATTCTTTTTGATGTTGTTCTAAGTGGGATTGTTGTTTCTGTTTATTTTTCACATAGTTCATTGTAGGTATATAGAAATGTAACTTATTTTTGCCTGTTGATTTTGTATTCTTCAGCTATACTGAATCTGTTAGTTTCAACAGTTTTTTGGTGGAGTCTTTAGGGTTTTCTACATAATAGATCAGATCATCTACAAATAGAATTTTCCTTCTTCCTTTCCAATTTGGATGCCTTCTATTTCTTTTTCTTGTCTAATTACTCTGGCTAAGAATTCCAGTACAGTTTGGGCATCTTTGTCTTGTTCCTGATCTCAGAGGAAAAGCTTTCAATTTTTTACTACTAAGTCTGTCATATATGGACTTTACTACATTGAGGTACATTCCCTCTATGACCACTTTGTTGAGTTTTTATCACAAATGGATGTTGAATTTTCTCAAATGCTTTTTCTGCATACTATTGGAGTGAACATATGATTGATTTGTGGATATTGAACCATACTTGCATCCTTGAAATATATCCTACTTGATCATGGTATATGATCCTTTTATTGCACTATAAAATTCAGTTTGTTCATATTTTGTTGAGGATTTTTGCACCTGTCTTTACTAGGGATATTGGCCTGTATGAATAAATATATAAATATAAATATAAATATAAATATAAATATAAATATAAATATAATTTTGTAGTGTCTCGGTCTGGTTTTGGTATTAAGGTAAGGTTGGCCTCATAAAATGAGTTTGGAAGTGTTCTTTCCTTTTCAATTTTTGGGAAGATTTTGAGAAGGAATAGCATTAGTTCTTTAATGTTTGGTAGAATTCACCAGCACAGCTGTCTGGTTATGGATTTTTCTGTCTTAAGAGGTTTTTGATTACTGATTCAATCTCTTTATGAGTAATTGGTCTGTTCAGATTTTCTATTTTTTCATGACTGAGTCTTGGCTGGTTGATGTTTCTAGAAATTTGTCTATTTATTTTAGGTTGCCCAATTTGTCGGTGTAAAAATTTCCATAGTAGTCTCTTAAAATCCTTTACATTTGTGCAGTATCAGTTGTAATGTCTCCTCTTTCATTTCTAATTTTGAGTCCTCTCTCTTTTTTCCTTGGCTGGTGTAGCTGAAGATTCGTCTGTGTTGTTTGTTTCTAACAAAACAGCTTCTCATTTGAATGATCTTTCCTATTGCCTTTTTGGTCCTTACCTCATTTATTTCTGTTCTGATCTTCTGATCTTTGTTTTTTTTCTTTCTATTAATTTTATGCTTAGTTATTCTTTTTCTAGTACCTTTGGGGTGTGAGTTTATGTGGTCTAATTGAGATAATTTTTTCTTTAATGTAAGCATTTATTGATATAAAATTCCCTACTGTATTGCATAAGTTTTGGTTTGTTGTTTCCACTTTATCTGGATATTTGTACCTTATGCTTTACCCCCTTTTTAAGGTTTGATCCTGATATAGGACATATCCCACATTCAGGGATTGAAATCCTTTTTTTCTTTCTTCTTGTGGAATAGAAACTTAACCTTATATCATATTGTTAGTTATTTATTTATCACTTGAATCTGTGGTTAATTACCTAAGTTTTTATTCTTGGTGTATAAAAACCCAGTCATGTAGATCCTAGAAAAATATTTTCTTTCCCTGAAGTCTAGCTTTCTAGACTAGTCTCTCTCTCTGAAATTAAAAGAATGTAACGAAAACTTTGTGTTGTGATTTAAGACATCCAGTGGTTTCTGCCATCCTCTTTTCTCATATCAGCTTCATATCCTGGTTTTAATAATGAGGAGGCCATATGGGAAAGAAAAAGTTCCAGTTATAGAGAAGGGAAAACATATCATGTTGTAATTCAAAACATTAGTCTATTATTAAAATATGTGATATCTATATCCTTTTACATATTTATGAATTGACAAAACATTTTTTAAATCTAATTGGTTGTTTACATATACCCTTGTAGGTAATGTCATATGTCTCCAAAACAGCATATCATGGAGATTTTCCAAGTTATTAAACATATATCATCAGTTTGGTTTACAGCACAGATTTACACTCCATGGATATATGATTATTTAATTCATTTCCTGCTTATAGCTCTTTAGGTTTCATTTAGCTTTTCATTATATAATTTTTATATTATAAACAATGATGGAACTCCTTCAGTTTACTTGTCTTTCCCACTTGATGGTTGGAACACTGTGTTCTCTTTATATATCCACTTTTATATTCTTAAAAAGTTAAGCCATACCTAGTACATATTAGGAACTCGACTTATACATATTTAATAAATGAATGAATGAATTTATTACTCTCACATACCTGATAAACTCTGTTGAGTATATTTTAACTGAATGCTTAGTGAGACAGAGATATAAATTGATATGTGAAATATAGAGAGGAAAAGAAGTTATACTCTATGATACATTGATTCGAATATGAAGAGCATAAAAAGAAAAATCTGCTCAAGGTACCATCAAGTATGAAAATATTTTTTGGTTATACGTGCACATTAAACCTCTTGAAAAGGGGAAGTTCTTCAGCAATTTGGTAAATACACATACACTTTGCCAGGGTATGTCTGTACTGCAAGTAGAAGTAAGTAGGAGAGCACCAGGTTAATCTCAAGAAGAGAATGATTTACCAAGGCTTGCAAAAGCTAGCTCAAGAATGTATTTCACATTGACATGGTTTATATTCACCCAGATGGTATAATTTTAAGACCTTGGTAATACCACCCCCCCCCTCATAGAAATATCCCACCAAGAGCTTATCACTGGTGCCTGACATTCCACTGTTGTCAGTTAATCCCTTTAGGTTACTAAAATTATTTTTGAAATGTGTATACTCTTGAGAAATCATTTTAATAACTGCAAGACATTTCAAATGAGAGCCATAAGGATGACAGTCATGGAGAATATAGGAGAGAAGAAGAAAGGTCATTTGTATCAGAGAATGAAGAGCCAATGGCCGTACTTATGCTACCAGATTCCATAGGTCTAATGAGACCATGGATCTATGTGCTACCTTACTAAATGGACCTTTGGTGTTCACCTCTGGGACTAACTATTCACTTTTTTTTTAAAAATTCAAGTTAGTTAACATATAGTGCAGTATACTATTCACAACTTTTTTTTTTAAATGTTTTTATTTATTTTTGAGACAGAGAGAGACAGAGCATGAATGGGGGAGGGTCAGAGAGAGGGAGACACAGAATCTGAGGCAGGCTCCAGGCTCCGAGCTGTCAGCACAGAGCCATGACCTGAGCCGAAGTCGGACGCTTAACCGTCTGAGCCACCCAGGCGCCCCTACTATTCACACCTTTTAAAGTGTTCTGGTCACAAAAGAGAAGTACATGCTGATTTCTCACAAATCCCTAGCGTCAGTTCGAATCTCCCAAACTCTACGTGTCTCTAGATAGTCTTCACGATATCTCTGTTGGGATGATGTACAGATCGGTCAAGCTCAAACTTCTTTCCACAAACTTCACATTGCAAATGTTGTAATCAATGCTTTTTACCTAATACTTGCTTCATAACTATTTATTGAATGAATGAATGTAGAATTTTTGTGTAAATCAACCTGCTAATACCACAGGTTATTATTTGAGACATGTAAACCTGGTAAACGATAGATTGCCAAATCGAGAGAAGATTTTAGCCATCATCTAATTCAGCTCCCTCCTTTCATTTGTGAAGAAACTGTGCCCTTGGAGGCAAGTATATTTTATTAGGTGGCAGTCATGGGAATAGAACCTGGATCTTTTCATCTAAATCACAAGTACATTCAAGTCTTAATTCTACATAGTCATTGGGAGCATTCATTGCCTAATTACTTTCTGGCTTAATCCTTCCTTTATACCCAAAAGCATTATTCAGCTTCACAGCTACTTTGTATCAATATCAACTTAAGTTATTAATCCCTTTGCTGGTTTTAGATTCAATTTATATCATGAAGTCTTATTTTTTTTTTACACTATTTCCCTTTTCAGAAAAAGTACAACTGAAATTATTCAAAAATGTCCCTTAGTTAACATGATATGCTTTGGGAATCCCCCAGAAAATATGCTCATTTTAAATGGTACTGATTTCCTCTCAATGCACAGAAGTCCTTGTCACTTTGTAAAATATCTTGTGCAGTGGGAATCACTTTTTAAAAAGGTCAAAAATCTTTAGGGTTTAGTGAATCAATACCATCTATTCAGGGATGAACCAGCGCTTGCCTATTCATGACAGAAGATGGACACATTTGCAAAAGCAATAGAAGGTGATTCTACGAGACTGGTGACACATTTTAATTTCATGTAGAATTGGATACAAACTTGCTACACTTGAACAGATAAAGAGACAAAATGTCAGCCTAAAAATTTTGGAGAACAGGATGCTTGAGGTCAATCTCAACAGAAAGATAAGTGTTATAAAAGAAAGCTGATTAAAAACTCACTTCGAAATCTGTGATCGCTTCTTCTCTGGAAGCAATCTAAAGGTCCAGGCACATGCTGGTGCCATGCTTTCTCAACACTAAGGTGGGCTATCGGTGAACTCTGAATAATATATTGATCAAATACATAAATGGAGGTATAAACGATTTAAGACTGATTCCTATCTAATTCTCTGAACTAATCTATGAAAGTCTAACTTCTAGCAGTTTGTCTCAAGAGGGTGTGTTTAAACTATTTTAATTAAAAATAAAGCATGAAATTTAACAGACATGTTGGAAGTAAAATGTTTGTTTTCACTTTTGTAGTCTATTGTACACATTGACTGTTATTTTAAACCTCTTAAAAAAACACCTTCCTTTTAATTCTTCTGGTGGTTATAAACCACAGTAGTATTTTCCTCAGAGCTAAATTCAGGCTTCAATATCCCATCCTAAACCTTCATCCCATTAGACAGGAAATAGAACAATACTCATAGGGTAATGTCAACATGTTGGGGTAGTTATTCTTTTATGGTTTACAATTTGGGGTGCACAGCCTTCTCAAATCACCTAATGTTTTCTGAATGTCAACTCTGTGCACACGAATTACACTTTTTTTTTATAGTTTATTTATTTATTTTGAGAGAGACAGAGATAACGTGAGTGGGGGAGGGGCAGAGAGAGAAGGAGACCGAATCCCCAGCAGGCTCTGCACTATCAGCAGAGAGCCCGATGAGGGGCTGGAACTCACAAAACCATGAGATCATGATCTGAGCCAAAATCTAAAGTCAGATGTTTAACCTACTGAGCCACGCAGGTGCCCCCATGAATTACACTTTGATTGAAGGGTGTAGGCTGCTTCCTCTCAGGTAAAGAATGGAACTGCATCTGAGCCACACAAACATTAAATTAGAATTACAGGCTAAATAGAACTCAGTGAACTTTATTTTTATTCTCTTAATGTTCACATAATCCCCAGCTTTTATAATCATAGGACACATGAGCTGACCTCTGTGGTTTGCCTTCTTTCTATAATCTTCTAACTCAGTCATCCAACTTCTGCATGGGACACCTTTAGTGATGGGTGCAGATGATTTCTCAAACAGGTTCTTTCCTGTTCAGACAATTTGCATTTCAGAACTTTCTGCCTTTACTTTTTAAAATCACTGACCAATGGCATCTAATTGGCATTCTGTTTAATACCAAATTCTCTGGGACTGAACTGAGATGCAATGAAAAGAAGAACTGGGATTTCCCAGAGGATAGGATATATAGTCAACATTATAATGTATAAATAATGCTAAATGAAACCAACAGGTTTGACCAAACATAGCTTCTTTCCCCCCCAAAATGGCAATCTAGACATTAGAATACAATTTACAAAGAAATATCTGTTCCAGCCAATCCAAGGATACCCCCAAGAGACCAAGCAGCCACTGATGCTTTCTGAGGGCTCTCAAACTCCCCTCCTAAGACAGTAACCTCCTAAGACAGTAACCTCTTCATCACCTACTGGGTGAGCTATCTGGATGCCTACTGGCCACCCCATGGAGCTCTGTCATCTCCACCTGTGCAATCTCCTTATTTGAGTCTTCTTTTTCATGGTAGACCCATTTCTTTGTTCTTGAGTAGAGAGAATGGACTAATGCATGTACACACATACCAGAACATTACTCTACTTCTAAGATTAATCTGCTCTTCAGGTTTACTGTTTCCTCCACAATGCCCATTCTAGTTCTCTCCTCCATCTCAAGACAGTAGAAGTCCACAGCTTGGGTCCAGCAAATGCTGGTCTGAAGGGGCTGGGCTGGCAGGCAGGGAACAGATGATTAGCAAGTAGTGACAGGATCGTAGAGCCACAGGGTACCAAAGGCTTAGCAGGAACCCTCAGGGCACAAGAGAAGCACCCACAAGGGTATGGAGGCTGCAGAGGGAATAGGGGTGGAGGCTTGTACAGTGCTGGCCCCCTTAGAGGGCTCAGGTTTCTAAGGAAAGGTCATATCATGAGGAGGCTGTAAGGTGGATGAACAAGGACACACTCTATATCTTTGCCTCTGGTAGAGCTAGGCTGATGTCCTCACACCCACACAAAGACCCCAAGCGGCCGATGGAAACCACAGGAGAGCCCCTTCCTCCTGCAGCGTCCCTCCCGCACCCTCGGATGCTGTGCTCCCTCTAAAGGAGAAGTACTCAAAGAGAGAACAATAACATTATCACAGAGAAGATACTGAAACAGATATCACTCGGCAGGAGCTGAGAGTCATTGATTTGATGACTGGCATGGACAATGAGACTCAAATAGATTCAAGCCAACTTCTGGCCATGAAGTGTGGTCTTCATGGAATCAGGGCTTTCTGCTGGAGACGTTACCTCCCGCTGGAGTTAGAAGGTCAGCAGAAAGCCAGAATTGGACAAAGTGGGAGCAAGATCGGAGAAATTTAGAGCTAGAGAACATAATATGAGAAAATACGAGGCATTTCACTTTGAGTTTGAATACACCTTATTGAAAGAAGTGTGCCTTTGTTTGGTTGTTGAAATAACATCAACAAGAGACCCTAATGATAGTGGATATAGGTACGTGGTAGTTCTGGTTATAACACATCCACTTTTAGATTGAAAGTTGACTGTGGATTAATCAGTGAATCAACCGTAAGTAACAGTGTTACTATGACAAAATAAATTGTGTGTTTAAAAATGATCAATTTGTAAATAGAATGTAGTCAGTTTTAGGCTGGGGAATGCCTTTTGTTATCAATTAAATATATGGTTTATATGGTTCAAGTTTAAATCAAAGCTATCAGAATATGATAATAATGCAGTAAATACCAAGTTGTTAATCACTACAATTTGATTTGGGGAAATATCACGCATTGTTTTCCAATGGCGCAGGTTCAAACAATAACATAATTGTAATGATTGATAGCGGCACCATTAAAACTGCAGAATGACTTTTCTTCATAGAATAAAGGTTCTAAACTTCTCCATAAAATGTTGTTGTGATTCTGAGCATTGCTGCCACCTTTTTAACAGTCTCCAGCCCAAAACAATAAAAGAAAACAATCTTTCAAGAAGTAGTAAAACTATATGACAAGTAATAAAGAAAAAAATGCAAAATTCTAAGGTGCATATTATTGAATACAGATATTCAAGTTTAAAGCATTAAAAAAAACACCCTGCCATTTCAACAGGAAGAAAAGAAAACAAAAAGAGGCACAAATTTAGAAATTACGATTGAAGCTAAGTTCCGAATTCAATTAGAGATTATGGCACATAGATTCTCAACTTGTAAAAGTGAATTGCACCAATCAGGATGGGGAACAAGATGTAGTAAGATAAAACACATTTGTTCCTACCTGGAATCTGGGAGTTTTATTACCTCTCTTCATCGCTAGACACAATAGAGCACAAGGTACCCACAACTGATGGTACATTTCAAAGTAATTGCTAATGTCTACATTTCAGGTATTTAAGTTTTAACTATTGAAATAAATTGATTTCTTTATTCTCTTCCAAAAATTTTTACAAAAATATTTTGAAATTATTTTATGTTCACAGGAGATTGGAAAGATCGTACAGAGCGTTTCTGGTACCCTTCACCCAGTTTCCCCCAATGGTCCCATCTTACACAGTTATAGTACAGTAGCAAAAGCAGGAAATCGAAATTGGTATGCTGTGTGTGTACAGTTTTATATCATTTTACCACATACATAGATTTGTGTAGCCATCCACTGCAGCCAAGATATAAAACTATTCCATCAGGACAAAGATCTCTCTTTTGCTACCCTTTAGACTTCCACCTGCCTCCTTCTTCCTGCCCTCCCTAACCCTTGGCAACCATGAATTGTTTCTCATCTCTATAATTTCGTCATTTGGGGGATATTATACAATGGAATCATACAGTATATGAACTCTGGGCGTGGCTTTTTGTTTTTACTCAGCATTATGTCTTTGAGATGCACCTAAGTTGTGTGTAGCAACAATTTGCTCATTTTTATTGCTGAGTATTACTTATTCTCACAATGCCTTTTGACTGATTTAGATTTTGGTTGCTGGCATGGTCTCTCTTGCTCTAATGAGCTGTGGGAAGATTTATCCAGATATCACTAGCACATCAGAGGAGTACAATAGCCAGCAGACATGAAATACTAGGAGAAATGGAGACGTATTTCAAAGTCTTCCAGGCTTGTGAGGCAAAAGTACTGGAGGCTAAAAAAAGCCATAGGTAAATATTTAAAACTGATATTGCTTTGAAATTTAGAATTCAAGAAGGGTTAGAAGGAATATTCTATATGATATTCACATAAGGAACACGGTTAGATTAAGCTGGTTTTGATAACAAAGATTAGTGAGAAGGATGTGATGTTTCCCTTAGAAATTACTTATCAAAAAACCCCCACTCAGTGTCAGTTGTATTCCTTCCTAGAAAACATTTGAATATGTACACTTTTAAATAAAAAGATTTCTTTTCATAAATAAGATGCATAGAAACATTAATGAATAAACCTTGAATCTTCTTGAAAATTTCCAATTTATAGTTGAGACATTAGGAATGATACCAAGATCCACCACCTGGTGGCAGTATATCCCAACTGCATACTTCAAGTGGGTGAGTGTTGTGAGTGGGGCAGGAAAAGATGGCAGCTTCTTCAGACCTAAACCTGCCCACCCTGAGGTTTAGAGGCGGCACAAAACTTCACACCAGCTAATCTGTGGCTGGCTAGGTTGTTTCTATCTGTGATTGGACAAAGGGTGTTGGACACATAGTATACTTTCATGCAAAAACAAAACGAAACAGAACAAAACAAAACAAAACAAAACTTTGAAACCTCTTCTGGCCTGTATTCCTTTTCCAAATTCCAAACTGTACCCAGTCGTGTAATTAATTAAAGTAGAGCTAGAAATTTACACAGCATTTCTCAACATACATGTATGGCACCATGCCGAAGTATAACACAGTAAAAGAACTTCTAAAGAGTGTAAAAATAAAACAGCTTTCTTTACCCCAGCAGAATACTAAAGATTTCTCCAGTGGCTAAAATAGAGTGTTTCTGCAATGAGGAACACCAGTTACAAGAGAAAATGGAGAATCTATACTGAACATAGTTCTATTAAGTGAAGGTAGGCATATGTGATACTGATAATTTCTAGTCCTGTTCTCTTACGTGGCTTAACAGCCAGTCTTTTATCCTTAGAACAGGAGAGTGGAAGGGTCTCCTCTGGAGATCTGATCAATCAAGAGGAAAGCTCTGAAAGTACAGACATCACTGATTCTTCAATGAACTCATTCAGTCTGCTCACCCCATAATAAAATTCATGCTTCAGAGTCTTAATCCATATACTCAGTGAGTCAATTCTTACTTTCTTACTCTTAAATAAAAACAGACAACTGAGAGTTGCCAGATAGCTGAGGAAAACCTCTTCCATTAAAAAAGAGAGAGAGAGATTTGGGGTGCCTGGGTGGCTCAGTCAGTTGGGCGGCAGACTTCGGCTCAGGTCGGCCGACTTCGGCTCAGGTCATGATCTTGTGGTCTGTGAGTTTGAGCCCTGCATTGGGCTCCATGCTGACAGCTTGGAGCCTGGAGCCTGCTTCGAATTCTGTGTCTCCCTTTCTCTCTGCCCCTTCCCTAATCGCACTCTGTCTCTCTCTGCCTTTCAAAAATGAATAAATGTTAAAAAAAAATTTAAATAAAAAAATAAAAAAGAGAGAGAGATTAAACACACCAACAAGGCGAAAAGGAAACTTGGAGGAAACAGAGAAAATGATTAAAAATACATATAGAGAGGAGATGATTTTAAAAAATACCATCATGAATATCCTCAAAGAGCTAAAGAAGGTGTTATAACCATGAGACAGGAACAGATGCAGTTAGAAATGGTGATGCAGAAAACAAAGACCTTTTTAAAATTAAAAAATATGACATGACAGCAGAAAATAGTAACTCAATAGAAGGGGTTGGGAAAAAAAAGATAATTAATTTCCCCAAAAGAGAACCAAGAAATTGAAAATAGGAGAGATAAATAAGTAAGTTAGAGGACCAGCATAGCAGATACACTAAATGAATAACAGCAATTTCAGAAACAGAACAGAAAATGAAGGGAAAGAACTATCAGGCAATGATTTAAAGAATTTGTCCTGAACTGATACACATGAGTTATTAAACAAACAGGCCCAATGAATGCCTAGAAAAATGGGCAAAATCTGCCCCTCATTGAGGCAAATTATTAAGACATATCAGAATACTGGAAGCAAATAAATAAAAAAATAATACCCAACTAGACATTAGAAGCTAAAAAAACAAAATTGTGAAGGGAAATGATTTCCAATATAATTCTATACTCAGGTAAATTATCAATTAAGTGTGAAAAAAAGTAGATATTCTTGGATATGTAAGTTCTCGAAAATTTACTACTAGTGTATCCTACCTTGGAAGATACTGGAAAATATCCTTTACCAAATAAGGAAATAACCCAGGAATGAGCAAAGTATAGGATAAAAAAGAAAATGATTAAACCCATAGAAAGGAGAGAAAAAGGGAATCTCTAGGAGGGAGTGAAAGCTTAGCAAGCAATTAGTCCATGTGGAAACACCTCAGATGACTCTAGAAGATATTTCTTAAAGAAGGTGAAATTGATAGACTACCTTATGCATTTGTTATTTACCAAGGGGAAATGCAGGATTGGCTGAAAGTTTAAGGTTAAATTGATGATAATTACCTAGAAAATTAGACACTTATGCAATCATTAACTCCAGGAAAAACAAAGAGGTGTGCAGAAAACTTGAGTAATCATAGTTTACTGTGCAACTCAGCTGAGAATAGTGTTTACATAGTCTCATAAATGTAAGTGTTGAATACTGATTTAAGTTATGATAGAACTATATTAGGAGGATAAGGAGATGAGGAACCGACAAGTATAGAGGGGTAGGGGAGGAAATAAAGCTTCATTCTCATCCTCTGTAATGGGTATTCTCTTGAAAAACCTAAAAGTGAATAATCAAGAATTAGCAAACATGTTGTTTAATAATATCAAAGTAATATTTTGGGGGTTCCTGGGTGGCTCAGTCAGTTAAGTGTCCGCCTCTTGATTTTGGCTCAGGGCATGATATCATGGTTTGTGAATTTGAGCCCCATGTCAGGCTTCATGCTGATAGTGTAGAGCCTGCTTGGGATTCTCTCTTTCTCTCTCTCTCTCAAAAATAAATAAATAAAATTAAAAAAATAATACTAAAGTAATATTTTCAAATGCCAGGTTGGAAAGAATTGAATGTGGCTACTTAAGGAGAGGAGGAAATGGTGCAAAGGGGAATTGGTCAGGGAAATTATTATTTTATATAACAACGGTACAGAAAAATTTAACTTTAAAACATAGGACTATAATTTTGATAAGTATAAAAACTTACATTTAAACAAAATGTAGAATTGGGGTCATTTGAAAAATACCCACATCCAAAGTCTTCATGTAGTTCTAATGATCCATACGCCTGAGAAGGCCCAGCATGTTATTTAACAAGGAAAACAGTTGCATGAATTTTAGATAGATTATGTAATAAAATAAAATAATGAGTCTATAATTTTGGCAGAAGGAAGTACCGACTTGCCCTTTTAAAACTTGGGATAGACTATCCTTTGCATCTAGGTAGCTGGAACCATGCCAATAGTGTGGATAAAAAGAAATGACCAGTTCTTAGGTTAGAAAATCTTGCCCAGGTGTGTGTGTATGTGTGTGTTTTTTTCAATTAGGCCTTTAAATATAATCTTATAAAATTAGAAAGCATTGCAAGAACTCAGAAAACTACTTGCTTCTATATTATTGAAAGAATATGCATTTGTCTCAGTTGAGGAGAAGCTCTGCATGTATCATAAAATCTCTCTCTGTAATGTAACAGTTTCTTGGTAAATAATAAGTTTCAATTTCCTTTAAAGTTAATTGTTTAGGAAACAAGATACTTTCAGGGATTTGGGTACTGACTTAAATTAGTAACTGTGAGTATAAGTAGAAGTTCTTTCAGATCATTAGGAGACATTTTAATAAACTTTGTTTTTAGAGGAAAATAAATCCAATACGTTGGTTAGAAGCATTAGGCCAAAAAGGTAGATTGAATCCATGTATAGGTCACTTTATGTAACCTTTGTATCTATCTAGCAAGTTACTTCAAGGGGAATGAAATGGAAGAATACAAATGGATCAGCACAAATTTATCAATAGTCTTTATGGATTAAGGATGTTCTATTAGAAGGTGTGTTCTTATGGAAATGAGAATAACACTCAGGTCGTTGTTATGGTCTTAAATGAGTGGTTCTGTTAGTTCAGCAAAATTCTGTGCGCACGCATAAACTGCTACTTTATAGTACTGGCCCACTGAAATTTCTGCAAAACTATCTTTTTTCCTTCTATTAAACTTAATTTGTTTACATAAGGGCCGATGCTTTAGCACAGTAAGGGATTTTGTTTGAAATATTTATTTGTTGCATTATAAAAAGTTTAAAAAAAAAACAAAGGGATTGCTATTAATACTTGAGCCTTGTAGTCTTTTTTCCATGTGGGAAATTGCCAAGGAGGTTTCTCCTTAAGAGTCAACATAGTAATTACAGATTTCTGCCCCTCCTCCACTATAAACTCTTGATGTATGGTATGTTTCTCAAATATTCAGTGGAGTATCTGCAGGGAAAACTCTGCCCTTATCATGGCTTATTGGAAACAATGGTGGAATTAGAATCAAGCTGGTTTGCTGTGTGATCCTACTCAAAACACATAAGCCTCTCTGGATTTCTAAGAAAACGAAAAGCCACAGATTGGAAAATATATCTTCCAAATATATATATATATGTATATATATATATATATATATACATATATATATATACACAAATCATCTGTGTTGAACATTAAAAACTCATACCTCAATAATAAGAATATAAAAAACTCAAATAAAATGTGCAAGAGATTTGAACAGACACTTCACCAAAGAAGATACACAAATGGCCAAATAGCCCATGGAAAGATGTTCACTGACATTGGTCACTGTATGGAAATCCAAGTTAACTCTATGATAAGACAATGATGACAGAGTAGGATTCACCAGGAGAGATATCAAGTGAAGAAAATCTTGAGTAATTTGACTTTCATCTAGGACTTCATAGATTAGGTTGTCTTTCTGAAATTATATTGTCCCCAGAAGAATATTCAGTGATCCTTTAGGAAGAACCTCTCTCTACCCATTGTAATACAGAATTTTCCTAGAGAGAAGCAAAAAAATGTGGTCTAAAGCAAAAATGTTTCTCTCTTCTCTTTAGGGTCTGATATGTTTGTTATCCCGGGATTGTCCAATATAATTCCTCACATAAACAAAACACCCATCTTTCAGAATCTGGATCAAATTCTCATTGGAATCTTCACCTTAGCCCCTTGAATGAGTGAAGGGGGTCAACGGATTCTAACACTGGGAGAACTCTTAGGTGACCCTTCTGAGAAGGGAATTGGCACAATCCAGAAAATTGATTGACCACTCAAGTATAACTAGAATTTTTCTCTGGTTCTATACTATTTTACTAATAAGAAGTAACCACAGTAGGAGGTTTATAACCACCTGGTGTCTTCAGGTTTCAGGCCAGGTGCAATGAATTGAGAGCCCTGCCTTAGCTGTGTATTGGCAAAACCTTCAGGCTCATGGTGCATGTGTATAATATATGCAGAGGCTATGAATGTCAAAGTGTGCCTCTTTCTGCATAAGGTGAGAGACTATTATGAAGAAAAGCCCACCTAGGAAGAACTAAATCTTTTAAGGATTCACCTATAGGTTAAACTGAGTGTCTCAAGTTTGTTTTTGAACACTCGTCATTAGAAGTGTGAGGTCTAGGAGATCTGGCTGGAAAAGCCACAGAAGCATAAGGACAGCTCTAGAAATAATTCTGCACCCTCCTCGATTTTTTGATAATTTAGATACATTATGCAATTGACACAGAAGCAGACCAAGGTTCTCACCAAATGTTATGAAAGGAAATAGACAAGAATAAAGAGGAGAGGCCTAATTGGGAAAATAAATTTAAAAATTTGTAAGAATGTGAAATGCTGAGAAGAAAAGTTAAACAGATGGGGATAGGTTAGTGACTCTTCTGTCCCCATAAACATACGAGAATTGAGCTCTAATATGAAAGTTAAACGTTAAGGCTAAGATTTAAAACTTCAGTTAAACTAGATTCAATTTGAAATAAAGGCTAAGATGAAATCCTAAAAACATTAGTATAGAAGCAGTAAAAATTTTAAGCACAATGATAAAAAGCAATGGCATGGAAACCTTAAACTGTTCTTCTAGATGGAATTGAGGATAAGGAAGAGTTAAGAGCAAAAATATGAAAGCAAGGGAAGAGAAACTTAAGGAAGGAAAATGATCGTGAGGACGTTTAAGATGAAACGGAGAATAAGTCACTTGGGCATATGGCCACCAGAATTATTCTTCAAGCTGGAATAATTCTACAAGGATTTGCAAGATGGCGAACCTCTTCAAAACGTCAGAATGCTATTACAGAAGGATGGTGTGAGTCACTCACTGGTTTGTGGGTGGCAGGTCACAGGTGTCATGGCGCTCCAACGTGTGCAGCCAAGACGGAGGGATCCAGGTGGAGGAGCCATCTGGAGGATAGAGGGAGCACCCGGGAGTCCTGCCGGAAAGGCTGACTTTGTGATCTCTTGATCAATTTTGTATTTTGGTGGGCCATTAAAACCCAACTGTAAGGCGAATACAGATTCCATTTCTCTCTATATCGGATATGCATTCCATTTCTGAGTTCATGCCACGGAAAGAAAAATAAAAAAGAACATAAAGAACACACCCAGAACAAGGTTGGGCTTGCCCACACCTGCCTCTCTTTCTGTTATTATGCCCTTTTGGAGCTGTGCTCTAAACGCCAGACGTTTTGTTAAGACAGAAGAAGCCAATTCCAGACCTCATGGATTGCCAATCTTCAACTGAATAAGCAGAGAGTTTGAAGAAGAGAGACAGAGACACAGGCTGTCTGACAGAGACTGATGTGGAGAGAGAGAGGGAGAGAAGTGAAGAGAGAGAGAGGAAGTGTTAGAAGGGAGGAGAGGAGGAAAGGGAGAATAATAAAATCTCCGGGAACAGAGTTGGGCCGAGACTTTATAACCAAGCTCCTTGGGTGCATTTGATGTGTACAAGCAGAGAGGCTTGTTCAAGTAGAAAGACCAGAGACCCCCTAGGGGTTTTACGGCCTTGCTTGCAGTTACTTATAAGGATAGGGGCTGAGGTTCTTTGGGAAAATGGAGGAGGGGCGGGGAGTGGCCTTGGTGTCTCAACACAAAGAACCAAAGGGGGGATTTTCTGGTAGCTTTACCAGGGAATTACAATTTTTCAGTTCATTTACAGAACTTGCTGTAGAGAAGTGACCAAAATCTAAGTACTTAGTGTACATATAGAAACAACCACAAAAAAATCAAGCGTCAATAATGAAAACATGCTTTTTCCCCCTGAAAACAGTGAACAAGGAAAAAAACAAGTAACTATGTTATTAGGACAGCTCTGTGTAAAAAGCAATTAAAGGGGAAACATGCTTGAGGAAAATTATTTAAATCAGGCTGTCTTGTACGGTGCTATTTCAAAGAGCTTACATTTTCTGAATTGGCCTGACAAGATTATGAAACCTAGGCAGTTGGTGTTGAGTTGCTCTGATCTTGCCTTTCTTTAAAGCTCCTTTGCCCCCTTGGGGTATCTCGTCCTCCCCCCTCCCCCCCCCACCCTGTTAGGGCGCCCACTGCCCTGAGCGCTCAGTCTTTTGCAGTTTCCACTCACAAAACCAGGGAATCCCTTTATACTTTTGTACAAAGAGAATGAAAATTACCGTCTCGACTCTGTTTTTTTTAAGCAAAATATTTTTTGTAAGTAAAATATTTGCTTCTGCTAAAGAGCTTTCGCTCATCTATGAGGAGCTGAGCAGATGCAATTTCTATCCCTCCTAAAACTCTGCCTCAAAGAGCTTGTTTTGCAAATGATGAAGGCTGGCAAATGGGACTTCGATTTTCTGAAAATAAAACGAAGGAGAAGTATCAGAGGATATTAAATAGAAGCACATATAAAATTACACAAAACACATTTGTTACGTATGTATATGTATATGTATATGTATATGTATGTACGTATGTGTACATATATGTATGTATGATGAAATGTTGATCTTCTTCCAAATGGTTTGTACAGATGCTAAAATTTAATAAGTTGTTTGGTTTCTCTGGGTCATCGTAATGGATCACCGTGCTCTGCGGAGGCGAGGGGCTTAGAAGAAGAACTGTCTGAGTTGCATCTGGTGCCGGGTTTTGAGTGGCTCTGCCCCCATCTGCACTATTTTGGGACGTCGGTTGGTTGCAAGGCACAGAGTGAGGCTGAACTGAGAGTGTGCAGTCAGAGCATGGTTTACAGAACAGGACAAACTTTATGGAATGTCTATGAAAATACATTAAAAATAATGTTTTATCTGCAAATTAAAAAATTAAGGAAATGGAGTTAAGAGAATTTTATCATAAGTGCGTATCTTTGTTATGTGGGAGGCTGCATGAAATATCTCTGCCTGGGGCATATTTGCACAATTATGTTCCCCTCCATCACCCCCCCCCCCCACACACACACACATTAACAGCTTCTTATTACGTCAATAAGTCAGTGAACCAGGTATTTATCTAAGGCTTATTACAGGGCCAGGGCTGTGCTGGGGACCGTGGAGGCATTTTAGAAAGTCCGGTGACAGATTTCCTTGCCAAAGAAATTACAAGAATGTGAGGGGAAGAAAGAGCCATTACTAGACTCATGTATAGATCTCATTTTGCATATCAACCTTTGGGAACTTTGTGACATTTCAGCTGCTCTTCAACGTCTATTTCCACAATTGTTCCTTGCTCTAAGGGCTTTGGGAAAAGTTACATGTGAATTTCCCAGGGCCCTGCTTATATGCGCTGATGATTACTTGTGGGGAGAGCTGTGACCAGTTTCCTCTCAAAGGCACCTTTGCCTTCTTGGTCTGCTAGGACCTGGGGCTGTTTCTATCACTGTGGAAAGAAATGCCAGGGACTGACTCTCCTTTGCTTGCATGCTGGGGATTCTTGAAAAGTGATGTTGCAATTTCTGATCATTATTCTGTCACTCTCGCTATTCTGATCTTCATAAAGATCACATTTGGGGTCTCACCAAGTCTGTTTCTACATGGTGCCTCTGCCTTCAATGGCTTTAAGACAGAGGTTCTCAAAAGTGTGGTTTGCAGATTCCTGGGGCTCTCTGGGACTCTTTTAGGGGTCTATTGTTCCCAATTATTTGCATAATAATATAAGGTATTATTTTTCCTATTCACTCTGTTGGTATTTGCGACGGTGATGCCAAAATCAATGGCTGGCAGTGGTGCTGGTGCCTTGGCACGAATCAGTTAAGCATCAACCTGTCCTTGTATTCTCTACTGCCACACACTCAGGGGAAAGGGGAAAGGGGAAAGGGGAAAGGGGGAGGAGAAAGGGGGAGGGGAAAAAAGTTAAGGATGTCTTGATGAAATAGCTTCAGGACCTAAGACTGTTCTGATGAAAGTATTCGTTTCTGATCTGGTAAAACTATCATTCTGTTCGCTAAGTTTTGAAAATATAGTTATTTTCCATAAGATGTTATTTGGGTTATAATTTATGGAGTATTTTCAATGTCGTGTGGGATGAAATGGGAGGTGTGCATGAAGTAAAGATCTGTGTCAGGAGGTTGATGGTGAGGTGAGTGAATGTGGTTTTTTTGTTGGCTTTTGGTTTTTTGTCTTTTTTTTTTTTGCTATTGTTTAATGAAATGGGTTAGTAGTTAGAAGACATTTTAAAATCAAGCATGGCTAAAAAGATGTATTTAAAATGTAAGGCAGACACATGGATTATTAAGGAGCTAAGTATGAAAGGTTCACTGATAAGGTTTCAGATTCCACATTGCAACTAACATTTATAAAGCCACTACTTCCTGAATTTTTGTGTTGTATCAAAGAACGACAATTTTCTGAAAAGGATATGAAACATCTGCCTTTTCCAATTACATATTTCTGTGAAGTAAATTTTTTCTAACTACTTCAACTAACACAACAGATTGAATAAGGGAGATACGGCACACATCAGGGACTTCCAGTCCTTTCTCCCTTAATGGCTGTTCCTGTACAGGTCTGGGTTGGGCCAGATCCTAAGTATATCCATTCCAGTTATACGTTGGGAGACTGGGGAAAAGACCACACGATAGGTCTCTAAATCCACTGACCCACTGTTGTTGGGTCAGGATTTCATTTATCCTCTGGACTCCATTAGCCCTTACTCTAACAGGCAATATGATGGCCTCTTGAATTCCTAGGGATTGGTATCGGAGCAGATGGTATATTCAATAACCCTCACCATGTTTGGGTATTCCCCTTCTCCCAGGTGCACAGTTACTGTGGGAGATGGCTAAAGGTCCCTTTGGGGGAAATGATTGGGGCACTATTGATTTTATATACTTGTAGAAACATGTCAGGGTTTTTTCCTTAAAGGAGCTTTGCCTCCTCATCAATTACGGACTCTGGGTCTGTGAATGTGATCAGATTTGGAAACGGAATGAGAGATCGCAACTTCCCGGTATGGGAGACAACAATAACATTCTGCTAAACAAATCTCAATTGTTTCTTAAATAAGGCACATGGTTGGTTTCCCATCATTTTGATCCCCTGGAATATTGCCCTTGGTCACAGACCTTTGTGGCTCAAAGTACCCTGGTTGCCACTTAAGTCTTGCTGCCCATTACAGCACTGCATGCATCGTACCTCGGTCAGCTGAGGGCTTCTACCTGGTCTCTGCCATTTCAGAATCCTAGCATTCCCACTGGATACTAGCAACTTTAGTTCTAGGACGGCCATCATCAAATCATTAAGGTGGACGAGCCATCTGTTCTTGTGCATTCTTTACTGTGTTAGTCAAGGGCTTGTTCTCTGGGCCCTCCTGGAAAAAATGATCAGATGGCAGTTTCTCCAATCACATGTAATAAATCCACGCTAGCATTCCCATGCCTCTGAGGTGCCCCTTGGTACTCTGCTAGGACAATTTTGGCATTTCAAGAAAATTTGTTTTGGCCAATGTTATGTCCTAACTTCAAGGAAGAAAACCAAACATGTTTAGGCTGGCACGGAGCATTCTTGCCAATACATCCAACTCTGAATCATGGGAGTCTTCCTATGTCAATACATTATTGCTGATCCAAATTTCAGTCCTTCTGAATACCTCAAAAGCCACAGCCACTCTATTCCTATTTGCTACCAGTGCATACCTGGCCAGGTCTCATAATTGAGGGAAATGTCTATTTTCTCTTGGAGCAAGCACTGTATTTCCCTATTGAGGTTATGCTATGTCCCAAGCACAATGATTAGCCTGGAGGCCATGGGGCTCCACATGGGTTGCTCTAGAGAAGGACAAGCATCATATACCAAGACACCTGATTCAGGTAAGGTATTTTCAGGGTGTACAGACAAGGGACACTCTCGCTGCCAACAGTGGGGAGATGGTTATTTCTATGTAGCTTAAACGGTGTTCAGAAAATCCCAGCAGTTCAAGAATCTTAATTTTATCTACCCAAAAGCCTCATATCAGGGACCTGTTACTTTCTTATCAGCTGTTGAACTTATGCATGCAGTCTGCTTTGCAGCTCGGTTACCCTCACAATTATGTCCTGGGCATGATTTTCAGCACTGTTTATCTCATTGAGTCCACGCCATATAGGTTTCTTTTCACACTGCTATAGATGTTTTCTGACTTTCACAGCATGCTTTGTGTTTAAGCAGACCAATTCTGAGCCTGCCAATTTCTTTTTCAAGACTTTTGAAGTAGTTAACAAAAGCAGCCAACTTCACTCTCTTAAAATTACTTTGGCCGCCATATTGCTCATTGCCACAACTATCACATTCACCTTCCACTTGTACCTCAACCCAATTCACCACTTCTAAGAATCTTAGTACTTAGCTGGCTTAATACTTAGTACTTAATACTTAGTACTGAGTTCCAGGGTTGTCAGTGTCCCAGTTATGATTGGTCAGTTGCAGAATTCCTTCTTGAGGATATGCTTTCCAGGGACAGTTTTGATACGAGTTTCCTCATTCAGGGTTTCTATCAGAAAGCAAAAACTAAGTCAAGGGCTTGAAGGCAAGTACTTAATTTTGGGGAAGTGCTTTCAGAGAACTGGAGTGGGGGCCTGGGGAGCGAGCCGGAGATACAGGGAAAGCCAACGTGGGGTACGTTCTGCTGTGTTACCAACTGTGGGCAACTGAGGCTAGACCTTCTAAGGAGCTCTGGACGACGGACCTCTGGAGTTTTCACTTGAGGAACAGGACACAGAGCCAGTTGTACACTGTCACTCCCCATGGATTTGGACTCTCTAACCCTCCTTGAGCCTCTCACACAGGTGCCCCCTGCGGCAGGTCTCCGACTCTGGAGCAGAGGCAGAGTGGACCCCAGCAGAGACAATGTGCTGTCCATCACCCGTCTTAAGAATGGCAGCGTCACTGTGGGCTGGAACACGTGGCGTAATGAGAGAATGTGAGACGGGGCACAGTCGTGTCCAATCTGTGACCCCAAACTTGACACTTTTTAGATTTTCTCCACTCTGTCTCCTGTGCCCCTGGTCGCAGACTGGGCGTTGCCTTCATCTATAACTTCTCTATTCTGAAATATCTAGCTCCCCTATCTCACTCTTTGATTATTGCCAAGGATTTTTAACCAATATGGCACAGTATGAAATATATATATATATTTCTCAATCTTCACTGCCAGAACCTCTGATCCAAACACGACAATCTCTTACGTGGACTCCTATAATCATCTCCGAAACCACTTCCTGAATCCAGTCTTGACACTTCTACTCCACTCCCTTCAAAGTAAGGATTTGTCTTGCTTTCTTTTTTTAAGTTTTAAAATGTATTTATTTTGAGAGAGACAGAGGCAGTCTGAGAGGGGGAGGGACAGAGAAAGAGGGAGAGAGAGAATCCCAAACAGCCCCCACACTGTCAGCACAGAGCCCGATGTGGGACCCGAACTCACAAAAGCGTGAAATCATGACCTGAGCTGAAACCGAGGGTCGGAATCTTAACTGACCGAGCCGCCCAGGCGCCCCAAGTACGGGTCTTTTCAAAATGCAAATTGATTCATGTCAACCCTCTACATAGGTTCTTATGTGAATTTTCAGTTGCTGCTAAGTTAATCGGCCATCTGTATCCAAATTTCTTTGCATGTCTTCATAAAAACCGTGCACATTAACAAAAAGCACACGAAAGTCCACTGTACAAATAACAAAAGAACTGTCACTGGAGCCACTGATGTCAGTGCTGGCCTGCACGGGTGTGCACGTGCATGGAACCCACGGGAGGATGAACTGAGTGACTACAAATAGCAGCCTGAGTTTGCAGATGAACCACAGTCAAAATCACCCCCAGAAAAAGCACGACCCTGTGTGGTGAGATACTTGGCGTAGCTCTGGTTACAGGGAAGGATCTCAGAAATGTGTGGACCTGAGCGGCTGCTTTAGAAAGCAATGTTTCTAGGGGAACCTGGGTGGCTCAGTCAGTTGAGTGTCCGACTTCGGCTCAGGTCATGATCTCATGGTTCATGAGTTCGAGCCCTGCGTCTGGCTCTGTGCTGACAGCTCAGAGCCTGGTGTCTGCTTTAGGTTGTGTCTCCCTCTCTCTCTCCCCCTCCCCTGCTCATGCTCTCTCTCCCTTTCTCTCAAAAATAAATAAACATTAAAAAAATTAAAATAAAAGAAAGCAATGTTTCTAGGGAAAGTAAATAGAAAGTGGGGGGCATCTTATATAAACATGCCATGGAAGGAAAGAGTGATATTCAAAGAGGAAATGAAGGGTATTATAGAACTTGGTAAAGACCCACAAGACAAAGCAGCTTGCCCCTACCACTAACCGTGTTATCCAGGAATGAAGGTGCACTTTACTCTAATTGAAGAGGGCGCTTTTGAACAAGGAATTCTGTCCAGAAGATGAACTGGGATGGGAAAAGCAGATCACACCCATCCAGAGTTACTGTAAGAAGAGAAAATGAACATTGAAACACTACAGCTGTTGAAAACTTTTCCATGGAACCCAATCACAAAGCAGAAGAAAACAGCAATGCCATTCTCTAAACTGCCTTCAAAAGCCTCAAATAAGCATTTCATGATTTTCACCATAACTAAACATAATAACTAAGTTACCAACTAAATAACTACTTAGGAAGGAATAGCTCTTCCTAAAAGGCAGAATTCCAAATAACAAATATGTATTGAATGATGAAGTTAGAAAACTGTAGCTTTGCAGCCATCATACTTCCAATTCAGGCAAGAATTTTCAACAGGGGCTAAAACCCATGGAAGGACAGTTTGTGAGGAGCAGGATATTTGTACGGAATCAAGATATTGCTACATAAAAGTGTTTATTGCGAAAGAACAATTGTAACAACGTGGTGCAGAAACCTAGTGGGTACGAGTTTAACCCAGTGATGAAGCTGGCATCCCTGATAATGGTCATGTGATCGTCATGTGTGTCCTGAGGCGACGTGTACATCGGTTTTTCAGTACTCCAGCCCCAACGCCCAACCTGACTCTACTCAGGAGGAAACACTAAATAGACTCAAATGGAAGAACTATCCTCTAAAAGTGTCAACGTTCTTGGGGGTTGGTAATAGAATTATGGAAATAATGGTAATGGAATTATTTCCGATGAAATGAGATAAAGGGGGCGTGACAAATACATAGGACACTACTGGATGTCACGTGCTCGAGCAGGACTTAAGCAGCAGCACAGTGGCTGCGGAGGCAGAATCAATATTGCAGGTGTTGAGCCGACCCCCGCCCCGAGCTGCCGTGGATGTGGCCAGTTAGGAGACAACAAGCCCAAAGGATCCAGGCAGTTTCTTGTGTCCACACTGCAGACAAGATCACCAGGTGTCAGCTCCCCGTGCCGCTCATCCCACAAGATGACACCAGCTGCAGGGGCCGAGGAACAGGTGGCATGGGGGGCGGGTCACTGAAGAGCAAACCGTAAGCTGGAGCCGGGTAGTTACGCAGACTTACTCAGAGGCCTGCAGCTGGGTTGTAAGGAATGAGGGAGCAGAAAGCCCAGTGTTCAACTAAAACCAGAGAGAGGGATGAGAAACAGCTTCATGGAAGCTTCTTCCGAGGATGCACATCTCTCCTCAATCCAGGAGGAAACTAGGAAGTCTTCCAGGACTCAAGTCAGTCTTGCCTAGATGGACTATGTGGAGACATGCAAGGTGTTAGGGTCCCAAGTGGTGGAATGACTGCCCTGTACTTCAGGCAGAATAATACCCCTGCTGGAAGATGTCTATGCCCTAATCCTGGAACCTGGAAATATGTTATCTTCCATGGCTAAGAGATTTTTCAGATTTGATTAAGGCTCCAGATGTTGATAAAGTTAGATCGTCCTGGATTATCTGGGTGGGCTTAATATCATCACAAGTCCTTAAAAGTGGAGAAACTTCCAGTTGTTGGGGGGTGGGGTGGGGAGGGAGAAAGCAAGAGTGAGAGAGTGAGAGAGAGAGAGAGAGAGAGAACAGTTCTTGACCCATCCTAGCTGGCCTTGAAGATGGAAGAAGGGGGCCACAAGGCATTACATGCAGTGCCCTCTAGAATCCGGAAATGGTTGTCAGCAAGGAAACAGGGACGTCCTACAACATCAAGGAACTGAATTCTATCAACAACTCAAGTGAGTGAGGTAGGAATCCCTCCCAGAGCCTCCAGAAAGAAACTCAGTCTGCCAATGCCTTGATGGTGGTCCGGTGAGACTTGTACCAGATTGGTAACCTACAGAACCACGCGAAATAAATTTGTATTGTGCTAAGCCACTACATTTGTGGTAACTTGTTACAGCAATGATAGAAAATTAGCATGGCCCAACGCGAGTTGATTGACTCTGAGCCACCAAGGCGCCCCTCAAATAAAAAGTTTTTTTAAAAAAGCACTGGGTAGCTTCCTTCTTGTTCCTTCTACATAAGCCCTAACATGCCCTGCCTGCTACATGGGATACGGCTCTGGCTTACCTCCCCAAGCAGTAGCTACTTTCTTCTTCCCGTTTCTGACCATGGCCCTGCTACCCTGCTTTTCCTCAAACTCCTCACACAGGCTGATCTCTCTGCCTGATACACACTTTGCCCTTTTTTGACAGCAGTGATACCAAAGAAAGCTAAAGCAGAAGAGAACACAGCAAAACCCTGTCGACCATTAATGCCCTATGCAAGACAAAAATTAATAGCCTATCAAAAGACTAAATAAAATTTTAAGTGCATGTAAAATATTTAAATTCCTGATTTCATACATAACTAACATAAGGAACAGATGGTTTTCCAATTAAAGACTTACATTTTTCTCTCTATATACAGAGTTTTGTTTTCCTATTATCTGAGGTCACCTACCATTATGCCTACTTACAAAGTTCAAGTTCCAATCTCAACACTCTTTGGAGAGCCTCCTGCCACATCCGTAGTTAACAGTGTCTCATTTCCTGCTTATCCTTATTCACTGAACAAATACTTCCTGGTAGCATTCTGCCTACAACACACACTTGCTTTCTTGTATGTCTCAAGCACGACGCATTGTGAAGGAATCAAGTGAGGAGGAAACCAAGATAGGTGAAAGTTACCAGAAAATGTCAGCAAGTTGTTTTCCTAAGGTTAATGCTTGCCTTTGCTATTTTTACCCTGAATGCACACGTGAGGTGTCCTGGATCAGAGACTGAGGCCTTATTAATTACCTCACAGCAAATACTAAGTGCTACATGCCTTTCTCCTTGACCATGCAATGACCATCAATGGAGAATCTTCATATAGGAGTTGGACGGATACTCCATGGGTGAGGAACAGAGAACAGAGGATTAACAATGGATCCCCCTTCACTCCTGAAAGGAGAGGGGCAAAAAAACCCCAAAACCAACAAACAAAACAAAAACTTTGTTCCTTTGAGAAAAGATGAAGATCTTGGCTTCTCACCCTAACCCATTTTATGGCAAATATGTCTTTCAAAGGCCAAATAAGCCCTGGGTATCTCTGACTTATATTGACCTAGAGATATCTCCCAGGTCTGGATTCCATACCTTTTGAAATGTAAATATTTCAGGAGATAGCACCGGAGTCTTTTCCACACCTTGGGATCTACTTCAGGTTGTAAGAGGGGCTGTATCCTCCCTGATCTCAGAACAACTCAGAACAATTAACTAAACCAATGAATACAGACCTCATCAGATGGGAAGACTCTAGGCTTTATAGACAAGCACCGAGAAATCCAAGTTTTATTTCCCCACAGAAGTGAAAAAGAAGTTCAATGGAAAGAGACATATTGAAGGGTTATGATAATATGATATGCAAGTAAAATGCAAAATCTTCATGGAAAAATTCTTTCAGCTGAGGGTTGAATAGTGAATATAATTTCAATAAGTGCAAATAGGAGATGGTGGTGATTTCTTCTAATTTATGAATAATAAAGGTTCTCATGTATAAATTATAAGGGTTCTATTAATAATTTATACAGGTTGGAAACAATACAATGTTTACAAGGGGTCCATTTTTGGGGGGTTATTATATACCTGAATAAACTTTGCAAAATTCAGAATCTGAGTGGTAACACATTATCAACCGTGTATATAAAAGAAATGATTTGGAAATGATCATCGAATTTGAATTTATTTGATAAAGATCTCAGGTGAAAAAATTTACAATTTTATTCTCTTGTGATTATCTTTTGTCAGCTCATCCAAGTGAACTCTTGTCTTTTATTTATTTTTCCACTTAGGATCAGATTGAAGCAAAGCAGACAATTTTTTATTTTTCTAAAATAAGTAGCCAGAATGAACTGTCTTCTAGCTAACTAGGTTTTTCCTTCCCTCACTTACCCATTCGTTTGGATGACGTAGGGAGTGAGAATGTCCCCTGGATTTGCTGGTAAAAACACTTGGGACAACAAGGCATACGTGATGAGAAAAGACCTATGTGAGAATGATCGGTGAAAATAAAGATCCGGGCGCCTGGGTGGCTCAGTCGGTTAAGCGTCCGACTTCAGCTCAGGTCATGATCTCACAGTCTGTGAGTTCGAGCCCTGCATCGGGCTCTGTGCTGACAGCTCAGAGCCTGGAGCCTGCTTCCGATTCTGTGTCTCCCTCTCTCTCTGCCCCTCCCCTGCTCATGCTCTGTCTCTCTCTGTCTCAAAACTAAATAAAAACATTAAAAAACATTAAAAAAAAGAAAATAAAGATCCATTTTCCCCTAGAAATAGATGAAAGTACCGTATATCATTACATAATATTTAAGAAATTTCTTATGAGTAAGTCATTATCCAATGGCTGAAGACAGTTACAATTTTAAAGTTTACTTATTTAATTTGAGAGAGGTAGAGAGAGCACAAGAAGGGGAGGGGCAGAGAGAGAAGGGGAGAGAATCCCAAGTAGGATCTGTGCTGTCAGCTGTGGGGCTCGAATTCATGAACTGTGAGATCATGACCTGAGCTGAAACCAAGTGTCATATGCTTAACTGACTGAGCCACCCAGGTGCCCCAAAGATAGTTATCATTTTAAGCAGTCTATAGGAAATATTTCTACAGTAGAAATGGAGGATGAACATAATTTGAAAATGAGCATATCATGAAAAATAAAATATATGTTCTTAAAGATGACCGAACTTAACATGTATTATGAAAGACATTTTTTAATACAGTATCATGAAGAATTCAGTTAGAAATTCAAAATCAGAAGCCTAAACATAACTACATTACTTACTATTCATGTATTTTGTTCCTTCACTCCTTAAATATTATACACACACACACACACACACACACACATATACACATATACACATACACACACACACAATATATATATATTGTTTAATTTAGCAAAGTCATAACAGATTCAGAAACAGTGGACTTTGAGAAAAGACTTCTAAACTCAGTTTCTTAAATATTATGTCTAGATATTTAGTTAAAAATCATTTAAAAACAGAATAATGTTGATTTATATAAGCTGATTTTAGGGGGCACCCTATAGTAACATTCTTTAGCCAACCAAAATTCAACTATTTTGTCCAAAATATTACTTAAGACTCTTTTAAAAAATGGAATTATATTGCCTTGTGCATACATTATAGTGACACTACTGTAATTCTTTTTGTAAGCAAGGCATCCCTTATCTCTAAGCTGAGAAACAAACTTGAACATGAACTTAAATTTCCTTCTTATAAGGTGCTTTTAAATGCAATCTTAATGTGTAAAAGTTACAAGGAGCACCCAACATACACAGAGGAATGAACAGTGAATACAGCACATCCTACAGGGTGTTGAATACCTGTCTTCCCCTCACTATGTGCCTTTGTTGACCTTACATAAATTACGTATTCCACAGTTCATTGATAAAATATCAGTCCTCTGCAGGTTGTTTCTAAAACCTGAATGGTAATACAGTGCGATGGCTACATTTGCTCACTGCTACGCTTGCCTTAAAAAAAAAAATCCCCCACTAACTGGGAGATCTAAACTGCCTAAATCCCAAAGACTGTTTGATTTTAAACTGTATTTAATGCTGAAATGAAACATATTCCACGTCCAGGGAAATCATTCTCGTGATGAAACCCTTCGAAGCTTAAAAGAGTGTTGAATAAGAAACCTGCCTGCCTTCTAGAATTAGACTGTATGAAGGTAATTGAGCCAAATGGCAGTTTTATCCCCAAGTGAAATTACTTCCATTGCATAGAGTGTAAGGCATTTGAAGATTTATCTGACATTCCTGATACCTCGGCAGTGACACTGATATTGGATGACACATTTGGCATAAGGAAAGGATCATTTCTCTTTTGAATCTTCTCTATTTGTTAATTAAATGATCATTGCTGGATGCATCCTCTTCATGAATATAAATTACTAGCCCAGCAAGGGACTTACATTTGTATGGCATCTTTTATTATGAAGCATTTTCCAGGGTGCAACGAACCCATTTTACATTGCCACTTGACATATTTAGGGATTGCTTTATCTGGCACTGCAGCATCGCCCTTAAGTCACTGTGTTACATTCAGGATGTAGTTCAGTAAATATAACTGCTCTTCTCCTGACTTGTGAAGGTTAATTTTTTTTTTTCCTAACTAGGCACAAACTTCCAGCAGAATTGTGCCCTCCCAAACTCTTGGGTAATGGGCTATAATCATTATCCATATTTCTTTCAACACCATATTGACAATTGCTACCATATCATATGCTTACATTTGACTATCATTGATTTTTATTTCCAATTTGGCACTATTATTCAAACTCAGTGTGATTTCTGAATAACACAGTATGCTAAGTTTCTCACTGGAAAAGAAGTTCCACGAGGGCATATTTTTGTCTATTTTATTCCTTATGTAGCTCAATGACTCAAACAGTGCCTGGCACATGGCAAATGATCAATAAATTTCTGACTGTATCAGTGGTATAAATAATAAAAAATGTATAGTTATAGTATCTTATTCAAAATAATATATAATAATGAACTAATTCCAAACTATAAGTTAGAAGTAATCTGACACCTCATATGGAATATGCTTTACAGGACTACAGATAACTGGGAAAAATATTCTAATAACCTCTCCATCTTAATGGACATTTTTTTTTTGTCATCTAGTTTCTTTTCAACATCCATCTTATGTTGGAAAGATTCTCATGCAAGAATCTTATTTCTGATTTTCTACAATTTGAGTCCTATATCCCTTCATTTAGCTTTTATTTTATTTTTTCAGGTATATTACCAGGGTCCTGTTTTTCTACAGCATACAGATTATTCGTTACCTCATTCACCTCATACATAACATTTTGAAATTTATAAAAATTTTCATTATAGGCATTAATTCCAAAGATAGTCAACTTGTGTACTTATTATAATAATTTTTACAAAAGCACTAAATGGGCTACTGGCAAATTCTTCCAATGCTTCCATTATGTTCCAAAATGATGTTTGCCTTAGTATCCTATGGATAATTTTTATCTGGTTAGGAATGTTTTCTTCTATGTTTAATTGGATAATTAAGGAAAATCATGAATAACTGAATTTCATATAATGAATTTTCCATAGCTCTGAAATAATCATATCATCATTCATGAATTATATTTTTGAATTGTTGGGTTTTAAACACTGCTGGAAGTCTTGGAATAAACTATTTTGGCATTATATATTTTACTTTTATATGCTGCTGAATTCATTTTGCTAACTTTTTTGTTTAGGAATTTTGTGCCATGTTCAAGACAGATTGGCTTTCAATGTTCCTTTTCCATACTGTCTGTGTCTGAAGTTTCTGTTTTGGTTATACCAGCCTCACAGACCGAGTTGGGTACTAGTCCTCCTTTCTATATTCTTTTACAGAATTTGGGGGAGGGGAGAGAGAAGCAAACCAAAAAACAGACTCATAACTGTAGAGAACAAACTGAGGGCTGCTGGACCAGAGGTGGGTGGGGATGGGCGAAACGGGTGTTGGGGATTAAGAAGGGCACTTGGGAGGAGCACTGGATGTTGTATGGAAGTCATGACTCTCTAAATCTACTCCTGAAACTGATATTACAATGTATGTTAACGAACTGGAATTTAAATCAAAACTTGAAACAAACAAAAAATAAAGAGTTTGAGGAACTCTTTGATCTTTTCCTTACAGGTCTGATCAAACTGATCTGCAAAACCATCTGATCTTTGGTATTTTCTTTGAGAAAAGATTTTTTTTAAACAAATAAATTCAATGAATTGTTAGCTTTAAGTTATCTAGACTTTCTACGTTTCCATATTAGTCTTTATCTTTTGTAGTCTCCTAGGAATTTGCCTACTTTGTGTAAGCTTTGAAACATATGGGCAGTAGGCGGTCAAAATTTCCTTGTCTTTATGTTTTTGTTTTTACAACATGAAGTCTAATGATTTCAATTCTCTGTATGTATTTCAAGTGTACAATAGTTGAATTTTGACATAAGTTTACATCTTGGAAACCATCTCCATAATCAAAATAATGAACATTTCTTTTGCTCCCCAAAGTGCCCTCATGCCCTGCACAACTCTTGTCAATTTCTAAATAAGAAAATAATAATAACAAAAAAAATTTAAAAAGCCTATGAGGATTTTGATTGGGATTGCATTGAATTGGCAGATCAATTTGGGGAGAAGTGCCATTTTAATGATTTTGAGTTTTGCAGTCCATGAACTTTTATATCTGTTTCTCTAATCTATCCCCATTTACCGTTTCAGAACGCTTTGTCACTTTCAGTGTAAAAGTCTTGCACTCCTTTTATGAGACTTATTCCTAAATATTTAATGTTTTTTTGTGGCAATGGAATTACTTTTTGAATTTCATTTTCAGTTGTTTGCTACTAGTAACTATGAAAGCAAGTGATTTTTGTTAAATTTACTTATTAGAACTGGTAGACATTTTGAAAATTCTCTGGCATTTTCTCTATATACAACTATATCCTTTGCAGACAGCAACAGTTTTAATTTCCCCCCTTCCCTTATTTTTGAATCTTTTATTTCTTTTATTACCTTATGGCTAGAACCTCCCAGTACTATGTGAAATAGAAGGTGCAAAAGTGGCCATCTTCCTTTGTTCCTGATTTTAGAAGGAAAGAATTTAGTCATTCCACCTTGCACGTGACAGCTATAGGTTCTTCCCGTTTGAGAGTTTCTTACTATATCCCAATTTGGTCAGTGTTTTTATTTTTATTTTATCATAAATGGTTAATGAATTTTGTCCAATGCTTTTGCTTCATCTATTGATATGTCTGTGTTTTCTCCTTTTTTCTGTTAATATGGTGAATTACATGGTAGCTTTAGAATGCCTAACCAACTTTGGGTTCCTGGATAAATTCGATCTGGTCATAATGTATTATCCATTTAATGTAATAGTGGACTCAATTTGTATCTTTTGAAACAGGATTTTGTCATCTATGAGTGTTCTTGGTCTCCATCTTTCTTTTTTTGTCACGTCTTCGACAATCTTTGGTACTAAAGTTTACTTTCTTTCCTCTTTTTAAAATTTTTCCACAAAAGTTTGCGTAAAACTTTCCCTTGAATGTTTGATACAATTAGCCACTGAAATCATCTGGCTCTGAAGTTTTATTTGGGGAGTTCTATTTTTGGTCTTTCGGTGAATGTACTACGTGCACTTGAAATGGATGCATATGCTGGATCTCTCTCAATTTGCTGAGAGAGTGGTATTACAGGCTTCTGCTATGTTTATAAAATAGCCCATTTCTCTCTTTAATTCTTTCATTTTTATCCTCCGTGTGATTTGGGGCTCTTTTATTAGGTGTACACATATATAATTTCTATGATTTTCTCATCAATTATACCTCTTATGGTGACTGAAAGTTGCTCTTTATATCTGGTGTCCTACTTTGTATGGAAGTCTATTTCAGTTAATATTAACAAAGCTATTCCAGCCTTCTTACAGTTATAGCTTGCATGGAACATCTTTTGCTATCTATTTGCCCTTAACTTTCTTGAATTTTTATATTACAATGTGTCCCTTGTCAGCAGCTTGTGAATGAGTTTTGCTTTTTAAAAACTCTGCCAATCTATGCCTTTAAATGGAAATATTTAGACCAAAAACATTAATGCAATTTATATATATACATATACATATATATATATATATATATATATATATATATGTGGTTATATATATACCATTAGATTTATCTACCATTATTGACTTTCCATTGGTCTCCATTTTTTTTCTTTCCTTGTTTCCATTTTCCTGCCTGTTGGATTATTTGAATAATTTTGGTATGCTAGTTTAGCATGGATATTTTTGCTAAATATTTTTTGTGTTATTATTTATATATATATATATATATATATATATATATATATATATATATAATTTGTATGTTTACTTAGCATTAATTTTGTACTGCTTCATTTAAGATGTAAAAACTTTGCAACCACATAGGTTCCTTTACCCCCATGCTCCAGTGACTTTATTATAGTTTTCATATGTATTACATCTACAAGCACCATCCACCAGATAATATGTACCCATACTTACAAATAGAGGGAAAGACAGTATTTTATATTTAGCTGTTAGTGGCAAAGTCTTTTGGTTTTCCAAAGACCAAAACATGTCTTTACTTTGCCTTCATTTCCAAAAACATAGTTTTGCTGGATACAGAATTCTGGATTGAGAGTTCTTTCTTTCTTTCTTTCTTTCTTTCTTTCTTTCTTTCTTTCTTTCTTTCTTTCTTTCTTTCTTTCTTTCTTTCTCTCAGCACTTTAAGAATGTTATTCCATTGTCTTCTGGCCTCTATGATTTCCAGTGGCAGTCCATGGTCATTGAAACTGCCCCTTCCCCTACTCCCCATACAATGTGTTGTTTTCTTGTTACTTTTAATGTTTTACTTTTAAAAAACATTTTGATTTCAGCGGTTTGATTATGGTGTCTCTAGGCATTTTGATTTTATCTTGATTAGGACTTGCTGTGTTTTTTGAATTTGTAAATAGAACTTGATCACCAAATTGTGGGAGTTTTAATCCATTATTTCTTCATATTTTGAGGGGGGTGATTACCAATCTCTTTCTCCTTTTTTTGGAGCTCTGATTATGTGTACATCAGACCACTGATCTCATCCTACAGGTACCTTAGACTTTGTCCATTTCTGTTCTGTTTTCTCGTTCTTCAAATTTTTTTCTTGTTTTATCTTCATGTTGTCGCTTATCTGGCATGTTCATTCTGCTAATGGGTGCATCCAGTAAGTTTTCAATTTCAGATTTTATTTTTATGCTCTAAATTTGCATTTAGTTTTTCTTTATATTTTCTATTTTTCTACTAATATATTCTTTCTTTTTATTCATTTGAAGTGTTTTTTTTCCCCCTTTACATCATGGTGCATATTTATAATAGCTGATTCAAAGTTTTTGCCTGATAATTCTAACATTTGAATCATCTTGGTATTGGCATGTGCAGAATGTCAGCTATATTTTTCCTGGTTATTTGATTTTTTTAATGTTTATTTATATTTGACAAAGAGAGAGAAAGAAAGCGAGTGAGAGAGGAAGCAGGGGAGGGTCAGAGAGAGAGAGGGAGACACAGAATCCAAAGCAGGCTCCAGGCTCTGAACTGTCAGTACAGAGCCTGGTGCAGGGCTTGAACTCATGAACTGTGAGATCATGACCTGAGCTGAAGTTGGACGCTTAACCGACTGAGTCATCCAGGTGCTCCTATGTTTCCTGGTTATTTGAATGGTGAGTAATTTTGGATTTTATACTGGACACTTAATGTTTCACTGTATAGAATCTGAATTTAGCTATAACCCTCTAGATAATACTGATATTTTCTTTTAGCAGGAAACATAGTTAGGTTTATACAGTGAATTCTGTCTCTCATTCTGTGAGTGGTGTTCAAAGCTCAGTTAAGTTTTTACTTTTCTCATTTGGGTCTGTCCCATACATTAGTGCAGCCCAAGAGTTAGACTGAATACTTGTACAAATTCATATATATAATGAGGTAGTGTTCTCTGGATGTATTTCCTCAGATATTTTCTCCTCTCTCTCCTGCTTTCAGGGGTTTTCCTTGATTCCACTCACAAGAATATGGGGGCGTTTCTATTAGGCTATCAGCTGTTTGGGGAGTACTCTTTGTAACTGACCTGCCCTTGTGGAAAAGTCACACAAAATTCATTTCCATGCAGGTTGGTTCTCCAGGTTTTAACCCTTTTGATCAATCTATTTTTCTTTACCTTTCAGAGTTTTCAGGTAGTTTATTTGGGATTTTGTCTAGAATTTATGGCTGAAATTAACAGAAGGAATGGACAGTCAGAAGCTTATACCACCACAACCAAAGCTAAACTTTTCTGTCTTGTCTCTTAAACTTCTGTCATAGCTATAGCTTCGTCTATCTTTTGAGTAGAGATTTTATATTTCCCTGCTTTTTTTTTCTTAATGAAACTTGTAAGGTGTTTGCTATTTTATCAGTTGCTTAAAAGAACTAAGTTTGATTTTATTTTTCGGCTGAATCATTGGTTTCTATTGCTTTAATTCTGACCCAGTAGTTATTATTTATTATATTTCATTATTTTTCCCTAAAAGGTAAACATTCCTAAAGTGAGATTTTAGCCTCTGAACTCTAAGCCCTGCTTATGTTAAAATATAACCATTTAAACTATACAGTTCTCTTTCTTAAAAAGAAGCTTACTGAGGTATGACTGATATGCAAATATCTGCCTGTATTTAGCATGCACACTTTGATAGGTTTGGGCACATGCGAACACCTGTGATATCATCACCATAATCAAAGTAGTAGACATACTCTTACCTCCCAGAATCTCCTTTTGTCTCCCTGAACCCATTTTTTTTTTGTTGGTGGTAAAAAACACTTAATACCCGATCTACCCTCTTAACAAATTCTGAAGTGCACAGTACTGTATTAACTACAGACACTACGTGGTACAGATCACTAGAACTTGCTCACCTAGCAGAGCTGAAACTTTAGACACGCCATCTGCCAGCTCCCAGAAACTGTGGTTGTGCTCTCCATTCTTATGAGTTGGACTATTTTATATCCATCTTATAAGTGGAATCATGGAGTGTTTAGACTTCTATGAAGTCTTCTTTAAACACCACTTTCATTGTATGAAATATATAAAGCAAAGTATTTAAGAATATTACTCAGCTGTACTTTTAAATTAAGTTTATATTAATTTTTTTGGTTCAATGAATTATTTACAAGTGTGTTTCAAAATTTCCAAATGTAATTTTTATATATTTCATCTTTTCATTATTATGTCTAGTTTAATTATCTTGGGGCAGAGAAAGTTGCTTCTGTGAAGCTTGCTTTATGACTTGGTGTGTGGTCAATTATTATAAATGTGGGGAATATCTTACTAACATAAGGAAGGCTAGTCAGGCAGAAGGAATTAATCTTGATAGTTATGAATTTAAGATGAAAAAAGAAATTACAGTGGTTTTACTTGCCAATAAATGTTTTGGTTTTAACTGAGAAATCTAGAGAAAAAGAAAATTATATATAATCCATCTTAAATGAATAACAAGAAAGGAGAAAACTATAAACAAAATTTGAGAGTGTTTGTAAAGGGTAACAATATGGTTGTTGGTTGGAGCATAGGATCTACACTAGTTAGGAGGAAGGTGATAGTGTCACGACAGGCGAGGAGAATAGCTTTGTTTCTAAAGGTGGAAACAATGAATTGGAAACATAGCCATCAGTGATCAAAGAACTTGATGTTTCAGAGGGGATGGATTTACCATGATTGTACTGGGGTTAGATGGGTTGAGGAAAACACAGATTGGAGGTGAGTTGCTCATTGAACTGAGAGCAGGCAGGATGGGTAGGTCATGTGAGTGCATATTTAAGACACCAAGAGTGGTTACAAGAATTGGGGAGAAGGGAGAGGCAAGACACAAGGAGGTAAAATCATCTTGAAATGACAGGAACTGACCCAAATGCAGTAAATGGTGGTTATGGACTGGACTGTGCCCCTCCCCTGCCTACCAATCCATACATTGAAACCCTAATCCCCAGTGAGACTATATTTGGATTTAGGGCCATTAAGGAGGTAATTAAGGTTCAGTGAGGGCTTAATGGGGGTCCTGATCCAATATGACTGGGGTCCTTATGAGAAGAAGAGAGAACAAGGATGCTTGCACATGGGGAAAAGGCCACATGAGGACACAATGAGAAGATGGCCATCTGCAAGTGAAGAGAGAGGCCTCAGGAGAAACCCAACCTGCTGACACCTTGATCTTGGTCTTCTAGCCTCCAGAACTTTGTGTAATAAATGTGTGTTGTTTAAGCCACCCTAAGATCTTCAACAGGCAGCTCTAGCAGACTAATACAATGACAAAAGTAAGAGACATGTCAGGACATATAGCTAGGTGGCATGGACTTTAGGAGAGTTTGGATTTTTAAGAAGGAATGAAGAAAAAGGGAACGTAAGAAGCAAAGAGTGAGCCACGAGGGATTGAGCCTCACTTTCTGTGAGTGATCTGGAATATAAGTGCAGTTGCCTCACATCGAGAGAACCACAGTTGAAGCTGTGTCTACAAGGGGGCGTGAGGTTTCCATTCATGGAATTGGTGGAATGGCCACTAAGAGAGGACAAGCATTCAATGGAATGTGTAATCACAAATGTGCTTCAGAGTGCACAATGAAAGGGGGCCATGCCTCTACCCACACATATTCCTTTGTCTTTTACTTCTGCAACTCTCTCACACACACCTCTGAATACCTGTCAAGCTTTCCCTTTGAGCCCAGGATGGGTTTTACTTACGTAGTTCTCCACACACTGTAGGAGCCATGTTTTCTATCATGTTTTACCTAACGATAGTAATTCAGGTTTGTTGATATCTACAGCATTTTCTTTTCCTTTTATTTTAATCTTTAATTATTTAACGTTAATCTATCATTTTGGAGTTTGTGCAAACTTATATCGCCAAATGAGATCTAAGAACACTGATTTATGACTTCAAAATGTATGACAAAGATACAATAATCAAAACAGTATGGTACTGGCATAAAGACAGACATACAGGCCAATGGAACAGAATTGAGAGCCCAGAAACAAACCCACACATACATGGACGAATGACTTTTGACAAGGGTGTCGGGACTGTAATGGTGAAAGGAATCTCTTCAACAAAGGGTGCTAGGAAAACTGGATAACTGCAGCAAAAGAATGAAATTAGACTCTCACGCTACACTGTCCGTAAAAGTCAACTCAAAATAGAATAAAGACTTAAACATAAGACCTGAACACGTAAAATTCCTAGAAGAAAACATGGGGAAAATGTCATAACACTGGTTTTACTAATGATTTCTTGGATGTGACGCCAAGGCATACGCAACAACAGCTAAAGTAGGCAAATGGGGCTACAGCAAATGAAAAGGCTTCTGTACAGCAAAGGAGACAATTGACAAAGTGGGAAAAGCAATCTTTTTGCATTTTTAAATAGTCTAAAAAATATTTTATAATTTTTTAAATGCTTATTTTTGAGAGAGACACAGTACAAACAGGGGAGGGGCAGAGAGAGAGAGGGAGACACAGAGTCTGAAGCAGGCTTCAGGCTCTGTGCTGACAGCTCAGAGCCTGATGTGGGGCTTGAACTCATCATGGACAGGGAGATCATGACCTGAGCTGAAGTCAGATGCTCAACTGACTGAGCCACCCAGGCACCCCTCTAAAAATATTTTAAAGAAAATATTTGCAAATCAAGTATCTGATGAAGACTTAATATCCAAAATACATAAGGAAGTCCTACAACTCAATCGCAAAATAAAGGCACGGGTAAACAAATAACAACATGATTTTTTTTAATGGGCAAGGGACCTAAATAAACATTTTCCCAAAGACATATAAATGGCCAACAGGTATATGGAAAGATGTTCAACACTACTCATAGGGAAATATAAATCAAAACCACAATGAGATACTTCGTCATACCCGATAGGATGGCCATTATTAAACAACAAAACAAAACAAAACAAAAAAACCCCTAAAACCCCAGAAAATAACCAGTGTTGGAGATGATGTGGAGAAATTAAAACCCTTGTGCACTGTTGGTGGTTATGTAAATTGGTGCAGTCACTATGCAAAACAGAATGGAGGTTCCTACAAAAATTGAGAATAAAACTACCATTTGATCAAGCAATCTTCCTTTGAGTTTTTATCCAAAAGAATTGATACCGGGATCTTTGAGAGCTATTTGCACCCCCATGTTCACAGCAGCATATTCACAATAGACAACAGGTGGAAACAACCTAAGTGTCCATTGATGTATAACTGGATAAGGAAATTTAGTTTATACATACAATGGAATATTATTTATCCTTTAAAAAAAAGAAGTCCTGTTATATGCTAAACAAACATGGATGATTTGGTTAGGTGAAATAACCCAGTCACAGAAGGACAAACACTGCATGATTCCACTTATAGGAAGTATCTATAGGCAAAGTCATAGAAGCAGATAGTATAATGGTGGTTGCCAGAAATTAGGGAAGGGGAAGTGGCTGTTTAATGGCCATAGAGTTCCACTCATGCAAGATGAGAACATTCTAGGGATCTGCTGTTACACAATCTGCATATAGGGGTGCCTGGGTGGCTCAGTTGGTTAAGTGTCTGACTTTGGCTCAGGTCATGATCTCACGGTTTGTGAGTTCAAGCCCCGCGTCGGGCTCTGTGCTGACAGCTCAGAGCCTGGAGCCTGCTTCAGATTCTGTGTCTCCCTCTCTCTCTGCCCCTCCCCCGCTTGTGCTCTGTCTCTCTGTCTCTCTCTCTCAAAAATAAATAAAATGTTAAAAAATAATCTGCATATAAAACAATTGTACTGTATACTTAAAATTTGTTAGGGGCTAGATTTTATATTACATATTTTTTAACACACACACACACACACACACACACACAATCTAAAAGCACCGAAGGAAATACCATTATTATATTTTGCTATAATTTTCATAATACTTTGGATATTTTTCAGCATATATGAGGCGCTACACAGATATTACAGAGTTCTTAGAGTTTATAAAAACACTTTTTAATGCTGCCATATTTTATTAAAGTAGGCACAGATCCAGAGAGCTAAAGAGCTTTTCTCTAGATCCTACAATTAACCCTAGTATTCTAGGATCTTCATCTAAGCTCAGTACAGTTTTTTTTTTGTTTTTTTTTTTTGTTTTTTTTTTTTTTTTTTTTTTACTATACCACGCGGTTTCTCTTCTTTTGAATTACTTCAAATGAGGCAATCTAATTCTCCAACTGGTAAAAGTAAAGCATTCTGGTATCACTTTCTGCATCAATTACCATCTTGAGGTATTGCAGAGAAAAAAAGTACAAAGAAAAATAGAAACTGTGATTATAGGCTTGCAGAATAGCCTCAATATGAAAAGAAAACCACCTAAATTTTGTGTGTGTGTGTGTGCTGTGGTGGTGAGAGTTGGCAGAAAGAATGTGAATACAGGAAACAGGAAATTAAAACATGTAAATGAATTATGAAGATATCTTTTTTTGGTTTCCTGAGGACAAGGAAGCATAAAAAGCATTCAAGCTAACTATTATAAAAGTTTTGGATTTTCAAGTTGTAGATCATAAAACTTATTCTGATGACAGACATGTTAGATAACAAAGATGACTCTTGTCGTATCAAGAAATATGATCAGTAGAGTAAAAAAACTATCCTTTGATGTTCATTGTATTCACTGGTTTCTGGCGATAGTGATGACATCATCTGATATGTCACTCTGATTTTTTTTATGTCTTAGAAGAAAGATTCAGTGGTTCTAAATCCTTCCTTTCTCATATTTTCATATGTGTATCCACAGATTAGGCTAAGAACTGGCAAATGTTTCTGGAAAGAAGAAAGCACCCAGGCAAACCTTTCAGATTGATTTATAACTCATATACAACCACAGTAATTCTTATGAGGCTATGTCTACAGTCCTTTTTGTATTAAAAAGGTTTCATTTTAGAGGCTAAATAATATTCCGTTGCATATATATATATACGTATACATAATATGTATATATATATTTACTGCCATTTGTGACAACATGGATGAATCCAGAACACATCATGTGAAGTAAGGTAAGACAGAAATAGCAAATGATGTGTGATCTCACATCTATGTGGAGTCTAAAAAATGTCTAATTCATAGAAGCTGAGTGTAGAACAGTCGTTACCTGGGGTGGGGGCAGTGGGGGAGAGAGATGTTGTGGGCCAAAGGGTAGAAAAGCAGTTATGTAGGATAAGTTCTAACGATCTAATGTACAGCATGATGACTAGAGTGTATAATACGATATTACACACTGGAAAGTTGCTAAGAGAATATCTGTTCAGGTGCTCTCATCAAACACGTAACACGCACAGAAAGCGACTATAGCTGGGTATAGTAATTAGTTCGACTATAGTAACCTTTTCACTACGTGTATGTCTATAAAGCACGGATACGTGACCAATTTTTATAAATAAATAAATGGGGAAAAAGTACCCTTTCTACCTCCATTTTAAGGGCAAGCCAGTGATGCTCTGACGACCATGGGCAGTGACTACATACGATGGGGTAGAATTGAGAAGGTGGAAGGGGTTTTCTGGTATGACTTCCCTGCCCTCTTTTGTTCAAAGGGCAGGGTGAAACCCAATGTCGGGGAGAGCGGTATTTCCCAGCCCTATACCAGCTGCTTGAAATGTTACGGTCAATAATGCTCCGGTAGGATTCTCTGGCTTCATGTAGCTGCCATGCCCCAAGTAATCTGGGCTCCCTGCCAGCATTGGCTTGACTTACATGAACAAGCTAGCACTGACACCTGGGGACAGAAAAGCATTGAACATATGTGCAGTTACCAAGGCATGTTACTTAGTAAACCAGTAGCACCTATAGATGGAAACTTTCTGGAAATCACAGAAGGTAACAGTAAGTAGAGACTAGAGGTATCAGGATTCGGTGAGATACAGAAATGTATATTTATATGTACATCTATACATATATATCAATATCTACATATAGTTAAGAGATAATAAAGAAGAAAAATAGTTTTTCTCTTTCCCTCTTGATGACAAGGAAAGTGGTCCAGATGTATGCATTCATCTCTAATCTGAATGAAAGATGTGGATATATTTTCAGGGATAAAGCATATTTTATCTCAAAGAGCACTGCCTTATCATTCATACATTTGTCCTAGCGAAAATAAATCACACTTCCACTTAAAATTCAGTGTATGTGGTAGAAATTATAGAATTGATGATCATCAGAATTTTCTGCAAATTTTAAATCTTTCATTGGATTGGTACATGCTATTCCTGGTGATGTTAGCTGCGTCCCCTTCCCTCTTTTTTTGTTAAACAGAAAAAAGATTTGTAGAGACATGTCTAACTGAATTACTCATCCTGAAAGCATGTCTACTGGACAGAATTTCTCTATTATGAACACATCTTTTACCAGGTTACATTATATGGTAGAAACCAAATTCCCATAAGCAAGAATTTCTGTGACATAGAATGTGACTCTTGTCAGAAGGCCTGATTGTATAAAAATACTGTTTTTCATTTACTGATAGTTTACATGTTATTGACAATTTTGGCCATGACCCAAGAAATGACAAAAAAACTGCATTGCTTTTGTTAACCCAACTCAGAGCTAAGCACACATAAGAGATATTCAAAAAAAGTTGAATAGGATATATTCTTATATTTGATTTCATTAACAGTAAATATATAAAAATAAAGCCACATAAATCACATAAAAATAATTATAGTGGAAAACCATATGGACTGAATGAGAATACTTTGCTGTGACTTTAGGAAAATCTAATTTTGGGGGCACCTAATCAATCCATCAGCATTTATTTAGCACCTTCTGTAGTGAACAAAAAGCAGCATAAGATCTTATCTGACCCAAAGGGAACTTTTAGTTCAGTTGACCTAAGTAACCTTGCATTATTATTTAACTTTTCGTGTATTTTTGTTATTCTATTTAATTGCTGAGATGAATAGGAAAAAGATGAAAGTTACATTCTATTTTTTGAGGGTAAACTTAGTTGACCTAATCAAAAGAAAATTAGTTGGAAAATTCTAGTCAAATTTAATCCGAGGATCAAGCATTTTCACGAGTAATTCAGTTGAGCCTTGAACAACACACGCATGAACTACATGGGTCCACTTATACATGAGTTTTTTTTTTTTTGGACAAATACAGTGCAGTACTATAAATGTATTTTCTCTTCCTTATGATATTCCTAACATTTTATTTTCTCTAGCTTACTTTTTTATAAGAATATAGCATACATCCAACATACAAAATATGTGCCAACTGAACAATTTATATTATTGGTAAGGCTTCCAGTCAACAGGTTACTAGTAAGTGGGATTTGGGGGAGTCAAAAGTTATACACAGGTTTTTGATCACACAAGGGGTTGGTGCCCAGAAACCCTATGTTGCACAGGAGTCAACTGTATGTATATACATGCATTTTAATTGGTCAGAGTAATAATGTTTTATTAGAAAAAGAAAGTACTTTGCATAGTACAAGCTGTTAGAACTTGCTGTTTTATATATAACTATATATGAAGACATATATTATAATATATAAGACCCATATGTAACAATATATTATAAAAAGATATATGTTGTTATACTATAAATATGTACTTATTTATAATATATAATATACCATACACATTATGTTATTTATTATATATTATATAAGTACAACTTACATTATAAATATACCTTATTATGATATATTGCTATATGTAAACAGTAAGTTTATATATATTGTTAAATTGTTACATATATGTATATAACAGCAAATTCGTGTTTAGTAGTCTGCTACGGAAAGCAGTTTCTCTTCACTTATAACACTCTTGCAATTGCAGTATTTTTACTCTAAATTTACAGATGAAGAAACTGGGGCATGGCCTTGATAATGAGCCTATAGTCCAGTATGAGGTCTGTTTACCACTACACACGTGTGAAATATTTAGGAGTGTTGAGAAACTTTTTGTTAGCCTCTACATCATGATTTGTAATTCAGAACCAATAATTGTCCCTTTGGGCCATGCCCGTTTTTTCAGGTAATAACATTACCATCAGCTATCCTAAAGCACAATTTATATTATATTATTATTATATAGTAGATCTTCATTATTCTAGGAGCAACAGCTGTTACCCCTAAGCATAATTTCACTGTTGGTTTTCTTAATAAATCTAATGGTAAAACAGTTTCGCTAGTGGACAAAAGTGGCTGGAAATATATGGGACCTGAAGTTTCTTCCCTGGATTGGTTAAAATAATAGTGGTTAGACCATACAGTCTTTGTTATCACCACTTGATCTTCTCGTTATCATTGAAATTAACTTTTGGTTTGCTTAGTGTCTTCGTCTTTCATTTCTCTTTGGCTCAATGTAAAAAAATACAATAGAAATTTAGTCGTAATCGATTCCAACCTCCTCATTAAACGTCTTGTCTAAATATTTTAAACAATTTGTAAGTTACTCTAATTATTTCGAGATTGCTCTTAATAAAATTATTCAATTTTAATGAGCGATTTCTGCAGAGACTATTCCTTAATTATAATCCTAAGAGTGATTGTGGTAGATTGTTATTATTCTACTTTTAGGCAAAAACTATCCTCGCTATTCAAAAACACAGTCATGGATAGATGATATACTCCAAAAGCAGAAGGGCTGTATCCTCAGTGTGAATGTAGTTTCTGGCAAACAATAGCTGTTTATTAATTCATTGAATAAATATTGGACATCAGCCACTAAGTGAAACAAGATACCCGGTAATCTCTGTCTCTCCTACTAAACTGTGAACTTTATGAGGCCAGGGTCTTTTTTATCTCATTCATTGCTGTGTCTAGCACCTAGGAGAGTGCTTGGCACATAAACTGCTTCTCAACAGATATCTGTTGAATAGGTGAGTGAACTCTGTGAGTAGCGCCAGCAGTCTACTAGATGAGATAAGTGAAAAGAAACATTAACAAAATATACGAGATGACTTTTAAAATTATAGTAATTGCTCTAAATAACTGCTGACAGAAGAACAGAGGGAGGTGTCCTCTGAGTAATATGGTCAAGGAAGGCTTCTCCAAGAAGAGAATGTTTCATCTGGAGCTTAAAGGTCCTAGAAGACTGAGGGCGAGAATGAGCCAGCTATGGAAGAGCAGGGAAGAGCATGAGAAACAGAGGATGACCCGAGGAGAAAAGCCTGGCCTACTAACGTGGCAGAAAGAATGCTGGTCGGGTAGAATTCAGTAGTGAGGGCCAGAGAGGTTCAAAATACAGCTGAAGAAGAGGGCAGGGGCAGGTTGTTCAAGGTCCCCACTTTGGAGGCCATGAGAAAGAAGGTGGATTCTATTGTAATGGTACCAGAACACCAGAGACTATTGCTAGTTGCCAATTAATTACACATTCTCTAACTTCCTTACTGACAAAATGTTGATATTGTTGAGGGCAACAATTGCCCAGTTATTTACAAAAAATAAAAAAAGCAAAACCCACTGTCGTTATAGCCATCCTTGCATTCAGGAGTACCACGTGGTATATTGCTGCCCAACAAGATACAGGTGGAAGATGTTTCAGCGGCACTGGGAGGAGAGTTTTGCTTTCTGGTAAAAAGTGCAAAAATGACCATGTCCTTAGCTCTTCCTCTTGCCTGGAAGGCCTGTGATGCCAGAAGCTAAGCTGTCATCTTGCGATTATTAAGAGGATGCGTCACTGCAGATAAGACAGTCTTCACATCCTTGAGCTGCTGAACCAAAGGGAGAGCAACCTCCCCCACCCCTCTAACTTTAGAATTCTGAAATGTGAGAAGAGTAGCCTGATATTTTAAAGCAACTGTTATGCTTTATCTTGCTTACAATTTAATGCATTTATGATTGATATAGTGACAGGTGAACAAAAGTCACCAGTTCAATGGAACACACTGAAAATATATTAAAGAGAGAAGAATTTTTTTTTATTCTTATAATTTTATTTTTAATCTAAAAAATATTTTAATTTATTTTTTAATCTACATCCAAGTTAGTTAGCATATAGTGCAACAATGATTTCAGGAGTAGATTCCTTAATGCCCCTTTCCCATTTAGCCCATCTCCCCTCCCACAACCCCTCCAGCAACCCTCTATTCTCCAAGTTTAATAGCCTCTTATGTTTTTGTCCCCCTCCTGTTTTTATATTATTTTGGGTTCCCTTCCCTTATGTTCATCTGTTTTGTCTCTTAAAGTCCTCATATGAGTGAAGTCATATGATATTTGTCTTTCTCTGACTGACTAATTTCACTTAGCATGATACCCTCTAGTTCCATCCACATAGTTTTGAATGGCAAGATTTCATTCTTTTTGATTGCCGAGTAATACTCCATTGTATATATAAACCACATCGTCTTTATCCATTCATCCATCGATGGACATTTGAGCTCTTTCCATACTTTGGCTATTGTTGATAGTGCTGCTATAAGCACTGGGGTGCATGTGCCCCTTTGAAAAGGCATACCTGTATCCCTTGGATAAATACCTAGTAGTGCAATTCCTGGGTTGTAGGGTAGTTCTATTTTTAATTTTTTGAGGAATCTCCATACTGTTTTCCAGAGTGGCTGCACTAGTTTGCATTCCCACCAGCAGTGCCAAAGAGATCCTCTTTCTCCCCATCCTCACCAATATCTGTCATTGCCTGAGTTGTTAATGTTAGCCATTCTGACAGGTGTAAGCTGGTATCTCATTGTGGTTTTGATTTGTATTTTCCTGATGATGAGTGATGTTGAGCATTTTTTCATGTGTTGGTTGGCCATCTGGATGTCTTCTTTGGAGAAGTGTCTATTCATGTCTTTTGCCCATTTCTTCACTGGATTATGTGTTTCTTGGGTGTTGAGTTTGATAAGTTCTTTATAGATTTTGGACACTAATCCTTTAACTGATACGTTGTTTGCAAATATCTTCTCTCATTCCATCAGTTGCCTTTTAGGTTTGCTCATTTGTTTCTTGGGTGTTGAGTTTGATAAGTTCTTTATAGATTTTGGACACTAATCCTTTAACTGATACGTTGTTTGCAAATATCTTCTCCCATTCCATCAGTTGCCTTTTAGTTTTGCTCATTGTTTCCTTCTCTGTGCAGCAACTTTTTATTTTGATGAGGTCCCAGTAGTTCATTTTTGCTTTTGTTTTCCTTGCCTCCAGAGACGTGTTGAGTAAGAAGTTGCTGTGGCCAAGATCAAAGAGGTTTTTACCTGCTTTTTCCTCTAGGATTTTGATGGCTTCCTATCTTACGTTTAGGTCTTTAATCCATTTTGAGTTTATTTTTGTGTCTGGTATAAGAAAGTGGTCCAGGTTCCTTTTTCTGCATATTGCTGTCCAGTTTTCCCAGCACCATTTGCTGAAGAGCCTGTCTTTATTCCACTGGATACTCTTTCCTGCTTTGTCAAAGATTAGTTGGCCGTACGTTTGTGGGTCCATTTCTGGATTCTCTACTCTGTTCCATTGATCTGAGTGTCTGTTTTTGTACCAGGACCATACTGTCTTGATGACTACAGCTTTGTAATACAGCTTGAAGTCTGGGAGGGTGATGCCTCCTGCTTTGGTTTGCTTTTTCAAGATTGCTTTGGCTATTCGGGGTCTTTTGTGGTTCCATACAAGTTTTAGGATTGTTTGTTCTACCTCTATGAAGAATGCTGGTGTTATTTGATAGGAATTGCATTGAATATGTAGATTGCTTTGGGTTGTGTCAACATTTTAACAATATTTGTTCTTCCTATCCAGGAGCATGGAATAGTTTTCCATTTTTTGTGTCTTCTTCAATTTCCTTCATAAGCTTTCTATAGTTTTCAATGTATAGATTTTTCACCTCTTTGGTTATGTTTATTCCTAGGTATTTGATGGGTTTTGGTGCAATGGTAAGTGGGATGGATTCTTTGATTTCTTTTTCTGTTCTTCATTGTTGGTGTATAGGAATGCAACCGATTTCTGTGCGTTGATTTTATATCCTGCCACTTTGCTGAATTCATGGATCAGTTCTAGCAGGTTTTTCATGGAATCTTTTGGGTTTTCCATATAGACTATGATGTCATCTGCAAACAGTGAGAGTTTGACATCCTCCTGGCTGATTTGGATGTCTTTTATTTCTTTGTGTTGTCTGATTGTTGAGGCTAAGACTTCCAAACCTATGTTGAATAACAGTGGTGAGAGTGGACATCCCTGTCTTGTTCCTGACCTTAGGGGGAAAGCTCTCAGTTTTTCCCCATTGAGGATGATATTAGCATTGGGTCTTTCATATATGGCTTTTATAATCTCGAGGAATGATCCTTCTATCCTTACATTCTTAAGAGTTTTTATCAAGAAAGGATGCTGTACTTTGTCAAATGTGTTTTCTGCATCTATTGAGAGGATAATGTGGTTCTTGTCCTTCCTTTTATTGATGTGATGAATCACAATATTTGTTTTGTGGATACTGAACAAGCCCTGCATCCAGGTATAAATCCCACTTGGTCGCGGTGAATAATTTGTTTAATGTATTGTCAGATCCGTTTGGCTAATATCTTGCTGACGATTTTTGCATCCATGTTCATCAGGGAAATTGGTTGGTAGTTTTCCTTTTAGTGGGGTCTTTCTCTGGTTTTGGAATCAAGGTAATGCTGACTTCATGGAAAGATTTTGGAAGTTTTCCTTCCATTTCTTCTTTTTGGAACAGCTTCAAGAGAACAGGTATTAACTCTTCTTGAAATGTTTAATAGAATTCCCCTGGAAAGCCATCTGGCCCAGGACTCTTGTTTTTTGGGAGATTTTTGATTACTAATTTGATTTCTTTACTGGTAATGGGTCTGTTCAAATTTTCTATTTCTTCCTGTTTCAGTTTTGGTAGTTTAGATATTTCTAGGAATTTTTCCATTTCTTCCAGATTGCCCATTTTATTGGCATATAATGTTCATAATAGTGTCTTATTGTTTTTATTTCTGCTGTTTTGGATGTGATCTCTCCCATTTCATTCTTGATTTATTTATTTGGGTCCTTTCCTTTTTCTTTTTGATCAAACTGGCTAAGGGTATATCAATTTTGTTAATTCTATCAAAGAACCAGCTTCTGGTTTGATTGATCTGTTTTACTGGGTTTTTTTGGTTTTTTGTTTTTTGGTTTTGATAGCATTGATTTCTGCTCTAATCTTTATAATTTCCTGTCTTCTGCTGGTTTGGGGTTTTAGTTACTCTTCTTTTTCCAGAACTTTGAGATGTAAGGTTAGGTTGTGTATCTGAGACTTTTCTTCCTTCTTTAGGAAGGCCTGGATTGCTATATACTTCCCTCTTTTGACCACCTTTGCCCCGTCCCAGAGGTTTCGGTCTGTGGTGTTATCATTTTCATTGGCTTCCATGTACTTTTCAATTTCCTCTCTAACCTCTTGGTTAGCTCATTCATTCTCCAGTAGGATGTTCTTTAGTTTTCAAGTATGTGCTATCCTTTCAAATTTTTTCTTGTGGTTGATTTTGAGTTTCATAGCATTGTGGTCTGAAAACATGCATGGTATTATCTTGATCTTTTTGTACTTGTTGAGGGCTGATTTGTGTCCCAGTATGTGATCTATTCTGGAGAACGTTCCATGTGCACTGGAGAAGAATGTGTATTCTGCTGCTTTAGGATGAAGTGTTTGGAATATATCTGTTAAGTCCATGTGGTCCAGTGTGTCATTCGAAGCCATTGTTTCCTTGTTGATTTTCTGTTTAGTTGATCTGTCTGTCTGTTGCTTTGTAAGTGGGGTGTTGAAGTCCCCTACTATTATGGTATTATTATCAGTGAGTTTCTTTATGTTTGTGATTAATTGATTTATATATTTGGGTTCTTTCACATTTGGATCATAAATGCTTTCAATTGTTAGGTCTTCTTGGTGGACAGATCCCTTAATTATGATATAATGCCCTTCTTCATCTCTTATTACAGTCTTTATTTTGAAGTCTAGATTGTCTGATATAAGTATGGCTATTTCTGCTTTCTTTTGTCAACCATTAGCAGGATAGATGGTTCTCCATTCCCTTACTTTCAATCTGAAGGTGTCTAGGTCTAATGTGGGTCTCTTGTAAACAGCATATAGATGGATCTTGTTTTCTTATCCATTCTGTTACCCTATGTCTTTTGATTGGAGCATTTAATCCATTGATGTTTAGAGTGAATACTGAAAGATATGAGTTTATTGCCATTATGTTGCTTGTAGAGTTGGAGTTTCTGGTGGTGTTCTCTGGTCCTTTCTAGTCTTTGTTGCTGTTGATCTTTGTTTTCCCCCATCTTTTCTCCCTTCAGAGTGTCCCCCTTAAAATTTCTTGCAGGGCTGGTTTAGTGGTCACGAACTCCTTTCATTTTTGTTTGTCTGGGAAACTTTTAATCTCTCTGTTTATTTTGAATGACAGCCTTGCTGGACAAAGAATTCTTGGCTGCATATTTTTCTGATTCAACACATTGCATATATCCTGCCACTCCTTTCTGGCTTGCCAAGTTTGTGTGGATAGGTCCACTGCAAACCTGATCAGTCTTCCATTGTAGATTAAGGACTTTTTTCCCTCGCTCTTTTCATTCTTCTTTCCTTGCCTGAGTATTTTGTGAATTTGGCTATGAGATGCCTTGTTGATGGTTGGTTTTTGGTGAATCTAATGGGGGTCGTCTGTGCTTCCTGGATTTTGATGTCTGTGTCTTTCCCCAGGTTAGGAAAGTTTTCCGCTATGATTTGCTCACATAACCCTTCTACCCCTTTTTCTCTCTTCATCTTCTGGGACCCCTATGATTCTGATATTGTTCCTTTTAATGAGTCACTGATTTCTCTAATTCTTAAATCGTGCTCTTTTGCCTTAGTCTCCCTCTTTTTTTTCTGCTTCATTATTCTCTGTAAGTTTGTCCTCTATATGGCTGATTGCTGTTCTGCCTCATCCATTCTTGCTGCCATGGCATCCATTCAAGATTGCAGCTCAGTTATAGCATTTTTAATATCATCCTGACTAGCTTTTACTTCTTTCATCTCTGCAGAGAGGAATTCTCATCTATTTCCTACCCCAGCTAGTATTCTTATTATCATGATTCTAAATTCTTGTTCAGGCATCTTGCTTGTATCTGTGTTAAGCCCCTGGCTGTCATTTCTTCCTGCTCTTTCCTTTGGGGTGAATTCCCTTGTTTCATCATTTTGAAGGGAGAAAAAATTGATAAGGTAAAAAAAAATTAAAATTAAAAAATAATTAAAAACAACACACACACACGAATCAAATAAATGATGCTAGATTCTAGGTGTGTTTTGGTCTGGTTATTAAAATGAGCTTGATAGATTAGAGAAAAAAAGGGGGAAAAAAAGAAAAATGTTTGAAAATTTGAGAAAATGAATACAATGAAATAGAATAAAATGAAATGATGGAAGTAAAATAGAATTTGAAAAATTTACAAAAAGGTAAGAAATATAGTAGAAAAAATTAAAGGAAAATATTTTTAATAAAAATTGAGAATAAAAATACATTTTTTCTCTTTCTGTATTCAAGAAAAAGAAATGAAAATGAAGGAAACAAAAGAAAATTGAATAGATGGACCAACGAACAGACCAAAATATGATTGCAATTACATTGGTTTCCCCTAGGTGTCAAACTATGAAAAGCTTTATAGTCCATAAACCAAACAGGCCGAGTGACTTATGTTCCTGAAGAGCGAGGTTGACTTAGTTGGCAGGACTTAGTGTAACAGCTCTGTTCTCCACTAGATGGCGCTGCTTAGCTTACTGAGGTGGATTGTTGTGGTGCTTGTAGGTGTGTATGCACATGCACAGAAGAGGTGAAAATGGTGTCACCCAGCTACCCAGTCTCTAGTATTAGAACTCTGTGTTCTCTCCGACCAGTAATCGCACACCCGTCCTTTGTCTCTGGCTTCCGTCCACTCCCTGCTTTTACACTGTCTGTGACCAAGCCATCAGGTTGTCAGGTGGCACTTCCCTCCTGAGTTTCATCTCACATGTGGCTGCGTTTCCCAACCCCTCACTTCTGAGGGACTGTGACCTGCTGAGATCTTCTGGGGGAGGGTCCCACCGAGCAGTGGTCCGGTGCCAGCTGCACCCAGGAACGTTCATGGGACCGTGCTGCTTCCAATGCCCAGAGACTGCGGCTGGGTGCCAGCCTGCCCCAGGAAAAGTTCACGTGATTGTGTGGCAGCAGCATTTCAGGGATTATGGCAAATCACAACATACGTCTGGCACCAGGCTTCACCCTTAACGACCTTGTTCCAGCACCAGCGAATGTGGTTGTTCTCTGGGGTCTCCTGGGACTGGATGGCCCCACAGCGTCTACCAAATGTCCTTCCAGCAGGGGAACTGCTTCTCCTGTGTGGCCCAATGACCCCGGACTTCACTCTACTCCTGGGGATTCTCCCTTCTCACCAAAGCACCACCAGGTAACCAGCTGTGGAGTGTCAGACTCTGTGCTCCCCGTTTATAGAGTCTTAAAGGAATTTAAACCCTCTCATTTCTCCTTTCTCCCTTTTTTGTTCAGTCCCTGTGGCTGTTTCCACTTTCCCACTTTCTCTCCAGCTGCTTTTGGTGGGGGTGCTTTTCCTGAACTCTCCCCCCGTCTCTGTCCTCTCTCCACAAGCAAAAACAGCTCCCTTCCCTCCATGGCTTCTCTCTCCCCCAGTTCACCTCTCTGCACAGTGAACCTGCTGAGTTCTGTAGTTCAGGTTGTTCAGATTGTTGTGTTGATTCTCAAATCAGTTTTCTAGGTGTGCAGGATGGTTTAGTGTTGATCTGGCTGCATTTCAGGGAGGAGAGATGCAAAAAAAACCTTCCATACTGTTCTGCCATCTTGGCTCCTCAAGAGAAGAGATTTTTGATCAAGCAGCATCTTGCAAAGACAGGAAGCAACAGAAGTAAACAACAGGTGTTTTTTAATTATAAAAAGAATGAATTAAAAGGATAATGAAATACACATTCCTGGGTCTTTTGGTTTCCTGGCTACACCTTTCTTGGCTTCAGGTTCATCAACTGTGAAATGAAAAGACTTAGACTCAATGACCTCCAAAGTTCCTTTTATTTCTATGAGGCTATGAATATAAGGATAGTTCTATTCTTTCTCTGAGCCTGGAAATTATATAAATGTAGGGACATTGATTCTTGGATGTGAAGAAGAGAGTGTATGTGGGCCCAGTTTTTTGCCATAAAATCAATGAGAGTTGAATGGAGGAATCTCTGAGAGCCAGAGAAGGTCAGGCTGAAGTTGTACAACGTGAATTATTCATGGTGTAGGGCTGTAGTGTTCTGGTCATTTTCCAAAAGTGCTCTTCAAAGAAGATCAAAATTGTAGAGGTGAACTGCATAAGGGATTTGTTGACAAACATGGGTGTAAAACAAAAAAAATCAAAGTACAGGATGGGAGGGTATGTACACAACAAAAATGAATAAAAAGTATCAGAAATATCTACCAGTCATGTCTAAAGTTTTAAAAAAGCGAATTATTCAACACTTGAGAACATCAAAAGTAAGAAAAGTTGATTATATACTTTATAGTTCCTTATAATGCAGTAAGATCAATGAAGAAATGGTAAGTAGTACAATGTGTACAGATTTATTTAACACAAGTATATATAGTATTTAACAAAAACCCAACAGTGTTGACAAAGAGAATGTAAAAGTAAGAGACTTTGGTTTTGCTTCTCTTTAATCCACTAAACAAAGTGATTTTCAAATAAGAGAGTTTTAAAACCTACATTTATAAAAAGTAATAAAATAGCAAGATCATGCAAAATATACTGAAAGCAAATTTAATCCATTTTAATTGTTCCTTTGCTAAGCGAAAGTCCATCATATAGAAGAAATCCAAGATTTTAAACATGCGATTTCAGAAACTCTTGAAACCTGAGATCATGGTAACCAGAAGTGGTTTGTTCCCCCCTGTACTGGAAATAATTAAATGTTCTAGTTTGTAAAATTACCGATTCAAATTGGAAACCTTATCAAAATCATCACACTCAACTTGGAAAATGCAAATTAGGAAACCTTAAGATCAGTACCACCCAAATCACATAATAGATTATCCCATAAATTCTGTGAAAAGAGATGGAAAATGAAGAAGGTAAGGTTAAAAACTATCACGTGCTCACTAGGAACAAGCATGGAACCTAGGAGACAGCGAAGATCATCCAAAAGACAGGGCAAGGAGGATCAGGGCGGGAAAGAGCAGTGACATAAGGTGAGTCCTGGCCCCTTGCTGAATGGATCTCCCTTAGTATGAACTGGAGATATGGCGAGTTTCAAAGACCTTCCTCACCTAGGTAGGACACACTTTGAACCACAGCAGGTAGACTGTGGGATTATAGATTAACCGTTCTGCTGTCTGCCCCAGAATCTTTGGCATGTGTCTCACCGACTATAGCCTCATGGGCCCAGCCCTATACAGCACTCATAAATTCAATTCCAAACTTTTGAAGGTATCGTGTCATATCTTTAGGAGACTATTTATTTTTCTATCTAGAGCACAAGTGCAGCTTGAGAAAGTTCCTTGTTGTCTTCCTCGTGAACACACACGCATGCACACACACACGTGGGTTGTACATACACACATATGCACACACATTCCTAATTCATCCTTTCCCTGACAGTGTAGCCTTGGGAGAATCCTCCCATTTTGTGGGAACGTTAGGTCAAATGACTAACTTCTGTAGGGGCAATCAAGCCCTTTCACTAAGGAAATGATCAAACATCCCAAGGTCAAGCGACAGCAAAGGCTGTCACTGTCTCACTTACCATTTTGGTTTCCTTTTTCCTTCTCTTTTATAGTTTCTTGTGGATGTCTCAAATTTATTGTAATGTATTTATAAGGAGATCTGTAATATCATTTCTAACATTTTTAGCAGTTTTGTATTAGAAGGACTTCTTTTCTGAAAAACTATTTCAGCATACTGCTGAAATGGCAATGTTTAATAAATTATTTAGAATTATTTTATGAAGTATAGTATACACATTATACACATGCAGAAAAGTGCATGTCATAAATGTACTGCTGAGCAAAGGATCAAAAAATGAACCTAACCATGTGATGTGATCCAGGTTAATAAATGGAACATTACCAACTCTCACTTCATGCCCCTTATAACTACAACCTTTTCCCTCTACCCAAAGATTACTAGGATACTGATTTCTAATACTACAGATTTATTTTTGCATAATTTTAAATGTAATCTACTGTATAAATTATATTGTGCCTAAATTCTTTTGTTCAATATTAAGTTTAGAAGAACTATTCATTTTGTTTCATTTAGCTGTATTAATTTTCATTGTTGTTGTTTTTTAAGTTTATTTATTTTGAAAGACAGAGTGAGAGAGTGCACATATACATGAGAGGGAGGGACAGAGAGAGAGAAAATTTCAAGCAGGCTCCATGCTATCAGCACAGAGCTTCACATGGGGCTCGATCTCACGAACTGATCTCAGGAACCATGAGATCATGACCTGAGCCAAGAGTAGGATGCTTGACTGACTGAGCCACCCAGGCACCCCCCAATGCTGTTGTTTCTGTTGTATGAATATACCACAATATATTTATCAATATTACTATTGGGCATTTTTTTTAAAGTTTTTGATTATAAATAATGTTGGTATGAACATGGTTGCATGTGGCCTTTGGGTGCATATGTAAGAGTATTTCTGTTAGGAATTACCTAAGAAGAAATGTGAAAATATTGGATCATAAGATATTTCAGTGTTCGTAGATAACAGCAAACAGCTTTCTTAAATGTTTATACAAATTCACCCTATGATCAGAAGTAAAGACTTCTTCTGACTTAGTGTTTGCCAACTCTTAGGAATTCAATTAAAACGTTTTTAAGTTATTTTGGGGGGGCATGTATTGGTATCAAACTGCGCTTATAATTTGCATTTCTCTGATGACTAAAGAAATTGAACAATTTTAATAAGTCTATTGGATGTTAAATATCTCTTGTGAATTTCTAATTTAAGTAGTTTGCCTATTTTTTATTAAGTTGTTTTCCTTATTTGTTGTTTAGTGATTAATTTATATGTACTCGGATAGGAGCTTCTATGGTTATATGTCTTGCAAATATCTTCTATTATGGTTATTTTTATACTTTGGATTTCATACCTTTTCATGAGCATGAATTTTCATTAACACAGTCTGATTTATCAAATTTTTCTTTATAGTTAGTGCTTTTGGGTTTAAGAACTTGGCCTATTCCTGTAGCATGGCAGTATCTTATCATTTAGATTCTAATTCTAGAAGTTTTATTATTTTACTTTTTGTAATTATATATAAAATTGACCTGAAATTGGTTTCTATGTGTGGACATTTCCTTCTTTGGTTGTTTACTAAGATTTTATTTTTGCTCTTGGCAAAAACAGATATTGAAATTCATCAAATGCTTTGTTTGCATCTGTTGAGATGATCATACTTTTTCTCCTCTATTTTCATAATATAGCAAATTACATTGTCTTCTAATATCTAACACCATTTTATTCTTGGAGTAAATCCAACCTTGGTCTTAATGTATTATTCCTATATTTTCTGGGTTTGATTTTCTAGTGTTTTGCTCAATGTTTCTGTGTATGTCAGTTTTTATATTCAGATCCTGCTGAAATTTTAAAATAAACGGAGAAATGCTCCCTCCTTTTCTTGTCTTGGGAGAGTTTGTGCAAGGGTTGAATTAGTTTTTCCTAAATGTTAGTGGAATTCACTGATGAAACAATTTTGGTCCAGTTTTCTTTGAGGAAGTTGTATAATTATGGGAATAGAGGTTGGACTGTTCAGATTCTCTCTATATTTCTGTGCTAGTGTTTGTAAATTGTGTTTTCTTGAAATTTTCTCATTTTCTATAAATTTTCAAATTTGTTGGGATATATTTCCTATTGTGCTTGTTAATTTCTAAATCTATGGAGATTCTACAGTTACTTTTTGTTGATTTCTAACCTATTTCTCTGTGATCAGAGAATATAATCTACACAACTTAAATTCCGTTTACTATCCCAGAATTTGATTATGATTAATGTTCTGTGCGTATTGGAAAAGGACGGCAACTTACAAATGGATTACTATATACAATTTAGTTGCAGAGTTAATCATGCTATTCAAATCTTTTATATCCTTACTGAAATTCCGTTTCATTGAAAAGCTTCCCAAAATGACTGTTGATTTAATCATTTTCCCTCCTACTTCTGTTGCTTTTTTGCTTCTATTTTCTGAATCTTAGCTAATATGAATTTAGGTCTATTTTCTGTTCCTGTCAATTGAAACGTTCATTTTTAGGAAGTATACCCTTTATGTCCAGCAATGCCTTTCACATTCCCACCAGAAAGACCGCCCTCTGGGGTCGGTTCATCCAGGGGTGAGTGGAGAGTGCATCCAGCTTGCAGTCACCTGTCTCCATCTTACCACTGCACGTTTCCCCACTTATTCCTGCCTGATCTTACCTACTCTTGCTGATAAAACTCTTCTCAGTTTTCTTTCTGACTTTTAAAGATATTTTGAAAAGAAATCCTTCCTATATACCTTAAAAAATCACATCCTATATCTTGTTTATGGTTATGTGCTCAAAAATATTATTTGCACTTTAATAGATTAAATTTTTATCTTCAACTTCTGTTTAAGTGAGTCTACCTTTCACATGTCGACAGGTAATCAATCTACCCATTCTCTTTCCAAATAACTATACATTTTGAGTTAAAATATTTCAAACGTTTTTAATGTTTATTTCTTTATTTTCAGAGACAGAGAGAGAGAGAGAGAGTGAGTGAGAGAGAGAGGGGAGGGGCAGAGAGAGAGGAGAGACAGAATCCCAAGCAGGCCCCGTGCCATCAGCACGGAGCCCAAAATGGGGCTCGATCCTATGAAATCTGAGCTGAAACCAAGAATTGGATGCTTAACTGACTGAGCCACCCAGGCACCCCTAAATTAAAATATTTCAAATTAAGCATATGCATGTCCCCAGAAAAATTAACTCAGAAGGAAACTATGGACCAACGCATGATCTAAGATCACCACGTTTACTTGGTGAATTAAGCCCAATTATTGCCTTTGTACAACTAAATCAGGAACAGAATCATTACTTAAACTGAAAAATAAAACCCAGTAAACCTCAAAAACCCAAATCTTACTGCATTACCAAATACTTCTGAAGAACAGGCAATGAAACAGAGGTCACAGTAAGGCGATCATTTCCCTCCTGGTCAATGCATTTCAGAGCTTATCAAATCTTGAATACAGCATAGCCAGACCCTATTTTTAATATTTCCTAATTGTGTGGTGAGAGATGCTCCTGTAGTTTGAAATGTGTTTTCGTAGCATCTCAGAGAACTTTTTACACTTTGAGGATTTGTGAGCTCACATATTGTAAATAGGCAATTGTACACCTTTAGGTTTATTTTCCTCCCCTCGCCATAAATATCAGATGCTATAATTAACGAAAGGCATGAAAATGGAGTACAAAATAGATGATGTGTCTCCCAAAAGTACAACTTTGAAAGAAAAAAATCCCTGTAAAGCAACGGGAACGTACTCTGTGATTATGTGCTCTGGGGCAGTTACACAGCAAGCATGATGGGGATTACAAATTTGCTTGCTCTGGCAGGAAGGATATGCCTATTAACAGAAACCAGCTGTTCAGAAAAAATGCTATGCCCAAAGTAGTGGAAGGATGTCTTAATTTAGCTGTGGGCCACATTTATTACTGCCGAAAAAAAAAAAATCACAGAAACCATCACCTCTATTCAATGAATAACAACATTCTTGTGAATGTATGCGACACAAAGGAAATATTAAGAATAGTTCATCTAAAGCAAATCAATCTCCATGGTTTAACCACTCTTTTCTTTCACCACAGGATGTCTCTGGGCTTTCCAACTTGTTATTTCCATCCAGGCCTCTGCAAGGAGGGAAATGAATCAACTTAGAAAACCTTCGTGCTTTCCTTTTCAGAGTGACCGATGGACTTAGATAGGTCACTCAGAACATTCCCTCTGCACTGAGGACAGAAGAAACCGCATCTAGAATTCACTGAGCATCAAATCGCTCTGCTTTTCTTACTCTATGACTTTCGTGCAAATTTCTGGTCTCTTCCTAAATTTGAGTGAAATTATGTCACAGCTTATCAATATATGGCTTATGGAAATATTTAACTCAAAGATGTAAAAGGCACGAAGATAGAAAAAGGTCTAATTGAAATATGTAGGGTCCAGAATTATTTCAAGTTCTGAAACGTCTTCATTTCCAGAACGCCCCCCTTGCTGTTTTGGCATCGATTATCATGTACGGATTTTTAAAAAATATTTATTTATTTTTGAGAGAGAGAGAGAGAGAGAGAGAGAGAGAGAGACAGAGACAGAGCAGGGGAGGAGCAGAGAGGGAGGGAGACACAGGATCCGAAACAGGCTCCAGGCTCCGAGCTGTCAGCACAGAGCCCGACGCGGGGCTCGAACTCATAAACCATGAGATCATGACCTGAGCCAAAGCCGGATGCTCAACCAACTGAGCCACCCAGGCACCCCTAATGTACGTATTTTTATCGAGGACCTATCAGTGGCCAGATGAAGTAGAAAGTGCTATATATGTAACATTTGGTAAGATAAATTTCCTCTTGCAGCTTGGTTGAGGCAAAACAATCAATGATTGCAAACCTGAACAACAGGCACAATGGAGACGCTCACAGTGGAGACGCTATGGAGATTATAAGAGCATAGAGAAGGAGCACTGGGGAAAAGTGGGCTTGGGGTGTGCATTTGTGTGTTTGTGTGTTTGTGTGTATGTGTGTGTATGTGCCTATATACGCTCTTCCACAGGAAGTTGACACTGAAATCAAGAATTAAAACAACAATTGGACTGGTACAATTTTCCTGGCAGATAATCTAGGGAAAGGCATTCCAGACAAAGGGATCAGTATGGGCAGAGGCTTTTGAGGAACTAAGTAAATGATGGCGCTCTCCCAAAGAATGTGACAGCATGGAGTATGGAGGCGTGCAGAGAGAGGTTGTAGGGTTTTGTGAGCAATGCCAAGAAGCTGGAACTTTACCCTAAGAGACACGGGCAAACCTTGAAGGATTTGAAGCAAAGGAATGACATTAGATTTAGGCGTAGAAACTTCTGAGCCAAATTATAGAAAGAGCCCAAATGTCCATCAACTGATGAATGGATAAAGATGATGTGGTGTGTATATACAATGCAATACTTTGACCCTTAACGACGTCCTGGAGACCAAGGACTAACCTGACATGCGCTAAGTATCCAGGACTGAGGATATTTTCTGGGACGCTGGATGAGTTTGGTAAATATTTGTTTTGCGTGGCTGAATAAATGAGTAAAAAGCCTGTGAGTATCTAATCGTCTCTCTTCTCCAGAGATAATACAGAAGCTGACGTCTTGCCTGACCCTGACCTACAATATCTGTCTTTTGCCTCAGTACTGTTCCTAAACAAGCTCTCAAATGTCTCAGAGGTTGGGTTTTAGCGGTCACAAATGTGGTTTATTACAGCAAACGTTTACCGAAAAGTTCACGTGCATGTCAGCATGGCAGGTGTGAGAGAGAAAATTAAGACAGAAATGCCAGGTCTTTATCAACAAGCAGCTTATAACCTCACTTCCCTTCTCCTATACATAGTTTTCCCCAATCTTGTATCCTACTTTTTGTAACTGAACGGAATCTTCATTGCATCAGGGTAATTCAGGAACTATCATCTTTATTCAATGTCTCTCTGTATCGGTTTTGTAACCACTTGAGGGACTTGATATGATTTTACTCCCCTAAGTGTTTGCCAACTCTCTGTTGTAATTAGAGGAAGATTTCCCTTTAAGTTTGTTTTACAAATAAGTTGATCATTTGGAACTTGATCATATTTTGCTGCTATCCACAGTATAGCATAAAACACTCAAAATTAGTTCCATTATTTGTACCATATTAAAATTTGATTTTAACAGATGGCTACTGACAACTCTGCATTTGCAGGGAAAAACCCATTTGTTGTTGCAATTTTAATGTGCACGGACTGGGTTTGCTTCCTACATGAATAAGCTGAAGCTGTTCCACCATCGTAAATTCTGTTCTAGTCATTCTGGATTTCGTTTCCACCTACCGTTTTCTTAACTGCTCTGTAAACTCACAAGTTTGAAAGTGACAGATCCTTATAGTATAGTCTTCCGGAAAGACTGTTTGATACATTTCTTGGTAATGCTTCTACAGGTTAACTTCTGGTTAAGAGAAATAATTGCGTTAAATACACTGATAGGGAAATTGTGAAAAAAAACCTCACAAATGTTAGAACAACAAAATGCTTGGAATCCATTGTTTTCACTCTTCCATTTTGGAGGCATGAGGTCAAACAGTCTAAATCTGTAGTTTTAAATTTACCTTAAAAGCTCACATTTTTAACGCTCAGTCCCTAGCAAATTCAAAATTTTCACTTTTTAGATTGATACACAATTATCTTTATTTCAGAAATTATATTTAATATGACTAGACTATAAATCGTATGATTACTGCCCCCATTACTGTAAAATTCTTAATGCTGGATGCTTAAGTTTTGCCCATTTTCAGTAATTCTTTTTGTATTCATTTTCTTTTCAAGTAAGAGAAAAGAAACATTTAAGTACGTAAGAAAATTACACGACGCAGTCATAGTTCTCAATTTCTGGGCCAATTTGTAGTGTTTTTCAGCTACGCCATCAAATAAGCATTAAACACATTTATGAATTGAAAAAGAGAGAGTTGAAAACTTTGTGTGTTTGGATGATCTCCCACAGACTTTTTTTTTCCTGGGTGATAAATCCTGATGGGCTTTTCATACGGGCACAAAGGGGACCAGGGCATTTAAGAGTCTGGGGTTGGCCGTCCCTCTGGCTCTGAGCTAGAGCACAGGTATTAGGCTTTTGAGGACACTGCAGAGAACACGGGAGGTCTCAAGGGTATTGAGGAAGAGTCTCCCTTCTGCTAGACTTGGACCCAAGCATCTCAGGTGAGTGCTTCTCCCTCCCCCTCCCCCCCCAGGACAACAACAATGAAGGCAATTAACATGAACTGATGGCTAATTAGGTACCAATCTCCGGGCTGCTTTATAAGCACCACCTCCTTCAATGCCCTCTGTGAAGTAGGTTTCAAGTCTACAAGGCAGAGATGAGCAAAGCGGAGTTTACGGGAATTAGGGAATTTATCAAAAGTCATGAAAGGAGTAGAGGGTGTGGTAGATTTAATCTCACAGCCCGGGTCTTCGCCCGAGGCATTCGGTCTCTCTCTGGTTCCCCACCTGTACCCGAGCAGCCCCTGTTGTGAAGCAGGCACAGGCTCTCCATCCTATGATTCTTAGTACCTGTGTCCTCATGGACTTTTCCATCTCTTTCTAGCATAACCTGCTTTCAAGTGATTCCAAAATATAGCAATTGATTATCTCAGTGTTAAGGACACCCCACTTGTCTCCGAGGGAATCTGCCCTCAACTCTTGGACCGTGCCAGCACATCTACCAGAGAAGTCTCTGAGCTGATTTTGTAAGAATATCGGCGGAGGGCGGCATATTGCCCCCACTCCACTGATGTTTTAAGGTTTTGAGGGTGCTTTTCAGGGCTTGATCTACATCTCCTCTCTCCTAGATTCCTGATGCTATTATCCATCTGAAGGAGGAATGCCATCACGGAGAATCGCCATGTGGTCTGACGCTGTTGCCATGGGCATCCTTCGAGCCGAGTAAAGCAAAGCAAATTGTTAAGACACTGCTTCTTCCCACCTGGAATGTTTGACTATGGAAAAGTATTCTTAATTCAGTTGCATTGGGAAGATCAACCGACAGGTAATGACCAACCATGCTTTTCTCAAACAACAGCCAGACGGTTGGCTTCCATGGAATGGATTTCCTGGGCAGCTTCAGCCTTTCAGTGACTGACCCCCTCATTCACAGCCATTGCTAAATTTCTCCCAGGGGCTAGGATGTAAAATCTTCCCTGTGTTTATTTCTCTGCTTATGCTCCCCTCTGGAAGCCAAACATTATGAGTCCCTTCTTTGATGCAGGCAAATATAAAATCAGAAATACGATTCTTTCTTTAAAAAAGAATCAGCCTTAATTAAAAGAAAGCCAGGCAACGTCCTGGGGGGAGAATACTTGTATATTCAGTTTCCATCTTAGAAATCCCTCTGAGTGCTCATAAGAAGCTGAAATCCTGACCTAGTAAACTAGATAAAAAAGCATTGGTTGGGTAACCAGATTTGAAGTAAATTTCTCAAGCAAGCTTAAGCTTACCGTGCTCTGCCTTTGGGAGGGTGATGATTTTTGTTATGTTTCCCAGCCAGCGTAAAGAGATAAGGGCATTCCTCAGTTAAAATGTAACATCTTAAACATAAGCCTTGGTATTTATGTTGCAAGTTTGTGAACTGCATTTCAGATAATTGGGGAGAGTCTAACATGACAGCAGGAGGGAGGGAAGCAGTGATTGTTTACAGTTTGCATTTATGGTTGAAAAACACAGATAGGATCGCCTTTAATGAATGTGGTTTTTTTTAATCATCTCTTCACTCTAAAGCTAAGTTCTTTATTAGGAATACATACAGAAACCTCAGTAAAATTTCCAGTATTTGGAAGCAGTTAGATTTCCTGTCTCCTAACTGCAGACATTTAGAATAAGCTTGAAATGCTTCTGACATTTTCAAATCCAAATCATAACATATAACTCTATTCATATTTTAAAACATACTTTCAAGCTCCCACAGTATTTCACTTTGTAAAGATGTATTAATTTCAATTTCGTCTAAAACCTAAACTAAATACATCTTCCCTCCAGTGTGCAGCTCACTTATTCCGCAGAACAAACGCTGGCCCATAACCCATATGTAATCTTGAATTTGGACCCTTTGTTAAGGTCTAACATCATCAAGTGGTAGGATTTCTATATGGGCCTCCTTGGTACTTCTGAAATCACATTATAGAAGTAGCTAACTTTTTTAGCCCTGTGAAGGACAGAATGATCAAAACACAACATTAAAACAGCATGCTTTTGAACAATTCTAGACCAGGCACTGTGCTAAGAGTTTTCTGCCCATGGTGTCACTGAAGAGTTACAAAATCCCGTTGAGGAAACAAAACCTGATGTTACAGTTGGCCCAATTACAAGGTCTAAGAGTAGGAGGCATATTTATTTTGTTGACTGTTACTTTTCTAGTGCCTGACACAGACCTGTGCTCGATTAATATTGATCTAACTGTTGAAAGACCACTATCACCCCTATTTTACAGATACAGAGATGGGGGCATCACAGAGGTTACATAATACACAAAAATTGCACAGTGTGCGAGCACCCGAGCCAGGATATCTGACTTCAAAACTCAGGCTTAGATCATTAAGCTTAGATCTTGCTGCACTAATGTAATTAGTATTTCTGGTTCTGTTAGAATAATACAAAATCAGAAGAGTGGAGACCCTTAGGGATTCACAATACAGAGGCAAAAAAAGTCGATCTGAAATATAACCCAAATGCACAGTTTTCTCTCATAACAAGACAGTGTATACTCATCTTCACAGGGCATAAAACAGCATATCTTAACAGTATTTAGCTAATAATAATGGCCTTAATTTGGTGGGAAATGGACTTAGCATGTGGCAAGGGGATGTGCCTGTGCTGTTGTTAAAATCCCCTAAATCCAAGTGACGGATTCTTTTTTTTCCCAATGTTTATTCATATTTGAGAGAGAGAGAGAGAGAGAGAGAGAGAGAGAGAGAGAGAGAGAGAGAGACCGTCTACCAGCGGGGAGGGGTAGAGAGAGAGGGAGACACAAGGATCTGAAGCAGGCTCCAGGCTGTCAGCACCGAGCCAGAAGGGGGCTTGAATTCAAAACCTGAAAGATCATGACCTGAGCCAAAGTCAGCAGCTTAACTGACTGAGCCACCCAGGCGCCTCCAAGTGAGGTGTACTCTTTATTAATCATTCAAGATCTCTGCCATGGAAACCTGAAAACAGTACAACAAAAATATTTCCGCAGCCATGAACTTCAAGATGCCCTCCTGCTGTCCCTCCCTCAGAAGTAAAGTATATCAAGTCAGTGTACAATTTTATTCCAGTGATTTAGTTTGTTAGTTTTATATCCACCACCCACTTAGATTATACTCTTCCCTATAAGAATCCAAACTCCTAATAGCCCCAGAGTTTCTCTCTGACACTCCCTGTCACCTATCCATCTTACATTACAAAGAGACAATTACTCTCTTTCAAGATTCCTGCTTTCATGTTCGCTCAAGAACATCCTGGGGGAAAAGGTCTTTTTTTTATATTTTTATTTAAAGTCCAGTTAATTAACATCAGTGAGTGTAATATTAGTTTCAGGTGTATAATACGGTGATTCAACACTTATACAACCGCCTGTGTTCATAACAAGTGCACTCATTAATTCCCATCATCTGTTTAACTCATCCCACCAACCTGCTTGCCCTCAAGCAACCCTCTTGGTTTGCTCTCTGTAGTTGAGTTCCCCACCCCCCACCCGCCATGTTCATCTGCTTTCTTTTTTTTTTTTTACATTTATTTTTGAGAGAGAGAGAGAGAGAGAGCGCGCGCACACACAAGCGGGGGAAGGGCAGAGAGAGAGGGAGACAGAGGAGACAGAGGAGCTAAAACAGGCCCCATGCCGACAGCAGAGAGCCTGATGCGGTGTTTTGATAGGAATTACATTAAACGTGTAGATCGCTTTGGGTAGTATAGACATTTTAACAACGTTTGTTCTTCCAATCCATGAGCATGGAAGGTTTTTCCATTTCTTTGTGTCCTCTTCAACTTCTTTCATCAGCGTTCTGTAGTTTTCAGAGTACGGATATTTTACCTCTTTGGTTAGGTTCATTCCTAGGTTTTTGGTGCAAATGTAAATGGGATCGATTCCTTGATTTCTCTTTTTGCTGCTTCATTATTGGCATATAGAAATGCAACAGATTTCTATATGTTGACTTTGTGTCCTGTGACTTTACTGAATTCATGTGCCAGTTCTAGCAATTTTCTGGTGGAGTCTTTTGGGTTTTCTATTTCGAGTATCATGTTGTCTGCAAATAGTGAAAGTTTGACATCTCTTTGCTGACTTGGATGCCTTTTGTTTCTTTTTCTTATCTGATTGCTGAGGCTAGGACTTCTGGTACTATGTTAAATAACAGTGGACATCCCTGTCTTGTTCCTGACTGTAGAGGAAAAACTTTCTATTGAGGATGATATTAGCTGTGGGTCTTTTGTATACGGCCTTTATGATGTTGGGTTATGTTCCCTCTAACCCTACTTTGGTTTTTATCATAATGGATATTGCACTTTGTCAAATGCTTTTTCTGCATATATTGGGAGGATCTTATGATTCTAACCCTCTCTTTTATTTATGTGGTGTTTCATGCTGATTGATTTGCAAATTTTGAACCACCATTGCAACCCAGGAGTAAATTCCACTTGATCGTGGTGAATGATTCTTTTAATGTACTGTTGGATTTGATTTGCTAGTATTTTGTTGAGAATTTTAAATATTTTTTAAAATAATATTCTCTTATAGTTGTTTATTTATGTGGTGTTGGTTGTTATTTTTCCTCTCTGATTTGTGATTTTACTTATTTGTGTCCTTTCTCTTTTCTTTTTGGTAAGTCTGGCTAGGGGTTTATCAATTTTAACAATTCTTTCAAAGAACCGTCTCCTGGTTTCATTGATCTGTTCTGTTATCTTGTTTCTGTATCATTTATCTTACTCTAATCTTTGTAATTTCCCTTCTTCTGCTGGCTTTATGCTTCATTTGTTGCCCTTTTCCTAGTTCCCTTAGGTGAGGTGAAAGGTTAGGTTGCTTATCTGAGATTTTTCTTACTTCTTGAGATAGTATATTGCTATATACTGTCCTCTTATGACCACTTTTGCTGCATCCCAGAGATTTTAAACTGTCCTGTTTCCATTTTCATTTGTTCCATGTATTTTTTTAATGTCTTCTTTAATTTCCTGATTGACCCATTCATCCTTTAGTAGGATGCTCTTTAATCTTCATGTATTTGTGGTCTTTCCAAATTTTTTTCTTGTAGTTGACTTCAAGTTTCATAGCGTTGTGGTCAGAAAACTTGCATGCTATGATTTCAATCTTTTTATACATGTTGAGGCCTGATTTGTGATCCATTATGTGGTTTATTTTGGAGAATCTCCCCTGTGTACTTGAGAAGAATCTGTATTCTGCTGCTTTAGGATGAAATGTTCTGAATACATCTGTGAAGTCCATGTGGTACAGTGTGTCATTCAAAGCCATTCTTTTCTTGTTAATTTTCTGCTTAGATGATCTGTCCATTTATGTAAGTGGGGTGTTAAAGTCGGCTACTATTATTGTATTATTATCAGTGAATTTCTTTGTCTGTTATTGTTTTATATATTTGGGTGCTCTCAAGTTGGCGGCATAAATATTTACAATTGTTAGCTCTCTTTGTTGGATAATCACCTTTATCATGATATAGTGCCCTTCATTATCTCTTGTTATAGTCTTTAAAAACAAGTTTGATGTAAGTATCGCTACTCTGCCTTGATTTTGATGTCTATTTTCATGATAAATGTTTTTCCGTCCCCTCACTTTCAGCCTGCGGGTGTCTTTAGGTCTAAAATGAGTCTCTTGAAGGCAGCATACAGATGGGTCTTGTTGTTGTTTTTTTTTTAACTATTATGATAAGAATTTTCTTTTGATTGGAACATTTCTTTTGATTGGAACATTTAGCCTATTTACATTCAGAGTAATCATTGATAGATATGTATTTAATGCCATTTTATTACTTGTTTTGTTGCTGTTTCTGGAGATTTTCTCTGTTCCTTTCTAGTGTTTGTTACTTTTGGTATTTCTTTCCCAGAGAGTCCCCTTTAATATTTCTGGTAGGACTGGTATAGTATTCATGAACTTTTGAAGTTTTTGTTTGTCTGGGAAACTATCTCTGTTTGTATTCTGAATGATAGTCTTCCTGGATAGAATATTCTTGGCCACAATTTTTGCCATTCAGCACACTGAATATATCATGCCATTCCCTTCTGGCTTGCCAAGTCTCTGTGGAGAGATCTGCCACTAACCTTATTGGTATTCTCTTATAACTTACGGACTTCTTTTGTCTTGCTGCTTTTAGGGCTTTTTCCTTTATATTTTGCGAATTTAACTACAGTATGTCTTGGCGTTAGCCTGCGTTAGTTGATTTTAATGTGTACCTCCTGGATTTGGAAGTCTGTCTCCTTTCCCAAATTAAGGAAATTTTTAGCTATAATTTACTCAAATAAACCCTCTGCCCCCTTTTCTCTCTCTTCTTCTGTGGCTCCTACGATACGACTGCTATTATGCGTGATGGAGCATACGTCTCTACAGGCGTTTTTCAGGTCACTGATTTCACACTGTGTGTCTCTGGGTCTCTTGCTTGCCTGGAACAGCACGGCACACCTTGGGGTCTACTCTAGCGAGGACTGCTGACTTTTCAACTTCCAAATTTCAGGGACCTGCACTGATTCTCTGGGAAAGGGTCGCAGTGTGCTGGAACTGGTGCAGGCTTGACCCAGAAGGGCAGTCTCACCAGAGCACAGGGGCATGGGATTTGGAACAACCAGACTAAACATGAGTGTCCCTGTTAGCTGCCCTCATCAAGGATCTCTGCACCTATGCTGAGGGGCTGGGGGTGGGGGGGGGGAGGGAAATGCCCCCAATGCCCCCAATCGTTCTTTTGTCCCTAAAGAGGCAAGGCTTCCTCTCACAGACACTCCGAAATTTAGAACATTCTCTCCCTGTGCCCCTCAGGTGATTACCAGATGGCACAGCCTGCCCTGGGGTTGTTTGCCTGCCTCTGCTCCAGGATTAGGGCAGCATCCTTAGGTCTCTATCACAGCCACCCCTTTGAAGTCTGAAACCCCGTCTTTGAGCCCCGCTGGTTGCAAAAACTCATGAAATTCAGCCCCTCTTCTCTTCCTAGCCAATGGCTTTAGGGAAGTGCCCTCCTTGTGCTTATCCCTACGCACTCCATTCTCGCTTGCCTTTCTCTGCAACCAGGGCTCCCTCTCCCCCTTTGCACCTGTGATCTGATTCTTCCCCAAACCATGTCTCTACACATCCCACCTTCCAAGAAGGAGTTTCTTTTCTCCCTCTAGTTGTCTGGTTTGTTCTATCAGTCCTCAGGTCTATTTCTTGAGTATTCAGAATGATTTGATAGTTATCTAGCTATGTTTGAGGGACGAGGCAAACCTAGGTTCCTCCTCCTTTGCGGCCATCTTGGTTCCCCGCCCTGGGTCCCAGAACTTTTAAAACATGCAACCCCATTTAGAAGTCAGCATCACTGTGAGATTTAAAAAGTGTGGATTAAGAATCTTGCCATGGTTACAGTCTGACTACAATATGCTTCATAAATGTGAGAGAGAACAGAAAACTGTAATGGAATCTTTTTGTTTTAAATCCTGTTTTTGTTTTTTTTTTTTAAGGAGAGTTACCTCCTTTCCCTGTGCTGTCAGAAGGCTAAAATGTGGAAATCCGCTGCTGTGAATTAACCAGCTTTCCCAAGATATTAAAAAAGGGATTAAGTGCCCTTGGAGGCTTTCTATAAAATGGAAAAGACCAACTGTTTCCTGAATCTAGATGATGATGTTATTGAACCACGTGGGCTCTTTGGTTGGATAATGAGAAGACATGAGTGAACGTGAAGCATGAGTACCAAACCTTTTGTTTCCAGCAGTGCTGCAACAGAGCTCTCTCCAAACGTGTAACAGCAAAACCAAAAGTTCTGTCTGGCATGGGCACCATCTGTCTAAAGGACTGTCCTTTCCATACACTCATGGGGTGTCTTCACATTGTTTTCTTATGTAGGCTAACACACCTACCCACATAGGTCTTCCTGGCATTCAAAATATTCACATACCTCATCAAATTGGTGAGGGGATAATGTATCCCCAAATCAGCCTTGTATGAATTCTGCTGCCTTGATTAATTTGTCCCGGGACCTGGTGGAACTGAGAGACGCTCATTTGTTTGGTTACCTTGCCTAAAGAATTGGTTAATGAACAATGGCACATGGAGAGATAACAGAAGGTTGAGAATTCCTAGACATTCACCTGTTTTTTTGAATCTCAACCACAGATGACGATACAGATAATTCACTGTGAAGCATTTACTCTCTATTTTAAATGAGTATTTTACAAAACTTTAGATAAGTCCCAAAGCAGCCTAGCGTTAGACTCAGGTGAGGAATAAGTATAGATTAATTGGAAATCTTTGAAGATATTAATAATTTATTATAATCCTGAGTTTTTAAAAAAATTATTCTTTTTCCCAGGCTCTAAAACCATTTCAGGTATTTCTGACAAAAAATAAAATAAAGTATATGCAGAATATGAGACACTTAACTTTCTTAGTGTTTGTGGCCCAAACTCTTTATTGTCCCTGGCATCAATTTTTTCCATTTTCCTTTTTAATAATTGAAACCCTAAAGTTTTAGGTGGAAACATGGCTGGCTGGCTGGCTAGAGATAGTACCCAAGGAGACAGTAGACACAAAATGGAAGGAACCTGGTCCCTGAATGTCCTAAATGACCTCATGGAACACTACTTTTTATTCTCTTTTGTTATAATATCTTAGCTTGTACACTGATACCGTGTTGAATACTATTTATGAACACAGTTATTTTGTTATCTTTGATTCCTACATTTTAATTCAATACAGTTTTAATTTTTATTTTTATTATTTTTATTTTTTATTTTTTTAATGTTTATTTATTTTTGAGACACACACACACACACACACACACACAGGATCCAAAGCAGGCTCTGAACTTTCAGCACAGGGCCCAATGCGGGGCTCAAACCCATGAACTGTGAGTTCATGACCTGAGCCAAAGCTGGGCGCTTACTCACTGTGGTGTCCCTCAATTCAATTTTTAGTGAGAAGGTAACAGACTTCCACTTCCAGTTAAGATGGAATAATAAAGACTTGATTTACCTTCCTTCCTAAAATACCAAGAACACCAAACACAATATGTTAAACAGTAGTGTTTGAAACAATGGACATCAGGCAACAAAGAATAGCAATCTCTGAGAGATAGGAAACAAATGAGGTGAGCCTTGTTACTGCCCCAGCTTGCTCCTAGAGGGAATGTCCATGTCCTAGGGCTAGGACAACAGGGTTCCTGAGTTGAGGAGACCTATCTAAGAGCCCAGGGAGATCAAGGTGGCTACAGCTGGCAGGACAGGGTGACAAAAAGAAGAGAGAGAGAAAAACCCTCAAATTTGCAGAGGTCCCCCCTGTGTATTCTAGGTGAGTACTATATACCATACAATACATATGTACTATACTTCATACAGAGAGAGTACCCAAGGCAGGAGAAAGAACCCCCAGAAAGGATTAGAAGCAGTGCCTTATACTCAGAACCAAGAGTCGTACCCATTGCCACCAGTCAAAATAGGAAACTTCATGATTCACAAGGTATTGGATACTCAGAAGTATCTTGCCTCAGTAGGAGGGTACTTTGACCCTTTACTATGAACAGTACTCTTATCCCACCTAACAAACCTAAAAACAACACTTGAAAGGATCAAACTGTTTTCAGTTAATATAATTAGCCCAGAACAAAGCTCAAGAATACCTACAGGAATAAAAAAAATAGTCGGTGACTCATAACAGAAAATTTAGTCTGGCATCCAATCATCTTAGCCAAGCAAACAGAGAAATATGAATAAGGAGAAGAATCTATTGAAAGTTACCCAAATGTCAGAATTAGCAGAGAAGGGCACTGAAACAGTTATCATAAATGTGTTCCATATGTTGAAAAATTTAAGTAGAGGCAAAAGATACGGAGAAGACCCCATATTTAATCAGTTGCCAGATAAATTAATACCTAGACTGGATGGAAAGCTAGAGATGGGAGGAATAAACCAGGTAGGATATTTATCCAGGGCAAACAGAGGCAGAATGTGTGAGGTAGAACGCAGAATTTTAATAGAGAGGAAATCAAGATCTCAAACCGGAACAGGAATTCTCAACTTGAGTTCATGAGACTCCTAGTAGACTGTTCCCATATTCTTATGCCCTCAAGTCCACTATTTTATTTCTTTACGTGTATGTCTCTTTATAACTCATGTAATTTTTATGTAGATGAAATATTGCTGAAGGTATGCTTCTAATCATCTCAATGACCAAGATATAGCCAGGGAGTGGTGTTCCACTTGGGTATCATTGAAGCATTTGTGTCTGTGACTCCGTCCTTAAGTAGTAGCTTAACTGGGGTCTGGATATCTGTGTGTGCTTTCAGATACATTTGGGGTATCTCCAAGTTCTTTGGTTCTAAATTACTAAGGTATTATTGAACACCAGTCTTTGTGGAATGAATGAATGTATAAATTACGCAGAAAGTACCACTGTAGTGTGCTAGGAACTTAACATTTTAAAAGATAATACATTTTATTATGTTAGGGATGTTAACAGCATATTGTTAGTGTTGTACAGATTCTTGAAAATGTTCAGGGAAGCAAAAATTTCCAGCTCCACAACTGGAATGGAAAAGTTCAGGAAGAAGCCACAAAAATATACTGAGAATTCAGATTTTGGGGAGTAGAGCAGAATTCATCTAATTAGACTGTTAGAGTTACAGAATGACATTTATTTCAGCTGCAGAATAATAACCATTTTTTGGGTTAACGGGACAAAGTATATATCCTTAAGACAAAAAGGGAAGAAACCAAATTTAAGGTACTTCAAAGAAAATAACTGAGTTTACAGGAAGGAGATAGATAATAATATACCTTCTATCATATTGTGTCTATTTCATTTCTATTTATACTGGGCAAACATAGTGAATTGGAACATTTGTTGCCATCATTTTATTTATTTATTTTTATTTATTAAAAAAAATTTTTTTTAACGTTTATTTATTTTTGAGACAGAGGGAGACACAGCACGAACAGGGGAGGGTCAGAGAGAGAGGGAGACACAGAATCTGAAATAGGCTCCAGGCTCTGAGCTGTCAGCACAGAGCCGGATGCGGGGCTCGAACTCACGGACCGCGAGATCATGACCTGAGCCGAAGTCGGACACGTAACCGGCTGAGCCACCCAGGCGCCCCTTGTTGCCATCATTTTAATGGTCTTCTTTTATTTTGATGTTTTAAAGTGTATTTATTTATTTTAAGAGGGAGAGTGTGAGTAGAGGAGAGGCAGAGAGAGACAGAGAGAGGGAGAATCCCAATCAGGATCTGCAGGGTCAGCACAGAGGCCAATGTGGGGCTCAAACTCACGAAACTGTGAGAACATGACCTGAGCCAAAATCAAGAATTGGACCTTTAACCAACTAAGCCACGCAGACACCCCAATGGTCTTTCTTTTTTAACAGCAGATTTATATTGTCTGGACCTTATATTGTATTTGGGATCTTGGTTCCCTGTGTGTAGGTATACTTTCTCTTGATCTGACTTGCCTAATAGCCTCTTAGCGGTCATTACTATCTCTTCATAGTAGAACTTGTATATACATGGCTAGCAAACTTACAGAGTGCCTGGGTGGTTCAGTTGGTTAAGTGTCTGGCTCTTGACTTCAGTTCAGGTCATAATCTCACCATTTGTGGGTTCGAGCCCCACATCGGGTTCTGCACTGACAATGGCAGAGCCTGCTTGGGATTCTCTCCCTCTCCCTCTCTTTCTGCTCCTTCCCTGCTCATATACTCTCTCTCTCTCTAAATAAACTGTCTCTCAAAATAAAAAAAACCCACCAAATTTATGAAATCACAGTGAATGACATAGGGCTTCAATTAAGAGGCCCATGAATATAGAAATCTTATGTTCAATACAGAGAAAACATGGAGTTTCAGTGGATTTTTGTTTTTCTTTTACAAAACAGATCAATGATATTTAAGTTATTCACATTTGGAGAAATTCCCCAGGACTTCTGTGTTCAATTATTAAAACTAGGAAAGAAATGAGACATTACAAATATTTGGTTATCATATTCAATTTTTATTTTTGCATCCAAACTAAGCTCAATTCTTAGGTTGTCGGGATTTAGGAATTTCTGGATATGTTTGTCTTAAAAAAATCTAAATCTAATATTCATTTTGTTTTCTTTGTTCTGTGCCTAGTAATTTGACCTAAGAACAGAACTGAACATTTCTTCAGCTTTGTGCCATTTACTACCTCTTTCAATTTTGTCCATTCAAACCTTTAAAAAGCCTATAAATTTACACATCACATCGTCACATCTGCTCATTTATTTATCTTGTTTCTTAGAAAGGACTAGAATAGCCACAGAAAATCATTGAGTACTAGCTTTAGAACAGATTCCTATAGGATAAATAAGTATCTTCTGTCAAGAATGCTACTGCAGGGCAGAACACTAAAGAGATGGCTTTAGACGTTGGGAGTCATTAAGTAGGTTATTTTCTGTCTGTAAACATTAATCCAGGACTTAATCTGGCCAGTGTTTTAGAACAGATGATGACTGGTTGTAGTTCATCTGTGTACCTTGTGATTTGTACACTACACTGTACTAACACATACACTTGCACTTTGATGGAGAGTATTACCCTTGCTATGTGAGCGACCTCCTTCATATAACAACACGGAGGCATATATTGTATATGTGTGTGTGTGTGTGTGTGTGTACATATATATACGTATATATGTGTGTGTATATATATACACATATATATACAAATAGTGTATATACACATACACACATACATATACACATACATGCTCCCCCCACACATATACACACACACACACATATATACACATACACACATACATACACATATACGCACATATATATACACACACACACGTATACACACATATACACACACACATATACATACATATATAAATACACACATACACATATATACACACATATAAATACACACACATATATACACATACACACATATCTATACACACACATACACACACATATACACATACACACACACACACATATATATGTGTATATGTGTGTATATACGTACATATATATATGTGTGTGTGTGTGTGTGTGTGTAATTGCCTCATTGCAGTGGGTAAACAAGAGCTGACTTCTTCCCCAGGGGAAATCAAATGGCTCTGGATGGAGAGATCTATTTATCCGAGATAAACCCAGAAATGTAGGCTGAAGGGAAGAGGTCACATGGAGAAAAAGTTCCCACTTCTGAAAACACTGAAGAACAAAAAAGAAAGCTTCTGGAGTAGTCAGGGGAGGTGGGTCAGTTCCGAAGGGACTGAGAAGAAGAGCAAACGAGAACAAGGGTTGGCCTGTGGTTGGTAATGGCCAAGCCAGGCAGCCTGCTGGGCCATGCTAACTTCCTGACTCGAATACTAACATTTTTCCTAATTTCCTCCAATTCATCCCTCTGCTCCTTTGGCTTCAGTCGACCAGATGTATCTAATGTTGCCCTTTCTTCCATAATTCCCTGTATTCCTATAATCTTGTAACATACAAAGACAATGTCTTTCTAGTTTACAACAAGGTGACTAGTGTTTAAGAGAGGAATCATAATAATAGCTTACAGCTCTAATGAGCTTTTTATTTTTCTGAACAGTTCATATTGATGAGTTATTAGTTTACCGGTATCTCACCGTAACCCTGGAGCTATGTGGACAGTTATTAGGATTTCTATTAGATAAATAAGAAAACAAAACATTTGAAACTCTAGAAATGGAGGAGAAATTGGTGAAAATACAGCTGGTAGCAAATAAGTTTAGCTACCTGATAAAGCAAGGATATTAGATGTGTAAGGGAAAAAAATGAAAACAAAATATGGAAAAGGATTGTTTTCATGAAGTTTCTTTGATATAGGGGTGGGGCTATTCAATTTCTAGGGAATTTGTGCTTACTGATTCTCTATGCCTTTCAGCAATGTTCTCTTATGTATTTTCTGACTATTTTTGATCTTATATTCTCAAACAATACTGTAAAGATTCCTGATGATACCCTTGACTCTTGGGATACCCTGAGACAGGGTTCTAAGGTGGTTAAAAAGATACCTAAGAAGGCAACTCACAAACAAAAGAATAACTTTAGTCTCAATTAGTCAATTAGAAAGCAGTAAGAAAAATCATAATATGACATTGTACTTATGTTGCCCTGTACCATTAATCTCTAACTGTGAATTTTGGGGGCATATTGATTCATATGGAATTACCTTATACGTAAAATCATGTTTGGGACCATATGATTATTAACACTTCCTTCTGGGCCTAATGGTCTATAATGCTCTCTAAAATTGTTCTCAGAATTGTGGTGGATTATATTTGTACAAAAAGCAAGCAAAGTGAAACTATGTAATTTGAATGTCCTTTTAAAATTGAAATACAGTTCTGGTACACGGTGAAATAAGCTCCTGATATTCCATTTTTAACAGAAATAGCTACAGGCACTTTAGTCAAACTCAAGTGATGAACTTGTATATTGTAAATGTCTATAAATTCTAAAATTAAGTCAAACAAGGCAAGGTAGAAGCCGGTTCCCCAAATTTAATTTAAATTATGTAAATACTTTCTACAAAAGTGTTTCTCTGTGCCAGAGAACAACTTCTTGATAGGGCCAAGCATGAATTCTAGGATCCAGAGATTCTTGAGTATAGAAGGTTGTTTGAGATGCTAATTTGATTTGAATAGTAAAAAAACATGGCATTAGTTGACACGGGGATTTGCTTTGAGAAAGAAAAAAAGATTGCTGCCAGTAGATGGTGGTAGACAGAGAGCTGGTGTCCCAAGTAAAAGCCAGGAAATTGAGGGTTGCTATGAAAACATGTTTCTCTTTAACGACATCAGTGAAAATTCTTTTTGTTCATTTAACAAATAGTCATTGAGTGAGTAGTACGTGATGAGTGCTGTGTTGGCTGAAGGGGACACTAAGGAAATGTCAGGTGTGACTACTATCCTCCTCAAGCATTTTGAAAATAATTTGGAAAAGACAAATTGCTGACTCCAATTAAGTATTTAGCAAGGTCCAATACTATTTTGTCTAAATGTATAGGCAATAATTCAATTAGAGATCAGTTATTGTTGGGAAAGCAAAAGAATATTGTGTGGAGAAAATGAGAGGAGCTTCAACTGACTTGAAAGAAAAGGATAGATTGGGGCTAAGGATAAAAAATGGCGATTTTAGCATGGTAGGCATGATAAGTGAATGTTACAGCCTCTAACGAGTGTGCTGTGTGCAGGAGACAATGATTCTGGAATGAGAGGTGTGGAGATCTGTGCTGAGGCTTTGGAGGGGGGGGGAATAATGGCCGGTTAGGTAAGGCCGGATAACTGAGAGCCTTCAATGACAGGGAATTTGGATTGTATTTTCACACAAAGCAGAACCACTGGCAGCTTCTGAGGTGTTGAAATTAGTGTTTGAAGAAGATAAATCTGAAATCAGAATAATATATAGGTTGGTTGTGATGGAAAGGTATTGCATTGTCAGAGAGATTTCCTTGATCATGATTTTCATTTTAGAACTTACTAGTTGTATAATGTTAGGTGGTTCACTTAACTTTTCTGGGTCTCAACAGAATCATCTGTAAGATTTGTATGAAAGTGGGAGGTAGAGTCTTTATTAGATAATTTTTTTTCAGGTTTGCTTCCAGCTTAGCTGAACTAGGAAGACCAAGTATAAAATTACACTATTTATTCAAGCATGAGTAAATCATGAGCTGGGGAAATAAATACATAGGAAAAAAGAAGTTGTAAGGGTCAGAGAGGGCCTTGTTTCTGAACTTTTTTTTTTAAGAGTATTTATTTTGAGAGAGAGAGAGAGAGAGAGAGGGAGAAGGAGAGGGAGACGGAGAGGGAGAGGGAGAAGGGAGGGGAGGGGAGGGGAGGGGAGGGGAGAGGAGAGGGAGAGAGAATCCTAAGCAGGCCCCAAGCTGTCAGTGCAGAGCTCCACATAGGGCTCAAACTCATAAACCTGTGAGATAATGACCCGCGCTGAAAACAAGAGTTGGATGCTTAACCAACTGAGCCAGCTAGGTGCCCCTAAACTGCCTGATTCTTAAGTACCTTGAATAGAAGTCCATTAATTAGAGGGGTATGGTATGAAATGATTAGAAACAAGGAGAAATCTCAAACTCATCCATTGATTGTGATGTCTGGATATCCAATTCTATCTGACCTAAGGTAAATGAACAAATAGTATTTATTAAGCCCTTGAACAGTGGTCTTCCTTCAGGTTATATTCTTTTCTATCCACTCAACTTTCCCTCTCCCAATATCCAATCTGCTACCTAATCCTGTTTTCTATCCTATAATATTTGTAATCATCAATTTTCTCCACTCTACTTTGCCTCTAGCTACTTGGATTACTGCTGCAGACTTGGAGATAAAATGGCAAAAACCCAGCTTTATGAAGGGTGATAGCAGCAACTGAAGAAAATTAAGCTAGTTGAATTCAAGTTGTTTTCATAATATTTCAAGCAATTTGATAATCTTAAGCAATTCACCGGAAAGAGGACGATGGTCAAAGAATAGAGTCAGGCATTTTACGACAGCATCCATGTACCTGAAGGATTTACCCACAGCCCACTCAGTCCATGGTTTTATTGGTGATTAGGTAACACACAGCTTGGGAAATAGGAAGGGAAATGAATTTAATTTGTGTAGTTACACCACACAGAAATGGCTGGTCAAGTATGATCCTCTGGACCAGCTCTGTGGAACTCATGATCTCAGAGTGATTCTTTTTCAGTTGGTGCAGAAAGCCTTTAGAGAACTCTTCCAGATCACCAAACAAACTATGGGATGGGTGCATTTATCCATGGGAACCGAACCATCATTTTATTTATCAGTGAAGGGCAACCTGGTGAATGAGGCCAAACATAAACTCAGTTGGTTTGCTTACTACCCACAGTGCTCACTTTCAGTCCTCTCCATCAGTACTGATTTTTTAAAAAATATAAGTATCATTACATCACCTTTGCTCAAAACATGTTTGTGGCTTTTCATTATTTTCAGGATGAAGTATAAATTGCTTCATAAATACCTGCGTGGCTCTTGCTTACTGCTATAGCCTCAGCTCTTGTCACTTTGTATTTGGCACTCAGACTTCTAGAAGCTTTTTAGAGTCTTCAGGCATGGAATATAGCTCTTTTGCCTTTACACATGTCTCCTCTGCTCTGTCTTTCCTCCTGCCCTACTGTACTTCCTTGTTTCATTAGGCTGATTCCCAGTGCAGTCTTAGACTTCATTGCCTTTGGGAGCCTTGTTAAGGCCCTTAAGAGCCTGCACCCTTTTATGTGTCCCCATCATCCCATAAGCCCCCCATCACATGAACACACTACTGCAATTTCCTTCTTTCCTATCTGTCTTACCTCTTAGTCTCTAAGCTCTGTTAAGGCAGGGACTGAGTCTATCCTGCTAACTTTGTACCACTACTGCCTGCACAATATTTGGTATACAGTAAGCAGTAGATACATATTGAATGAATGAATGAATACCATGTACTAGGTACTATCCTAGTTGTTTTATATATATATTTTTTTTTTAGGTCTATTTATTGTTAAATATAATAATTAATAATTATAGTATTTATTATATATTTATTTAAATATATTAATATACACTTATATATTATAAATATTTATATATATATAACTAGGATATATATTATGTATATATGATTTCAACTATATAGTTGAACTGTATATATATAGTAACTATATATATATATATATACACACGATATCACTAATCTTCCTATAACATTTTTTATGTATATGTATTTTCCCCACATCCAGATAAAGAAACTTAGATTTAGAGAGAAATTAACTCACTAGCCCAGGGTTGCACAGTCAACATATTGCAGAGCTGGGATTTGCATCTTGTTCCAAATCCCAATATCCATGCACTTGTCAATACATTAAACTACGACAGAAACCAGTTGAAGATGTAAGACTGAATCTCAGATGAATGTTTGTGGTTGTCATTGGTCGTATATTAAGGACACTTGAGTTTAAGGTTGTAACTGAAGATTTAAAACAGAACTATTTTGTTACGGAAAAGGGAGCAGAAAGACTGTAGGAGAGGGCTAAGAAGTGTACCCCAGACTTGTTCCATTGAACCAAGGAACTCTGTACTCTTAAAGCCTATTATACATATCTGACAATTCTCTGTATGCCTCTCCTTTCCTATAAGATTCTCCAGAATGACAGTCAGTCTTCCACAAGATCCTATCACTTTTACATTATGAATCGGTTCTTGCTTATGGTTAACATGAACTCCAGATAAACATCTTCCCTAGTATTGCTGTGACTTCTGAGAGACTACATTTCCATCTCTATCTCCATCTCTAGCTATATCTACATAAACCATACACACACACACACACACACACACACGTGTGTGTGTGTGTGTGTGTGTGTGTGTGTGTGTGTGTATTCACCTGGGATAAATATGGCATCGGCAAATCAAAATAACCACCGTTTCTATGTTTAGAAGAATATATCTCTAATCTCTTTATATTCTAGGTTCTTCTGTAGGCTGACTGCATCACCTTTCATGGAGACACTATATATGCTTCATTGGAAGCGTGGTTTTAAAAACCACGGGTGGGTCTTCAATTTTGTAGGCCTGTCTTTCATAAACTTTTACCTTATTTCACATCATTATGCACTGCTACCCATAAATCACTTCCAGCAGTGCTCTGAATTTAGGCTCCATGCATCATCTGAAAAACTAGAATTCTGAGCTACATCGGCACTGCCCGACAGTCAACAGTTCTGTTTTGTCAGGGTTGCCAATTTTCCCAGTAGTGTTTCTTCATCCTTTGACCAATTTATTGCCTTCACCCTTTTTCATTTACCAAAATGAAGTGATAAATAGAAAAAGTGATAATCTGAGGTCTCATACACTTCATAAAATGGAGACAAAGATTGGCATAATTGGCTATTTAAAAAATGGTGAATTTTTGGTTCCAGTTGAGCACTCAGTTAATTGTGCACTCAATTATAAGGAAAAAGAATAAAATTAAAGAACATGCATAAAATGTTGGAAATAGATTGCCAAAATTCAGTCTTGGAATTCTCACTTTTAAATCATTTGAGGATAGATCTCTACTCTCAAGACCTAAAATTTTCACTTTACTTTTGCCATTTGAATTTTTGTAGGAAAAAAAGTTGTAATTGAAAGATGAGAGTTGCCTCTTTTGAGTTACTTGCTTACTCCTTTATCCTATTAACCTCTTAATTTGGTGTTCTTGTAACTAGGAAGGAATTAATCCTAATTCACAGAAACATTACACTCACTAGAAACTTTCTATTTCTCTACATTAGAAATATAGATATCCAGTATTCCGGAATATTCTGTTTGTTTCCAGACCTGTTTAGCGTGCTCACGTGGGGAGTTGTTCTAAGTTAAAGTCCAGTAACAGCATACAACAAAACATGTTCTGTTATGGAATCCAGTTATTAGATTTTTGTTATAACCATGTCCCGTTGACTCGCACTTGATTTTCCCGAGTGTAGTCTTGGCTAGTTGGGTTTGATCCAGTGCAGTCCAACTGTTCTTTCCTCCCTTACAAATATTTTCTTATAATTCACTCATTCACGGGAAACTGAAACGAGTCTCCCTAGTCTCTTCATGGTCTGTCACTCTACATACTTTTTCCAGAAAAATATTGTTCCAATATTGTTTTTATCATGGTGCCAGGTCTATTCAAAATACCCTAACCCATTCCAAATCCCCAGATCTGGATTTTAATACACCTTATCTATTTCTCTCTCCTCAGTCCCTCCCCCACAAGCCTGAATTTTTATTATTCTTTTTCTTTGATTCAGTCATAAAGTCATACTCAACTTCTTGGCACATCCGCATGATGTTCCTTTTAGCATTCAAAGGGAGGATAGGGTAGGAAACAGGACTGAGAAAAGGAACAGGCAGGGGGAAAGAGGGAGGGGAGCAGGAAAGACAGAAGGAAGAGAAGGAAAGAGGAGGGGAACAGTGGGAACAGCAGGGAGAGAATAGGGCAGGCTTCTGCTATTACATGTGGTATCTCAGTATGGATTTGAAGTCATCCTCTTCTTCAGACAGAGACAGCCCCAAGCTGAGTATGAGCACAGCAAGGACTAGACTTCCTCCAACCACACTCACACACGCATGCATGCATATGCACATACACACCACACCACACACACACACACACACACACACACACACACACACAACCATTAGCGGTGCAGGGAGTTTCTCTGTAGGTACAATTTTGTACAGCTGCCCAGGTCATGCATCCTGAGAATTTCAGAAAGCAGACTGACCCTCATGGTGCTCATTCCCTCTTCCCAGATAGCGAATCAATATTGCACTGCTATGAACCTAGAACTCCTGGAATTCCTGCCTTTCCTTCCTTCTACAAGTGCTTCGACCTTGTTGGTGTGGCTCTCATAGCATTTGCCCCTGCATCTCTAAGAACTGTCATTTCACCATTAAATGCCAAGGCGAGGTGTCCCTGCTCACTGAACTCTGTCAAAACACAGACTTTCTTTTCAGACGTCAAAGTGAGTATGTTTCACTTAATACTGGTAGTGGTGAGGAGCTAAGGTAATGCGTACAGCCTACTTAATTTTATCATACTGCTATGGATCAGCCAGAATTATGTTGGTGGCTTTCCCTCGTTTTATACTCATGTGGCATCCCACATTTGCGTAAGTGGGTTATAATTAAATAAAAACACTAAAACATTCTTCCATAAGGGATAAATTAGAAATCACAGCACTCCTCTAAATCTGTATTATAAAGCTACAGTTAGGTGATCATTTATAAAATTCTGGAAGTGCCACAAGCAATTTAAAAAGGAGAAGGAGTCCTCTTCTTGTGGGGAAAATACAGACATATATACAATCACAATTCTTTATGTTCCTCTCTGGTATCTTAAGGATTGACTTCTCATAGAGGACAGACAGGGTTCTGTGAAGGGAGAAATCCAGTCCTGTGATGTCAGGCTCACATTGAGTTTCTTAAGTCTCAAGAGAACATTTTTTTTTTTTACTGTCAGAATATGAACAACTAATAACCCAAAAGATTTTCCTCTGACAGCCCCTAGAGCCTAAAAATCTTGTCAGAGATGTATTTCTAGTATATCAGGAAGTTCATTCTTATGACGTGACCCATTCTCACTCAAGCTTTTCCAGGAAAAATGGTTTTGTAGATGCCATGACAGTCTCAGATAGTGTATATTAGCATCTGCATCTTTCTACATATTGTCTCCAACTGCACAAGTGGGAGATGGAAACTAAAATTATTCAGCTAATATGTTCGCGTATAATCTATTTGAGTTTCTTAAGAGAATGCATTAAAAAGATCATTCAACCAATAGACTTTATCTTAATATGGAACACATTTTACCAGATGTTATTTTCCTTTTTCCTTTCTTCAGGTGCACCATAAATGTGTATGGGCTTTCTGGAAGATAATTTTAGATATTGTAGCTTCCACAATGGGGAAGATACATGACATCACCAATTTTCAGAGAGAAGAAATATTCTCCTCCTTGTCCTACAGATGCTTATATTAATGCAAAGAAAAAAGAAACAAAGATCAAAGAGGAAAATAATTAGGATAGGATTATAAGCACCTGGTTTTGGTTCGAGGTTAGAATAGATAGAACACGGATCTTAATGACAGGACTCTAAATAAACATACAGGGAGTCTGTGAGTTTTGATAATTTATATTGTAGATGCAATGACCTGACAGATGGAGCAAAGGCAGTGTGGAACCCAATAAAAGAAAAACAAGTCAGAACAGAATACAAGAGCCTATTGAGGAAGAAGGGCAGGACTAAAAATCTAACTCTAATTACACCTGATTATCAGAGCGTTACTTGTCCCTACTGAGACGTTATCATCATCTTAAAACTGAAATCACGTCTGTGTATACCCATAGCTCAGTTAGCCAGGCAAAGAATACTTGCGTATGGTTGGTCCAGGATGATGTCTGCTTTACTCAATAATGGCATTTCGTCTGACGTCTCATTTAAGAACTCAATCTCTAGTATTCAATCAGAAATACTAGCCCCAGGTAGATGTTAGTGGCCAACTTTATGCCTGAGTTGAGTCTATCATTTCATATTTAGTTTATAACAGAAAAATGACTTTGCACTTCTGCTTCGGCCATGATAGCATGATCAATATCAAACTTCCTTTCTTGTTTCCGAATACCATAAAGACAGAGAAAAGATACGAAGGAACTGTGTTCGGTCATTTTACCTTCAGCATCCCAGGACTATGAGCCCATGTAAAAGAAGCATATCAGGTGAGTTTCTATTGCTCCAAAAGCTCACCTTAGTGCTTGCCGCTATGGACCATCCCCAGCACAAAGTGTCACAGGCTGGGTTCCCCGGGAAGCCGACTGAAGCTAAGATTACCACATAGGGTATGGCATTTATTAAGTGAGATTATCACACAGGGTATGGCAATTATTTATAAATAAATAATTATTTACTATTAATAATACGTTATTATTTTATAGATCTTGAGATCTATACAGAAGGAAAGGAGGGGGAGAAAAGAAGGTGGGACAGAGGGTACAATTCCAGCAAAGGTCTCCACTGATTTCCCAAAAGTTTTGCAGTTGGGGTGACCCTTTAGAACTGTCTAGGGTTGGGACTAGGGGGCTGGGTCTTTTGAAGGAAACTCCATGCCTACTCCTTGATCAGTCATTGAGGGTAGGCATATCCAAAAAGGAGGCTGATCTTAGCTGAGGCAGTTCCCACAGGAGCTGACAGCTATGGGTTACCATTGGATGGCTCTCCCAGCAGCCTAGAGAATGGGCCCTTCATACCTGCCCAGATGTTTTTTTTTTCAAGTTTGTTTATTTGTTTATATATTTATTTAGAGAGAGAGAACACAAGCAGGGGAGGGGCAGGGAGAGAGGGAGAGAGAATCCTGAGCAGGCTCCGCATTGTTAGCACAAAGCCCTACTTGGGGTTTGATCTCATGAACATGTGAGATCACGACCTGAGCCGAAATCAACAGTCGGACGCTTAGCTGACTGAGCCACCCAGGCGCCCCCTAGTAGGTGCTGTTTTAATAAAGATAATTTAGTGGAAAAATTACTTCCCCGCCTCAACTATAGTTTCTTATGCGACTGTTACCAAGATATTGCCAAACACTTGGGGACCATAACTTTTAGTTTCAGATTCAGATAACAGAGGAAATTAACAAATTCAATCACGCTTGTATGTTATAGCCAAATCTATTATAAGAGGCCAATATTATGATTACACGGAGGAAAGACAATCTAGCAACGCAGAAGGATTTATTTAGAAATAGTTCAGTAATGTTCGTATTTATCTAGAACGCATAAATGACGCAAGCAGCTGCTTCTAACAGCCAACATAGAAAAATGAATGTCTATAAAGACAAATTACAGTTTTCTTTTAAAGCCTTGTACAGATCTCCCAGTAGACATTTCTCAAAACTCAGTGGATTTCCTTCACAGTTTTATCTAAGTCTTCCCTGCCTCTTCCTTGCACTGGTCCATGACTCCATCCAACCACACATGCAACCCGGTTCAGGTCTCCTGCAACTCCAGAGCTCAGACCCGTTTTACTCACACCCTCTGTTGATTCTCCCCGGATCGGCTTTCTCATGGAGCCAGCTTTTCTTGGCTGATTCCAACAGCTGCTCCTAACACTCTACTGACGGCAACTGTTCGATGACCATTTGCTGTTCATCACTGCGGTTACCCAGGATGGAAATGCCAGAGATTGGTAGCTCAGCTTTGTTTCCTAGAGGTCTAAGTGTTCACACTAACCCAATCATTCTAACGCACTCATGGGGGCCTGTGCTCGTCTGGCTTCCCACTGATCCATTGTGAGGGCCCTGGATCCCTTTTAATCAGAGACCAAAAATTCATTCCATTTTTTTTTTTTCTCTTAACCAGAGTGCTTATTGCAGAAACCTGGCCAAGGTTCTACTTGGGTGGCCCCAGCTGAAGTTGGTTTGGGGCTCTCTGCCCAGGACTGAGCAGGTTAAACAGGAAGGGAGGAAGTCTGGGCCTGAGGTCTCAGAGCTGCCGGATGATTCTGGAGGCGGGCTGCCAGTGAGGTCTGTGACACCTGGCTCCATATTCAGGGGCTGTACTATGCCATCCTCCACCGCCATGCAGAAACTTCGGCGCCATCCATTCCCAAAGAGGAGCACCAACGAATCGTCTAGTAACAAACCGGTCGCCTTCCCAAAGGCCCCGGTGGGATCAGCCAGGAGCCGAGACTTGCCTTCTGCGTTATGGACTCATCCCACTTTTCACTCAAAGACACTGTTAACAGACGGGCCACCACCTGGAGCCCCACCCCCGGCCTTCGGAGCCCCCCATGCCCTGCTCCACTCACCTGGCAGAAGGGTCTTCGAGCAGAGGAGAAAGGCCTCAGGGGCTCCAAACGGCAGGCTTTTCTTTCCCTGAAACTCCACCAGGTTCACCTTTTTCCCAGGCTCCCTTTCAAAGGTCACCACCGACTGGTTGGCACCTTCCTCCTGCTCAGGGCGGGAGAGCACATGCTTCTGAGACCCGGGGCTGCAAGCACGCGGTCTGCACCCTGGTCACCCGAACGCTCAGGCTCCAGCACGGCACCGACTCGTTCTGGGCCCCTGACTGCAGACGGCCAGCCCACGTGATCCCCCCCGCTCCGTTTCCGCTTATGCTGATTTTTTTTAAATCAATCAGGGCTGTGGTGAAGGAGATAAGGCAGTGTGGGGCTTGTGGGTGTAGGGAATGGATACTTTGGATCCATGATGGATATAATATTTGTAAGGAAGTACCAGTACCCACAGTCAGGTAAGGACCTTCAGCCCCCAAACAAACATACTACCTTGTACGGATCATTTTATTATTTCATTTCTTGCACAGGCGAGTGGTTTTGCCCGTTCTCTAAGCTTCATTACTCAGTAGCCGGACTGGGTATGGAGCTCATTAGGCACTTTTTAAAACCAGAAGTATTTTCTTCTTTTGCATCAAGCCTAATTTTTAGTTATTTTAAATTAAAAAAAAAAAGAGGCAGAGAATTCATGAAAGTCAAGAGACTTAAAAAAAAAACCATCTTCCCCTTTGTTTTGTTTTGTTTTTTTAATTTTTTTAAACGTTTATTTTTTTGAGAGTGAGAGAGACACAGCATGAGCAGGGGAGGGGCAGAGAGAGAGAAAGAGAGAGACAGAGAGAATCTGAAGCAGGCTCCAGACTCCGAGCTGTCAGCACAGAGCCCGACGGGAGGCTTGAACTCACAAGCTGTGAGATCATGACCTGAGCCGAAGTTAGACGCTTAACTGACTGAGCCACCCAGGTGCCCCAAAACATCTTCCCCTTTGTAAAAATGGAAATACCTAACGTTCATAACGACTTGGCTGTCTCCTTGTTCAGCGGACTCTCTTTTCCAAATATCTACGCAGAACTGGACTCCTGATGTGCCAGGGGTGGGCACAGAGGAATTTTCCCATCACCAGGCGTCTGCCTCAAGGAGGGGGGGTTATGACCCCTCTGGGTACAGAAACCACCGACATCGTGATAGCTCAACATTGCTCTGTTCCTTTATCGGCGATGGGTTTGAGAGGGCTTTCTATTCTGAAGCAGCAACCACAAAGAGCGGCGGAGAATCTCGGCAGGCATCAAATGTTCTCGCCCTGGCGTGCGGTCTTTGGAAGGTAAATTTGCATGTTTGTGGCCAAAATATCCAACCATACAATTTCGCTTTCTGAGAAAGGCGCACGCAGACCTGAGTGTCACTTAGTTGAGAATGGCAGTTAACGGTTTCAAATGGGTCCTAGTTATTTTTCCCTCACTTGAGAGCAAACCGTGGCTCCATCTGTAGTAGGCATTGAGGGGATGCTAGGCCTGGCGTATGGTATTTGATGAAGTATCTACTGACACAGAAATTACAAAACTCGAGTGTGAAGTGTTTGACACAAGTTCAGTTTCAGAAGGCTTGTGTTTACATCTAAAATCTTGTGGGGCTTTGTGTGAACAAAAAAAGTACCTATTTTCTTTCTTTCTTTTTAAAATTTATTTACTTTTGAGAGAGAGAGAGAGAGAGAGAGAGAGAGAGAGAGGCAGAGAGAAAGGGAGACACAGAATCTGGAGCAGGCTTCAGGCTCTGAGCTGTCAGCACAGAGCCCGATGCAGGGCTTGATCCCATGAGCTGTGAGATCATGATCTGGGCTGAAGTCGGACGCTTAACTGACTGAGCCACCCAGGTGCCTAAAAGTACCTATTTTCTGTAAAGAATTTGTTTATTTATGTATTTGGTTGGTGAAATCAAGAAAATAGTTATGTTTTTGGGATTTTTTAAAGTTTACTTATTTTGAGAGAGACAGACAGTGGGAATGGGGGAGGGGCAGAGAGAGGGGGGAGAGAGAGAGAGAGAGAGAGAGAGAGAGAGAGAGAGAGAATCCCAAGCAGGCGCCATGCTGCCAGCACAGCACAATATGGGGGCTCAAACTCATGAACCACGAGATCATTGACCTGAACCAAAACCAAGAGTCAGACACTTAACCTACTGAGCCACCCATGCACCCCAAGAAAATAATCATCTTAGGAGGAACTCAGACTTTACAGTTAAGCTCCATGTAGTTTGAATATGGGTTTTTTGGGGCAGTCGCCAATAGTGTTATTGCTGAATGCTGCAAAGTAGCAATTAGAATCTTTTTCTGCTCCTGGACTGGGCAGGAATTGCAGCAGAAATAGCATACTTTGAGAACAAAGGCACTAAATTCACTATGGCAGAGTTCTAAGAAGGCCTCATTATAGATGTGCACCGTCTCAAATCTCCCATGAGTGACAGAAGCTTTGGTCACTCTACCGCGGGAGAAATACGAGGGGAATAGTACAGGGTGGCCTGCAGGAGTCAGCTTTTTGGAGCTCTCAGTGTTCATAAAGAGAGACTATCCCAGGATGGCTACTGATTTCTACCAAAAATAACCTGCTTGTTCTAAAGGTCCAAATATGCCGAGGTTGCTTGTCTCCATAGCTTTCAGTGCCTTTCTTAGACTTGGCTTCATTGTAAGATACACCTGATAGTGATATTGTGGCGAAGGGGGCCCGTAGCCTTCACCTGCTTCTACTCCAGGTACCGCACGTGATGGGGGCCAAGCTAAAGACTGCCATTGATCAAGGGTGTTTGGCAGGAGGGGAGAAGGACTCTTGGTTTCAGTGGGTTGATTCAGGGGCTTGGCATTACCAGAGGAGCTTAATTAGCTCTGGGGAGAGGTGACAAGAGCCAGCGAGCTTGTTGTTGGATCAAGAATAGAATATGCAGAGCTGTGTGCTAAACTGGCTCTTTGCATCAAGAGTGCTCCCTGATACGAGCAGGCTTCTGCGATCACCAAATTTCATATTCCTACACGTGGAAGGACAGAAGTGCCTGCTCACTGTATGTAACCCACTTTCCTTACAACACTGATTTCAAATGCTAGTTATGGGATCCACCAGTGCTACTCAGATGGTGATGGCTGATGTTTATAGAGGCTACCTCTGGCACCTGAATGCCTGATTAGGGTCCTTTATGTAATAATTAATGTGCTGTGGCATATACTTCTCTTGACTCTATAGTCAAATGGTAGCTGTCCTGGGGTGTGGACCAAAATTTCCCAACCTACTGACTTTTGGACTGAATAATTCTCTTTTGTGTATGGGGAGCTGTCCTGTGTACTACAGTACGTTTCGAACTATCTCTGGGCTACACAATAGATACTAGGAGCATCCTCCCCCAACTGTGACAACCAACAATATCTCTAGTCACCACCAAATGTCCCTTGGGAGCAAAATTTCCCCATCGAGAACCACTCGTGTGAACGAAAACTAGTATACCCATGCGTACAGCACATTGTTTATGTTAACATGTTTTCAAAGTTTATAGACACAAAACAAGAAAATATCCACAAGCAGCTATATTCAGCAGGTGTCTCTTTTCCTTCTTTCTCTTCCCAACCTCAGCTCCAAAGGGATCAGCTTAAGGAAGTTTTTGTTGGCCTGGAAGAAAGTCCCTCCTGATTACCGAGGCTTTTGGCATTTGACACTCCATTACTATTCAGCTGGAGTGAATGTCTCATTTGGACTTCCCTAGTCCCAGGCTCTGCACAGACCATCAAAATGACCCTCTGGCTTTGACACCTGAGCTTTGACTGGCTTTTGTTCATCTCAGCTTGTCGTCTTTTTGTAGCACACCAGCCCATCCTTGGCTGTTACCAATAGCCATCCAACACTTCTTCCTCCATATGTTTCAATGCTTGATGCATTGCGCCTACAGATGGATTTTTCTTCCATTACTACCCAGTCCCAGTTCAGCATCCGTGAACATGTTCACAGTTGGACCATCGCCCTGTGCTGGAGACCGTCTGCCTCCGTTTACCTCATCGCAAGCTTGGCAGTGAGGATTCCACTCCCAAACTCCATGGAGCTTTCTCAGATAATTTCCTATACCAACAGTCACAGTTTGGGTTTTCTGGAAGCAGAAAAGATGAGGTTTGGGATAAAAGAAGACATTTTATAGGGATCAGCAGTCACGGAAGGAAGGGGGAAAGACCAGAGTCGGGTGTGTGGGAAGCTGAATTGTGATGGAGGCTTCACACAGCCTCAGGAAGCCCAGTGGGGAGTCTGGGGTGAGCACTCCACCTATTTCTACCTTGCTCAGCCTCCCGAAGTGGGTTGTCCTGGGGAAAGAACACCTTGAAGTAAGGTGGCTCTCTGGACCTAGGGTGTGCCCTGAAGGAGCTCGGTAGTTCAGATTGTTGATTTTTTTTAAACAAATAAAAATTATATATATTTAAGGTATAACATGTGATGTTGTGATATCCATTGTGAAATAACCATTACAATCAAGCTAATTAATGTGTCCATCACCTCATATAGTCAGGCAGTCTGGTGCCTGCTAGTCTTTCCAGGTTCATTTCGCTGTGTTAGAATGGGCTTTGTGTTTAGGACACTTCCTTATCAAGAGATAGGGGGCCTGTAACAGGCTTATCACTTTGTGTGGGGATCTTTCCCTGTTTGAGGCTCAAACAGTGCTCTCTTGTCTTTGTGCAGATGTCATATGGCATCTGGCCAACCGAACTGTTCCATCAATCCGCCATGGGGAGGGGACCAGGAATTTCTACTGGGCCACAGAAGGGTGTGAGTTGGCAAGTTGCACATTGGCCTCTAGACTAAGGCTTGCTAGTTTCCAGGGAGCGATGCTCACTGTTGCAACTGATCTTGCTGTCTCTTTTCTATGGAGGTGAAGCATTGTTCCATCCAACTCTTTAAAAATTTTTTTTAATTTATTTTTTTAATTTACATCCAAGTTAGTTAGCATAGAGTTCAACAATGATTTCAGGAGCAGATTCCTTAATGCCCCTTACCCATTTAGCCCATCTCCCTTCCCACAACCCCTCCAGCAACCCTCTATTTGTTCTCCCTATTTAACAGCCTCTTATGTTTTTGTCCCCCTCCTGTTTTTTATATTATTTTGGCTTCCCTTCCCTTATGTTCATCTGTTTTGTCTCTGAAAGTCCTCATATGAGTGAAGTCCTATGATATTTGTCTTTCTTTGTCTATGCTTAGCATAATACCCTCTAGTTCCATCCATGTAGTTACAAATGGCAAGATCTCATTCTTTTTGATTGCCAAGTAATACTCCATTGTGTCTATATATACCACATCTTCTTTATCCATTTATCTGTCAGTGGACATTTGGGCTCTTTCCATACTTTGGCTATTGTTGATAATGCTGCTATAAACATTGGGGTGCGTGTGCCCCTTCTAAACAGTATACCTGTGTCTTTTGGATAAAGTGCAATTCCTGGGTTGTAGGGTAGTTCTATTTTTAATTTTTTGAGGAACCTCCATACTGTTTTCCAGAGTGGCTGCACTAGTTTGCATTCCCACCAGCAGTGCCAAAGAGATCCTCTTTCTCCCCATCCTCACCAATACCTGTCATTGCCTGAGTTGTTAATGTTAGCCATTCTGACAGGTGTAAGCTTGTATCTCGTTGTGGTTTTGATTTGTGTTTCCTTGATGATGAGTGATGTTGAGCATTTTTTCATGTGTTGGTTGGCCATCTGGATGTCTTCTTTGGAGAAGTGTCTATTCATGTCTTTTGCCCATTTCTTCACTGGATTATGTGTTTCTTGGGTGTTGAGTTTGATAAGTTCTTTATAGATTTTGGACACTAATCCTTTAACTGATACGTTGTTTGCAAATATCTTCTCTCATTCCATCAGTTGCCTTTTAGGTTTGCTCATTTGTTTCTTGGGTGTTGAGTTTGATAAGTTCTTTATAGATTTTGGACACTAATCCTTTAACTGATACGTTGTTTGCAAATATCTTCTCCCATTCCATCAGTTGCCTTTTAGTTTTGCTCATTGTTTCCTTCTCTGTGCAGCAACTTTTTATTTTGATGAGGTCCCAGTAGTTCATTTTTGCTTTTGTTTTCCTTGCCTCCAGAGACGTGTTGAGTAAGAAGTTGCTGTGGCCAAGATCAAAGAGGTTTTTGCCTGCTTTCTCCTTGAGGATTTTGACGGCTTTCTGTCTTACATTGAGGTCTTTCATCCATTTTGAGTTTCTTTTTGTGTCTGGTGTAAGAAAGTGGTCCAGGTTCGTTCTTCTGCATGTCGTTGTCCAGTTTTCCCAGCACCACTTGCTGAAGAGCCTGTCTTTATTCCACTGGATACTCTTTCCTGCTTTGTCAAAGATTAGTTGGCCGTACGTTTGTGGGTCCATTTCTGGATTCTCTGTTCCATTGATCTGAGTGTCTGTTTTTGTACCAGGACCATACCGTCTTGATGACTACAGCTTTGTAATACAGCTTGAAGTCTGGGAGGGTGATGCCTCCTGCTTTGGTTTGCTTTTTCAAGATTGCTTTGGCTATTCGGGGTCTTTTGTGGTTCCATACAAATTTTAGGATTGTTTGTTCTACCTCTATGAAGAATGCTGGTGTTATTTTGATAGGGATTGCATTGAATATGTAGATTGCTTTGGGTTGTGTCGACATTTTAACAATATTTGTTCTTCCTATCCAGGAGCATGGAATATTTTTCCATTTTTTGTGTCTTCTTCAATTTCCTTCATAAGCTTTCTATAGTTTTCAATGTATAGATTTTTCACCTCTTTGGTTATGTTTATTCCTAGGTATTTGATGGGTTTTGGTGCAATGGTAAGTGGGATGGATTCTTTGATTTCTTTTTCTGTTCTTCATTATTGGTGTATAGGAATGCAACCGATTTCTGTGCGTTGATTTTATATCCTGCCACTTTGCTGAATTCATGGATCAGTTCTAGCAGGTTTTTCATGGAATCTTTTGGGTTTTCCATATAGACTATGATGTCATCTGCAAACAGTGAGAGTTTGACATCCTCCTGGCTGATTTGGATGTCTTTTATTTCTTTGTGTTGTCTGATTGTTGAGGCTAAGACTTCCAAACCTATGTTGAATAACAGTGGTGAGAGTGGACATCCCTGTCTTGTTCCTGACCTTAGGGGGAAAGCTCTCAGTTTTTCCCCATTGAGGATGATATTAGCATTGGGTCTTTCATATATGGCTTTTATAATCTCGAGGAATGATCCTTCTATCCTTACATTCTTAAGAGTTTTTATCAAGAAAAGATGCTGTACTTTGTCAAATGCTTTCTCTGCATCTATTGAGAGGATAATGTGGTTCTTGTCCTTCCTTTTATTGATGTAATGAATCACATTGTTTGTTTTGTGGATACTGAACCAGCCCTGCAACCCAGGTATAAATCCCACTTGGTCATGATGAATAATTTTTTTAATGCATTGTCAGATCCGTTTGGCTAATATCTTGCTGACGATTTTTGCATCCATGTTCATCAGGGAAATTGTTGATAGTTCTCCTTTTAGTGGGGTCTTTGTCTGGTTTTGGAATCAAGGTAATGCTGACTTCATGGAAAGATTTTGGAAGTTTTCCTTCCATTTCTTCTTTTTGAAACAGCTTCAAGAGAATAGGTATTAACTCTTCTTGAAATGTTTGATAGAATTCCCCTGGAAAGCCATCTGGCCCAGGACTCTTGATTTTTGCTAGATTTTTGATTACTAATTTGATTTCTTTACTGGTTATGGGTCTGTTCAGATTTTCTATTTCTTCCTGTTTCAACTTTGGTAGTTTAGATATTTCTAGGAATTTGTCCATTTCTTCCAGATTGCCCATTTTATTGGCATATAATTGTTCATAATATTGTCTTCTTATTGTTTTTATTTCTGCTGTTTTGGTTGTGATCTCTCCTCTTTCATTCCTGATTTTATGTATTTGGATCCTTTTTCTTTTTGATCAAACTGGCGAAGGGTTTATCAATTTTGTTAATTTTTTCAAAGAACTAGCCTCAGGCTTCATTAATCTGTTTTTTTTTGGTTTTGATAGCATTGATTTCTGCTCTAATCTTTCTTATTTCCTGTCTTCTGGTGGTTTGGGGTTTTATTTGCTCTTCTTTTTCCACCTCTTTAAGATGTAAGGTTAGGTTGTGTATTTGAGTCCTTTCTTCCTTCTTTAGGAAGGCCTGGATTGCTATATACTTCCCTCTTTTGACCACCTTTGCCCTGTCCCAGAGGTTTTGGTCTGTGGTGTTATCATTTTCATTGGCTTCCATGTACTTTTCAATTTCCTCTCTAACCTCTTGGTTAGCTCATTCATTCTCCAGTAGGATGTTCTTTAGTTTCCAAGTATGTGCTATCCTTTCAAATGTTTTCTTGTGGTTGATTTTGAGTTTCATAGCATTGTGGTCTGAAAACATGCACGGTATTATCTTGATCTTTTTGTACTTGTGGAGGGCTGATTTGTGTCCCAGTATGTGATCATTTCTGGAGAACGTTCCATGTGCACTAGAGAAGAATGTATATTCTGCTGCTTTAGGATGAAATGTTCTGAGTATATGTGTTAAGTCCATCTGGTCCTATGTGTCATTCAAAGCCATTGTTTTCTGGTTGATTTGCTGTTAGATGATCTGTCCATTGTTGTAAGTGGGGTATTGAAGTCCCCTACTATTATGGTATTATTATCAATGAGTTTATGTTTGTGATTAATTGATTTATATATTTGGGTTCTTTGTGTTTGGAGCCCAAATGTTTACAATTGTTAGGTCTTCTTGATGGCTAAACCCCATATTTATAATATAATTCCCTTATCCCTTGTTAAAGCCTTTATTTTGATATCTAGATTGTTGGATATAAGTATGGCTACTCCGGCTTTCTTTTGTCAACCATTAGCATGATAGATGGTTCTCCATTCCCTTACTTTCAATCTGAAGGTGTCTTTAAGAAGAGACTGTCTTTATTCTGTTGGATACTCTTTCCTGCTTTGTCAAAGATTAGTCGGCCATACGTTTGTGGGTCTCTAAAGACAGCATAAAGACATCTAAAGTGGGTCTTTCCTAGACAGCATATAGATGGATCTTGTTTTCTTATCCATTCTGTTACCCCATATCTTTTGATTGGAGTATTTAGTCCATTGATGTTTAGAGTGAGTACTAAAATATATGAATTTATTGCCATTGTGTTCCTTGTAGAGTTGGAGTTTCTGGTGGTGTTCTCTGGTCCTTTCTAGTCTTTGTTGTGTTTGGTCTTTTTTTCTTCCTTTTTTTCTTCTCTTTCATCTTTTCTCCCCTCAGAGTGTCCCCCTTAAAATTTCTTGCAGGGCTGGTTTAGTGATCATGAACTCCTTTCATTTTTGTTTGTCTGGGAAACTTTTTATCTCTCCTTCTATTTTGAATGACAGCCTTGCTGGATAAAGATTTCTTGGCTGCACATTTTTCTGATTCAACACATTGAATATATCCTGCCATTCCTTTCTGGCCTGACAAGTTTGTGTGGATAGGTCCACTGCAAACCTGATCTTTCTTCCCTTATAGGTTAAGGACTTTTTTTTTCCTTTGCTGCTTTCATGATTCTTTCCTTGCCTGAGTATTTTGTGAATTTGACTATGATATGCCTTATTGATGGTCGGTTTTTGTTGAATCCTATGGGAGTCTTCTCTGCTTCCTGGATTTTTATGTCTATGTCCTTTCCCAGGTTAGGAAAGTTTTCTGCTATGAATGCTCACATAACCCTTGTACCCCTTATTCTCTCTTCATCTTCTGGGACCCCTATGATTCTAATGTTGTTCCTTTTTAATGAGTCACTGATTTCCCTAATTCGTAAATCATGCTCTTTTGCCTTAGTCACCCCCTTTTTTCCTGTTTCATTATTCCCCATAAGTTTGCCCTCTATATCACTGATTCACTGCTCTGCCTCATCCATCCTTGCCACCATGGCATCCATTCGAGATTGCAGCTCAGGTATAGCATTTTTTATGTCATCCTGACTAGCTTTTACTTCCTTTACCTCCACAGAAATAGATCTAATCTATTTTAAACCCCAGCTAGTATTCTTATTATCATGATTCTAAATTCTGGCTCAGACATCTTGCTTGTATTGTGTTGATTAAACCCTGGCTGTCATTTCTTCCTGCTGCTTTTGGGGGTGAATTCCTTCATTTCATCATTTTGAAAGAAGAAGAGGAATTAATAAGGTAAAAAAAAATTAAAAAGTTAAAAACAACATGCACCACTAAAAATCAAATAAATGATGCTAGATCCTAGGTGTGTTTGGTCTCTTTGTATAAAGGAGCTTGATAGATTAGAGAAAAGGGGAAAAAAGAAAAAAAAACAGGAAAATGTTTGAAAATTTGAAAAAATGGATAGAATGAAAGCAAATAAAGTAAAATGTTGGAATTAAAATAGATTTTGAAAACTTTACAAAGAAGGAAAAATATAGTATAAAAATTAAAGCAAAATATATATATTTTTAATGTTTACTTATTTTTGAGACAGAGGGAGACAGAACATGAGTTGGGGAGGGGCATAGAGAGAGGGAGACACAGAATCTGAAACAGGCTCTGGGCTCTGAGCTGTCAACACAGAGCCCGATGCAGGACTTGAACCCACAAACTGTGAGATCATGACCCGAGCCGAAGTCAGACATAAAGCAAAATACTTTTAATAAAAATTAAAAATACATTTTTCTCTTTCTGTATTCAAGAAAAAAAGAAACAAAAAAGAAAAAAATTGAATAGATGGATCAGTTAAGAGACTGAAATATGATTGAAATTACATCATTTTCCCCTTCTAGTCAAACTATGATGCACTCGATAGTCCATAAGCTGAGCAGGAGCTGAGACTTGGGGTTTTCTTGAAGAGCGAGGTTGGCCCAGTTGGGTGGGAATTAGTGTAACAGCTCTGTTCTCTACTAGATGGTGCTGCTTAGCTTACTGGGGTGGATTGTTGTGGCACTTGTAGGTGTGTATTTGCATGCATGGGAGGGGTGAAAATGGTGGCATCCAGCTACCAAGTCTCCAATATTGGAACTGTATTGTCCCCCATCAGTAATCGTGCACCCATTTTTTGTCTCCACTTCTGTCCACTCCCTGCTTCTACACTGTCCTTGACCAAGCTGTCAAGTTGCCTGGCAGCACTTCCCTCCTGAGTTTTATCTCAGATGCATTTGTGTTTCCGGACCCCTCACTCCTGAGGGACTGTGGCTTTGATCCGCTTAGATCCTCTGGGGGAGGGTCTCACCGAGCAATGGCCTGGTGCTGGCTGCACCCAGGAATGTTCAGGTGACATGCTGCCAATGCCCAGAGACTGCATTTGGGTGCCATCCTACCTCAGAAAATGTTCATGTGATCATGTAGCAGTAGCATTTCAGTGATTAAGGAAAATTGCAACACACATCTGGCCCCAGGCTTCACCCTTAACGTCCTTGTTCCAGCACCAGTGAATGTGATTGTTCTCTGGGGTCTGCTGGGACCTTTGTCTGTGGGGTGGCCTCACAGCCTCTACCAAATGTCCTCCCAGCAGGGGAACTGCCTCTTCTCATGTGGCCCGAGGACCACCCAGACTTCACTCTGCTCCTGGGGATTTGCCCTTCCCACCAGAGGACCACCAGTTATCTGGCTGTGGAGTTTCAGACTCTGTGCTCCCCACTGTGTATAGAGTCTCAATGGAATTTAAACCCTCTTCTTTGTCCTTTCTCCCTTTTTTGTTCAGTCTCTGTGGCTGTTTCCACTCTTCCCCTTTCTCTCCAGCTGCTTTTGGTGGGGTGCTTTTCCCGTACTCTCCCCCTGTCTCCATCCTCTCTCCAGAAGCAAAAACAGCTCCCTGCCTTCCACAGTTTCTCTTTCCCCCCATTCACCTCTCTGTGCCATGTACCTGCTGAGTTCTGGGGTTCATTTTGTGCAGATTGTTGTGTTACTCCTCAAATCAGTTTTCTAGGCATGCAGGATGGTTAAGTGTTGATCTGGCTGTATTTCATGGACTCTGGACACAATAAAACTTCCATGCCATTCCACCTTCTTGGCCCCTCATGAGGGTTCCATGGCTAAAGTTTCGTTTTTTAACGTTTATTTATTTTTGAGAGAGACGGTGACTGAGGGAGGAGCAGAGAGAGAGGGAGACACAGAGTCTGAAGTAGGCCGGTTGTGGGGCTTGAACTCATGAACCGTGAGATCATGACCTGAGCTGAAGTCAGGTGTTTAACTGACTTAGCCACCCAGGTGCCCTGGTTCCATCCAACTCTTGATTGTGTTGCAGTTTTAGTGACTCTCATAACAAGATATAATGGGCATAAAGGTTTAGAATCCTCTCCTGGGCTTGGTAATTGGTGCACAGTAATCTGCTCAACAGTTGCCTTTTTCTTTCTTTTCTTTTCTTTTTTCTTTCTTTCTTTTTTTTTCTTTTTGGTGAGAACGAAGATTTTCCTTTTAGCAAATCTCAAGTGTACAATATAGTATTGTTAGCTGCAATCACATTACTGTACTTTATATCTCCAGAATTTATTCATCTTCTGTGAGTTGCTTGTTTTTTTTTTTCTTAATTTCAATTCTTGTTAGTTAACATATAGTGCAATATTGCTTTAGGAGTAGAAGTGAGTGATTCATCACTTATATACAATGCCCAGTGCTCATCGCAACAAATGCCCTCCTCAGTGCCCATCACCCATCTCTAGCCCATCTCTCACCCACCTCCCTCTGTCAATCCTCAGTTTGTTCTCTATCATTAAGCGTCTCCTGTGGTTTGATTATTTTAGATTCAACGTGTGAGATCATGCAATCTTTTTCTTTTTGTGTCTGGCTTATTTTACTGAACATAATGTCCTCCAGGTTCATCCATGTTGTCAAAAATGATGGAATTTCCTTTTTTTTCCTGAGGCTGAGTAGTATTCCATTGTATATACATACCATATATTTTTTATTCAGTTCTCCATTGACAGACATTTAGGTTGTTTCCATATCTTGACTATTGTAAACATTGTTGCAGTAATCATGGGAATGCAGATATTTCATTGAGAAACTAATTGCAATTTTTACCCAGAGGAGGATTACTGGATCATAATGTACATCTGTTTTTAATTTTTGGAGGAACTTTCATACTGTTTTTCATAATGCTATTCACACCAACAGTGTACAAGGGATCTCTTTTCTCTACATCCTTGTCAACTGTTGTTGGCTGCTTCTTTTTATTTTTTTTTAATTGCCTACTCACCTACTCACTGCATTCTCTGTGGTGAGGCAGAAAGTCCTTCCTTAAAGGGAGCTTTTAGTGAGAATCTCTTGTTTACTACCATAAAATGTGTTTCTCTTCAAAACCTGGGACCAGGTGGGTAGAGACTGAGGTCTGCTCTGATGGTACTCTGCTTTCAAACTGAAGGTAGGAGTAAATTGGGATAAAGAATACTCGACTATCACCACACAACAATATCCTACATGTGGAACGTTAATCTGTCCCTTAAGTCTCCTTCATCTGTGTACGTGCCTTTGGACACCCTTTCCTCCACCCCCCACTCCCCACCCCCACCCCCGTTTTTGGTTCTCTGACTGACTTAATGGATCTCTGTCTGTGTTGATGGGTTTATTCTGGTCTACAACCTCCCTCCACCCATTTCCTCCCTCCACCCTTGACTCTCAAAATACTTTTGGGGGCACCTGGGTGGCTCAGTTGGTTGAGCATCTGGCTCTTGATTTTGGCTCAGGTCATAATCCCAGGGTTGTGGGATCGAGCCCTGTGTGGGGCTCTGCACTGAGCATGGAGTCTGCTTAAGATTCATTCTCTCTCTCTCTCCCCCCCCCCTTTCCTCCCCTCCCCTCCCCACTTGTGCTGTCTCTCTTTAAAAAAATACCTTTGGAAAAGAAAAGGATTAGATGATCTCATCTTGCATACATACTTTTTATGTATCCTCTCTTATCTGTAGTTGTTCATCTAGTTTTCAGGAAATTATTTTATACAACAGTCCTTTTGCAAGATGATTCTTAATCGAGGGAAAGGATTTCTATTTATGGAAACTTAGACATTGTAGAAGGTTAGTGTGAGTGAACTTTCCTGACTTTTCCATATATTTGTAATAACTTACCATACAGGCTTATAAAATGGGCGCTGTTCACATTATCTAAGTGAAAAAGGGGGAATACAATCAGATGAGGGCATAGGATTCTGATAAATTATTTTAGAGCTTCTCTCATTATTTTGTGTTACCTCTTAAGAGGATAAATTTGTGTGTGCAGCTCAGATTTTATTTGAACAATGCCAGGCTAACAGAAAAGTAGCAATGGTAATTCTTTCTTACACCATTTGAGAGTAAGTTGCAGAATGGATGACCTATCACTCCCAAAAAGCGTTAATATGTATTTTTTCTACAGGAAGTTCTCCTGCATAACCACAGTATAAACATCAATGGGGTGAAGATGTAAAGAATGTGCCTCCACGGGGCGCCTGGGTGGCTCAGTCGGTTAAGCGTCCGACTTCGGCTCAGGTCACGATCTCGCGGTCCGTGAGTTCGAGCCCCGCATCGGGCTCTGGGCTGATGGCTCAGAGCCTGGAGCCTGTTTCAGATTCTGTGTCTCCCTCTCTCTCTGCCTCTCCCCCGTTCATGCTCTGTCTCTCTCTGTCTCAAAAATAAATAAAAAACATTAAAAAAAAATTAAAAAAAAAAGAATGTGCCTCCTCCTGAGACCACATTAACTTATGCTTTGTCCCAATAATGTCCCTGTAACAAATGGATTCATAACTGTTTCATCTGTTTCTTTGTTCTCCTTCAATCTGAAAGCATTCCTCAGTCTTTCCTTAATTTTCCCAGTCTGACACTTTCGGTGATTACAAGGGAATTGCTTTTAGAAGTCACCTGATTTTGGGTTTTCCTGATACTTCCTCGTGATTAGGTTTAGTCAATGCTTCTTTGGCAAGGATATCACAGAAGTGCTACTATGTTCTTTTCCTGTTAAGTAGCATACAATCTTGATCAGTCCCATCACCGATCATAAGTTTGATCAGTTGATCAAGGCAGTGTCTGCCAAGCTTCTCAATAAAATACTCTCTTTCCTTTGTAATGAATAAGTATTTTGTGGGAAGTTACTTTGAGACTTTGCAAATATCCCATTCCCCATCAAACTTTCAATTTATTTATTTCAGTACAGATTCATAGTTTCCTATTATAGGTTTGGGTAATAATTCATGATTATCATATATTTTGATGTTCAATTCCCTAGGCTATTGATAATCTCTTCAGGAAGCTTCTGTACCTTCCTGGCATGGATCCATTTTTCCTTGAGCACTTCATTCCTTTCTGGCACAGCAAGATGTTCAAAGCTCATCTAATACTTTCCTTACATAAGTTCTGGAATCAACCATTTCTCCAAGGAGATCTGGTTCCTTTTAGTGCAGAGTGGGAGAGTGGTATTCAGAAACTGAGATCTGGACATCGGGATGTGTCATTGCTATTGGGGTGTTGCTGGATAGAGCTAAGGAATATGTGTACGAATATATGTATGTATATATACATGCACATATACATTTACAACTATATTCATTTCTGTATGTTTCTCTTTCTATATTGAAAAGTATGTACTCACAGAAACAATTCAATTTTAACCCAACACCACAGGGTTTATTTGTTTTTCTCTCTTTCTATATGTATTCTCCCCTCCCAGATGGTGATAAAACTGTCTCCCTTTATATTGAATATATTTACTTATTTGGTTAAACTCTCTCCATCTCCCCATTGCCCCATATCCAGTCTTCTGCTGCTGCCACTGCCTTTTCCTCCATATGACTGTCCTCTCCAGCTTACTTGGGCTCTGACATCCTGTGCTAGGGTGTCTCTGCTGTCCCCCCTTGTGGGCACAATCTCCACCCTACCTGTGCTCAGACATCCAGGGCTTGACTACAAACTCCCCCTGTTCCCCCTACTCGTGTTGCCCCACAAATATGGGAACCCTCCTTACCTGAGCTCAAACATTCTGCACTGGCTTCCCTGTGTGTGGTCCCTCTCTTCCCCTCGATGGACTCCAATACACCATGCGAGGATGCCTCTCCTGTGGCTGCTTCCTCATGCCGGTTGGCCTGTGACATTCCCTCTCATCTCCAGGATTCACTTTCCCTTTGTTCCCCTACTCCTGCACAATGCCTCTCTTGCTTGGTTCCGTCAAATGGCTTTTGTGTTCAAAAGAAAAAGGAGGGAGAGGGAAGAAAAAGTGGAAAAAGAGGAGTAGCTCGGTGTTTAATCTTGTTCTACTGTAGTTCACAGAGTTTCTAGTAATTGGTATCCAATCTGAGTCCTTAGGCTTAATCTTTTATAAATTGTATTTCACCATAATTTAACTTGAACGTATCATAAATATGCTAAAATCTAAATAAGCTCTATTTGGATTCATTGGCTCAAATTGCAGGAAAATAAGAAATAAGATGTGAAATAGAGCTTATTAATAGTTAAGTATGAGAATGTATTTTTTGCAAAGATTTTGATTTTCATAGTACTCCTTTTACCAATCATTACTTATGTATGTATGAACATAATATGTATTTTAGAATGGGTAATGAGAATGCATAAACTCTAGAAATTTACATGATTGATCATTTAGGTATATTGTGAATTGTATTTCCCAAGTAAAAACTACCTTGAGCATGATCTTACAAGCACATACTGAAACACCTAAAACTAAAGAAATTTGCCAGTTTTTATTTAGAAATTCTACAACACATATTTTGCAATGTTAGGCTCTCTGCACACAAGAAATCTCTTTAATTGAACTGCTTTGCAGCTGTTGAACAATAGCTCTCAAACTGGCCCAACCTAAATGTCTTTGTAAAATCATGATTTCAATATTTGCTTAAAATTTTTTTTAAAGAAAGCTGTTAGTTAATAGCAAAGTGGCAGTGACTACATGTCAGTTGAACTATAATATCATGCCTTTTCTCTTTAGTGAGGTTAGGTGGTGGGGAGGAGGGGGCAGCCTTTCATTTCTGTTCACCCAAAAATCAATTCCGAGCAAACTCACCGAAGGTCTGGAAATGAAAGGGTTTGACATTGTAAAGGAGAGCAGCAAAAAAGATTGACTGCAGGTTTGCTTTCTAAGAAGTCACTTCTTATTCCCCTAATTTTCCAATTAAACACCACTGAACGTTGCTGTGAGGCTGTAAAACCCTGGTTTTCCATCAGGAAGACTCTTACTCGTCAGCTTCCTGTCAGGCAGGAAGTATGTAAAGCCTCACTAAACAGGTCTACTCTTGGTCCTCATTTTTATGTCTCTCATAGGCAGGTGTCATCTTTAAGACCAAATACAACCTGGCCATCACCACCAACAGCACCCAAGGCTCATCTTGGAAACACTGTTTTAAATTTCATGAGTATTTTCTCTCCTGTCTTTTTAAATTTAAAAAAAATTTAAAAAATTTTATTGTGTTTTTTTACAACCTGTTCACCTGTTCATGGACATTTTAAAATATTCAAGTATAATGAACATACAGTGTTATATTAGTGTCAGGCATATAGTATAATGAGTCAGCAACTATCCATTTCTCAGTTCTCATCAAGGTAAGTGGATTCTCAGTCCCTTTCATTTATTACATCCATCCCCCCCACCTCCCCTTTGCCAGCCACCAGTTTGTTTTCTGTATTTAAGAGCCTGTTTTTTTCGTTTGTTTCTTTTTTTCCTTGTTTGTTTTGTTTCTTAAATTCCACATCTGAATGAAATCATGATATTAGTCTCCTCTCTTTTCTAACTAATTAACAGTCAGTTAAGGAACAATGTATTGCTCACAATGGTGATGAGAACCATGAGAAACATGGAAGGGCAGAAGACATGCCTGTTAAGTCACCATTTAATGGGGAAAGAGAGCCAACATACGTGCCACCAGGAGGAACAATAATAGAAAAGGTAGTTTCAGGGCGCCTGGGTGGCTCAGTTGGTTAAGTGTCCAACTCTTGATTTGAACTCAAGTCATGATCCCAGGGTTGTGAGATGGAGTCCCGCATTGGTCTGCTGCACTGTGCATGGAGTCTGCTTAAGATTCTGTCTCTCTCTCTCTCTCTCTCTCTCTCACCTCCTTCCCCCTGCCCTTCTCTCCCCACATGTGTGTGTTCTCTCTCTCTCAAAATAAAAAAAAAAGAAAAGGTATTAGTTTAGAATTGAGTCTGGACTAAGATTTTTATGGTCAGGTATAATAATTGCAAGTTCTTGAGGCAGGAATTACAAATGAATATCTAATTACCATACATTAAATGTTCAATTATTATAGGAAAAGCTAATAAACTATTAAGACATACTTTTCCTTCTTTACTGGCAACATGTTTTTTGTAATGAAGAAATAAGGACATTTCTGTAAAGCTTTGGATTTCATATGACTAAAAGTTGATGAAATATCCAACAATAACTAATTTTATTTATTTATTTATTTTTTCAATATATGAAATTTATTGTCTAATTTTATTTTTTATTATCGAGTATGCCCCAATGTTGTTTTGATAGTCAAATCACTAATCACTAGTGAGTTTAGTAAAATCACTAAAAACTGTTAAATTTCGTGGTTAATATTTGCATATTTTTCTCATTACAATAATGACTTGAAACACTAATAAATAAATATAATTGTATTAGAGTATACTGAATTTGAAATTATTTTTATTAAAGTATAAATCAATTTTTAAAAATTTATTTTCTACTAAAATATTGAAAGTTACTCAAAATTACCTATTACAATAAGTGGATAAGTGTAAATTTTACAAATTATAATTAATAAATATAAAAAACGTACATCTAAATAAAGCTAAAATTTTAATTCATTTAAAAAATTTTATTTACGTAAAACGTTTGTTTTGAGAGAGAACATGATGAGAGGAGGGGCAGAGAAAGAGAGAGAGAGAGAGAGAGAGAGAATCTCAAGTAGGCTCTGTGCTGTCAGTGCAGAGCCTGATGCGGGGCTTGATCTCAAGAACCATAAGATCATGACCTGAGCTGAAACCAAGAGTCAGACCCTTAATTGACTGAACCATCCAGGCGCCCCTATTTTTTAAAAAAAAAAATCAATGAAATCGTATTGAATATTTTCAGTTCTAGTATGCAAAACTGCAAAAAGCTTCTAGTCACACTTGTTAATTATTGCAAATGCCATGCTAAATTATGAATACTTCCACAACTGTAAATCAGAGCAATTAGTAACTGAAGCAAGAAAATGGACACTTGGCACTTCTGGGAAGTATTTTGTTTTGCCAGGTCCCACTGCGAGCCTTCAAACTGAGAGTAAAGGTTGGGAAAGTCGATGTGTCTTGTCTTTTACCAAAGCCCGTCTTGCACCTGTGCTCCACAGCAGTGTTCATATGACCCATTGGCAATACCAACCCTGTATCCCTTATGTTTTTCACCAACAGTTAAATGTACCGTAGGAAAACAAGGTGGAGAAGAATGTCTCTAGGGTCTGAAGAGTGTTAGTTGCCAAAGTAGATGTTTAGGATATGGGTTGCCCTTTATTCGTGCTGACTACTGGCCTCTGAATGACAGAGAAGTATCCATGTGTTCTGTAGCAAGCGGAGTGTGTGTGTGTGTGTGTGTGTGTGTGTGTGTGTGTGTGTGCGCGCGCGCGCATGTGTGAAAGAAAGAGATCTGGAGAGAGAGACAGAGAGAGACATGGAAACTCAAGGAATCCCAGGCAAGGGGTTTTCTCGTCTTCATCTTAGGGAATTAGCAATTTAGGAAACCAATTAAATTAGGATAGAAATTTGTAGAAAGGCTAGGAAGTAAACCCAGCCTTGGAGAATGTACAGGATTTAGGTGGGAAAAGAGAAGAGGAAAAGGGCATCCTCGGCGGAGATTGCGACATAAGTAGTAGAACAGGCTTGTTGGGACAAATCATAGGACCCGCCATACTGGACGGGAGAATTGTTATGGGAAGGAAGTGGTGTGATCACATGCAGGTAGACTCTGTGAAAGAAAAGAAATTTGGGGCGCCTGGGTGGCGCGGTTGGTTAAGCGTCCGACTTCAGCCAGGTCACGATCTCGCGGTCCGTGAGTTCAAGCCCCGCGTCAGGCTCTGGGCTGATGGCTCGGAGCCTGGAGCCTGTTTCCGATTCTGTGTCTCCCTCTCTCTCTGCCTCTCCCCCGTTCATGCTCTGTCTCTCTCTGTCCCAAAAATAAATAAAAAACGTTGAAAAAAAAATTAAAAAAAAAAGGAAAAGAAATTTGATTTTATCTATTAAGTGGCTGGTTCATGACCTGGCCGTGACATGCCAGTAATGGTGCTTTGGGGAAATATAGTAGCTGGAAGTGCAGAAGATACTGACCAAAGAAGATACTTGAAAAAGAGTAGTTAGAAATCTACTCCATAGGACTGATGAAAGCTAGGATAGGGCACTGGCTTACAATGAGGCCAGAGAACGTACGGGAGACCTTAGGCCGGTCACAAGAAGAGAATAAACAGGGTTTGGTCTGTTTTTATTTTCTTTCAAATTCTAATATTAAAATAGAAAAATCTCGTAAAATCCCTTTAGCTGAAGACCTACTACTTTTCCATGCTTACATTTTGGACACAGAAGATGTGTGGACCGCTGGAGAGGGACAAGTGTGGGGCTGACTGAAGCCAGAGACAATGGGAAAAGCTTCTTTTCCACATCTCTCAGTGGATTTCCTATCATCTGCTTAAGCCCTTCTATTGCCTCACGTCTTGGCCAGCTTTGCTAAATCTTTTGTTTGGGCTGTCGGGTCCTTCATGTTACTTGGCCTTTAAGACAAAGCTAAAAGTTCCAGAAGGCAAATTTGAAGAGTATAATTTAATAGTTGGGAAGAAATGCTGCTCTAAACCAGTTTTTTGGCCCAGGGATGAAAGGAGAAAATGCTTCATCTTTAAGGTAAAATGATTAGATAGCTCAGTTTTGCTAACTTTCTACTTTGTATCCAGCAAGTCAAGTTTTCTTAAAAGGCCTCAGTCAGGCTACATGACATTGCAGGCCCCCTGATAGGGCATATATATGGTGGTGTTAAATATTTTATTTATTTAGTAGAACGTTCTATGTAACGGTGTGTCCTTGATCACTCTCATACCATACAAAGGGGTTTCCTTTTCAAAACAAGGATTTTGTTTGTCCTGGTCTGTGGACGAGCCTCTGTTAGGAAGCCATAATTCAACATGAGCGAGCAACTTATATGCCTCTCCTCCACAACCCTTATATTGTTTTTATCATTCCACAGGTTGGCTAAATGTGGTGGTGAAATTATTTAAATGTGTATCCAACTCAAAATTTGCATCTCCATATTTTTGATATTGGAGCCCCAAAAGATGTACTTAATTATTTTGAAGTAAAGCGTGTTTCAGAATTACTGCCAGAAATCTCAGAAGACTTTTAGGACATTAAAATAAACAATGCGAATATGAATATGAAATAAATCTGTTCAAGGTAAATTATGTAGGTTAGTTTGATATAAAGTTAGAAAAGAAACATTATATATACATTTGTGTGTGTATAAATATATATATAATTCTTATATGTAATATACACATACAAAGAAGCCTCATATATTTGTGTGTGTATATATTTTGTATATTTTTATATGTATACACACACATACACACATAAATATAAAAGAATTGGAAAGAAGTTATATAATAAAAAGAAGTTATGCAACTCTTAAGCAATATTATTTTCCAGCTGCTGTTTTCAGCAATACATTATCTTCTCCAGAGGAGCTCAAATCAAGTCTACAGATACTTCTTCAAGGCTTTATGTGCAGTGGCTTTATGCTGGGCATTAGATCACTTTATACAACCTATATAATATGGAAATAATGGAAGACATGTGTATTATGTTAGAACTCTTCATATTTGGAGGATATATGGTGAACAGCCTCCCAGTCATGACCCTTCGGTGGCAAGCTTGTGTGTGTATTCACGCTGATGGGTTGTGTATGATTGTTAAATAGATCATTTTTGAGAAAGCAATTTTTAAACAATGTACAACTTCCAGACTTCTCTAGGAGAGATAAAATTACTCTTTGTCTTAGGAAGTCACTGATGAAAACCATAGTCCCATGGCCTAGTGAAAGGCTGCCCACTATTGCTGAGTAATTATATAATCACTAGGGAAAATTATAGAAAATATTTTAAAAACTATTTTTATAGTGACCATATTTTCCAAATCAAGAATGAAAATAGGTTCCGATAACACTTGGGGGATGGGGAGAAGATGGTCTTGACCTCACAAACTGTGATATCATGACCTGAGCAGAAACCAAGAGTCAGACGCTCAACTGACTGAGCCACCCAAGTGCCCCATGTTTGTAAAATATTTTTGATCAAACTATGCATATGCATTTTATACCTTTTTTATACCTTTGATGTCACTAAAACAGCATTTTGAATGATGTAACACAGTTTTTTTTTCGTACCACTTTATCTTGCTGTCTCGTGTGAGCTATTGCAATTTTTATATCTGTGTATGGTGCTGTCGCTAGAAATTTTATCTCAAGTCCCAGCTTCAGAACATTTGGTTTTTTATCCATCCTGAGTGTGCGTATATGTGATCTCTATTGCTGTTTCAATAGATCTTTAAAAAGCTATCTAAAATGACAATTGCAGCAGAAACAGTTGGTATCCACCAAAAATTTGTGCTTTATCTTGTGCTGTTTAGAATTATCACCAGAAAGTAGCTTCCTAGCCCAAGTTACTCTTTTGAAGCCCCTCCCAAGGAGGTGGCCTCATCTAGGTGGTACCATGTGACTAGTTCTTGCCAGAGAAGTATCAGCGGGAGCAAGATGTGTCTTTTTTGGGATGGGGCTCATAAAGGGTAGTGCCTTTACAATAATCTTCTTCTCCAGGGGTAGACTGTTGGCAAACATTTTTGTTAAGGACCCGATGGTAGTATTTTAGGCTTTTCTGGCTGTGTGGTCTCTGTAGCAAAGTTGCTCTTGTAGAATGAAATCAGACGTAGCACAATCAACAAAAATGTGTGACTGTGTTCTGTGCACCGTACTCTGCTGACCTTCCCGCCAGAAGTTCGTGGAGGCATCAAATAGGCATGAAACACTGCTGGTGAAAAGTCTCTGGCCATCTGGAAACGACTCCATTTGTTATTAATCCAACAAGAACTAAACTTTCATTGTATTAAGACATGGAAATTTGGGGATTTGGGAATTGATTTGTAACAGAATCTGGCATCGCGCTAACGAATATAAAATCGAACACGAGATTTGGAGACATCCCCACAGAAATGATTACTAATTGTGCACTGTATTTTTATTTACTTATTTGTTCATTTGTTTGATTTTTTTTTTTTTTTTTTTTTTTTTTTTTTTTTTTTTTTTAGAGAGGTTCTACCAGATGGCCATTAGAAGCACTCAAAGCTAGAAGGTTGGTTCAGGTTAATATGTTTTCTCCAAACAATACTTTTACAGCTCAAAATAATGTAAATGGCAGTTTATTCTGTAATGTAATAGATTGTGTTGAGGGTCAAGTATAAGGTGACCCCTTTTCTGGGAAATAATTTTAGGAAAAAAATTCACACTACATTTCAGGAGGTGTGGCTGATTACTTTTTCAGTTTTTATGGTCCCATGTTTTGGGAACTAAGGAGTGTAATGGCAAGAAGAAATGTATCAAAGTCTGGGTGAAATTAAATCTTTTCTCTTTCTCAGTGAGAATCTGTGTTTTACCGTGGGAAGTACATAAACTTTGAATCTGGATAGACCTTGGTTTAATACTGGCTCTATTTTTAGGCAACTTGTTTTAACCTCTCTTAGCTTAACCTTCTAGCTAGATGTGGGTAACCTCACTTCATGGAAATGTTTTGAATATCAAAGAAGGTAATGTGCACATAGTGTTTTGTTAAGCTTTGTTTAACAAAACAAAACTGACCTGTTCTCTTCCTCTCTACCTGTACTAGGTAACATACCTTGCTATTTGCTGCGGTAGCAAAGCAGACACAATAAAAATTTAAAAACAATCTGTGCATCAAAAGACAACATGAATAAAACTATAAGATGAGCTGTAAGAGGAGAAAATATTTTCAAAATGAAGACTTGAGCCACAGACTAAGAAAAACTATTCACAGTTCATATAGCTAAGACTTGTATCCAAAATTCAAAAATGAACCCTACCATGAATGGTGAACAGACAGACAAAGCAATTAAAAATAGGCAGAGAGGTGCCTGGGTGGCATGGTCTGTTGAGCATCAGAGACACTTGATTTTGGTTCAGGTTATGATCTTGGGGTTTGTGGGATTAAGCCCTGTGTCGAGCTATGTGCTGACAGCATAGAGCCTGCTTGAGATTCTCTCTCTCTGTCTCTGTCTCTCTCTCTGTCTCTGCTCCCCCTCTCAAAATAAATAAATGAACTTTAAAAAAATAGGCAGAGACTTGAACAGACACCTCACACAGTAAGGTATACAAATGGTCAGCAAATACACGAAAAAGTGTTCAGTGAAATGGCATCTAAACCACCCACAAGAATGATTAAAATTAAAGTGAGTGGAAACGCCAGCCATGGTTGAGGCTGTGGGGCCATTGAAAGTCATAAGCTGCTGGTGAGGACGTAAAATGGTGTGCGTTCTGGAAAACTTAGCAATCACAAGGAGTGAACTACAGATCTATGCAATAGTAAAGAAACTACACACATACCATGTTATGCAACAGGACCAGAAACAAAGGAGTTCAAATGTATGGTTTAATTTATATGAAGTTCTAAGACAGGCAAAATGAATTATGGAAATAGAAATGAAAACAGTGCTTTCCTCTGGTAGGAGGGATTGAGCAGAAAAGGACCAAGGAAACATATTTAGGTAATGATAATGTTCCATTTCTTGAACGATGTGTTGGTTCCATGAGTACATAAGTTCATGAGAACTCACCAAACTGCACTCTTAAGATCGGTGGTTTTTAGTGTATGTAAATATTCTTCAATAAAAAGTATACTGAAAGAAATTAGGTGAGTTCTGTCTGCTCTGTATAAGCATGAACTTAACACAGTGGAGATGCATTGCTCATTCTTCCACTGTTGGTACATTCATTTTGAGATTAGATTAACTGATTCCCAATCAGATCTAAAAACTGCATTTCTTAACTTTAAATTGCATTGATTGTCATTATATAAAATACTGTAATATTATGATGCATACTGAACATATACTAAATATTTTCGTTATTTGACAAATTTCTATTTGCGAAGTTTCCCAAGTTGCATAAAAACACGCAAGCCATTTTCGAGTTTTCTCCAAACCATTGCCCAATATGCAACCATATAAACTTCACATCATCAATTAAAAGAAGGAAAGTGGTTGAATGAGTGCTTTAGTTAAGAACTGTCACCTCCAAATCAAAGTATCACATGGAGGTGGAAGATGACTGGGAAGGAAGCCCTGCTTTTAGTCCTTGAATAATTTTCTGTTGTTTATTCCATATGGCTCAGCAGAATACTTAAAATTCATTTTTTAATCAAAATTCCCTACTTGGTGGTGACAGCAAACATATTACAAATTAAGAAGTAGATACACCCTCATTCAGGATTTTACGCCGTAGACTTTTGAACAGTATCTCGGTACCTTTAAGGACAGGCGTACCTCTAAACCATGCATAGAAGACACCCAACGAGTACATATTGAATGAACAAAGGAATAAATAGTTTTCCTAATTCCTTATAACCCTCACCATCTTGGCATCCACACTCTTCTTGGGCCAGCAGTGCTGGCAGTGAGGTGATATACTTCATCCATTAAACCACCATCTAGATACGAGGCAACATAGGGGAGGTGTAGCTCATTCACTTTGTCTCTATCTTGTCTGGTCGTCTTCATGACTGCTTGCTCTCTGAGAATTGGTATAGTACAGACAGCAACTAGTCAGAGGGCAAACCCTGAGGCAACAAAGTGATGCCAGTCCTCAAAAACCGGGGCAACCAAGAGAGAGGTGGTAGCCAGCTGAATGTCCATCCTCTCTTTAGAGGGTTTGCAATAGAGGTCAAAATATGTAGGCTTTCAGATTCCTATCACCTTCCTTCAGTCCTCCAAGATGGCATTTTACTTTTTAAATGTCTGTTTGTTTTAATGAGAGAGAGATTGTGCTTGGGGGAAGGGCAGAGAGAGAGGGAGAGAATCCCAAGCAAGTTCCATGCTGTCAGCACAGAGCCCAACTCGGGGCTTGAACTCACCAACCATGAAATCGGGGTTCAGACACTTAACCAACTGAGCCACCCAGGGACCCCTCCAAGATGACATTTTATGCAAGGATTGTGTAGGGAAGGCTGTGGAGGTATTGATACTACTTGCTTGACCTTGAGGCTACAAATCTGCTTGCATTTTCTGCATGTGCCTTTAGGTTGGGCTGTTTTTTTCTTGGATTCTTCAGAACTAGCTGTTTTCTCCTGACTCAGCACCACCTCAGCGGTCATGGTGTTTTTCTGTTCTTTCACAGTGTTCCGTCTTTAATGAAGATCATTGGGGATCTTCTCTGAGGTCTGGTTGTGTCTTCTCGTTGGCCCAGCCCCAGGTGGTATAGCAGATATCTACAGCAGCTCACCCTGGCAAGGTCTTCCTCACATTGGCACATCTCTCTGATTTATTCTCATTTTACAGTAACAAAGGACAACTTGGTTTCCCTTTGCGTAACCACTAGTGGTCAGCAGGACCATGGCAGCAGAGTAGGTTAGGGAGCAACAGCTCTCAACAGACGTGTGTTTGGAGCACACCAAATAGATCAAAGCAAAAGCATCCGACTTTGAAGTTCCCCCAACTTATCTGAATGTTTCTGAAGCCACCCTTTACTCTCTCTCCAGGCTGAGAGAAGGGAATAAAGAGAAAATGCCAACTTGTGTGTGTGTGTGTGTGTGTGTGTGTGTGTGCGCGCCTTCCCCTTTCTGTCTCCCCTCTTCTGCCTCCCTTCCTATCCCTCATTTTCCTAGATCTAAATGTGAGTATCTTTTGCTTCCACTTTGTAATGGCCCTCTTAGTTCTATGTTTGTTTTTATATTTTTTAAGTTTATTTATTTTGAGAGAGAGAGAGAGACAGCATGAGTGGGGTAGAGGGAGAGGGAGGGAGGGAGGGAGAGAGAGAGAGAGAGAGAGAGAGAGAAAGAGATTCCCAAGCAGGCTCTATGTTGCCAGCGCAGAGCCAGACATGGAGCCCAAACTCATGAAACTGTGAAATCACTACCTGAGCCTAAACCAAGAGTTGGACGCTTAACCAGCTGAGCCCCCCAACCCACCCCCCACCCCTTAGTTCTAACTCAAGCTTCAGGTCTAATCAATTATGAAAGGAACTCTACAGATTGTTTTGCCTGGTTCAGCCTTTATACATTATTAAATGGCAACTAGTAGAATTTGTAAAATACTTTCTTTAACAAAAAGTCATCTCCTAAACCTATTATCTTACTCGGGCATGGTGTCTGTTACAAATATTGTCAGTACTCTGTTTTACCTCTATCCATCTCTCTCTGTGTCTGTGTGTCTCTCTCACTCTGACCCTCTCTCTGTCTTTCTCTTTTATTTTTCATAAAGAGCCATATTGTACATTTTTTTTCTTTCTTAACTTGGGTTCCTTTCTAAGGCTCATTTGTCCACTTCTATCAGATCCCATCCTTCTTGCCCACTCCTGGGCATGGCACTTTCCATTCTCTCCTCTATTTCTTTACCTCATTCATTTTTCCATTTACTGGAACATTCAAATCAACATGCAAAAGTGAGGTTAATTTCTTCTCTTTCAAAGCCATTCTCTTTACCCCAAATCCCCCCTGCCGATGCCCCATTCCATCACTTGGTACAGTTTTTGGTAAAAATTCCCTGAGGAGTTTGTTATTGTGTGTCTAATTCCTCTCTCCCCCATTCTCTCTTAAATTAGCCTTTGGCCCCACATCTTTACTAGAACTCTCTTTCTTTTCGCTGAAAAATCCCTTTCCAAGGTCTTCAGTTACTTTTTTAGTACTGAATTCAATTGTCGATGATCAGTCCCTACTAACTTGATTCACCAACAGCATTGGGCGCAATCCACCCCTCTTCTGTGAGTTTTTTTCACATGGTTTCCAGGATCCCATATTCTCCTAGTGTTCCTTCCACCTCACTAGCTCCTTCTCAGATCTTTTTCTGTGTCTTCCCTTTCTCTCTGACCTCTTGATACTGAAGTGCATCGAGCCTAATCTCTAATCCTCTAATCCTCACCCTTCTGGGAATCTCATCCAATCTTGTTGCTTAAATGTCATTCATATGACAGCAACTCCCTGGGTTATATTTTAAGCCTAGACCTCTGGAATTAACTCAATACTTCTATAACTGTACTTTAATATCTAAACTTAATGTTTCCATTAGGGGAAATGCAGAGTCTGCCATTCATCATCTCGTGTGAGGACAACTATAGTCTGCTAGTTGCTCAAGCCAAAACCTTGGCATCAGACTGTGACTTCTCTCTTACTCTTACACAGAACGTTCTGTCTGCTAGGAAAGTCCCTTGGCTTAATCACCAGCATATACGGAGATTCCAGCCACTCTTCAGCATCCTCATTGCTACTACCCTGGTAAAAGCCATCATTATCTTATCTCAAGTTATTGTGACGGTCTCCCTGTTCCTAAGCCTTCATTCACAATATAGCCTATTCTCATTACACAAGACAGAACGATTATTGAAAATATAAATCATGTTACTCCTTCTTCAATGTTCTGCCAAAGCTCCACATTTCAGAGCAAAAATTAAAGTTCTTCAAGCAGGCAAAGCCCCTCCATAACCTGACCCCCTTTTCGTGTCCACTCACTCAATTTGCTCTGGCTATGGTGACCTCCTCAGACACTCCTTCAACAAGCTAAATACACTCATGCCTTGTTACTCTTGCTTAGGCAATTCCCTCTGCCTAAAATTCTCTTCTCCCAAATATCTACATGAATATTTCCCTCTCTTTCAAATCATTATTTCTGAAATTACCTGCTGACCAAAGCCTTCCCTGACCACCCTCCTCAAAATATCAACCTGCTCACCACTCAGTGCTCACGTACTCCTAATGCCCCATTCACTATTCTTTATTTATTTCATTGCATTTTAGCCTTGTAACACATTAGGACAGAGACTCTTAGTGTTCATCAAATGTCTATGTGCTGCTCTAGATTTCTCAGGTTCCATTGCAGTTAGCGTCCAGACGTATGACCTGTTTTGGCCAGACACACCAGGGCAGAAGTAATACATGCCATTTTTTAGGTAAGGCCATGTTGCCTCCTCTATTTTTCTCTTCTTTTGCCTTTTCATGTAGTGACTTTAGATATCACATATCCAGATGGGATAATCACAAAGCAGATGAGGGCAGCCAGCACATAACGGTCTGTGATATGAGGGAAAATGAACCTTTTCGGTTGAAGCATTGGAGATACTAAGGTGTTTATTTTGCAACAGCTAGTGTTAATTACTCATCTTAATACAACTCTATAACCTATTTATTATTTTTTTTGTCTTTCCTTCTCAGCTGGAATATAAGTACCATCGTGATGAGTGTATTTGTCCCTTTTGTTCGATTCATTCTAAGTGCCTAGATCAGTACCTGGCAGATAGTGGATACTCAGTAAGGATTTGTAGAAGAAGTAAAGTAAAATGTATTTTTACTTTATTTGTAGAGCGGAAGAGCTAGAAAAGTGTGATTTTTTTGTATCCTTTCTTCTTTGCTCCAAACCTGCTGTAAGTATGTTTTTTCCCCAACTGTTTCATGTAGGTTTGTTTCATGTAGTCATTTGATTAAGTGGGGTCTTCTGGAGGTGATTAGGATATTTGAAATGAGATGTAGGGGATGAGGGGATCCGCAGGTAATTTTAGCTTTCTTCATCTCTTCCCATCATGACTATTAAAAAAAACTCTCAGTTCAGTATAGGCCCGGTGGTTTAGCATGGGCCACAGACCTTGTGTTTGTAAACCAACCACGGGTAAATATCCAAGAGGAGTTTATACTTCACGTTCGATGATCTCTTGCAGCAAACCCCGATTCCCAATTAGTGGCATCATGCACATAGGTGAAATCCAAATACATGTATCAAATTCTATCAGAAACAGCAGCGCAAGGTTTTATTGTAAGGTTTGCCCTGAAGTCACTGTGAACATGTTGGCTCCCTGTGAGGGGCACTGACTGCTCTATCAGCTTCGCTTCCAGCTAAGACACAGCTGTACCCTCTATAGTTTGGCGAACCTCAGACATTAATGGCGGGACGTTGCCTTGAGTTTGACTCTTACTCAGCGTACACTCTCATGAACTTTTCAACTCCCAAGGCTGAGGTCTTTGTGATGCCGCGATAGAACAGAATGGCCCTATCCTTCTGTTTCCCTAACAACCTAGACCTTAAAGCAAAAGAGCGCTTTTGTGGTTATTACGAGTAGCGTTAAAGTCACCAGATGAAGCCCGTGATGGAGTCACTCATGTTAAGCCCCATGTCAGCAAACCAGAACTTAACTACATTCCTCTGTTGGCTCTCTCAGAAAAGGAAGGCCCGAGCCTGCTCAACACAAGTTAGCTGACCCAGGTCCAAGCCTTCCCTTTGCTCCATAGAAAGCTCAACTTTAACCAATCAGCAATCAGCAAATACCCAGCGTATTTGCTTCTGTTCACTTTGGTCTATAAGAATCTCTCACCTTATATGGCTCTTTGGGGCTGCTTTCTATCTTCTAGATTGAATGCTGTCCAAGTCATGAATCACTGAATAAAGTGAATAGTGCCTTTAAATTTTACCCAGTTGAATTTTGTTCTTTAGCAGTGGGGATAATACCTTGTCTATAATTGCATGATACATGAGAAAGCACTTTGACATAATACTGTCACTTTGATCCTTGAACTGGGGCACAGCACTGTTCCTGCAACATTGTCAACACATAATAATACTTGTTGAAGAAATGAATAAATAAGCAAATGAAAGTCTTCTAAAGAAACCCTCAACATAAAATACAGGGGAAAAAAAGCAACTTTGCCTTCAGATCTTCTGTTTCATCATCTGGGGTCATTCTTGGCATTTTCTTTCTTAACAGAATATATGCACATTTCCCCTCCTATATAATCTTTCTTATTTCTTTATAACAATGAGGACATCCTTAATACCTTTAGTACCAGTGACACCTAAAAAACTATTAGGAAAGATTACGGGCATGTGTAGTGGGTTAGACAGAATTTAAATTCATTTTTGCTATTATTATTGCTGCTGTTGTTTCTTTTGCCAGGAGGCAGAAGTCATCTCAAGTAGGATTTCTTTGTTCTGGAAAGAATTCCCTGAATGGTTCCTTTTAAGTTATGCAGATGTCAGTAAAGAACAATTAATTGCTCTAAAGGAGTGATAGTATATTACCTTTTTCTTTATTTTAACTTGAAATGCAAAACTTCCTGCCCTTCCCAGTAGCCTTATGTATTTAAAACTTGTCCTTTGGGACAAAGTAGCCAATTTGCTCTTTAAAGGAAGAGAAATGAGTCCTCCAGCTTTTCTTTCTTTTCTTTCTTTCTTTCTTTCTTTCTTTCTTTCTTTCTTTCTTTCTTTCTTTCTTTCTTTCTTTCTTTTTGAGACTCACCAGGATGAATAGATGTTTTGTCCTCAGGCTGATTCTGACAAAAGTACACCAAGACCCTCCAGGGGGAACTCACTGTGAAAGCAGAGAGCTGCTATTTGCACTGTTAACCTGGTCTTACTGTAAAGGCCATTCCTGCCTTAAGGGCCTCACTGTCTTGAGCACCTCACCTGTGCTGAGTGCTTCGCCTGTCACGAGGGTAGGATCAACCTCCTGGAATGGAGGGAGAGCTTTGGAGACTCGGTGAATTTAAACCAAACTAGTGTAACCTTGGGAATGACAGAAGTACAATATACCAATAGGCCCACAGTCCAACACATAGGCCTTTGAAACTCTGGTTCTTCTTCCTCCGGTTAACAGAACGTTAACACCAGAAGTGACTGGAAGGTTGGCGGAGTCTACAGAGAAGATATCATTACATGTGATCAGAGAGAACCTATCCAGGAAAGCGTGTATTGGAGTCCAAGTGAGAAAGTGGGAGTCACTCACAGGTATGACCTAAGGGGAGGTCTTTGTGCCTCTTAGCTAATAAATGTTGAGTATAGAAGAATTTATTGGAGACTTGTTGACTTGTCTCCCGAAATCTGCTAGCCAGCATATCTAAGAGGACACTGTAGCAACTCTCTTCTTGTAGTTAATGGAGGTGACTCCTATTTAACCAAGTGATCTGCCAGCTGTTGGAGGCACCGACTGGCTCAAGTCATTTTGCAATATAGATATTAAAGAATTTAATGATCATAATTGTACTAAAGAGTAAGGAAGAAAAATATGGGTTGTTGTGGAATCTAACCTGGTATGTGAATCGGGGGAAAGATTGCCTGAGGAAGCAAGGTCATGGGATTAGTTTGGTAAAGAGAGGTGAAAATAGCACTCCATGCTGAAGTTACTGAGGGTTTAAGAAAAGTCATGGATTTATGGAGTGAGGAGTTCTAGAAAGGATATGAGATAGGGCTGGAGAGCCACATTAAGGATTTCTGGCTTTATCCAAAGAAAAAAGGAAAGCCAAGGAATGAGTGACCTGGTTAATTACATTTAAAAGAAGAGTTACTTTTCATTAAAAAATATAATTTGGCTAAGGGTGTGTGTGTGTGTGTGTGTGTGTGTGTGTGTGTGTGTGTGTGTGTGAAGGAGCTAGGAAAATTATAGGTGAGTGGACAAGTCCACCTGAGGTTATTACTAAAATCCAGGTGGAAATTCTTGGAAGCTTGAACTAACAGCAAAGCTATAGGTTAGAAAGAGGTGAATGGGTTAGAGATAAATACTTAGAAGGAAAAATCTTTAGAGGTTAGTGATTTGATGGAGTTTAGGGAGGGATTTTTACAAAGAACGTTTCTAAGGTATTCTTCCCTAGCCCTATCTAAATAGAGATTGAATATTAAAACTGGAAAAGACAACAGGGAATATTTGGCACAAATATCTCTTTAATTATAGAGAAGCTTACACAGCTCATAGTAGCAACGGGAGTTGTCCCTCTCCATGTAGTTGGTTAGTTAATGCCAGAATTTAAACGTGAACTGAAGTCACTTGCTATTTGCATTACATTTCCTCAGCTCAATGGAATAGCATTTCCCCTTCCCACACCCAAGTATTCCCTTATGGATACTAAATAATTTTCTAAACATACATGTAAATCACACTGGATTTTTCTCAACAATAAAGTCCTAACATATTTTTTTCTTCTTTGTTTCTTCTAAATGTGTTGGATATTTACTGGTAAATGATGATTTAGCTGGCCAGTGGACCATAGTCTATAATTATTCACATGAATGGCATATATGGATTTAAATGCTCTACTGAAAAGCCAGCCCTCAACTTATTGGGTATAGCTTAGATGTAGTGTCTGAAATCTAAAAAAAGTCATACCATGTGTACGTATAATTTTACAAAGGTATCACATAGATGTTTAGTTGGATGTGATCTTGCTCAACCAGAGTTTAGTTGAACTGGTCCTATTTTCCATCTTTTGGGAATATCTGCAGCATTGCAGAAACTCAGACATCGTTACCGCTAAAACGTTAGTATTTCCCTCCTGCTACACTGAATAAATGCCAAGAACTTTAGAACTCTTTTCTGGATAATTCAGCCTCAATACAATCTACTACAAGTTTAATCAAGGGAAACCAAGGGAAAAATGAAATAGATGTTGCTATTCAAATGGCAGCATTTAGATAAAGGACTGCATAAACATGGACATTTAATTTTATTGAAATTTAAATGAGTTTACTACTCATTGGATATAAGGTCTGTTAATTAAGGCCTGAGTGCCTTGTAAATCCTGGACGAGTACATATTTGCCACATCCAGTTGTGGTTGACAACAGTCCTTTGTACAAAATGGAGAATAAATCTAAACCAATTAAGATACTGTATGTGTAATTATGAATATTGTAAATGAAATGAGGTGACTATGGATTGTGCATTTTAACATGTGTTAGAAGGAGCTATGTTGCATTAATTCTTAGTAACTCTTTGCTGATTATTGCATTCTGCTAGATAATATGCTACTAACTAATCATCTTCTGGACAGGTTAGTATAGCCTCCAATAAAGAAGTGTTATATAAAATCATATGTAAATCTGGTCTTTGTTCACAACTGATGGTGATGATTTTAGGGAACATATTCTTCAGTGTGTTAGAAGGATTTGGGGATATTAAAATTATTAAGCTGTAATCTTTGTATCAGAGAACTGACAATCTTGTCTGGAGACAGACACAGAAATGAGTTATGGTAAGTGAGATTGTAATCACAAGGTACAGAGAGCGCAAAGGGGGTAGAGATTCATTGTAATATGAGGGGTTATGGAGATTCTTGAGCTGGGTTTTCAAAGATGGAAGGCATATCTCAGATGGTGAGATGGTGAAGGGCATTTAAATCACTACAACTTCTTAAAAATCACCTTTTAAGAAAAGCTAGAGAGGAAATACAAGTTATTGAGATCACTTAGATGATGTTAAGAAAAGTTATCTAGAATTTGCAAACAAAGCAAAAGGATAACCGCTTGTTTTCCCAATGCTGTAAATAAGAATGCGGTCTTATTTAATAATTTAATGGATGTACCTCTCTTTTGACCATTTACTATCTGTTAGATGTAAGCCTGTGTAAAATTATATGTTGTTAACGTGTAGACTTTATCCTGTAGAGGTGCAAATGGTTTCTGTTCCATAGAAAGATGACTCTGAAACTTGGGGTGTTTGTTATTGCACGGTGGGGCATGAAATGGTTTTGCACATAACCTAGGAAATGTATTCCAGCATTCTCTCTCTTTCACCTATCACCACTCAGTCTTCCAAATTCTGCTTTGAGCCAGCCTCACCATCCTGCTGGTTTTCTCATTAATGCGTTAAATATATCCTCAGCATGGCATGTCTTTATTCTATATTGGAAGGAGAGTTATATTTTTCATTTATTAGAAATTATGGTTTGGCAAAACATCTCCTGGAATTAATAAATTTAAAGCTCTTTTCCCATCTTATGTAGGAGTGGGTATCATCCCGCCAAAAAGAAAAGAGGAGGGCCTTCTTCCTCTATCCTTTCACTTCCTTGAATCTCTGGAGAAGCCTCTGAGAAATGATCAGCCCTTCACTAGACTTAATAGGACCCTCTTCTTTATAGAAGGGTCCCAGATAAAGAGGTGAAGCAGGTTCCAGCACTGTATTCGTCACCGATGAAGGGGAGAATGTGAACAAGAGGATTTCAGAGCTTCCTTTCTGTTGTTGGAGTGTCCTTGGCAAAGCGTGTCCCATTTGTTAGCTCTAGAAATCTGGAAGGAGAACCATTTATTTTTTTTAATTAAAAAAAGGCTTATTTATTTATTTTGAGAGAGAGAGAGAGAGAGAGAGAAAGAGAGAGAGAGACAGCATATGCAATTGGGGGAGGGACAGAGAGAGAGGAGAAAGAAAGAATTCCAAGCAGGTTTCCCACGGCCAGTGCGGAGTCCGATGCTGGGCTCCACCTCGTGAATGGTGAGATCAAGACATGAACCAGAATCAAGAGTCAGATGCTTAACTGACTGAGCCACCCAGGCAGGTGACCCAGAAGGGAGAACTATTTAAAAGACTCATCTGTGTTGCTTCAGCTCTGTTTTTTCAGAAATATTTGGATCTGAGGTGGAAACGTGGATCTTTTTTTTTTTTTAGCTCCTTTTAAACATATCTTTATGGATTGAACATATAATCCATTTCTTAGGAGAAAATAGATGCCACTAGAAAGCCTCTTACAAGCTGATCAAGAACAAAAATGGCATTCCAGTCCTCTTGTCTGAGACATGGAAATGTCTTAGGACTTCTGTTTACTCCCGCTTTTTGTTCCCATTAAAATAAACAAAAGATGCTTTGATTGAATGCTTACCTTGGGTATGGACTATATTAAACATTACATTACACACACACACACACACACACACACACACACACACACACACTGCATCTTATCCTCAAATATAGCTCGTGGGGGCCATGTAAGTTTTTAGAGATGATATACTACCTGTCTGGATTTTGGATAATGTCTTTCTTCATGAAGTAGTTTTTCAGGAAAGACTCATCAGTGATCTCCTCCAAGGCTGAGCCCTACGGGCTAACGAGGTCACAGTCAGCACATTTTCTACCTTCTCTTGTGGCGTCAGATGTGAGAGAGTCTCAAATCAAGTCCAGATAGAAGTCTAGATACGAGCATAGCCTTTTCTCTTTAAAAAATTCCCGAACACGTGAAATCCAATATCTTAATGAGGAGACATGCAAAACCATTTATTACATGATGGGTGTGCATTTAAATTCTCCCCATTACTTCTTGGTCCTGTTTCTCACAGACTTCATTTTGCTGTTCAAAGCAACAGTTTGCTCAGGGCACATTGTATTAGCATGTGGGTTGATAATGTACAGGATGCAAATTGGCTATGAGAGCTGCTGTTGCAAAAAAAAAAAAAAAAGGCCAATCTAATTTGGGAATCTGATCTCTATTTGCAATTACTTACCCATGTCATTGCTGCCCAACATGCATCCTTGGGCCAGATGCATGATGCCCTGTAGAGTATCGTAACATCCAGTTGTTAATTTTACAGTCCACTGTAGCACCAAAGAATGGCAGGGGCTGCCCACAGCAGAAGACAGCCAGCTGTGAAGCAGTTAAATGTTTGCCTTCCCCTGTGAATGGCAAGAGAAGTCTTTCTGAGGCAACCAGACTGACTTCAGAACCTGAATATTTACGCTACAAAGGAAAGCAACCATAAATTTCCATTTTTAACAGCCAGACTGGAGTAGGGACGAGAAGCAAGAAGCGTCATTTTTTAAAAGGCGGTGGACGCTCGAATTGACTCTTTATGAAATCTGGCCCAACTTTAATAGGTAATGATTGAAAATGGAAGTCCCTTGGCTCCTAATTAAACCAAGGGTTGTTCTTAACAGTAGTTGCTCTTAAACCCCCTGTTCATCAGATTTGTTCGGGGTTTAATGCTATTATTATAACAATACTTTATTTATCTGACTATCAGGGGTGAGTTCTTCCACCTAAGTGAATTTCACGGATCACTTCAGCATACATCCTTCAGTGCGTAAACCTTAAAAGAACAATTTTGATGGAAACACAGCTAAAATGTATTACAGGCCACCTGCTAGCTTCAATAGTGTATTTCAAATAATTAACACTTTTTGCCAGTGTCGTCAGCTTTTCCCCCAGAACTACCTCATGGGACCACATGGGAGTCTGGCAGGAAATAAAAATACAGTAAGGGCGGTAAACACTTTCCTTGATGCTAACTGCCTCTTGTTACTGCGGGATTCTCCCCACCTCTGTGATGGTTTCTAAAAGTACCTAAAGGCTGTGTCCTACATTCTGACGGAGAACAGATAATTATTTTCAAATACTCCATGATGGCTTTTTCTGCTCCTGATCTCCTAAGTGATGTGGACAGATCAAGACTCCTCACCTCTGCCATCGCTGCTGCTTCGGGCACCACAGATGTCTGTCCCCCGGACAAGGTCACCTAGAACTCTCGAATCGTCCAGATGCACTGAGTGAATGTTGCCTGCTGATGCTTACTAGCCGGCCACCGCTTCTCCCACCCATGAAAAACTGAGGGCCGTCCACCTTTTCCCCCTGGTGGACGCGCTGAATCTGCCACCGTGTCCTGGGATGTCTGCAAGCTCCTCTGTGGCAGGGTCACATCTCTGCAGCTGCGGTTAGAAGGGAGGAGGACATTTTCTGTCACTTCGGAATGACTTTGCTCCTAGGAACTCCCAGAAAAAACTGTACGTGGAAACAGTCCTCTTAACTGCAGCCTCATTTTTCCTTAGGAATGGACAAATTCGTGGCGATTTAGCCAAACGGATATACGAGTAACAGATACTGTGGGGTGCCCCCAGTATTTTCCGTGGGTTGCTCTAAGATTGTTCTTTAAAATAGGTAATCTGTGTGTAACTCACCAGCCCTTCTGATATGCCCACGCCGGGCTGAATCTCAGTGGGAACACAATTTAGGCTCGAGGAACTACAGAAACACCCGAGAGTTGCCATTGTTACGACGAATTAGCTTTTTACTGGGTAGCGAAATAGTAGTTAGACCCCTACTTCCTCGTGACCGGGCTGTCAGCTGTCAGTGTGGTTACCCCTCAACCCTCCCCTTCTAATTGCCTGTTTTAAATCTATCATGATTTGACAACCCAGCTAACCGAGGTTGGTGGTACTTTACCGACCCAGGAATCTATAAAGTGTGATGAAAGATCTTATGGCAATAGTTTTCAACCTTTTTGAGATCATATCATTTTTAGCAGCATATGCCAAATGATCAGAAGTCTTCCAAAAACAGTTTTAAAGATTAGGTTTAATTACAACACCAACACAATTACAAAATACTAACAATTCTCTCTCTGTTCTCTTGGGCCCATTTAAACACATTGTCACTGTATTGTTGCTTTTCTTTTTTAGAACTGGTTTTTTTCCCCCCACCATGGTCTCATATACTTTGTCATATTTTAGTAAATATAAGACCGTTCTTTGAAACCTACAGTTTTAGATAACTCACATCCATGGCACAGGACCCTTCTATTTGGAAGACATCTCTCAAGCAGCGTGATTATGACCCAGTGAGACCAAAATGTGGTTTGGGCTGGAGAAAAGCCACAGCAGTGTGGCATAACACATCGATGGAGAACCAGGATGCTGCCTTTTTTTTTTCTCCCCACGAGCCTCTCCCCCAGCTCGTGGGGCACGCACATCAGTGTTGTGCATCTGTCCCCATGATTTCCACGCCTCAGAGGCCTGATCTACATATGTTCACATTCTAGGCATGCTGAAAATCTGCCCTACATTTTGTCTTGGGATAAATACTATGTCTCTAGACTACATAGTATCTAAGGTCTCTTTCACATCCAACAGTTTCTGTGGGCAACTGCTCCCAGGCCTCTAGCCTCTGTGTTCCTAATAAATTCGCTCCCTGGCCTTCCTTACAGCCTCTCCTTGACCTGTCCTCTACTGGCTCTGTTTCGTCCTTTGGTAATTAATAATGGTAATACTCTCTGGGTCAAGAGAAGGAAAACTGGATATCTTTTTTTAATGTTTATTTTTGATAGAGACAGAGAGACAGAGTGTGAGCGGGGGAGGAACAGAGAGAGAGGGAGACACAGAATCCAAAGCGGGCTCCAGGTTCTGAGCTGTCAGCACAGAGCCTGATGCCAGACGCGAACTCACGAACCATGAGATCATGACCTGAGCCTAAGTCAGGCGCTCAACTGACTGAGCCACCCAGGTGCCCCTATCTTTTTTTGTTTTTCTTAACATTTCTTTTTGAGAGAGAGAGAGAGAGAGAGAGAGAGAGAGAGAGAGAGAGCGCGCACACATGTGAGAGGGGGAGGGGCAGAGAGAGAGAGAGAATCCCAAGCTGACAGCCTGGAGCCCAATGCAGGGCTCCACCCATAAACCTGTGAGATCGTGACCTGAGCTGAAACCAAGAGTTGGATGATGAACCTACTGAGCCACACCGGTGCCCCGCATATCTTTCTTTTGAACTATCTTTATACAGATCAATTTTTGATACACAAGGTTTTATTATGGATCTTTGAAATGTTGAGGAAATGTGAGTAAAGTTTAAAACTCTTTTTAGAAAACCACATCTCCTCTGGATTTCCAAACATTCCAAAATGGCACAGAAGATACACAATTTTTAGGTGTTATTAGTATTTTCCCCCTCAACAGGGAGGCTGGTATGAAGGACGTACTGGGTGGCTATGTGGGTTTCCTTGTGTGGCCCTAAAAAATGACCACAAACTGGGTGGATTAACACAACAGGAATTTATTCTCTCATAGTTCTGGAGGCTAGCAGTCTGAAACCCAGGTATCAGCAGGGGCGTGCTCCCTCGGACGACTCCAGGGAGAATCCTCCCTTGTGTCTTCCTGGCTTCTTGGGTCCTTGGCAATCTGTAGCCTAATGCTGCTCCCAATTCCCAATCGCGGACTCTGTTGTCTCGTGATCATCTTTCCCGTGTATCTTCTGAATCTTGCTCCTTTTTAATCCAGGCGGGCCGCGTTGATGCTGACATAAAATTCTCAAAAACCTTGTCAGTTTTTTTCTGTGCAAATAATAGGGTGTAAGCCATCAGGCAAGTGGACCCTCCCCAAATCTTTCCTGGATAAGCTTGTTTTTATTCCTGGATTCCGTTGAGATGGTTGATTGGATCCACTCATCACAAGCTTATTCTTTCCAACAAAAGATTGTCCGGCTACATCCTGGGAAATTGAGAATTTGAATTGTGTTATAATTTAGCCACTTGTAATATGAGTCTCTGGCTTTGTTTGTTTTTGTTTTTGGTTTTCTTTCACAAATCCCAGCCCCTCAGCTACAGGAGGTAAGAATTTCAGGGCAGACCTGGAACATTTTCGGCCATTGGCGCTGCAATTGAGCTAGGAATTTGAAGCCCTGAACTCATCCATTTCTTTCCCCACTTCCTCCAGTACAGTTAGGAGCACTGAGTCACTTTCATTATTATATTCATTGGTTTGACCAAAACGTTCTAAGGTATAAATACACGGTTAGCCAGAACCTCAGCTTTTATAGATTTTTGATTAGTGGTATCCAGTGGTGAGATTTTCCATATCTCAATTCCCACGTTATGCCACAGACCGTCAGCACCCTGCTGAACACTGGCAATGGAATCATCAGTGCTCTTAAATCTAATTAGCTTAGAGAACCAGTTCCAGAATCCCCAGAACCGATTCTGAAAACTCATCCTTAAGATTCTGTTCCTGAAAAATCACTCCCAGTACCGAAATCTGTATTAGTCAGGGTTCTCCAGGGTAACAGAATCAGTGGAATATATATATTAAAAGATGTATTTCAAGGCATTGGCTCACACTGCTTGGGGGATGGCTGGTGTGAATGTTGTAAGGCAGGCTGGCAGGCTGAGACATCTCGGGTAGGATCTGGTGGTATGGTCCCGAAGCAGAATTTCTTCTTTCTCAGGGAAAGCTCAGTTTTTTGCATTTATAACCCTTCAGCTGATTAGTTGGGACCCAACCACACGATGGGGAATAATCTTTTCTTAAAGTCAACCGGTTGTCTGTGTTCACCACATCTAGATGGGTGTTTGATTGAATACCTGGGGACTCTGGCCTGGCTAAGCTGACATGTGAGACTAAGCACAGTTGCAGAGAAGAGAGTAGGGCCATCAAGGGGAGAAGGAGCTGTCCCACGGCCAGCCAGGCTTCCTGCCACCCTACTTACAGGCTGTCACTCCTGTCCCATGTGGGGCACAGCATAAAAAGGTGATGTGACAACTGAGCACAGAGCTTTTGGAACTCTATTGGGGGGAAGGGAGTGGCTGTAAGCATACGTTGGCCTTTATCTTATAGACCATTTTGGAATGTTTTTTTCGCATAACGACATCGCAGAGGCTTTATGGAAAGTACGATGGAAACAACAAAACCCCCCACGTGTGGCAAGCATATCATGCGATTCCAGTTACAAACACCTGCCAGATTTCTGCTCATACACCTCTGCAGAAATGTTTGGTTTATCAAGCCTTATGTATGTTCCTTTTTCAAAGTGCTATTTCGATAATGGCCCACATTCTGTGGATTTTTTCTGAAGGACTATGGGTGATCATTAAAAGATTTTTAATGCACTGGCTCCCAGGCTCCCCAGGAAATGTGTCCTTGGGTTCCTATTACACTCCCCTACGTTTGTATAGTGCATTTACCTTGCAAAGAGCTTTTGTGTACGTTTCCTACTCGATTATCCTTCCTCTCTCCTTGCTGCCTTGTATTTCTCTCCCTCCTCCACCTCGGTCCTTCTGCCCCCCACCCCACCCGTGGCTTCCACTTCTTCCTTTGCACCTCTCTGCTGGTCACTGTGCCCTGCTCATCTCTTTCCTTGGCTCTCGGTTGCTGTCTAAACTGACCACAATGAGAGTGTTTTGCTTTTTAGCCAATGTTGGTTTGGGTTGCTAGATATATATGTATTAAAGCATCTGAGTCAATGTTTTAGGTTCTATTTTAAAATTAAATTTATAATATTTTATTGATTTTTCTTGTCTGTGTCGGCCACCTTCTCTTTCTTGTAGTCATAAAATAGTTTTCTATTTTATCTTGACTAAAATCTGTTCTCTCCTGATAAGACCTGCCTCATGCATGGGGCAGAGTAGGCACAGAACTGAGAGTCCATGATAATTTTAGGGGCCCAGGAAAATGCTTTAATATCAGAGAGAAAAAAATACAGTCTAGCTTGGATTATATGTATTCACCTTTATGCAAACCCAGTGAGATAGATAGATATAAATAAAATGAAATGTGTGTGCGATTATATGTATGAATTTGCATATAAAATATATAGGAATAAGTGAATACAGCCAGGATTATATAAAATAAACAAAATATAGTCCAGCCTGGGTTATATTCATCTTTATACCAACACAGTAACAAAACATATATATGTATATTTATACTTTGTATATAAATACACTACTTTATAGGTATACTTTTTATAAAAATACAATAAAATATATACACACATAAAAATAATATATTTTATATAAAATAAATATATAAATAAGATATAAAATGGAGGAAGGTGTCCATAAAGGCACAGGTGTCTAGAGCTCATGGAAGATGTAATACAGGCCTGGATAAAACAAAGTAGTTTAAAAATACATAGACAGGGGCTTCCGGGTGGCTCAGTCAGTTAAGGCTTCTGGCTCTTCATTTCAGCTCAGGTCATGATCTCTTGGTTCCTGAGATCCAGTCCCGCGTCGGGCTTTGTGCTGACAGCATGAAGCCTTCTTGGGATTCTCTCTCTCTCTCTCTCTCTCTCCCTCTCTCTCTCCCCCTGCCCCACACATGCATTCTGTCTGTAATAAATAAATAAACAAACAAACATTAAAAAAAAAACCCTTAAAGACAGGATTGAGTTCCTGCTCTGTAAAACCTCTTTAGTGACTCTGTTGCATTTAGAATAAAAACCAAAATCCTTCCATATAATAGAAGCTTTTCACACTTGAGCCTTATTTTTACATCTTTCTCCCTCAAAATCACTATTTTATTAAATCTGTACTTTCAGTTTCTGGACAAACCTAATCTTTTCCACCTCAGGCTCCTTCTGCCTGGAACATTCTCCCTTTTTCTTTTGGTCATCTGACTCTTCCTTTGGTTTTGGTATAAATGGTACTGGCTTAGGGGACCCTTTCTTATCACCAAATCTAAATTAGGGATTTTTTTCATCATCTCAGACACGTAGTTTGGATTTTTTAGTATGGATCACCTAGTTATTTGACTATTAATAACTTAATATTCACTCTCTCATTCCACTGTGTGGTTTATGAAGGAAAAGATACTCTGCATTTGGTCACCACTGTAATCTCAGAGCCTCGAACACTGCCAGGCATGAGCATTCAGACAATATTTGTGGAACAAATGAGTAGCCTTGAATTGATTCAATGCACTAAGACATTTAAGAATTAATTTCTAAGGAAAAATAAAAATGTCTCATCATATTTAAATTGTTATGTGAATGACCTCTAATTTCCTCTTAAGTTTACTCCCTCTTTAGAAAAGGTATTAAACACCAGCTGAAAGTTTAAAGGCAGACTTGAAAACTCAAAATACATGAAAGTAAGTTTTAAAATCTTTTTAATTTCAGTTGAATTTCTAGTATAATCGAATTAAACTTTTTCCTTTACTTTGCAGAGAAAAAGAAAACGCGTTTCTTTTGGTTTGGGTCAATTACTTAAGCAAGTGTCTCTCTTTAGGCAAAGGGTATAAAATCGGGCACCTGGGTGGCTCAGTCATTTGAGCGTCCAACTTCGGCTCAAGACATGATCTCATGGCTCCTGAATTCGAGCCCCGCGTCCGGCTCTGTGCTGACAGCTCAGAGCCTCGAGTCTGCTTCGGATTCTGTATGCCCCCCTTTCTCCCTTCCCCTCCCCAACTTGCACTCTCACTCTCTCTCTCAAAAATAAATAAATAATCATGAAAAAAAGAAAAATGGTGGGGCATCTGGGTGGCTCAATCAGTTAAGCGTCTGACTTTGGCTCAGGTCGTGGTCTTGTGATTGATTCTAAAGGGTTTCTTTTGGTGGAAACTGTTCACTCGTCGGAGCAAATTCAAAGGGTGTTTCCTTCCCCACCTTTTACTGAATTTTATTTTATTGTGATAAGAACATGTAATATGAGAGATCTACCCTCTTGGCCCATTTGTAAGCGTACAAGATAGTAATGTACAGGTCCGGGGCTATACAGTACATTTCTGGAGTTTATTCCCTGTAGTTTTGAATGACTTTACTCTGATTTTTCTTGTAATTTATCTCCATCCTTTAAAGGGAAGTTTTTAAAACAAAAGCCCAGGATTTGTCTCAACCCTGTTGTATTAATTCAAGCTGGGAAAGTCCGTTTCATCTACAGGCGAACACACATCAAGTCATACTAGATGATGGAGTTAAGTGTTGGGGATCTGAAACTTTTAGAAAGAAGGCCAAATAATAAATGCTGTGATAGCTCTCAAAAGCCATTCTTGGGGATAATAAAGCCTGAAGCTACAGAAAGAAGCAGTTTGTTCGGGACTGACACAGCTACAGCATTTCTTTTGCAAGATGTGGGCTGGGAGTTAGGTTATTTCTCTTTTCAAAAAGAGGTAGGTCACTGTAAGCCCTTTGGTCTGGCTTTGATTTGCCTCTGGGGCTCAAGACTGAAGGGTTTTCTCTTTGATTGTGGAGGTTCCTGTGTATTTCTGCCTATGTTAGGTTTGGATGGGAATATGATCCCATCTCAAGGGTCAATTACTTACTAAAAATCTATTCAGCAACACAAAAATCCGACCAAGTCAGTTAATAATATTGTCAAAAATATTGATCTCATGTTTATTATGAATGCTAATGAAGAACTGAGTAAATGATTTCATTTATTATCTGTTTTATCTGTAAAGAATATTATAATCATAAGACCTTAGCAAACAGTATTTCTTAAACAGAAGATGCTGAGTTTTCTCATTTTTTTAATAGGGTTTGAAAATAAACTATGCTTTTGTAGCACCTAATCTAAGGCAATATACATTACTGGCTTCCTTAAAAAAAAATGAAGTAAACTCTTCCCTGACAGATTAGTTCTGTAGAATTAAGCAATTCATTGGGACTCAGTTTCCTCAGCTGTGAAACAATAAAGTGAGGAGTCAGAATGAGAATTCCATTATATCTTCTCTAAATTGCCTTCTAGCTCATTCTGATTCTTAGTAACATATCTACATTTCAACTTAATTTCTTCTCATCAATAAAACACGTAACTGCTCATTTAATAAATATAACTTAGGCTTTTTAAGCCAGTGCTGCTAAGAAAGCAATGAGAAGCCAATTTGATGAAAGTGAACAAAAATATTCAAATTTGATATATTGCCTTTATAAGTATTAATAAAGAATCAAATATTATACAATTCCCCACTCTTCAATGATGACAGATTAAGAAAGTACAAATACTACTTTTCATGCATGCTACTTTTCTCTTTCCAATTATTCTATGAATCAATAGCAAAAAAAAAAAAAATTCCCTTTCAGCAACTTCCCTCCATTTTATTTAAATAGCAGTAACTCTTCATCTTAAATGAAAGACCTGAAATAAATATCACTTAAAGAACTTTAGCATTGGCACTAAAAATGGGCTTTTTAAAGATAGATACAAAACCCATTAGAGTAAAAAGCTATGTTTGGGACAGCATAGATTATAATTGAGAAAACATGTACATGGCCCTTTTAGTGATCGCAGTATTATAAAATGCCAGATCATTCTCGGAGCTGAAGGAGTCTCAGTCTTTGTGGGTGGAGAAAAAAAAGTGTGACAGTTTGACTGCAGTGATCTGGGGGAGATGACAATTACAGGTAAAGAGGAACTATTTCTGTGCTAAATAGGTTAATTTTTGGCAGAGAGGCTCTCTGATCTAGTTAAGTTAATGAGGCTTTTCCTGAATTAAACCAAGTTGGTGAGCTTTGCTAAAGCTTTAGAAGCTGTCAGAATTCTGCCAACAATAGACACTTGCAAATATTTGAAAAGGATAAGCATCTCTTGAATAATCAGGCACTGCTTTAAGAAATATTAAATGTCTAAATGAACAGAATGAAGGACTTGAATATATATTTTAATGGCTAGGCAAATTTTTCAGAGTCTGATAAAATATTTTTCTCATTTTTTTCCATAAGCCCTAACTCTCCTATGGATTAAAGAGACGTGTGAAGAAGAGAAACATAAAAAACTAGCAATTGGTAAGAAGAGAGTAGGAGCCACATTTAGTTACCTGGGCCTCTGCTACCCAAAGTTTCTCTTTCCCAAATTTGTCTCTTGTTGAAGACATGCCCATAAACCTGTGCTCACAGATCATCATGCAATAAAAGGCCAAGTACAGGCCCATCTCTAAGCAAAATTGTGAATCAGTCTTTCCTTGGGCTCCCATTTCAGCTTCCCTTCCCAAATTCCAGCAATGTATACTTTCCCATTTCTCATGAACCAGCCCTCCCGGCCCCACCACCAGCCACCCCTTTCTCCAGCCTAGCATCTCACCAGTAGCTGCTGGCCTGTTTCTACACTTCGTAATTAACAGATTGTGCTCATATTGGTGAGAGACCAAAGGGACTAAGGCTCTGAAATTGCTAATTTCTTTCACATTCTGTTATTTTCATTGACTGTCTCAATGGTTCCTAGATTTGTGGATTATATAGTTCAGTAAAAATTCAACAACAAAAATGGGAATGTGTATGTGAGACAGTAGATGGAGCTACCACTTTGGTGTGAGATTGATAGGAAGAGAATATGGATACACACACACACACACACACACACACGCACACACGCATGCATGTGCTGTAAGATCCAATGTATTTGTCCAGTGGCACAGATATTAATGGATAAAGGGCAGCGACACAGAGCAAGAGTAGATGAGGCATGATTCAGTGTAGCTCTTCCCTTGGCTCTTGTTTCTCTATAGAACAACTATATCCACCTCTCTAGAGTGTCTACTGGTACTTTCCAAGCTGGTAGAGACTTGTCAGAATGGAGAAGAAAAGCCCAATTCTTGCTTCACCATAACAAACCCTTGTGGAATTTTTATTACCATTCAAGAAGCAGTTACAGTAATCGTCTATGCACTTCCACTAAGGAGCTAGCTACACCAAATTTACTGTTTTCCAGATTCGAGCCAACTCAACACGAGTGAAGTCCTGTCCACACAATGCGGAGGACAGAAAGCAAGAGTGGTGCCTAAGCGTCAGAACACCTCTCTTAACCTTCTTCAGAAGCAGATTGCCTGCCCCAGTTGTTGTTGTTTTGTTTTTTTTTGCCAAGTAATCAAAATGACGATAAAATAAGAATGCTACCTCTTTGCCCTGATACTTTATTAAAATATACTTTAATATTATTATAAAAAGTCCTAACCCCAAAAGGAAGCTCTTCTACGAGTCTCTGAAGGCCAGAGAAAACCGGATTAGCGAATGGAGACACTCCTTTATTATATTTTCAGCTCATTGAACTACATCAAAGGTATTTGCTAATTAAACTGATGAGTCTACAGCTTTGATCTCCCGATGGGAAGTTAGTTGGCTTCCATGTCGCCTTTCCCTTGCAATCTATTAACGGACACCAGGTGGCAGTAAGGAAGCATACAAAAGCTAATGGATTCATCTGAAATGAAGATTCATGAATTTAAAACAACCCTCTTATTAGGTCTCAAAATTCAATTAATTTGATTATTGAGAAAAGCTAATCGCTATTATAAAATCAAGTCTACAGAGCAACACCCAAAAGCACCTTAACCCTTCAAAATAAATGTTTGTTACCTTTTTTTCCCTGAACTACTTTTTGGTATAGTTTTCTCTGATCTCCCTGTTCTCTCTTCACTGGTTTTTTTTTTTTTAACATGTAATTTACCCAGAAGTTAGGCTTTGTTTTATCAAAAGCCCAATCACAACTTGTACCACCCTTTAGCCTGTCGCCATTTCTGCCTGTTTGTTTGTAGTCCCAGGTGCCTGTGCTGTCTCAGCTCACCCTTCAGGACACTTACCTATGTGAGGGGATGCTTGTTACTCCTACCCCTCACGCACAGCCATCAGTTCTTCAAAATGACGCATCTCCCAGCTGGTGGCCCCACAGAGGGGGGTCTACCCCCCACAGAGTGAGTTGTATGACTGACAGAAAAGGATCACGTTTCTGGAGTGACCCATCTCACGTGACATTGGCCCAGAGGAACTGTTAGAGGACCTCAGCAGCACCAGCAAAGGAGATTTGGGACTTTAAAGATGTTCTTTACTTAATCTGCAACCGATAATGGTTGTCAGCTCTGGATTATGAAGATGAGGAGGGAGAAGATTAACATGGAGTTTAGAGGAGCGTCTTGGCTCAGGCCGTAGCCTGGGTAGCTTAAACAATGGAAATTTAATCTTCACATTTCTGGAAGCTGAAGGACTGATAGCAGGCTGCCAGCATCTTTAGAGTCTGGTGAGAGCTCTCTTTTTGGCTTGCATGCAGGTGGCCACCTTCTCAAGCTCTGTCTTTTCCTCTAACCCCATCATGGGGCCCCTACCTCATGACCTCATCTAAACCTCATTACCCACTAGAGGCCTCCAAATGCCATCACCTTGGAGATTAGGACTTCAACATATGAATCTTCTTGAGGGGGCAACACATTGAGTCCACAACAGTGAAGACTATAGAGGCATGGGATTAAAAGGGAATGTTGAATCAACAGGGTTTGCCATCACCCTGATCAGTTTCTGTCACTAGACTTAACTGGATACCCAGAGAATGGTGACTTTATGTTGGATCAATTAGTCTTTGTTCTCAGCCCTGCCCTGGACAGATTGAAAATGCTGATAGTCAGTGCTACCCTTTATATTCTGAATTAATAGTTTTAGAGCGAGGTCAGGAAATTGTTTTACTTCTCCAGGTGATTTTAAAGTCAAGTAAGGGTTGAGAACCACTGATTTAACCACGATATGAAGGGATATCCCTTCCCTTGTAGTGCTCCTTGCTTAATCATGGTAAGAAGAATTAGGATATAAGCTGTACGTGGTTCAGCGAGAAAATGAGGCAATTTCTTTTCTTTTCTATTGGTTTATGTTTTTGTTAAATAAATTATTTTTAATGTGTGCATTATTAATTTAAGAATTTGCAATAGGTATCTATGCTGTTTTATTAGAGTTGTCAGAGAATCTTAGGAAACTATTTCTCCTCCACGAATTTATCTGTAAATTTGATAACATACACATGGGGAAAACACCCAAATATGCAAAAGAAATCCCATATTTATATATGATCATAGAGCATTAGAATGGGGGCAAACCATAAAGATCATCAACATCAGTGTTTTTCGAATTGGGGTTATGATCGGGTAGAGTGTTATGAAATCAATTTAGGGTTGCAACCAGAATTTTTTTAAGGAAAAAATACAGGATATAATAGGACATATTGGGAGGTAAAATATCAGTGTCCATCATATGCAGTAAGAGTTAAGTGTTAGCAGTGCGGAAATTTTGTGCAACTTCTTTGCCAGGTAAAGCCTCTTTTTTAAAGGGGGTGGTCATCAAAATGTTTGAAAGCCACTAATCTGAGTCAGTTCTCTGTCTTTACACATGGAAACAATGGATCTTAGAGAAGCTAAGAAAATTGCTTGCATTTACACAGCCAGTTTGTGGAAAAGACTGGTTTGAAACCAGGATTCCTGAGTAATTTCATTTTTTATTTCCTTTCAGAGAGTATCAGGCCAGGTGAAACAGAGTCTCTGGAAAACATGGGGAGTTGGGTGAGTGAGGACATGAGGTATGTCTGTATACATCTGGTATTTTTGCCGTAAGTATCTTTGATGTAGACGTCTTTGTTGGAAGCATTTTTGCCATAAACATTTTCACAGCATAACTAGTTGGCTGTGAGGCAATTTTGCCATAAAAGAGAAAATAACTGGTTGACAGTTGCTTTCATTTCTTCATTGACAAATTTCCCATTTTTATATTATGTAAACCTCAGTAAGCCCTCATAATGGTCCATACGGTGATGAGTAGACGTGGTGATCTTAAAATAGCGCATGGTAACAACCACGTAGATCGACTTGATGGAAAATATGGTGATGAAACTCACTGTGAGTGCGAAATAAGAGAGTGTAAAGCCAGATTGCATACTAGACGCTACCAGAAAGCGATAATATATCAGTTACAATGAACAAACTCAGTTACAAATGTAGTACAGTGCTAGCATTTCTTCCACATTTCCCATGGAACTTTGGAACAGCCATCAGTGGATACATGACAATATGCCAAGAACAGACAACAGTGTAGAAGACTTTTGCATCACACTACAAAAGCTCCCTCACAAATATGAATCCTAGTGTTTGGAAAACTGATACCTCCCTTAATGAAGGAAGAAATGGAGAAGTAATTTTATTAAGTTATGTTTCATTGGACCCTTTTTAGTGCCTCTCTTTTATTCTTCCTTATTTTTATCTTTTCTGGCAAATTTGCCTTATGGGCAATTAGTTATGTGGTGAACATGTTTGTGGCAAAACGTTATGCTGAAACGACCGAGAACCATGTTGGGCGGTGGGGGCAGTGTTTACAGTTTGGTATATAAGAGGAAGAAAAGAAATAGGATTCCTTTTCAGGTCAGATTAAGCAAAAGACTTCAGGTTTGAAGAGGTTAAACCATAGAAAAGAGAGAATTCACATCTATCATTCAAATATAAACATATAAACTTTGCAACTTTTTGTAGTCATTGGACCATTTTCCACACCAGTTTTTGGCCTTCTTTCATTCTGTTTTACTATTCTATCAGAATCATAGTCCATCTGACTCAGACAGAAATCATTGTATTGGGAAAATGACATGGCTTAAGGAAAAGGATGGGCCAGGATAGGGAGAGTTCCGAGCTAGAAGAAACAGACCCTTGGCTGTTGGTTGAGGAAGTCTAAATTAAGCCAGTGGCAATGGTAAGGAGGGCAGAGAGAATCTGTGAGACTGTTTTAATATGCAATAGACTGGATGTGGGAAAAGGTGGACTATAGGGTGGTATTTCTCAAAAATAAATGTCCTCCCGTAATAATCACTTGGGATCATTGTTGAAATTCATATTCTTTTATTATTTTTTACTTTTTAATTGTGGCAAAATACACAAGACACAAATTTTACCGTCTTCATCATTTTCAAGTGTGATGTTGAGCAGTGTCACAGATAATGTATGGTGTCGTGCAATCTACAGAACGTTCTCAATTTGTGAAAATGAAACTCTATAGCCATCAAACAATTTCTGCATCTACCCTCCCCAGCAACCACCATTCTATATTCTATCCCTATGAATCTGAGTAGCCTAGATACCTCAGAGAAGTGGAATAATACAGTGTTTGTCATTTTGTGAATGGCTTATTTCTCTCAGCATAATGCCCTCAGGGTGCATCCATGTTGTATTTATGTCAAGGTCTTCCTTTTTTTTCTAAGGCTGATAATATCTTACTGTATGTACACACTGCATTTTGTTTATCCATGAATTAATGGACGGAAATTTGAGTTTCTTCCATATTTGACCGTTGTGACTAACACTGCTTTGAATATAAGTATACAAATATCTCTCCAAGATCCTGCTTTCACTTCTTTTGGATATACAGCCCAAAAGGGAATTGCTGGATTGGATGATGATTCCTATGGGATGATGATTCCTGGATTCTACTCTGGCTGTGCTAAAATGAGAGAGATCTAAGAATTTGGCCAAGGTGATTCTTATGCTCGGGAAAGCTTGAGAAGGACTGGATTCAGATGTGAGAAATTTCGGGTGTCGATAATAACTGAACCGTGTCTATCCTAATATTGTTATCGTGCCTGTTAGTGAGGCATGATTTCAAAAGATGGTGGGAGTGGAAGTAGTCCATTTGAAAGATGGTTGTGATGGATCCGGGAAATAGATTTCCTTACTACTTAAGAGAAGCCCCAAATTGCCTCCTGGCTCTTTAATTGCTTTATTCATTTAATCCTTTGACACTGAGTGTTTCCTATGCCTGGTACTCTGCTAAGCTCGGTGAATGCAAAGGTGAATGGAAGATTATATTAGACACATAAGTCAATTGCCTGTCATACCCAACTTCTCTTTTAGTGCAATGGTCTCTCCCTCAGTCCTTGGAAACTGCAAGCCCCGTGACACACGCTCATTTCCCCAAGCCACCACTGAATGGACCAGGACTAGCTACCTGCCCTAGGGCCAGTCAACCAATTGACCAGAGGCTGTCTCTCCAGAATTTGAAGAACGAGACATAATGGCTAGAGTCAGTAAATGGTTGTGTATGATATATGAATTATAACTTTGTATCCCAGTGAGGGTCACAGCATTTTTCCAGCTAAGTCTCTCATACCTTTGTTTATAAGTCACTTCCTAAAGAGGCCTTTTCTGACCTCCCAGGCTATGTGAGGTCCTCCTGATACTTTCCTTTTCTTTGCGTTTTCCAAGTGGAAGTGCATTTTGGCAAGCCTTAGATTTCAACACTCACTAATAGTTTTCTTTCATTTTTCTCCCAGCAGATAGAGGAGTTGTCTCTGATTCCACACTGTCTGGATTTCTCATATTTATTAGCAAATCCCGACAACTCTACCATCAAAACCTAAATAAGTCCATCCAATTATCTCCATCTCCAGGGTTTCCATCCTATTTCAGGTTGCCACCATGTCTCATCTGAGCCATCCAGCAGCCTGCTAACTGGTTTCCCTCCACCTGCTCTTTCCCCTGAAAAATTACAGCCAAAGTAACGTTTTACGAACAGGAACAAGATTTTGTCACATCAACACTTTAAAGCTCTCTGGTGGTTTCCTAAGGCCCTTAGAATAAACTCCAAAATCCTTTCTCTGACGAACACATTCTGGCCCTCCAATTTTTCTAACCTTAAATTACTCCCTTTGCCCAGCTCTTCACCATCCCCCAGACACAAGGAATTGCGCTCAGGTTCTAGGTCTTACCTAGCTCGTTTCCACGTAAGACTTTTTCTTTGGCTTTCGTTCCTTCCCAGGATGCTCTTTGGCTTCCTCTTCCCAAGTTCCTTCTTGCCATTTACTTTCAAGGCCGCCTTCCTGGAGACCCCTTCTCTGCATACCCCATCTAAAAATCACCCAGGCACAGTTACACATCATCAAGACTATGTTAATTTTCTCCCCACTCTTACATTATTTGTTATGATTCTTGTTTCTTTAATGTTTTTATTGTTAGTCTCAGCCCCGCCCCCCCCCCCCCCCCCAGAAAGTAAGCCTCATGAGAATAGGACTTTGAGTCTCAGATTCACTTTAAATCCCTGGAGTCTAGAACGTTCCTCTGGGAGCATGATGGGATCTCAGTAAAATCTTAGAAAATAAACAAATTGTTTCATGAGGATGTAAGAAGTTTAATGTGAAACTCCTCCACCGGCTGCAGATTGGGAAGTTTACCCAGATGTATCTACCCTAATTGAATAATCTCACCAGGATAACATTTCATTCTCTCTCTAAAAAGAGTATACTCTTTTTTTAAAAAATGTTTATTTATTTATTTTGAGAAAGAGAGAGCCTGCATGGGGGAAAGGCAGAGAGAGAGAGAGAGAGAGAGAATCCTAAGAAGGCTCCACACTGTCACACAGTATTGGATCCCAACAGGGGCTTGATATTATGAACCATGTGATCATGACCTGAGCCAAAATCAAGAGTTGGACGCTAAACTGACTGAGCCACCTAGGTGTCCCAACATTTAATTCTGTACCACTAAATGTGTACAATCTCCAGTCTTTCTGGCCAGAAAGAAGTGATGCCGGAGAAGAAGAAGTGTTTTCTTTATTACATATGTCAGCCAGGATAGGAGCAGCTTCAGACAGAGGAACTCTAGAGTTGAGACCTTGTCCTCCACTGATCTCCTTGGAGGGAAGGATGAATCACTTAACCTTGGGGAACTCCAGCTCTGCCTTCAGGTTAATCATACTGACCTTTCTGGCAGGGATCGTACTGTTAACTAATCAATGTCTATAAAGCATTTGGATAATGAAGAAGGCAACAAAATAATGACCATAATAATCTGTCTTTTGCTGACACATGGTGTGAGCAAAGAAAACAAAGCAAAAGAAATGTTTATGCTACAGAAGCTTTTATGGTTATGGGCAATTATCTCACAACCTTTACATTGTACAGCCTTTTATTCTTTGGGATTTAGACCCTCAAATTGTTGCTTTCTTTAAGGCAGCTATCCTAATATTATTTTCAAAAAACCTGTTCTGCCAGGTTGGAGTAATTTTCTGCTTTTCACTTGCCTGCAAGTGGCAAATTGTCACCTTTTTATTGCAGTCCTCTTCTGTGTCAGAGAAGACATAAAACGTGCACTTAAAATTACTATAGACTGAAACCATCCAAGTGGGTGTTCCGTTCAGATTTAATTTGATGAAAATGGCTGGGCATATTGGCCCTGTGTCTGTATTTCTAAACGAGAAGCAGGCTCACTAGGTGCCCAATTCCCCTCTCCCATCCTCAACGGTTACACTGAGGCTGTAGAAAGGCAAGAATCTTAACCGTTCGCTCTCTCGTAGGGCTGCCTCTAGGATAAACATTGAAGAAATGGATTTAGTGTGGTTTGACCAGCATTTTCCTCCACTTAGGTATCCTTGCCTGCTAGTTTCTATAAAGAAAATGTGTCCTATTTTCTATAAAGAAACTTGTGTCCTATTACTCAAGTATCCAAGAGACAAGTGCTGCCTAGAGTCAAAAGGATCCATGTTCCACACGGATACCCTTTCACAGATGGTGCTCACAGGTAACTGTGGGGATAAAGTAACATGTAACCCAAAGGAATGGATTACTAATGGAGCATCTATGCAAAGGTTTGTGTTTTGATCAGGGAAGTTCTAGCTGTCTTGTGGATCGTGTCATATGATACTGCCTTATCTTACCAACGTTGTCGTGGTTTGAAGCCGGCCTTGGTTCAAGTTCAATTATTAGGTCAAGGTTGAATTCAAGACCATACCTCTCTCTTTGATCATGCTATTTTTATATTGCCAGGAAACTTAACTTCATCAGAGGCAAGGGAGAATGCTCTGTTGGACAGTACATACTGCTAGATTTCCTTTGCCCTTTGTTTTTAGGAGGGTTGTAAATTATGAAGAGTTGCTGTTGGACCAAAGTTAGATTGAAGAGACAGAATATCAAGAGAGTAAAGGGAGTAAGACCTACAGTGACATTATGGGGGGAAAAAGAATCACATTTCGAATATTCCCAATTTGAAAAGACACCCGTAAACTTGAAACTCTTGCTAGCTTCACAGAAGCTCTAAGAAACAATTTTCTCTCAGGTGTTTTGTGCCCTTTAACACATCCAGAAAGTCACGTAACTCTGTGCTTCTATTCAAAATGCGGAGATGATGAAGTTTTGCATGTATGAAACTCTAAGCTGGTCAGAATATCTCTGTGTTACAGAAATTCTCAGAAGCTGTTACTCAGGGAGGGGCAAAATGTGCTTTTTAATGAATCAAAAGTCTCAGAGACGTGTTCATCACAGCTGTTTGATATCTTTGATCATGCTGTGTCCAGGTTCCCTTTCATAATTAGAAGTACAAGAAAGAAAACTCAGCCTTCCCAAATTGCAGGGAATGCTTCATATAACAATAAAGGCCTGCTCCCGTATATCCTCAGTCGACAGATAATAAAAGAGAAAATTGGTCTACTAAAAAATGATAGTAGGGCTTAGGAGACAGGAATGGTGGTGGTAGATATGTTAAACAGTTATTTTGGCTCTAATCTTCCCGAGGACAAAAGGGATGGGGAGGATCTTGTTGTTTTTTCTTCTTTTTCCCAAAGACCCCATGTTGTGAAAAATGGTATCTATCAAAACCAGAATGAAACCAAATGCTAATTTTGCATAAATAATGTAGCTATTCGTGAAAGTAAAACAGGTAGGCAGTTAGCAGCCAAAATGAGGTCAAGAGAGCTTTGGCAGCCTTCTTTCTGTTCTTGGGAACTTTGCACTTGTTATTCTTCTTGATCTCTCCCCACATGGCCACACAGCTCACTCTCTTACTTCTTCTGGTCTGGTTCCAGTATCCCCTTATCAGAAAAGCCACCTTATCAAATAGTGCCACATAAAATGGAACGCCTCCCCTCCACCCCCGTCTTTGTTCCCTCTTACTCTACTCTGTGTTACTTTGCGACTCAGGGCATAAAAGAATCTCCCAAACCATTTCCCCAGCATTATTTCTAGTTTGTTTCATGTTTTTATTCTACAATCAGCCAAAGTGAGCCATTGTATTCATTGTTTCCAAATATACCCTCTAATATTGAGGGAAAAAATACTGGTGTTAGATTTAGACGTGTTTATAACGTAGTTCTTCCTACTTGAGCCTTGCTTCTTCTATGTAAAGGATGTAAATGCACTATTTGGGCGACGGAGGCTCTGCCACCATTGCTGTTACCAGCTGGATGGTGCTTCTAGAATTTTTGCCTGCTTCCACATGTCTGGGGGCAGTTCACCCTCAACAAAAGACTCACACCTGGAATCTTCTCTAATCCGCAGAGTTCTGAAAGCCTGCTTGAATTTTGCCTCAGCACGACTGATAGTGAGGGGTAGTTGCTGGCTTTCCCACATCTCATAACAGGTAGTACAAGACAGTAGATTCTAGCATCTTTGCATTTCCCTATCCTATTGTGGTTTGCATTTGTCCATAGTCCTGTTATGATAAGCAACATTACAGAGTCTGGAGAAACAGCGGGTCATGTTGGAAAGGTGATGGATTTGGTCTGGAAATCTTGAACATGAAGATCTCTTGTCACTCTGCCTACTCTTTCAGTGAGAGCTCACCCAGCATGTGATGCCATCTTCCGTGTCCACCTACCTGGGCTCTCCGTTGGCTGCACATCTGAATCACCAGAGGGGGAAGGACTTGTGATACCCTGTAATATTGAGAGGGACAGTACTAGACAAGGACATTTTCTAATGCTCCTCAGTGATTCTGATGCACAGTCATGGTTGAGAAACACTGCCCAGTGTGATGATGATTCCCAAAATTCTTTCTCCGGCTCACATTTCTCTACTGAGTTTCAGAACCCATCTTAAACTGCTTGGGTGCCTTCAGTTGGATAAAAATAATGAAAGTAAATAATATTACCAGATAACACATACATATAAGGTCTGGCCTTATGAACCTTTACATATTAGCTCATTTAGCACTTGCATTCACCCTATGGGAATTTAACTTGCTTTAATTAGACAAACACGATTACAGTTGACCCATTTAATGGAAAGTTTGCTTTCTTTAGCCACTGTTCTTTGCTATCCCTCCTCTCCAGGTGATCCGATGGTGTCACTAAACTCAGCGCATTTAGATCTCATCAATTTTTTCTCTCATTATCTACTAAATTTACTCTTCCTCTCGGATCCTTTCTCCTAATGAAGGGCAGCAGGATCCGCAGCGATGACCAGACCAGAGTGGTAGCAGGCATAACTGTTCTTCCATTTTCCATCTGATTTCATAACCAGTTTGATGTCTTATTTATCCCATGTCTGCAATACCTCCTAGAATGCTTTCTCCTTCCTTCTCTACTGTCACTGCTTATAATATAGGCCATCATTGTTTTTTCTTTTTTCCTCTGAGTCATTGCAGTGTCTTTCAATTCCCTTCAACTCAATCTATACGTTGTTGTTGAGGAGTGCTTCCCAAATCCCAATCAGTCCTGTTAGTTCACTACTTAATAACTCTCAGCTGTTTCTCATAGCCTTCCTGATAAACTCCAAACTCTGTACTTAGGTCAACTATTTTTGGGGGGTGGTCTGCTGTTCCAGTCATTCACCCCACCTCTTCCACGACCCTATCCCCTCACCTGTGTCTTCATACACTCTGCCTTTCAAGTTAAGTTACTTGAAACGTCCACCATTAGTGTCCTGCATCTTTGGTAATTTGGCACCTACCCCTCTCCTTCTTGCCCATTCCTTTCTAACCTGAGCACTTTAAGGCACTGCCTCTTCTTCCACCCAAGGCAGGTGTACCCCCTGTGGACTCTTCTAGGGAGATCACACTCTAAGTGATCAGCTCCGTAAAAGAAGTATAGATAGCCAGTGAAATGACTGAGCACCAGCTTGTCTAATGATGATCTAAATAAGTCCCGACGGTCAAGAATATTTAACTAAGAGTAAGCCTGTAATTTAAAATTCTCTCTACAGAGGTATTGGAGTGAAATTCACTTCTGGGTTGAGTGAAATCTTAGGGAATTTATTAGCTTTGAATTATGTTTTATAAGACAATGCCGACTTAACTACAAACTCGTTCCATTGTTCTGAAGCCATTATATGTGGCGAAAAATGAATTGTCTACCTTTTTTTTTTTTTTCTGTAATGCAAGGAGCCACCAGCCATGTGGTGGTAGTGACAGGAATCACAGTGTGGATGTGTAAGAGGTGCTTGTGGCCTCTGGGATGGCAGCAGAGATAGCAGGGTGGTTTGACCTCACCTGTCAGTCACAAGGCCATTCTGCAAGACGCGCTCAGTAAGGAACTGAAGAAGCTCTACTGGAACCTAAAATTTATTTGATAGAGAAGAAACACATATGAGGTGTCCAGGTGAGCTGACTTTGTTTATTTAGCAAAAATGTTGTCTACAAGAAATGCAAAATGAACAAAGCCCACATGATTCTGCCTTTTCAGTTTGTGTAAACCTAATAAGCCGAAGAGGAACGATATCGTAGCATTTTTAGTTAATATCTCAGAGTTCGTTTTGCCTATTTTATATCTGAACGCGTAATTATATCCCACCAATCTGCTTCCCTCAGCCTATTATTAATCAAATCACTTAAATGATGGTCTTGGTTAAATTTTACAAAATGATCTTAGTTCCTGCACAGTAGAGGAATAGGGAAATAGAAATAGAAAAACAGAGAAATAGAAAATACCTGCTTAAGAATCAGAAATAATGTCCAAAACTGGAACATTGTCCCTAAGATTCATTTGAGTTCAGATATACGTCAGCATTAGGAACACATGTTAGAACGCGTGTTGCTTTGATACAAATGCCCTTGTGTGGATGTCTTTCACAGACCAAACACACCTGATCTTTATAAAAATATTCCCCAAGTTCATTTAAAGCCACATGGCCAGGTTCTGGCTAGGAACATTTTATGTATTGCTACAGACTTCTTTGTGAATTATTAATGCGTGTATTCCGCATTTCTAAGCATTTCTTTTTTTAGGACCAAATTTCTGTTCTTGGTGAGTCTTTTCAGAAACTTTGACTACATTTCATTTCTAGTGCTGTTATGTCCTGAGCCACTTCTAAATAATCTCATCTTTGAATATCACCTTGATCTTGTTGAAGTGAAATTTAAGACAGAAGTATATCTTCTAGGAACTAATTTCTGACAGATACTTGGATAGCGGGGAAACCATTTCTCCTGTGCCTAATAGAAGGAAGGAGACAGGACAGGAATAATTTGCATACAGCTTGTGAAGATTGTTATAGTGCTTCACTATACATCCAAAAATTCAGATAAAGTAAGTTGACTATCCTGAAAATTCCCCAAGAAATATAGCATGGGTCAGTCGTGTTTGATTGAAGTCAGCTTAAGAAATATTCTGATGGTGACACTATGATTAAGCAAGTGCATTCTCCTGCCGGACAACCTGGGTTTGAATCCCAGCTGTACTTCTTACTGGCTATGCGATCTTAGGCAAGTTACCTCTCTGAGCATCAGTTTCTTAATCTGTAACAGGGTACTGTTTCATTTTACAGACTTTATAACCATCTGTTTTACAGGCTTATTCTGATTATTAAATAAATTAGTACATTTGGACTTGGAACAACACAGGTTTGAATTGCCGGGTTCACTTATACGTGGATTTTTAAAAAAAATACAGTACAGTACTGTGAATGTGTTTTTTCTTCCTTATGATTTTCTTAATAGCATTTTCTTTTCTCTAGCATACTTTATTGTAAGAATACAGTATGTAATACATATAGTGTACAAAGTATGTTTTAATTGTTTATGTTATTGGCAAGGCTCCTGGTCAACAGTAGGCTATTAGTAGTTAAGTTTTGGGGAGTCAAAAGTTATATGCAATGTTTTGCTGTATGGGAGGGTCAAAGGTCCTAACTCCTTTGCTCAAGGGCCAACTGTATTTTTTAAAATTTAAATCCAAGCTAGTTAACATGTAGTGTAATAATGGTTCCAGGAGTAGAATTTAGTGATTCATCACTTACACATAACACCCAATGCTCATGCCAACAAGTGTCCTCCTTAATACCCCTCGTGCACTTAGCCCATCCCCTGCCCATCTCCCTCCAGCAACCCTCAGTTCGTTTTTGTATTTAAGAGTCTCTTATGGTTTGGCTTCCTCTCTGTTTTTATCTTGTTTTTCTGTCCCTTCCCCTATGTTCATCTTTGTGTTTCCTAAATTCCACATATGAATGAAATCATATTATATTTGTCTTTCTCTGACTTATTTCACTGAGTGTAATACACTCTGGTTCCATCCATGTTGTTCCAAGTGGCAAGATTTCATTCTTTTTGATCACTGAGTAATATTCCATTGGATATACATACCACATCTTTATACATTCATCAGTTGGCTCTTTCCATACTTTGGCTATTGTTGATAGCACTGCTCTAAACATTGGGTTGCATGTTCCCCTTCAAATCAGCATTTTTGTATCCTTTGGATAAATACCTAGTGGTGCAATTACTAGGTCATAGGGTAGTTCTATTTTTAACTTTTTGACTAACCTCCATACTATTTTCTACAGTGGATGCAACAGTTTGAATTCCCACCGCAGGGAAAAAAGTTTCCCCTTTCTCAGCATTCTTGCTGACATCTGTTGTGTTTAGCCATTCTGACAGGTGTGAGGTGGTATCTCATTGTGGTTTTGATTTGTATTTCCCTCATAATGAGTGATGTTGAGCATCTTTTCATGTGTCTGTTTGCCATTTGTATCTCTTCTTTGGAAAAGTGTCTGTTCATGTTTTCTGCCCATTTCTTCACTGGATTATTTGGACTGGGGGTGTTGATTTTGATTTGTTCTTTATAGATTTTGGATACTAACTCTTTATCTGATATGTCATTTGCAAATATCTTCTCCCATTCCATGGGCTGCCTTTTAATTTTTTTAATGTTTACTTATTTTTGAGAGAGAGAGAGAGACAGAGCATGAGCAGGGGAGGGGCAGAGAGAGAGGGAGACACAGAATCTGAAGCAGGCTCTAGGTTCTGAACCATCAACACAGAGCCTGACGTGGGGCTCAAACTCACGAACTGTGACATCATGACCTGAGTTGAAGTTGGATGCTTAACCAACTGAGCCACCCAGGTGGACCTCCATAGGCTGCCTTTTAGTTTTGTTGATTGTTTTCTTTGCTGTGCAGAAACTTTTTATCTTGATGAGGTCTCAATAGTTCATTTTTGCTTTTGTTTCTCTTGCCTCCAGAGACACGTCTAGTAAGAAGTTGCTATGGTCGAGGTCAAAGAGGTTATTGCCTGTTTTCTCCTTTAGGATTTTGATGGTTTCCTATCTTATGTTTAGGTCAGGGTTAACCGTATTCATAAAGTATTTAAATGAGTGCCTTGGACATATAAAAACTTTGTAAAAATTAAAATAAAAAACCTTTTAAATCTTGTTCATTGTGGCTGTCATTTGTATGCTTGAAAATACTTTCATGCATGTTCTTATGTAAATATTTTTCTGATGAGCTTCTTATAGCAGAAGGAAACTCAAACTTCAAACAAGGGAGAGAGAAACTGTATGAGTCAGAGCTTTGTTTCTATTTGTGTTTTTGAAATTTTGCAGTCACTTGACATGGAATGGATCAATGTGGGTAACGAATCCTTGGTCTTCTATGTAGGAAGGAAATTGAATGTTATAAGCTAACAGAAAGTAGAATTTTTCTGTAGTTCTCTAGTTGGGCACAAACCTCAATTCACAGGATCTCTTTCCAGATAGTTTCTTTCAAACAACCAGAGTTAGATCAAATGTGCATCATTTATTGTTTTGACTGGAATAAAAGTAAAAGTATTTGTGGTTGGATTGGAGTGTGTTCATATGAAATTAAAAAAATAAATGCAGCCAATCAGCAGGATGAGAATTCCCTTCCATCATGTCACTAATTCAGCATGGAAATACGTTTCAAATGTAGAGAAGACTACGGCGTTTGAATGTGTAAATTCTACTTGTACAAAATGAATTCATGAACTTGTTTGCATATGGACCAAAACCTCATATCCTCTCTGTCGTGGGGCTGTGTCCATGATGACCTGTCATATGATCCAAAAGCAAAACTGTTCCGCTCATGCCTTCTCACAGACACAGTGTCCAGAGATATTAGCTGGATGTAGGAATTGAGAATGGAGTATGAAAAGGTGACATCAGGTTTGTGGTTTGAGCAATTGGGAGAATGATGTGACATTTAATAAGAACAGGCCACACAGAAGAAGCAGGAACTCTGATGAGTTCAGCGTTAGGTAAATAGCATTGGAGGTGCTAGTATCACATCTGATTGGAGATACCTTGCAGAAGGAAGGGGTGCCGCTTTGGACGGATACGAGCTGGAGATGTCGAGTAGCAGTCATCGATGCGTGGATGGCCCTTGAAACCCTGTGTGTGGATGACTGACTGAGAGGATTGTATGGAGTGACTGGAGCAAGAAATCTAGGACAGAGCCCTGAGGAATATGAATATCGAGGGCAAGGCTAGATGACGAACTAGAAAAGGGCACCTGAAAAGATACAGTGTATATCATGAAAATCAAAGACGAAGTGGTCAACATGTCAAATACATCACCTATATTATTAAAAAAATAGAATACTACATAGGGTCTAAAGGAAATACTGTCAAGTGAGAAAAACATAAGGTAAAGATTAAGTTAATCTCAACTTTAAACCCTTCTCATTTTGTAGCTAGGCGTGTTAAACTTTGCAGGAAAGAACAAGCGGTTTAACACCACTGAAGGGATTTCATGAATTTAGAGAGTGTTGTAATTGACTATTTACAGTAGATGGAAAACTAAGGCTCAGGAAGGAGAAGTGATTTGCCTAAAGTGACACACGCAGTAAATGGAAGGGCGGGACAAGAGTCAAAGATTCCTGAGTCTCAATATTTGTTTTGGGGAAAAATCATTAAAGCAAAAATGCAATAGATTACAAGAGTGAAGGTGCATTAACATTACTCAGACAGTAATGATGACAGGAGTGCATAAGAAAAGCAATTGCCTGTAAAAGAGAATAAGCAACTCACAATATCCCAGCAGAAATGGGTAAAGGAATTTGTTACCTGTTTTGGAGTGATTGAAGTATTGTAAGGTCTGTCTAGAGGTAGAATGATGACCTTATTTTCTCCTTTTGTCACGTTGAGGGGTCCCTGTCACAGAAAATCACAATCATCTAGGCCAGGGCTGATCATCTTCCTGGGCATTGTTTTAGGCATTGTTGTATTCAGTGCAAGATAAAAAGATGTGACCTTCAGGTATGATCTATACCTATTATTGAAGATGGACAGCACTGATATGCAAGATAATGAAGAACACACAATCAACTAAATGCACACGGAAAGCTGATTGCTTAATCATTAATATTACATAAGAGGAAGTATTTCATTTGGAAGATCATGAGTGCAAGAGGGATCATAGAAATCGCATGTTTAGGTTTGTGAAATTGAGAGGCATCATTATTGCTTTTAATAAGCAATAACAGATTCCATCATGTCATCCCAGGAACAAAATTCATAAAAAATTTTTCATCTTGCCATGTGTCAGCACTGACATTTTGAGATGGCTTACATCCAACAGCTTTGGAAAAGCTATTGGATGGCTATTCCCCCTGCTCCCACTCTTTATGAACACTATACATGAAAAATCTTAAGACTTAATACTTCATACTTACAGAGTATTTGCTATTAAAATATGGTCTCTAAGTTTTTTGATATTGTACCCCAATAGTAAAACATTTAGGTGAGATCAGAAAGGTTGCTCTCGAAGGCTGACGTTACCTAACCTGCCATCCAGTTGGCTTCAATTTCTCCCGGTGGGAGGGGCTGTTAATTTAAACCCAGATTCCATAGTCAAGAAGCTTGGGATGCTGTGACTTCCTGGTATATCATAAAAGAGAGATAAACAAACTATGTCCCTCAGGCCACATACGACATGTTGTGTGTCAATAAAGTTTCATTGGAACACCACTATGCCCATTCGTTGCTTGTCTATGGCTGCTTCATGCTATAATGGCAAGGATTGAGTAGTTGCAAAAGCCAGAATATGGTACACAGATGTAAAATATTTACTATCTGGCCTTTTAAAGAAAAGTTTGTTGACCTCTGCCATAAAAGAAGATATTCAAAAGTTTAATGAGGAGAGAATTTTGAAGTGAATATTTTCTGGGCGACTTGCTTAGCCACACACAAAAAGCTATTGATCCTCGTCTCTCACTTTGTGGGTGGTATTTTGACATGTTTTAGAACACTGAACCCTGGCAATATTAGTGACATGGCAGATGCCTGACTTTTCATGGGATTTGTCATCACCTGCTAATATACATGTGTCTTCTGAAGTCTTCCTAACAGAATACTACTTTCCCAGCTATAATTAGCATAATGCAATTGTGTTCAATACTAGCACAATGTTTTCTGGGACACAAGGAGGTCTCTGCAAGGCTGCATTATGACAGAGATGAAGAGCATACAAACAACCCCGGGGGGAGACAGAGGGGATGTACTACTTCCTGTACATGCCAGAGAAAGGCCATCTTCTTCTGATTGTCTTTATTAATTAGCATTAAGAAGAAAAGAGTCGCAACCTCAATAGATGCATAAATGCATACCGGCTGCAAGGGACTTCAGTGATTTGTGCCAGTAAAGATAACCACACTTGCAGTGGGAGCTGTGACTGATGTCATTTTCTGAGTAAGTTTATGATAACCTGTTGTTATCCTCCAGGGTCCATTAGGCCCCTACGTTAACTGCAGAGTTGAGTTCCTCTGGGATACGATGGGAATTAACACCCCTGCAGGTTCAGGTCTTTGCGCTGAGCATTAATTTCTGAAATTCCTCCAGAAATGCATTTCACTTTTGTTTATCCTGGGAAAAGCACTGTCCTTGATCTTTTCTATGATAATAGCTCCCCCCCACCCCCAGCCCCCAAACCTATGAAGATTTTGACAGTTCTGAAGTGGGCTTTTCCAAAGTAATGGAAAGTCAGTATTGTCTCTCTGGTCCACTGGACTCCTTGTAAGATGGACTATTGGCGAGACTCCAAATACTTCGGATTTCTTCTAATTTCCACACTTCCCCACTCTGACTCATGCACCAGTGTCGACGTTTCCAGTCCCTGGATATTAGCGTCAGCTGAGAGCCACAGCTAGTCACTCCTCATGGAGGCAATACATCCTATGTTTGGTTGTCCTGCTGTGACCCATTTACCAGTAGAACCCATTAAGTCACCAGTGTTGGAATGAGGTCTAGAGATGTGGTACCAGCTGGAGGCTGTTCCTGTCTTCCATCTTTTCATTTTTAAACTCACATTCTTTCTACTTTGTTAAAAACACACTGTCTGTTGATCTGTATCGGGTTTTGGAGGACAGGCAAAGAAATTACTATTTGTTGAAACGATTTTCCTTGAACTTCCAGAAATCTTCCAACATGCTTTTAAGAGTCACTCTTTCTAAATTTTTTTAAATGTTTATTTATTTTTGAGACAGAGAGAGACAGAGCATGAGAAGGGGAGGGGCAGAGAGAGAGGGAGACACAGAATCAGAAGCAGGCTGCAGGCTCTGAGCTGTCAGCACAGAGCCCTACGCGGGGCTCGAACTCCCGAACTGTGAGATGACCTGAGCCGCAGCTGGATGCTCAACCGACTGAGCCACCCAGGCGCCCCAAGAATCACTCTTTCTAAGACACAATACTTCCTTGTTTAAAAAATACCAGTTATTCCCTAAAGCATAAAATCACACCAATAACCCCTGTCTTGGCATTCTGTTTTCTCCATGGCATTCTAAAGAAACGTCTACTTCATCTGAAGAAGTCTACCAGGAAAAAACAAACAAAAAAACAAACAAAAAAACACAACACATGGATGTTTCAGTTTCTGTAATAACCTAGTTCTGGAATAATCTGGCTATTGCTATTGCTCAGTCTAGCCCATCTCGTGGTTAACTTCTACTTCACATATTTAATTTCTAGCCTTTCTTACAGACCAGTTACAGTTTCCTCTTTTTCCCTAGGAAATCTTTCCTTAGTATCTGGGCAAGGAATAGTTTTTTGTGTGTGATCTATGTGTCATCCATTTATATACTCATACACAATAAAATGTTTTCGTTATCGCTCATTCTATGTGTGCATAAACAAGAATATATGTTTAATTATTAGTATATACTAGAATAGTTGTTTTTTCTCAATCCGGGCTCTCAGGCTCCAGAGCGTGTGCTTTAACCATTATGCATAATACTTATCCATGTGATGTCACTATTCTTTCCCATGCCAATGGCACACTTCAATAAATAAAAATGGCGGCCCTTCCTGTACAGCTTTGGCATTATATCAGATTCCTTTACTATATATAGCACCTCAGGAAGCTGTTATAAATTAATTGTAGTACTCATGGTAAAGCCCATCTCTTATCTCTGATTGCTCAACTTTAAGCTCAATAAGGAAAGGATGCATTTTGTAAATCACTTTTTTGTCCATGTGCTTGCACATAATAGGTATCTTATTTATATTTGTTATCAGGATGTTGATAATGATTTAAATTTGCTCAAAGCTAAAAGTCATTATACGGTTCCATCAAAATTCATCCTGTAAATTATCCTCCCAATATTTTTTTTTCTGAGTGAGTTTCCGTTCTATTAAATTCCACAACTGACTGCTTTATTTCTTCCTACCCGCCTTTTCTATCACAATATCCCAAAGTGAAAATCACAACCTCCTGTTCTTTAATTAGCTCCTTGTCCTAAAATCATAACATATTGTTTGATTTTTGTTAAAAGACCAATGTCTTCCGAGTTGATACTTGCATGTAATGAATTACTAGTTTCTTTACAAATTGAGAAGAGATGTATTTTACAGCTGATACCTATTATAAGAAAAATGTGTATTATTTGATTTTACTAGTCACTGTACTATGTGAGAGGTCTTTTATTTTTTTAAAAAGAGGTTAACTTTATAAAAATCACCAAGTGATTTAATTTTTTTATTATAATTTTTTTAAATGTTTATGTTTGAGAGAGAGAGAGAGAGAGAGAGAGCGCACATGCACATAAGCGGGGGAGGGGCAGAGAGAGAGGGGGACATAGAATCTGAAGCAGGCTTCAGGCTCTGAGCTGTCAGCACTGAGCCCGCCGTGGGGCTTGAGGTCATGAACAGTGAGATCATGACCTGAGCTGAAGTCAGACACTCAACTGACTGAGCCACCCAGGCACCCCAGTAATTTAATATTTTTATGTAAATATTTCAGAACAAGGCTTGTTGTTCTATAACTGGTTAGTTGTCTGTCTTTTCCAGTGAATGGTACATGAGTGGTTTTCATCAACATTTTTTTTTTTTTAGAGGGAGAAAATAAGAGCTTCTTTTTTAGATCTTGGCAAAAAGAATGTTAAGTCTCTTTAGGGAACAGATAAACCCAAAATATTCATCTAGTTTCAAAAATACACACAATGTTTGTAACAGTTGCTAACTGTCTGGTTGGAGAGAATGCAAAACTTTCTGTAGTATTTTTTGGTCTTACATTATTTAAAAAAATTTTTTTTTACTGTTTATTTATTTTTGAGAGAGACAGAGACAGAATGCGAGTGGGTTAGGGACAGAGAAAGAGGGAGACACAGAAGCAGAAGCAGGCTCCGGGATCCAGGCTCCAGGCTCCGAGCTATCAGCCCAGAGCCCGACACGGGACTCGAACTCATGAGCTGTGAGATCATGACCTGAGCCGAAGTTGGATGCTCAACCGACTGAGCCCCCCAGGTGCCCCTGGTCTTGCATTATTTATCTTTTCCCCCCAAAAGAAAAAAGTGAAAATCATAGGTATGACAGGCATATAAAAATTTATCATTGTTTCAGTTCATTAAATTGACACCGAAACAGCAGCTATATTATATCCATATTCCTTTGATTCAGGATGTATAGATATTATCCTAAGATTTGAAATGACACTGTAAATTATATGGTAGAGTGAAGTCAGGAGATGGGTAACTAATGTATGGTAGGGGATGATCTTTATCCCATTGTTGATAATCTGGGTTTTTTCAAATAAATAGAATAAGGTGTAAAATCCATCTCTTGGAATTTATTGCCAAAATTGTTCAGTTTGAATTTGGTTTATCTGGATATTCTTTTGGGGGATATATATTATTGGGGCAAAAACATATGCACTATTTTTCAGGATGTATGAAATCCTTGAAAAATCACAATGACATTCAATTCCCTTAAATGGGTGATCCTTAAGCGAAAGGGTCTCTCTGTTCTTTAGAAGTAGAAATAAACTTTAGAAGATATTGAGCTAACATTGTGCAGTTGCTTTTTAAAATCTACTTCACGGAAGAGATAACTTACCATATCCTGAGAGAACATTCTTTTCTTGAAATTGGTGTAGTCATTATAAAGTTCTTTCACAGGTAAAACAAAAATGTGCTTCCTTCTAACTTTCTTTTACCTCCTTTCCAGAGGATCAAAGAGCAAGCCTCCTACTTTCTTTTTGATCTGGGTAATTGCCAGTGTATGCGTCATTTTAAAATGTGTTTAACGTGGCACTCAGATTGCATCTAGTATTGTAGGTGTGGTCTGACCAAGTGAGAATGCAACCAGGCATTCTGCCTTTCGTTTATCTCTACGCTATGTTCCTATTAACCCAGAATAAATCAGACTCAGGTAATCTTGATAACAATATTATACTGTAAAGTTTCCCATGATTGTATACTCTGGCCAATGCAAACCCAATCCCCTGACCAGTTACTCCAAATTATGTAATTCCTCTTTTGGAAAGTAAATGTAGCACTTCTTATAAAATTGATTAAATGTTACCTTGTATTAGACAATCGAAAATATTTTAATAAATTTGGTGGCTTCAGTGCATAGTAGAGTATCTAGTACATATGGGGTGCTCAATAGATATATTTTTTTTAATAAATACTGCTGGATTAGATACCTTTGAATTTTCCTTTAATATGTAATTTATTAGTGCTATTTTAATGGGGCATTTATTGCAGATTTTATAGGTACAATTGCAGGCTCCATTCAATTCACTGATATAAATATCACACTAGACAAGGTCAAGGATAGGGCTTGATGACAATCCATCAGGGACTCCTGAGGATTTCAATTAAATTCCACGAGCATTTTTCAGTGCTAAATATGGGGCGGGACTGTGTAGGCCTTAACAATATGTTGCCTCCAAAAAATATTCAGGCCAGTTTGACATAACTCTATTAATCAACACTCATTGAGTACAGTGATTCAGCTAGCTGTTAATTCATCTATCTATACCATCATTTATATCTTATTTCTTCTTATAAAGCTATTTGAGATAATTTGATGCATCAAGATAAACTATGCTTTCAGCATTTATATAATATGCCAACCTGAAAATGTTATAAAAAAAAGATACTAAATTTGATTCTAATGATTCAGTCCTGATAAAAACACAAGGGACTGTATTGTTTGGCATTAAAAAGGCCTGTGTTTTATCAGCTACTTCAACCATTATCCTAGTGATCTTGGACAAGTTACTTAAAATTTCTTTATTTTTTTTTATGTTTGTTTATTTTGAGAGAGAGAGAGAGAGAGAGAGAGAGAGCGAGCACGAGCAGGGGAGGGCAGAGAGAAAGGGAGACCCAGAATCAGAAGCAGGCTCCAGGCCCTGAACTGTCAGCACAGAGCTCGACATGGGGATTGAACCCACAGACCGTGAGATCATGACTTGAGCTGAAATCGGACGCTTAACCGACTGAGCCACCCAGGGGCCCTGAGTTACTTAAAATTTCTAACCTGCATTCTTGTTTTGCTCATATAACCTAGATACTAGCATAACAAACCTTAGAGAATTGTTTGGTGGGCGAAATAAGATAATCAACTATCTCAGATCCATTTCCTTGGGAAATAGATTCTGACGCTCTGATATTTGCATGCAAGGGGTTAATTGGAGAAACTTCTGGGAATCAACACCTTCAGGAGACTGAAGGATTGGTTAGGGAGAAATGTGGATTCCTCTGTGGTTGCAGCAGAAGAGTCAGATGCTTCCACAGGGAGGTCAAGAGGTGGAATGTCTGCAGATGTCTCCATCAAAGCAGGGTGGGGGGCGTCTTTGTACTACTGCCTGGACCAGTCTTTGGACGTGAATAACCTCTCAGGAAGGAGGCCTAACCTTGGGTGGGCAGCTTCCTTTGACACAGGGCAATACATCCATGAGCTGTCAACAGTCAACATTGCTGCTACCAGAGACTACACTATATGTACCAAGGTAATTATTGCAATTAACTGAATAATGTGCATTAGCTATTCTTTGTATTGTAATTATGCCTTAATTTCTTTTTTAGTGTTTATTTATTTTGAGAGAGAGAGAGAGAGAGAGAGAGAGAGAGAGAGAAAGAGAGTGCAAGCATGGAAGGGGCAGAGAAAGAATCCCAAGCAGGCCCCACTGTTAGCTCAGAGCCTGATACAGGGCTTGATCTCATGACCATGAGATCATGACCTGAGCTGAGATTGAGTCAGAAGCTTAATGGACTGAGGCGCCCAGGTGCCCCTTATTCCTTTATTTCCTAATTCCTTTATCTATTTACTTATTTAGATCTTCCATTCTGGATTTTTTTTTGATCTTTTATTCAGAATTTTTTTCATGTATTCCATTAATTTCATCAGTTTTCACTTCTCTGAGAAACTCAAGTTACCTTTAAAAAATTTATTGATTTATAATTGACCTATGATAAACCACAAATGTTTGAAGAATACCTATTGACATTTTCACACACACACAAACATACACATCCACCTGTGAAACTATCACTATAATCAAAGAGCGAACATCTCCACCATTTTCAAAAAGATTCTTTATGCCCATTTGTAAATGATCTTTTCCTGCCCCTGATCCCCCAGTAGAACGGATCTGTGTTCTGTCACTATAGATTAGTTTTCTCATTCTAAAATTTTATATAAATAAATTCATCTGGTACGTACTTTTTTTTTTTTTTGGATCTGGCTTGTTTTACTCAGCGTAATTATTTTGAGATTCATTGATGTTACAGTGTTCACCAACAGTTCATTTCTTTTTATTGCTGAATGGTGTTCCATTGTATGGATATACCAGAATAAGTGTATCCCGTCACCTTTCTGTAGACATTTAGGTTGTTTCAAGTATTTGGCTATTATAAATAAAGCTGCTATGAACATCCAGGTGTAAGCTTTCTACGGATGCATGCTCTTTTTTAAAACAATTATTTTAGAGTGGCGAGGGGCAGAGAGAGAGAATCCCAAGCATGCTTTGTGCCATCAGCGCAGAGCCTGAAGTGGGACTTGATCCCACCAACTGGAGACCACAACTTGAGCCGAAATCAAGAGTAGGAAGCTTAACCAACTGCATCACCCAGACGCCCCTTGATCCGTGCTCTTATGTCTCTTGGGACAATATCTAGGAATGGAACTGTTTGGTCAGATATGTGATTTGCAAATACAGTAAACCCATGGCTTGGGAGCATAAGTCATTCCGGAAACATGCTTGCAATCCAAAACACTTGTCTACCAAAGCGAATTTCAAGAACTGTTGGCTCATTCGTGATCATGTGACGTTTGGCATCACGTACTATTCGTATTGCAAAACACGGCCTGTTTATCAAGTTATAATTTATTAGGAATATTTGCTTCTCTTGTGGAACACTCGCAGAACAAGTTACTCGTGGTCCAAGGTTTTACTATATTTTCTCCAAGTCTGCGGTTTATTTTTTCATTCCATTAACAATGTCTCTTGAAAAGTAGAAATTCTTAAGAGAATTCATCGTTGATGAATTCTTATTTATCAGCTTTTGTGGATAATACTTTTGTTGTTGTATCTAAGAAAATTTTTTGCCTAGCCCAAGGTCACAAAGATTTTCCAATATGTTTTGACTAGATGTTTTAAGGTTTTAGGTTTTACAGTTAGGTATGATCAATTCTGAATTAATTTTTTCGGATGGCATAAAGTATGGATCAAAGTTCATTTTTTTGCCTGTAGATATCCAATTACTCCAGCCCCACTGATTAAAAAGACCATGGTTTTTTGACAGAATTTGCCACTTCCCTTTTGTCAAAAATCAGGTCATTGAATATGTTTAGGTCCACTTATAGGTGGTTCAGTTACACTGGTTGAATGTTTTTCTACGAAGTCAAATGGCCATGCATTATTCAGGTTACATTTTTCTTCTTGAGTGGGAATTTGGTAGTGAATACCTTTTGAGAAATTTTTCACTTCATTTAGGTTGTCAATTACCAGCATAAAATTGTTCAAAATTGTCATTTAATTTCCTTTCCTATATATACAGTCTGTGGTAGTGGCACCTTTCTCATTTTTGTTATTAATAATTGCATCTTCTAGCTTCTTTGTCCAGATCATGGTTACTCTAAGTTTATCTACTCTATTGACTATCCCAACACATAAGCTTTTGTTTTACCAGTTCACTTCATCATTTTTCTGTTTTCTATTTCATTGTTTTCTGCTCTGATCTTTATTTTATTTCTTGGATTTTCTTTGAGATAAATTGGTTTTCTAGCCTCTTCAAATGGAAATCAAGGTAATTGATTTGAGACCTTCTTTCTTTTCCAATATAGGCATTTTGTGTTTTAAATTCCTTTTCTTTTCCATGTTGTTCCCTTTCTTTCTTTCTTTTTCTTTCTTTCTTTCTTTCTTTCTTTCTTTCTTTCTTTCTTTCTTTCTTTCTTTCTCTTTTGTTCGTTCGTTCTTTCTTTATTTCTTCCTTTCATTTTTTTTTTTTTTTGAGAGAAAGAGAGAGATTAAGAGTGCAACTGGGGAAAAGCAGAGAGAGAGGAAAGAATCCCAAACAGGTCGCATGTTTAGTAAAAGCCTGACACAGGCCTGGGTTCCATGACTAACCATGAGATCACGACCTGAGCCGAAATCAAGAGCCAGACGCTTAACCAACTAAGCCATCCAGGTGCCCCTTAAGTTTTATTAAATTCCAGTTAGTTAACATACAGTGTAATATTAGTTTCAAGTGTACAATATAGTGATTCAACACTCCCATACACCGGGTGCTCATCACAATAAGCGTGCATCCTAGTCCCCATCACCTGTTAACTCATTCCCCCCACCCCCACCCACCTCCCATCTGGTGACCATCAATGTATTCTCGGTACTGTTGTTCTGCCCCCCACGTTTGATTATGTTGCCTTTTCATTTTCATTCAGTTCAAAGTGTTTCCTAATTTCTTTTTGGATTTCTTCTGAAATCTGTAAGTTTAGAGGAACGTTTTCCGAATATGTGGAATTGTTCAGATATCTTTCTGTTATTAAATTTTAATTAAATTCCATTGGAGTCAGAGAACATATTTGTACAATTTAAGTTCTTAAAAAAATCAATAAGTCTTGTTAGTGGCCGAGAAAATCATCTATTTTGTTAAGTATTCCATAGACTTTCCGACAGAAAAGATTGCATATTCTGGTGCTGTTGACTATTTCATAAATAGCAATTAGATCAAGTTGATCAATATTCAATACTATTGAGTATGGTTTATTCTGTCCAATGTGTTATTAATTTTTTATTAATTTTCTGTCCAATGTTTTATCATGTTTTGAGATTTAAATCTCCAATTATAATTGTAGATTCTTCCATTTCTCCTTCCAGTTTTATCAGGCTTTGCAATTCTATTATTAGATGCATAAATATTTGTAGTTATTATGTTCTCTTAAAGTATTGATTCATTTATAATTATGAAGTGATACTCTTTATTTCTGTTAATGTTCTTTTTTCTTAAGTAAACTTATCTGATATTAATACAATCACTCAGGCTTTCTTTTTATTGTTGATAGCATAATATGTCCTTTTACATTTTATTTCCTTTACCCTATTTATGTCTTTATATTTTATATGTAATTCTTTAGGCAGCATCTAGTTTATTTTTGCTTTTTACTCCAGTCTGATGATAACCTGCTTTTTAAAAGTATATTTGAATTATTTACATTTAATATGAATATTAATATGGTTGGTTTTAAATGTAACATCTTGCTATTTTTTTTTTTTAATTTTTTTTAACGTTTATTTATTTTTGAGACAGAGAGAGACAGAGCATGAATGGGGGAGGGTCAGAGAGAGAGGGAGACACAGAATCGGAAGCAGGCTCCAGGCTCTGAGCCATCAGCCCAGAGCCCGACGCGGGGCTCGAACTCACATACCGCGAGATCCTGACCTGAGCCAAAGTCGGACGCTTAACCGACTGAGCCACCCAGGCGCCCCACATCTTGCTATTTGTTCCCCATTTGTCCCATCTGGTTATTCCCTTTGTTCTCCTTTCCTGCCTCCTTTGGCATTAATTATTTTTCTTATGGTTCCATTTCATTTTCTTTGGTGTCTCATTAGCTACAACCATTTGTTGTGTTATGTTAATAGCTGTTTTAAAATTTATAGTATATGTCTTTAAATTGTCAAGTGACAATTATACCACTTGACGTACAGCATGTGAAGTTTATCATAGTGTATGTCTATTTCCCTTCTTGTCTTTTGTCTTGTCTTACACTTTCAATGTGTAACTGACATTTCATTGTTACTATTTTCACTTGAAGCAGTCACTTACCTTTTAAAGATCTTTAAGTAATATGAAAAATAGTTTAAAATATTTACACAGGTTGTTACTCTTTCCACTACCCTTTCTTCCATTGTGTAGCTCCATGTTTGTATCCGTTGTTATTTTTCTTTCCATTGTGTAAAGGAATTCCTTCCCTGTTTCTTATAGTGAAGGTCAACTGCCAATTATTCTTTTTGGCTGAATTTTTATGTCTGAGTCAAATTTTATTTTGCCTTCATTTTGGGAAGGTATTTTTTTTTGGCTATAGAATTATATGGTGAAAGGTTTCTTTTCCCTCTCGGCATTCTGTCTTCTGTTCTTGTGTGGCTTATAAGAAGTCCTCTTTCATTCTTATTTTTGTTCCTCTCCACACAGTGTCTTTTTTATTTAAATATTTGTAAAGTTTTCTCTTTGTCGACCGATTTTCAGCAATTGATTATGATGGGTCATGGTGTCCCCTCCTCCTCCTCCCCCTCCTCCTACCTCTCATTCTTCTTCTTTGACATTCATTGTATTTCTTGTTTGTAGGTTTAGAGTAGTCATCATGTTTCAAAAAATTGGGGGCATTATTTCCTCAAATATTTTTTCCTCTTCTCCCCTCTCTTTTGGGGATTCAAATTAGATGTATGCTAGGCACCTTGATTTTTCAGCAATGATCACTGAAAATGTGGGTTTTTTCCCCCCTCTCTGTTTCATTTTGAGTAATTCTATTGCTAGGTGTTCAAGTTCACTGAGAAATTGTTCTGCAATGGCTCATCTGTTGTCTATTGCAATTGCCATGTTTTTAATCTTGATTTTGGTCTTTCTTATACCTTTTCTGTCTCCACCTATAATGCTTAATATGCCCTTCAGCTTCTTGAACATATAGATAACGGTTATAATGGTCTACTAATTGCATGATCTCCTCCAGGGTTGTTTTGATCGATTGATTTTTCTCCCCATTGTCATCCGTATTTTTCTGCTTTTTTGCATGGCTGATAAATTTTTACCGAATGCAAGACATTGAGGCTTTTCTATTCTTGGGCTCTGGAGTTTTTTCATTCCTTTCAATATTCTTCCACTGTGGTCTGAGATTTAGTTAACTTATGTAAAAACAGGCTGTTCCTTTCTGGCTTGGTTTTAAGCTTTGTTAGATGGTAGCAGGGAAGTGTTTGTCTTGGGCTATGTTTCTTTTTTTAATTTTTAATTAATTTATTTATTTTGAGAAAGAGAGAGAGAGAGAGAGAGCGAGCCGGTGTGCACACAGCAGGAGAGGGACCAAGAGAGAGTGAGAGAGAGAGAATACCAATCAGGTGCCGGCTGTCGGCACAGAGCCCATGGTGGGTCTCCATCCCACAAACTGTGAAATCATGACCCGACCCCAAATCAAGAGTCGGCCATTTAACCCACTGAGCCAGCCAGGTGCCCCTTAGACTGTTCCTACCTTACTGAAGTAGAATTTTTCTGGGTACTCTCTTCGATGCCCTGTCAAAGATAAGAGTTTTCATTTAGGTTATTGTGAAGAGAAATTCTTCTTGGTCTGTGCAAAGTCTCAGAATTGTTCCCTTTCAGCTTGCTGGTTGGTACTTTCCAGACTTTGTGTAGTTTCCTCACACTCATTCACTGATGAATTCCAGGCAGGAATACTACCAGGCTTCACCTGCATTCCTTTCCTTGCAAGATGGCCATGAGCTCTCTCAGATAACAAGCATTTGCTGTCCTAGAGTTTATCTCAGGCCTGTCTCCACCTCTCGTTGATCGCTTTCCTTCATTGCCTGATGTCCTTTCCAGGAACTATTTGACATATTTTTGTAGTTCTTTAGGTGCAAAAATAAAGTAGGAAGATAACTCTAGTTCCTATTACTCTATTGGCCTGAGGTTGAATCAGCAGTGTCTTTGTCTTTCTTTTTTTCTTAGTTAATAGACTTTTTATTTTTATTATTTAAAAAAAATTTTTTTTAATGTTTACTTATTTTTGATAGAGAGAGACAGAGCATGAGCAGGGGAGGGGCAGAGAGAGAGGGAGACACAGAATCCAAAGCAGGCTCCAGGCTCTGAGCTGTCAGCACAGAGCCTGACGCAGGGCTCGAACTCACAGACTGCGAAATCATGACCTGAGACGAAGTCAGACGCTCAACCGACAGCCACCCAGGCGCCCCAAGACTTTTTATTTTTAGAGCAGTTTTAGGTTTAAAGAAAAATTGAACATAAAGTACAGGCAGTTCCCATATACCTTCACACAGATTTCATTCTTCTTCTTCTTCTCCTCCTCCTCCTCCTCCTTCTTCTTCTTAAAATCTTGCATTAATGTGGTATATTTGTTACAATTGATGAATCAATATTGGTGCATTATTATTCACTAAATTCCATATTTTATCTCAGGGTTCACTCTTGTGTTCTACAGTTTTATGGATTTTGAAAAATGCATGTCATATAATTACCATTACATTATCATACAGAATAGTTTCACTGCCACCAAAAGTCCCCTGTGCCTTTTCTGCATATTCTATGCATTCTCCCTCACTTCCTCAAACTTCGGTCAACCTCTGATCTTTTACTGCCTCTGTAGTTTTGCCTTTTCCACAATGTCATAGAGATGGAATGACACAATATATAGCCTTTTCAGATTGGCCTCTTTCACTTAATAATATACATTTAAGGTGCCTCTGTCTTGAATGACTTGATAGCTCGTTTTTTTTTTTTTTTTTTTGCCGAATAATATTCCACTGTATGGATGTACCACACTTTATCTATGGATCTGTTGAAAAACATCTTTTTTGCTTTGGCAATTATGGATAAAGCTGCTATAAGCTTTTAGGTGGACATAAGTTTTCAACTCATTTGGGTAAATACTAAGGAATGCATTTGTTAATTCGTTTTTTGTTTTTCGTTTTTTGTTTTGCCGAATAATATTCCACTGTATGGATGTACCACACTTTATCTATGGATCTGTTGAAAAACATCTTTTTTGCTTTGGCAATTATGGATAAAGCTGCTATAAGCTTTTAGGTGGACATAAGTTTTCAACTCATTTGGGTAAATACTAAGGAATGCATTTGTTAATTCTTATGGTAAGGCTACACATAGTTTTGTAAGAAACAGTAACTCGGCCTTCCAAAATGACTACCATTACACAATCTCATGAGCAGTAAATGAGAGCTCCTGTTGCTTTCTATCCTCACCCACATTTGTAATTGTTACTGTTTTAGATATTAAACCATTCTAATATGTGCATAGTCATATCACATTGTTGTTTTACCGTGCAGTTCTCTAATATATGATGTTGAACATCGTTTCATATGCTTATTTGCCATCCGTTTTTTTGTTTGTTCTGTTTTTGTTTTGAGAGAGAGAGAGAGAGAGAGAGAGTGCATGCACAATTGGGGAAGGGGCAGAGGGAGAGAGTGAGAGAATCTTAAGCAGGCTCCACTCCAAGCGCTAAGCCTGACTCCGGCCTTGATCTCCTGACCATGAGATCGCGACCTGAGCCGAAATCAAGAGTTGAATGCTTAACTGACTGAGCCACCCAGGTTGCCTCTTTCTATTTGTTGCCTTTAGTGATATGTTTCTTCAGATACTTCACCCATTTTTTATTTGGGTTTTTTGATTTCGTAGTATTAAGTTTGAAGACTTCTCTTTTGAAAATACCAAATTATTAGGCATGGGTTTTTCCAGTATTTTCTCCCAGTCTGTAGCATATATTTTTTCATTCTCTTCACAGTGTCTTACACCAGTTTATAATTTTAACTAAGTGCAATTTATTCTTTTTTCATGAATCATGCTTTTAGTGTTGTGTCTTATGTTTTTAAATGTTTAATTTTTAGAGAGAGAGAGAGAGAGGGAGGGAGAATGAGCTGGGGAGGGGCAGAGAGAGAGGGAGACACAGAATCTGCAGCAGGCTCTAGGCTCTAAGCTCCAAGCTGTCAGGACAGAACCCAACGTGGGGCTCAAACCCACAAACTATGAGGTCGTGACCTGAGCTGAAGTCAGCTGTTTAACCAACTGAGCCACCCAGGTGCCCCTAGTGTTTTATCTTAAATGTAATCTCAAACCGATGGTCACCTAGATTTTCTCCTATGTTACCTTCTAGGAATTTACATTTTTTTGCACATTACATTTAGATCCATGATCCATTTTGAGTTAAAATTTTTTGAAAGGTATAAGGTCTGTGTCCAGGTTCGTTTTTTGTATGGGGATATTGTGTCAGCTATATGGGGCCTTTTGTATATCCATAAACACTTTAAAATCAGTTTGTTGATATCTCCAAAATAATAGCTGGTATTTTGATTGGGATAGCATTGAATCTATAGGTCAAGTTGTAAAGAAATCCTATCCACAAACATAAAATATGTCTCCATTTATTTAGCTCTTTAATTTCTTTCATCAGAGTTTTCTAGTTTTCGTCATATAGATGGCGCACATATTTTCTTAGATTTATACCTAACATACTTCATTTTTTAGGACTAATATGAGTGATGTTGTATTTTAAATCTTAAATTCCAATTATTCACAGCTAGTATATAAGAATTGACATTTATATATTAACCTTGTATCCTACAACCTCACTATATTCATCTATTGGTTTTTAATGGCATTGTTGTTGATTCCATCAAATTTCTACAAAGACAATTATGTCATCTGTGAAAATGTCAAAATTTTTTCTTATCTTGCAGTCTGTATTATTTTTATTTGTATATCTTTGATTTATTCCATTGGCTAGGACCTTTAGTACAACAGTAAAGAGAAGTTCCTTGCCTTTTCATCTGACCTTAGAAAGAATGCATTCAATATTTCACTGCTAAATATTATGTTTGTTCTATCATTTTTGTAGATACTCATTGTCATATTGAAGAAGATCCGTTCTTTTCTGTTTATTGTATTTTTTAAAGTTAAGTGTACCATTGAATTCTATCAAAAGATCTTTCTACATTCAAATAATATAGTATTTTTTTATCTTGTTAATATGGCAAATTACATTGGCTGATTTTTTCAAATATTAATGAAACTTTACATGCCTAGGGGAAAATACCATTTATTTGTGACATACTATATGTTTTATATTGTCAGATTCTATTTGTTAATATTTGGTACAATAACTGCATCTAAGTTCATGAGGGATATTGGTCTGGAATTTTTCCTTCTTCTAATGTCTTTGGTTTTGCTAACATAATGTTAATCTCATTAAATGATTTGAAGCATATTTCCTCCAATTCAAGTTTTTAGAAAAGCTTGTGTAAAAATTGGGATTGTTCCTTTCTTTAACATTTGGCAGATGTTACCAATGAAGGCATGTGGGCTTAAGGTTTGTTTTTCTTATTGAGATATAATTGACATATAACATTGTATTAGTTTTAGGTATACAACAGAGTGATCTGGCATACGTATATATTGCAAAATGATTCCCACAGTAAGTTTAGTTAAAATTCATCGCCACACGTACGTTTTTTTTCTTGTGATGAAAACTTTTAAGATCTACTCTCTTAACAACTTTCAAATGCACAGTATAGTATTGTTAACTATAGTCGCCATGATGTACTTTATATCTCTAGGACTTAGTTGTCTTATAATTGAAAGTTTGTACCTTTCGGCCACCTTCACCCATCTCACTGACCTTTCAGCCCCTGCCTCTGGCAACCACCTGTGTCTTTATATTTAAAACAGATTTCCTGTAGAGAGCACAGCTACATTTTAGGCCAGATTTGTGTAGGGTGCTCTTCTCTGCATCATAGGATGTTTGCAGCATTCTTGGCCTGTACAGACTAGATACCAATACCTGAGTCCCACTCCTGCCCCCCATGTGACAACTAAATGCATCTCCAAACATTGTGAAATGTTGGCAGGGAGGCAAAATAATTCCCGATTGAGAATCACTGGTTTACGCCTTGTAACTTTTTTTGCCATCGTTGGCAAATTCGATGTTTAAATCTACCATTTTATTCTTTTCTTTTTGTTTCACTTGCGTTTCTTCCCTTGCCTGGCCTTCTTTTAAACTGAGTAATTTTTAGAATTCCATTTTAACTGCTGTAATAATTTATTAATTATACCCATTTATATGATTTTTAGTGGTTTCTCTAAGATACACTGAATACATCTTTAATGTAACACAGTCTACCTTCAAATAATATTATAACTACTCAAAATGTAGTACAAAAGCTTTACAGCCATGCATTTTCTTTTCCCCATTCTTGGCTCTTGTTGTTACCCAAAGATTGTTCTCTTGCTTCTTTTTGCCTCAATAGATTCCTCATATGCTTGCGTTGATCAGCACCTAGCTGAAGATTTGAAAGGAAATACATATTGATCGGGTTATTTTGGCTTCTCTAAAGATCAAACTCTGTCTCCTCCCCTCAGGGAGATTTCTAGAATCTGCTTGGGTTCTCCTTCTCACACTGTAGGAGACAGAGTGATGGCATGATGATAGTTTTATCCATGGAAATCCTGGCATCTCTCCCATTTTCCAACTTGCTTTTCGGGATTACTCACAGTTACTTTATTTTTTTAATTAAAATTTTTTTTAATGTTTTGTTTATTTTTGAGACAGAGCGTGAGTGGGCGGAGGGGCAGAGAGAGAGAAAGGGAGACAGAGAATGAGAAGCGAGAGATCATGACCAGGGCCAAAGTTGGACGCTTAATCAACTGAACCACCCAGGTGCCCCTACTTTGTGTTTGTAAGTGTTACCAGACGCGTGATGATATCTTTCTGTCTCTCTGTGATCTACATCGTAATAAACTTGAGGCTTTATCCTGTGACCTAAAGAAATCCTAAGACGTCCTCAATATTTCTGAGGGTTCTGGAAAGTACGTGGATTTGCAAGATCAGCTCTGGCTCTTGCCTCTTCTCCACGTTCACTTTCTTCGCTCCATATGATGACAACAGTGCGTAGCAATTCAAACCGTCCCTGTTGACACACACCCACACCCCTACCCCTTACCCCCAACTCCCTCTCCACGTTTCACCCTGTGCACCGTTTTTTAGTTTTGTAGACTGATAATCTGTGGGACATTAACAAGTTATGTATTAACCATCCTTCCTCTCAAAAGATTTTTGGGCAATTTTGATAACAGGGAGAATTGTCATTGTCCTCTCACTCCAAGAAAATTCTAGCTTTTCACGGTCTTACTAGAATCTCTTTCTCCTTTTTTCTGTCCTGTTGCCTTCTCCCTGTGATTGCCCCTCAAATTTGAAATCTATCTCCCGTTATTACCCAGAGCCATTGAATTATGTCCTGGCCCTCCTTTCAAGCTTGAACACCCTGAAGTATCTGTTTCAGTCCCCAGGCTAGATAGTCACCTCCATTGCATGGGGGAGAACCCCAAATCTAACAACCTTAGTTAAGAAGGGGGTATATTTTCCTTATGGAAGCAACCTTGGGAAGAACAGGGATATCCCAGGGGTAACTAGAAACAGAGATTTGAGCTCCTCAGAATTTCCCCCGAATCTCCTTTCTGATCTCCTTGTATGGTGACTGAATTTCCTCACGCTGATTTCCTCCAAGATGCTGCATCCGGACTGTATCATTTCCCAGGCATGGCCTCCAGTTCACCACAGTTCCTAATCTTTGCTGCATATTAGAATCACTTCGGGAGCTTTAAAAAATTCAAATGCCAGGTCACACCCCATACCAATTAAATAAGGACGACTGGGGGTGGGAGCCAGGCATAAATGTCTTATTTAGGGAAAAAACAAGAGCCTAAGCCTTTTATAATACTGCCCATGTATGTGTGTATAACTTGTCTCCAAATCTAATTCAGAGAAACATTTAATGCCTAGGCTGGAATTAGGGGTTCCATGAGCAAGTCTATAAGAATACTTAGTATGAGAATTCATTTGCCCATCAGGGGCATTCATGCTTTACCCAAAGAACTTGGAGCCCCGAGTCCTTAAAAAATTTCTGCTCCTTAAATTAGCCGTCAATAGCAAATATACATTTGCTCCCACTGGAAGGCCTACATGGTGCTTACATTCTTTTCTTTTTTCTTTTTTTTTTTTTTTTAACCTAAATTTCTAAAACATTTCGATCTGTTCAGTCTGGTTTGGGAATGCTACAGAAATGAGTAGAAAAGTGGATGTATATGGTTCACATACAGAATTTTGTAATCTCTGTATAATGTTCCTATAAGCTTCTAGCTATTCCAATTATAAGGAGCCTGTGGTTTTTCTTAACTACAATGTGGTTATCTATCTCTGGAATGTTTTGATACTTTTGTGACAAAACAGGAATTTATCTGATATATGTGAGCCTCCTGCACTTCTCAGACCAAGTTTGAAAAATGTACATTCATGCAGGGAACCCTTGACTTATTGAAGGTGTGTTATTCCTTCTCAAGCCTTGTAAATTGAATGTTTCAGAAGACACACATAGTTGCCTATAAGAGGTAAAGCATTTTCTTGGGTTTACGACTATTTTGTAATCTTAGTGGCAGATATTTTAGTATTTACTAAGGATCTATTTTGAAATGGCTTCCAGCTTTTCGAGTTCACTCCACCCAACTCAAAGCGATTTTCTTCTCTATCCTTATTACACTTCACCCGGATCTGATTTACTTTGTAAAACAGCAGAGATTTCTAAGGGTGGCATTGGTGCTGCCTTGGCCCAATGAAATAAATCTCCAGACTTGTTCCATTTATTGTGCTCTGTTGTTTATTGAATTAACTCCCATGAAGAACAGTCATGATACTTTGGAAGAAAAGTTTTGGCAATAAAATTTGCCTTTATGAAATGCAAGCAGTTTTTTGAAAAGCCCCATTGAACCTATGTTGAGCCAATGAACACTGAAATCACTTCATGTATTTATCCGTTCATCAAATATTTTTTAACTGCAATACAGTTACTGAACTGCCTGGCTACTATGTTTGTTAAGACACAGAAGTCTTCTCAGAGATTTTGGGGGCATAGGACAGGTCTGTGGGGGGTACAGGCAAGCCCTGGTGTAGATTCTAATAATTTTTATTATTCTAATAATTTATCTCCCTGGGGAGAATTTATCTGGTATTTCCTCTGCCCACTAGTTCTTCCGCATCTCCCTCCCCTCAATACCACTAAAACAACTGTCGCCTCGGCAATGAGCAAAATCACCCTACCTTTCTGGTGCTAACTGATCTGCTTGTTGAAATGTTCACGATAGAACCCCTCTTTAATCCTTGGACCCCAGCCCCTGATACTGTGATCTAGTCGGTGGGGCTTGGTTATCAGGTTGTTTTTTCAAAAGCTCCCAGGCGATTGCAGAGTTAGGCTAAGCTAAAACCTCTAGGGAGATTGCCAAGGGTGATTGAGACACTGCGGCAGAACTGGACAAGTTTCCAGGGAGACAATTGATTTCTATTGCACCTGTTGCCCTGTGGGTTGCATACGGCTCTGGATTCAAACATGAGTATTTATTTTTGTACCTTTGCTTTTTGTTACCCGTAGTTCAGAACATCTTGCTTGGCCTCAAACAATCTCAGTTCAAATTCTGTGTATGCCATCTATTGTTACGGGGACCCTGGATACATTCGCCTAAACCTCCTGAAACTCCATTAACTGATGGGTAAAGTGGGAAGAATGGAATTGTGTCTCAGAGTTCTTGTGCTGTTTAAATGAGTGAGATCAGTATATCAAATCCTCAGCAACCTCCATAACAGAGAAAACACTCTAATGGTGGCCTCTGCTGTCACATAGTAGCAGACAATATTTACCCGGCACGTGTGACTTCAGGTTCCTCTAAGGCAAAATTGGGACAAAAAATGAGTCTTTTCAAATTTGACAAGATGTTCAAATATTGTTGTGACTCCTAAAAAGCATTAAATGTGAAATATTCTATAGGTCACCAATTTCCAGCTTCATTAAGCTCTGAAAAATAAGAATTTTGAAGTGAAGGCTCTCCGCAAACATAAATCCAAAACACTTCAATGCTTTCTCCTGTGCACAAATGGCAGAAATCTGAAATCGTCTGCCAAGATGATTAACGGTGAGAGATCTGATCTCTGAAGTCATCAAAAATAATCAAGGCCAAATTTCATCTAGTGGAGAGTGCCGGGGTCCGTTTACTTCCAAGTGCTCCAGATTAAGATAAACGCACAGGGTCCTTGGAAGCATGTATTCTACAAAGGCAGTGCCAAGATGTACCGTACAATTTGCAGTGAGCCTGGGCTCAAGAATCTCTCCCAGCTGCTGTTCAAACATGGCCGCCACTGCAAATTTAAGTCACGGGCAGAATTATTTAGAGATTTGTATGTGTCTCCTGTAATTCAAATCCATTGCTGGCATTTATGACTATTTATGTGTTTATCAAATTGTGCTGTAATCCAGATTTATGCAAGAGGTGAATTACAGATAATTTTTCACTTTATAAAAACGTTCTACCATATAAAATGCCATCCACTACAGATTACCTTAAGTAATGAGAGATAATAAGAGTGTAGAAGGGAATAAACATTGGAATCAGACAGACTTGATGTGAATCCAAACTGTATCACTTACTAGCGAATTATTTAATTTCTCCGAATCTCAGTGTTTCCAGTGACCAAAGGGAGCTTTTAATTACTATTTCAGAAATGTTTTGAAAAAATCCTTCACCAAGTTACTTTTGTAGAGTGCCCAGCATGATTTCAAGCATGTAGTCAATTTCAACATAGATTGGTTTCCATCTCTCTTTTGCCCTTCTTTCTTTGTTTGGTCCATATGCAGTGCAACATTCCCCATCCCTCTTCTTTTTTATTTCAAAGCTCATTTGGAAATAATTCTGGTACATAATATTTTAGGAAAGAGGGTTAATCCATGCGAACAGTGATAAATATTGTTGCCAGTAATAACTGCTGCTGAAAGTCCCTCATGGTGTGCTGAGGAAACAGTGGAAGGAAAAGTAAAGAAAACTGAGAACGGCCTGTTCAACTGTGTAGGTTTTCCATAGGGTCTGATTTTTGTAGATTCTAATTTGATCTGATACCCATTAGTCCTTGTATGCACAGGGCAATTGTCTGGGACATTAATATCTTGGAGGGAGGTTTCTTTTAATGTTTATTTATTTTTGAGAGGCAGAGCATGAGCAGGAGAGGGGCAAAAAAACCAGGAAGACGCAGAGTCTGAAGCAGGCTCCAGGCTCTGAGCTGTCAGCACAGAGCCCAATGCGGGGCTCAAACTCATGAACTAAGATCATGACCTGGGCAGAAGTTGGATGTTTAGCCAAGTGAGCCACCCAGATGCCCCTCTGGGAGGAGTGTTCTAGGCACCAGTGAATCATATGCAAATATTGAGTTCCTCGGTCTAAGTGATCTGGGAGTGGGAGGTGCCGGGGTGTGAGAGCTCCAAAATCAAGAGAGGTAATAGAAGGAGAAGGTGAGACCATATTGGGAGCTTCCTAACAACTTTGCCAAAGGCTGATTTCCGCCATATGTGCATGACTCTGTTACTGACAAAGTCATTTTCTGTAAATAGTGCCCATACAACCTCCTAATTTTCTACAAGAATGGGCTATTGTTAGGTAGCAGGAACCCTTCCATAAGGAGGAAGGTAGATAGCATGGAAACTGCACGTGGCCATTGTGATCAAGCCAAAGAGCTGAGTGGTCTTCCCAAAGCATAAAATAATTCAGGATTAGAGCAATTATCAAAGACAGATTTAGCTTATCCACAGCTTCACAAAGAACCAAGCTTTTGGGCCAGGAGCCAAAGGAATTTCAGATAAAGTTTGGGCTGTTGGTCCATAGGCATAGGATATTTGAAATGGGTTTATATGTGTGACATACTAGGTAGGAAATATATATAAAATTTCAAAAGATGTATAATTTCTAAAATTTGTAGGCATTATCTAAAGTGAATTACATACCTGGGTCACCACTGTGCTAGTGAAACATTGGGCCTTCGAACCGTTCGTTAATTTGTCTGCTCTTGAGCAGTGATCCTACATCTGAGATTTGAGACACAGGATCCCTTTGCACACCTTTTGCCCGCTGTAAGAATGACAATATTAATGAAAATAACAATGATAGAAACTTCACAAACGTTTCTTTTGAGGGCTTCCAGTGTATCAGTCATTCTGCTGATTTGATCCTCACTCATTTCCAACTCACAAAACTCTGTGAGAGCAATATTGTTACAAGTTTAATTTTACAAACAATGGAAAAGAATGCTTAGAGAAATTGAAAATCATTTCTGGCACAATCAGGCTTCAAATTCCAGTCTGTTGATCTGCACAGCCTGAGCTACAACCCCCTATGGTAATCACCTTCTAGAACAAGGGCTGGCAGACTTTCTCTGTAAAGAACTAGAAAATATATTTTAGATTTTTTGAGGCATATGGTTTCTTTTGCAACTACCCAAGGCTGCTGTGATAGCACAAAAGCAGCCATAGACAGTGCCTAAAGGAATTAATATGACTGTGTTCCAATAAAACTTTATTTACAAAAACACATGGTGGGCTGGCTTTGGTCCATAGGCTGTTTGCTGACTACTCTATAGCATCCCTTGTCCCATAAAACCTAACCCAATAAGGTCCGTGTTCTATATCTGCACTGCCAGATATAGTAGCCATTAGCCATGCACAGTTACGGAGCTCTTCAAACGCGGCTAGTATGACTAAGAAACTGAACTTCAAATTTCCATCTCATATTAATTATTTAAATTTCCTTTTAAATAGCCCCATGAGCCTAGGGGCTGCAACATTGGGCAGATTAGATTATAAGTTTTGGCACATACACCAGTTCTAGCCATCATGGCATAGATTAGACATGATTAGCCTGGACTTCTCTTAAAAACATGACTTCAAAGAACAAATAAAATTGTCAGTTATAAAGCATACAGGGCAAATAAAAAATCAGAACAAAATAATTTGTGAGAATTATTATCTCAGCTTCTCTTCTCAAAAACCATTTTTAGATTAATGTAGAAATGGAGTTTTCTCTTCACTTGTTCGGGCATACACAGCTCTTTCATTAAAATTTTCTCTCTTTCTCTCTCTCTCCATCTTTTCTTCCTGGGGATATGTAGAGCCAAGGGATTATCTCCACTCCATTTCCCTTGGCAGTTCAATAGCCTGGGGTTCTGTTCTGAGCCCCAGAAATACCAGCTCTGTGAACTTTGGGCAAGTTATTCCTTTCACTTGTCCTTCTGCCTCCGTCCTAATTTATGTTATATTGTTAATTCATTTCCCACCATTGTAAGCTTTCGCCCTAACCAAATCCACAATGTGGATCTTCTTTGCCATTTCGGCTGCCCATACTTCTTTCAAGGGCAGGTTATTGACATTTATCTTTTTTTCTGGGATACCAAATTCTGACCATATACAAACCAACACTCGGCAATTAGTTATGACAATAATATACAAATGAACACAACTCATTTCCTTCCTATTGTTTAAATTGTTTGCAAAAAGTGACAGATCTGCTAAAATGGATAAAGACATTAGGTCCTGCCATGGACTAAATTTTGTCCCCTCCACGTTCTTATGTTGAGCCCTAATCTGCAGTGTGACGGTATTTGGAGATGGGGTCTTCATGAGGTTATCAGGTTTCCATGAGTCGTGAGAGTGGGGCCCCTGTGATGGGATAGTATCCTTTTAAGAAGAGGAAAATAGAGATCTCTCTGTCTTTTGGCTACACAGTAAGAAGGCCATCATATGCAAGTCAGGAAGAGAGTTGGTACCAGGAATTCAATCTGCTGTCATGGTGATCTTGGTCTACCCAGACTCAAAAGCTGTGAGAAATAAACATCTGCTGTTTAAGATAAGTCTCCAGACCTACACTATTTTGTTACAGCAGCCCCAGCTGACCGAGACAGGCCCTCAAGGGTCTGGCTCTGTTTGAGAGTGCTTACCTCAGCCATATCTCATGCCCAGCCACACCATCACAGAAAAGAACAGGTTACGTCCCTGTTTGAAGAGGTTTGCATATGTGAGATCCTATAAAACTTATCTTTGTATGCACCATGACATCTTGTATATGTCAGGGAAAGTTGCATGCACTTAAAACCAAAATATTCACCAAACTGAGTTCAGTAAAACCGTGGTTTGCGAACATAATTCATTCCGGAAACATGCTTGTAATCCACAGCACTTGTATATCAAAGCAAATTTTCTCATAAGAAATAATGGAAGCTCCAATGATTTGTTCCACAACCCCAAAATATTCATAAAAATGATTACAACACTGTAATATAAAATATGAAGAAAAATAAAGAAATTAACCTGCACTTACCTTTGAAAATCTTCGTGGCTAGTGTGAGGGAGACAAGAGAGAGGAAGGTTATTGTGTAGGATGACTTTCACTATCACTAACAGATGTTAACTACAGTACGGTATTAATAAACTCTTGTCATAGACTGTATTTAATGTAACTGGCAATAAGGCAGCAGAGGAAGGGGTCTGTGTCTACAGTCAGCCTGACCTAGAACAAAGTAAAGCATTCCTAAGCTTAGTCTCATATGGAAAAGTAGAGGACTGTCCATACATGCTTTGAAGCAACAAAAAATGCATTCGTTCCAGTTGTGGGCACCTTAAAACATTCTGAAAAATCACTGATTTCTGCCAAACACTGTGGCCTGAGACCGAGCATCTGAGCATGGGAGAGGATCACCCATAATCCCTCAGAGAGAGAGAGAGAGAGAGAGAGAGAGAGAGGGGGAGGAGAACCATTGGCTCAGTTGTGATCTTGTGACATTCAGCATCACATCATGTACTACTCGTATCGCTCGTTTATCAAGTGAAAATTGATTAGAAATATTTGCTCATCTTGTGGAATGCTCGCAGAACAAGTTACTCGCAATCCAAGGTTTTACTCTACCCATTATGTTAGCTACTAAAAATGTAGCATTGTAATACATATGCATACTGAAATCGTTTGAAGTTAAAAAGAAGAAGTACATTTGAGGCTTTCAAAGTAATATTTCATTGCCCATCAATTTCCCACTACTCAGCATTTGGTCACTGAGATATACATATACTCACCGATTTAATACAGAATTTAAATATAACTATCGATATATAGATACGTATATAGAATATCTATAGAGATTCACATGTCATCATGCACCGGGATCTGAAAGTGTGAATGTGTATACTTACAGGCTTCTGGAAAGCTTTTCTGATTTGCTGTGCTAACGATGAAGCCCGTCGTTCAATTGCCAATACTGAATCATGTAATGCGAAAACTGCCTTGAAGTTTTGAGGCTACAAAGAAGAGGCAGCATCATTTCATATAAACATTGTCTCAACCTCCTTGGCTGCTTTCGTGAACATATTTTTCTGCATATTTAAAGTTTATAGCAGAGCACAAGGTTTAGAGTTTCTTTCCATATTCCAACTTTATAGCAAAGCCACAACTACATATTAATACAGCAGCTGTAATGTATTTCTAGTTAAGCTGCCATAAAGTCTAGGGCTTTCCACATCATCACTTTTGAAGGTCGGTGCCACAGAGAAAAAAAGCCATTTGTACTGGATCGCCATGGTGGTTTGTAATATACATGGTAATAAATATCGCAATATATTTCATTTTTATACGTTTTTGATGAAGAGGTAAAAGTGCATCTTCTACAGTTGCTTTTCAGAAATTGCTCATCTGTTTGGAACGAGGGGAAAAGACACTGAAGCTAAACATTATTTATCGAGACATCCCCGCTCTTCACTCACACCGCAGCAGAAATGAGGAGACGATGCCAATGATATTTCACTTATAGTATTGATTTCCAGAGCTCGCCCCGTGAAAGCCCTGCGTGTGTATTCGAGATAAATGTGAGAAAATGGAGACAGTCTGACAAGCACCGTTTCCGTTGTTTTTTATTTTTATCATTCTGATAATTTACATCCTTCTGAAGTGTAATTGGAAATGTCTTTCAGAAGGCACTTCACGGCTTTCACGTGGTGCCTGATACTTGTGAGTGCATGGGAAACATTTAATTGGTCACGGGTCTCAGGGTGTATCCACACACACACACGTGTGTATATATAAAACATAAATTTAGTTTCAGCGTGTATACACACACGTACAGTACACACACGCACATCTGTATGTGTACATACAACATAAATTTAGTTTCTTACAGTAATACAGAGTTCAGCGAACAATGCTGTTGTGTTCACCTATGAAGGCTGACTTAGGTGAGGCGGAAACAGGTGTCTCCTTCCTTGCCTTCCTTCCTTCTGTTTGGCTCCCGTCTGGTTTTCCTCTTTCAATCAGAGGCTAATAGGGACTCATCCCTATTAGCTAAGCTAACTCTCTTCCTTTTTCCTTTCATGTCGTCCTGACCGGGACAACTTTTTATGCAAAGTCACTCCCAAAATACCCTGTTGTATTTCTCATTGCCACGAACATCTACCAGGATGAGAAGAGTGATCTTCAGAAGGGAGACAGCCGTGAACATGCAAATCAGCTGGGTGCACCCTGCGTGCAGGAGAGGAAGGAGCGGGAGGGAGGCTTGCTCCAGCTTTCGTGTGCTGTGCTCTGCTCTCGCTTCTCTGAGCCAGATCAAAGGGCTCCCAGAGCCCCACTTCCTCTGCTCTCCTTTTCCAGCCCAAAGTGGGAAGCCCTACAGTGCGGGGACCTTAGCAAGGTCTGAGACTGTAGGTCACCATTCTGATCTCTTACCCCTTTTGTTTTTTCCTTCTCAATTCGCAAATTAGGTCCCTGCACTTAGTCATGTTTCTTGTGTCTAAGCTTTAAGGGTTTCTTTCTTTTATTAAGAATGATAGACAGTGAGCAGCCATGGCCTTACAATTAAAAAGTCCCGAGAGATCCAAGTGTGCTTGCGTAGAGTTTCAACAGTTAGCAAAGTACTGTTTCATAAAACGGAAATTAACGCTACCTGCTAATAAGGCACATCCCCATTGATCTCAGCAATTTCTGTGAAACCTTGGAATATTCGTTTAATTTCCAATGAGCGCAGTCCATGTATACATTTCTTTGGACGTATACTCATACAAAAGCAAGGGAGTAATAAAGATAGAAATACACTTCTTACCTATAATTTTAGAAATAGTGTGGGGTTCTCAGCAAAGATGCTCATCACATAATAATATAGTTGGCACAGAATGTTACATTAGTTTCAGGTGTACAATGTAGTGATTCAACAAGTCTATACCTTATACTTGGCTCATCGCGAGCATAGCTACCATCTGTCACCATACAATGTAGTACAATCCTATTGACCATATAAGGGTATATACTTTTTCATAACTAGGATTTTAGACGCATAGAATTGAGTTACACTAGTTGGTGAAATGAGTGATTTTCAGTAAAATACATCTGTGCTCATATATATGTACATGTGTGTTGACATTTCTGTGTCTAGAGAAAGAATATAAGAGAATACAGAGAAAGAGATACATTCTCACTTTTCATACATAAACTAAACCGGGGTTATTTTCAAAGTTGGAATTTCTCAGTGTTACTTCAGAGCAAATCATCAAGAAGACACACGATGAACACGACCAAAGTCAGTTTCTGAAGATCAAGGGAGGACCTTCTGTCGAGGTGAAAAATTAACGGAATGAAAAATTAAATCTATTACAGGTCACTGATGTGATTAGCTTTACGATGTATGTAGTTGTTCAGGATGATTGTGAACACAGATTACATATAGTGGAATTCTATTTTTAGAAAAGCATCTAAAATCCACATTAGTGAGAACTTCGGAGGCAATCCACAAGAGACAGTTTACCTGCCGAATTTGTACAGATCATTTTCTTCCTTATAAATTTAATTTAAAATGTTTCTTTTCAGTTTTGAGAAATAATTGACAGACATCACTGTATAAGTTTAAAGTGTAGTGATATAGGAGTTACACTTTTGTGAAATGACTACCACAATAGGTTTAGTTGTCATTTGTCAGATGAATAGAGAGTCTGGCAAGCTAAGAGGAATACAATGGGGAGAGGGAGATTCTTGAGAAAGTTCCCTACAGGTTGCTAGTTGATTAGTAGTTAGTAGTAGTTAGTTGATTGATTCGTTTATCGGTATTGTCTGTTCAATCATTATTGGTATGTTTCGATTACAGTATCTTTTTTATGCTGTGTTCGGAAGGCATGATTTAGCAGTACCATTTACTAAACAAAAATTAATCAAATCAAAAACCCTGAGGGCTTTAGTTGAATTCAGGCTGGAAATGGATCAATTGGCTATCTTGGCTATACTTTCTCTCTCAAAGTGTAATGATATTAGGCTCTACCACTTGGCTTTTAAGTAAACTTACATTGCTCTGTTCATATCTCCACTTACCACCGTAACTAGAACTTCCAGTGCTATGTTAAATAGAAGTGGTGAGTAGGTACGCTTGTTTTTCTCCTGTTTCTAACTAGAAAACACTCACTCTTTCACTATTACCTATGATGTTAGCTGTAGGCTTTCACTAGACCCCAGTCTCAATTTGAAAACATTCTTTTCATTCGTAGCTTGCTGAGAGTTTTTATCATGATGATCGTGAAATTTTGTCCAGTGTATTTTCTTCATCTATTAAGGCAGTCAAATAGTTTTTAGTTTTAATAACACAATTTGGTGAATTCCACTGATTGGTATTCAAATTGTTAAGCCAACTTTGCACTCTGGAGATAAATTCTAATTTGTCATGGTGTATTGCTTTTAAAAAATGCATTTCCCGATTTCATTTGCTAAAATTTAAAAAAGATTTTTGTGACTCTCTTTATGGTAGATAGTATAGGCTGAAGTTTTTGTTAATTTTTTTGTCTGGCTTTGATATCAGGGTAATGCTGTCCTCTTAAAATGAACTGGGAAATGCTTCCTGCTATTCTAGTTCCTGGATCAATTTGTGTAGGATTAGGATTATTTCTTTTATAAATGTTTGGTAGAATTCAACAGTGCAGGCTTGTGAGCCTAGAATTTTCTTTCCGGAAGGATTTTTAACCCCAAGTTTATTTAAAATGATATTTGGGTTACCTATCTCATCTTAAGTGAGCTTTGGTTGTTTAGGTCTTTAAAGGAATTTGTCCAATTCATCTAAGTTTTCAAATTTATTGGCATGACGTTGTTCATGATATTTATTATATTTTAATGTCTATACATTCTGAAGTGAAGCCCCTCTTCTCATTTATAATGTTAGAATAGGAACATTAATTCTTTTTGTTTTCAAATGTCTTACTCTAGGTTTTTCAATTTTAATGATTTTTTCCCCAAAGAACCAACTTTTGGCTTCACTCATTTTATTTGTTTTCTATTTCTTGGATTTCTATCCTTATATTTGATATTAACTTTATACTGCTTGCTTTGGGTTTAATATGCTTTTCTTTTCCTACTTTGTTAGGGTGGATGTTCCTTAGGTCACTGATTTGAGATCTTCCTCATTTTTATTACAAGCATTTATTGCCATGATGTCCCTTATAAACATTGCTTTGGTTATACCCCCCAAATTTTAAGGTATTGTGGCTTCATTTTCTTTCGTTTCAGAATATTATCTTATTCCCTTGGATTTCTGCTTAATCCTGTATTAATTTAGAAATATGTTGTTTATTGTCTCTATTTCTGTGGATTTTTCCTAGATCATTGTCATTAATTTCTAGATTAATTTCATTTTGAATAGAGAACACACTTTGTACATTTTCAGTCCTTTTACATTTATTGAGGCTTGTTTTGTGGCTCGGTGTATGCTCCACTTTGATGAATATTTTAAGTGTGCTCAAAAGCCCATATGCTGGTATTTGGGGAAGAGTTAGCCATCAACATCAATTAGGTCAAGTTCATTGATGGAGTTGCTCAAGTCTTTTATATTCTTATTGATGACTTCTCTACTTTTTCTGGCAGTTCTGAAGGGAGAGTGTTGATCTATCCAAGGAAAATTGTTGACTAGTCTGTATCTCCATTAAGTTCCACCAGTTTGTTTCCTCCTTTATTCTGAACCTATGTTTTTTTTTTTTTTTGGATGCATCCACAATTGTGTTTTTTATATCCTCCTGCTGAATCAATCTCTTTATCATTATAAAATATCCATCTTTATCCCTAATAAATTTCTTTTTAAAATCTACTTCATTTTATATCACTTTTGTAGCATTTAAACTGTTTATCCTCCTTGTGTCCTTGTATATAAAATTTGGGGGTTTTTTTTGTTTCTTTGTTTCCCATAATACTGAGGTACAATTAACATACAGCAGTGTGTAGTGTAAGGTATACAGCAAAATGATTTGATTTACATGTGCTATGAAGTGACTACTACAAGTTTAGTTAACATCCATCATCTCATACAGATAGAAAAAAAATAAAAAGAAAAAAAAGCTTTTTTCCTTTTAAGGAAAGCTCTTAAGATCTACTCTCTTAACAACTTTCAAATTTACAGACAGTGGCATAACTTGTTTTTTATAGACAACTTATAGTTGTTTTAGCTTTCTTAATTCTGTCTAAAACTTTCTGATTTTTTATTCAGTGTTTAGACTATATTTAATGTTAGTTTATTTTATTCATCAATATAATTTGATTTAAATCTATGAGCTTATTGTTTATATATGCCCCATCTGCTCTTTGTTTCATTTTTTTCTCGTCTTCCCTTGTATTAACTGTTTATTCTTATGATTTCATTTTATTTCTACTTTGTGTCTTATCAACTATACATCACTGTTTTCTTTCATTAAAGTGGTTTATTTAGAGATTTTTTTAAATTAAAAAAATTTTTTTTATGTTTATTTATTTTTGAGAAGGAGAGGAACAGAGTGTGAGCTAGGAAGGGGCAGAGAGAGAGGGAGACACAGAATATGAAGAAGTTCTCCACGGTCTGAGCTGTCAGCCCAGAGCCTGATGTGGGGCTTGAACTCGTGACCTGTGATATCATGACCTGAACCAAAGATGGATGCTTTAACTGATGAGCCCCCCGGGTACCCCAGTTTCTGTAGGAATTTTAATAAATTTTAATACATATCTTTAACTGCTGGGTCTCCGTTCAAATAACATTGTATCATACCGTGGCAGGGCAAGAAATCTGCACAAACATACCCCCATTTCTTCCTTCCCATCTTTTATGCTATTGTTATCATGCATTTTACTTCTAAATATGTTAAAATACCCACTAGACATTGTTACTATTTTTGCTTTAATTAGTGGGAGTTTAAGATTTGCTTGTAACTTTTTGAGCTTCGTCTACTTTTCATTTTCTGAAGTCAGACTAGATATCCCCTCAGTTACTGGCTTTTATACTCAACTGGTCAGTAAGTATCCAGACAACGACATTTTCTCTAATCTCTTGCATTTATATTTTCTAATTTAGATTTTTATCACTCTGATAATTGAATCGCTCACTTGAATATTATATACATAGATATTTGTTGCTTAGATATGTATGCATTTTGTTCTTCTGAAGGTCACTCTAGAATTGCTGACCTTCTACATATTTCATAAATGTTCCCTTAGTTACAATATGGTAAGTCTTATACGGTTATAATTACAATTTTATAGCATAGTTAATTTTATCATATTTTGAATAAGTTTAATTCTAAACTAAGGCCTAATCACACCCTATCTACATGTTTTTCCCCCTAATCTACTGACACTCAATTTGACTTCTTCCTTTTAGGTTGTTGAAATATTTCAACACCTACCATTTTTGAGCGACACTGTTTCTGTGGCGGTAAGGGCATAACCAGAATGTACAAATAATTAAATTAGAACTAAAATACGAATATACTAATTACTAAGTGCTAATGTGCTGCTTTTAGGTAAGTATCATGGAGTCAATATTTTTAGGAATTTAATGCTTGAGTATAAATGTATATGATTTTAGTTCTCTGAAAAGTGAATTAGTTTCTTCAAAAGTGCTGAGCACATTGATTTGAAAATTTGTACCTTATCCACCAGCAGCTGCAGTAAAACACTTCATTGTATAAAAGTCAAGAAAAACATTACCTGAAACCATGTTTAAATGAGGTAATTTTTCATTCAAACTATAGCCTGGCCATAAAAATCTAGGGGTCACATTTACAATACGACTCTAGATCAGGATTTAGTTCAAATAAAGACCCTAGTTCTATCTGGGCATCTTGCTCAAACTGACCATGATGAATGTAAACCTCTTATTTTCAATAGTTAGTATATTTAAGGTAAATTATTTCAGGGCATTGTGAGCTAGTATGGCAGCAGGAACATCAACATTTCATGGAATAAAATACAAAATTAATTCTATTACATCTGAATCTGATTCTCTCAGGTACATGAAAATCACATAGGGATGGCTCCATACTTTCAGGTTCATAAAATTGCTATAGGGGGTCATAAATTGGCTCTATGAAGTTCACTTTGCCCCCAGGAGAAACCATGAAGTGCAACATGAGTCGAGCTATGCTGTGTGTGGTAGAGAGAATTAATGCAGCAGGGAAAAAAATTCCACTTTCAGCTTGAATTTAGTTTCACAGGAGCAAAAAGTACAATGCATGAAGAGAAGCTAGACATTCACAGTGACTGAAAATATGACTGTTAGCCTCTCCAAAGAGAACTATCAGCCTAAGAAGCAATTAAAATGCAAAAGAAGAGTAGTATTTACATCAAAAGGTAAATAGAATATTTAGACATCTTTAGAGACCAAGATGGAGGAGAAAACCCCTCACTTCGAGTCTCCTTGCTTGTATTTGACTGATTCTTCATTAGAATTTTCTTTTTTCTGCCTCTGGGGTCCTCACAGTAGGTAGGACCCGAAGGATAGCATTTCTGACCCTTTCATACTCTAATAAATGGGAAGGAAGTATAATGCAGCAATTTTTATTCTAAAGCGGTGACTGAACTTTGTTATTGTTGAGTTCAGAAACCTGTAGGTGTGGTTATTTATCTGTTATCATGGGAAGTTCCTTTGACACTATCAAAAGCTCTCAGATTTCCTTTTTAGTTTATTGTAAGGTTTAGAAATATGTAATTATTCAGTCTTTTCTTTAAATTAAATACAATTTGGGGACACAGTTCCTGAAACATCTCTTTTCAATTTCCTGCAAACACCCTTTGAATGGACTCATTCTGCTACAAAAAAAATGTATGTTCCCTTTGTCTGACTTTCAAGGCCTCTGTGTTGTGTTATTTCCATTTGTCCAGTCTTATTTTTAACTACTTTTCTTCCTGTGTCTTTTCTTTCCTAAGTCTCAGCAAAGGTGAATCATATTCCCTGAACTTCTTCTTCTTTATGCTTCTTCTTTTTATATTTCTGCCTTCAAACACCTCTGCTCTTCTCCAGATTTTTCACAGAGTCCTTCCTAATGCCTTCAAGCATAAGGAAATTCCCTCCCTAACTCTCCAAGGCACAAATTGGTGACATTCTATTGTAGTTTGGATTTCTAATAGAAATTCTGTTAGTGTATCTACCACGGTGTTTAACATATAGTATGGACTCAATAAGTATATTTTGAGTGAATGCTAAATAAATTGATAACTAAAATAACACATATGAAAAAATAACCTTAGGACTACGTGGACAGAAAGTACCTCTTACAGTTTTTCTCGTTGCTTTTCTAACTGGTATTAATTTTTTGTTTCCTCACTGTAAAACATGATGCCATAAAACCTAGATACATCTATAGGTGGTTCCAGCTCGTGTCTGGACGGTTCTTTTCTTAGTCCGTTTGGACTGCTATAACAAAATATCACAGACTAGGTAGCTAAGAAACAACAGAAATTAATCTCTCGCAGTGCTGGAGACTGGAAGTCTGAGAACAACATGTCAACATGGACACATTCTGGTGAGGGTCCTCTTCCTGGTTCATAACTGGTACCTTCTTGCTGTGCCCTCCTGGTGGAAGGAACTTGGGAGCTCTGTGAGGCCTGTCATTAAGGTGCTGATGCCGTTCGTGAGGGCTCTTCCCTCATGAACAAATCACTTCAAAAAGCCCCCAACTCCTAATACGATCATATTTGGAGGTCAGGATTTCAACGTATGAATTTGGGAGAACAGAAACTTTCAGACCGTAGCAGGAATGAACTTTTAAACCTAAAAGCAATAAAAAATTCTGAACAAAAGAGTGCCCTTGCATGCATGAAAAACTCCAAGAATCATTTTTTGTTAGAATATCATAAAGAAAATAAGGAAAACAAAAACAGATTGGGTGATAATAGCAAAATACACATGGTAAGGAGATGACATCCTTAATAGAGAAAGCATTCACACAGTTGACTCTACTGATTATATCACTGTGGTCACGTACAGTGATCGGGCACCCCTCTGGGGCTTGAAGAGACATCTGCTTTCTCAGAAACACATGAATTCAAAAATAAGACCAGAGGTTTTTAAGAAGTAGGAATGGATTCTGAAAATGAAATCAGTGATTTCCCACTACAGTGGGATTGAGATTGATTTTTATGATCGTTCCTGTTCTTTTCCAGGTTTCCAGATTTTCTATAATAACCATGAATTATTGCTTCTAGGATCAAAAAAATAATTCTGTGGGCATGTATTATTTTTAAGAAATAAAATAAGCTCTACTGAATGCGAACCAGCTACAGGAGCCTCTGTAAGAAAGGGGAGAGTTATTCTCTCAGCTGTAATAGAGACCAAAACAAGGTAGCCTCAGGTCACCCAGCTGAGGGCTATTAAATTGAGCTGAGGGTCTCTCAGTCTCTGATACCTTTTCTGAAGTGTCACCCTTAATCCTGTTCCTCGTGATAAGCAGTCTCTGGGAAAACTATTTCTTAGAGAGATACATTTTACGACAGGAAATGTAGGTGAACCGTAAGCTAGAATAGAAGGATCTATGCTACCTTTCCTGAAAGAAACACCTTCAAATAAATAACAAAATATGTGAGGATATGGAGAATCCTCACATATCATGGGGAAAAGACTTTGCCTTGCAAAGAACACATGACATTTTCTGTGTCATTATTCAGTTGAACCTGTGTGTGTGTGCAAGCCACTTAAACTCAGGGACCTCAATTTCTTCTTCTTCTTCTTCTTCTTCTTCTTCTTCTTCTTCTTCTTCTTCTTCTTTTTAAAATTTTATTTATTTATGTTGAAAGAGAGAGAGAAAGAGTGCACATGCATTGGAGAGAGGCGGGGGAGGGGGGAGAGAGAGAGAGAGAGAGAGAGAGAGAGAATGAATCCCAAGCGGGCTCTGTACTGTCAGTGCAGGGCTGGAACTCATGAACCTCGAGGTCATGACCTGAGCTAAAATTACGAGTAGGTTGCACAACCTACAGAGCCATCCAGGGGCCCCGGGACCTTGATTTCTTCCTTCATACGAATAGTTGAGTTAGACGATCTTTGAGGGAGGTCCTCTTCAGCTCTCAAATTTCTAAACTTCTAAAGCATATGGATCAGGTATTATTCCTCTCTGGGTTTCTCCTGTTGTGAATAGTGAGTAGACCCAAGAGAAGAAATAATTTTCGCCCAACTATTGATAATGTTGGCTAAGGTGGTACAGCCTCTGTTATAGTCATCTCTCCTTGAACTTTTCACTGAGCCAATAGTAAAAATAATTAAGAGAATTTCTCACTTCCAAGTTTGGAGCCTTTGGGCGGGCAAGCCTCTGAGTAAAATTAGCAATTTTCAGAGAACGAGGCAAAAGTTCCCTTTCCAAAACAAACTTCAGGTGCCTTTTTCAAATATTGCTCTCTAGTCTGCAAGGCGATCGTGTTCCAGGCTAACCAGATGGTGCTGTTCCACTCATTGGAATGCCTGTTCCTGTAGCCCAAGGCCTCAGGGTAGCTGATTGCTCTGGGGGAGGATTTCTATAAGCATTTTTGATGGGGCTTTAATATTTAGGTAGCAGCAATATGGTTTTTTTGAAACTTTCATTTTTTAATATAGGTATAGCTATACATACTCATGTTATAGTGCAGCATTATTAAATTTAAAAAGTCACCTCGATACACTGGGAATCATAATTAAACACCATTATCTTAAAGTAGCTTTATAATTTATTTCAGCCTATTTAAGGCAAAGTAGTAACAAGTCCAGAATGATCTTGAGAAATAAATTTGACTCTCTGTAACCATTGAGAGGTGGAAAAGACATGTCTTTGGTAAATGATGGCCAACGTTTCCATTTTCTTCTCTTAAGATGGCATTTCTCAAACTTCAGTTTGTGTTGCTTTGTTGTTTTTATAAATTCCTTCAAATATTTGCCATCATCTCATTCCATTATCATGTTAGTATTTTATTTATTTATTGAAAAAACTTTTTTGACATTTATTTATTTTTGATAAAGAGAGACAGAGCACAAGTTGGGGAGGGGCAGAGAGAGGAGACACAGAATCCGAAGCAGGCCCCAGGCTCCGAGCTGTCAGCACAGAGCCTGATGCAGGGCTCAAACCCACAAACCGCGAGATCATGACGCGAGCCGAAGTCGGATGCTCAACCGACTGAGCCACCCAGGCACCCCTATCATGTTAGTATTTGAAAAACATTCTTTTTGCACTTTATTTATAATGAAGTTTATAAATAAATAAATAAATAAATAAATAGATAAATAAATAAATAAAGTTTATTTATAATAAACTATATTTCCATGAATAAAATAACTATTTACCTGTGACATATATAGGGTAACCATAAAAATGTGTAGGTACCAAAACATGTTATACATGTACAACCAAATACAAACAAGGCTAAGCAAAGCTGACTATTGACTTTAAAAATTAAAAACAAATAGGTAAATCAGAACAATAATGCATGTCAATTATTGACAAAATTTCTAAGCTGCAAAACAGGGTTTGTTTAGTCACTAATAATTATGCACTGCATTGTCACTTTGAGATGAAAATGAGGTTTGAAGTTAATTATGCACAACTTTTCCAAAAATTTTAATACCAATCAGCATATATATTATGTAGCAGGAAAACATACAAGATATTTAACAATCCCTCCAATAGTAAAAATTAATTTTTTATCAATCATAATGGTATAAGTATTTTTTCTTCAACAAGATTTGATGTCAAGAAGTCATCTGAGAGGCTATTCTGGATCTGCTCTTCAGACCGCGTTTATTTAAATAACTCAATTTTGTAAACATCAATTCATAATGCCTAGGATATTCACAACCATTTTTTTTCCTGGTAAGTTAATAACTAGGTAATTCAGGCAATTGTATTGGTTGATTGGAAGACTGAATGAATGGAATGAGGGGATTTACAACGAGGGTTATCTCCCTCCCTCTCTTTCTTTCTTTCTCTCTCTCTCTCTCTTTCTCTTTCTTTCTTTCTTTCTCTCTCTCTTTCTCTTTCTTTCCTCTTTCTTTCTTTCTTTCTTTCTTTCTTTCTTTCTTTCTTTCTTTCTTTCTTTCTTTCTTTCTTTCTTTCTTTCTTTCTTTCTTTCCTTCTTTCTTCTTTCCAGCCAGACTCTCAGACACTGCACTCAAAGACTCCTAGGTTAGTACTCTTACTCATACCATGTGATTGAATCCCAGAGAGGTGATATGTCATGGAGGCTCATATAGTTGTGAGTCCCAGCCAAGACCAGAATCTCTCTCTCTCTCTTTTTTTTAAGTTTATTTATTTTTGTAAGAGAGAGAGAATGCATGAGCAGGCCAGGGGCAGAGAGGAAGGAGAGAGAGATCCCAAGCAGGCACCATGCTGTCAGTTCAGAGCCCGATGCAGGGGATCCCACAAACCAGGAGATCACGACCAGAGCCGAAACCAAGATTGACCGACTGAGCCACCCAGGCACCCTGACCTGAATACATTTCGAATAGACTCCCGAGACTGTCTTTTCATAGTTCAGTTCAGCTACCTCTGCAGGAGCTGGAATGGACTAAGGGCCTCAGCCTTACCTTCTTCAAGGGCTGAGTCTTGGGTTCCAAAAGTACCTGGCAGGAGCTGACCTTGCTTAGAAGAGGGCTATTCCTCTGCTCTCTGATCATCCAACCTCTCTGGCCTAGCCCTGCTTTAAAAACTCTAAAGCAGGATTGTGGGCAAAAACTTGGTAGGAGTTTGGGGATATGTCACGTGCACACACACTGAGTCAGAATAAGTCACACAGAGAAATTTTAGCAGCTGTAGGACTTTGGTCCTATACAACGTGCCCCTCCCTTCCTTATCCATTGTTCCTCGGGCTGCTTTTTCTCCTAGCTTGCACAGCTGGGGCTCCCTCCCTCTCCCAACCCATAAGTGTGTTACCTGTTGTCAAATCAGCTGGCTTACCACAGTGGTGCTCCAACCACGCTTCGGCAAACAGCCATCTTGGTGCAAATTCAGTGTCTAATTGAAACACATGGAAAAATTGGTGTGTAAATCTGTGGACTGACAGTTGTTTCTTCATCCCTTTCATTACATATATGTGACCACTTTCTTTTTAAAGATAGTAGTTTCATTCCATAAGGGAACTGTAGAAAGGATGACATTACACATATTTCATAACTTGTTAACAGCTATGGATGTAAAATAAATTAGTAGATGAAGGAAAAGAGAGAAGATTGAGATTCATAGTCAGCCTGGGGATTGGGACTATGCCAAGTTTTATCTATCTCTGCTGACCCAGGTCTTTGCTAATAGGAACAATAAGGAGTGCGCTCTATTTATGAGCCTGAAGGGCCAGGGTCAGACCAGTTCAGCAGTATTTTAAAACATCACTTTTCAACTTATGGCTTCTCTCTCGTACATCATGAGTCCTTCTCGCTCAACCACTTCATCCCCATCAGCGTATACACATGTTCTGGAGACATCCATCTTCAAATGAATAAAACAAAACCAACCCAAAGAAAAAACAAAATCTCAAATGTCCTTTGACTCCACGAACCCTCCAGCTAACACCACATACTTCTTCCCTGTTTTATAGAAAACGCCCTCGTAAAAATCCTGACATATCTTCATTGCCTCCAACTCCTCCCTCTCTCCCTCCTCCAGTCTGCCTCTTCCAATATGACTTTCATCCCAACTACTCAAATCCTCATGAAAAAGTCATCACATTTCTCCATGTGGCCTAAGTGCATGGGAACTTCTTTTCCCTAAAATTAACTAACTTCTCAGTAATATGTAACCCAGTCTACCATTCCTTCTTTCTGGCAAAACTCATTTATTGGTTTTTTTTGTGATACCACAGCCTCTGGTTCCTCATTTCTTATTGGCTGTTCTTTCTCAGTGTTCTTTCATGGCCCCTCTTCTATCAGACCTTTAAAATTTGGAAGTTTCAGGGGCAAGTTCTCGTCCTTCTTCTCTTCTTTAACTACTTTGCCTTTTAGATGATATCTTGTCTCATGGTCTTAAGTAGCTTCTCTTGCCAAAAATTCAAATCTATTTATTCCTCATTCATATTTATCTGCCAATATAAAACATTCGTCAATAGTCTATAGTCTTGAAATAATGGAACCACCCCCATCAAAAACTTGTTCCTTTCCAAGCCTCCTGTGATCTCAGTAAAAATGGCTTCTCCATCCATCTGTATCCAATTCATCATCAAGTCCAAGTCTTTAAACCTTTAAAATATTTCTCAAATCCATTTACTTGTCTCCATATTGGCAACCTCCACCTGAGTCCAGCTAGCATCATCTCTCACCCAGAAAACTAAAATTAACCTCCAGTCTTGTCTTCCAGTTTCTACTTTCTCCTTGTCTACCAATTTTTTACACATCAACCAGCATGATCTCACGCAAGAGTAAAAAGAAAACACGTTCCTCGCTAGTTTCATATCCATTCATTGACTTCCAAACTTTCTTAGGAAAAATCCAAACATTTTCCATGTCTTCTAAGCTCCTTAGTGGTCTATATACTTCTCTAATTCTGTCTCATACCACTCTCCCTCTCCAATTATCTCCAAACAACTCTTCGGCTTTATGATCCTTCAGCATACAAGGCCCTTTCTTCTGTCAGAGGCTTTGTATTTGCTGTCCCTTCTGTGAGGAACGTTCTTCCCTTAGCTCATGTCATGGTTGGCGCTTACTCATCTTATATTTCTTGACACAAATATCACCTCCTAAGAGATTCCTTTCCTGATGACTGAAAAGTTGACCTCTTGCACTACTTCATACTACCTCTTATGGTTTATTTTCTTTACACACTAATCAAAATTTGAAAATATATCTTAGATATTTATTTATTATTTGTCTGCTGTTAGGTTTTTTGACCATTACATGCAGACATCTTGTCCCCATAATGCCTGAAATGTAGTAGGCGTTAGTAATTTATTTGCTGAATCCTGAATCATAGGGACTTATAGTTGACTTTGGGAAATCAAGACATATGAAAATGTCCATTTAAACTCAAGAGAAACATCAAGTAATATTACAAAGCATCACCTACTTAAGTTCTATATGAAATGAACAGCAAGAAGTTCTATATGCATTCAAAAGAAGTAGAAAATATTTGTCAATGGGAAGGAAATATGGGTACTAAGGAGAGGGAGCTGAAGAAGGCCAAAGTATAGTAGGAAATCAAGGGTATGAAGATTTGAATTAAGTAATCAGTTTGTCTTGATGCACAATTCAGAGATGAATGGGCTGCAAAATTGGGATTAGGTTATATTTCTTAACATTTAAATTTATTAGGTTGAGAAATTTAGACTTTTAATGAAATGAGGAAAGAATCAGTGAAGTGTTGGATCTAAGGAGCAGGAGCTGATGTGATATTAAAGTAGTATACTTTAATGAAGGAGTCAGTTATGAGTGAAAAAGGGAGAGATGATATAGGAGGAATGACTAAGAAACTATTATACTTGTCCACACAAAAACTGATGAGAAACTGATGAGGAACATGTGTAGGAGACATTTCAAGGAGTAACAAAAGAATTGATGGTTGGATATGAATTGAATAATTAGAATGAATGAAAGATTACTGGGAGGTTATTGTTGACATTGGGGAAAAAAGACAAAATTGAATCTAGGTAAAAATACACACACACACACACACACACAAGTACTTCAAAAGAAAAAAGTATCATTACTCACAGGTGACCTGGTTGTGTATCTAAAATATCCAAAAGAATTTATAAACACACAATGAGAATTAAAAAGTGAACTTAGTAAGTGTGCTGGATGTAAATTCAATATAAAAGAACCAAACTTAAAATGCATAGCAGCAAGCAACAACAGCAAATATAATTTTAAAAAGATCTGGTTAAAAATAGCATCCACAAACATCAAATGCCTAGGAAAAAATTGCATGAAAGCTGTGCAAAACTTCAACACAAAAAACTATAAAACTGTATTAGAGAGGGATTAAATAAATGAAGCGATAGTGTATGGTCCTAGACTGTTACACTGTAAAGATGTCAGTTCTCCCCGGAATATACATAGGTTTAATACAATCTCAATCAAAATCAATTTGTGGGAAGTGATAAGTTAATTCTAAAATTCATCTGCAAAGGCAGAGGAGCCAAGGATAGGCAGGGTGATCTTGAAGAAGATAAAGAAAGTTGGAGGGTTTATACCACAAAATATTAATCTCCATTACAAAGCTATAGTAATTAATATAGTGTGGATATTCACATAAAGGTAGATAAACTGACTGATAAAATTAAACAGAAAGTCTGAACTCAATCACACACACGTTAATAACAATCATTGCTAAATTTTATATGCCTCTTTTACGTCCATTTAGATTTATATTTGCATATATATTGTAGGAATATGTATTTCATAAAGGAAATTTGTGTAGCTACAAACATAGCTATGTGTTCTGCACATAGTATACAATCAATATACATTTCATTGTTATGTTACAGAAGCTAAGTTTCATTCTGTTCTTCAACAAATATTTATCAAGCCTTCGTTATGGGCCTAGCACTGTTCTAAAAGATTGTGATAGGTTGATTATATCAACAGTCTCCCTTCCTTACACCTCTGTATCCAAGGCTTTCGATAGTATCCTGGCACACTGACTCTGGGCTTGGCCAATGTGACCCGATTGGGCCAGTGTAACAACTGCAAGGTTAATGTTAAAGGGTTGTAAAAATGCTTGCACATTTCTGTTCCCTTTTATGGAACCCTGCTGCCACCATGAAGACAAACTGAGGCTAACCTGCTAAAGGGATGTGAGACACGTGAAGAGAGGAGCCAAGTCGTTGCAGCTAAGGTCACTCTTCCTAGACCAACGAGCCTCCAGCCTATCAGCCAGCTGGCCAACAACTCATGAATGAAACTGGCAAAGATTAGCCAAACCCAATACAGATCTGCCAGGGGAACTGCCCACAGGGGACTGCCTATAGACCTATAAACATGTAAGAAATAATAAACGACCATTGGTCAGAGCTTTAGGGTGGTTTGCTGATCAACAGAAGCTAAGTGGTCTAATGAAGGTGGTATAGCATTAAATAAAACATACAGAAACTATAATTACCCTCATGGTAATTATTTCAAGTGATAAATCTACATTGTATTAGATGGGGATAAATGCTATGGGGAGATTTGCTTCGACATAGCTAAATTATGTGTAACCAATAAATATGTCCTATTTAAATAACAAAGGAAAAAATCAACTGTTTCCACAATTTCTTCTTTCAAAAAATAAAATTTTACTTTGGAACAGTTTTAGATTTACAGAAAAAAATGTAAAGATATTATAGAGAGTTCCATACATCTCATACCCAGTTTTACCTATATTAACGTTTTACATTAGTAGCATACATATAATTAAGGAACCATTATCGATAAAGCAATGTTAAGCCCATGCTTTCTTCAGACTTCCTTGGTTGTTACCTAACATCCTTCACCTGTTCTGGAATTTCATCCGGAGTGTCATTTACATTGAGTAGTCATGTCTCTTTGGAATCCTCTTTGATCTGGCAATTTCTCAGAATTTCCTTGCTTTTGATGACCTTGACAATTTTGAGGAGTACTGGTCAGGTATTTTGTACAGTGGCATTCAGTTTAGTTTTGTCTGTCTTTCTCATGGTTGAACTGGGATTATGTGTTATGGGGAAAACCACAAGACTAAAGTGCCATTTTATTCACATCATATGAAAGGTTCATATGATCAACAGGACCTATTACTGTTGGTGCTGACCTTGATCACCTGCCTGAAGCAGTGTCTGTCAGCTTTCTTCCATTATAAAGTTACTCTTCCCCTCCTTTTTCTATTCTGTAATTTGTGGCAGGAAGTGACTGCGCGCACCCCTGGATTAAGAGGTAGGGAGTTATGGTCAACCTCGCTGAAGGTAGGGTATCTATATAAATCCCAGTAAATGGAAAGATACTTTATACCTCCAAGAAGTAATCCTGAAAATTCCACATTTAGAAGAAAGAATTTTCTTTCCCATGTATCATCTTTATTAGTGCTTGGTTCCTGATTTTTTTTTTTTTTTTTTGTTTTGCCTGATAATGATATTACAGTACAGTGGAGGTCACTTATACTGGAATAATTGTCACCAATTTTCTGATTTGAAAACCACATGTTCTTTTGTTTAAAACCTAAGAAAAAAATCTGCTAAGCAATCCACTTTGAGTAAGTAAGCCTATTCCATGCTATTTTTTAAAAATATAGTCACTTTTATAGAGCGTTGAGCGTCCGACGTCGGCTCAGGTCATGATCTCATGGTTTGTGAGTTCGAGTTCCGCCTTGGACTCTGCTGACAACTCAGAGCCTGGACCCTGCTTCATATTCTGTGCCTCCCTCTCTCTGCCCCTCCCCTGCTCATGCTCTCTGGGTCTCTCTCTCAAAAATAAACATTCGAAATTTTTTTAAGAAGAAAATCTGGAGAATACAAATACATTCACAAATTTTTAAAATAAGGTTAAATACTAAAGAAATACAATGTACTCTAACTGTATTTGGCAAATCAAACATGAAATGTTCCACATAAGTGATTGTCTCTGGTAACAGAAAGCACCATAAGCATTACAATACTCTAGCTCAAAAGCTTAACTTTGTTTTCTCCCTGATATATGTTTAAAACGTCTTTAGATTCTTCAACAGAAATATGTTCTAAATTTAATTTTTCTATTTTGTATCAACTTTATAATTATTGCTATGTGCATGAATTTTTTTCGCTGCATGCAAACTATTGATAAATTTAGAGATACTAATTTGTATAATTCATTTCTTGCCCCTATTAACTTGCCCCAGCATGTCATGTTGCTTGAGTTAAAGTGCCTAGTTTTATGATTTATGATATATCTTAGGTACACAAAAATCTATAGAGTAATATAATGAACATATTTGAAGCCCACCCAGAGTTTTAGAAGAGTTATTACAGGAATAGTTGGAACCTCTTGTTTTTCCTCGGGCCGTAAGCTTTCTGCAACAGCAGAGTTGAGTAGTTGTGACAGAAACTCTATGGTTCTATGGGAGCCTAAAATGTTCACTACCTGGTCTCTTACAGGAGAAGTTTGCTGACTCCTGCTCTAGATCATTCAGCTTGTTTGCTATATAGTAGTCTATTATATGAATATAATGTTATGATAAACGTTAGTTTTTCTCCACTAGGTAATTATACTTTTTCCGATGTAAACGTTTCCAGCTTTTTTGTTTTTCCCTGTGGTTTCTTTCTTTCACAGATTGACTAGTTTGATGATTCTAATCTTATATGAAATGGGAAATTATACAACTAGGTTTATCAACACAGGGTGTAAATAGAAGTATGAGAATATTGAATGAGAGTTTTGGAAATTCCCCTAAACACTCCATGTGTTAATTTACAGCTTGCATTATGGCATGGAGGTCTTGTGTTTCTGTTTATTTCCATTGCTCAGCGATATCCTTGATCATTAAGGTTTCTTTTGGGGCAGTGAGGCGTTGCTGTATTTATATTCAACCAAATATGGCAGAGGCCACAGAAAATGTGAAACTGGAGAAATATAGGTTGATCCCTCAGCACATAACCCGTTGCTCTTGGCAAAATCTCGTCTCTGCTGTAAGAAAAATACAAAGGTGTGACCTTCAAAAGAAACCGATGAAATACTCCCTGAGACAGATGCCCAACAAAAACACTTCCTGAAATGAATTACAGATTGATGATGGAATTGGAAAGAGAGAAGTTAATGCTGGAAAAATCCTTCAACTGTTCTTTAAGGGATCAAGGGAATGAAATACACCTGCCTGCTGGTAAACATGCATAGCAAGACATTTCCATCTATCATTTCGTGTTCTGAAAGTCAGCAACGCCATTCTGATTTCAGCATCTCGGATTTCCTTAATGAGTTCTTTGCTGGAATATCACAAGCTGTTCTATTAAATCAGTTTCGGGAGACATAAGCAGGATTTGTATTAAAGTGATTGTATATCTATCATTTTGGTAGAAGAAAAGGGAAGACTGGCTAAAAAGGAATGCATTGTGGCATCCCCACACCTGAATTTATTCTAATTTTCAACTTTCTCCTCACACAAGTGTTTCCTAATGTGGGCTGAAGCCATCCATTTAAGCATGACTTATTCATGCTCAAAAAATGATTGATTTAGACAGCCAATGAAATGCTGAACTCCCTATTCCTACTGCTTGACATACTTACGCGGCAGATACTGATGGTTTAAAGCAGCAAGATTGACTGTATGGGGGACCAGCCGGAATGCCAAGACGGACCAGTGACAGCCACGGTGACTTTTAAATGCAGTTAGAACCATAAAAATGACTGGGTGAAAATGGCACCGTGGGAGTCTATCTGTCCCTCACAGTGGCTTCCCTAGAGGATCTAGGGAGTTTTCAAGCCACAGGAACGTGCTGCTTTCTCACCACGGATGGGGTTGGTAAAGGTTGTGCTGACACTAGGTAACTGAAGTCTGAAATATCACCACGAGCTACAAGGAGAGAGCAAAACTCAAGCACATGTGAGGGTCTTAGGACACAACGAAGCTGATTTTTCCAAACCTGTACTACTAAGTTGTCGTTTCTAGGGCTCAAAATTTTTCCTTTTTAACCAAAGTGAGGACAACCTTATCCTAACACCAAAGCCCAAGGTGTGGATAAAATGATGTCCTCTTTGTAAGAAAAATTAACACTTTTCTTGACACGAATTTTAACGTTTGCAATTGATCCATAGGCAACATTAACCCCCTGACAAGGAAATTTGAAAAAGCTTTTTGCTTTTCTTCCTTTGGGGCTTCCGTATGGAAATTGATATATCAGCCAAACATATTTTAGAATTGTGAAGAAAGTCTCATTTCTCTCCCTCTCCTTCGCTCCTTTCTGTCTCCTTTCTTTCACATTTATTCCAGTATTCATCGGACACCAGTAAATAAGCACTAGGCCCTAGAAGTGCTGATAATCATATGTAGTGTGCAATTATACGTATCCAGCATCTGTTCTGATTGGTTTATTCATGTATTTTATCAGTGGCCAAACGTTCTATCACCACTGATAATGGACTTATGAATCAATGAGGTACTCAGGATACCTAGTTTCTGCCCTCATGGAGTTGTGCCTTATCATTTTCCCAGGAACTTTCTCCTTAAATAAGTGTCCCAGGGGAATTATTTTAAGGACAGTAAGCAGTTCCTAAATAATAATTGGAAAAGCCAACTGACAAGCTATGTAGCATAAGCTTTTCATCCTGTGTGTTTTGAATCTGTTAAGATACCTTTTGAGTCTTCAGAGAGACGTGCTAAATTGTTATTCTCAGCATCACAAATTCTGCTCCAAGGATACCAAGGTGCGGTAGCTGTTGTACAAGCTATAGAAGGGAGGACATGAAAATCTAAACAGAAATACGACAATTTGCTAGTAAGGATTGGGGAAGTTAAGTTATAATCATAACTAAATATAGTCATAGCAGTTATAATTCTGAGCCCCAATTTATTTATCTGAAAGATAGGGTCAATAGTATAACCAACTTCCATATGAGTTTTGAGCATTAAGTAAAATAATCCATACAAAATGCTTATGTCATAGTGCCTGTCCAACTGTAAGTACTCAATGAAAGTTATGTATTACCAGTCAACTACCATCACTAACACTAATGTTACCACCCCACAAATGTAAATGAAGAGTAACTTCAAACAGAGTATAATGTAGATCTAAGGAAGCCAGGAATAACCTAGATGTCCACTTTCCACTTTTATGTGCTGGTCAATTACTTCCATCCTACGTCAACCAGTCAATGTCAATTCTGGTTTCTGTAAGATATTGAGTTATACCAAGCATCCTGCAATTTTTATATTCTTGACCAATGGCTTAATGAGATTAACAGGAAGAATCATGTCCTGGAGCACACAAAGTTTTACTAAAAAAAAATCCCCATAAATATTTTTAGATCTCCAATTCCCTGTTTCTTTCTCTCTCACTAAGGGTTCTTTCTCTTCTTACTCCATCCAGTGTCCCCACTGTGGGTTTCGGTCTTCACTCCTGTGCAGAACAATCTTGCTCTGGACCCAAATTTGAATATCACACTCACCTAAATTTTCTGTCCAACAAGCAACCCTACAATCAGTAGAATGTCCTCAGTTTAGAAGAAACTTCTTTTCTTGTTGATCGTGGTTTTTTAAAGTATCACATACAAATAGAAGTGACGATATTTTCTCCATGATAATTTCAAGCCAAAAGGATATAATTTTCTCCATATCATTCTGTCAAATAAAAGAAATTCAAAAAGAAGTTAATCAGTGATGGTGAATGCCATACAGAAGATTTAAACTAAGAAAATGCCATTGAATTTGGTGATGGGATAGCTGATCTTTGGTGGAATACTTTCAGCACAATCCTGGAGGCTGAAAAACCAGATCATGACATTCCTTCGGCAGAAAGATGTGTCTTTACTGCTTCCAAATATATGTGATTATATTGCAGTTTTAGCGCCAAAAAAGAAAATGGTTAAGGAATGAACAGATGGTAATTAAATAGAGACAGGAGACAAAATTACTCTTTAAGAAGTTTGTTAGTGAGAAAAAAAGGGTGGACCAAAGATTGCACAGTATCATAGAACAGCTTTTTTAAAAAATCTTTATTTATTTATTTTGAGAGAGATGGGAGAGAATATGAGTAGGGGAGGGGCAGAGAGAGAGGGAGAGAGAGAATCTCAAGCAGGCTCCGTGCTCTCAGTGCAGAGCCTGATGTGGGACCCAGTCTCATGAACTGCGAGATCATGACATGAGCCGAAATCAAGAGTCTGATGCTTAACTGACTGAGCCACCCAGGCACCCTGAGAAACATCCTTTTTTAAAAAAGAAACATGAATAGAAATGATGATAATGAAGATGATGGAGAGAGAATGATGAAATGGAAAGCAAAAGGGAAAATTTTTGGAAAATATTTCTTATACTGATCTAGAAGGGAAAAATATGAGAAAGGATAAATATGTGAAGGAAGTTTGGGGATGGTACAAATAATGGAGTTACGGAGAAGTATTGAGGTGGCAAGATTGCTGAGAGAAATTGGCATCAAGTTTTCTATATTTTCCAGACCTTAGAGAGAATGGAGAAGATTTTTATTTTATTTTATTTTTTTCAGTGTTCAATTTTTTTTTATTGTTAAGGGATGACTTATCTTCTGTCAGTAATTTTATTTTTTTTAAATATTGACTTTTATTTTATTTTTCCTCCCTCTATTTAAAAAAAAAATTTTTGTTGTTTAAATTACATCCAAGTTAGTTAGCATATACTGCAACAATGATTTCAGGAGTAGATTCCTTAATGCCCCTTACCCATTTAGCCCATGTCCCCTCCCTCAACCCTTCCAGTGCCCTCTGTTTGTACTCCATATCTAAGAGTATCTTATGTTTTTCCTCGCCCTGTTTTTATATTATTTTTGCTTCCCTTTGATTATGTTCATCTGTTTTGTCTTTTAAAGTCCTCATATGAGTGAAGTCATATATTTGTCTTTCTCTGACTAATTTTGCTTAGCATAATTAGTTCCATCCACATAGTTGTGAATGGCAAGATTTCATTCTTTTTGATTGCCAAGTAATACTCCATTGTGTATATATATACCATTTCTTTATCCATTCATCCATTGATGGACATTTGGACTCTTTCCATACTTTGGCTATTGTAGATAGTGCTGCTATAACCATTGAGGTGCATGTGCCCCTTTGAGACAGCACACCTCTATCCCTTGGAGAAATACTTGGTAGTGCAATTCCTGGGTCATAGGGTAGTTCTATTTTTAATTTTTTGAGGAACCTCCATACTATTTTCCAGAGTGTCTGCACCAGTTTGCATTCCCACCAGCAGTGCAAAAGAGATTCTGCTTCTCTACATCCTCACCAGCATCTGTTGTTGCCTGAGTTGTTAATGTTCACCATTCTGACAGGTTTGAGGTGGTATCTCATCGTGGTTTTGATTTGTATTTCCCTGATGATGAGTGATGTTGAGCATTTTTTCATGTGTCTGTTCACCATCTGGATGTCTTCGTTGGAGAAGTGTCTATTCATGTCTTTTGCCCATTTCTTCACTGGATTATTATTATTTTTTGGGGGGGTTGAGTTTGATAAGTTCTTTACAGATTTCGGATACTAACCCTTTATCTGATGTTATTTGTAAATATCTTCTCCCATTCTGTTGGTTGACTTTTAGTTTTGCTAATTATTTCCTTTGCTGTACAGAAGGTTTTTATTTTGAAGAGGTCCTGATAGTTCATTTTTGCTTTTGTTTCCTTTGCCTGCAGAGACATGTTGAGTAAGAAGTTGTTGTGGCCACGGTCAAAGAGGTTTTTGCCTGCTTTCTCCTCTAGGATTTTGATGGTTTCCTGTCTTACCTTTAGGTTTTTCATCCATTTTGAGTTTATTTTTGTGTCTGGTGTAAGAAAGTGGTCCAGGTTCATTCTTCTGCATATTGCTGTCCAGTTTTCCCAGCACCACTTGCTGAAGAGACTGTCTTTATTCTGCTGGATGTTTGTTGGTGCTTTGTCAAAGAATAGTTGGCCATACATTTGGGGGTCTATTTCTGGGTTCTTTATTCTCTTCCATTGACCTGAGTGTCTGTTTTTGTGCCAGCACCATACTGTGATGATGATTACAGCTTGGTAATATGTCTTGAAGTCTGGGAGTGTGATGCCTCCAGCTCTGGATTTCTTTTTCAAGATTTCTTTGGATATTCGGGTTCTTTTCTGGTTCCATACAAATTTTAGGATTGTTTGTTCTAGCTCTATGAAGAATGCTGGTGTTACTTTTATAGTGATTGCGTTGAATATGTAGATTACTTTGGGTAGTATTGATATTTTATTTCATTATTTAAAAAATTTGTTTAATGTTTTATTTTATTTTTGAGACAGAGAGAGACAGAGCATGGACGGGGGAGGGGCAGAGAGAGAGGGAGACACAGAATCAGAAGCAGGCTCCAGGCTCCGAGCTGTCAGCACAGAGCCTGACGTGGGGCTCAAACTCATGGACTGTGAGATCATGACCCGAGCCAAAGTTGGATGCTTAACTGACTGAGCCACCCAGGCGCCCCGTGGTAGTATTGACATTTTAACAATTGCTCTTCCTATCCAGGAGCATGGAATCCTTTTCCACTTTTTATGTCTTCAATTTCTTTCATAAGCTTTCTATAGTTTTCAGTGTATAGATTTTTCACCTCTTTGGCTATGTTTATTCCTAGGTATTTTATGGTTTTTGGTGCAATTGTAAGTGGGATTTATTCCTTGATTTCTCTTTCTGTTGCTTCATTATTGGTGTATAGAAATGCAGCCTATTTCTGTGCATTGATTTTATATCCTGCCACTTTGCTGAATTCATGGATCAGTTCTAGCAGGTTTTTGGTGGAATCATTTGGTTTTTCCATGTAGACTATCATGTCATCTGCAAAGAGTGGAAGTTTGACTTCCTCCTGGATGATTTGGATGCCTTTTATTCCTTTATGTTGTCTGATTGCTGAGGCTAGGACTTCCAATACTGTGTTGAATAAGAGCGGTGAGAGTGGACATCCCTGTCATGTTCCTGACCTTAGGGGGAACACTCTCAGTTTTTCCCAATTGAGGATGATGTTAGCAGTGGGTTTTTCATATATGGCTTTTATGATCTTGAAGTATGATCCTTCTATCCCTACTTTCTTGAGTGTTTTTATCAAGAAAGGATGCTGTATTTTGTCAAATGCTTTCTCTGCATCTATTGAGAGGATCATGTGGTTCTTGTCCTTTCTTTTATTGATGTGATGTATCATATTGATTGTTTTGTGGATCTTGAACTAGCCCTGAATCCTAGGTATAAATCCCACTTGGTTGTGGTAAATAATTCTTATAATGTATTGTTGGATATGGTTGGCTAGTATCTTTTGAGGACTTTTGCATCCATGTTCATTGGGGAAATTGGTCTATAGTTCTCCTTTTTAGTGGGGTCTTTGTATGGTTTTGGAATCAAGGTAATGCTGGCTTCATAGAATGAATTTGGAAGTTTTCCTTCCATTTCTGTTTTGGAACAGCTTGAAGAGAATAGGTGTTAACTCTTCTTTATATGTTTGGTAGAATTCCCCTGGAAAGCCATCCGGACCTGGACTCTTGCTTTGGGATATTTTTAATTACTAATTCGATTTCTTTACTAGTTATGGGTTTGTTCAAATTTTCTATTTCTTCCTGTTTCAGTTTTGGTAGTGTAAATGTTTCTAGGAATTTGTCCATTTCTTCCAGATTGCCCATTTTATTGGCATATAATTGCTCATAATATTCTCTCCTTATTGTTTTTATTTCTGCTGTGTTGGTTGTGATGTCTCCTCTTTAATTCTTGATTTTATTTATTTGGGTCCTTTCCTTTTTCATTTTGATCAAACTGGCTAGTGATTTATCAGTTTTGTTAATTCTTTCAAAGAACCAGCTTCTGGCTTCATCGATCTGTTCTACTGTTTTTTTGTTTGTTTTTGTTTTTTGGTTTTGATAGCATTACTTTCTGCTCTAATCTTTATTATTTTTTGTCTTCTGCTGGTTTGGGGTTTTATTTGCTGTTCTTTTTCCAGAACTTTGAGGTGTAAGATTAGGTTGTATGTTTGAGACCTTTCTTCCTTCTTTAGGAAAGCCTGGATTGCTATATACTTCCCTCTAATGACCACCCTTGTTGCATCCCAGAGGGTTTGGGCTGTAGTGTTATCGTTTTCATTGGCTTCTGTGTACGTTTTAATTTCTTCTTTAATTTCTTGGTTAGCCCATTCATTATTTTGTAAGATGTTCTTTTGTCTCCCAGGTATTTGTTACCTTTCCAATTTTTTTCTTGTGGTTGATTTCGAGTTTCATAGCATTGTGGTCTGAAAATATGCACGGTATGATCTTGATCTTTTTGTACTTGGTGAAGGATGATTCGTGTCCCAGTATGTGATCTCTTCTGCGGAATGTTCCAAGTGCACTAGAGATGAATGTGTATTTTGCTTTAAGATGAAATGTTCTGAATATATCTGTTAAGTCCATCTGGTCCAGTGTCATCCAAAGCCATTGTTTTCTTGTTGATTTTCTGTTTAGATGACTGTCCGTTGCTGTGTAAGCGGGGTGTTGAAGTCCCCTACTACTATGGTATTATCATCAATGAGTTTCTTTATGTTTGTGATTAATTGATTTATGTATTTGGGTTCCTTCATGTTTGGAGCATAAATGCTGTCAATTGTTAGGTCTTCTTGGTGGATAGACCCCTTAATTATGATATAATACCCTTCTTCATCTCTTGTTACAGTCTTTATTTTAAAATCTCAATTGTCTGACATAAGTGTGGCTACTCTGGCTTTCTTTGGTGACTATTAGCATGATAGATGGTTCTCCATCCCTTATTTTCAATCTGAAGGTGTCTTAGGTCTAAAGTGGGTCTCTTGTAAATAGCATATAGATTGATCTTGTTTTCTTATCCATTCTGTTACTCTGTGTCTTTTGATTGGAGCATTTAGACCATTGATGTTTATAGTGAGCACTGAAAGATATGAATTTATTGTCATTATGTTGCCTATAGAGTTGGAATTTCTGGTAGTGTTCTCTGGTCCTTTCAAGTCTTTGTTGCTTTTGGTCCTTTTCCCCCCATCTTTTCTCCCCTCAGAGAGTCCCCCTTAAAATTTCTTGCAGGGCTGGTTTAGTGGTCATGAACTCTTTTAATTTTTGTTTGCTTGGAAAACTTTTTATCGCTCCATTTTGAATGACAGCCTTGCTGGATAAAGAATTCTTGGCTGCATATTTTTCTGATTCAGCACATTGAATATATCCTGCCACTCCTTTCTGGCCTGCCAATTTTCTGTGGATAGGTCTGCTGCAAATCTCATCTGTCTTCCCTTGTAGGTTAAGGACTTTTTTTCCTTGCTGCTTTCATGATTCTTTTCTTGCTTGAGTATTTTGTGAATTTGACTCTGATATGCCTTGCTGATGGTTGGTTTTGTTGAATCTTATGGGAGTCCTCTGTGCTTCCTGGATTTTGATGTCTGTGTCTTTCCCCAGGTTAGGAAAGTTTTCCACGATGATTGCTCACATAATCCTTCTACCCCGTTTTTCTCTCTTCATCTTCTGGGAACCCTATGATTCTGATGTTACTCCTTTTTAATGAGTCACTGAGTTCTCTAATTCTTGTATCATGCTCTTTTGGCTTAGTCTCCCTCTTTGTTTCTGCCTCATTGTTCTCCATAAGACTGTCCTGTATATACTTGATTTGCTACTCTGCCTCCTCTGTCCTTGCCACCGTGACATTCATTCGAGATTGCAGCTCAGTTATAGCATTTTTTTATTTCAACCTGACTAGATTTTACTTCTTTTATCTCCACAGAAAGGGATTCTAATCTCTTTTCAACTCCAGCTAGTATTCTTATTATCACGATTCTAATTTCTGGTTCAGACATCTTGCTTGTATCTGGGTTGATTAATTCTCCTGGCTGGCATTTCTTCCTGTTCTTTCTTTTGGGGGAATTCCTTCATTTTGTCATTTTGAAGAAAGAAGAGGAATTAATAAAGGAAAAAAATAATATTAAGCAATTAAAAAGAACACAAAGAAATCAAATAAAGGATGCTAGGTCCTAGGAGTATTTTGGTCTGTTTGTTGGAAGAAACTTAATAGTTTGGAGCAAAAAAAGGGAAAGAAAAGAAAAGAAAGAAAAGAAAAAAGTGAATAAAAGAAAAAAAGGGAAACGATTGAAAATTTGAAAAAATGAATACAATAAAATAGAATAAAATGAAATGAACATAAAGTAGAATTTTAAAAATTTACAAAAAAGTAATAAATATAGTAGGAAAAATTAAAGTAAACATTTTTAAATGAAAACAGAAAATAAAAATAAATATTTTCTCTTTTGTATTCAAGAATAAGAAAAGAAAAAGGAAAAAAATGAATAAAAGAACCAGTGAACAGAGTGAAATACTGTTGAAATTACATCTGGTTTCCTGTAGAAGTCAAGCTATGAAGCACTTTGTACTCTGAAAACTAAGCGGGTGAAGAGACTTGTGTTTGTCAAGAGTGCTGTTGGCCCATTTGGGTGGGGTTTAGTGTAAACGGCTTTGTTCTCCACTAGATGGAGCTGCTTAGTTTACTGGGGTGGATTGCTGTGGCATATAGGCGTGTATGCACATATGAGGGTGGGGTAAAAATGGCATCACTCAGCTACTCAGTCTCTAGTATCAGCACTCTGCTCTCCTCAGCCAGCAATCAAGCACCCGTCCTTGTCTCTGGCTTCCGTCCACTCCCAGCTTCTACACTGTTCGTGACCAAGCTGTCAGGTTGCCAGGTGGCACCTCCCTCCTGAGTTTTATGGGGCTGAGTTTCCCAACCCCTCACTTCGGAGGGACTGTGGCTTTGACACGCTCAGACCCTCTGGGGGAGGGTCTCACTGAGCAATGGCTGGCTGCCGGCTGCACCCAGGAATGTTCATGAGACCATGCTGCTGCTGATGCCCAGAGACTGTGGCTGGGTGCCAGCCCACCCCAGAAAAAGTTTGTGCAATCTTGTAGCAGCAGTGTTTCAGCGATTATGGAAGATCACAATGCACATGTGGCACCAGGCTTCACCCTGGACCTTGTTCCAACACCAGGGAATGTGGGTGTTCTCCGGGGTCTGCCAGGACCTTTGCCTGTGGGGAGGCTGCACAGCCTTTACCAGCAGGGGAACTGCCTCTCCATGTGTGGCCCAAGGACCCCTCTGGCCTTGCTCTCTGCTCCTGGGGATTCACCCTTCCCACCAGAGCACTGCCAGGTATCGAGCTATGGAGTTTCAGGCTCTGTGCTCCGCCTGTTTATAGAGTCTTAATGCAATTTAAACCCTCTCCTCTCTCCTTCCTCCCTTTTTCATTCAGTCACTGCAGATGTTTACATTTTCCACTTTCTCTCCAGCTGCTTTTGGGGGTGATGCTTTTCCCATACTCTCCCCCTGTCTCCATTCTCTCTCCACAAGCAAAAACAGCTCTCCGCTCTCTATGGCTTCTCTCTCCCCCAGTTCATCTCCACGTGCTGCATACCTGCTGAGTTCTGTGGTTCAAGGTTGTGCAGATTGTTTTGTTAATCCTCAAATCAGTTTTCTAGGTGTGCAAGATGGTTTCGTGTTGATCTGGCTGCATTTCAGGGAGGAGAGATGCAAACAATCTTCCATGCTTTTCTACCATCTTGTCCCCTCCCCAGGAATGGGAGAAGTTTTTTTAAAAATCTGGTGTGAAGAATAAAAGCTATTATGAAGGAAATTCTGTTGGATTCTTTTGGGGCCCCATCCACATCCCTTTTACTGATAGTGTTCCCAACCTTGCGAACGGTGAATACTGGCAGCTAAATGCTCACAGCTGCACCCTCTCTAAGGTATGGCTGTCCCTCCAGTGCAGACCCCAGCCAGGCATTGACACAGAAGGACAAAAACACCAACTGCCTTGACTCAAGTTGGGACCATCTCTGTGGGTGCGGTTTCATGATCCAGAGCTTTGTAGTGGAACAGAATCGTCTCCAGGTGAAACAGATTCTTCCTCACATTTTGTCCCCATACCCTATCCTCCTTCCTCACTACTCTACTCCTGAGGGTATTATGTTTAATAAATCACTGGGACAGTAGTCCCCACATTGGACGGGGGTGTATGAAAGAATCAGGGAATGGCAAAGATGATTTGATTGCTGTCAGGCAGGGCTAATTTGTGGGGGAGTCTGTCAGTATGATGGCGGTGGTTGAGTTTTTGATGGTTTCACCTTATTTTTTAGCTGTCCTCAGCAGTGAGAAATGGAAGCAGTGGAAGCAGCTGGTGGGTTAACAGAATAAAATGAGAAGTAATTGATGGTTCTAGAGAGGGTAAGTGAAAAATCTGGCCGTGGGATCAAAACTGGAAGGGGTACATAAAATCCAATGGTAGAGCTGATAAGTAAGGGTGCAAAGATGATGAAACAGAAACGCTTTCCTTCACATCAGTTATATTTGCTCTTTTCCTTTTTGTATGGGTTCTCTGTAGTTCTTCAAGCTCTGACCTGAACGTCAAATAATGCTGTATAGCCCAGAGAAGCAAGGTTTGGGATATGACAGTCTTGGCTGCCTTCAGCAAGTTTAAAGTCATTCTTTACCCTAGGAAAGATGAAGGTGCGTGTTATATCATGTTGTAAATATATTTGAAAACAGCTGACAGTTAACTGGACCAGTGACCAGAACACAAGAAAATATCAGCATCAATCCTTGCTCTTATTCTTTTATCAATTATATTAAAGGTTTGATGATTGAATGTGATCCTTACATTGGGTTTAGTTTCTTAGCTATTCTATTGGACTCTCCAAAGAAAGTGTAGGCTATTCAAAAATATATTCTCCCCACTCTTACCTCTCAAGTCAGGACTGTTGTAGGAGGGAAAAAAATGGATCTGGTTTGACTGAGGATTAATAGAACTTCCAAAAATGTTTGTCAAAATGAGGTTCATATTCTCATATCTCAATGTCTATACAAGGATCATTTTCCTTTCATCGTTTTTTTTTTTCCTTTCATTGTTAAGAACACTTGTGTGTAAGATTATACACTGTGGCATGGATGTTTTGAAAGCCTATTAGAACAGGCATCTGGATCACAGTGTTTCAGTCTCAGGTTAGATGGGTTACCTCTCTCTTTTGGCGATGAGGATATCATCCTAACTGGTAAGCATTGCTCCTTCATCTGCTATAGCTAGTATAAATAAAAAATAGAAATATGTACTTTCTATTGAATTATGTTTCTCACTGTGATTTTTTTAATTTACATCAAATTTACAAGTATTTATCATAAAACACAATTGTAGTCTTCTCTTTCTTATGCGTTTTTGAAGGTGCACATTTTACTTACCCCATTCAGGGAAAATAGAGCTTTCATTTTTACTCCAAGGGCTGGGTCATGTTGTGTGGTAGAACTTTTTCTTTCTTTTCTTTTTTTTTTTTAATAAATAGGAACTCTGTTGGTAAAATGATATCAAATGGACATGGAACAAAAAAAAATTAACATTTGGAGACAAAACAGGAAGTGATGCTGAAAAGTTTTGTTTGTTTTACATATGCCTACACCTAGGCATTCAAAAGGGCTTGAGAAATTTGAGACACAAAATTGTGTCTCAAATTTGTGTGAGACACAAAATTGTGTCAGCTTAACGTGACTGAATTGAATGGGAATGTTGTATGATCTATTAAGAAAATTTCAAAAAGACACAACTTATTTAAACTATCACAAAGAGAATTCTACCTTTCCACGGGTTGAATATGGTGTAGTTTTGGTAAGAAAAGAACCTGAAGTTCATTCAAGTTATACCCGGTAGAGTGAGGCAAACCGGGCTAGAAGAGAACACTATTGTCCTTGACATGTTTATGAGCTAACGGAGGACAGAAGGTCAAATAATAAAGGCTACATATTGGGTACATACCACTAATACTCTAGAAACACTGGAAGAAGGCTCCATGGGACTAGAATACTCAGGGAAGCTTCAGAAAAGAATTTCATTATTTTAGGGTTGTTACGCTACATGAGTTGATTGGATGAAATGGAAAACAACGTTGGATAAATGTGCTGATATCAGAACGGTAAATGGTGGTATAGGCAAAGAAAGGCTTTACATTCTTTTTTTTTTAATGTTTACTCATTTTTGAGAGAGAGACAGAGCATGAGTGGGGGAAGGGGCAGAGAGAGAGGGAGACACAGAATCAGAAGCAGGCTACAGGCTCCAAGCTGTCAGCACAGAACCTGATACGGGGCTTGAACTCATGAACCAGGAGATCATGACCTGAGTTGAAGTCGGACGCTTAACTGACTGAGCCACCCAAGTGCTCCTAAAATTTTTTTTTTTATGTTTATTTATTTTTGAGAAAGAGAGACACAGAGTGTAGGCTTTACGTTCTAATGGGTAGGATTTACCAGAGGACAACAGCTTCCAGCATATATCCCCTGGAGTGTGCTATGACTAATGTTATTCTGTCATCGATTTTAACCCTCATAATATGCTTATTATTCTTCCCACTTCTCAGAAGGAATGACAGAGACTCAGGAAGTGTTTGGGCTGTTCTCAGATCTCATAGCTAACAAGTGATAAGTCCAGAATTTCATTTTAAATCTGTCTGGCTCCAATCTTTTTTTTTTTTTTTAATTCTATGGTTTCTCTTTGAAGATTCTTAACCAGAGTAGAGCTATGTATTGGTAGTTAGGAAAGATTAATTTGTTAGTGATGTGGATGGTGAGTTAGAGGCAGAAAAAAGACTACAGATAAGGATGTGGGATAGAGTAATTTTGCTATCATTCTCGCATTTCCACTTAATTCTTTCTTACAGATCCATCTCTGGTAAAATTACCTATGTTAGTTATCTTGCTGGGAGTCTACCTTTCCCATCACAGCCTTTAACATATTAATCATAGTTATTTTAAATTCTCTGGCTCATAATTATAACTTCCGTGTCACCTGAGTCTTGTTCTGATTGAGGTCTTCAGATTGTATTTTCGTGTCTTTTTTGCCTGCCTGTGGATTTTTTTGTGTAGCACGTATAGGGAAGTAGATACTGAGATAAACAGGCCTTCAGTGTAGGAATTTATGGGTTGTTTTTAAGTTTATTTATTTTGAGAGAGGGGTTGGAGGGGCAGAGAGAGAAGGACAGAGCATCCCAAGAGGGCTCAGCGCCGTCAGCACAGAACCCGACCCAACAGTGAGATCATGACCTGAGCTGAAATCAAGAGTCCAAAGCTCAGTCAACTGACTGAGCCATCCCACGCTCCCAGGTGTGGGAATTTATGTCAGGATCAAGTCAGGAGGTGTGTTGTTTGAAGTATGTTGTTGCTGTAAGCACCAGAAGCTGTCAATTCCCCTAGTGGCTTTCTCGTCTTTTGCCTTTGAATGTTTATTTAGTTTTGAGAGAGATGGAGAAAGAATGCGAGTGGGTTAGGGGCAGAGAGAGAGAGGGCGACATAAAATCGGAAGCAGGCTCCAGGCTCTGAGCCATCAGCACAAGAGTCTGACGCGGGGCTCGAACCCACGAACCGTGAGATCATGACCTGAGCTGAAGTTGGACTCTTGACCGACTGAACCACCCAGGTGCCCCCCCTCCCCTTTTGACTTTTGATTTTCCCTTTGTGCATCATGCATCAATCCCATTTGAACTGGAGGCTTGTTAGCATGGTGGCCAGCTGTTCTGATTAAACCTCCATCTCTGGAGTGCACATGGGGCATGGCCTTCATGTGCTTCTGTCCTTCTCTGGGGGATAGAGGTTCCCCCCCTCTGCCCAAGAGAATAACCATCTTCCAGAGTAAGCATGTTCTCAGCCAGTCCTTGAGACACTCTCCCACGGAGATTAAGTCGTTTTGATTTCTTCTTAGGTAAGACGGGGCAATCAGGGTTGGGCAGAGCTCTCTTCTAGCTGAGATGGAATGTCACCTCTGCCCTCAGGTGATATCATTTCCCTGTAAATTGATCCCTTTTGCTCCTTGATGGAGAAGAGTCTGGGTGGATTTTCCAGTGGCTGCTTTTTCTTGTTCCCTGCTCGTACCACAAGCGGAGATGTCTCTTGAGAAATGAGAGCCTGGAGGAGAAGCCTGGAAAAGGATGGGAACCTCCCTATGACTTCAACTCCCAGGCATTTGACATTTTTACCTGAGCCCAGCAATTCCACAGAATTGTTAATGTTTCTGCCACTTTACACGATGTCCAGCAGTAGCTTTCTTGACACGTAAGCAAATGCTTGGTTCCTATGTTTCCCTGCAGGTGTCTGTCTTTTCAGGATGGCTGTTTGTTCCATTTGTCCTTTGTCCTATGGGCTCTCTAGTGGGTCCACGAAAAGTCATTAATTTGCTGAATGCCCATCTTGTTTGCTTGTTGTAAAAATGGGAGCTTTTCTTTTTTAGCTCACTGCATATCTAAGTTGGAATTGAAATCCTCCCTGTATCACGATTAAGCTATTTGAGCCCTCTGTTTAAAATGGATTTCTCTTAGATGACACACAGTTGGGCATAGTTGTTTTTTTTTTAATTTTTTTAAATGTTTATTTTTCAGAGAGAGACAGAGAGTGTGAGTGGGGGAGGGGCAGAGAGAGAGACACACACACACACACACACACACACACGCACACAGAATCTGAAGAAGGCTCCAAGCTCTGAGCTGTCAGCACAGAGCCCGACACGGGGCTCAAACTCATGAACTGTGAGATCATGACCTGAGTTGAGGTTGGCCACTTAACAGACTGAGCCACCCAGGCTCCCTCGTTGTTGATGTTTTTTTAACCCAGGTTGACAATCTGCCTTTTAATTGGAGTGTTTGGACTATTAATATTCATGAGGATTATCGATAAGATTAGGTTTATGTCTACCACCTTCCTAACTGTTTTCTTCCTTAGTTTCTTTTGTCTTCCTTTTATGCCTTCTTCTGGATTAAATATGTATTTTATAGTGGTTCTAAATTTTACCTTGTTTGCTTATTAAATGTAATTCTTTGTTTTGTTATTTTCATGGTTTCTTTGGAGTCCATATTCTTTCATTTACCATAGTCTCTCATCAAGTGATATGATAGTAGTTATAACACTTCACATACCTTTTAGGAACCTTACGATGCACATCAATTTCTTCCCTCCTGGCCTTTTTGCTGTATTGTCACAGTTTTTAATTCTATGTAGGTTATAAATCCAGCAACTTATTGTTATTTTGCTGTAGGCAGTTTTCTTTTAAAGGTAGTTAAATAATAAGAGAAGACCCTATATATTTATACATATTATTATCCATTCTTATGTATCTTGCTGGGTAGGGGATTCTAAGTTAACAGGATTTAAAATTTTCTTTTAGTACTTTTAAGATCCTGTTTCATTGTATTTTTTCTTGCATTCTTGAGAGAATTTACTGTCATCCTGATTTTTCTGTTGTTTTGTACATGATGAGTCTTTTTTATTTTGAGGGCTGTTTTAAAGTTTTCTCTTTGTCACTGGTTTTAAACAATTTGATTATGAAATGTCCAGGTGTTATTTTCCCCAAGTTTCCAATGTTTGCAGTTAACTGAGTTTCTTAGATTTGTGGATTCATAATTTTCATCAAATTTGGAAAAAATTGACCATGATTATTTCAAATGTTTTTCTGTGATCCCTTTACATTCCTCTCTTTTGAATGTTCTGATTCTAGATCTTTCTTACAGCTTCTAGTCACCTCAGGAACTTCACATTCAGTGCCCTGTTTCAGGGTCCAGAATGTGCTTCTAGGCATACAGTTGGGCCATGTATAGGGCTCAGTGTTCTTGCTTCCCTTTCTACAGAGATCACAGCTCTGTGCTGTTGCTTCTGAAAGTCATATATTTTGCCCAGTTTTGATTTGTGTGTAATAATAGAGCAAATCTGGTGTGTGTCGCTCTATTATAGCCAGATGTGGAATGAAAAGCGAATAAAAAAATAGTTTTCAACAAAATTTAAAAATTGAAAAGAGATTTCAGAGCACATATATTTATATCTCTATGGATAGCTAGTGTCGATGTTTTTCTAATTGTTAGTGTTTTACCAGTCATTGATATTTAAAAAAGAATTCTAGCCTTCTCAATTATTTTTCTAATATAAGTACATGAAGTTGTACATTTATCTTTAGATCATCTCATACATTTTGATATGCTATAATTTCATGATTATTCAGCTCAAAGTATCCTCTAATACCCTTTGTAATTGTTATCTTTGGCCAATAGATTATGTAGGGATTTTCTAGGGTTCTTATTGATCTCTAGCTTAGCACTGTTTTAATTAGAAAACATAATCTGTATGATTTTGATCACTTTAAACTGCTTTAGACCTATGTTTGGTCCAGCATACAATCTCTTCCAGGAAATATGGTACATTTGAGAAAAATATGCCTTCTGTGGTGGCCAAGGACAGTGCTCTCCACGTTTCTGTCCATGAGGTCGAGTTGGTGATTAGCATTGCTCAAGCTGTCTGTAACCTTACCGAGGTGTTTTCTATCGCTTTATCCGTTTTTGAGATAAGTGGGTTAAAATCTGCAGCCATGAATATGACTTTTTCCTATTTCCCTATCAATCTTTCCCTAGAAATTTCTATCAATTTTTGCCTAATGTAACTTGGGAGTTTTTTTTTTTTTTTTTATCAGGCTGATTGACTCTTGTAAGATATCCTTCTTTAACTCTGGTGTTATTGTTCCTCTCAAGGGCTATTTTGTCTGCTATCAGTATAGCCACACAGGCTTTCGTGCGCCCCTGTTTGCACGGTATCTTTTCCCACTGTCTTGTGCTTATAAGTTGTGCAGTGTTGGAAGGTGTCTCTCAGGTCCCACGTTTCACTTCCAGACTTAGGCAGGTCGAGTGCCTGTCAAGTGAGGGAGGGGTCTCTCTGCCCTTTGCTGATTCCCAGCAGTAGGCGGTGGTTGTCTGCAGGGCCTGGCGTGTGGGAGGCTTTCTCTTTAAGAGCCCTGGGCAAGCTCCCTCTGTAGCTGGGCTTTCTAAGTACATCTCTCAGCCCTTCCGGTTCATTCTTGGGTGAGTACCAGCCTGCCTCACACATAGTGGCAGCAACCAGAGTGGGAGAGTGTTTTCCTTAGGTTTCCTAGTCTGCCTGGAGGCACAGGCCGGCTGGCACCCTCTTGTCTCAAAGTCGGTCTCTCAGATCGTGTTGCCCTGCACCAGCCTTGTTCAGGAGCACCAGAATCAGCGCAGCATGCAGACTTTCCTCTGTGGGGGGCTCTCGGGGCTTTTAAACTGCCAGGCAAGTTTACAATTGGCCTTTAAAAAATGTGTTAAAAGTTCAGTTGCTTTCTTTCCATCCAACTCTCTGGTGGCTTCCTCCTCCTTTGCCAGCTCTACGAAACCAAATATAGTTCCCATTTTTCCCGGGAGGGCTGTCATTCTTCTGATGTTGGTTCCTTTGTTTACTTGGTGACGTCACCTGTGGGATGGGCTCCAGATAATCAGGGTTTTGTAGGTTTTCCAGCCTGTTCTTGTCAGAGTGAGAAGGGTTTTCTCCCATGAATATCAGCACAGCAAATGGGAGCAGAACTCCTCAATTGCTCTACTTACGGTCCAGTCATTAACCCATCACCTTGTCGAGCTCTACTCCATAGGCATCTGTTCTGGATTTTCTCATTATCCCTCCCCAGATCACAAGGAAGACTGCTGATTTATTCACCCGTTTATCAACTCAGCAAATCTTATGAGTGCCAAGGCTCTATGGATGCAATGCTGATCAGAACAAATAAATAGGCAATCCCAATCAATATTGAGTGCTGTAATTGAGGAATCTCTCGATACTATCAGAACAGCCTAGAACTCAATGGAAACAACATAGAGCCAAAACATTTTATGTCAGGCGTGACTTTATAGAGGAAACTACATATAAACTAATATCTGGGTAGAAATGACTCAGGTGGGAAGGTATTGGGTACAGCGTCATGGCATATCTAAAAGCATTGCTGAAGCCTGGATGTGGGGGAAAATAGGACTGTTTGCAAACAGAAACGAAACATGGGTGGAGTAAAGCATATTTGCAAAAGAAGACCAAAGGGTAGCAGAAGTATGGTGCTGATCTGTAACCACAGGCCAAATCCTAAAGAGGGCAATTAAGCCAAATTTAAAAAGTTGGGTTTACCAACAAAGAGGACACCTTTGAACTGTGGCAGTATCTGAGCCCATTTCGTCTTGCCAGATGTTTTTCGTCTCTAGTCCTTACCCTACTTCTGACTGGAATCCACAGTGACTTCTCTTTCCCAATGAGGAATGGTTTAAACTCAGAAAACAGATCAGAGCACTCCAAGCTGAGAGAAGAGTATGTGGGAAATAGTTAAAATGTTTTCAAATGACCCCTTTGTGTAGTGACCCTCAGAGGATTGAATGTATGGTGGGACTGTTGTAAAAGAAAATTGGAAAAAGAGGTTAGAGGAAATTTAGAGAGGGATTCTTTCAAATTGTGGTAAGAAACACATGAATTAAATTTACCCTACGAATGAATCATTTTTTTAAAGTTTATTTATTTATTTTGAGAGAGAAAGAGAGAGGGAGATCGGGGGAGGGGCAGACAGAGAGGGAGAGAGAGAGAATCACAAGCAAGATCTGTGCTGTCACCACAGAGCCGGAAGTGGGGCTCGAACTCATGACCCATGAGCAGAAATCCAGAGTCAGATGCTTAACCGACTGAGCCATCCAGGCGCCCCACCCTATGAATCACTTTTAAGTACACATTTCAGTAGTGTTATGTATATGCACATTGGTTTGAATTTTTTGTCTTGCACGTCTGAAACTCTGTGCCCATTAAACAGCAACACTTCCTTTCCTCCTCCTCCCAGGCCCTGGTAACCCCCATCCTACTTTCTGCTTCTATGAATTTTACTATGTTTACTTGTCCTTCTGTCACTGGCTCATTCCCCTTAGCATGGTGTCCTCAACTCTCATCCACGTTGACATGTGACAGGATTTCTTTCCTTTTTAGGCTAAGTAATATTCCATTGTATGTAGGTAGCACATTTGTGTTTGTGTATGTATTTGTGTAATATTTGTGTAATATTCCATTGTATGTAGGTAGCACATTTGTGAGAAACACATTTGTGTTTCTCCATGCATCTGTCAGTGGCCACTCGTATTGCTTCTGTCTCTTGGCTTTTATGAATCGTGTTGCTATGAACACAAATTGATGAATATTTCTTTGAGAACTTGCTTTCAATTCTTTTGGTTAAATACCCATAATAATCTCTATTAGTTCTATGTTTAATTTTTTCAGGACCCTACACTCTGTTTTTCATATTGGTAGAACCATTTTATAATCTCATCGATAGTGCACAAGGGTTTCAATTTCTCTGTACTGTTGTCAGTACTTGTTACTTTGTCAATATTTTTTGATACTAGGTATGCAAATAGGTGTGAAGTGATACATCTTTACAGTTTTGATTTACATTTCTCTGATGATTAGTGATGTGGAGCATTTTTTATATGCTTATTGGCTCTTTGTAGGTCATCTTTGGAGAAATGTCTATTTAAGTCCCTTGCCCATTTAAAAAAATCAGATTATTTGATTTTTGTTGTTGAAGTGTAAGAGTTCTTTCTATATTCTGAATGTTAATCCTTTATTAGATAGATGATTTGCAGATGTTTCTTCCCATTCTGTTGGTTGCCTTTTCTCTCTTGTTTTGTCCTTTCAGGCCTAAAAGTTATTAAGTTTGATGGAGTCCTATTGGGTTAATTTTGCTTTTTTTTTTTTTTTTTTTTTGCCTGTGCTTTTACTCTCATATCTGCAAAAGCATTGTGAAGTCCAATGTCATGGAATTTTTCTCTATGATTTTTTGTAGAAGTTTTGTAATTATTTATTTTCAGCTTAAAATCTTTAAAGTCTTCATTCTATTTTTAATTAATTTGTGTATAAGATATAAGATAAAGGTTTGACCTTATTTATTTATTTTTTGCATGCATATATCCAGTTTTCCTAACACTACTTATCAAGGAGACTATTCTTTCACAATTGAGTGATCCTGGCATTATTGTCAAAGATTATTTGGCCATTTACATGAAGGTTTATTTCCAGGCTCTCTGTGGTATTGCACTGGTCTTTGTCTTTATGATAGTCCTACACTGTTTGGATTACTATAGCTTTGTAGTATGTTTTGAAATGAGGAAGTGTGAATTCTCCAACTTTATTCTTCTTATTCAAAATTGTTTTGGCTATTTGGGGGTCTCTTGAGAGTCCACATGAATTTTAAAATGGCTAAATGGATTATAGGTATTAAGGAGGACGTTTGTGATGAGCACTGGGTGTTATATGTAAGTGATGAATCACTAAATTCTACACCTGAAATTAATTTTATCATATATTTTAACTAGCTAGAATTGAAATAAAAATGGAAATGAAAAAATAAAATAAAATTAAGTTTTCTATATTTGCAAAACATGCCATTGGGAATTTGATAGACATTGCATTTAATCTATACATTGCTTTAGGTAACATAGGTATCTTAACAATACTAAATTTTTTAATCCAAGAGCTCAAGATGTCTTTCCATTTTTATTTTTCTTCTTTTAATTTCTTTCATTACTGTTCTGTATCTTTTACCTCCTCAGTTAGATTTATTTGTAAGTATTTTATTCCTTTGATGCTATTGTAAATTTTTTTTAATTTCTTTTTTTGGATTGTTAATTGTTAGTGTATAAAATGCAACTGACTTTTGTATGTTGGTTTTGTATCCTGTAACTTTACTGAATTTATTAGTTCTAAGTAATGTGTATGTTTTTTTTCTTTTCTTTCTCTCTTTTCTTTTTTTTTTTTTGACTCTTAAAATTTTCTTTAAAAGAGTATCATTTGTGAATAGAGATCATTTTACTACTTCCTCTTCAATTAGAATGGCTTTTATTTCTCTTTCGTGCTTAATAATTCTGGCTAAGACTTCGAGTACTTTATAGAATAGAAGTAATAAGAGCAGGCAACATTGTCTTGTTCCAGATCTCAGAATTCACAGTATTTCACCACTGAGTGCGATGTGAGCTGTGGGCTTCTCACATATGGCTTTTATTATGCTTAGTTTGCTTCTATTTCTAGTATGTTGAAAGTTTCTAACCATGAAAAGGTGTTGAATTTTATCAAAATGCCTTTTCTGTGTCACTTGAGAAGACCATAAGGTTTTTGTCCTTCATTCTGTTAATGTGGTATATTACATTGGCTGAGTTTTGCATGTTGCACCATCCTTGCATGCCGGAACAAACCCCACTTGGTTATAGTGTATAATCCCTCTAATGAGCTGTTGATTTTAGTTTGCTAATATTTCCCTGAGGATTTTTGCGTCAATATTCATTATGGATATTGGTGTGTAGTTTTGTTTTCTTGTAGTGTCTTTGTCTGGCATTTCTAGGTTTTCCAAATTTTTGCATACAATTGTTCATAGTAATTTTTTTTTCTTTTCTGAGACAGAGACAGAGAGAGAGAGGAAAGAGAGAGAAAGCATGCACAAGTCAGGGAGGGGCAGAGAGAGAGGGAGAGAGAAATCTTAAGCAGGCTCCATACCTGATATGGGGCTCAGTCTTACAACCATAATATCGTGACCTGAACCAAAATCAAGAGTTCGACACTGACCCAACTGAGCCACCCAGGTACCCCCAAATATTTTTTATAATCCTTTTTATTTCTGCAGCAGTGGTTGTAACTTCCCCTCTTTTTTGTTTCTGGTTAGTTATTTGAATCTACTTTTTTTTCTTAGTTAATATAGCTAAGGATTTGTGAATTTTGTTGATCTTTTAAAAAAAGCATTCTTAGTTACAGTTTTGTTGATTTTTTTCCTATTTTACAATTTTTCCAATTTTTTTTCTTTGATTTCTATTACTTCCTTCCCGTGCTAGTTTGGGTTAGGTTTGTCCTTCTTTTTCCAGTTTATTGAGGTATCAACTCAGGTTGATAATATGATAATTCTTTTTATTAATGTACGTATTTACAACAATACAGTTTCCTTTTAGCACTGCTTTCACTGTATTCCATCAGTTTTGGTATGTTGTGTTTTCCCTTTCACTTATCCTAAGGTATTTTCTAATTTCCCTTGTGATATCTGTTTTGGTCCATTTGTTACTTAATAGTATGTTGTTTAATTTCCACATACGTGTGGATTTTCCACTTTTCCCTGAGCTGTTAATTTTTAGTTTCATTTTATTGTGATCAGAAAGTATACTTTGTATGATTTCAACCTTTTTGAATTTGTTAGGACTTGTTTTGTGACTTAACATGTAGTCTATGCTGGAGAATGTTTTATATCCCCTTGAGAAGAATGTAGACTCTGGTGTTGTTGGGTGAAGCGTTGGGTAAATGACTTAAGTTCAGTTGGTCTATCGCATTGTTCAAGTCCTATATTTCCTCATTGATATTCTGTCTGGCTTTCTATCCAGCACTGACAGTGGAATATTGAAGTCTCCTACCACCATTTTGTTGCTGTCTCCCTTCAATGCTGTCAAAGTTTGCTTTACAGAAGTGCTGAGGTTTTGTGCCTAAACATTTGTAATTATTATATCTTCTTGGTGAATTGACTCATTTGTCACAAATAATATCCTTCTTTGTCTCTTATAGCAGTTTTTTAGGTAAGTCTATTTGTCTCATGTTAGTGTAGCCACTCCTGCTCTACCATTTGCATGGAGTATATTTTCTGTACCTTCGTTTTCAGCCTCTATGTGTATTTCAATCTAAAACGCGTCTCTTATAGATAGCATATAGTTGGATCCTGTTTTTTTGTTTTTTGTTTTTTGTTTTTTGTTTTTATCCACGCAGGCAATTAATGTCCTTCATTGAGAGGTTTTACCTACATACAGTAGGTATCCCTTATCTGTAGGTTTGTTTTCCAAGGTTTCAGTTACCTGTGGTCAGTCATGATCTGGAAACGAGGATTACCTTATGACATATTGTCAGAGGTGAATAGTAGTTTAACACTATGTCACAGTGCCAACATCATTCACCTTACTTTATCTCATCACATACACATTTTATCATCTCGTATCATCATCACAAGAAGAGAAAGTACAGTAAAATAATATGTTTTAAGATACCGCATTTATTAGAATATATTATTATGATTGTTGTATTTTAATATTAGTTATTGTTAACCTCTTACCGTGCCTAATTCATAAATTAAACTTTATCAAAGGAATGTACGTACAGGAAAATATATAGTATATATATAGGGTTTGGTACTATCTGGTATTTCAGGCATCCACTGGAGGTTTTGGAACATATCCTGCATGCATAAGGGGGACTCTTGTATATTGAAAATAATTACTGAAAAGGAAAACTTACCCTTGTCATTTTATTAATTGCTTTCTATATGTCTTGCAGCTTTTTTTTTTTTAACAAAGCCCCTTTCTTGCTGTCTTCCTTTGTGCTTTGTTGATTTTTGGCTGTGATGTGCTTTGATTCCCTTTTCATTTCCTTTTGTAAATATTCTCTAGATATTTCTTTGTGATTACCATTGTAATTATATAGAACATTGTAAAGTAATATTGCCTATTCTAAACTGAGAACAACTTCAATTACATGCAAAAATTCTACTTATTACAACTCTGCTCCCCCCACTTTGATATTGATTCACAAATTACATCTTTATATTTTATACCCACTAGCAAAGATTTATGTTATGTTTAACAGTTTTTTTTCATTTAAATTCTATGCACCAAAATTATAATAGTACAGGTTACTATTTTCATCCATGTATTTTCTTTTACTGAAGAAACATATATATTTATGTTAAATATATATTTATATAATATTAAATTGTTAAATATATTAAATACATATAAAGTATTAAGTTATTCATTAAATATATGATATAACTATTCATATTAAATATATTTTTTTAAAGTAGGCTTCATGATCAGCTTGGAGCCCAACGTGGGGCTTAGACTCACAACCAGGAGATCAAGTCCCGAGCTGAGATCAAAAGTCAGGTGCCTACCTGACTGAGCCACCCAGGTGCACTGAAACTTACATTTTTGTATGGTTTTTGTTTTGCTGTCTACCAGTGTTTCATTACAAATTGAAGGACTGCCTCTTGCACATGTTGTAGAGCAGATCTACTGGTAATGAGCTCCCTCAGATTTTGCTTATCTAGAAAAATCTTCATTTTTCCTTCATTTTTGAAGGACAGTTTTGCCAGATATAGTATTCTTGACTGAAAGTTTTTTTCCTTCAGTATTTTGAATATATCATCCTATTCCTCTCTGGCCCACAAAGTTAAGGGCAGGAAAATCTGCTAAAAAAATCTCCTGATAATCTTACAGGAGATTCCTTGTATGTAATGAGTAGCTTTTCTTTTGTTGCTTTCAAGATTTGCTCTTTGTCTGTGACTCTAGACAGTTTGATTATAATGTGTCTCAGTGTGATTGTCTTTGAACTTATTCTGGTTGAGATTTTTGAGTTTCTTGAATCTGTAGGTTCATTTCTTTCCTCAGATTTGGGAAATTTTCTAGCATTGTTTCTTCAAATAAATTCTCTTTTCCTTTCTCTCTTCTTCATCTGGGATACTCATAACATGTATACTGGTCTTCTTGCTGTCCCATAAATCCCTTAGTCACTCCTCACTTTTCTTTATCCCTTTTTGTGATTGTACTTCTGACTCAATGAGTTAAAATTACTTATCTTCAAGTTGGCAGTCTTTCTTTTGCCTGATCAAGTCTGATGTTGAACTCCTCTGATGAATTCTTCAGTTCAGGTATTGTCTTTTACATGAACAGAATTTGTTTGGTTGATTTTTGTAGAGTCCATTTCTTTGTTTCTATTCTCATTTTGCTCCGGCTTTGTTTCCTTTATTTCACTTAGTCTCGTGTCTGTGTGCTTTTTTTAACTTGGGCATTTTTATGACAGTTATTTTAAATTCTTTGTCAGACGGCTCACAGATCTGCATTTCTTTAGCATTGGTTTCCGGAATTTCATTTTTCCCCTTTAATTGGGCTATGTTTCTTTGTATGCCTTGTAATATTTGTGGTAGGGATTGATGTGGGCATTTGAGAAAACAACCACCTACCCCAGTCTGCATACTGGCTTCATGCAGGGGAAGACCTTTACCAATCAGAAGATTGGAGGTTCTAGGGTCTCTTAAAACTTTTGTGTTTTATTGCTCTCTCTTGTATCTGCTCATGGAATTGCAGGTCTAACATGCTGCATACCCCTGTTTGGGTCTGGCTCTGACCCGTTAATGCTGGGAGTCATATGAGTTAGAAACCATTTCCTCGGGCAGCCCTCACACAAGCCTGAATGTTGGAATTAGGATCCACTCTTTGGTTTCTATCATATGAGAGGAGCCTCAGAATGGAGGATTTCCTCCTGATTGCTCCACACTATGCCACACAGGGGAAGGGGCATGAGGGGTATGTCAAACACTGCAGATTTTCTTACCACTTTCATGGAAATTTCTTTGTGGTTTTACAATGGCCAGTGTATTGGCCATTTACAATGGCCATTGTACAAAGGGCCAGCTTCTCACCCTCTCTCTAGAGTCCTCACAGAGATATTCTGGCCCATATATTGTTGTGAACGTGATGTCTCTTTGGGGGAAGTGATGGCCTATAGCTTTCTCACTTGCCATCTTGCTGATGTCTCCAGATGGACTTTTATACTTGAGTAAGAAGCTGAGTCATATTCCTGTGAAAATAAAAGATCAGGAGAAGGTCCTATACAATGAAGTAAAAAGATTTGATCATAATTACAGAATGGGAATTCTAGCTCAACACTCAAATTTTAGATGGGGACATGAAGGAAATTGTGACTTTTCCAACATGGTTAGTGGCAGAGGCAGTTACATTTCTTCAGTGTTCTTGTTTTTCTTTCTTTGATTGCACGTTGTATAGTGATCTAAATAATGCTTTGTGTATACTGATTGTACTAAGCAGTCTATAAAGTTTAGGAAAACTTTGGAGTTTTCATTACTTATTCAAAATGCCCTGTTAATTATGATGATCATATATTCAAATTATAAACTGTATCTCATATTATTCACATCTCTAGAAACCCCTCTATTGAATCATCTCAACAATCGCAGATATTAGATTTTCCATTTGAAAAATGCATCTTTGAGTTTATTTATCTTAGACATTTGGAACTCCCCTTACTGATATGTCTAGTATTCCTTCGTATTCATTACAAATCATTGAAAGGCATAGGGCTGGAATTGTAAGATGCAGACATATCATCAGATGTTTGGAACTCTCACCACATTTTTATAAAGCCGCTTTTACACAGCAAAACTGGAAATACTGAAAATCTTGTATGGAATAGCATCAAAAGTCATGACGTGTAGCGAATAGAGGCTTGGAAGGGCAAGATAGGAGAGGAGACATTTGGAAAATCCTCGCAATCACATGTTTTAGAAAAGTTATATGTTCTATTAACCATACAGTTGATAAATAATAAGGCTCATTTCAGTCTCGGAAAGGTAATTTGCATACAGGAAAATTGCAGCACACGGCAATATATTGGAGGTTTTGTTCAATAGCAGCTTTCAAAGGCATCGTCCTGTTCAGCAGAGTAGAGATAATAAAAAAGAGAGCTCTACCCTGATGAGAATCTTTAGGGAAGATGGAGGGGGTGAAGCTTGAGCTGGGTCATGAAAGATGGTGTGTATGTAGACACCAAGGAGGAAAGAGTGTTGGCCATTCCAAATATAGAAAGTGAAGTGACTGATTAAAGGTATCAGTTAAAAACAGTTTTGTCTGGGGTGCCTGGGTGGCTCAGTTGGTTAAGCTTCGGACTTTGGCTCAGGTCGTGATCTCATGTTTGTGAGTTTGAGCCCCACTTCGGGCTCTCTGCTGTAAGCATGGAGCCCGCTTCAGATCCTCTGTCCCCTTCTCTCTCTCTTCCCCCCCTCTCAAAAATGAATAAACATTTAAAAAGTTTAAAAAATAGTTATTTCCCTTGTGAATGATGACATGAACACTAGCCTCGTGTGATTGGAGTATTGGGAGGATATAAAGAGATGTATAGTGGGAGCAATAGAAAATTTCCAGGCTAAATGTGAGAAGTTGATTTTTTTTTCAAATGTTTAGAAGGGCCCAAACCTTTATATTCAAAAAATTTCCCAGAGAACAGGGCTCAATCAGTTAAGATTTGATGATGCACACACACATTCATATACACACGCAATCAGAACAACAACTGATAATATGGGCACGGGAGTAGTAAGGGGTTGGCTCCCTTAAAAATGTTGGAAAAAAGTCCAGTGTTAATGAAATAATCAAATTGGAATAGGTTAAGTTGACCCCACATAGTTGTTGAAAACACTAGTGTTTATTCTTGTTGTATTTGTAGGCTAGACAGTTCTTGTAGTAATTCAGAAAAGCACGATGTGAATCTGAATTAAGGTTTTTTTTTAAATTTTTTAATGTTTATTTATTTTTGAGACAGAGAGAGACAGAGCATGAGCAGGGGAGGGGCAGAGAGAGAAGGAAACACAGAATCTGAAGCAGGCTCCAGGCTCTGAGCTGTCAACACAGAGCCCGACGTGGGGCTTGAACTCACAAACCGTAAGATCATGACCTGAGCTGAAGTAGGACGCTTAACCAACTGAGCCACGCAGGCACCCCTGAATTAAGGTTTTGGAAGTGGGGATTCAGGAGCTTAGATAGATACGAAAATCACTCTTAATTGTGTCATTGATTTGCATTATGACACAAATCAATTATCTTCCCTATATTTTACCTCAATCTATTAATTGGTAGAATGTATATAATCATAACACCATTTTTCACTTTTTAATATACAAAATTTTGGTGACTTTATGTGCTGACATCTGTTATAAGTTGGTAAAATGAAAGCATAATCATAAATGACGGTACTCTTAAAATATAAAATATAGGCACGTATTAGTTATGTCATAACTATTATTCTCAACATTGCAAAACAAATATGTTTATTGTGAATGAAGATTAATAACATTTCTAGCTACATTACAAATGGTTAGTTCCATCTATAGTTAAACATACTCTAGCTGGCTGTTGATACAAATGTTCTCCCTCATGTTCTAGTTTATTGAAGGATTTCTCAGCATTTATTTCATTATACAGTTAACAGTAGCTCAGTTGGATATAGTTTGGAGTGATTGGGGAAATGCAATTACAAACAAAAATCTCCTCCCAAGCCAGAAAATTTCTCCACAAAGTTAGAAGGGAAGGAAAACAACTTTTATTATTGAATGAGTATTAAACAAAAATGTGACACACATTATTATAGGTAATCAATCCAGTACAAAGATCAAAAAGTTAGAAAGAGTTCTTACTCTTCGATGGAGCCAGGCAGGTGTACCCATTGTATGCGTTTTCTTGAGAGAAACAAAACTAGTCCTTAAATAAGACTTGTCAGCACAAGTTATTCATTATAATTTTATTTGGTAATTGAGGTGACCTTCTATGTTAGCTAATTGACTACAGGGAGAATAAAGCTTTCATTCCTTTAGGATAATTTTGCAGTTGGGAAAGAGGCAGCCTGAAGTTGAAGTTAGGCTCCTGTGCTCCTATGGGACAAGGAGACCTCTTCCTTGGTGATTACATTTCAAAGAGGATCCTTTCCATGATCTTGAGAAAGGCAGTCTGAGATTGTGAAGCTGGTAAGAGGTTTACTTAGATTTAAAAATGATTTGCATACATTTCAAAGGAAGAGTGAAAGAATTCACAAATTCCCCCCCCCCCCACCCAAGTAAGTGCTCTACAAGGGGGAGTGGGAGCTGAGTCTCTTCCCTTATTTTTTTTTTAATTTTTTTTTTAACATTTATTTATTTTTGAGACAGAGAGAGACAGAGCATGAATGGGGAGGGTCAGAGAGAGGGAGACACAGAATCTGAAACAGCCTCCAGGCTCCGAGCTGTCAGCACAGAGCCCGACGCGGGGCTCGAACTCACGGACCGTGAGATCATGACCTGAGCCGAAGTCGGCCGCTCAGCGGACTGAGCCACCCAGGCGCCCCTCTTCCCTTATTTTTAATAGGGAGAATTAAGCCTCTTATTCTTAATTTTTATTTACCATTAATCTATCTAGATGTTAAAATTTTGTCATTTATAGCTAGTTTCTGGCGAGGACCAAGGAAAGTCAAATCTTACAATGAAACATTAGTTATACAATAGAACAGAAAGCCCTATGCTATATGTTGAAGAATGCTGATTTCAAAGTCATCTAACTGCTAGCTGAAATTGCTTCACAGTGGGGTTATTATCACTCAAGTGAAAGCAGAGTATTTAAAGTACAATGAAAACAGGTATTACTTATTCTTCTAAAGACATTTTAGCTTAGTATCTATCAACATTATCTACATTCTTGTCAAAATACATATTTTAAGATCGAGGGTAGTCCCAGGTAATGAAAAATACCTGGATCAACTCTCCCACAACAGACAATAAGATCTGCCAAAGGAAATGTGTTTTTAAAAACTCATTTTATAAACTAGAGTCAGAAGACAATGGGGGAACTCTAAGACCAAATATTTAAATAAAAGCCTGTTAGCAGAGATCTAGATGCTAAGTCTATGTTTGATTGGGGGTATGTGCTGATAAAGTTCCCTTAGGCTGTGATTTGATAGCATTAACAGAGTAAGAGAGACAGAAGTTAAGGCCCAGGACCTGACCAAGGCCCAGAGCCCTATAGGATTCCCTGTCCCAATGAGGTTGGGAACTCCAGATCTCCATCTTTTGGATAATGGTATATCAGATTTAATCTTACTGTAGCTGCACCGTATTCTAAATCCCCAGGGACTTCAGAGACGTCTGAAATGGCTCTGAGGAGGGCAGGAGAATAGACTGGAAAGGAGAAAATTAGAACTTAGGATCAATGACATGCCTTTGTATGGACTTTCTGAGTGTACCTAGCCTGGAGTGGCCAAGGAATCTCAACACATAAACTTCATCAGAGGGGATCCCAGACTTGTAGTTACAATGCACCTGGCAGAAGTAAAAGTAAAGTCTTTTTTTTTTTAATGTTTATTTATTTTTTTTTGAGACAGAGAGAGACAGAGCATGAACAGGGGAGGGGCAGAGAGAGAGGGAGACACAGAATCTGAAACAGGCTCCAGGCTCTGAGCTGTCAGCACAGAGCCTGACACGGGGCTCGAACTCACGGACCGTGAGATCATGACCTGAGCTGAAGTCGGACGCTTAACCGACCAAGCCACCCAGGCGCCCCAAAAGTAAAGTCTTTTTGAAAAAGGGTTCATGCATGCTAGGACCAAAGAACGCTCACAAATAGTATTTCAAATGCAGTGGCTCTTAGATTTTAAAATATTAACTAATTACATTTAGAAACAAAATGTCATGAATATGAACTAGCAGTACAAATCAAAAATCTTAAAATAACTGCGCTTACTGTATTTAAGTACAGAATGCCAAACATGAAATCACCTGTGGCTAAGGTTTTGTAAATGTGACATCGTAGGTTTGAAAAATAAGCACAAATACTTTCTTTAAATGAATATCAAGGTAACCTAACTTAAAAACTTTATGGTTGTACTCTGAGCTCGAATACAGCAGAATAGAGAATTGGAAACTGGAAGAAAGATAAAAATAAAAAAAAATATTCAGATGTAGCACATAGAGAAAAAGGATAGAAAATCCAGATGAGAGGGTCAAAAGCAGAAAACAAGTGTTAATCAAAATTTGGTTTCTGAAGCAGCAACATCAGTATCACCTGAGTACTTGTCCAAAATAGAAATATAGTTTTTTGCTTCTTGAGACATACCTCTAAAACTGTGGTCTCGAGACAGCAGAATCAACATTACTCAGAAACTTATTAGAAATGCAAATTTTCTCTGCCCCCCACCTCAGACCCACTGAGTCAGAAACTGTTGGAATCCCCATGGTTATATACTCCATCTCTCCCAGATCATCACAGGGAAATAAATAGTTGTGGCTAACAATTCAGTCGACTCTATAAAAAATAATGAAAAGTTGAAAGTAAAAATTCTAGAGAGAGATACTGGGTGAATATTCATTCAAAAAGCTAGAGAAGTTATATTAATATAGGACAAAAATAGATTTCAATTTTAAGTCATAAATCTAGAAACAAAGTTCAATTCACTTGGAACATATAACAATTCTGAGTATGCATACTTTAATAACATAGCCTGAAGTTTACAAGAATCAAGGCATTAGGGGTTTTGGTAAGAGAAAGAATATGAAATTTCTGCAGAGTTATGAAACATGACACACAATTTATCATCCATCCACTTATTCATTCATCAATCATTGTATAAACACTGTATGTCAGGCATTATCCTCAATGTTAGAGACATAAAGATGTACACATGATTTCTATCAGTAACGAGTTCATTGTTACATGAGTTTTTTTGTGTGTATGTGTGTTCTTGCTATTGGTAATATATTTTAAAAATCTAATATTTTAGAAGTCAGATTATTTCCTCTTTCCACCTGCCAGAATCCCCAACAAATAGTGGCATGTCCTTGACTAATATCATGCTCTTAGAAGACAAAGACCCATGGCAGTGTGCCAGAGATGAATATGGGAACTTAGTAAAGAAATTGCCTAAATGGGAATGGAAAACCATAGGAACACTTCTCTCTACGAAACTGCTAAGCCTCTCTGACTCCAAGTGTGACTGTTCATATGCTAGACTCAACTTCTGAATGGTTTGAAGAGCATGTTCTCAAAGACAAATTGGAATGCAACATGCCCATCTGGTAGTAACCTTCCATTATTACCTCAACAAGTAAAGAGGTGACTGTCTTCTGCTTTGCCAGAAGTGACTGGATATTCTTCCTGCTTTGCCAAAGATTAAATGACCATATAGTTGTGGAATATCCCATGGGAAGAAGACAGTCGCTTCAACAAATGGTGTTGGGAAAACTGGACAGCAACATGCAAAAGAATGAAACTGGACCACTGTCTTACACCAAACAAAAATATAAATTCAAAATGGATGAAAGACTTAAATGTGAGACAAGAAACCATCGATATCCTAGAGGGGAACACAGGCACTAACCTCTTTGACGTTGGCTGTAACAACTTACAGCCTGAGGCAAGGGAAACAAAAGCAAAAATAAATGATTGGGACTTCATCAAAATAAAAAATTTCTGCACAGTGAAGGAAACAATAAAACTAAAAGACAACCTATGGAATGGGAGAAGATATTTGCAAATGACGTATCTGATAAAGGGTTAGTATCCAAAATATATAAAGAAGTTATAAAACTCAATGCTCAAGCAATGAATAATCCAGTTAAAAATGGGCAGAAGACACGAATAGACCTTTTTCTAAAGAAGACATAAGGATGGCCAACAGACACATGAGAAGATGCTCAACATCACTGATCATCAGGGAAAAACAAATCAAAACCGCAATAAGTTATCACCTCACATCTGTCAGAATGGCTAAAATCAACAACCCAAGAAACAACAGGTGTTGGCAAGGATGTAGAGTAAGGGGAACCCTCTTACACTGCTGGTGGGAATACAAACTGGTGTGGCCATTGTGGAAGGCAGTATGGAGGTTCCTCAAAAAGTTAAAAAATAGAACTACCCTACAATCCAGCAAGTGCACTACTAAGTATGTACCCAAAGAATACAAAAATACTAATTCAAAGGGATACATGGACCTCTATGTTTATAGTAGTATTATCTACAATGGCCAAATTATGGAAGCAGCCAAGTGTCTATAGATAGATGAATGGATATAGAATATATGGTGTGTGTGTGTGTGTGTGTGTGTGTGTGTGTGTGTGTGGGTATCCCATCTCTCCCTTTCACTGACCCTCCCCTGCTCACTCTCTTTTTTTTTTTTTTGAACAAGAAACAGTTTTTTATTCAAGACTATTTTTAAAGCAGTTTCAGCATTAAAGTAGATAGGAGGATACAGAGATATGCCCCTTACCCCTACACAAACATGACCTCCTCCATTATCAACATCCCCTACCAGAGCAGTACATTTGTTATAACTGATGAACCTACATTGACACATCATTATTGCTCAAAGCCCATAGTTTACATTAAGGTTCACTCTTGGTATTGTACATTCTATGAGTTTGGATAAATATACAATATAATGACATATATCCATCATTATAGTTTCATACAAAGTATTCTCACTGTCCTGAAATTCTTTGGTCCTCTGTGTATCATCCCTCTGCCCCATATCCCCCAACCCCTGACAATCACGGATCTTTTCACTGACTCCATAGTTTTGCCTTTTCCATAATTTGGGGATCACACAAATGTAGCTTTTTCAGATGGCTTCTTTCACTTAGCAATGTGCATTTAAGATTCCTCCATGTTGTTTCATGGCTTGAAACCTCATTTCTTTTTAGTACGGAACAATATTCTTACTGTATGGATGTACTACAGTTTATTTATCCATTCACCTAATGAAGGACATCTTGGTTGCTTCCAGCTTTTGGCAATTTGAATAAAGCTGCTCTAATCATTTGTTTGCAGGTTTTTTAGTGAACATAAGTTCACTTGAACTTGAATAAGTTCAATTCCTTTGAGTAAATGCCAAGGCATGTGACTACTGGTAATATGGACAGAGTATATTTAGTATTGTAAGAAATTGCCACTCTTTCAAAGAGGCTGAACCATTTTACTTTCCCACCACCAATAAATGAGAGTTCTTGTTGCTCCATATCCTCGCCTGCACTTAGTGTTGACAGTGTTCCAGATTTAGCTATTCTGATAGGTGTGCAGTGGTATCTCATTGTTTGAATTTGCATTTCAGGAGTTTTGTGGAAGTTTTTCAGTTTTGGGTTTTATATTTAGGTCTGAGTTATATCCATTCTGAGTTAATTGTTGTGCAGGGTTGTTAAGATCTATGTCTAGATTCATTTTTTTGCACGTAGATGTCAGTTGTTCCAGTGCCATTTATTGAAAAGACTATCTTTCCCCATAGTATTGCCCTTCCTCCTTTTGGAGCTAATGCTGAAGTTTCTATAGGGAGGCAAAAGACCCAGAATAACCAACCCAATATTAAAGGAGAAGAACAAAGACGGAGGACTGTCACTCCTCAACTTCAAACTTATTACCCAATTTCAAGACTTATTATCAAGCTAAGTATTCAAGACAATGTGGTATTGGCAAAAAAAATAAATAAATAAAAATAAAACAAAATAAAATAAAATAAAATAAGCAAGCAAATGGATCAATAGAACAGGACAGAGAACCCAGAAATATATTCCTGTAATACAGTCAACTGATGGTATTGAGTTTAACTGTGTCCTTACTAATATTCTGCCTGCTAATCTGTCCATTGATGATACAGGGATGTTGTAGTTTCCAAGTATGATAGCGAAGGCATCTGTTTCTCTTGCAGTTCTATCAGTTTCTGCCCTAAAAGTCTGACACTCTGTTGTTAGGTGTATACATGCCCAAGACTGCTACGTTTTCTTGGAGAACTGACCAACTTTCACCATGATGCAATGCCTTTCTTTATCCCTTATAACTTTCCTTCCTTTGAAATTTGCTGTCTGAAATTAATATAACTACTCCTGCTTTCTTTTGATTAATGTTAGCATAGTATACATTTCTCCATTCACTTACTTTTAATATATATGTGTCTTTATATTTAAATTGGGTTTATTGTAAGCAACATATAGTTGGGTCGTGTTTTTGGATCCACTTTAACAATCTGTCTTTAAATTCGTACATTTAGTCTACTGGTATTCAAAGTGATTATTGACAGAATTAGAATAATATCTACCATATTTTTACTGTTTCTATTTGTTGCCCTTGTCCCCTGCTCACTCTCTACTTCTCTCTGTCAAAACTAAATAAATAAACATGAAGAAATAAAGATTTCTATAACTGAATATAGATTTCTCATTCCTCTTTGTAGTTTCATAATGTTTCATTGTGTTAAAATACTAATATTTTATTAACTTGCATCCTATTGATGGCTGTTTTTTCCCAATAGTTTTCTATTATAAACACTGCTTTGAGTTTATGTATTTGAGACAGGAAGAGAGAGAGAGAGTGAGGGAGAGAGAGAGAATGAATTCTTTGCATTTCCAGTGCAGGGTGCAGCACAAGGCTTGAACTCAGGAACTGTGAGATCATGACCTGAGCCAAAACCAAAAGCTGGAAGCTCAGCAGACTGAGCCACCCAGGTGTTCCTATTATAAACAATTTTGCAACAACAACAAAAAAAACCCTGTAAGATACAACAGATATATTTTCTTAAACATAGTTGCAAGGTGTAAAAAAAAAATCATGACGGGGATGTCAGTGTAGTTCAGTGGGTTAAGCATCCAACTTAATTTTGGCTCAGGTCATGATCTCATGGTTTGTGGGTTCAGGCCCTGCATCAGGCTCTGTGCTGACAGTGTGGAGCCTGCTTGGGATTCTCTCCCTGTCTCTCTGCCCCTCCCCTGTTAGCTCTCTCTCTCTCTCTCTCTCTCAAAAATAAATAAAAACATTTAAAAAAATCATGACTTAGGTAAGGAAATACTTTATTCAAAACAATTGTTGCAAATATTGCTATTGCAATAAAGGGGGAAATGTTACTACAATAGGGAGAATAATCTAACCAAAAGATATGCAAGTAATCTGAGCCTTCTCCCTTTTTAGTCAATCTAGTTAAAATTTTGTCAATTTTATTGATTTTCAAAGAACCAGCTTTGGGTTTAAAGCAGTTTTCTCTATTGTTTTCTGTTCTCTATGTCATTAATTTCACTTCTAATCTGTATTATTTCCTTCTGTCTATTTTCTTCAGGTTAAATTTTCTCTTCTTTTTCTAATGTCTTACTTATGGTGGTAGGTTAAGTTATTGATTTGAGATCTTTCTCTTCCCTCTGATCTCCCCCTGCTCCTTTTAATATAGGCATTTACAGCTGTATAAATCCCTCTAAGCATTGCTTCACCTGCATCCCATAAGTTTTGGTAGGCTGTGTCTTTATTTTCATTTGTTACAAAGTATTTTCTAATTTCCTTTTTGGTGGCCTCTTTGACCTATTGGTTATTTATGCATGTGTGGTTCAATTTCCATAAATTTGTGAATTTCCCAAATTACTGTCTCTTACTGTTTTGAAATTTTATTTCATTGAGGCTTGGAGAACATATTTTATAGTCACCATCATATTCAAACAAATAATGGCTGAAGCTTCCCAAATTTATTGGCAAACATTAATTTACACATCTAGGAAACAACAAACGCAAAGTGACATAAATGCAAAGAAATCCACAAACATACATCTCAGCAAAAATGCTGAAAGCAAACACCAAAGAGAAAATCTTGAAAGCAGTACAATAAAGATGAATAAAAACTATATAAACAAAAACTGGGGAAGTTTATAGAACAACTAGGCAGAAGGTCCCACAGGTAGTGGAAGTCCAGAAGAACACTGAAACCAACTAGATCTAAAAGACATCCATAGAACATTCCATACAACAACGAGAAAATAGATCTTTGTGTCACATGTACATGAACTATTCACCAGGATAGATTCAATGGTAGGCCTTAAAACAAACCTCAGTAAATTTGAATATGTTATTGGCTTTCTGCCAAAGAAAAATAGAAAGATGGTTTCTATTTGTTCAAGTGTCCTTTTTTGTGTCAATATTGCTTAAAAATCTCTTCATGTATGACTTACCTATTTCTTGTTAAACTTCTTCACAGATATTTTATGTTTTTGGTTGCCACGTGAATAGTCTTTTCTCCCTTCATGTCCTCTTAAAAATTTCCTTACTGTGCTTTTTTTAACTAAAATATTAATTTTTAATTTTATTAATTATTATTTATTATTTTATTATATAGTTATCATTTATAATTAATTAATTTTTAATATTAATTTTTACTAAAATATTTTGCTAAAATATTCTTACCTTTACTGGGCTTTAGTCATCTTCTGAAACTAGAAATTTCTTAGTCTTTACTAATTGCATTGGCTCATTTCCTACAGTACAATGTTAAGTAGTACAGAGTAGAGGTTGTTTTTTTTTCTCTGTATTGCAGAGGTAAATGCCTCTACTATTTTATATATACATCCATATATAACACATAATTATATATAAAATTATATGTAAGTATGTAATTTTAAAGTTCTCTGTTTTCCCTATATCACTGAATGATTTCTACGTAGAATGGGTTTTCAATAGTGTCAAGTATCTTTTCAGGATCTGTGAAGACAGTCACATAATTTTTGTGCTAGCTCTATTACTAAGGAGATTAATATTTTTACATCTCTTAATATTAGCTCATCCTTGAAATCTGGGAATGAATTCTGAATATTCACACTTCCATTTTTTAATATATGGCTGATTTTCGCTCAGAAATATTTTATTTAGCATTTTTGCATCAATATTTATAAGTGCGATTAGTTGATCACTCTTTCTGTATGTGAGAATCCTACCTCAAATTTTAACAACTGCAAAAAGACCACCACCAAATACACAGGCGCCCCCACAGGCGCTTAAAAAATAATTCAAAACATGGGTTTCTTGATAAGGGCTGAGAAATGGAACAGAGTGATGTTATTTTGCTTCACTACTTTATTTTGGGAGGGGTTCTGCAAAGGGAGGTTAAGAGCCTGCTTTGGAGTCGGTGACAGGTGATGGGAAATTTGTAAGGTGCAGGAAGGGAAGAGAGAAGGAGAGGGTCCTGGTGGTTTAACAAATCTCAGGATGTCTAGTCTGAAGGAAGATTCTGAGTGGGTGTGTGGTAACTGGGGAGAATGGAGGTACTTAGCTTTTATTTATTTTTTTTAAGTTCATTTACTTATTTTGAGAGAGAGAAAGAGAGAGAGAGTCAACAAATGGGGGAGGGGCAGAGAGAGAGAGGAGGGGGCAGAGAATCTGAAGCGGGCTCTCTGTTGTCAGCACAGAGCCCAATACAGGGCTTGAACCCATGAACCATGAGATCGTGACCTCGGCTGCTCTAACGCTTCAGGTGGCCCAGTACGGCCCTTAGCTTTGAATTCATCTCTCTTCTTCTGCCACATCGAGCCCTTCTCCCTCCTCCATGGTGCCTAACCTTTCCAGATCTGCCAACACAGCAGCCTGGCATTAGTTATGCGGTAAACTAAGGGCAGGGAAATGGGGAGAATTGCAACACACTCCACTAGACCCGCTTTGGAAGGAGAGCCTCCTTGTAGAAGAATTTCAGGGCAAGACCAGCCATGATGTGGAGCCCGGGACAGAGAGCCATCCTTAGGAGTAGGCGTGTGAACTGGCTTTAGGAATGTGTGTGAAACAGACCCTCTTAATCTTGAAATACTACAGGCAGGTGACACTTGAAAGCTGAAGATGCAAAACTGTAGCTGTAGGATAAGCAGTCTTCTATTGCATAGTGTTTAAAATTGGAATGTCACATTCATATGCATAATTTCATGTGAACTTTATAGGGATTGGGTGTGTTAGTCAGAGCACGCCATATTATTATTTTCTAGGTGAATGTTGTGAGAGGGATGTTCGTAGCCCAAGGTCACGCAGCCAGGAAGAGGTGGAATCAGGTTTACATCCAGGTCTCCTGAACGTCTTCAGTTTATTTTTCAGAATAAAATGGGCATCTCTACACCACCCAGGCCTGAGACAGCTCTCCCCGCAATCACCTTTGCCTCTAGCCTGAAGTGGGATGTGTTTGGCAGTATTCAGGTACCATTAAATAAATGCAATTCTTTGAGACCCGCCCAGTGGTTATTGAGTAAAGCCAGCTGAACACCTAAATTAAGGAATGGAATTGCTCTGCGAGAAAGAAGTTGGATTTTGATTTGCTAAAACACTGATTACACTTAAAGCCCCATTTCTGTGCAAATCTAACGCCCTTAAAGGTATTTTCGACTGCAATCAAAACATATTTGTATGCTTTCTTGCTTTGGAAAAGGACGACATTGCTAAAAGTAATTAAGATCTCTGACCATTGCCAGTTTGAAAGGTGTGGATCAAAGTATGCGTCTTTTGGAGAAAGTCAGTCGCTCAATGACTCAGTAAGCTGAACTTTAAAATGTGCTGCTGGTAGTCTGAGAATATAATGCTATGCATGGATGACACCTTAGGTTTCCACTTGGCCGCTTGCAAAGATTGATGACCAATGTCGCAGCCATGAAAGAAAAATCGTACTGATTCTGGATAAATGCACAGCACACCATATAGTTTCCCTAAATAGCACTTAAGGGTTTTTTTTTTCTTCTTGTGTAAAGCTATGTATATATTTTTGTAAAGCTATAGTTTTAATCCTCCCAATAAATGAGAGCATATTCTAGACTCTCAAAGAACTTATCCAAAACAGAGTGTGGTCTTGTATTTTGTCTCGGTAAGCCCCATCCCTCCCCCCCCACCCCGCTTTTAAATTATGGTTAACATCTTGCATTCCAAAGTGCTTTCCTCTTTACAACAGGGTATATGTGACAAATATAGTCTTGACATATTATCAAAGACAATTCTAGAATGCAAGTTTTAAACTTTGATTCAAGAGGAATGGGGTACTCTAAAGCTTTTTAGGCCTTTGAGAGGACTAAGAATCATCCTCTAAAGTCCACCACTCTTTTTAGAAGTATGGTCTTAGGAATTACATAAGGCCTTAAGGTGAATAGGCAAATTCCCTTTACATAATCTGACACTCCACTGCTACCTCCAGGAGACTTGTTGCCATTAAAATAATGTTCCCCTGTTATTACAGATTGGACTATAGTAATGGGCTTCAGCCAGTGATAATAGCTAGTTCAAATGATGCCAACTAATTCTGCCTGTGCCGGGACGAAACCATTTGTAGGGTTTACAAAAAGTAGGATCTACAGGAGCCTACTTTCCTAACTTTCTGTACTTGGCCAAACTAAACGGTTGCATGCTAATGAACTTTACATACAGAAGGCCAGATGGCTGAAATAATCGTTTCATTCTCTGCTAAGAAAGGAAGAGATTTTTAACTAACTCTCCTTATTTATCCTTGAATTAACTTTTCTTGGTGATGGAAATTTCACCCCGATTCAATAAACTCTATATTATAGTTGATTTACTTAAGACTCAACTCCCATCGCTGCCAATTATAATGAAATATTTTGAAATAACTGCTATAAAACGAATACAATTGCTCATTTTCATAAAGTATTCTTTTGTTTTTAATGAAAAATTTAAAATCGAGTAAGTTGATATATTAATTCATAGTAAGTCTCTTGAAGGCAGGAGCTTTTGAAAAGTTTCTTGTAACGCTTATGTAGCTTAGAACTGCATTTTGCGTTTGGGTTCATCGCTGTGGAGCAGACCCACATCCTGGCTGTGTATGCTGAGCCGTAGAAATGAATCCACCTTTGAAACACAGCCCTTTCCCCCAATGCTGCTCCATAGGAAGGATTCCTCAGCAGGATTCATACATTTACTGCTATGTCATTTTCAACACAAAGATAAAAATGATTGTTCATTCTTGAATTATGTTCAGGACAAAAACTGCTGCTCCTTGCTTGGAAAAATTTGTGTCCTTCCTTCTTTCCTTCCTTCCTCCCTCCATTCCTTCCAGCCTGCCTGCTTGCCTGCCTTCCTTTTCTTTCCTTCTCTTTCTTTCTTTCTTTCTTTCTTTCTTTCTTTCTTTCTTTCTTTCTTCTTTCTCATTTAATTTGAAAATGCTTTGTCTTTAAAATTATTTCTTTTTCTCTTAGTGTTGACATCTGTATGCAGAATGAGCTAGTAAAACTCTACCGTTTAAAATAATGTATCACTTCAGTGGATTGGGGTTTCCCTAACTATAAAATGAAGAAAAACAAAACTCCTTTCGAGAAGGAGTTGACAGATGGATTTTGCTTACAAGGAAGGTTCACAATAGAGAAGACAATTGTGTCACATTTAGAAAAGTCCCATTAATACTTTATAGCCATTAATAAATATTCTTCACAAAGAAGAAAACCTATTTCTTGTGCTACATTTTGGAGAATAATTTTTTTAATTGAAATAGGAATGCATTTTTTAAAGGCAACTATTCAGAACTTTCTGAGTTAAGTGATAAGATTTCACTATTTTCTTTATCGTGGTCATTTTACTTAAAGACACACAAACTTTTGGAGAGCCTGGGTAGCTCAGTGGGTTGAGTGTCTGACTCTTGATTTCAGCTCAGGTCATGATCCCGTGACATGATCTCAGGGTCGTGGGATCAAGCCCGCATTGCTGAGTTTAGAGACTGCGTAAGATTCTCTCCCTCTCCCCTGCTCATGCATACACTTTCTCTCTCTCTCTTTCTAAAAAAATATAGATATATATAGAGAGAGATAGATATAGATATATACACATACATACACACATAAACTTTTATTTCCTACTTTGTTGTCATTCCCCCCCCTAGGCCAGTGCAGCCCATCAAGGGGTAGTGAAAACTGTCATCTTAGAGGATAAACTTCTGAGCTTACCTGAAATAGATCTGCGGGTTGGATGTTGTACCCCACTCACATTGCCAATGGACCAGCAATCAACTTTGCTCCCCTAGGAAAATGTGCTGATTCAGGAGTCTCTGTGCTCACTGACTGTCACCACGCTGTCACCAGGTTCTCCCAGCCATGGACTGCTGCATGGTTTCCTATAGATTTCTAGTTCTATAGAACTGGTGCCATCTTGGATGGTGTCCTGATCATTCTCCTCATTCTTGCTAGCAACTTTTCCCAGAGCAAGACTTGGGCGTTCTATCCCAGCCACTGCCTGGGGGTGCCAAGTCAAACTTGGTAAATTGCACGGAAATCTAGCATCTCGCTTTTTAATTTTAGCATTATGCCTGATTACGCACTCTTACTGATACATTCCAAATGAAAATTGGACTTTCTGAATATGGCCAACAACTTGGATTTATATTTTGGTTTTTGTTTTAGATTCATGATGCAAAGTTGGAAGCACAGAGCACCTCATCGAAAGGGCTCTCTTTGGCTACCTTAATACCATTTCCTTCGAGGGATATGGTAACAAGTTGATACCCAAATTAGAATTCCTGATCCCAGATGGGGAGCTGTTGTGGTAGGCTGACTTAAAACTGTGAAAGGAAAATGGGTCAACTATAGGAAATGCCCTGGTGCTGTGGAGGTCAATATATATATAAAATGTTTATTTATTTTTGAGAGAGAGAAAGCAAGTGGGGAAGGGGCAAAGAGAGAGTGGGAAAGAGACAATCCCGTGCGGGCTCCATGCCGTCAGCACAGAGCCATGGGGCTCGATCTCATGAACTGTGAAATCATTACCTGAGCTGAAATCAAGAGTCAGAAGCTTAACCAATGGAGCCATCCAGGTGCCCCAATATTCAATATTTAAATATAAGTAGAGGAGAAGCACAATATCTATAAATCTATATAAAGAACAAGATCTATAAATACCTATAAATCTACAAATACTATATCTAAAGGGGGGTTTGTTATCTGACTTTTCCTTTATCTCATTACCTTTGATCTTCTTCCTCATGGGAAAAAGCAAAAAAAAAAAAAAAAAAAGAAAAGCTGAGAACATTTCTGCATCTCTAACATTATATGCATCAGGAGTATGGGTCGTCTATGAAAAATGCCATTAACAACATAATTGCCACTTCCAACAATAGATGACATTTGCAGTGTTAACTATGTATCAGGCACTGTTCTAACTGCCCTGTATATATCAACACATTGTGTCTTCACAAAAACTTGTCCATTAGGCACAACCCAATTTTATACTGAGGAGGGAGAGACACAATATGGGGCATATTTCCTATGGTCATGCAACTGCTAAGTAGTTGGAGAGGGTTTGGGGCACAGCACGCAACCAAAGATTGTGCTTAGTAATATGTTGCACTGCCTTTGAACTTAGTCTGTTGGGATTCTGTAATCTTTATTCTCAGCTACAAGACGTTCCTTCTTGTAATGGGGAAGGGGCACACTTGAAGCTGAACCAGCAGATGACGGGACATGTAGCTGGTAGCAAGAAACAAGATTTCATTGATCTTTCTTATCACCATGATAGGAGCCAGAACACATCAAAAGCACAAATTGTCTTTAATTCAGGTCAAAGCCTCCAATGAAATACCAGCCTTGTTTACGCTTTGAGGTCCAAAGTCAGCAATGAGTGGGGGTAAACTCTTAATACCCTCAAAATGATTATGTTGAACAAAATTGATGTTGAATAAACTGTTGAGACACACACAACCATTGACACCTGCAAAATTAATTATGGCAAGTAAAAGAAGCCAGATAAAGAAGTGAGCATTCTGCATGGGTTAGTTCCTATAAATGAAATTCATATACAGTTTTAGAAATGGCAGATTAGTCTCTAGTGACAGAAGGTAAATCACTATTTGCTTGGTGACAGGAGGACCAGAGGATGCGGGGGGGGGGGGGGGGGATGTAGGAAAAGGATTACGAAGCAGCATAAGGAAACTTTTTGGAGTGGTGCATATGTTTGTTGTCACGGATGCATATGTCAAACTCACAAAACTGTGCAATATGAGTGTGTGTAATCATATATTAATTATACTTTCAGTAAACATGTTAAAAGTTAAAATTAAAAAAAAAAAAGATATTGAACTTATCCTCCAGAACGATGCAGGCTTCGCTGAGTCCTCTGGACTCCTCTGCTGGAATCAGAGCTGATTCCTGGCGAGTTAGCAACGCGATGGGGGGAATCTCGTGGGATAGCCTCTCCAATGAGGGGGCTTTCTAAACTACTTGAAATCTTCATGGTTTTCGGGAACAGATAGGGAAGGATGGCAAAACATTCTATTTTACTGTGATTTCTGGTCTCAAGACTGCATTTATGGCTCTTATGACTAGCTCCATAACCCCTTCAAACAATCCATTCCTTTATGTGACTGTTCTGGCTAGATGCACTCTGGTGAATTACTCCTGATATCAACAATGAGTACACAGTGTATATACAGTATAAACGGGCCAGCACAACATGGTCCGTTGCTTCTTAATGCTCTATATCTAGCTGTAATAGGTGCTTAGCAGTAAAGCCTCTGGAAATGATTTGTATCATATCATTTTTGCTTATCGCACAAGAGTAACTTCCTACATTTATGTTGTATACTTATGAGTCCAACTCAGGTAGGCAGATTTTTTGGTTTTTAACCATAAGGGGGAGAGCATCTCAATTTTATTGGTGTTGCTAATGCTATTAACAGCTGTCCTGACAATAGCTTTTATGAGAATAAATGCTCTCTGACAAAAAAAAATTCCTTAGGAGCACACTCTGGAGAAACCCTACATCAAATCAAACTGAACCCAATTTGTCTCCTGCCTGATCCAGCATCCCCTGCGCAGCCTTATTTGGATGTCTGGCTCTCTCAGGACAGTCTCTTGTTTTTAGCAGTAAGTGTCCTGTTCAAGCAATCGCAGTCAAAACTTCCATACAAGCACACGTCACACCTGGTGGCTCTTAACGCATGCAAAAATACCCACAGGAAAGGGGCATCGCGCTGTATGTCAAGAAAGTGACAAATCCAACCTTTGTCTCTATTAGCTTTGGTCATCCTTCCCAAGGAGGGAACTGGACTGGGTATTTTTCCTTAGCAGCTGCTTTATTATTGCTGTTTATCATTTTCTTGACTTCGTGCACATCAAATTATCTGTCACTGCAAACATGGAAGAAAGCCTATGTATTTTTTTCTCAGCAGGTATAAGAAAAGAAAAATTTTGTTCTTACCTCTTTTTCTTCCAATTCTGGCAAACATAGAAAGTACCTCATTGAATGTGGAGCATTCCTGTTTGCCCTGTGTATTTTCAGCTGTCCTTGAATTCTTTGTTTTCCGTTCTTTAGTTTTGGCAGTTACTAGCGATGTTATTTCTGAAATGTTCGTGATTCATTTTTCAAACTTATTAAGAGGAGTCATGTCAGCGTGGGCACTTTATGCATTAAGAAAAGGGATTTCAAGATGGGATATTCACAAAGCGCTCCATAATAAATTTTCTTTTACTATAAAATCAATTCATCAAGCGTAGAGTATTGTTTTAAGTACCTAAATAAAAATAACCCCCCAATGAGCAGTCATAAGCTTCCAATATGGTACAAATTAAGACCCAGAAACAATGAAGGGATGAATAAAATACAGCTAATAAAGTGCAAACATCTTAATAGGAATACAAAAACAAAAAGAGTAGAACAATTAACATATTATGAAAAGGCAGAAGTTAAAGGTAGAACATTCCAGAGAGATCCCTAGTGAGTACTAGTAAGAGATCATTAAACCAGATGAATGTAATGTTTTTGAGGACTGCAATAGAGAGTCACCATAGAATAATGAGTCACAGTCTCTTGGTACCTCTATCACTCCCTGAGTTTGAGTAAAATACTTTTGGAACTGGAATCAATTTTTTTAATGCGCAGAAACCTCATTAGAGCAATGTTTACTATTCAAAAGTGTTTCCTATGAAATGGGACTTTCTTGGCTTCTTCCAGTGAGGTTTAAGTAAGAAAGAAGTGAGAGCCTTTTATTAGGAAACATTGTAACATATTAAACCATCCCCATGCATATACCTCATGTACAGCTTGCATATTCACTATAAAGTAGAACATAGTAAATTACATCTTTATAATGTGAAAGAATACAAAATAGCCTTAAAGTATCAGTGTCTTAATAAGAAGTAAAAGTTTTGAAAGACTTGTACTTTTTATCATGTATTTTTAAAAAGTCACACGACCTAACAATCCCCCAAAGAAGGTAACTACAGAATAAACCTTGTAGAACAAATAACTGTAAGGAATTCTGAGCTGACAGTTAATTTATTAAATGTTCTGTTCTCTGTTATAGAATATAAATGACAATAATACACCCACACACTAATTCTTGACTTTATAATTTATTATTCGTATTGTACCATAGTCATGTTCTTGCTTTAAATGTCTTGGAAAGTAATGATCTTTTGAATGGGAGTGTTGTCTTTCTAGACCTGGGTGAACAGAATCATTTTATTAGAACAGAACCATTGTTGTTTGTAAATGCGATTCTATTTCTTGTTAATCCCTTCAAGAGGCGTATTGCTTCCATTAATGTCCCTTTGGCAATTTTTTTTTTTTCACCACTGAAAATCTTTTCCTCAACGTAGCCTAAAGTAATTCAGTTTTAAGTATGCAAATACTTAAACTTTAATGGCAAAATACTTGGAACCCTTTGGAAGCCATTTTGAATAAACCTCCACATTTTCTTAACATTTAATGGTTATTGATGTTAAAATACCATACCGTGTCATTAATAAGAGATCATAAATAAAAGCATTTACAGAGGACAGAAGAAATAAAATTAGAAAAGGGTTTCAGTAGGAATTATTGAGTAAAAATAGTATCTTCTTAGACTACATCAGAATTTTCAATGGAAAATCAGATTTTCTTTCTGTTATTGAAATTCTTGAAATGTGTTAAAGATGCACTTTGCCAAAACGTTCAGGGGCAGAGGACAGAGGTAGGCTTGTGCAATTTTGATGCTTAATAAGCAAGTCCATTACCAGGGTCCTCTGCCCTTCTTTCTCACCTTCATGTACCTTGTACCTCACTTGCATTTCCTATCTCATCTAAAATTGCCTCCTCCCTTTTCTTTTACAGAAAAAAATAAGTACAATCTAGAATCTCTATTATTGTTTACAGCTATTGAAAGAGTCCTAAAATATGGGACATTTTGCCAAAGGTTGCTCAGTAAATCTAAGGTGCCAGATACACACATCTTCTCCATCGGTACCCACTTTATTCGAATAGAGTTAGTTCAATGTCTTCAGCGTGTTGGAGAGAACATAATGGGTTGTTTGAGGTGATATAACAGGGTCTTTATTGTATTTTTTTTGCCAGTCTCAAGATTAAATGGTATACTTTCTGGCTGTCCTTTGAGAGATGGCCCGCAAATTAAATTTATAGTATACATGTGATTTACTCATTTGGAGACAATTACGAATAATTTAATCATTGCATTTTCTTCCATTCTTTTCCCTACCTGTTAGAACACTGATGTAGTTTCAGTCAGAAAATCCACTGGCCTGGATCACTCTGAGAAAGTGTTTCAACAGCACAAGTCACGGCATGCTGCCAGGACCCAGTGGACAAGCCCAGTTGTCACTAACTACCTTAAAACAACAATAATAAAGCCCTCAACATCTATTGTTGAGCTCCCAGCAATATGTACATCCAACCATTAACATACTCCTATATGCAGAATGACAGCTCTACTTTTCAAGACTTTATTCTCCCTTCCAGAATCTCAGGAAGTCCTCTGAGCTCTACGGCACTCACTTCACGCGGTCATCTTCCTGGGCTTCTTCCTCAGTGTCTCAGCCTCTGCTCAGGACTGCTATCATGCATGCCTTCTGAAAGGGATTGTCAAACACCTCACTCCTCCAGAATTTACTCAGGTAGAGTCATGTCCCCGTAGGGATGCTTGGGCTCTGTGGTGTCATCGTCTATGTATTGTCTGAGATAAAATTCTGATAGAGTAAAACTAAGAATAATTTAAGTTCCCTGTATTAGTTAAGATCCAACCAGGAAAGGATTCCATTAGGATCATTCAAGGAAGGCTTATCTACAGTGGATCTTATGACAGGTGTGGACGAGGTGTGAAGGAGCCACAAGAGTGGAGGAAGCTGGGCTTGGAGCAGGTAGCAGAGGCTGCTTCCACTCCTGGGACCAAAGAAACATGGCTATAGAGTCCCATCAGGCAGGCTGCCTTGAACAGAGCCCAGGCTTCGTTTCCTTGGAGGCAGCCAGCAGGAGGCAACCTCTCAGGGAAGGACTCAGTGGAATTTATGGTTTGTGAGTTGATGATTCTAGACTAGAGATAACAGAGAATGGGAGTAAGTAAAGAACTGATGTTCCCGCTCTGTCTCTGATCATTCTCAGGCTCCTTATTAACTGACCTCAATTGGAAGCAAGAGAGTGTGGTTGTCCTGTTGATGTAATCCATGCAGATAAGCCTCAGAGGCCCAGAACTGGATGAAGAATGTTCGAGAACAGTTCTAGCATAGAAAACACAAATATTTGGTGCGGCCACTCTTGACTATATATTCATATCTGCCAGTTGTCAAGCAATCAAATACACTTCTTTTAACACTAACATTTGCCACAGACATTGGAGTGCCACGAAAGGCTGAATTTCACAGTGATGCCCTTTGAATTCAAGAGAAAATAAAATGTTACTTCATAAAAGTAATAATGGGTCACACTTTGCATGACAATATTTCTAATTACTTTAACATGTTTACCCTCATTTAATAGATATTCATAAAACAAAAAATATCCACTGGCCCCATATTATATTCTGGATGCTGTTCTGAAAGACTTAATTCCCACAATTCCATGAGACAGGCCACTCTATAGATTAGGAACGTGAAACACAGGCCTTTAACTTGCCAAATAGCAGAGTCTAGACATAAACCTCAAAGCTACAATGATATACTATTACTTTTTTTAATGTCTATTTATTTTGGAGAGAGAGAGAGAGAGCAAGTGAGCAGGGAAGGGACAGAGAGAGAGGGAGACAGAGGATCCTAAGTGGGCTCTGTGCTGACAGCAGACAGCCCAATGCGGGGCTCGAATTCGTGAACTGTGAGATCATGACCTGAGCTGAAGTCGGGTGCTTAACCGACTGAGCTACCCAGGTGCCCCTACTATTCCTTTTGATAACTACAATGCAAGTGGAGAGTACATATGGATTAAGATGGTCATATTTGCATAATAAAACCCTAAAGCTTAAAGAAAATAAAGTGGAATGCTTCTGGTGCTTCTGAGTAAAGAGTCTAGCAATGGGACAATACTCTCCTCTGAAGTTTAGAGAGTTCTTTTCATTATTTATCATTTGTAAGGAACATTTCTTTCATGAGGGCTTCATGTTTCAAGATCATGTTAGAGCTAATGCAAAAAAAAAAAACAAAAACAAAACCCAAAACAAATATAAGCAGTTAAACATGATATGGTGTTGTCTAGTTTTCATTTGCCATGTAAAATTATGAATTTGAATTTATTTCATGTAGATAAACTTTAGTAGGTGTCGACGTCAAAGCTCCTCAGCTAATGTCTCTATGTTTCCTGTGGTGAGTGGCCGTCATGTGATTTTTATGTCCTAGGTCTCGCTTTCCTTGGAGAGTGTAGATGGCATTACCAAGCAACATAGATGCCTAGTGCTACAAAATCTGTGATGTTTGGATGCACTATGTGTTGTGTTTCTTAATATTTCATGTAAGGAAATATTTTCCACTATTTTTATAAGGGCCATTGTTGATCCAAAGTTTATTTTCTTCAGAATGACCATGGAAAAGCTTGAGCTTATATTGGGTACCTATATTCTTTACTTATTAATATTCTCTGTTGTCTCCAGCCCAGTATTCTGAGGATTCATATTCCTTCAGATGATGCATGTATATCTTGGGATTTTACAACCTCAGTGTGTGTTTTTCAATTCACTTAATTCAGCACATCATGTTTTTATTTCTTATTGATTTTTCTTATTTCTTATTTATTTTTTTATATTTTATAATATTTTTTATCTATTTATATATTTTATATATTTCTTATTTATATTTTTTATTTCTTATTCATTTTTTTATTTTTGAGAGACAGAGAGACAGAACATGAGCAGGCGTGGGACAGAGAGAGAGAAAGACACACACACACACAGAATTTGAAGTAGGCTCCAGGTTCTGAGCTGTCAGCACAGAGCCCAATGCAGAGCTTGAACCCAAAAACCACAAGATCATGACCTGAGCCAAAGTCAGATGCTCAACAGACTGAGCCACCCAGGTGCCCCATGTTTTTATTTTTTGAAATGTCAAGCCATGTTGATTTCTTTCTCAGACTATTACGGACTTCAAAAATTGCTATGGTCTCACCTTGTATTGAAAATTAGTATTTATTTCTTAGAATAAAAGTCCACATCCTTAACATGAACGAGTAGACGATGCCCAGCTCTGTAAAAGTCTCTCCTCCCACTCTCCATTTTGCTCACTGTGTGTTGCCCGTTCTGGCTTTCTCTCAGCAACCCAACTAAGTAAGTTATTAGCTTCTAAAGATAACTTTCATAAGCTCTGGTCTTAACATTGAAATATTGTTATAACACCAGAAATTATATTTGGCAGTCAAGCAATTTATGAATCTGTGTCAGTTTTTCTCATCATCTGTGGCTCCCATGGACAGCAAGCCCCATGAGATCAGGGATCACATCTCATTTGTTCACGCTATACAGCTTGTATTGGGCACAGGGTGTCGGCACATGGGAGGCATTCAATAACTAATGGCTGAGTAACTGAATGGATTTTGCTCATCAGCTAGATTTCAGTATTATGTGTGGCATGAATTTGGGTTCCCCATAATGTCTAGAGCATTTTAACTTCCTTTACCTTCATTCTATGTCCTTTTCTCTCTTCCTTTCCCCCAAATCTTACCCACACTCTCTCTACTTCAGTCTACCTGATATGTGGGCGCTTTCTTGGACTACACCAATCTTCTCATCTCTGTTCTATTTTAACTTGTCCTAAAATTTCCTACTTAGTTTATCTTCTTTACTTTCTTATTTCATAGTTTAACTTTATTATTCAAGTCCCTCATTGATTCATGTCCTTTCCATGGACTTGCCCTTTGAACATAGATGTTCTGTCCTTGCCTCCCTTCCTTTTTTCTATTTCTTCTTCTTCTTCTTTCCTTTTGTTTAAAGTCTGGGACTTTGCACACATCATCACCCTCCCATCACCCCCAGGCCCCACATTCACTTAACAAGCTGGGGATACTCTTTCACAATTACACTTTGAAGGTGTTCACTTTTATTTAAAAGTGTGTAAATTCATATCCACAATGTCTAAGTCACCTTTCCTCTCTAAAACCTCCCTCCCTCTAGCAGACACAAGTGACAAGCGACCTGTACTAAAGAGTTAGGGACTTTCTCCAGGATCCGTCTTTTGTTTACGTTTCTAAAACCAACTGTATCATATTACCTACCTTCTGTGATAGCCTCTTTATTTTGTGGACAGTTTCCTCTTTCTCTCCCTTTGGATTTGACTCTTTTATTTTAGTGTTAGTTCACCTTCCATATCCACATCTTTGATTAACTAAGTTTTTCCTTTAATACTCAGTCTGTGTCCTCTAAACCTCAGCCACATCAGAGTTCTGGGTTTGAACCCTAGGTTTCCTGCCTGCTTCAGATAGGCATTCACATCCATAACATGACAGTCTGTCTTCTTTGCTGGTGTGTAAATACACAGGCATGTGGATAAAACACATGAAAGCTGGGAGAAATGGGTAGAAATGGAAAAACAAAATGTAGATTCCGCATGCAACTGATACAATTCTACAATGTCTGAACATTATAATTAGGTTTGGTAAATTTTGTTCTCCAATGTAACTGAGTGACAGTCTTAAAAATGAATGAAATCATTCTTTACGTGAGGATATGTCTATATAACTTCTGCAAAATGTATATTTATTCCTGTGGCAAAACATACTCTAAGAAGTTGTGTAGATTTCAGCAACTAACGCCAGAGAAAATTAGTCATTTATTAGGATCAGCAAAGTTGCCTGGAACATGGGTACAAATGGAACATGGGTACAAATGCCATAGGCATAAACACTTAAAAAATTAAAATGAAGTTAGCACACTTTCTTTTCTTTCCTTGATAAATATCTTCCATAATGATCTGGAAGGCCTGGTTTGGATCTTAATTCTTATATTTTAATGGTGTGCAAGAATATGGTGGACCCAGGTTCTGGTCTTCACCCCAGTCCGCGTGTATTTTCCTTCTGCCCTTGCTCTGTCCCACACTGAGAGATCTTGTGCATACATGTGTGGACATAAAGCCTTAGCTCTTCCCACACTTCTGCAACTGTGGCTCCTTGAACCTAGGGATGCCTACATCTGTGAAATGGGCCTCTCTCAAGGGAATAGACCTTGGATATAAGTTTGTACATGTCCTACATGCAGGTTTGGAATATTTAGCCAGCGGTTTCTCGTTCTAAGGAATCTAAATTATAGTCAAGAAAGGGACAGGAAAACTTGGAGTCGGCATATCATTTTGATTTATAAACTCCTCATCCTGTTGGGTGGAAGGAATATAGCCAGCAGAGGGTTTATGCCAAAATCAGGCCACCCAAATTTCAAGGATCAGGGCAGGGGCCTCCCTTCCTGAGTTTAAGAGTGAAGGGGCATTTAAGGTTTATTAAGAATTTCTGCTTTGCACATAAACCAAGAAATATATTTTTTCTTCACCTAGAGCAAGAATTCAATGGAGGGACTTTAACTGAGTGTAATCATTTAAAAGATGTAAAAAAAAAGCAGTATGTTTTCATTTCATAAAAGCTTCTAGAAACTTTGTGTTTATCATCAAAATTAAAAGACCTAGAGTGAAATTAGACACAGCTGAAGATGTAGCCTAAGCTTCAACAAGGGTGTGATTAAATTTCTTAAGGCTTGGTGATAGCAATCCTTCAAAGAGGGTGTAGGAAATTCAGTATTAATGTAAAATAACACTAGGTTCAAAGGCAGAGCTTTTGGGACTACTTTTAAAAAGAATCTTCACATCCAGATGACCAACAAACACATGACGAGATGCTCAACATCATTCATCATCAGGGAAATACAAATCAAAGCTATAGTAAGGTATCACCTCACACACCAATCAGAATGGCTAAAATTAACAACACAGGAAACAACAGATGTTGGCAAGGATGTGGAGAAAGGGGAACCCTGTTGCACTGTTGGTGGGAATGCAAACTGATGCAGCCACTCTGGAAAACAGTATGGAGGTTTCTCAAAAAGTTAAAGATAGTTCCTCCCCATTTGTGGCACCTGGGTGGCTCAGTTGGTTGAGCATCCTACTCTTGATTTCGACTCAGGTCATGATCCCAAGGTCAAGGATTGAGCCCTGTGTTGGAGCTGAGTGTAGAGCATGGAGCATGCTTAAGATTCTCTCTCTCTTTTCCTCTCTCCCCAGCTTATGCTCTCTCTCTCTCAAGGAAAAAAAAGAAAAAAAAAGGAAACTTAAAGATAGAGCTACCCTATGACCCAGCAATTGCACTACTAGATATTTACTCAAAGGATAAAAAAATACTGATTCGAAGGGGCACATGCACCCCCATGTTTATAGTAGCATTAGCAACAAGAGCCAAAGTATGGAAAGAGCCCAAATGTTCATCAATTGATGAATGGATAAAGAAGATGTGATACACACACACACACACACACACACACACACACACACACACACTGGATATTACTCTGCCATCAAAAAGAATGAAATCTTGCCATTTGCAATGACGTGGACAGAGCTAGAGTGTATTATGCTAAGCAAAATAAAGTCAGTCAAAGAAAGACAAATACCATATGATTTCACTTATATGTGGAATTTAAGAAACCAAACAGATGAGCATGGGGGGGGGGTGGTAAGTGAGAGGAGCAAATCATAAAACAGACTCTTAACTCTAGAGAACAAACTGATGATTACCAGAGGTGGATGGCGGGGAAAATGGTGGGTATTAAGGAGGGCACTTATTGGGATGAGTACTGGGTATTGTATGTAAGTGATGAATGACTAAATTCTATTCCTGAAACTAATATTACACTGTATGTTAGCGATCTGGATTTAAATAAAAACTTGAAACATAAATAAATATGCAAGTGAGTGAATGAGCCTTCATCACTATTAGATCTAAATTCAGAGAAAAACTGATAGGGCCAGAAAATTGAAAAGTGAAGTGAAACTCAGGATGGGAGGTGATACGGAGGTCACGTTTAGAGAGATCAGGAAATATAGCATGGAAGAGACCGAGGTTCTTGGTAGACGTCACAACAGAACCCCTAGAAGTCGCTTCATGTTAGAATTTGGTCGGGCAGGACGAAAGAAGAAATTGGTAGTCCCTGTAGGGAATCTGGGTCCCTGAGAAACTGTGCCAACCATGAAATCTGTTGCTAGACTTCTGTTACAAATTTAGAAATCTTCCCTGTAATTGTTTATTCATTTCTATTTTAATTCCTCTATAGCGCTCCTACATCAGCCAGAGTTCTTTGTTGAAAGCAATAAAATTTGACTCTGGGAAATTTTAACATAAGCTTAATTTATGAAAAGGATATTTTATAGCTTGTAGAAATTTAGAGAAAGTTGAAGAACCTGGACCCAAAATGGGTCGGAATTAAGCAAGCCTAGGGAATCTGCAAGAACCTTTGGGGAGGAACACTTTTATCTCTCTCTTTCTGATACTTGCTCCAGATTCAGTCCCAGGTGGGATGGTATTCTTGCCCGATCCGAGGTCCCATGCCTACACCCCAACAGCCAGAGGGGCAAGAGAACAAGCTTTAGACATTTTAGCTTCTTTAGGAGGTCATGCATTGGGCCTCCCACAAGATTCATACATTCAGATGCTGGGTAATTAACTTAATAATGACCAACATTGCTATGAGAAGAATAAATCTGGATGCCTGCAGAGAAAAAAAAAAAAAAGTTACAAGATAATACTTGGGCACACATAGATATCAGAGTTTCCAGAAAGTAAAAATAAAGATTTGTCAGGGGATATGGCACTGAGAAACTTGGGAAAAATTAAGGGAAATAGCAGTTAGTGAGGTAAAACCTTAGAATGATCACTCTAAGCGGATCACTTAGCCATGGTTACTTTTCTTTCCATGGTGTGTAGTACAAGGTTAACTCACCAGGTCTCAGTTGCCCAAACGTTGCATGTTCCATAGATCTTCGGGACTGGCCTTTGACTGGCTCCTGGGAGATAACCTCTGAGCTAGTGGGCAATCCTGCTTGATAAGAATGTCTTTGCATACTTGAGACCTCAGGCCTTGCTGGATAGATTAGGTTAACAATGTAATTTATGGTAAATGCCTATCTTTACATGGATGCCTGCTGGGCTTTGAGCCAGCTACATTTGGGGAGGTGTGAGTCTGAGAATTGAGGTTAGTTACACAGGCACTGAATACCTAGGTGGCTAACTCAAATGAAATCCTTGGATCCAGGGCTCTGGTGAACTTTCCTGACTGGCAGGACTTGGCACCTGTTGTCACATGTAGTTGGGAGAGTTCGTACTGACTGTGTGGCTCCATCGGGGGGAAACAACCCTGGAAGCTTCTGCCTGGTTTCTTGTGGCCCACCCTATATATACCTCTTCCTTTGCTGATTTTAATCTGTATCCTCTTGCTATGATACACTGTAATCGTGAATGTCACAGCTCGGCCGCTTCCTGTAAATTCTTCCTTCTAGTGAGTCATCAAACCTGAGGGTGGTCTTGCGGACCTCCAACGCACGGGGGATACAGGATGTAACTTAGATTTCCATAAAATCTTGAGTTAAAGAGTAGAATCCGTTCCTTCTCGCTACTTATCAAACCTTTTCTCAGGGACCGCTGTCATAGCGCATTATGTTCCGTTTGTGTTTAAGGATAAATATGATGCCCATCAGACAGAAGGCAGAAAACAATAAAATGGAGGATTAGTGCCTGACCAAATGCTTCCCAAACCATTGTGTAATGATATGAGAGGCTAGGAAAATAAGAAACAAATGAAAGAGGCCTGGAAGTTTCCATTATTCATAAAAAGCAAAGCGACAGTACAATACTTTACATCATTTCTTTCTTAGTATGCAGTTTACTGTGCAGTTTTGCATAAATGGTTTTTGTTCACTCCCCCACCTTTTGCTACCTCCTGTGTACGTCCCTTTCTTTCTTCCTGAGGTTGAGCTGGCAAGATGCGAGTTACAGTGACAAAACGAACATGATAAATTTCCGCTGCCCTGTGAAATTTGTTCAGTGTGGAGTTCTTTTGCTGTTTAGAATCCTAATGTTGTGCTCATGCTCACCCCTTTCCATCCATCAGATAGCATGCCGCCATCTGTAGAAGTGCCATAGTACTAAGATTTATGTGTTACTATTTAAGGAATTTAGGTTTGGCAACTTCATGCTGTTCATTTGGCCAAACAATAATATGCTAATTAACCTGCTTGACCTAAATTATACAGCACTCAAGGATGTTCAGCCAACCCAGTTGCTCAATTGGCTGAGCATTTCTGACCCTATGGTTTTGCCTATAAGGAGCTTTACATCATAAAACAAATGGTTATTGGGCTGTTCCATTTCATCATCTGAAAGGGAATTAATTATCTTCAGCTCACTAAAGGAAATTTATATTTCATCTGGTTTGTTATGATTATACCAATATTTCACAATTAATGTGCATCGGCAGGGACCGAAAAAACTTTCACTTTCTTTCCCAGAACCATCTGTATTTTTTAGTTGGCTGAAACACTGATAAGGAAGTGTAGACATTTCTGTTTATTTTAGCTTGAGCTTAGGATATGAGATCCAAGATTCGTGTGTGGGTTTCAGAGTATATGAACGCCCAGAAGCTATTTGCAAAGTTTTACATGCATGTGCTTAAAAGTATTTTACTAGGAAGGGTTTTCTTAAGTTCTCAAATTGGATTCATGCCCCCCCCCCAATAAAAGTTGAAAACAGTCATTAGGTGTTCAAGACTAATGATCCCTTTTTTAAGTAACCTCATTTCATGGACTCATAAATCTGGTTTCCTTACGGTTATTTATCATGTAATGCTGAAAATCTTTAGCAATATCTCTCTCCAGCCCCCTCCCCACCAGTCTGCCACGTCAGCAGAATTCAAATAAATGAAACTCTAATAGTCAGAAATAAGTTAAAACAATACAGGTATTGAAGAAATGTATTGCATAGATGCTCTTAAAGGATTAAATTTTCTAGCACAGGTCAAAACAATGTGAGAATTGCTGAGATCCCAAGCACTAAAATCTCTTGATATCTTGATAACAGAGGAACAGGAAAACTTAGAAACATGGCAAAAGACAAAGATTCAGAAAGGAGAAGAAAAATTAAGAGAGAAAGAAAAACGTGACAAATGGAATAGGATGTAGAAAACTTTACAGGGAACTTAAGAAACACATGTAAGTACTGTATATATTTAATACAGGGAAGCAACCTTTAAGAAAGATGGGTGTTGTATCGTCCTGTAAATCAGTGTTTCTCAAACTTCACAGGGCACAGACACAATCGGGAGCCCTTATTAAAAATGCATATTCTGGGGGCGCCTGGGTGGCGCAGTCGGTTAAGCGTCCGACTTCAGCCAGGTCACGATCTCGCGGTCCGTGAGTTCGAGCCCCGCGTCAGGCTCTGGGCTGACGGCTCGGAGCCTGGAGCCTGTTTCCGATTCTGTGTCTCCCTCTCTCTCTGCCCCTCCCCCGTTCATGCTCTGTCTCTCTCTGTCCCAAAAATAAATAAAAAATGTTGAAAAAAAAAATTAAAAAAAAAAAAATGCATATTCTGACTCTGTTGACCTGGGTTGGAGCCTTTAATTCTGCATTTCTAGCAGACTTCCAGATACCAATGGTGTCTGCAGACCAAACTTTAATTAGTAAAGCTGTAAACTGAGGTCACAGTTTACCCACTGCCTGAATTCCATAATATAAAGTCAAATCAACGCTGAGACGCCTTTTAAGAAGTTGTGCTAAGAGCCAAAAAGAACTATTGGATCTGTGCCTGTGTCTTGAAAAGGAGAGAGGATAACTAAGTTTAGCAGAAGTTTAGTAGAGGAATGGAGTATTGTCTCAATGCTAGTGAAAGCATAACATAAGGAGGCTTGCCGTCTTCACTTATATTGTATCAGGTAAAGATGATAAGCATCTCTTATCAGTGTGATTGAATCAGCACATATGGGAAATGTTATTTAAACATGTCCAATAAAGTGACTAGGTGAATGTACATATTGTTGACCTAATGCTTACTAAACAAGCATTGCTATAATAATAATAATAATAATAATAATAACAACAACAACAACAACAACAATAACAATAAAAATAATACAGGAATGGGGCGCCTGGGTGGCTCAGTTGGTTAAGCATCCAACTTCAGCTCAGGTCATGATCTCCTGATTCATGAGTTCGAGGCCCATGTTGGGCTCTGTGCTTACAGCTCTGCTTTGGATTCTGTGTCTCCCTCTGTCTCTGCCCTTCCCCTGCTCGCACTCTGTGTGTGTCTCTCTCAAAAATGAATAAACATTAAAAAGTTAAAAAGTAATAATCATAGAGGAAAAGCAGTCTACCAAGCAGTGTAGGTGGCTTGAAGTTCTGTCCCATATTCCTAGGATTCCTGCTTTCTTCTTCATTTGAATATTTCTATTTCCATTCATACACAGATTCCTTATTCAAATATAAGCAGAGAAATATTTATTTTTATTATTTCCTCATAAAATGTTGCATATGTTTTACACTCTTCTAGACTTTGCTTTCTTTGTATATGCCATATTATATACATCTTTGTGTATCATTATATGAGATAGGATGCTTTTATTCTTTTTTATAGTGGGATATCAAAATGTTTCTTTTTAACCAGTTTCCTACTGACAGTCTTTGGGGGTATTTCTTCACAATTAATGACATCTTACCCAAGATATTTTTGTCCTTGTGCAAGTATACTGCCGGAAAACCCTCATAAATGGGGTTGTTGAGTCAAAATGTATATTTATTTGTAATTTTGATAAATACTGGGAAATTGCTCCCCCTGGAGGTTGGTAGCCATGTTACTGATCAAGTATTTTTCCATGGCCTTACCACCAGAGGATGTTAACAATTTCTTGTATTTCTGCTAAACTCATAGGTGAAAAAAACACATTTATCTGTGTAGTTTAAATGAGCATTTCTCATGTTATGAGCTAAATTCAGCAACTTGTCATCTGATAGAGAATCACTTGAAGTTCCTTTCTGAAGAAAAGTTTCTTCATGTGTTTTACTCATATTTCTATTGTGTTATCAGCCTTTAGTGACTGATTTCTGAAGGCTTTTGAATGTATTAAAGAGATCAACTTTTGTGATATGAATTGCAAATATTTTTTCCAAATTTAGTATTTATGTATTCATTCAGGTTTTCACCTTGCCTATTTTTTTTCTTATAGAAGTTTTTAATTTTTATGAGGCTGATCTTATCAATCATGATCATATGGCTTCTGATTTTGTCTCAAAGGAAGAAAAGCCTTCCCTACTTCAAGATTATAAACAAATACTCACATGTGTCCTTGTAGTTCATTTGTTCAAGTTATATATTTAAATTTTGGGGGCACCTGGGTGGCTCAGTCGATTAAGCGCCCAACTTCAGCTCAGGTCATGATCTTGAGCTTCGGCAGTTTGAGCCCCCCATTAGGCTCTGTGCTGACAGCTCAGAGCCTGGAACCTGCTTCGGATTCTGTGTCTCCCTCCCATTCTGCCCTCCCCTGCTCACACTCTGCCTCTCTGTCTCTCTCTCTCTCCCCAAAATAAATGAACATTAAAAATAAATAAATTTTTGATATATTTAGGGTTTATCCTGGTTTTATGATGTGGTTTTGGTGATAAGATAACCTTCCGTTGAACAATGGATCATTCTGTTACAACTTTGAGATGCCAAATTTCCATATGTATATATATTTTTAGACTAATTTTGATTTGTTTTCTTTTTCTCCCATACCATTGATCAGTCTATTTGTGAATTGGTGCTATATTACTTCAAATATCGATACTCTGTCTCTTTAAATTCCTGATAGGTTTAGACCTTCTTCATGAATCTTTTACAAAAATGCATTGAATATTCTTATATTTTTATGAGAATTTGAACACACTTCTATAGGTCTAAAGAAAGTTAATTTTTATTTGAATTAATTTTAAATATATAGAGTCATTTATAAATAACAAATATTTATTTGATGTGTCATATGTACTAGACGCTGTTCCAGTGCTGGAAATCCACAGTGGTTAAAAAAGAAAAAAAGAACTTCACTGTCCTGAAGGAACTTACATTTTGGTGATAGGGGATAAACAATGGGTGATAATATAATGTATTAAAAGTTTCCAGTGCTATAGAAAAAACTAAAGTAATGAATAGGGATAGAGAGGGTCAATATGTATGTATATATGTATGTATCTATCTATCTATCTAATGTTGAGAATTCTTATAAAAAAACTGGTACATTTTCCCACTTATGCAACCTTGTTTTGTGTCCATCCATACTAGTTAATTGAGTATTTATTATGTACCAAGCCATGTCTAATTGATGGAGATCAACTGTGCTTATGGAGCTCATACTTGATGATAGTAGAGATATAATGAAGGAAGTATAATAAGCAAATGATGAAGTATATTCAAAGGTGAGTACATGAAGCAAAACAAGGCAGAGAAAGAGGATAAAGCTAGTGTGTGCATCTCTGTGTGTCTGCATAATTATGCAAGTGAGGGGGCCGTAGGTATATTTTATGATGCAGTGTTTATAAATTAAAAGTCGTGCATACAATGTGCATTCTCATTTGTTCTATCTTTATGTCTACCAATACTGTTTTAAAATATTCTCTGTGTTGGTTTTGTATATTTCATGTTCAATCTATAACTAGGCATTATATATGAGAGAGAGAGAAAGAAGGAGAACCTAATAGAAAACAAAATGTAAAATGTCTCTGTATGGTAAAAAAAAAAAAACTTTATTGAAAAGCATTGAAGAATATAGCAATAAATGAAATGATATGCTATATTTCTGGATCAAGAGAAAGACATGCCAGCCATCTCAATTATTCTGTAGTGTTAACACAATTTCAAGCAAGCTCTAGCAGGTTCTCAGGGCACTTAGTATTTCAGATGGGAGAGCAAATACCAAAATATTCATAAATAAAAGAATCAGTCAGTGACTTGCTTTATCACATATCGAGACATACCTTAAAGCGACAGTAATTAAATAGGGTATTTGGTGCACAGATAGATAAAGTCATTTATAGGACAGAATTCAGAGCCTGGATACACATCTCTACATACATGAAATTCTGATATAAGACACATCAGTAGAACTAGGATAAAATTTTCAGTAAATGTGCTAGGATAATTGGTGAGTCACAGAGAAGGAAATAAAAAGTTTCTCTATGTCCAACCATATACAGAATTCAATTCAAGATAGATAAAGAACTTAAATGTGGAAAACAAAGCCATCAAATTTTTGGAACACAATATGGAAAGCTATAACCTGTGATTAAGTAAAGATTTCTTAAATACTTAAGCAGTGCAAACTAAAATGGAACAGATTGAAAGTCTTAATTACAACCAAAATCATCATAAAAAAAGAGAAATAAAATCCACATACTCACGGAGGATATTAACAATATATTTAATTAACAAAAGGTAAAGAATCTAAAACATATGAAGTACAAATCCGTAACTTACCAGCCAAATGATTAGAAACGTGCAGAGGCAAACTGGAATTATGAAAAGGGAACAAATGCAGCGTTTCGCAGTGACCTCCAACTATACGTTGACCTATAAAGAGATACTATTTAAATTCTGCAAGACAATCCAAATGTTAAAAATCTGAAAACACTAAGTGTAGACAAAGATAGGAATCAATGGCAGCTCCAATATATTATTGCAGCAAAAGTAAACGGGAGACTTTGGGGCACAATTTGTGATTCTTGTATAAAATGAAACATGTGCACACATATGACACTATTTACAACACTATAGTTATGATTCTTCGACAACGACACGAAAGCCATCTGGAGAGCTTTAAAAATACATTGAATTCCACGACTTCATCACAGACCGTGTGACTCAAGAATCTCAGGGATGATGCCTAAACATCAGTATTTCTAAATGGCTCTGTGTGTCATTACTATGTACAGGGAGGTCTGAGAAATACTGCCTTAGAGAACGTCTCTCATATAGAAGTAACCCAAGAGCCAGGAATGAGAACGTTCACAGCAATATTACTTACAACAGCAAAATCTCGTCACCCGCTTAGGTGTCCGCAAACTGTGGGGTTAAATCAACTGGCCATACTAAGAACGCTGTACAAAAACGAACAAACTGCAGGCATGGATTTCAGCAGAGATTAATTAAAACAATATACTGTTGAATAATGTAGGGCGGAGTCCTCAGAAAACAGACTGTGACAGATTCGTGCTTAGGAAGACGAGCCTGGAGGTGTTCTTGGGAACAGCACCTGTGAGCAATGAGAGATACAGGTTTGGAAAGAGAGAAATTGGACTGTGATGGTATAACAGAGGCCTCAGCCAATGCTGTGGGGGAACTTGGACTGGGACGGCTCTTCAGCATTGTCCCAACTGAGGCAAAGGGGCTGGAGTTTTGTACCCCACATCAAGCAGATCGGGCATTGTCCTTATTGGCTGCTCATCTCACTTGCTGTGTTCTGTGGACCATCTGATAACTCATCGGGGTTCAGATACCCCTGCTGACACTCTGAGATTGCCGCCCAGTAAATAATTATATCCAATTTGCTTGTAATAATTATTGAAGAGGTCCATAATAATATAACCAAGATCTTTAGAAGCATATTGTGCCTTTAGCCCTGGCTTAACAGAGAACAGATAATTAATGATGCTAGTACCCTAATCACCAGGACAGTTTTTATCACTGTGGTGAATGGAACATCCTCCAGATTCTCTGGTGGGTTTTCTGACTTTAAAATTCCCAATTCTCTGGGCCTTTTGATCTCGTCCACTACCATTTTTCATGGAAGTTCTGGATTTCTACTTTCCTAAGTTGGAATCATTGTTTTTTGCAAGTTTTTCAGTGCAAACCTAGACGAATATTAACACTGTATTCCATGATCCGAGCCAGAATGTTTAATCATGCGTCGTGGGAGAGAACACCCATTTCAATGAATGTCAACTCCATATCTCATTTCCTTTAATGGGAGACTATTTCCTTTAAATAGTCTCTATACACTCTTCCAGCTCCTGCTGGTTTGTCTGAAGTAGGTGTTACAACTACTTTGGGATATAAATCCCTGTTTTTTTTCCTTCACAGACCCAGGCATTCCCTGGCCAGATTATGTTATGACTTGACCCTCATGATTGGTTTGGTAGCCAAGAAGGTAGAGAGAAGTGGATCTTGAGGGGCTGATGTTGTCTTGCAAAGCAGAAGATTACAATATCTTCAAGCAAGAATCAAATTCTTGTGTCTGACCAGAAGGAGGGAGCTACTTACAAGGTCCTGGGTGTTCAGGAGAATCTGAGATCCTAGATACTGGATTTCATTGACCCAGATATCCCTTGGAAAGCCTTTGTATCCCATCCCTTCCGCATCGGAGACTTGATGTTCATATAGCGATCCTGCTGGTGTTGAGTTCAACCTTCTATGGATTGTTGCTACCAAATAGAGTCTTCTGCTTGATCCTCAGCTTCTCTACCCCCCCCCCCCCAAGCTATGGGAGGTCAGAGGCTCTTCATATGCTGTGGAGAACCTCCTCTAGCTTTCACACTGTTTTTTAGATTGGTGATTCTTAACCTTTAGCCTTATGTTATCTTCTTGCAGTACACTGATGGGCCCCAGCAACAGCTATCCTAGGCCTTACTCCTTATTAATTTCCGTTTTCCCTATACACATCAAACACCTGAGTAATTGCACCTACCAGTGAATTTCCTTCCTCTAGCATTTCATTCTGGTTTACTGCTGATAAAAGCTTAACAAACTCACTGTGATCACACATCAGTGACAACCAGTGCCCCACTTAGGACAAATAATGGAGTTTTCATTCTCACCTAGTTGTACAGTGACCTACTCCGGAATCTTTGAGTCTGCTTCCTAAGTCTCCCACTGGCACCAACGTTCTAGATTATGTTCCGTAGAAAGCAGATCTTGTGTGCATGTCTGTTTATTGGGGAGTGTCGGTGAGATCAATACCTCTCAGGCTTGAGCGAAGCCATAGGGGACAGAGGTAAAAGTTGACCTGTCATGTAATTGCGACAGGTACTGTGGGGACAGCTGTAGCCGAGATGTCTCTTCAGAATTGTTCTGTCCAAGGCAAGAAGGCCAAGCATTTGGTCCTATGGATCAGCCAGTCATTGAATACAGGTTGCTTCCAGGAAGGGGTGTAACTTGGTATGACTGATTCCATCAGTTGAGGACGATTCCTGGTGAGGACAAGCTAGATACTAGCGGCCAAGATTCCTGGCCACGGTGGGAATGGCACCTCCGTCCTGAAGGGGAAGCTGAATAGCACACCACAATGTCTACTACGTGCTAAAAAATCTAAATTTTATCAAATATGGGAATATTTTTAAAAATTTGATATAAGTTAAAAATTAAATTATTCACCTATTTATGTATCTAGCTATCTATGACATAGGTATGTGTATATACACATTGGCATAGATGGAATAACGGTGGAGATAAAAAAGAGTAATTTGCACAAAAATCACTATGCTAGTTACCTGGGTGGAAAGAACAGTCGGTTATGTGGGAGGGGTCACAGGAGGCTAATGGAAGGGATATTAGGGCGCCTGGGTGGCTCAGTCGGTTAAGCATCTGACTTTTGATTTCTGCTCAGGTCATGATCTCACGGTTTGTGGGATCGAACCCCATGTCCGACTGTGTGCTGACAGTGAGGTGCCTGCTTGGGATTCTCTCTGCCCCTCCCCTGTTTGTGTGCTCTCTCTCAAAATTAATGAATAAACTAAAAAAAATAAATAAAGGAAGGGATAAAGTTCTATTTCTGAAGTTGGGTTGTTGACGTGTGTGTCCATTTTAGTTGTCTCTGACATATACGTTTAAACTTTATATACTTTTGTATATATCATATTTTATCTTTTAAAGGAGAGCATAATGAAAGTATTTGTAAATGACTGCTATTTTGTGTAGCATTGAACCTAAAATAAGTCAAGAGAATGATGTGAGTAGTAAAGTGTTAAAGGAATGGGTTCATAGGACCTCAGATGAGGGAGAGAGAGAATCCTGTCCTATCTGCATTATACACTTAGGGGAGGTGATCTCAATGGAGAGAAGAAATTCTAAATTTAGCAATACATATCTTATCTAGAGCAAGAAACACTATCTGGACATTAGTGCTTCCTTCAAAGACTCTTTTTGAGAAAATTCTGTGATTTGGGAAAGCTTCGACTGGTCATGGTATGAGGAAGTCGAATCAGGATCGAGAGGATAACCAGAAACCCAAGAGAGCTGGTCTTGCAATAGAGAGAAAGTTCAAGCCAAAACCCAAGATAGAAGTAATTTATCTTGTATGTTTTCTGTTACAAGAGATGGATGGAAATAAGCTGGCCCACTACATGGTCTGAATATTACAGAGGTCATTTAAGAGTTAGAGGAGATACCCATTCCTTCATTAATTCAGAAGATACTTACTGAGCTTCTGTGCAATGCCAGGCACCATGTCAAGTGCTGGGGATAGAATGATAAACACAAAATACATGGTTCCTGCCTTATCGTCCTAAAACTCCAGTTTTCATACTTTTAATATCCTAAAGATCTTGACTTAAATTAAACATACAGAACCACAGTATAAAATAGAGATAAGGGTTTTGCACCCAAATTCAACATGTGGAATACATGTGGAATACCCCATACCTCCATGAAATTCTCCGACACAAGCTGGTGTCCTACAATTCAGCTAAATTCTGCCGCTGTCTACTTGGAAAGAGCCTCAGATCCCACAGGTTAGGACTTGGTCCCTTAAGATTGCCCTCCACCTTAAATGACAATTCCAAGTTCAGATTGTTACCTGTGCTTCTGACTGATCGGCTATAAATCAGAGGTTTCCACAACACCTTCCTTGGGTATGATTAATTTGCTAGAGCAGCTCACAGAACTCAAGACAATAGTTTATTCACTAGATTACTGATTTATTACAAAGGATATTAAAAGAAACCAATCAATAGCCAGATGAACAGATGCATAGAGTGAGGTCCCAAACAAAGGAGCTTTTGTCCTTGTGGAGTTTGGGGCTCGGTTCATGGAAGAAATCTGCTTCCCTAACCTGGAAGCTCTCTGAACCTTGTCCTTTTTGTAGTTTTATGGAGGCTTCATTGCATAGACAGGGTTGATTAAATCATTAGCCGTTGGTGATGGATTCAACCTCCAGCCTCTCTCTCCTCCCCAGAAATCAGGAGGTGGGACTGAAAGTTCCAACCAACCATCTGTTAAAGGTTGGTTTCCCTGACAACCAGCCCCCACCATTAGGTGCTTTTCAAAAGTCACCTACCCGATTGATATAAACCCGGTTGTGGAAGAAAGGGGCTTGTTAGAAATAACAAGATATCTATTTCACATTCATGACTGCCAAAGATTTTAGGACCGGGTTTTAGAGACCGAATATTATAACAGAAGTTCCCATTGCTCTTCTCAAGGATTTTGAAAGCTATGAGCCAGGAACTGTGGATGAAAACCAAATGTATACTTCTTATAAATCACAATATCACAAGAGATAAATGTAAAACTACTTTGATTGAGGTGGAGACAGTGATTCAAGCATAGTTCCCCAAATTAGGACTTCAAAAATATCTGTTTGAACTAAAATACTAGATAATATTTAAAATTCTTTTCTAGTTGATACAAAAGTTGTTAAATATATCTATGACATGCTCACTCACAGAAAGAGTTTCACTACTTTTCAGTTGAATACCCATTGAGCTGAATTCCCTGAGGATCAAAATATATTTTGCATTTTGTTTAATTTCCTAGGAAATGAAATATTTATATTCTTTGTGCATAGTTAATAAAAACTTAAACAGATTAACGATAAAAAATTTTCATTGCTGCTTTTGCAAGCTGCATGATAAATCTAAACAAATTTGATTAGTTGATTATTAAAAATTTGAAGACTACTTATTCAGAAATCACAATTTCAGCAATAAATATTTGTTCTAAATAGAGAAGAAATCTGTGCATAGATGTTCCATTATATTTAATAAAAATTTAGTAGAGGTATAGAATAGATTACATACAAATTTAACACTCTAACATCTATGTTGTATACTTGTTTATTTAACCACAACAAAAAAGTCATTCTTCATCACAACATACAGATATTCATATTCTTATGTCCCTTTCCTCTTTTTCCTCTACATCAGAGGAAACTGGGGATAATCTTTACATCTTGAAGCTTAGTTCAGGCCCTAGGTAGAAAAGCAAAGTTGTTTGAATACATAACAGGTGCCACCAAGAGTCACCATGGCAACACGAAAATGAATGTTTCTATAGAAACCCTAAGACTCCCTACTTACATTTATGATGGCATCATTTTATGATAATACTAATACTTACTGTTTTTTATCATATATAACAAAGATCAGAGGTAAATCATGAGAGAAAAGTTGGGGCCACAAATACATCCAAAATATGACCTGATGAGTATGTATCCATCTAGGTGGCTAACCATCTAACTATGTGTGCATTCAACACATATTTAGTAATTTCTGCTTTTACGAGGCACTATTCTATATCCTACAGATGTGATAGTGAATGAGAGATAAAGCCCATAAGTCCTGAAAACTTTGATATCCATAAGAATAAAAGTAAAATAATATCAAAATTCAATTAAATGGTTTCCCATGGAGCTAATAGCTCAAAATTAATGTAATTTTGGATATGCTACATGTGCACTGTTAAGCCTTTTTATCTTTCTCTTTTTTCCCAGCACCTCCTGACCAATTAATCTTAATTACCTATTTAAATACCTACTTTTCAAAACCAGGGTTGTTTGTTGGAAATACTTTTTTTTTTTTTTCTGTTTCACACATGACTCTAAGGCTATATGTTAATATTTCTTCACCTTATTTTCTAACTCGGTGTTTCCTTTTTTGGTCCATTTTTCACAAGAATGTATAAGTTTATTTCTTTGAGATAGGCGAGGGCGTGGGGATCCCAGGGTTAATGAAGACAAATACTTTACCCCCAGTGCTGAATATAAGGGCAGCCCTTGGATAAACAACAAAGAATTTTAAGAATAGGAACTGATAGCAGTCATTATTACTATGTTTAAAGTGCAGCTTTGCATAGATATTAGGACAATATGCACAATGTATAATAACCCAGGATACTTTCAATAGTAATTTGTAGTATCTTGGAATTTGTTTACATTATTTCATATATTACTAGAATATTAAGTTTATATTATCATCCTTATTTTAAAAGTTAGGGAATTCAGACTCAGGGAGGTTACCTAATTTGCCCCAAGCAACACTGCTAAAAGTTGGAAGGAGTTAGTATCCAAACTCGTGACTACAAATCCTCATCTTTTTCACCATATTATTTCCCTAGCTTGGAGTCACAGGTGGAGAAAAACAATCTTTTCTTATACATTATCCCTTCCATCTGCATTCTCTGCCTAGATTCTGCAACTCTCATTGATATGCATACAAAATGAGGTATAGCTCTAATGACAAAGTCATATTCTTGAGGTTATAATCTAAATGGAAAACATAACACAGTAGGGCTTACTTTCCTTTTGAAGATGGACCTGTTTTGAAGACGCGTGCCATGACACTTAAACTATGGCTCACTGACCAGTTTAAATCGTGTTCTTGGGGTGGATAACTGTAGGGGATTTTACTGTAAACGATATTTATATGTAAGGAGTCATATTTTAACACTTTACGGTTAACTGAATTTGGATGATTGAAAGAATGGATGAATTTTCTTAGAAACTCAGATTGTGTGACAACCATAAAGAAATCAAATAATTGAGAGACTGTCAAAAAGTTAACTTTCACTTATAACTAGTGTATGCCAGTAAATTACATGGTGACAAAGCATTCTTTTGTGTTTCCTTAGCTTTAAAAAAATAAACCCACAGGGGCGCCTAGGTGGCTCAGTCGGTTAAGCGCCAGACTTCGGCTCAGGTCATGATCTCACGGTTTGTGGGTTCGAGCCCCACATCAGGCTCTGTGCTGACAGCTCAGAGCCTGGAGCCTGCTTTGGATTCTGTGTCTCCCTCTCTCTCTGCCCCTCCCCTGCTCTCTCTCTCTCTCTCTCTCAAAAACAAACAAACATTTAAAAAAAAAACCACAAAGGAAATTTCTACTGAGATTCAACCTGTTAGTACCCATCACTGAGTAAAGTGGAGTATGCATAGAAGGAAATAAAGTAAGAAAAAAGAAATAGTTTATTTACAATGTTGTATGTTTTTGCCTCACTAATTTCTGATGGCCTCATAATGGTGAAATATTGGAGTATTCTCACACACAGACACACACACACAGATGCACACGTAAACACATAGAAACACACAAATAAATACTGCTCTGCTATTGTACGTCATTAACATATACACAAAGGCCTAAACTCCTGTTTGAATTTTGCAGATTTACCCTTGGGACATAAGGCTTTATCTCAATGATGAAATTTAAGAACATTCTAGCTCTACAAGGGTTACTTTTAAACTAGGGTTGACATTTGCACAGATGACATATTTTTCTCCAGCATCATGCATTGAACTTCCAAGGGAAATAACTACTTAAGTAATTCCCACAAACATCATTTACTGGTACACAATAATCCTTCTATATTACTGAAGACAAATCGTTTCCAGCCGTGTCTAATAAAAGAGTTACCCATCCATAATAGTTACAAAGTCAATTGATATCTTGACATTTTATCTTCATTACTTAGAAATATACCTTCCGCTAACTGAGCAAGGCTACCTCTGACCACAAAGGTTAACTTGTTTTTCTTAGAATAGAGTTAATGCAACCTCTGAACCCATGATTCATATTTGTTAAGGACAACATTGAGAGAGGCTGGCCAATGACCAGCTGTAATAGGAGAGGCAACTCTACCATCAAGGCCATAGTACACAGCTCACTTTTGGAGGCAACAAAGTGATTTTTATACTGATAATGTTATTGTGGGAGGAAAGATTTTCCTGACCTCCTTTCATGGCAGCCGATACATCTGGGATTGTCAGAGGGATTCTCAAGCTGTAGGAAGAAGGCTAAGAAGTAATTTTTCAAAATTCTTACAGAATTAAGAAACTCTAAAACATATCAAGTCTTGGGGCGCCTGGGTGGCTCAGTCGATTAAGTGTCCAACTTCACCTCAGGTCATGCTCTCACAGTCCATGAGTTTGAGCCCCAAGCCAGGTTCTGCACCCACAGCTCGGAGCCTGGGGCCTGCTTCAGTTTCTGTGTTTCCCTCTCTCTCTGCCCCTCCCCAGTTCATACTCTCTCTCTCTCTCTCTCTCTCTCAAAAATAAAATAAAAACATAAATTTTTTAAAAAACATATCAAGTCATATAATTATCATAATAACTATGAACATTTAATATATTCTATATGTCAGAAAAATAGTATTTATTTCATTTCAGTGAGTGCCTCTGTGCGCATTTACTGATTGTTTTTTTGTATTATTCACTAAACTTCTATCTCACTCTTTTTTGCTGTTTCTAAAAATGAAGGCTACCCTTATAGGTCAGAATTTACCAACATTAAGAGAAGATACTGAAGGTCCTAAGGAAATGGTCACTGTCCCACCCCTTTTCCAAGAACTACTGGTGTTATTGGAATGGATGTAGAGTTTACCAGTGAAGCTACTTTAAGGGAGTAAATAATTAACATTATACAGTTTGTAAAATCTTATAAATAATTTGACCATGTTACCTTATAGTTACATATCTTAGCTGGATTCATTCTGGTTAAGTAAGGCTATCAACTTTTCTTTATACTTGATCTTAGCCAAAAGGCTGAGAAGCGATATCAACTTTTCTTTAAAAGGTTACCTCAGGGGTGCCTGGGTGGCTCAGTCAGTTGAGCGTCTGACTTCAGCTCAGGTCACGATCTCGCGGTCCATGAGTTCGAGCCCTGCGTCGGGCTCTGGGCTAACAGCTCAGAGCCTGGAGCCTGCTTCTGATTCTGTGTCTCCCTCTCTCTCTGCCCCTCCCCCATTCATGCTCTGTCTCTCTCTGTCTCAAAAATAAATAAAAACGTTAAAAAAAATTAAAAATAAATAAATAAAAGGTTACTTCAGTTCCACGGACATTGGTTTTGGTAATAACAGAGGGATAATTCAGAAACACGTGCTCCTAATGCTGGTAATTGTCTGTTCTCTTCATGACTGAACTCGGTATTCTTGAATTTTTAACCTGGTTTTCCAGACTTTCTTTTTTAAATGATGAGTGCCAAGAAAAAATGACCTATTTGACAATAAGTGTAAACTGTAAAATCCTTAAATTGCTTTCAAGTTACCATATTGGACTGTATACCCGACTCGACATCTGGAAGTCAAGGAGAGTTGACTGTGGCCTCTTAGCCACTAATGTGGAGTCACCTCCTTATCAGAAGTGAGGCATGTTGGGAATACAGCTGCAGGTCATTTGTCAGCGTGTATAGAAATCAATGTTGGTATCCAAGGAAGAAAAAAATGTTCTTTTTGAAACTACTAAGTTTCAATGAATATACTTGACCGCATATTGCACAGATGAGAATCTTTGTCACTGTTGTTTTCTTTCCTTCAGTTAACTATTAAATATCGAAATGTGTGGTGTTTGCAACTATTCGTCAAGCTGGCTTACTGTCAGGATCCTCCCACTGTAAAATAACGAGCAATTCTTTTGGACAGGAGAACTCAGGGCAGAAGGCCTTTATTACCAATGTTGTTTGTGACACTACAAATTTGAGTAGCCATCAGGATCATTCCTAATGGCAAATATTAGCACAATGGTAAATATTAAGTAAGACACATCCTTCTAACCATAAAACCATATTTTTTTTGTTTTTCTTCAAAAATTGTGAATTTTGCAGTTCTCTAAGACATAGGCCAAGCCACTCAAATGTACTTAGATAAACAATGATATTTGATTGACCTTGATATGTAACTATTCCCCCCAAAATCCCTCCATGTAAGAGAACTTTCTGCCTATGTCTGGTGTATATCTCTATGTACACTAAGGAAGGAAGGACTGTTTTCATGTTTACTCTTGTATAGGAAAATTTAACAACAGGACTTGAGATATTGGGATGTTTTAGAAAAGTCAGGAAAATAAGCACTGGGAAAAACCATGCAAATGGTAAAACATTGTCAACACTATTCGGTCTTTGGCTTATTTGACTAAGAAAATTCTTATTAAATCTAATATTCACATATAAGACTTTATGAGATACTTTCCAAACTTCAAAAATTATCCAACTCATTTAAGCTATTTTTTTCCCTGTAGCTTCAGTATGAATTGCTCTTCATTTTATTGTGAAGCAAACTAGTGTTAAAAATTTCCATCTCTTTATGTATAATGTATAAACCCATTTGAGATAAACTCCAAGATAAAAGATTTTGCTGTCATCTATTAAAGGTTGTCAGATTCCGTATAATAGGTTTTGCTAAAATAGAAACCTATTTTCATTGCTTAGCTTTTACATATGTATATATCCTGTCTTCTCAGTAAGGTTAAGCGTCGGGAGAGGGGCCTCCGACTTACCTTAATGCATCTGTAACAAGTCAGTTAGGTACATGGATGGTTGTGTTAGAGGGGTCTGATGACCCAGCCAGTTTCTCGGACTGGGTGGACCACCCAGCCTCAGCTGTTGCAGATGTTTGCTACGGCTGGCTTTCTGCTGCACCCCTCTCTGGAAGATGGCCTTGGGCATTGGGAGAGGCCTTGCCTGATGATCATGCCCTCACACCCTGGGGAGGTAACGGTTTAGGCTCCCTGCTTGGAGCGGTACAACAGTGTGCAGCCCAGGCTCCAGAACTTTCTGTGGGACCAGACTGATCTTGATTTCTCCGATGGTGCCTGGGTGGCTCAGCTGGTCAAGCGTCCAACTTCAGCTCGGGTCACAATCTCACAGTTTGTGGGTTTCGAGCCCCGCGTCGGGCTCCGTGCTGACGTCTTAGAGCCTGGAACCTGCTTTTGATTCTGTGTCTCCCTCTCTCCCTGTCCCTCCTCGCTGCTCTCAAGAATAAATAAACACTAAAAAAAATTTTTTTTTATTTCTCCTAAAACCACATCCTTTTCCTAGCTTCTTCCCCAGTTATGCTGTTTTTGTCATTCACTTATAAATTTCTTTTGAGAGTAAATTGGAGTCATTATTGACTCTGTATTCCCTAGCACAAAAGTGATTAATTCTTGAAGACATTTAAAAAATGGAAGCAGGAGCATGAGGCCATGAGGCATCTAGTGATGGAAGCATGGGTTTAAGGTGGACAAAGGTTAAAATCAGCATACAGTGTTTTTAGCTTTTCTGAAGTTAATGCTGTTTTTGCATTGGCTATTGTCTTTGTAACCTTCTTTTCTCTTACTGTGTAAGAATAATAATAACTAAGACATAAGTAGAGCATACTTAAGCTTATTATTCCCAGTGGTGGCCACATAAACAATTTTGGTGTTTTCTGTTGGTCAGAACCTAGAATGGTAAAATGCCCCTTATTTTCCTGAGAGTACATTTATCTGACTTTTCCCAGAAGATGCTGCCTAAGCAGGCTGTAGTTACTGGATTGGGGGCAGATTGGGTACCTAAAGGAGGGCACTTCGAGAGTTATGTTAGTTAACTCCTTCAGGCCTTTAGGGTAGTATTTAGCATAATTTAGGGCCAGTCTTGGTGAATTACTCTAAAATACATGAGAGCCTTGAATGTGTTAGCGTAACTTCAAACATGGTTACCTCAATGAGCAAGTAGCTTGCACGTAGGAAGGGCAGGTGACAGGATCCAGGACAGGACAGTGCTAATTAGCTCCTTTTAAGCCCTGAGTGTTGGGGGCTGGCTTCATTCCTAGTATACTCCCTCCTTTGCCCCGTGGAGATTAATTTTACTGAGTCATAATCTGGGAGTCGGAGGGAATTAATGGAGTTTCCATTTGTTTTCCAAATAGATGAGACACGGGCATAGTGTGGATCTGTGATCTGAAAAAGGAGATTTCATTATTTGCAATCTTGCAACAAAAGCCAGTGTATTCTGAATCTTAATGCAGAGCATTTGTGTCAGTTTCCTAAGGCTGCCATAACAAAGTACTACGAGTTGGGTGGCTTAAATAACAGAAATGCATTGTCTCACAATTTCAAAGCCGTGCTGTTTGAGATCAAGATGTCAAGCAGGCTTCCTTACTTCTGAGGGATGTGAAGAAAACTATCTCATGCCCCTCCCGCCCCCTCCCCGCCCCCCACCCCGGCTTCTCCCTTTTGCTGGCAAGCTGATATTCTGTGGCTTGAAGAAGCATCACCCCTACTTTTGCCTTCATGGTCATGTGGCGTTCCTCCAGTGCCTCTCTATCTCCAAATCTCCTATTTTTATCATGCCAGTCATAATAGATTAGAGCCTTCTCTAATTATTTCATTTGAACTTGAGTACCTCTGTAAAGACCTTATCTATAAATCAGGTCACATTCAGAGGTAGTGGGGTTAGTAGTTACCACATATAAACTTTCGAAGGACCTAATTCAATCCATAATAGAATTATGAGGAAGTGCTTTTGTGTTGGTGGATGTTATAGTTTGAAATCACAAGACTTCACAGAACTTCAGTAATTAAGGATACATCTGATGTAACAGACACAAGATCGGTAAACTGAAAAACAATACCCTGATGAGAGAAATTAAAGAATATCTAAACACATAGGTATCCCACGTTCACAGGGTAGGTAATTAAATGTTGCTTAAATATCGATTTCCCCCCAAAATGATGTACAGATGTAATATAATTCCAATTTTAAATAAGTCACAATAAAAATCATAGCATGTTCTTTTATAGAAATCGATGAGCTGAATCTAAAATTCATACAGAAATGTAAAGGATCTAGAATAGACAGATCAGTTTTGAAACAAATAATAAAGTTGACGATTTTTGTATTAGAACTTGTACAATGAAAAAATTCAGTAAAATAGCAAGATATAAAATTACCACACAAAAATCGAGTACTTTTGAATCCATAATTAAGAGTCAGAGCTGTAACAGAAGATATCACCCTGTTTACAATAACCACAGGAAGTAAAAGTAGTATGTTTGCTTAGAGGGTATTTAATAAAAAACATATAAAACCTAAACAGAACAAAAGCAAAATAAACAAAATAATAAAAGCAAAACCCCAAATCTTTAAAACACCAGTAGAAGATACGAAGTAATTCTGAAATTAAATGAATTCACCATTCCACTCCTAGGTTTACACCTAACATAAATATTTTGAAAAGAATGTTCCCAGCAGCATTATTTGCAGTGCCTCTTAAATATAAACCATCCAAATATCTAGTAACAACAGAATAGATAATTTAATTGTGGCATTCATCTGAAGCTCTATAGAGCATTTAAAATGAGTGCAATATAGTTACCTAGAATATGATTCCATTTCAGAAGTAAAAGGTTGAGTGATGAAAAACAGGAAAAAGGGGTTTAGGAGGTTTGAATCCTGTTATATATGTAGTTCAAAATAATCAGACAAAATTAAAATAAAACGCTATTTTTAAGGATGCGCATTTAGCTGATAGACTGTAAACAAATTGAGAAAATAAATACTATCCAAGTGAGGACAGTGAATAATTGTATGGGGGCTGTGAAGACTTGGTAAGTGTGAAAAGGGAAAAGGGTGGTGACCGGTGTTCTATTTTTTTATTTGGGTGATGATAATTTCTCTGTAATAATTGTGATTAAATAATTGAATCATTTGTGTTTTGTGACCTTTTTAATACGTGCATTATATTTTGAAATAAAAATATACAAATAAATTTCAATACAAAGATTACTATGTTCTTCTCACATCACAGAGGATCATCGGGTGTGCTCCCTGAATTGTGACAACTTACTCTGAAGACGAATGGATTAGACAACAGACAAAGGTAACCACATTTGTACAGAGATGTGTATTTTACCAAGATGATTCTGTTTGAGACCAATGCAATCTGTCTTCATGATAATGATCTTTTATTATATCATTTAAACTTTCTCTCTATAGTAGAGACTTCTTTTTCTTCCCCAAAATAAGTAAAGTCTTAGGAGAATGTATGCTATTAAGAAACAATTGAAATGAAATCAGTATCTTAAAAAAATTTCTTAATGCTGTATTTTATTTTTGAGAGAGAGAGAGAGACAGAGGGTGAGTGGGGGAGGGGAAGAGAGAAAGGGAGACACATAATGCGAAGCAGGCTCCAGGCTCTGAGCCCTCAGCACAGAGCCCGACATGGGGCTCGAACTCAGGAACCGTGAGATCATGACTTGAGTCAGTTGGACACTCAACTGACTGAGCCACCCAGGGGCCCCGAAATCAGTATCTTTTAAAACAGCACCAATTTTTATTTTAATATATCTGAAAAACAACAAGAGTATGTTTTATTTTTTTTTAATTTTTTTAAACGTTTTATTTATTTTTGAGACAGAGAGAGACAGAGCATGAACGGGGGAGGGGCAGAGAGAGAGGGAGACACAGAATCGGAAGCAGGCTCCAGGCTCCGAGCCATCAGCCCAGAGCCTGACGCGGGGCTCGAACTCACGGACCGCGAGATCGTGACCTGAGCTGAAGTCGGACGCTTAACTGACTGAGCCACCCAGGCGCCCCAAGAGTAAGTACATTTTAAATGTACATGAAACTTAGGTATTTGTGTTTAGATGTTGAAGAATTAAGTTCATCTTACTCTTCACTGTTAGTCTATTAATATCATTGGTCCATGGAAGGACCCTGGCTTGTTTTGCTTTATGTAATTTTAATTTAGTTTAGTTTAATTTAATTTAATTTAGTTTAATATAATTTAGTTTAATTTAATTTAGTTTAATTTGATTTAATATTATATATTACTATTTACTTTTAGCCCTCAAATAAATTACTATCCAGTTATTTATTTATTATTTTGGATCCAAAGAATGATACCTTATTATTATTTTTATTATTCACAATATTTCCAGGAAGTAGATTTTATGATAAGGAAAATCATCTCTAGCATTATCTATGACCATGTGGATGTGTATATTCATGTACTTTTGCCGCTGCAAAGTCTTCTAATATTTTCCTTCTTTTTCTCTTGTTTTTTACATGTTGTGTAGCCTGGGCCATGCTTTTCCTATGTGATGATTTTCTAGTCAAACAGGGATTTTGGCCCTTGGCTAGAGCGCAGGGTACAGTTGAAAGAATTCTTACCTGAGAAGCAAAGAGCTAGATTGTAATTCTGGAGATGCCAAGAATTTATCTGAGAATTTGGGCAATGCAGTTCCTCATTCTGGACCGATGGCCTCATTTCTCTTTTAAACTGAATGGTCTATAAAAGTCTGTTCCCGGTAGTTTCCAGATGTTAGGGTTTTAAAAACTCTTAAGATCAAGAAAAAATGTAGACCAGAATCGCAATGCCAGTTTACAAAACTTTGCCACGTGAAAAAAAATTTTTTTTCCAAGAAGTATGCCCTATACCAGGGTTCAAACCTACATCTTCCCTTCTGCCTTATGTTCATCCATATTCATTTGTTCAGCAGCTCATCCAACATTCACAACTGAGTTCTATGGGCTCCTAACACATGATCTGCCTGAAACTAAATTCAGTTTCTTCACCTGTTAAGTAGTTCCTGTGTCCCTGGTTAACTAATAATATGACCATTTTACTTCTCAAGGTTGAAATGTCCAAGTCCTTGGCTTTTTCTTTCTTTTCCCATCTGTTGAGAACTTCAACCAGTCATAAAACCTCCCTTTATTCCTAATTTACCTTTCCGGTTTTAATGACCAACTTCCTGACTGATACCACATCCCTTTCCCATATCAAATGTTTTCCTATTGTTGGAACATTTGCTGGCCATCCGCGTCTTTCTCATTCTCCTAGGAAGTGTCTTTTTCTCCTTCTTTCCCTGATAAATGTTATCTCACTCAGTAGACCTTTAGACCCTCTCCATGATTAATCATTCCCTCCTTTATGTTCCACTTGCATTTAGTTCTGTACTGTTTTGAGGGAAAGAATAATATCTTAGTCATCACCCTATCCCAAGAGCCTTGTATTAAGCCTGGAAAATTAGTTGAATTAAAAAATATATTGATGCAAAATGATCCTTTAACTGTTGGCTTTCCACGTTTAAAAGAGTAAGGCTGAGTTCAGGTGTATGAAGTCGATTAAATACCAATTAGACAGTGTTACCTCCTCTGTATTCAAAATAGTTTCTGTCGCATAATATGCATAGTAAATATATTTTGAGCCAATGAATTACTAAATGAGAATGTACTTTGGTCATGACACAATATAGAAATACTTAATGACAGCTGACTTGGTGGGCTCCGAGAAGTCCCTTCGCCCTCAAATCCCACAGCCACCTCCAGATGGGAAGGCTTACCCAACAAAACTCTGATGTTGACAACTATGTTCTAACACCGTCTATTGTCTGGACCTTCAGTTGGCAAAAATATCAGTACATTACCATGTACGGTAATTGATTTGTGAATGCGTACTATTATTTTTACCTTACCATCGATATTAATGAGCCATGTCCTTTGATAGAACCTGCTGGAAGAAATACCTTTCCTAATAAAGCACACAAGAAGGAACTTTCTATGTATGAATAGGTAGGTATAGATGCTGGAGTCAGGTAGCTTCCTAAGAGAGGCAGATCTATGTGGGGACCATAAATATCTTTCCAAAGATGCCAAGGTGATTCACATGCACATCAAAGATTAATAACCACAATCTAAGGGACTGGGGTGAGAAATATGTCCCTATGCTGAGGTAAATCCCAAAGACTGTATTTTCCTTGAACAAGTTTTGGAGTTTCTTTTCCCCAATCGCGAAGCACTCTAAGCAGAGTCAACAGATGTCAACATAGCTTTGAATATATTTAATTGGAATAAAGGAGTAATAAAATGTCTCTCCCATTGTTTGTAGAACACTTGAATTAATTATCCTTTAGTCTCTTGGGAGCTCCACACATACCAACATTCAAATTTTATGTGGGATTGATAGTTTTACAGACACTTTTTTTTAGGGAGAAGTAAAACAAAACACCCACGAAAATGGCAGGCTCATGCCCAAACTCTAGAATATTGTTGGCACCTCTTTGCAGTTTATAACATCTGTCTTTAGCAACTAATTAACAGTTTATCAAGAACCATTGATTTAAGTGTGAGCATGGAAGGAGTTAAATATAGTAAAATACTTAAAAGTTTTCTAATCTATCATGTTTTCTTTTGAAGAAATACATGTAAATTTTCTCAGTCAATAACAAGTAAATTATAATGTCATCAGAAAGAAATCGCTTTATAGTTTGTTTCCTAGTTAAGGGCAGGATAATATGTATATTTTTTTAAATTTTTTTTAATGTTTATTTATTCTTGAGACAGAGAGCGTGAACAGGGGAGGGACAGAGAGACAGAGGGAGACACAGAATCCCAAGCAGGTTCCAGGCTCTGAGCTGTCAGCACAGAGCCCGACGCGGGGCTCGAACTCACGGACCGCGAGATCATGACCTGAGCCGAAGCCGGACGCTTAACCGACTGAGCCACCCAGGCGCCCCAATATGTGTAGTTTTAACCTGAGATATCAACTTCATTTGAAAATTTACTTCCCAAAAAAATTCCCTTGGAAACTTACAAAATTTGTTAAGGAGATCACGCTAGATCTAACCTAAGATGGATCCACTTATAAACTTTTCCTTACAGTGGTGGGCAGGTAGGGAGGAAGAACTTTATAAGCTCCCACGAAGTCTTAATAGCTAGAAGCTTTTGTCATTACTTTAGTGGAAATGGACGTGACATAATATTTCCAAACTCATTACTTTGATCTGGACTATAATTAACCAGCTTTAATAAATTATTCCCTGTGTTATGCTGCCTCCCCAAGTCAGTCTTTCCAAGATCTCAAACTGAAGAGATTCAGATGAAAACTCTTGACATCCATTTTATTTAAGGGGCTTGATTTTCCTTGTTCGAGAGTTAGGGAAAGTTTGTAAGAAGAGGAAAGTTGCTTCTTGCTCGGGAGAGTTTTGCAAGATACTGAATGAGATACTTCAATTCACACAGAAAGATTGAGCTTCTTCAGTGTGGACTCTCTGTGCTAAATGCTGTAGTTAACCCCTGGCTTTTGAGCTGTTTATGGTTTTGCAAATGAGAAAACTGCTTTCTGAGAAGTTTGTATCCATGTCTATAAAGGGCAGCGTTGGGACCCTGAGCCGAATCAGTCTCAAAATTGTTTCCTCTCGGTCCTGTGTTTTGCACACCTCTCAAAATCGTATTTCAGTGAATTTTCTCATCATTTCTATACCAGAATCCCTTGATAACTGTAGAATTTCTATCATGAAATCTTCATTCAGAGAGTTATAGAAGAAGCAGGATTAGATGCACTGTTGCACATCATTTGTCCTAAACATGTTTTCTTTGAACTAAACTAAGAAAAGAGGCCGTGTTACTTTTTTTTAACCCCAAACAAAAGGAAACCAGAAAGAGAAATGCTATACTTATGTGTAGCAGGTATTTCCATAGTAGGAGTTTTTCATAACCTTTTTCCAAGAGCTATTTTCACAGGGAGAGCAGGAGAGAATATGAAAATACCAGGAAAGACATATTGGGGAAGATAATCACTAGAGGTAAGAAGCATTGAAAATAAAGTATTGAAAATAAAATGGAATCAACATGTATTTTCCAGCGTATTTTTTGCAAAGTCATTTCTAATCCTAAATGTAGGACCCAGGCCTTTTTTTTTTAAACCAAGTTTCCTTATCAACACATTGAATAAAATTGGCTCACAAGCTACAGTGTTTATGGAAATTCCTATAGTGCTTTTAAGGTGGCAAGGACTTCTTTGTATAAGGCAGAATTAAGAATTGCCTTATGTGGTTAGTAATAACAATATATAACTGCCCAACCTTACGAACACTTGTTCATTCTATTTATAACTGGATTTCAAATGCAGCTAGAGACTGTCTCAATTTTTAGATGAAAAGTTATATAAATCCTTCAAGAGTAATATAGAGTTGCTAATATCCAGTCAAAAAATATAAAGAGGGAAAAACACAAGATATATGGAAAATCACGCCAACCTTGCGAATGCTTTATTGACAAGAATCAATTCCTAAATTGTATATTTAATAGAGTGGACAATTACAGAAACAATACTAGGTTTAGAAGAGAGAATTCAGCTGTGAAATTGCAAAAACAACTTCACATAATTTAGTGCTCATTTTCCCTTCACAAAATACCTCGTAAAGAAGTAAACATATGTAACTATCCTTATTTTATAAAAGAGGAAAGGCGTTTTAGAGTGGTATATTAAATCACTGGCCAAAGTAGCTACCGTTAGTAAAAACGTAAGCCACTGCTGGTCAGAAGCCAATTAAATTTTGAATTTAGATATTCTGATTCTAAAATTGATATTCCTTGGGCTGTATGAAAATGAAGGTCTTAATACATTCTTGGGAAGATAAAGAATAGGCAGCAGACTTATCTTCCATCTGAAACAATAAAAAAAAAGCACACAAAACATACAAAACTATGACTTCTAGGTATTAGACATCAGACAGGGCAGAACAGTGATCCCTCAGAGAGAGGAAACAATGAGGTAAGTCTCTGATTGACGCAGCTTACTGCAGCCCAGTGGACTCACTGAGTTGAGGAAAACAGGAAAGACCAAAGTCATTACAACTTACTGAGAGTACTAGATGACAAAGAGAGACAGAGAGACAGGGACAGAGACAGAGAGAGACACAAAGAGAGAGAGATGGGGAGAGAGAGAGAGATAGAAAGAGAGAGAGACAGAGAAAGAAAGATGCAGAGACAGAGGCAGACAGACATACATAGACACAGAGAGGCAGAGAGAAACACACACACACACAAACACAGAAATATGCATGTGTGTGTTGGAGGGGGTGGGGAGAATTTGAGCATCTACAGTTTCTTTCATCTTTGTCTGAGTACTGATCAGTGCATGTGAGACTAGGCTACAATTAGAGGCGAAAGCTACAAGGTCAGGGATGACAAAAACTCTGAGTGGCTACAAGGGCAGGTGAGACACAGAAAGCGTGGGGACATCGACATCAGGGCTAGCAACTATCCAAACTGAAACACAGAAAGGAGACTGAAAAAAATAAATCCAGCAACAACTGTGGGAACATTTCAGGGAGATTTATGTGCCTGTGACTGCAGCCCATGTAAGAGAGGAAAGAGACGGAAAAGATACAATGACCAAATGTTATAATTTTCCAAATTTAGCCAATACTATAAACTCGCTAAGAAGTTCAACATATCAGAAGCACAAGAAATATGAAGAAAACCACACTAAGGCACATCAAAACCAACTGGTGAAAATTAGTCATTAGAAAAAAATTAAAAGCAGGAAAAAAAGGCAGAAAAATATAATATGTATAGGAGAATAAAGATAATGACAAGCAGCAGTGATGTCTTTAGAACTGCTGAAAAGAAAACCCAAAATCTCTACACCTAGAATTCTTTACCCAGTAAAAGCATTTTCCACAAATTAAATAGGAACATGGGTTTTTTCACTCCTACAAAAGCTGAAAGAATTCAGCACCATTAAACCTATACAAAAGAAGTCACCTGGGTGACTCACTTTGTTAAGTGTCTGACTTAGGTTTGGGTCATGATCTCGCGGTCCGTGAGTTCGAGCCCCGCCTCGGGCTCTGTGCTGACAGCTTGGAACCTGGAGCCTGCTTTGGATTCTGCGTCTCCCTTTCTCTCTGCTCCTCCCCTGCTTGTTCTCTCTCTCTCTTTCTCTCTCTCTCTCTCTCTCTCAAAAATAAACATTTTAAAAAACCTATACTAAAGGAAATATTAAGGAAATTCTTCAGCCAGAAAGAAAGTGATACTAGATGACAATAGAGATCTACATACAAAAATGAGAAGTACATAAGTAGATAAAAAGTCATTTTTGAAATGTGAAATATCTCTAAAAAGATAATTAACTGTTTGAAACAAAAATAATAACAATGGATTGTTGGATTTATAACGTGTATAAAAATGTACAACCATTATAGCACAAAGGAAGAGTAGAGGGTTTTTTTCCACATTAAGTGGTGTAGTATTACTTCAATATAACTGTGACAAACTAAAATGTGTACTATAAATGCTAATTCAACTGCTAAAGACACAATATTTTGGCTAATAAACCAACTGACATTAAATAAACTCATCAGTAATACTCAATACAGATTGGATAAAAAGCAAGATCCAGAAATACGCTGCCTAAAAACCCCCTAATTTAAATAGCAAAACACCAATAGGTTAAGCATTCAAGGATGGACGAGAAGATACCACACTAACACTGAACAAAATATGGCTACATTCGTATCAGACAAAGTAGATTTCAGATCAAAGAAAATTATCAGGAGTAAAGTGTCCCCATCTAGCGATAAAGGAATCAATTGATCAAAAGAACATGAGCATCTTGAGTGCTTATTGGACTTAATAACAGAGTTTCAAAGCACACAAAGCAAAAACTGATGGAAGACCAGAAGAAATAGATACATTCGCAATTAAAATCAGATATTACACTTCTCTCATTAAAGACCTTGTTAATCGACTTTACTTGACGTTTATAGAATACTTCACCCAACAAGGGAAGATCACATATTCTTTTCAAGTACATTTGGGACATTTTTCAAATTGGACATGTTCTGGGCCAGAAAATAATTCTCAATAAATTCTGAAAGGTCTCAAGTCATACAAAATAAAGGGTGAAATTAGAAATCAATAATAGAAAGGTAGCTGGAGAATCTGCAAATATTTGGAAATGAAAGAGCACAATTCTAAATAACTCATGGGTCAAAAAGGGAATCAAAAGGGAAATTAAAACATATTTTAAAGTTAATAAAAATGAAAAAGAAACTTACCAAAATTTCTTTTATTTTTTAATTTTTTAATTATATATATATATGTATATATATACACATAATTTATTGTCAACTTGGTTTCCATGCAATATTCAGTGCTCATCCCAACAGGTGCCCTCCTCAATGCTCATCACCCACTTTCCCCTCTCTCCCACCCCCCATTAACCCTCAGTTTGTTCTCAGTATTTAAGAGTCTCTTATGGTTTCCCTCCTTCCCTCTCTGTACTTTTTTTTCCCCCTTCCACTCCCCCATGGTCTTCTGTTAAGTTTCTCAGAATCCACATATGAGTGAAAACATATGGTATCTGTCTTTCTCTGCCTGACTTATTTCACTTAGCATAATACTCACCAGTTCCATCCATTTTGCTACAAATGGCCAGATTTCATTCTTTCTCATTGCCAAGTAGTATTCCATTGTATATATAAACCACATCTTTATCGATTCGTCAGATGATGGACATTTAGACTCTTTCCATAATTTGGCTATTGTTGAAATCGCTGCTATAAACATTGGGGTACAAGTGCCCCTATGCATCAGCACTTCTCTATCCCTTGGGTAAATTCCTAGCAGTGCTATTTCTGGGTCATAGGGTAGATCTATTTTTTAATTTTTTGAGGAACCTCCACAGTGTTTTCCAGAGCGGCTGCACCAGTTTGCATTCCCACCAACAGTGCAAGAGGGTTCCCGTTTCTCCACATCGTCGCCAGCATCTATAGTCTCCTGATTTGTTCATTTTAGCCACTCTGACTGGTATGAGGTGATATCTCAGTGTGGTTTTGATTTGTATTTCCCTGAGGAAGAGTTGACGTTGAGCATCTTTTCATGTGTCTGTTGGTCATCTGGATGTCTTCTTTAGAGAAGTGTCTATTCATGTCTTCTGCCCTTTTCTTCACTGGATTATTTGTTTTTTGGGTATGGAGTTTGGTGAGCTCTTTATAGGTTTTGGGTACTAGCCCTTTATCTGATATGTCATTTGCAAATATCTTTTCCCATTCCGTTGGTTGCCTTTTAGCTTTGTTGATTGTTTCCTTTGCAGTGCAGAAGATTTTTATCTTGATGAGGTCCCAAAAGTTTATTTTTGCTTTTAATTCCCTTGCCTTTGGAGATATGTCAAGTGAGAAATTGCTGTGGCTGAGGTCAGAGAGGTTTTTCCCTGCTTTTTCCTCTAGGGTTTTGATGGTTTCCTGTCTCACATTCAGGTTCTTCATCCATTTTGAGTTTATTTTTGTGAATGGTGTAAGAGAGTGGTCTAGTTTCATTCTTCTGCATGTTGCTGTCCAGTACTCCCAGCACCATTTGTTAAACAGACTGTCTTTTTTCCATTGGATCTTCTTTCCTGCTTTGTCAAAGATTAGTTGGCCATACATTTGTGGGTCCAATTCTGGAGTCTCCATTCTATTCTATTGGTCTATTTGTCTGTTTTTGTGCTAATATTATGCTGTCTTGATGATTACAGCTTTGTAGCAGAGGCTAAAGTCTGGGATTGTGATGTGTCCTGCTTTGGTTTTCTGCTTCAATATTACTTTGTCCATTCGGGGTCTTTTCTGGTTCCATACAAATCTTAGGATTGCTTGTTCTAGCTTCAAGGAGAATGCTGGTGCAATTTTGATTGGGATTGCACTAAATGTGTAGATTGCTTTGGGTAGTATTGACATTTTGACAATATTTATTCTTCCAATCCATGAGCACGGAATGTTTTTCCATTTCTTTGTAGCTCCTTCAATTTCCTTCATAAGCTTTCTATAGTTTTCAGCATACAGATCTTTTACATCTCTGATTAGGTTTCTTACTAAGTATTTTATGATTCTTGGTGCAGTTGTGCATGGGATCAGTTTCTTTATCTCTCTTTCTTTTGCTTCATTATTGGTGTACAAAAATGCAACTGATTTCTGTGCATTAATTTTGTATCCTGTGACTTTGCTGAATTCATATATTGGTTCTAGCAGACTTTTGGTAGAGTCTATCGAGTTTTCCATGTAGAGTATCATGTCATCTGCAAAAAGTGAAAGCTTGACTTCATCTTTGCCAATTTTGATGGCTTTGATTTCCTTTTGTTGGCTGATTGCTGATGCTAGCACTTCCAACACTATGTTAAACAATAGCGGTGAGAGTGGACATCCCTGTCATGTTCCTGATCTCAGGGGGCAAGCTCTCAGTTTTTCCCCATTGAGGATGATATTAGCTGTGGGCTTTTCGTAAATGGCTTTTATGATGTTTAAGTATGTTCCTTCTATCCCTACTTTCTTGAGGGTTTTTATTAAAAAAGGATACTGAATTTTGTCAAATGCTTTTGCTGCATCGATTGACAGGATCATATGGTTCTTTTCTTTTATTAATGTGATGTATCACATTGATTGATTTGTGAATATTGGACCAGCCCTACAGCCCAGGAATGAATCCCACTTGATCATGGTGAATAATTCTTTTTATATGCTGTTGAATTTGATTTGCTAGTATCTTGTTGAGAATTTTTGCATCCGTATTCATCAGGGATATTGGCCTGTAGTTCTCTTTCTTTGCTGGGTCTCTGTTTGGTTTGGGAATCAAAGTAATGCTGGCTTCATAGAATGAGTCTGGAAGCTTTCCTTCCCTTTCTATTTTTTTTGGAACAGCTTGAGAAGGATAGTTTTATCTCTGCTTTAAATGTCTAGTAGAATTCCCCAGGGAAGCCATCTGGTCCTGGACTCCTATTTGTTGGGAGATTTTTGATAACTGATTCAATTTACCAAATTTTCTTTTATACAGATAAAGCAGTGCTTAGAGCACAATTTACAGCATGTGTGTATATGTATGTATATAGATAACTAGGGAATATTATGGAGATATCTATGCACATATATATATAGATATTATGTAGACTATATCTACTAGAGTAATATATATTAGACTATATATATTAGATATATTATATATAGACTATATAGATATATATATATCTCCATAATATTCCCTAATATGTATTAGACTAATATAATATAATATAATATATATAATGTAACACATGTTAGAAAAAAAGCAGTGACCTCTGCTCCATCTTAAAAGTAAGCAGAAGAGAAGAAATAAGAAATTATAAAAACAAGAGAAAATTAAAGAGACTAACCTCTGATTCTTTGAAAAGATCAATAATATTGGTGAATCTCTAGACTACCAAAGGGAAGAGATGAAACAAATTACCAATATCGGAAATGAGAGAAGAGACAATACTACAGAGGTTACAGAGTTTAAAACGATAAGGGGATATTAAGGACAACTTTATGCCAGTATATGACAACTAAGATGAAGTGCAAAAATTCCTTGAAAGACATAACCTGCCTAAATTTCTTCACAAAGAAATAGATAACTGAATGGTCCCTTTTCTATTAAACAATTTGAATTTTACTAAGCAAAGAAAATTATAGGCCCAGGTGATGACTTCTAACAACTATGTGAAGATGAAATACTGCCTGTAATATGTTAGCAAACAACACAAGTAGAACATGACCAAAAAAGGTGAACAGATATTTCACCAAAAAAAAAGATACATACTTCAAAAATTAAAAGACATTCAATATCCTTAGTTGTTAAGAAAATGCGAATTAAAAAAACCAATGAGATGTCATTACACACTATAGAATAGCTAAAATTAGAAGCCTGATGAAAACAATTTTGGCAAGAATGTGGAACCCCTTCCCCTTTTATATCTTGTTAGTGGGAATTGTAAAAAGGCACAATCATGTTAGAAAACATCTATATACACACCTATGGCATGACTTGGCTATTTCACTCCTAGGTATTTACCTAAGAGAGATAGAAGCATGTTTCCACACAAAGATAAGTATACAAATGTTCAACAACTTTACTTTTACTAAAAACTAAAAATGACCCAAATGTCCACCAATAACTGAATAATTAAATACATTGTAATACATTCTTATCATGGTATACTACTGTGTCATAAAAAAGAATGGACTTTGGTGATATCCAACAACATGGGTGAATCTCAGAATATTTCTTCTGGAAAGAAGCTGGACCAAAAAAAAAAAAAAAACCACTTTATACTCTACGACTTCATTTACATAAAATTCTAGAAAATTCAAGTTAATCCATAGAGACAGAGAGCAGATTTGGGGTTGCCTAGAAATGGGACTCAGGAGTCCCAAGAGGCAAGAAGGGTGGGTACAAAGGTACACGTGTAAACTTTGGGGAATGACAGATATTTTTATTATCTTGATTTTTGTGATGGTTTAACCATGTGTGTATATTTCAGGACTGACCAAACAATACACTTTGTACATATGCAGTTAATTTTATGTTAGTGATATTTCCATAGGGTTAGGAAAAATTATTCTTGCCATCTCCGTGATTAGAATATAGACAAATATTCTGTTTCTGTTGTTGAAAATGTGTCCTATTTCCTTTCTCATATGAGACCAAGATTGCACTCTAATAATCATGTAGCTTTTCTTTTCTGTTTCCAAATATTTATTTATCTATGTTGAAGGAGACAGAGTGCAAGCTGGGCACAGAGAGAGGGTGAGAGAGAGAGAGAGAGAATCCCAGGCTGGCCCCCATACAGGGCTCGAACTCACGAACCATGAGATCGAGCCCTGAGCCGAGATCAAAAGTTGGTCACTTAACTGACTGAGTCACCTAGCTTTTCTATTGGGAGCTTAGAGACTACATTCTTTCATTGGAAAGCAGTTTGGGTGAAAATACCATTATTCAAAGATTCAGTGGATGTTTCCGGTTAGAATGGGCAACAAGAGAGATTCTTGAGTGCGGTTTGGAGGACAGAATTAAGGCAGCAGCCACTTTGTAACTCATCCCTATCGTAGCTGACCTGCTAGCTCATGGCACTGGTATGAGACAGCTCCGCATCCCGCAAGCATTCATTCTTCCTTTGCGTCTTCTTTTAGCTTTCTCTACCTCTGGTCCAATGGTGTGTTCACCTCCATGAGGAAAGGCACAGGCTTCCCCCACAGGACTCTCTTACCCTCTAAATCACAGGCAACAAGAACTGACACATATTTCAATCCATCCTCGAGGATTCTAGCTCATGCTGTGATTTCAGGTTATCCTCGCTCTCCTATATTTATACCCATCTTCCCTTCCCCAATGCCATCCTTGTGGGTTTAAATCCCAAGCCACAGACTCTAAATTTGCACGAGTCTGAATTTTAGATAGGTAGATTATGAAGCTTCAGCCACTTTGAAGAAAATTTCCTTTTCATCCTAGGTCCTTGATCCTGTTTCTTGACAGGTGAAAATTTTAAGTATACATTAATGCCACCACCCATGGAAGCTTACCTTAATTATTTCAAAATTCACTTGAGGGTGAAAGCTGTGTCAAATACAGACCCCTAGACCCTTACATCTAATGGAGGAGATTTAAAGATGGCACATTACTGTGCTATTCAGAACCAATGCTTTGTATTATCTCTCCATCACAAATACATAGGACTCTCCAGTAGATTCGTGGTCTTAAGTGAATCATTGACTTTAGTTACCCCACAATACGAGACGCAAGTGTTCATGAGAAAGGATGGTTTTTACTAACGTATGTTAATTTCCCCCTTATTCCCCATGAAAGGCTTTAGAACTATCCCTCCCTCTCTTTGTGATTTTGCCAGCAGAGTGTATTTTTCCATTTGTTTTGCAGTCTTTACAATTTTAACCTCGTGCTAAACACTATGAAATCTACTTTCTACCAGTTCTGTCCCTTGTGTCCATGCAGATTACCATGTTTATGAAAGAAGAAACCGTGTCATGCATTTAATTTGTGTTTCCCACCATCCAACCTATCCTAGGATTCAGCATTCCTCGATGTGGGTAAAACACAATTCCGAGGGGCTGTAACATGAAGTCAGTTTATGGGGTAGTGTTTGTGTCTGAATTCATTCTCTTCCTCTACCCCGTAGGGAACTCTTGGGAAGAAGCGAGCAGTTGTAGACACAGAAATTAACCTACCAATTAGGACTCTTTTTGTTGTAAATCCAGCTAAATTCAACTTAAGTTAAAAAAAAAAAAGAACGTATTTCCTCATGAGGAGTATGTCAGTATTTGAGTATGTAAGTGTGTATGTAGGTGTAATGAAAATGGAGCTTTTGTTCTAGGAGAACAATTGGCTTTGAGGACCTCCCTCACCTCTCCACGGTCGTGTGCATATCTTGAAAGGTCTCAGCTGTCAGTTCTACTCTAAGAACATGAAATCACCAAAGAGAAGTACACACTGCAGAAAGGAATTTCATTATGAATCAAGACTAGAGAAAGGCTAAGCTGTTTGTCATCAGTTGGGATAGAGTCAGATACGGCTGGAATTTCCCTTGACTAATTATGTTCCTTTCCATCTCGTTTTATTAAAGATAGGAACAAAGGAAGCTCTCCTGGATCTACTGGCATTTTTTACTACCTGATTTTGATGGTAATATTGGTAATATCAATAACTGAAGGACATAAATGTCACTATTCGATTAGTATATTTTTTTCCTTTTTGGACATTTGAACTTTGTTATAAATCATTTCTATCTGGTAGAGTGTATGTAGTATACAAAGATGGGATCCGTAGGGATAGACTCAAATTTCAGTTTTTCTGTTTGATTTAAATGCAACTATTACTGTGACTCTTTATTCCTCTGTTTGCATGGCTGTGAATTGAGAGACAAAGTTAGATTCTCGGAGTTCTGTTCTCTATCTAAAAACTAATTATTATTTAATTCTAACTCTTGTCAAATATTACCCACTTTTAGTTATACCATTATATCATTAATATGACAGCCAAATTAATGCTATCAGTGAACGAATTCTTCTATACTTGGTTTCAGGTGACTCCACATCCAAAACTGTTTTGCCAGCTCGAAAAACTTTTACCTGCTTTCTTTATACTTATCAGTGTTGTAACAATGAAACATGGCTATGTGAGAACACTGGTAGCCTGAAGAAGTATAAAAGAGGGAGATAGGCTGTATTTTCAATTTTATTAAAATTCTTATTTTCAACTAGCTATATGCTTTTTATGCTTGGCCTAATTTCCTTTTGGCTGTGGGCAACTTTTTGTGGGTTTTACAATCTCTTCATAAAACACAACCCCATCCCATTATCACATTACATACCTCCATAGGCACATAATATTTTGCTCAATTTAGAGGTGGGGAGATAAAGGCAAGAGCAGTTTTCAAGGTTTTGAACTTTTCATTACAGTGTGCTTTATTGGGCTTTGCACCTAGTCACATAATAGCCAATATGCACAAAAATATTTGAAACCTTTTTATTTACTGGTGTCTGTATATCTCTTAGTCTAAGAATTATTTTAGACAAATTAATTATTTTCACATGTCGTTTTAATTTTGTTTTCATTTCTATAAATTACACACATGAATTGATATTTACCATGCTCACGTAACAAGGTAGAAAATTCAATCCACTCCATGAATGTGAAGAAAGTTTACGTCTTTTTTCCAATAATTGCAACTTAGCTCTACTCTATGAAAAGGAAACTCTTACATACTCAGATCTCTGTATTTCCTGGGCTAATGAGTTTCTTTTTTAGTCTAAGTGGTTAGTCTGCTTAAATTTTAACTTCTACTTAATTCCCAGAATTGGTAATATGTGATAGCCTTTGTATTAATCATTCTCTTTTTCATGCCTTCCCCTGCTATATCTCAGGATCATGTCTGAGTGAATGGGTGAATCTATGTCTGGATGGATAGACAGGGGCCTTGGTTTGATGAATTGTCCTCTGGATTCTGGTTGATGATAGAGTTGAGTTCCTTGCAGCTGGAAGATGAGGTCTCCTTCCTCATTGGCTGTTGGCCAAGGCATCTCTCTCAGCTCTGTGAGGCTGCCCAAGGTCCTTATTGTGTGGCTCCCTCCATCTTCAAACCCAAAATACCAAGTTATTCCATACTTCCAATCTTTCTGATGGTTTCTTCTGTTCTTCCAAAATCAGGAAAATGCTTGATTTTAGCATTCTCAGGCTCACCTGAATTATCTCCATATTTTAAGTCACTTAACCTGGGAATTTAATCCACAAAGTCCCTTCAAAGCAGTGCCTAGATTAGTGTTTGAAAAGCCAAGGGAGTGGAATCTTGGGAGGGCCATCTTACGAATTCTTCCTACCACAGTCTGCTACTGCCTTCTGGTCCCCATAAATTGATATCCCTTCCCAAACAAAATATATTTACCCATTCCATGGTACCCAAAAGCTTCATTTTATTACAGCATCATTTTCAAATCTAGAATCTCATCTATATCTTATCAGTTCAAGATTTTAAAATCTCAACATCTAAATCATCTCAGTTAGGTGTAGATGAGGCTACCTTACTTCCTGGAGACTCAGGAAGAAACTTCTTCCAAGTCCATTCAGGGTGTTGGCACAGTTTAGTTCTTCATTGTTGTGGGACTGAGGTCCTCTTTCCTTGCTGGCTGTGAGCCAGGGGTGGGGCTCTGCTCCTAGAGGTCAGTTGTATTACATCTGCAAAATGCCTTTTGCCATATAACATAATATATTCAGGGGCATGTTGTTGTTTCATATTCACAGTTTTCAAAGATTAGGGCAGGATAACTTTGGCAGCCATTTAAGAATTGTGCCTACCATGGATTGGATGTTCTACGGGCTTTCTGGAGCCCTTCCTACTGCTTTTCTCTCTCTGCTACTCCTGACTATCTAAGCCTCAAGTCTGGTTATTCTTCAGTTTCCTCATACATTTCTACTGCCTCTGAAAGGCAGGTGAAGCAAGGACCTGCTGTCTGATTTATTTATACTACCTTTGTCTTCTTCTTACCATCTTCTCAGTCTGGCAAAATAAGCTTTACACTTGTTCTTCTTATTTTATTATGGTTTTTTCTTACTGTAAAACCTTGCAGTTATGTTCGCCAACTTTGGTCCTTTTCATGGTTGTCACAGGACAGTTTGAATCCTGGGGTTATAGAGTTCAAATGTAATTATACACTCATTCATTTAGAATATTGGTGAGGGACTCTAATGCTGCCCTACAAAATGCACAGAAAGTATACAAGAAATACATGGAGATTCATAAGATCGAATAAATACTGAAAACTAGAGAGAAATTTTACAGTGTTGGCTACCAAGTGTTTAAATTCAAATTTGGATTATTGATTCTGTGGTGAATAGATACTCCTTTCAATTTTTATCTTACCATTATAGGCATGTGGTTAGTGCTACCCTGGTCTAGTGTCCAGGAGAGCCAGTAGAATCTGAGAAATATCCTAGTGAACACACAGATTAAAATAAAATAAACTGTTCACATGTCATTAGTTTAACAAATATTTATTGAGTACTTACTTTATGTCCACACCTACTATTTGTTCACTGTTCTAGTGAATGAGATGCATGAATAAACAAAGCAGATACAAATCCCTGTACTCAACAAAATAAGTAAATTATATGGAATTGTTGGAAAACAAATACTACTTATAAAGATAGAACAAAATAAAAGAGGTCAGAAATATTGATTCTGGAAAGGAGAGCTTCAATTTTAAATAAATTTATGGAAAAAGAATGTACCATTTGAGCCAAGACTTAGATAACAAAAGGGAGATTGCTATGTGAGTATCTAGGAGAAGAGAATTGTGGGCAGAGAATAGTTAGGGCAAAGGCCCTACAGTGAGACAATATTTAGAATGTTCTAGGAAACATAGCAAAGGAGCAGTGGAGCTGGGCTAGAGGAAATAAGGAGGAGGGTGAGAAAAAAGGAGGGAAGAGGGGAAGGCAGCCTGGGAGAGAAGGCAGTTAGGGGGATACATAGTTATTGTAAAGATTTCAGATATTCCTCTGAAAGGAAGAAAGAAAAATTTTGTGACTTTTGGCTAGGTTTGACATAAGAATATGGCTCACATTCTAAAACAATCATTTTAACTGCTTTATCGAGAGTACTTGTATGGGGCAAGGAAAGAAGCAAGGACCTAGTTAGGAGGCTACTGCAGTGATCCTAACTGGAAAAAAACACCCCTTCCCCCCTCACAAACAAAACAAAACAAAAACAAACAAAAAAATATGGCTTGCACTAGGGTGTTAGAAGAGAAAATGTGAGTAGTGGGCAAATTGTTGATGTATTTTGAAGATATAACCAAGAGAATTTTTTGAAGGATTGGCTATAGTTGTAAGAGAAAGAACTCAAGAATAAACCTAATTTTTTTTTGGCTTGAGCAATTAAAAAGATGGAACTGTCAACTAAGATGAAGAATGCAGGTGTAAACAGATTAGGGAGATATCAGAGGTTTAGTTAGGATTATGTTAAATTTGAAATATTTGTGAGATATCCAAATGGAAAAGGTATTTAAGTATTTAAGTATAATTTTTTAGATATTCACATACAGATATTTACTAGATCCCTAGGTAGAAATGAATCAAGAATTGAAATAGGAGTTTGGAGTTCAAAAGAGAGGTATGGACTGGTGATGTAAATTTAGGAGTTATTCCATAAAGACCAAGAGACTGTATAAAATCACCAATATAGTGAGTGTAGACGCAGTAGAGGGTAAAGGACTGAGTCCTGGAACAGTAGAATTTTAAGAGGGCAGGTAGAAAGGAAGAATAAGAAAAGGAGACTTGAGAAGAAGAGAAGAGCAGAATAAGAGAACATCAAGAGGGTGTAGTGTTCTGAAAACCAAAAAGAAGGAGAAGGAAGGAATCAAGGAGGGTGTGATGGGTCTCAAGTATTGCTGGTGGGTCAAGTAAGATGCAGAATAAGAACTGACCACTGGATTTAAGAAACTGGAGGTTATTGGTGACTTTGACAAAATTAGTTTCATGCAGGTATGAGATGAATAGCTCACACGGAGTGGGTCTAAAGAACACTGGAAAGAGAAGACCAGGAGAAAGTGAGTTTGGATAGCTCTTTGAGGAGCAACAACAGGGAGCTGCAGCTGATGGGGAGGTGGGGTCAGGGGGAGTTTTTCCTTCTTTTTAATTTTAACGTTTATTTATTTATTTTGAGAGAGAGAAAGAGTGTGTGTGTGTGTGTGTGTGTGTGCGCACGCATGCAAGTGGGGGAGGGGCAGAGAGAGAGGGAGACAAGAGAATCCCAAGCAGGCTCTGCTGACAACACAGAGCCCCATGGGGGGGGGTTTGATCCCACAAATCTGGAGATCATGACCTGAGCTGAGACCAAGAGTTTGATACGCTTAACCAACTGAGCCAACCAGGTGCTCCAGGAACTTTTCCTATTTTAATGAGAGAAAAGCACAGCATATTTCTGTGCTAATCAGAATAGTCATAAAGAAGGAAAAAGTTGATTGTGTAGGAAGTGAAGGAAAGACCTACGGTTGTTCATCTATTCTGCAGGCAAGATGGCGGATCACAGGGGTACAGATACTCTAGGTCTGAAGGTAGATGTGTGGTATTGGGCTTCAACTTTCAAGCAAGGCAGAATGAAGTAGATGGAAAAAATGGAAGAAAATTGAATGTGATTGAAGAGAAATTTGGTAGATATATACAGAATTTTTATTGTTATTTTGTATTATGTGATTTTAATGAAATGCTTTTACATCTTGTTACCTTATTCTTGTCATCTGTTGGTAGAAATCTGAGCCAATACACTTCTTTTCTTTTCTTTTTTTTTTTTTAATTTTTTTAACGTTTTTATTCATTTTTGAGACAGAGAGAGACAGAGCATGAATGGGGGAGGGTCAGAGAGAGGGAGACACAGAATCTGAAACAGGCTCTGGGCTCCGAGCTGTCAGCACAGGGGCCCGATGCGGGGCTCGAACTCACGGACCGCGACATCGTGACCTGAGCCGAAGTGGGCGCTCAACCGACTGAGCCACCCAGGCGCCCCAATACACTTCTTTTCTAAGAGTTTTTTCATGTGTCCTTGTGTGCTGGAACAATATTGCGTTGCCTCCAGAAGTGATAGCATGCTCCGTGCTAGATATTTACTTTTGGGCTATGATTTTCGTAATTTACTTTTTGTTGATGACTTTCAGTCACTTGCATTAATTTTTGTTTTTAATGTAGTTTTTCTTTTGGGGGACAGAGCACTTTTGCAACGAAATTCTGAAATATTTTACATAAAGAGAAACCAAATCTATTAATATCAGATTAATCAGTATATTTACCCTGGCCACAGATCCACACTGTGTGATGACAGTGAGTGAGAAAAAAGAATCTTACTATCACAAAATAATGCCACATGAAAATTAGCCAAACCGTTAAATTCAGCTCCCGTAATATAAAATAAGAATTAGCGACTTCAAAGAAATGCTGGAATAAAAAGGCAAGTTGTCCTAATACACGTTAAACTCCTGAGGACAGATGTCAGGGACATAACTGGTTACGCATTTAGAAACCATGCAGAAATGTTATCTTTATCTCACCTCATTTTATCTCACTCTCACGTACTATTCTCACATTTACCTCACATCATAGGCTTTAAACCTAAACAGCTGTATTGCAAGTTTATTGGTAAACTCAGACACTGTTATTTGAACACTACAGAGGCACCCGAGTGGCTCAGTTGGTTACGCGTCCTACTCTTATCTCTACTCAGGTCCACGATTGCATGGTTCATGAGATCGAGCCCTGCATGGAGCTCTGTGTTGACAGTGCAGAGGCTGCTTGGGATTCTCTCTCTCCTTCTCTTCTGTCCCTCCCCTGCTCATATGCACATGTGTGCTCCCTCTCTCTCTCTCACAAAAATATAACTTTCAACAAAACAAAACAAACAAAAATCCACCACAGATCAATAGTTCAACTTAGCAGTACCATTTGAGTGGGGGAACAAATCCCTATGTGATTCTGGAGTTATGTGTGAAGGAAACTGCATGTTATTTAAAATCTTACTAAACAAATAACATTAAATAGAGAAAACCGAATTCCCTCCTCAAACCTGAAAATGTGTTTTGCTGTTATAAATAATGAGTACATTTCTAGGTTGTACTCTTCTTTTCTATGATGTATTTTCTTTAGATTTTCCTCTGAATCAGAAATTCACCAACATAAACAAATGTATCCGTTTAATATCCTATCTATAATTTATAGTTTGGCAACTACTTTCCCTTCCACCCCCTAGGTTGGTCGGTTATTTATTTATTTATTTATTTATAGAATTGTTCTTGTTCATAGAAACACGATGTAGGTCAGTGCTGAAGGAAAGCCAAACTTAAGTAAAGCGTGAATATATATCCAACACAATTATAGACTCAAAGGGACTTAGATCTCTCTACCATGTAGAGGTAAGGCAAAATATTTCTAGAAGGTTGTCCCCAGTTTGAGTCTTAGTAATGTGAGTACTTTAAAAATGCTATGCATATAGCAAAAAAAAAAATCAAAATAAAACAAAAGCCCAGTAAATAAACAAACAAACAAAAAAAATGACACAGCAAATAATATGTACTTATACTAGGTGGCATTTTTATGGGTCATCTATGAGGTGATTAGTAGAGCTTATAAGATGTGTAGGGCAAATAATACAGTCAGAAATGTTTAAGCAATTTAGGATTTTCCTGGAAATATTTATTCTTTTAGTGACTACTGAGCACCTGCTGATCAAATTGCTATTAGAAATGTTTCTTGTGCATAGCATTTGTATTATTCCCTGTCATGTCTGGTAGCCAAGGTTAACGTTGATTATGCTATGATAATCTAAGTCAATTCATTTGAAGTTGTTTCTGTGCATGTCTAATAACAGTATGAAAACCATTGCAATAGAAGGAAACATGTATTTTAGCATAAAATAAAAAGATTTACACTATATTTAAAGAAAATCAATTCTACTGACCTTGACCTCTATGGGTCTCAATTTCTCCTTTTTGTTCCTCTGTTTTCCATGTTAACGCTGTATGTTATCTTTAAGCATATGTTGTAATTGTTTGCATGCCTGACTTTGTTATTAGGCTAAAATGTTCTTGAGGGCAGGCACTAGGTTTATGGATTCTGATATCTTCATGTGACATATTTGTAGGCTTTCACATGTTATACAGGGGTAGTAATCTGTGGCACAGATTCACCAATGGCTAGTAAACACCTGGGTAATAAACATCTAAACAGGCTTTGAAAATTGAACACATATTGAAACCACAGCATACAGAAGGCAGGTTGGAATTTAAGCACCGAACTTAACCAGATGTTGTTTGTCAAAACAAAAATACCATGATTCCCTATAAAATTTCAGCACAACACAGAGCCTTGAAATAATATGCAAATGCCCAAAATGAAATAAAGAAAACACTCTGCGTACAACAGGGAAACAAGCCATGAAAATCTCAATGGACATAGAAAAGACAACTAGCACATGCTACTCTCAAGATGACATAGATGTTGACATGATCTGATATAAACATTAAAGCAACTACTGTAAAAACGCTTGAATGACACTTCTTAAACATAGGATAAAATAGGTAAGCTCAGCAAAGAATGAGAACAAATGAAGAACCAAAGAAACTGCAAACTATAATAACCAAAATTAAAAAAAAAACAACTCACTGGGAGGACTCAAGAGGAGAATAAAGATGAAAGAGAAAAAAAAAGTGAGTGGAACCTGAAAATAGATGAATAAAAATGATCAAATATTAATAGAAATTGAAAAAGTGAAAAATGAACAGAGCTGGAAAGACCCGTGGGATAATAACACAATGTCTAACGCTCATGTTGTTGGAATTTCAAAAGGACTATAGTGTTGACAAAATGAAGAAATAATGAAAATCTTTCAAATTTGGCAACATGCATAGAACTCTAATTCAAGAATCTGAGCAAACCATCAATAAGAAACCCAAATGATCTATGCTCATACATAATAATCAAATCGCTGAAAACTAAAGACTAACAAAAAAGTCCTTGAAAGCAAACCCCTGGAAGATGACACCTTATTTATGAGGGGACCAAGATTCTAATGAGTGAACCATTCTAATGGTTCTCATTGGAAACCAAGGACACCAGAACAGGGTGGCACCACATTTTTGGGGCAGAAAAAAACCATGAAGCCAGAATGCTATGTCCAGTGAAAGTATCCTTCAGCAATGAAGATAAAATAAAACATTCTCAGATGAAGGAAAACTAAGAGACTATGTAGCCAGCCGAACTGACTTACAATAACTACAGAAGAGAGCTTTTCAGGCAGAAGGAAATAATACTGGAAGGAAACTTGGAACATCACCAAGGAAGGATTACTCAACAGAAAAACTGAATATTGGGTACGTATAATAGTTATTCTCTCAAATTCTTTAATATGAGTTTAATGGTTCTGGCATACGTAAATGTAATTTATATGACAATTATAGCATAAAGGGACCTTGAAAGTGATAGTATTCCCTCATTACAATTAAAGTGGTAAAATATCAGTTCTAAATAGACTGTAAAATTAAGTATGCATTTCATAATCATAATGGAATAAACAGAAAGCAATTATTTTTTTAAATTGTTTTAATGTTTATTTATTTTTGAGAGAGAGAGAAAGAACACAAAAATCTGAGCAGGCTCCAGGCTCTGAGCTATCAGAAAAGCCTGACATGGGGCTCAAACACACGAATCATGAGATCATGACGTGAGCCAAAGTCAGACTTTTAACTGACTGAATGACCCAGGTGCCCCAGAAGGCAATAATTAAATGATAGAACTAAATCCAAACATATGGATAATGGCATTAAAAGCCAAGTGACTGAAACACCTAACAAAATAGGAGATTAGAAGAATGGAATTTTGAAAATATTCATCAAGATTGAGAAGTTTTCTACTATTAATTTTCAACTTTTTTGTTGTTGTTGTTCTTTCCTTCTCTTCTCTTCTCTTCTCTTCTCTTCTCTTCTCTTCTCTTCTCTTCTCTGGGACTCCCATTACATATATGTTTGTACACTTGCTGTTATCCCACAGGTCCCTGAGACTGTAGTTTTTTACAATTTTGTTGTTGTTCCTTAGATTGAATGATTTCTATTCATCTATGGTCAAATTCACTGATTATTTCTCATGTCATTTAAGGTCTGTTATTGAGTCCATCTGGTGAATTTTTCATTAAAATGATTGTAATTTTTACATCTAGAATTTCCATTTGTTTGTTTGCAATGTTTCTTTTACTTTTTTTTATATGCCTTATCTGTTGTGTTATTATCATATGTTTCTTTATTCCTTAAGCCTTGGTTACCTTTAATTCTATGAATATTTTTGTTGGATCTGCTTTGAAATATTTGTCTGAAAAACCAAATATCTTGGTCCATTCAGTGACAACTTCTGCTGATTGCTTTTTTCACTGGGAAACGGGTCACCCTACTGGTTCTTTGCATTCCTTATCTTATTTTGTCAAAAACTGGACATTTTCAATAATTTAGTAACTCTGCGTTCTGACTTTTTCCCCCTTGAGTGTTGTTGTTGTGTTTCCTTTGTTGTTGATATTAAAAGAAACTTGACTGGACTTCAATGGATTCTTTCTCTTCTGTGTTATACAATCATTGATGTCTCTGCTTAGATGATGATGATGATGATGTAGTTGGATTTCCTAGATGTCTTTGTAACCAGCCAGTGATTCATAATAGGTTGTGCTGTTGTGCTGAAACATCTTGAAGGGTAAGGTTCCATCTGCTGATAGATTAGTGCATGGGTTTGAAAGTGCACTCAAAGTTCAGGTAATTTTTAAAAATCGCCTCTGTTTTGTAGTTTTGCTACATTTTCTCAGATCTTCCCTACACACACCTAAGATAAGTGCCTGAGATGAATGGAGAGATTATGACGCCTCTGTGGGTCCACCAGCTTCAGGATCTCCTTGTGAAATTTCTGGCACTTTCTCTAGTCTACTGTGTAACCTAACTGGGACTACAGTCTTAGGCTAAGGTTGCTGAAGTTTGTCTCTATTCATCTTCTACTGGGTTTGCTGCTTGTACTGATAATGCATCTGACTGTAGGGTCTCCACCTTCCAATCCAGACTGAGTCAGCCCCCTTTGGCCACTTTGCCTCTGGTGGACATAACCAGCCATGTCTCTGTAGAACAACCGTGCTGTTCAAGATGATGTAGGAGGTGTGGAAGCCCCAGGCATACATAATGTAGACACTCTCAGCTCTTACCTGAAGTTCAGCATTTCTGTATTCAAGAATGCTTTTCAGTTTGATGTTTGCTTTTAGTTGATTCCAGATCCCTGGTATGGTTGTTTGGGGAAGTTTTCATGTAGTTTTATAGTTGTTTTGTGGGAGAAGATTTGTCAAACTCTTCACTCATTCATAGACGGAAGTCCCATCCTTTTCCATGTTGGTTTTGTCTAGCATTAAGTTCAATCTCATTATTAACTCTTTATTTTTGTTATTATTATACTTAATGCTATTTATACAGCTAATGTTAATTTAGGCTTATCCCCCATAATTACCAGTTATTTCCACCATTGCACTTCTAGGCATTTATCCTAGAGATATGAAGGCATATACTCACACAAAACCTGCACGTGAATGTTCATAGCACCTACAGCCTCAAACTGGAAACAACTCAAATGTCCTTCAAAGAGTAAACGGTTAGACATATTGTGGTACATCCACCCAATGAAACGCTACTCAGGAATAGAAGGAAGCAAACCTCAGATGCGCAGTACAACTTGGAAGGATTTCAAGGGCAATACGCTAAGTAAAAATAGCCAATCACAAAAGTTATATATGGGCCAATTACTCAAGACCAAATTCTCAAGTTTACATATGAAATTGAGGAAATTTAGTACTGAGTGAGGTGCCATGTTTTTGACTTCCCATATATTTGTCAGAAGATATAAACCCTATGCAATTATTACTAGTATGTTGGCCTCCCATCTGGTTGTTGGAGTATTAGCAGGAATATGTAGGAATTTACTCCTTCCTATAGCATCTTTACCATTGAAATTAGAGTACATTAGGACATTTTCATATGTGTATGTGTGTTTCAGAGAGAGAGAGAGGAGAAAGAGAGAGAGAGGGAGAGAGAGAGAGGGAGAGAGAGAATCTTAAGCAGGCCCCATGCCCAGCGTGGAGCCCAGTGCAGGGCTTGATCTCATGACTGTGAGATCATGCCCTAAGATAAAATCAAGAGTAGGATGGTCAACCAACTCAGTCACCCACGTTCCCCCACATTAGGACATTTGAATATAAAATCAGTGAAACAAAACTAAAGCACTAATTTTCCTTAAAGAAAAAAGGTTATATGCTGCATGAATCCATTTATATAAGGTCCTTGAAATAACTAAAGGGTAGAGATGAAGGGCAGTTTAATGGTTACTAAGACAAGGGGAGGGGAGTTACTTTGTGCGATGGCACAGTTCTGCCATCTTTACTTCGGTGATGGTTACATAAGCACATACATGTGATAAAATAGTGTAGGATTGTACACACACATTCACACTAAGGATTACATGTAAAACCTGGTGACATCTGAATAAGATCTGCAGTGTTTGTAACAGTATTGAGCCAGCACCAATTTCCTGATTTCTACGGTTAGGTGACTTGTTAACATTGGGGGACCTGGATGAAGTTAGGCATCTGGCTCTTTATTTTGGCGCATGTCACAATCTCATGTTTGGTGGGGTTGAGCCCCGCAAAAGGCTCTGGGCTGTCAGCACACATTCTCTGTCTTCCTCCTTCTCTGCCCTCCCCCACTCTTCCTCTCGGAAGAAAATTAAATTTGAGGCAGATTTCAAACATTTCAGGTTTTTTGTTAATATTATAGAAACCTCAGAGATGTTTTTCTTCTTAGGCTTTAGTTGCATGTTGAAGGTACTTTCATTCACCGGGCTATAGTTATCCATAATTTGGTTTATATTTTACAATCACCAGAAAGATATCTCCGGCCAAAAATACATTGTCTTCAATATGAATTTTATTTTTATTTTTGTTTAATATTTATTTACTTTTGAAAGAGAGAGACAGCATGAGCGGGGAGGGGCAGAGAAAGAGGGAGACACAGAAACTGAAGCAGGCTCCAGGCTCTGAGCTGTCAGCACAGAGCCTGACAAGGGGCTCGAACTCCTGAACCCCGGGATCCTGACCTGAGCCGAAGTAAGATGCTAAACCGACCGAGCAGCCCTTCAATATGAATTTTAGAAGGCAGTGTTAGTGGTTAGAATTATATCCAATATAAAAGTTCTCAAAATACAACAGAATACATTTACAAAAATAGGAGCAATTACAACTCTTTGCGTGGTTATAACAAAAATAAGCGTATTTTATATATGATTGTATCAAGTTTTAGGCTTGTTCAAATATGAGAATTTTTACTTTAAACTTTCTGGAAAATTACCTGAGAGGCATTTAACTTACATATATATAATTTACTCCACTTGTCCCCAGTAAAACTGCACAACACCATGCTTTTTCTCCCAGAATATCAGCTGCTTACCAATGACCGCTGTAAGCAACAGCCATCTGGCTGGTGCACCCTGTAGCTCATGACTCTTCTGAGTGTTATTCAGTTTGCACTTTTCCTGTTGTGTAAGGTGTGTTAGGTCACTAACACCCCGTTTCCAGTATATTCCACTAATGTAGAATTGCCTATTGGGATGCTACCGCTAACTTAATATTTAATTTGGGTCTGCTTTCTGCCCTTCATTGTGTTTTTTTTTCCCTTTGCCCATATTTACACCATGACATTCATTGTCCATTGGGTCCGTAGTGGACAGAAAGCATAATGGCATGAACCTGGCCAAGTTATTTTCAAAAGATAGTCGCTAACTTTTGGTGTCCCAGAGGAAAACTACGGTTAAACCTCAAGGAGTAATCACCTGGCCTAGTACATAAATGACTGCATAGTTGTCTCTACGACTCTACCAAATTGTTGTGATTTCTAGAGATTCTGGAAGTTCACAATTATTTTGTGACAAATTGTCAGCATGCATAATTCTCAAGAAATAGGAGGCAGTCTTGTCCAGCCACTTACTATGAATGGTGCAGTTCTCTCAGGGGGTACAGGACCATTGCTTCTGAGGCGTTCCATCTTTACCTCGAAAATAAATGAAGTTATGACAAAGTGGAAAACTCAGGTAGTAAAGACATAGTCTCATTCAACATACACCATCTGAACCACCCCATTTTCACTCGAAACCCACCGTTCGTAACACTCAAGAAAGACTGGATCACAGCCCAAGTCTACCAGAACACCTGAGCAGTATAATTAGAAGAGGGTTAAGAAACCCCAGGGCTTGAGGAACCTCCATATGGTTTTCCAGAATGGCTGCACCATTTTGCATTCAATTTCACTACTGGATATCTATCCAAAGGATACAAAAATGCTGATTCAAAGGGGCACATGCACCCCAATGTTTATAGCAGCACTATCAACAATAGCCAAGTTATGGAAAGAATCCAAATGTCACCGACTGATGACCAATAAAGAAGATGTGGTATATATATATATATGAAACTGAATACTACTTGGTGATCAAAAAGAACGAAATCCTGCCATTTGCAACAATGTCGATGGAACCAAAATATATTATGCTAAATGAAATAAGTCAGGCAGAGAAAGACAAATATCACATGATTTCACTCATGTGGAATTTAAGAAACACAGCAGATGAACATAGGGGAAGGGAAGGAAAAGTAAGATAAAAACAGGGAGAGAGGCAAACCATAGAGACTCTTAAATACAGAGAACAAACTGAGGGTTGCTGGTGGGGTGTTGGGTCGGGAGATGGGTCAAATGGGCGATAGGCATTAAAGAGTGCACTTGCTGCGATGAGCACTGGGTGTTATATGTAAGTGCTGAATCACTGGGTTCTACTCCAGAAATCAATCCTACACTGTATGTGAACTAACTTGAATTAAAAAAAAATAAATTAACAACAACAACAACACCAGGGGTTGTCCCCTGAATTTCCCTGTGAATGATGACAGGAAAAGAATGAAAGGGGTAAAGAGTGCCCCAGGGCTGATAATTTAGCCAACCATGAGCTTAAATTACCTCCTTCCTATTCTAGTGTTTAATGGCTGCTAAACTTGAGTGACCCGTGGCTACTACAAGCACTAACTGACAAGTCAGCAAATGCTCGCCACCTCTAACACGTGTGCTGGAAGGATTAGAGAACTAACAAAAGCTTAGGAGTGATTGTTCTAAAACTTCCTGACCAAAAACCTGCATAACACTGCATCTTCTTTGGGGTTCAGGGCATAATGTGAATAAGAAACAAAGAAAAGCAAATGTCTTGGAGACACCTTGGATGACTAAGCCAATACTAACGGAAAGGCTTAAATATATATACACACATACACGTATATGTGCTTTATCTCTGTGTTGGAGAGGATTCTGTCATGTATGCAATTCCAAGCAGCAGTCCGTTTCATGGGTTACCAGTCTATAGCATACGCTTTTTTTTTTCCTTCCCTTCCCCCATGGTCTTCTGTTGAGTTTCTCAGGATCCACGTAAGAGTGAACACATATGGTATCTGTCTTTCTCTGTATGGCTTATTTCACTTAGCATCACACTCTCCAGTTCCCTCCACGTTGCTACAAAGGGCCAGATTTCGTTCTTTCTCATCGCCACGTAGTACTCCATTGTGTATATAAACCACAATCTCTTTATCCATTCGTCAGTTGATGGACATTTAGGCTCTTTCCATAATTTGGCTATTGTTGAGAGTGCTGCTCTAAACATTGGGGTCCAAGCGCCCCTATGCATCGGTACTCCTGTATCCCTCGGGTTATAGCATACACTTCTGACAGTCTTCAACACCCCCCCCCCAAAAAAAACCCACTTTTTTTCTTTTGTGAAGGTGCCAGGCAGCTGTGAAGCAATCGCAAAAATTCTAGCGATCCCTAAGCATACTTTACAGGAAGAAAATGTTTTTCCTTTAGGGGAAAAATTACAATTAAAATCAATTTTATTCCTGCATTCTCCTTGGACTTATAATATCTTAGTTGTCTTCCTTTTTATTAAAAAAAAAAACCTGAATTTTTATCAGCTGAAAAAATTGGAGCATAGAAATATTTTATGCAGTATTTGAATTGCTAATTAAGTGTGGGATTTATTTTAGGGTTGGAGTTTCTGAAATAGTGAAAATAACAGCTGTGACTGTTTCATGTTGTGCATCTGAGACTCCATACTCTTAGGCAAAATGAGTAGAGTATAAAATAGCCCATCTCTAATATGGGACACTTGAATTTATTAGACATTTCTCTCTACACTGAGAGAAATTGACTGATGCTCTCATTCTGCTGTTAATAACCAAACAGTTCTGTCTCCTTTCCTTCTTCCCTTCCTCTCTCTCTCTCCCTCCCTCCCTTATCTCTCTGCTTCTTTCTCTCTCCCTCCCCCCCCCACCACTCTCTTTCTCTCTCAATCCCCTATTGAGGGAATGGTTTTGTGGAAAGCAGTTGGGTATTCCTATTTTCAACTTTAGCCCTGTAGAAATGGATTGTAAAAACAGAATAATTCTGCGAGACAAGTTTAAACTGTTCTGTAATATTACCTACATTTTAAAAGGAGTTCTACTTTTCAGGAACATCTGAATATTCCTAAAGCTTTCTTAGACTTAGATAAAAACAGGCAATAAGTAGGACACGGTGATGGAATCTGCAAAAGACATCCGTTTGATTCTATTTTTGCCACTCTGGGTTCCCGGGAATTCCTTAAACTCTGTTCGCCTTCGTTTGGCCTTATCTGCAAAATACGAATAATGATAATTATAATGCCGGAATATTTTCTGAAGATTAAATAAAGGCACTGCATGTGAAAGCCATTTTGTAGACCTCTCCTGTGTTCTAAGTTACATACAAATGCACAGTAGCAACAGCGCAAACCTGTGTATGAGATAGAAAATGGGATTCCTCACGGCAGAGGAGACAAATGATATCAGAAGGATCCAACGCCCTCAATAATGTTTTATTGATTTAAAAAATCTGGAGCAGTTTTGCCAGATGTCAGGATTAGGCAGAGCAGAATGATTGGTACTCCAGTGTTCATTTTATTCATCTGTCCATTTTGGGATGTTTGGAGTATTTCAAGATGAAAATGGCAAAACAAATAAAGTAGTTGCAGAGAATCCGAGATCGGGCCTTGGTAAAGTGCTGACTTTTTTTTTTTTTTTCTTCCTTCCTCTTGCTTTAAATTAACCTTTTTACTGCCTTGGTGATGAAAGAGTACATTTAGCTTTATGTGAAAGTGAGCTATAATGAAGATATGGAAATAAGGGAAAGGAAAGTGCTTCCATAAAATTAAATTGTTGACCTCAAAGTACCAGTAAAGTAAATTTTCTGGCAGCAGCATTTTTTGTTTTAAAGTAGAAGTGGCTAATACCTGTAGAGAGAAAGAAGATGGAGGCGAACTTTTAAGAATTTTACACCTTCTCCCTCCAATGGGAAAGACCATCCTGTAAACCCTGAGGATGATTAATTAAATATGGAATATAGGCCATTGTATTAAATTTTGATCAAGACAGCAAGAAAATGGTACAGTGTGGTCATCTGTTTGTTCATTGCTCAAATTTCATTTGGAAACCTGCATGGAAATTGCTTTAGCCATAGAATAGAAAACCATTTCTCCTGAGTAACCTTGTTTTGTGTGTTTGCCTTTCTTCGTTTTAAGCGGTGTCACAAGCTAACAAGAAGGAGACAAAGCAGTTTGGACAAGGCCTCTTGGAAATTAGAGATGGGGGCAAAGCTTTCGAATACGTAGGATGCGCCATCCCGGGGCTTTATGGGTGAGGGAGGAGAGGAAAGACAATTCTACACAAATACAGTGTGGCATGTGGCCCAGACACACAGCCTTGTAAGAAACGGGACTGATCACTCAGTCATGTGCAGAGTTTCCAAAGAGGAGAGAGGGATGTATGTCAGACGCTTTCCAGATCCGGATGTTGGCTAAAATGTGCACGATAGGTAGGCACTTCTTTGCGTTCCTTGGGTTTGTCAGGTGGCCTGGTGGGCAGCTGCTGAGGAAGCCGGAGCACCTGCAGGGGTTGCTGGTGGTCCGGGTGCTCCTGGAATCCTGTGGAAGCATCATCTCCATGATGTGGAGAGTTGGAGGAAGCCTGGAGTACGAGCGGATGAGGAGACAGCAGACAGTAGAGACCAGGGTTCTTCGAGCGAGTGGGTGAGACTACAGGGCACAGAAAATGTTTGGGAAGGTGTAGAACTTTAGGAGACTTCTGAGAAAACACTTTAATGGACAGAATTTACCTGAGCTTAATACTGAGTATGTGGTAACACGCTGCCTAAGCAGCATGTTGTTTTGGATAGATTCGCATGTTGTAGAATGAGAAAGAAAAGGGACAATAGTATGAATCTGGTTGGAGCCAAAATACTTAGGCCAAGGAAAAAAAATAATAAGTTTCTGAGAATTCTCTAGGGAAGAAGGGTTGCATCAGGCTGGGATTCCATAAAAACCAGCCTAGTGTATGAGTCTGGCTAGATTCCTGTAGAGCTCTTTGGAAGACTGAGGCAAATTATACATAATTTCTGTGAGATGAGGTCAAGAGGCTTTTTCTCTGATATCATGAATTCTTTTCCCAGGAAGAGTCTAGAAATGGTCATGTGAGCTTGCCCAAGGCCGCCTTTGAGTCTCCTGGCACCGCCTCAGGGTTTTCTTCTTCTTTCCTTTTTTTACATTTTTTCAAGTGTGTTTATTTATTTGTTTTGAGAGTGACAGAGCATGAGCGGTTGAGGGACAGAGAGAGAGGGAGAGAAACAGGATCCCAAGCAGGCTCCAGAGCCTGCTGTCAGCACAGAGCCTGAGGCAGGGCTCGAACTCACGAAATCATGAGATCATCACCTGAGCTGAAACCGAGAGCCCGACACTTAACCGACTGAGACACCCAGGTGCCCCACTTCTGGTGTTTTCCTGCATGACCATCCAGCACTCCCTGTGAAGAGGCTTCACTAAAATAAACTGAGCCAGGGGCGCCTGGGTGGCTCAGTCGGTTGAGCGTCTGACTTTGGCTCGGGTCATGATCTCGCAGTTCGTGGGTTCGAGCCTCACAATGGGCTCTGTGCTGGCAGTTCAGAGCCCGGAGCCTGCTTCGGATTCTGTGTCTCCCTCTCTCTCTGCCCCTCTTCCGCTCATGCTCTGTCTCTGTCTCTCAAAAATAAATAAGCATTAAAAAAATTTAAAATAAACTGAGCCCAAAGTTTAACCTGGGCATTGGCATTTTTGTCTTTGGCAGGCCGCCTGAGAAGAACAATTCTCGATGAATTTGTCTCCGGAGATTCAACAGTGATATTCTTTAATGGGGTTAGAATCACATATTTCAGAGATAATCAGCAGGGTACAGAGAGTATTTTAAATGCTGAAAGGAGAACAGCTGGGTGGAAAGGCTTGGGAGTCCTGGCTCCCCATCCCTATGTGCCTTTGTGCAAATGGCCTTCTCCATTAACTACTGGGAGAGGATGGTCATACTTCACTCATATGTTTATGTGAATTTTTCTTAAATTATTTTATTTTCAAGTTAGTTAACATACAGGGTTGTCTTGGCTCCAGGAGTAGAATCTAGTGATTCATCACTTATGTATAACACCCTGTGCTCATCCCTTAATGCCCTCCTCAACGCCCATCACCTGTCTAGCCCACTCTGCCCCCACCTCCACTCGAGCAACCCCCAATCTTTTCTCTGTATTTAAGAGTCTCTTGTGGTTTGCTCCCCTCTCCATTTTTCTTCCCTTCCCCTCTGAACACCTGTTAAGTTTCTCAAATTCCACGTATGAGTGAGATCATGTGATATTTGATTCATATATAATGGCATATACAAGTGTTTGAGATGAGTTGCTTCTCTATATGAAACATTGCTTCTCGGTAATTCTTCGTGCTTTGGGGTAATCTTGACCAGTTTTAATCTTTTACATCATGTTATTTTTTTTCATAGAAACGTAGAATGACAAGGTAGGGAGAGACTTTAGGGTAAATTGGCTCATCTATTATTTTACTCAAAAAATTCCCATTTTTTTATTAGGACATTTTTGGTGAGTGGTCATCTAGTCTCTGAATATTCCTCGGGGAAATAAATGCACTACCTTATATGGCTGCTTGTTTCTCCGTTAGGCACATTTTCTTCAACCACAAGGAATTAATGTTATGTCTCTAACGTGAGTTATATTGTGATTTCCAGGGAATGGCAGTCAGCCACATTATATTTCATCTGATTTGTTCATGACCGCTCCCAACTGGCATCTGAAAAATAAATTAAAAAAAATTTTTTCCCTGATAATAAAGAGACAGAAAAAAAGTACCAATGACTTAAATGTTAGTCTCTTATTCTTATTTTAGAGATTATCACTAATCTCTAAAAATGTTGAAACACCTGGAGTTGAGAATAGGCCTCTACAATTGCATTATGGGTTCTACTCTGCAAAATCCTACAAACCTTGGGAGGCTCTTCTCAAATCAACACCAACATCACCAAGATCACCAGCAACAGCAGTAAAACCTGTCACACTGAATCACAGCCACAAAGGAAAACTTTCTATGGCTTTGTCTTATTACCTGATAAGTCCAGAATATACGGCCTTGATTGCTTTCATCCAGTGTCTACAATAGGAAGATAAAATGAATATTACTTTCTTCCACGTGTCAAATGGAATTAGGCGAAATAACTTGAAGGAATGCCTTTCTTCACATTGCCACATTTTTCAGCTTGCATTACCTATTCTCTATGGAGATGGGTGGTATATTTTTCTTCTAATAGAGGAGAGAGCGTTGACAGCCCATTGTGCTGCCGGTTTCATTGTTAATGATTGCTATGAGGGTTGCAGAGAAAGGAAGGAAAACTTATACATATCAATGTAGTAAGTGTACTGTCCTTTCAATCACCAGCAGGTACCAGGGGCCTGATAATGTAATTGATTTGGACAGGAATTAAAATGCAACCGTAGCATAACTTCAGCAAATGGTTCAACCATTTGTGTTTTATCTCAAAGCCTTTCATCTCTTTATGTATCTTAAGAAATATAGCACTCACAGAGGGGAAAAAAAAAGCACGCCGAATGCTGCAAGCAACTATTAAATCTTGCTGAGTATTCAGATTAATGCAAAGAGAAATAAAAACATGAATACTAATCTATGGACTGGGTATATCTGACAATAAGCAAACCTGCCTATTCACAAAAGAAGACCTTCTGAATCCATACCTTAAACCACATGTATTTTATTTATTATAATTATATAGATAATGTAGATGTGGAGGGGACTACTGTGTTCATAATTATTTTCCTTTCGTATGAAGAGTTATTTCTTAGAGGATCAATGAATGTCACTGAGTGGACTTTCCAAGGAAAACCTATGGATACTGGTAGCGTTGTTCTCTTTCCAACCTCTCCTTCTACTAGTCCTGTGAAAGCAATCCAGTCACCCAACTCTGAGCCCCCTTCAGTGACATAAAGAAAGATTATAGTCTGTGCTCTGCTTATATCACTGAGCTTTTGAGATCAGGTAACATCCTATATGTTAAAATACTCCGGTGTTGACAATGAACCTCAATGATATGATGCACCATTTTGATACTAAATGAAATCTGTCTAATTGAATGTTTTCTTTGAAGCAGCTAGACTTTTGGAGTTTTATCCCTGCAAGTATTGTTAAAAGTTAAATATTTTTAAGTGAGATTTATTCCCTCTAGATTATGTTGCTATACACAAAAATGAGTAACATTTCTAAATATTTTAATACTCAGCTATGTCTGTTACAATATAATATATCTATAGTTGGGATTGACGCTGGTGTGATAGAAAGCAGTTCTTTTGCCAACCATGTTTTCTGTCCTTTATGTTAAAACCATCTATTTGCATCTTTAATTCATTTAAAATTACTAAAAGTCTATGAATAGACTTAATCTGCTCAATATATTGCAGATTATTCAAGACATACATGACTCAATTCTCGTATAAATATTATAAAGTGGAATATAGTTTTTGTAGATGAGGTAGTTTGCAGATAAAGATACTATGGTTTATATCTTTACTCCAAAAATGAAAGGAAGTAGAATGTACCATGAGCACTTACATAAGATTTATACGGAGAAAATTTCATTTCCACTTTAAATAAAGAACATGATATTGTTTGCACTGTTTGATTTTCTCAGATGATATACAGCATATAATCATAAAAATTTTTGAAAAATGAAGTAATAGAGTTACAGTTTTTAAAAAGGAGTCAGAGTAACTAAACACGATTCAACAACACTAAAACATAAAGACAATTTTCTTTGTACGATGAATATATACTGATGGTATCTTTCAGATGGTAAACTTACACAAAACAGTTCTGATTAAAGAATTATAAGAAGTACAAAGGGTGAACCTGAATATTTCAATGGAAAAACCTTAGTCTCCATCTAAGCAGTTCTAAAAGAAGAAGGTTCAGAATGAAAACACTGACCCAATAGTTATACGTAAACATCTGAAAAGTATGATACGTAAAATAGATGATCCCCTTTACTCTCTCATGGGTCCTTTCATCCGCTTCCCCCCACTTTTATATTTCTATATGTCAAATAAGGATATGACTGTTAGTTTACAAGAAGGTAATACTAAGACCCAAAATATAAGGATTTTTAAGAAGTCCCAACAAGAAAATTACTAGAGAACTTTTGTTCAAAGGTGGCCAGACTTTCTTCTCTAACATTGTTTTATTGAAAAATTTTCAGCTTTTTTGAGGCAAGGGACAGGAACAATCATCAAATATGGTCAACAGCTTTCATATAAAAATTTGGGGAATGTGGATAACGCTACCTGTCAGAAGTTGAATTTGTTCATACCCTAAATTTGGGGGCAACTTTAGTTGTTAACCTTGAGAGAATATTAATACAACTTGATGAGAATAGATTAACTACTTACATTGTAGGAAAATAATAGGAATAACAACCATGTAATAAGGAAGTACAGGTTCCAGTATTGATTTACCTTTTTATTTTATTTTTATTTTTTGCCAGCAAACACAGAACATTTTTTGAAGGTTTATTTATTTATTTTGACAGAGAAAGACTGTGTGAGCAGGGTAGGGTCATAGAGAGAGGGAGACAGGGAGAATCCCAAGCAGGCTTCATGCCATCAGCACAGACCCTGATGTGGGGCTCAAACTCACGAACCATGAGATCATGACCCGAGCGGAAATCAAGAGCTGGATGCTTAGCTGACTCAGCCACTCAGGTGCCGCCAGTACAGTTTTAAATTTATTATTTCTGTAAATTTTCAGCTAAGAAGCTCAAAGTTTCCTTATATCATTCAATTGAGGGTAAGCCTTTTTATATAATTTCCAGAAACTTCTTTATAGCCACTTTATATATACACTGTATCTACTTACAGCCCAGAAAACACACACACGGAGACTTCTTTGTTGAGTCCTTCTGAAGCCCACATGAGTACTCTAGGAAACTTTAGCCAAGTTAAAGTTCAATGCCTATAACAGTGCTGTAGTTGTAGAAAGACTCTCCCAAGAGTTTCCACAGCCTGAAGCCACACTAAAGGACTTCTGACTTCTGTTAGTGGTCCATTGTCTTGAAGCAGGAGCTGTAAAACAGAAATTAGGAAGACATAAATTGCTTTAAGCTGGATAGTCAATTTGGATGGCAGAATAAAACAAAATCCAGAGGGGACGTAGCAAGACAGGTCATGAAAGGACAGCAAAAAGGTCAAGGTCACAGGTGAGAGAAAGGGTGTTTTGTGGTTTAATGCCCCCCATAGCATTCTTTTCTATTTGCAAAGACAGCAAAGTTGTCTTCAGGGCAAGAACTCTACCAAACCTTGCTCTTGAGTTTTGGTTCAAGAGGTTTGGTGGTTTGTACTAAACTGACTCACAAGTGGCGTAACGTGGTGATAAAGAGTTTGATTTTTGTACTCAGCAAGCTCTGCATGAATAGAGAAGAGTTTGTACAGTCCTTAATCCCAAAATGCTTTGCAACCCATAACCATATGTTCCACTACCCACTCTGACCATTTCTTCGCTCCTTTTTGCTTTGTATTACTGAATTATGTTAATCGCCATCGCCTAATGCTTTACAAATGTTTTCTAGTTACATTTTAAGCTCTGCTTATTTTTTTCTTACACTGGGTTATAAATTCTTTGAAAGCAGAGATGATTTCCACTTTTTTTAAAGTCTCACCAAATAGATTCAAGTAGTGTTTGCCATCTATGAAATAATCAATACTTTTTATTTTTGTTAGTAAATTTCCATTACTTGCGACTCCCAAATGAATCATACGTTTAGATTTAAAATTTAATTACTAGTGAGATGGTTTTCCTTATAAATAAAAAAAACTCCTTAAATTTATATCTTGAATAGGCAGTTAATCAATTCTCTGGCTCTGCTAAACGTTATATAAAACATGGGAAATATTTAAATTCTGAATATTGGCGGTCACTCTGGGTATATTGTGATATTAGAACTTGTTCAACAATGCTGAAGGTGTTTAGGACATTCAGGAGGGTGCTTTGCGATTGACCGTTTCCATTGTATTCCATACTTGCTTTCATATGCACCAAATTGGATCTTGCAGTATGGACTTTCTTTGACCATTACTTATGACATTGTGCTAAGTCTTATCTCGGGGCCTAGCGGAGTGAGTGCCGAGCTGAAAACTGCAGCAACAGCTTTTTCTTTTCCTTGTCCTGAAATATTGATGATCACACAACTTTAATGTTGTGTTTAGTCTTCAACGGTTATCACTGACTCCTCCAACTGAAGCTTCGCTGGCCAAAGGGCTTATTGACCAGTGGGAAGGGAGTGCCTATCAACCCAATGACAAAGTTTGGGTTTCTGAAAAGTCATATTACAAATGCAAATTAGTAATACATTTTTTTTTTTTTGGAATCACCCAGAAAGATGTCCAAGATAACTTTTTTCCCGTGGGAAAAAATGTGGAGGTGCCATCCTAAAAGAAAGCGGCACTCACACAAATCAGGAGTGATTTCAGTGTGAACAAACAAGAATTTAAACTGAAGCTGGGAACTTTATTCAAATGCTGGTAAATTTTAGCAGGGGAAGAAGAACATAGAGCAGATGTAACCAATCGAGCGGAGCACGGCTGCCGATGCCAAAATGCTGCTCATTCAGGATCAAGCTAGCGGTGATAGGTGGAGTAGTGTATTAAGTTGAGCAAATATTGGAAAAAGTGCCTGAAGAAGGCAAATTCAATTTATTCAACTGTTATATACAACCGCATCCCCCACCCTTTCAGTTACATTCTTGGACCTTTAACGGATACTTTTTGAGTGAATGAAAAAAATAGACAAAGTGCACTCCCTACGTCAAAGAATGTACTTATTTATTTTTGTTTCCTTTACTTGGAAAATGATTCTATGCATCTAAAGGCAAAGCATCCACTTATAAAAAGTGGTGTTACACAAATAAGAACAACTGTTTATTACTTAAACCATGTAAACTGCTGAAGAGACACATGCGTATTTTTTCCTTCGTGTTTCTGTTTTCAGATCTACTTTGTATAACATGACCGTGGTTAAGGTGAGCTTTCAAGATATCAATCCTCTTAGGTTTTTAGGCTGTTCTGTTTTTGATCATTATCCCTGATTCATATATTTACTTTTATACTGTAAAACATGCAGAACAATTTAAAACCAAGGAAATGTCTTTCTGGGAGCTTTTCTTTCCTCCGAAGAAGCTTTGTAAGCCTTTTGACAAGTTTAGTGTCAAAAAAGAATTTATCCGTTAGGAAATAATTTTAGTGGACAATACAGAGGCCACTGAAGGATCTGAAGTAGAGTTGGGAGTGTTGAATTTTATGAGCAAGGTACATAAGTGCCATTATAGAGGCTAATTCTGCACTATAGATGTCTTGAAAATATATTGCCATTAATCTCCTAAAATGAATTTTACCAGAAGACCTTGGGAAGGTGTATAGGAGCAAGAAATAGGAAAACTTGCAATTGAAGTTTCCTTGGGTTAGTATTCTCTGGAGACAGCAGAGACTAGCTTACTTTCCTTGGATGGCCCCTGTTAACAAGCCATTTGAAAACAAACTAAAAATGTAAAGAAATGCTTACTAATATCAATCTTAGTAGTCTATTAAATTGTCAAGTTTTAGCATTGAAAGAAATCTCTTTCTTTAGGCACAGATTTCTTCCTTGCAGTCAATGCAGAAATCCTTTTTATTATATCTTTGGTAGAGTCAACTGATCTTTGACAAAGGGCCATGGGAATGTAATGGAGAAAAGACAGTCTCTTTAACAAATGGTCCTGGAACAACCTGACCTACACAAGAAAAACCAAAGGAAACCAAACGAAGCAATCCAGTCACAGAACTCACAAAAATGAACTCCTCAAAATGGATCATGGGCCTAAGTATAAAACCCAAAACTATAAAATTCCTAGAAGACAACATGGGAGAACAATATAGATAAACTTGGGTGTGGTGATGGCATTTTTAGCTACAACACCAAAGGCACAGTGTGTGCTTAGGTAACGGTTTATGTTTGTTCTGACTTGCACGTGAATAACTTGAAGACAAGCTGGCTTCTTGTCCCTTAATTCCTTGACAGTATGTAAGCCACTCTAAACCTTAGCCCCAGAGGATAAGTTTAATGTCATCACCAACCCACTGGGATCAAGTTACTCAGTTGAGATAATAGAAGATAACTTTCCATTTCCTTCACACCTAAGTCTGTTGACTAAGAGACATAGCAGCTCTATTGCCAGCCGGCTTTTGACCTATGAATTGACTGGAGAAATTTAGATAAATTTTGCATATTTATTTTTGGGTAGATCTTTTTTAAAAAGCATTGTATGTTAAGTATAAAGTAACCATGGAGAATCATACTGAAAAGATAATTCAAGTTTTCGCCATTGTTACCAGTGATTGGGTTGTATCTATAGATTCACGGCGCTAAAGGCTTGTTCGGTCTAAGGACACAAGCAGCTACGTTAGAAAAATTAACGTGGACATTAATGTAGTAACATCACATAATCATATAGAGAATCCTGGAGGTTAGGTTGTCTCTAATGTATAGAAGCTGGTATTCGTCCCGGGCCTTCTCTACATCTTCTGATAGTTGACCCACTATAATATATGCTATATATTTTTGACACTAAACAGAAGTACACTCCATTATGGGTAAAGTTGAGCACCTGATTACTAATTTTAAAATGACTTTGGACAAAAGAATGAGGATGAATGGAAATCATCTCCACCAATTCCAAAAGAAGGGAAGGGTTGTTATGTAGGGTCAACAAAGAAAATCAAATTAGGGTCATGTGAGAAGAGAATGGACTGCCTACAAACCTTTTCTGTAATCTTTTTCTGTCAATGTGTTTCTTACACTTTTAATAACATGTTGATATTGAAATACTTCGGAATCCTTCTTTAAAAAATAACACTTTCGTTCTCTGTGCAGTTTCCTGTTTAAAAATGGTGTATCGGGTGCCTTTGCGTGGCACCTGACATTTAAAAGGCAGTGGTAGAATAAGAGATGCAAATAACTGAGTGACCTTCCCCCGAAGCAGGTGTGGGTCTTTTACCATGGCACCACTTAACCCTAGCTGTCCCTACTGTAAACAGGAAACAAAGTCCAGTTTCATTCAGAACTCCTAGAATAAGGATTGACATAGGCAATAAAATACGCAACTCTTTCTGATTAAAGACGCAATAGAGAGTATGGTAAAAGTCAGAAGCTGTTTCATTTAACCTCTAAAAATGTAAGTTCCGAGGTAATGAGTACTATAACTATAAACATCTCTGTCGTTTATCATACTTTCGATTATAATGGATAATCTTTCAGATTTTCACATTCTACATGTGGGCTGTATGGCTCTGTGGATGTATGGTATACATATACACAAGTACTATATTGTCTTGCAGTAGGACTAAGTCACAGGGCGCCTGGGTGGCTCAGTCGGTTGAGCGTCCGACTTCGGCTCAGGTCATGATCTTGCGGTCTGTGAATTCGAGCCCCACATCGGGATCTGTGCCGACAGCTCAGAGCCTGGAGCCTGCTTCAGATTCTATGTCCCCCTCTCCCTCTGCCCCTCCCACTCTTGCACTCTGTCTCTCTCACAAAGATAAATAAACATTAAAAAAAAACACAACTTACTCACAAAGGCCAAAGTAGGTCTTTGGGGGAGGATCCTCTGTAACAATTCCCCCCAGAAAGGAAAATGATTCTAAGGGAGTAAAAAATAACATGCAAAACAGCAAAGAAAGGAGCTTTTTAATGGCATTTAACTTGTAATTATAAATAGAGAATCGATTTCTAAAGTGATCTGGTGGGTTTTGAACATATTTATTCACTCTCAGTGACTTTTAAATTGAATGTTCTCAGTCTATAAATCAAAAGATCATTTTCACCTGCCAGTGTTGTAAATTCCACCTGCAATCTATTAATCAAGCTATGTTCCTTTTCTCTGACATCATCAGCAGTAATAAAGATTCTGCAAATGGAACTCAGCCGACAGTGTTGTAGTTGATGTATGAGACAAAAAGAATCCAGCCTGCTCTTTCATAACTGCATTGGCTCAGCAGGACATAATGGTGTTAAAAACTTGTTTTGTGTTACTGAGGTAAGTAGACACTGGGCCAAGACACCTAGGGAGAAAAAAAAAAAAACCGTGTTGAGTAAAACTCTGCAAAATTCACCATCTGGCCTCAGCCATCCTTACTGTTTCCTTCAGTTCATGTGGCTCCCTATTCATTAAATTGTATTTTGTTTCATTTTAACACAAGTGCAGACGGAAAGGCTGATAGGCAAAACAAAGTCACAGGATTTCCTTCCAATGTCTAGATTCATAATTTCTTATAATGGTTTGTCTCTTCTCTGTTGTAATTGAATAATCAACCAGCACAGAATGTTCATTACGGGGCTCAAGAGAAAGACCCAACCCAAACTCCAGTGAAATGTCTATCCTTTAAAAGATAATAAGGTATTTGAAAAGAAAAGCAGGTAAGATGTGTGCAGTATCGAAATAGAATCACAGACTATCTTTAGAGAATGCCCAATTCAAGTTCTTCGTTATAGATATGCAGAAAATAATAGTCACATGCCTCAAGTTCAAAAGTGAGCTAGTGGGAAAGAAAGTATCCAAATCCGAATATTCTGACTTCTTTTTCCAGTGTTCACTTTGTCACTTTTTTTTTTTAGCCATGTAAACCTAAATTTCCATCCTGCCTGTATCATTTATTGGCTTTATGACCTTCGACAAGATTTTTTTGAGAGTCCATTTCCTCATGTCTCAAATGAAAATAAGGTAATTCATGACATTACGTTAAGAATTACATGTGACTACTCATTTGAAGCGTCGAGAATAATTTGTGAGACATTTTAGGAGCCACATAACAGGTACCATAGTACACGCCATCACTGTGATGCTTAATTTGACGTGTCAACTTGGCTAGGCTATGGGCCCAGTTCTTTAGTCAAACGCTAGTACAGATATTTCTGTGAAGGTAGAAGTGATTAACATTTACAATCGATTGACTTTAAACAAAAAGGAGGTTACCCTGGATAATGTAGGTGGGCCTTCTCTAATCAGTTGAAGGCTTTAAGAGAGGCAAATGCGATTTCTGGGAGAAGCAATTCTGCCTCAGGAATGTAACATGGAAACCCTGGCTGAATTTCTATCCAACCCGCTACCTGTCTACCCTACTGATTTCGGACTTGCCAGTCTCCACAATCATGTGAGCCAATTTTTTTTTTTTTTTTTGAAATCCAAATTGCATTTATTTTCACAATATCAATGCTACACACTCAAAATAGTAACTTCATTGAATCTAAAGGTTAAATGTTTCAAAGTGAAAGGCAATCTAAAATTTTTTAACCCTATGAAAGGGTCTGTGGGAACAGGTGGCTTATTTTTCTGCTTGCAAGGAGACTAGGTCTCAGCCTGCACTAAGTGGCATGAGCGACAAAGGACAACAAATACCATTGACAGTAATGCCCAGACATATCAAAATCCCGAGTTGAACCACGTTCTTTCTACTTCTATAGCAAGTCTATTAAACAACCAGCATAACGGAAGCTTCTGCCTCATGCGACAGAATCACTAACTTAACTATACATCTATCAAATTTCCAAACCCCATTTCCAAAACAATTTTAGTACACCTATTAAGTACTGTGGGTCACTTAGAAAACCAGAAATAAAACATACAACCAGTCTTTGCAATTAAAAGTTTTTCATAACATATAAACAATGTTCAGATACAAATTCTGGACTAAATGTTTTTTCTGAATATGATTTATGTAATCAAGGCTTTCTCAAACAAAGACAGGTCTTAGATGTATGATCTGTACAAACTTACAGTAGTGTATACTCCAAATAGAGATTTTCCTCCTATTATGATATGACAATGTAACTCTTTTCTGAGTGAAGACATATGTTAAGGCTAAAGGTGTAAACACTTTGGAAGGCAAACAACTTAGTAAAGAAATAACCAGTCATTTAAAAATGTGTATCATCTCATAATAGGCCCCTGAATTTTCAAATTTACATGTGAGAATACATTTACATCTTAAATTTCTAGGAAAGGCACAGGCTTTATATAAAAAAGCAGCAAAATTTCAAACCCACCAATTTATTGAAAAAGCCATTACTTTTATTAGAAACAAATAATGCTTCTCAAGATGTTGGCAACAGGTCAAAGTATAGACACATGTTTCATACAGTGTATTTTTCCCTTTAATTATATTCCAGAAGGAGGTGGAATACCTCCTTGGCTGTGGGAAGCAGAAGTATTTGATGGACTGTGTAAACTTGTCTCCTTGTACACAAACCACGCATTTCCTCCCCAAAGTATCATATTCAGAAAGCCAAAGATCACAGACACATTTAGGGATCCCATACTAGTCACAGAGCCGAAATAACACGTCACTTGATGGTTACAAGGCTGAAGTTCCTTGACAATACCGGGACCGGTAGCTATTTTAATATCTGTGAGAGCTTTAGCCCAGGCTGGAGTGCTCACCAACCACAGAAAAGCGGCAACAAGAGTAACAACGAAGTCAATCATGGGAAGTTCTCGACTATCCCGATACAGGTTCGTATAACCAACATAGAGCAGAAGGGCAGCTAAGCAGTACAGGAAGACAAAGACTGCAAATGTAACGTAGAATTGTGCAGAAGAAGAGTAATCTCCAATAAGGACATAATTTTCCCAATTTATATCACACACGTTTGCATCTGGAATTGCATCAAATGATGCTTCATTCAACCTGAATGGATAGGCAAAAGCAGCTGTAATCGTTTTATTTTCCTTACCTTTATGACAAGTCAGTTGAATTTCTGTTTTGCCCTTAAAACCTCCACAGGTGGCAAAAGCAAAGATAGAAGCAATCCACTCGAGGACCTTGATGAAGCCGAGCGGCTCCTTGAGCGGGTTGAGGTTGAGCTGGAAGGAGGACATCCTCTGAGGGAAGGAGGGAGAGAGAGTCAGGACCGCGGGTCGGAGGAGGAGGGCGTGAGCCAATTTTATCGATGTCTCTATCTATCACCTATTGTTGTTTCCCTGATAATAATAATTAACAGAACTGATAAGATAATGAAGCAAATAAGTCCTCCCTCCTATAATACAAAACATTTTGTTATTCTGAAAACAATGTCTAATTTTGTATACCACATAGTTACATAGTTGCAACTAGTCTGCATTGACATATTTAAATCTAATTATTTTATCCTCACTCTGACATGAAACGTTAGAGTTGTATCAGGAATTAACTCCCTTAATTCAAGCTCTTCTCTTTGCAGATCAAGAAACAGTTTAAGCAATGTTCTCAAGCTTCTTAGCGGAAGAAGGAGACTAGAATTCAGATCCTCTAACTGGCGTTTAGGAAGTTCACACTTTGAAGCATACGTTTTAGCGCTTAGATTATTTTTTCAACGACTTGATGTGGCAATTTGAATGTGTCCTGTGTGCAACACCTGCTCGTTATATTTTAACCAATGGGATTAAGTACATTTTCGTATCTTTAAGTTCGGGGCATTGTTTTGATCTCAAATGATAACGATAATTTTAAATAAAAGTAGATAATTTAATGATTACTAGGCAACTGCATAAATACTATTGTCATAGTTATGTATCCCCTCACACTTCCATTATTGTCTTTCTTGAGAAAAAATGCTGACTCATTAAGGCTATTTCTAAATACTGACATTTGTGCCAGTGAAGAGTTATCCTCATGACATACATCTTTTTAAATTTTCTGGTCTTTGTTTTTACCTATTTTCATGGATTTATTGAGGGGCGCCTTGGTGGCTCAGTCAGTTAAGTGTCTGACTTCAGCTTATGATCTCACAGTTTGTGGGTTTGATCCCCACGTTGGGCTCTGTGCTGACAGCTCAGAGCCTGGAGGCTGCTTCACATTCTGTGTCTCCCTCTCTCTCTGCCCCTCCCCTGCTTGTGCTCTTACTCTCTCTCTCTCTCTCTCTCTCTCTCTCTCTCAAAAATAAATAAACATTTTAAAAAAAGAAGAAATCACAGAGCTTACTTAGGAGGTGGAAATGTTTAAAAATTGGCTAAAGAGTATAAATTTGCATGAGTCAATAATCTTCAGAAAGAAGCGAGCTATATTAAATTTATAAATATTTGGAAATCTGTGTTCCACTAATAAGAGTCAGGGAATTGCCTCATCCATGGTCAGAAATCTTCCCGAGGCTGCCCACGCTTATCCAACAGAATGAAACACTCCTCCTCTCTTGCCCTCTGGGTTAGTGTCAGAGAAGGCCTCGTGGGTACTCAAGACTCTCACTACTACCCCAGCCTAATGGTAAGGCCCTCCTTCCCACCCCCCATCATGCCCCTGTGATGTCATTGGAGGTCAGGTAGGAAACTTGGATTTCTACTCCCAAATGGCAGTAAGAAGATGGCGTGACCCCTTCCTTCTTTAGGAGCAGTGTCAGAAGAAGCCAGATAAAAACAGGGTTAAGGAAGGACCAGGGTCTCATAACATAACACAGAAATGTTCAGATGCCAGTCTAAAAATCACTCAGCATATCAAGAACCAGGAACACCTCAGCTTGACTGGAAAAAGAAGTTAAGAGACATCACCACTGAGGTGGCAAGGATAGTAAACTTACTGAGAAAGAATTTAATCATCACAGGATGCTTTAGCCAGCAGTTGCAAACATGCTCTAAACAAATTGAAAATAACAACAACAACAACAACAACAAAGTATTGCCAAAAAATAAAGAAGAGTAAAAAAAAAAAAGCAGAAGCTACAAAAATAAAAAAATGAAAGTTTTTTAACTGAAAAATAAAATAACTGACATAAAAAATGGATGGCTCAGAAGCAGAGTGGAGGGGACAGAAGGAAAACATAGTATAGAGAAACTACCCAATGTGAACTGCAGAGAAATACATTTTAAAAAAGAAAGGAAGAGATCCTCTGGGATCTGTGGGAATACAAAAAACTTCTCACATTTATTTCATCAGCATCTAGAAGAAGAGCTGAAAAAGGGTGTGGCTGAAAAATGTTCAAAATAATGGCTGAAAATCTCTCAAACTTATCAACAGACATGAATGAACTTAAAGATTCAAGAGCTGAGAAAATACACTCAAGGAAATAGAATAGAATACACTCAAGGAAATCCACACCAAGACAAATCACAGTCAAACTTCCGAAAACTAGAAACAAAGAAAAAAAAAATCTAGAATACATAAAGACCTCTCAAAAATTAACAGTAAAATAAACAAAAAATACAATTGGAAAATGGACAAAAATATGAAGAGACATTTGACCAAACTGTTGAAAGCTGCAAGAGAGAAATGATGCCTTACCTATAAGGGAAAAATAATTAGAATTGCTGATGATTTTTTGTCATAAACCAGTGAAACCAGAAGGAGGAGGCAACTCATTTTCAAGTGCCACCTGGGCCCTTCAAAGTGCCAAGGAAATATCAGACAAGGAAGGAGTCACAACTTGGCAGGTGTTATTGACCCTGATTATTAAGAAGTGATTGGGCTATAGTTATATAGCGGGGATCAATGCCCAAGCAATCCCTTGGATGTATCTTCATTTTCTAAAGCTAAATATTGACCGTAAATGTGTAAGTCAATATCCTCAGCTTGGGGAGAGCTTGGTGATCAGAGGATTCAGGAAGCCTCGGAGTTCCGGTCTAGGTCAGACCCCCAGGTAAGACACCAAGGTCAGTATAGGCGTAGCTGAAATTGAGGGGTTTATATCTAACAAGGTGGATTAGAGCAGATGTGGATATGCTTATTGTTCGGGCATAAAGGGAACCATAGAAATTAGGATGAAGAAAGGAACGAAGGAGTAGAATTATCAATTTCCATGGTTTAAAACTAGGCAGATTTTTGTTTTTGTAATGATGATTGTTTTTTCTCTACATGATAACAGCAGGGGTTGAAAGAACAGATCCTATACTGAATAACAGGCAACAAAATAGTTCTGTTAGTGTAGTTGAAGGGGACCAATCAAGATGAGCAGAGATTGCATCATTAGCATGGTGGCTGGGAGTAGACAGGAGGCCCCGATGGTAGAGGACATAGATAGATTGGAAAGCGGTCTTTCTCCTTGTAGGGGACTGCCAATTGTGGCCATTGACAACAATGGCCTTTCTGCTTGGGTTTGTTGGTAAACAGGGAAATCTGAGTGAAAAAACAGACCTTAGGGCTACCTGGCTGGATCAGTCAGTAGAGTATCTGACTCTTGATCTTGGGGTCATGAATTCAAGCTCCACTTTGGGTGTAGAGAAGGATAAATAGGTAAGTAAACAAATAGGCAAATAAATTTCTTGAAAAAGAAAAAGAAAAAGAAAAAGAAAAACAGATGTCATACCTTATTCTCCAGAACTTTTTTGTTCGGACTTGAAATCTGATTAAATTATGGCCAGATTGTCTAACAAATGATGATTACTGGAATTAACGAATTAAAGTAAAGAAGAAAAGGAAGAGGGAAGAAAGAAAGAAAAGGAAGGAGGGAAGATTAAAAAAGTAAGAGAGAAAAAGAAGAAATGAAGAAAGAGGGAGGAGGAAAGGAGAGAGAAACAGGGAGAAATTGAGAGTGGTAAAGAGAATGACAAAAAAAAAAAAATAGAAAAAAGGAGAGGTCTTTTCTATACAGGGAAGCCGAGATGAAGAATATTTTTTAACTTTGGGCCCTTAGACATCTATTTCACTAAGTTTTAACACCTGATTTGAAAAATCAGAGAAAAGTACAGTCCCATCACAGATCAGTTCATAAAGGTCTCTGAAGTTAACATTGTGGCTAAAATTTTATAGAGAAAAAAAGTCTCAGCTCTGGCTTGCCCCTGACCTCCCATCCAGCTGTCAGAGAGACGGAGAAATGGGGAGTCTTTATAGGGAGGTTCAAGGCTACAGAGGTTAAGAAAGTCTGCATTACTTACTCCTTACCCCCGTTAGTCTTTCAGGTTTAAGAGGATAGAGGACATCATGTTGATAATATTAAGGCTTTTTCCAAAAGAAAGTGCAGTTAATACAAAGTAAAGTGGGAAAATACTTCTATCGAATTTTCTGTTAGTGGATATGCCACAGTTTCTACTGATGGGGTTCTGACACGAGCTCTTCAGAGCTATGGGAAGTGGTGGGTACAATCATTGTCTAATTTGAATCCGCCAGCACACTGAGCCCCAAAATAGCATGGCATGTAGATGAGGGTCAGGAGGCTGACATGCCAAATGTAGGTTCACGAACAACGGGTCAAGCCTGCAGCAGGGGGAAGGAACTGTGTGATATGTCCATGTACAAACTGGGTAAAGCGAGGCCAGAAGAGATGAGATCATCCTCAAACTGTCCTCAGACACCGTGATTCTCTGACCAGCTGGCATTTCCTCTTGCCTTGTATAAGGAGGCAAAAGGAAGTTGGAACATTTTCCGGCAGAGGCAGCTCCGGAAGGTGGAAATCAATGCTGTCTGGGAGGGAATGAGAGACTGAAGGCTTTCTTTGGGAAAAGTCGGAGAAAGACAGCTAACTAGTCAAGCAAGTGTTAAGACGGTGCTAAGGATGGGGAGTCTGGATTTGATCTAATAAATACTCAGAGATTGCGGTGAGGAGGAAATGAAATAACCTGTGAGAGCAGTTGGTAAATGGAGAGACTCTATGCTAATGTGAGGCATTAATAGTATTATTCTCATCCACTACAGGTTCCCAGAGCAGGGGAGTGGCATGATAAAAGCTTTACTTTAGAAGATTAGTGTGGGAGTGATGTGCTGAATGGCTGTAAAGGCAGGGAGTGTGTGTAGGCAAGGAGGTCTGCAAATTCTGCTGAGCCTGCTCAACTGGGAGTTTGAAAGTATTCCTTAAGAAGCGAAAGTTCTCTGTTCTCTCCTCTCCCCTCCTCCCCACCATGCCCTGAGGGAAGCCTTCTTTTGGCCTGAGAGCCAACTGGCCATCAGATCCTGCTTTAGCCTAAAGATAAACCCAGAAAGAACTGCAAAGGATGCTTAACCATTACAAACACTGGATCCTGTAGATGTATCTGTGATTCTACTCCTGCTCCTCTGGTTCGGGTTCAATATTATTTCCCTTCTTCCCTCACTTCTCATCAGAGAAACAGGTGTCACTATGCCTATATAAATCCATATGTGGGGGGCGCCTGGGTGGCTCAGTCGGTTAAGCGGCCGACTTCGGCTCAGGTCATGATCTCACGGTCCGTGAGTTCAAGCCCCGAGTCGGGCTCTGTGCTGACAGCTCAGAGCCTGGAGCCTGTTTCAGATTCTGTGTCTCCCTCTCTCTGACCCTCCCCCGCTCATGCTCTGTCTCTCTCTGTCTCAAAAATAAATAAACGTTAAAAAAAAATTAAAAAAAAAATCCATATGTGGTTCTAGGGAAAGGAAACTGCACTGAAGAACCGAGGCCTCTGATTTTGGCTTCCTCCTGGCTTCAGGGCTTTTGAAGCCACACCTCATTTAACTAGCGTAATATTAAGGTTAAGTGAGTAACTTGTTCCTACTTCCTCAAAAATTAAGCTTCAAATTCGATCCCCTTGTGTGCCTTGTAATAAAGTTTAATACCTCATTACCAAAAAAAAAAAAAAAAGAAGAAGAAGAAAAAAAATGAGGAAACATGCATTTTTAAACAAGATAAATCTTTAGGGAGGGAAAAAGGCCCGAGGCATAGAGAAAGGAGATAACGTTGCTTAGAATAAAGGATCCAGATGGATAATATGAAACTTCAATTCACAGAAAGAGTGATGTGTCTTACAAGTGAGTGATGAACTGCCAGCAACAAAATTAGAAATCAATATGCTGTATAGAAATTAGACGGTGTAAGACCAATGGCGAAATACAGTAATCATTTTTAGAGATGGGGTTGAAAATAAAAACAGAAGTACTCGGATCAAATTGAAAGCTGCCACACATTTGTCAAGGGAAAAATAGCAAAGGCTGTCAAAATATCATGGCCTTTTGTTCTTTCTTTCTTTCTTTCTTTCTTTTTTTTTTAGCTTAAATAAACAAAAATTCCCCAAATAGTCAACCCATCCAAGTGAGCCAGGAAAAGTTAGGAGAGTAGCATTTGCTCAGAGACAATGTTATTTATAATGTTATTTGTTGTTTATATCATTGTCATAAGCATGCTGGCAGGCTATCTTGGAACGCTAGAGTCTGGTTATTGTGGGGTGCTTAGTGGCCTTAACTTGGCACCCAGTTAACCTCCAGAGTGGAGGTTCTGATCTCTAGCAAAGCAAGTGCATGTGACATGTGACCAATAAACACACACACACAGACACACACACACATACACACACACAGCCAACGACTCAGTCTATCCTCACTCAAGGCAAGTTTGAAAAAGACATAAGTTTAAGACTTCCTTGCTTCCTCATGTGCTTATATCTTACTAACATTATATTTATTTACGAGTCAGCAAAAACAAGTAAGAAATGCCAAGGTTCCCCACTTTAACCAGAGGGATGTTACTGGGCTAGGGAATTGCATATGTATGTTACAAGGGGCAAGAAAATGCATCCAAGATCAGAAGGAAGAGAAAGATAAAGGAAAATAATGAATCACTTTACAGTGAAAGAACACTATATATGCAAGAGTGTAAAATATGAATGTGTTTAAGAAAACATGACTTATAATTTATGGATCTTACAAATGAGCAGTTGTTTTGTTTTGATAGTTTTCTCATTATTTCTTCCTCGATTCATTTGGCAATGTGGTTTGGGTAGAAGAAAGGATGAGTCTAGACCACAAGAAAAAGGCCTTGTTACACGTGGAGATGTATCCGTCTCATTCTAGGGAAAAAGATCCTCCAGGAAGAAATAAGTTATCTTTAGTTTGAAGTGGCAATTCTTTTCCCTAATTACTTTGTTGTAGTAGCAATTTGAATATAAAACTAGGGTTTAATATATACAAGTACAATATCTGATTATTGGGTATGGTCTAAAGAAAATGGTTGATAAGAAAAGGACTGATATATATAGGTAGATAGAAATATACATGACATTTATTTAGAGGAACCTCTAATACATGACATTTATTAGAGAAACTGGCTTACACAGTTGCAGAGGCTGAGAAGTCCCATGATACTGCTGTTTGCAAGCTAGAAAACCAGGAAATGCAGGGATGTAATCCAATCTGAGCCTGAAGGCCTGAGAATTCAGGGGCTGATAGTGTAGGTCTCAGTCTGTGTCCAAAAGCCTGAGAACCAGGAACACAGAAGTCTGAGGGCGGGAGAGTCTGGGTGTATCAGCCCTAGCAGGAAGAGTCAATTCAACCTGCCTCTACTTTTTTACTCTATTCAGGCCCCCAAAGGATTGGAGATGTCTGTCAGTATTGGTGAGAACAATCTTCTTTACTCAGTTTATGGGTTCAAATGAAATCTCTTCCAGAGACACCCTTCTAGGCACACCCAGAAATAATGTTTTACCGGCTTCTGGTTGTCCATTAGCCCAATCAGGTTGATGCATAAAATTTATCATCACAGGGGTGACACCACCCCTTGTCACCTTGGCCCCCATCTCCTTAAGACATACTTAATCTCCAAATAAAGACAGTAACAAGGTCATAATTCCACCCAACATGATACAACTATCCCACTCACAACCCCAAATGCACTAATCTCTTCCTCAGAAGAGGAGATAAAGTCCTTCAGGGATGTGGATTTCTCTCCTGATACCCCACAACTTAAATAATATGATGTAAAATTAACAATGCTTAAATACTATTATAAAGTCAATACATTTTATGTTATATGATAAGAGAATAAGAAAGGAAAGAAAACAAACATTTGTTTAATATATGTTATATATATTGTTTAGTGTATATATATATAGTATATAGAATATACTATATATATAAACATAATCATTACAAAATATTTGTTTAATATATGTTATAGTTGCTTAATATATATATATTATATATACATATATACCAAATGTGTATATATATATACACACATATATACACATATATAGTACACATTTGTAGTATATGTACACACAAACATAATCATTACAAAATAAGGGGAAAACACTCTTGATAATTATAGTCTTCATTTCCATAATTGCTTACATGGTCGTAGCTGGCGTTTATAACTACCTCCTTCTGGTACCCATTCTGCATTTCCTTTGTCTTTAGCTAGAACCTCAGTTGATCTTGGCTCTTTATTGATGGTGTGACTCAAACCCTCATTCCTGAAGGTTCTGGGCCATTAGGAGTCCTACCTGGATTGAGTTGTTGTAGCTTTCCATTGACTTCAATCACAGGACATGGTAATACTCAGAGATGCCCTAAGGGATCTCCTGTATTCCAGACATGGTTTTCTATACCTCTGTTATAGAATAGTAGTCCAATTTCCCCTTAGTAGTCAGGATCAATTACCCTGGCCAACACTGTAATTCCTTCCTTTTCCTGTTGATTCGGAAGCACAAGAGTCCCAAAGTGGCCATGTGGCAGTCTTAACTTCCAGCTCAATGGAATCATTGTTGTGTTTCTTGGTGAAAGCATTCCTCCCTCTGGAACTAAAATATCTAGGCCAGTAGATGATAAAATTTATGAGAACAGGGAGCAAAAATTTTGCTTGTGGGTGCTAGGGGTAAAAGTAAATAGTTCCACTCTCATTTTCACCCCTTTGATTTCTGGATTCCTGAATCCTGGCTATCTGAGAAATAGCATCATATATCAGATGCTGATTCAGAGCATATATAGCCTTCTGGAGAACCCTGCCTCAGCCCTGCCAGGTATTGACGCCTAGCTGACTCTGTAACCGAGTCTTCAAAAAGCTGTTCTATCAAACTGGCAGTTTCAGGATGGTGGGGAACATCTTAAGCTCAGTGAGCGTGGCCTATTGTCCCACTTCTTTTGCTATAAAATGAATTTCTCAGAGCAATGCTGTGTGGAATACTATGATGGTGGATATGGCATTCTACAAGTTCATGGATGATAGTTTTGGCAGAGGAATAGTGTGCAGGGAAGGCAAGTCTGTATCCCACGTGTCTATTCCAAGAAGAACAAAATGCTGCTCCTTCCACGATGGAAACAATCCAATATAATCAACCTGCCACAAGGAGGTTGGTCTCAAGGGCTCTGCCGCTGGCAGATTGGGCACTCCAACAGTAGCTGTAGTTGGATTAACCTTGGTGTGTCCAAATCCATTATGCTGAGCCCATGCATAATCTCCATATTTGTGTCTGATATGAACACTCATTGAAAGCATCCTTCAGTAGAGGCTGATTTTAATAACCAAGTGGATAGGATGACTCATTCGTTGGGCAGTGACAGGAGTGGCCGAAGAAGAGGCTGACTTGTATCCAAAGGACATCTTCATGTGTGCTGCCCATTCCAGCAGATCTGACCATATACCTTTTCCCAAAAGTTATTTGTCACATATTTTCCATTCCTATTCCTTCCAAGTCCCTGATCATCCAGCCAAACCATTGGCCACAGTCCAAGAACATCGGTCTTCTCAATTTTAGGGTTCATTACATTCATTTGATATAAGTGGGTCAGAGGCTCAAATAGTAGTGATGGTCATGTGAGTCCATAGAAAGCAAACAATCATAAAAACTGGTGAAGTGTTGTATGCCCACTGTGGAAACACGTTTACTTTAAGTGAATGGTCTTGAGGTTTGTAACTGAACTATAAAGAGATCCTACATGAACTATAAAGGGATCCTACCTTACTAATACTATCTAACAAATAAGAATCTTGGGGTCTTTCTAACTCTGTTGTTGTTATCACGTGCTATTGTTAGGTTATGGGCCTTTTGGATATGATTAGGTCAGGAGGGCAAGGCCCTCGTGGATGGGATTAGGACCCTGATAAAAGACGCCTGGGAGAATTCCCTAGTTCTTTTCACCCCACGAAGACACAGCAAGAAGTTGCCCACCTGCAACAATGGAGAGGTTCTCCTACGTGAGAATGTGGCCGTGCTGGCACCTTGATCTTGGACTTCCCAGTCTCCAGAACTGTGAAAAATAAATTTTGGCTGTTCATAAGCCACCCAGCCTGTGAACATTTTGTTGGAGCGGCCCAAATAGACTGACACAGATCCTAATATATATTTTGCATGTTTCTTAACTTTTTAAAAGAGTTTTCCTTTTTATAGCTGAAAATGGTTATGCTTTGTGATAGTCTGCTTTTTTTCCTCCAACAGATTTACTAACAGTATGAACAAATTAACTTTACACTATGGCACAGTTACAGATTGATATTTAATATCAGACAGCTGTTTTGGAATTATGTACAGATCTGAAGAGAGGAGTAAGACAGAGGACAGATGGCTCCGTGTGCCAGTCCCCAAATGCCACAAAGGCAGCTCAAAAAGCACAAGGCCTTTTGTGTATTTGTGTGAATCACCAGTGTCATCTCTATTAAAAATAAAATTGGATTTTAATGATAATAAAAACTTCTTTTTTTTTAAATTTTTTTTCACGTTTATTTATTTTTGAGACAGAGAGAGACAAAGCATGAACGGGGGAGGGTCAGAGAGAGAGGGAGACACAGAATCTGAAACAGGCTCCAGGCTCTGAGCTGTGAGCACAGAGCCCGACGCGGGGCTCGAACTCACGGACCGTGAGATCATGACCTGAGCCGAAGTCGGCCGCTTAACCGACTGAGCCACCCAGGCGCCCCTAAAAACTTCTAACTGCAGAATGAAATCCTTGCATTCTTTAACATTTATTTATTTTTTAATTTACCTCCAAGTCAGTTAGCAGATTGTGCAACAATGAGTTCATGAGTAGATTCCATAATGCCCCTTACCCATTTAGCCCATCTCTCCTCCCTCAACCCCTCCAGCAACTCTCTGTTTGTTCTCTATATTTAAGAGTCTTTTATGTTTTGTCCCCCTCCCTGTTTTTATATTATTTTTGCTTCCCTTTCCTTATGTTCACCTATTTTGTATCTTAAATTTCTCATATGAGTGAAGCCATCTATTTGTCTTTCTCTGAATAATTTCATTTAGCATAATACCCTCTAGTTCCAACCATGTAGTTACAAATGGCAAGATTTCATTCTTTTTGATTGCCAAGAAATACTCCATTGTGTATATATCTATATCTATCTATCTATATTTATCTATATCTATCTATCTATATCTATATCTATATCTATATCTATATCTGTATCTATATCTATATATCACTTCTTTATTCATTCATCCGTTGATGAACATTTGGACTCTTTCCATACTTTGGCTATTGTCCATAGTGCTGTTATAAACATTGGGCTGCATATGTCCCTTCGAAACAGCATACCTGTATCCCTTGGATAAATACCTAGTAGTGCAATTGCTGGGTCGTAGGGTAGTTCTATTTTTAATTTTCAAGACACCTCCATACTCTTTTCCAGAGTGGCTGCACCAGTTTGCATTCCCACCAGCAGTGAAAAAGAGATTGTCTTTCTCCTCATCCTCACCAACATCTGTTGTTGCCTGAGTTGTTAATGTTAGTCACTCTGACGGTGGGAGGTGGTATCTCATTGTGGTTTTGATTTCAATTCCCTGATGATGAGTGATGTTTAGCATTTTTCCAAAGTGTTGATAGTCCATCTAGATGTCTTCTTTGGAGAAGTGTCTAAATTCATGTCTTTTGCCCATTTCTTCACTGGATTATTTATTTTTTGGGTGTTGAGTTTGATAAGTTCTTTATAGATTTCGGATACTAACGCATTAACTGATAGGTCTTTTGCAAATATCTTCGCCTATTCTGTCGCTTGCCTTTTAGTTTTGCTGATTGTTTCCTTCACTGTGCAGAAGCTTTTTATCTTGATGAGGTCCCAATAGTTCATTTTTGCTTTTGTTTCCCTTGCCTGCAGAGATGTATTGAGTAAGAAGTTGCTGCGGGCAAGATCAAAGAGGTTTTTGCCTGCTTTCTCCTCTAGGATTTTGTGGCTTCCTGCTTTTGTTCAGGTCTTTCACATTTTGAATTTATTTTTGTGTATGGTGTAAGAAAGTGGTCCAGGTTCATTTTTCTGCAAGTCGCTGTCCAGTTTTTCTAGCACCACTTGCTGAAGAGACTGTCTTTATTCCATTGGATATTTGTTCCTGCTTTGTCAAAAATTATTTGGTCACATGTTTGTGGGTCCATTTCTGGGTTCTCTATTCTATTCCATTGATCTGAGTGTCTGCTTTTGTGCCAGTACCATATTGTCTTGATGATTAGAGCTTTGTAATATATCTTGAAGTCTGGGATTGTGATGCCTCCAGCTTTGGTTTTCTTTTTCATGATTGCTTTGGGTGTTCGGGATCTTTTTTGATTTCAACAAATTTTAGGACTGTTCTACCTCTGTGAAGAATGTTGGTGTTATTTTGATAGGGATTGCATTGAATATGTAGATTGTTTTGGGTAGTATTGACGTTTTAACATTATTGGTTCTTCCTATCTGGGAGCATGGGATATTTTTCCATTTTTTTGTGTGTCTTCTTCTATTTCTTTAATAAGCTTTCTATAGTTTTCTGTGTATAGTTTTTTTTGCCTCTTTGGTTAGATTTATTCCTAGGTTTTTGGTTTTTTTTGGGGGGGGTGAAACTGTATATGGGATCGATTCCTTGATTTTTCTTTCTGTTGCTTCATTATTGGTGTATAGAAATGCAACCGATTTCTGTGATTTTATGTCCTGTGACTTTGCTGAATTCATGGATCAGTTCTAGCAGTTTTTTCATGAAATCTTTAGGGTTTTCCGTATAGAGTATCACGTCATCTGGGAAGAGTGAAAGTTTGACTTCCTCCTGGCCAATTTGGATGGCTTTTGTTCCTTTGTGTTGTCTGCTGAGGCTTAGACTTCCGATACTATGTTGAATAACAGTGGCAAGAGTGGACATCCTGTCTTGTTGCTGAACTTAGGCGGAAAGCTCTCAGTTTTCCCCATTGAGGATGATATTAGCGTTGGGTTGTTCATCTATGGCTTTTATGATCTCAAAGTATGATCCTTCTATCCCTACTTTCTTGAGGGTTTTTATCAAGAAAGGATGCTGTATTTTGTCAACTGCTTTCTCTGCATCTCCTGAGAGGATCATGTGGTTCTTGTCTTTACTTTTATTAATGTGATATATCACATTGATTGTTTTGTGGATATTGAACTAGCCCTGCTTCCCAGGTGTAAATTCCACTTGGTTATGGTGAATAATTCTTTTAATGTATTGTTGGATCTCATTGGCTAGTATCTTGTTGAGGATTTTTGCATCCATGTTCATCAGGGAAATTGGTTGATAGTTCTCCTTTTTAGTGGGGTCTTTGTCTGGTTTTGGAATCAAGGTAATGCTAGCTTGATAGATAAGAGTTTGGAAGTTTTCCTTCCATTTCTATTTTTTGGAACAGCTTCAAAAGAATAGGTGTTAACTCTTCTTTAAATGTTTGGTAGAATTTCCCTGGAAAGCAATCTGGCCCTGTACTCTTGCTTTGGGGAGATTTTTGATTACTAATTCAATTTCTTTACTGGTTATGGGTCCATTCAAATTTTCTATTTCTTCTTGTTTCAGTTTTGGTAGTTTATATGTTTCTAGGAAGTTGTCCATTTCTTCCAGATTGCCCATTTTATTGTATATAATATTTCATAATGTTCTCTTATTATTGTTTTTATTTCTGCCGTGTTTGTTGTTCTCTTTCATTCTTTATATCATTTATTTGGGTCTTTTTCTTTTTGATCAAACTAGGTAGGGGTTTATCAATATTGTTAATTCTTTCAAAAAACCAGCTTCTGGTTTGATTGATCTGTTCCACTGGTTTTTTTGGTTTTGATAGCATTGATTTCTGTTCTGATCTTTATTATTTCCTGTCTTCTGCTGGTTTGGGGTTTTATTTGCTGTTCTTTTTCCAGCTCTTTGAGGTGTAATGTTAGGATGTGTATTTGAGTCCTTTCTTCCTTCTTTAGGGTGGTCTGGATTGCTATACTTCCCTCTTATCATCACCTTTGCTGCATCCCAGAGGTTTTGGGCTATGGTAGTAACTTTTTCATTGGCTTCCATGTACTGTTTAATTTCCTCTTTAACTTCTTGGTTAGCCCATTCATTCTTTAGTAGGATGTTCTTTAGTGTCCAAGTATTTGATATGTTTCCATTTTTTTTCTTGTGGTTGATTTCAAGTTTCATAGCATTATAGTCTGAAAATCTGCATGGTATGATCAATCATTTTGTACTTGAGGGCTGATTTGTGTCTTAGTATGTGCTGTATTCTGGAGAACGTTCCATGTACACTGGAGAAGAATATATATTACACTGCTTTAGGGTGAAATGTTCCATATGTAACTGTTACATCCATCTGGTCCAGTGTGTCATTCAAAATCATTGTTTCCTTGTTGATTTTCTGTTTAATTGACCTGTCCATTGCTATGTGGCATGTTAAAGTCCCCTACTATTATGGTATTATTATCAATGAGTTTCTTTATGTTTGTGATTAATTGATTTATATACCTGGGTTCTGCCACGTTTGGAACATAAACATTTATAATTGTTAGATCTTCTTGGTGGATAAACCCCTTAATTATGATACAATGCCCTTCTTTATCTCTTGTTACGGTCTTTATTTTAAAATCTAGGTTTTCTGTTTTAACTATGGCTACTCTGGCTTTCTTTTGTTGACCATTAGCATGATAAATGGTTCTCCATCCCTTATTTTCAATCTGAAGGTGTCTTTAGGTCTAAAACGGGTCTCTTGTAAACAGGATATAGATGGATCTTGTTTTCTTATCCATTGTGTTATCCTATGCCTTTTGATTGGAGCATTTAGTCTATTGATGGTTAGAGTGAATATTGAAAGATATGGATTTATTGCCATTATGTTGCCTGTAGAATTGGAGTTTCTGGTGGTGTTCTCTGGTCCTTTCTAGTCTTTGTTGCTTTTTGTTTGTTTGTTTGTTTTTGTTTTTGCTTTTTTTTTTTCTTTGTCTTTACTCCCCTCAGAGTGTCCCCCTTGAAATTTCTTGCAGGGCTGGTTTAGTGGACATGAACTCCTTTAATTTTTGTTTGCGTGGAAAACTTTTAATCTTTCCTTCTATTTTGAATGACAGCCTTGCTGGATAAAGAATTCTTGGCTGCATATTTTTCTGATTCAGCACATGGAATATATCCTGACACTCCTTTCTGGCCTGCAAAGTTTCTGTGGATAAGTCTGCTGTGAACCTGATGTGTCTTCCCTTATAGGTTAAGGACTTTTTTTCCCTTGCTGGTTTCATGCTTCTTTCCTTGCCTGAGTATTTTGTGAATTTGGCTATGAGATGCCTTGTTAATGGTCAGTTTTTGTTAAATCTAATGGGAGTCCTCTGTGCTTCCTGCATTTTGATGTCTGTGTCTTTCCCCAGGTTAGGAAGGTTTTCTGCTATTATTTGGTCACATAAACCTTCCACCCCTTTTTCTTTCTCTTCATCTTCTGGGACCCCTATGATTCTGATTTTGTTCCTTTTAACGAGTCACTGAGTTCTTTAATTCTTAAATGGTGCCATTTTGCCTTAGTCTCCCTCTTTTTTTTTTTCTTCTTCATTATTCTCCATAAGTTTTTCCTCTTTATTACTGATTTGCTCTCTGCTTCATCCATCCTTGCTGCTGTGTCCTATTCCAGATTGCAGCTCAGTTATAGCATTTTTTATTTCATCATGACTAGCTTTTACTTCTTTTATCTCTGCAGAAAGGGATTCTAATCTATTTTCAACCCCAGCTGGTATTCTTATTATCGTGATTCTAAATTCTGGTTCAGACATCTTGCTTGTATCTGTGTTGATTAAATTCCTGGCTGTCATTTATTCCTGTTCTTTCTTTTGGGGTGAATCCCTTCATTTCATCATTTTGAAAGAAGAAAAAGAATTAGTAAAGTAAAAAAAAAAATTAAAAATTAAAAACAACCCCCAACAAGCAAATAAAAGATGTTAGGTCCTAGGTGTGTTTTGGTCTGGGTGTTGAAAGAAATTTGATAGATTAGAGAAAAAAAGGGAAAGATAGGAAAAGAAAAAAACAAGGGGGAAAGAAAGGAAAATGTGAAAATTTGAAAAAATGAATGCAATAAAATAGAATAAAATGAAATGATGGAAGTAACATAGAATATAAAAATTCTACAAAAAAGTAAAAAAAATATAGTAGAAAAAAATTAAAGAAATATCTTTAATAAAAATGGAAAATAAAAAGTTTTTTTTCTCTTTTCTGTGTTCAAGAATAAGAAAAGAAAAGAGAAAAAAATTGAATAGATGGGCCAGCGAACAGAATCAAATATGACTGAAATTCCTTCCGGCTTCCCCTAGAAGTCAAACTCCGAGGAACTTGATAGTCTGTAAACTAAGCAGGTGGAGAGACTTGTGGTTGTTCCTCAAGTACGTGGTTGGCGCAGCTGGGCAGGGCTTGGTGTAATGGCTCCATGCTCCACTAGGTGGCGCTGCCAAGCCTTCCCGGGGCAGATTGTTGTGGCACGGAGAGGCGTGTATGCGCATGCGCGGGAGAGGGGCGCATGGGGTCAGCCAGGACCCAGTCCCTACTATCAGAATGCTGTGCTCTCGCAGACCTGCAATCAACCACCCCTCCTTCGTCTCCTGTAGCCGCAGCGTTCAGAGATTATGGCAAATCACAACACCCATCTGGCACCGGGCTTCACCCTCAACATCCTGGCTCCAACACGGTGAATGTGGCCGTTCAGGGACTCGTTGTGACCTCTGCCTGCGGGGAGGCTGTGTCGCACCGCCTGTACCAGGTGTCCTCCCGGCAGGGGAATGGCCTCTCCCATGCGGCCCGAGAACTTCACTCTGCTCCTGGGGATTCGCCCATCGCACCAGAGCACTGCCAGGTATGGAGCTGCGGCGTTTTAGACCCTGCGCTCGAGCTCTTTATAGAGTCTTAATGGAGTTTAAACCCTCTCCTTGCTCCTTCCTCCCTTTTTTGTTCAGTCCCTGCGGCTGTTTCCACTGTTCCCTGTTCTCTCCAGCTGCTTTTGGTGGGGGTGCTTCTCCCCCCACCCCCACCCCGCCCCGTGTGTGTCCTCTCTCTGCAAACAAAAAACAGCTCTCTGCCCTTTGCAGCTTCTCTTTCTCCCCCAGTTTACCTCTCTGCGCCACGTACTTGCTGCGTTCTGTGGTTCGGGTTGTGCACATTGTCGTGTTAATCCTCAAATCAGTTTTGTGGGTGTGCAAGATGGTTCAATGTTGATCTGGCTGCATTTCAGGGACGAGAGCTGCAAAAGAAGCTTCCATGCTTTTCCACAGTCTTGCCCCCCCCCCCACCCCAAACCTTGCATTCTTGATTATAGTAACACCTAACTTTTTTAGTGACTTCTAATTTCGACCTCAGATGTTTGGAACTTAACCAACAAACCCGGAATGAGCAAGAAAAAGCATGATCTAGAGTCAGGAATTGAAAATAATTAAAGTTCATTTAACTTTGGTGGGAGGATAAACTTGTAGAACGAAAGCATTCGGCCCTATGGAACTAGTGCCTAAATTTTCCATAAACTTGGACCTTGAATTCATAACTAGAAATCCAAGGTTGAGTTTTTGGTTAGACAAAAGTGAATTTCACATAGAGTTATAGCCAAAGATGAAAATAGCAACATTATGTGGAAGGAAGGAAAAGAGCTAAATAAACTATGGCATATTCACATCATAAAGTTTATATGGAAATCAAGATTCATGTGTTTGAAAATTATTTACATAGGAAAATATTCCAACTTAAATGCTAAGTGAAAAAAGCAGGAATACAAGCTGTTCTATTTTCTAAAAATAATATTAATGATAGTCACACTAATAGTAATAATATTAAAGCACGGAGCAGTAGAAAATGCCCTAAAATATCGAGCTGTTTTCTGCCTGCCAAGATTAAAGATGATGTATTCATTCTAAATAGTGAAACCTTTCTACATTGGGTTATTTTTTAAATAATGAGTATGGGTTAATTTTATATTCAGAAAAAAAAATTATAAAGACCAACCAAAAGTCTCCTATAAAATGCAAGCTCATACTATTTACTTTTAGATGGACTCTCACAGCCAGCAGATTTTTTATTTTAAACATTTAATGATTGGATTTCAAGCCAAAAGCAAGTTGGTAGCAGGAATTTAAAAGGAGGGATAATGGGGAACTACTATAAAAAGCCACAGTGACAAAAAGAGGAAAGTAAGTGACAACTTCCTCCCCATGGGAGGAACAGAAATATTATGGGAAAATGTGCAAGTCCTCCAAAATCAGAGCTTAGTGAGGCCATTTTGAGTAGGGGCTAATGAGCTACCCAATCTCAACGGCTTCCAGAGAATCCATAATATGCGGAGGAAAGAGTTCTGCATCAGGAATTAAAATTACTTGATATGAGTCCCTTGTCCTGGCACTCCTTAGCTTGTGATCGTTAATAAATTCATGAAACATCTTTAAGACTCAGAATTCTCAGCTTCTACATGGGGACAATCAAGTGTTTTTTATGGTTTGCATTGTGCCTTCTTTGCATGTATCCTATAAGAGTGTTTTGAAAATAATGATGTGCCATGCATATGTGCATGATACCAATAACAGAATACACGATATACTGACACTAACAATAAAGATGATTCAATAGAAATTTAAAAATCACCTGCTTTCGATGTAGTCTAAGAAATTTTTAGGGGCGCCTGGGTGGCGCAGTCGGTTAAGCGTCCGACTTCAGCCAGGTCACGATCTCGCGGTCCGTGAGTTCGAGCCCCGCGTCAGGCTCTGGGCTGATGGCTCGGAGCCTGGAGCCTGTTTCCGATTCTGTGTCTCCCTCTCTCTCTGCCCCTCCCCCGTTCATGCTCTGTCTCTCTCTGTCCCAAAAATAAAAATAAAAAAAGTTGAAAAAAAAAATTTAAAAAAGAAATTTTTAGAGGTACAATGGGGTTTAGAAATACGTCTTTACAGATGGGCTCTAATGAATGTTTACATTTGGTCCATCTCTGGTGTGTCTCCTGTCCCGGGAGATAATGTGGCATGGTGGAAAGAACTTGGGGCTTGGGGCCAGGCATATGTGGCTCAGGTCCTGAGTAAAGCATTTTCCAATAGGCCAAATATCTACTACACGAGAAATTGCAGAGCGCAGGTAAGGAGTGCTGACCTCGTTTGGTTTAATTCTGCAACACAGTGGGGCAGAGAATGCGCTAGTTTGCCGAACGCAGGCTTAGCTGGAGAGGGAGAGGCAGCTGACCGTCATGACTGGCAGGTCAAAACCTGATGTGAGATAGAGATTCTTCACGGAACGGAGCAGGCTGGAGTTGACTTGAAAAAAGGCACTACGCCGATCGAAAAGGTAGAGGAATATGGGTAATGGGCTCAAGAGCTAAGCAAAGAGTTAGAAGAGGCCCAAGGGATGGCAAACACATAAGGGCCAAGGGTAAGTTGTCCTCAGAGTGGAGGATGATGTTAAAGCATGCTACAAACATATTAGAATTTTAAGCGGTACAGCTGGGAGTGTGTCTGTGTCTAAAAGGCCTGTTTTATCAGAGGGCTTTGATTTCTCTGAGTCAGATGCTGCGTTTCCCTCTGTCCACAAGCCTATTAGATTGTCTCTGAAGTCAGTGTTCGGTTCCTAATGCTCAGCCAGGAAACCTGCTTCCTCAGAGGCACAATTATCTGCCTCTCAGTCTGAGATCCTCTCTGGGGAGCAAGTGGTGGATGTGACAGTAGAGATCTGGAAGCATTTTGGAAGCTGGGCAAAGCTGAATATCTGCATTTACTTGGTTTGGATTTATCTGGAGTCATGTGGCCCACCCACATTGTGTGAGGGACAAATGAGATCCTGTCAACAGTAAACCTATGTGTTTATTTAAGAGGAAATTAAGGATATTTATTGAATATCATCTCTATGCTTTGATTATTTTGAGATGCATATGTAATTAAGGAGCGAGGCCTTACAAGTGATGGTAATGAGAGTGATTTTACTTGGGACCATAACATTCAGGGTGGATTATTTTCCATTTTGCAATAGTTCTGCTTTTCCCCATTTGAACTAGAGATCCCATCAAATATTCCTGGTCACTGGTTCAAGAGAGAGTGACTGTCTAGGAGGTATTGTTTACAAACAACACTTGACAATGACTGATACTGTTGATATGAAATATGTTTACTTATGGAAATTGGTATTTGTAGCTCATTCATATAGACATTTCTCTCATGACCATGTGTCTTTATACCTATACATATGAATATGCAAAATATGTGTCTGTTAATTAAACAAACATTGATTAAGCACGTTCTAAAGACCTAACAAGGACCGTGATAAAAAATGAAAACCAGATTGATGTAATATGTGATTAGATATGGCCTTATTTTTAGTTAACATCAGGAGAAAGACAGTGGCACATACAGGGATTTTAAAAGCTTGATTGGGATCAGGGTTAGCTAACCACTGATAGGATGTTCTTATTCTAAATAAATCAATGCTATATTAATATATTAATAAAATAAACATGCTCTCATTTTATATTAGAAATTTTCATTTACTAAAAAATTACACTGTGACATCTGCTCTATTAATTCACTTAGGGTAGTGTCCTAGTCCCTGAAAATTAGTTCCTGGATTAGAGCAATTGAGGCACCATATTCCTAGCAGCTATAACCAATTTCAAAAATGAGAAAAAGAAGGATTCCGAATATCTGATCCAAACCAGAGTCAACATTCTGAAATTAGTGCAACTAATTAGTGAAACTGATCTCAATAATTTTCCAAGGTTTGTGAAATATTAAGTGGCATTAAGATAGAATTATTTAATTCACATGTTATCAAACTTAGAAGGATGTTTCAAGAAAATAAATTCTCACCTCCTTATTTCAATTAAAAAAATGTTTTTCAGGAAAGCCACACACATGCTAGATATTTTTCAACTGTGTCTAGAGTTTAAAGTTAATTACCTTTACAAATTTGACATGAAATTTTACTAAATAAAAAGGAATTTGAAAGAATACACAAATTTGCAATGTAAAACTGTCTTTCTTTTATAAATTAAATTTTTATATTTAGCCAGGTCCAATTCTCCTGTAAGGCAACCCTCCCCCCCACCCCTCACCCCCCACCCCCCACCCCCCACTCTACTTTCTTAGGTACAGGCCCCTCATTTCTGTTTATTTTTACTTGGCCAAAGATACTAGCTCAGTGTTTGTTTATTCTCAAAAACTTGTTGAAGTTATGGTAGTTTACATAGCATTAGAAGTTTTGGCAATATGGATCAGTCATCATGAAACCAAATAGCAGAGAAAAAAAGACTAAAACATAAAGTTTAATAAGATAATATTTGGGATTAGTTTTGCATTCAAATCCCTGCTCTGCTTTAGTACTTTGAGAAAGAGAGTTAACCTCTATATGCCGCAGATTCTTCAGCTGCAAAATGGTGATAATCATTTCATCCTCATATAACTATTTTGAGTATTAAATGGGATAACATAAAATACCCAACACAATGCCTGGAATATTTATGTGCTTAATAAATGGCAGCTATTTTTTATTATAATAGTAAATATGTTAGACCTCGACCCAAGGTTCTGAAGTCATCATCTGGGAGTCACTCAGGCTATAGAAAGTCGTGACCAAAGTTGAAAAATTTATAATTGATACAGGGGTAGTGAGTGTCTGTGCACAGTTTAGATAGCTTATACAATGATATTGTAGTTGCAGATGGTCTGTTAATAACAGCATTAGTAACCCATCTTTCTGGTCATGAAACGGCCCCCTTCACAATGAGCATACTGGGGGAGGGAGTGAATGGGACAGGCTTCTCTAGAGAGCGTGAAGGAATGCAACTGACCCCTTAGTTTCCTGTCACTGAAAGCCAGCTGTCCCCTTCAAAGAAGTTTTAAAACAACTAAAGTCCCAACAGTCTAACAGCCAGTATTGGATTCTGGGTAGTGTATCTTTGGCAAAATTAGTTTGTTCATTTCCAATTCAAGAGAATAGTCACTCATAGACAAAGTGTCAAAGAGAACAGTTTACAATCTTGTCCTTTTGCGCCTTACCTTTCTGCCTATATGGATTTCTAGTCATCACATACATTTTCCTAAAAGAAGCAGATAAGAAACAACTTTTAGAAGGGTCTAGAAATTATAGACCAGTTGCAGTGAGCCTTCTTGCAGCTTTATAGTGTCGGTTATTCCCCAAGTACCTACAAAAAGCATCTACAGGCAGAATTTGTCTGCCCCAGAAATGCAGCAATATGTGTGATAAGAGGAGAAATAGGATCTATTGTGGGCTCCGTGAATCTACTTCCCCATTATTGACTGGAAAGAAGCACAGTTGAAACACAAATAAGTTAAGAGCAAGTTGGATTGGAGAGGTAAACATTGCGAACATTTGATGCTTTCTGTGGGTCTTAAGGAAAAGTTCTCTAAGACTTTTGTGGCCAAGAAAGTCAGAAATCCATTCTATGTTGAGCTCATTGGGTAGCAGTTCCCAACATTCAGGGAACATGTTGGTTCTGTTGATTCGTGCAGGCAGTATCTCCTTTTGGAAAATAGAATGGAAAATTTCAGAGGACACTCGGTCTGGCCCCACAGGTTCAAATTGAATCGGTGAAACTCAGTTTCTTATCCTGCTGGTGTTTTTCTAAAATGGCAATTAATTGACCTCTGCATTGGAAACATATTTTTGAGTGCTTTTAATACAGCTAATGAGGAGCAGAGGCGCAACAATGGATGAGGTCTTTGTGAAGCAGGGGATGCTCAGCAGTTCAAATTTCCGCTGTTTTGAGTTTCAGGATGGAATGGTAGGTTTTTCTTAAATTGTACAGTGACCGGGTAAGACAACAGAGAACAGAACGAGTATCTTAAAAGTGGAATGAAAAGAAAATAAAAATGCATAGATAATGATAGTGGAGGAAGAAAAAAGTGTGATTTTGAGGATAGAGTAGGCTTTTTGAGATTTTGTGAGTGATTTCATGAACCAACGTAGAAACTAACAGAGACATAAATAGAACTTAAAAAGTGTAGTTGGATGTATGAGAATTTACTTTCTTTCCCATTTGAAAAATTATCTTCAGTCAAAATAAATTTGACCATTTCTCCTGTGGTCATAATAAATTAAACTTCTTGAAAAAAAGAGACAATGCTGATCTATGACAAAGAAGATCCAAATGGTTGATGGAACTTAATCACAGGTCTTGCTTGAGCTACAAAATCACACAGCAGATGCCTGAGTAGTTTTCACCCTCATTCAGATACATGCCGTATGTTAGACCAAACCTGAGCTTTCAGAGAGTTCTCCCCTAATTAAAATTTTTTATTTATTTCAACTGTTCTTGTGGGCCATACTAATCAGTAAGTAAAGAATTGAACTTGAGTCATTACCATAGAGAGATCAGTTATGAAGATACTGAGGACAGATGGTGGGAATACCTCTTTATTTTAAGAGCACTGTCCAGGTCTTTGCTTAGAGTAGCTTAGCAAACCATTCTTTAGCTGGAACTTTATTAGAAAACGTTACTTAAAAATAACACTGCCGTGGACTTGGCACATTGTAAGTCCTTTCCATTCACTGGAGGGGATGGTGGAAGGTGGAAAACAAATCCAGTGTGTTAGAACTGGAGAGTAAACACTTTGAGCTTTGCCCCAGAATATTAGGGACTTCATGTAATGAAAAAGAATATAAAGTCACTACGTTTTCTCCAGATGGCAACCGAGATGTCTAAACCTTAGAGAGATTTTCTTGCATAGCCTATGTTAAATATGATGCGAATTTAGACGTCTGATATGGCAATGAAAGTGACTTATAGCAGGGAAAGTGACTAACTTGAAGACATTATAAGGAACATAATTACATAAATACATTTTTAAAAATTCAAGTATTTATTACCATTTACATATGTTACATTTAAGACTCAATTTGACCAGTGCTTTTGGTTTAGAATGACAACTCTTTTATATTTGAACAAATTTTAAAGATGTCCTTAAATAAGAAGGAAATGGTTAAGGTTAGGAAAGTTTATGAGGAACCAAATTCAGAGGGTAAGGTATGGACAGACAGACTATAGCCCTCTGAAATTCATGAGCATGACACCATGAATTAGAATCTCACCTTGATACCTTCTGTGATTTAAGTTACAACTTTATTTTTTCTAGTTTCTCTGGAGCGGTGTTATAAAGGGCTAGCTCATCATACTAGCCATTACTTCATCCCAGAATATGGGTACAAAAAAAAAAAAAAAGAATTATAACTCCTATGACTGGTTGCCTCCTTGATACTAAAATGAACATGTGAAGAGTAGCCTAAGGAAGAATATTTTATTAGATCAATTAATATTGTAGAAGAGTTTTGTTCCCGGGTTAATCATTGGTATGATCTCTTAGCTTGTAGTTAAGGTTTGGGGCTAGTCGTAAAAGTGACTTGGAAAGGACACCTCTGTTCTTTATTTTCTATCAAGGACTTTAACTCAGATTTATTCAATTTGGTACCTGCAGATTTCTCAAATAGCACATTTGCCAAAGGAATTGTAAGAAGAGTGTTGAGTTACCTTTCAAGGGTGTTTCACGTGTTTTGATTAGAACTTTTTTGCAGATGAAGAAAGCATGAAAACAGCTAGGTATTCTCTAAGGTTTATTGATCATAGCTTCTTAAGTGAAAAATCATATAGATTTCATTTTAGTAGAAATGAATAAAACCTATATATATATACTATTCCCTCTAACCCTTCTCTCTCTCTCTCTTTTTTTTTTTTTCCAAAGTGTCTCTTTTGCTAGCCCAGGGGTTGGACTATGAGCTAGTTTCCATATATTGTGTCTGTTCACATAGAAACTTGTCTACAGGATTGTGAGACTCTGTGGATGGCAGTAACTCTGTGTTCTAGGCAACCCATTGAACCCAGGGCCCTTCTCTTCTGGAATCCTGCAAAAAATAAGATATTTGGTGCAACACATATCCTGTCCATCCTTCCCTTGCCTCACCAACCTTTTTGTTGAAGGTTTAGTGTGATGTCACAAGTGACTTGAAATGTGAAAGGGACAGAAATTACTGGCCCTACTAAGTGTTTCCAAGCTGATATGGTTGCGTGTTCTTGAGCCACGGACTCAATGTTGTGTATTGTGACCAGTTTGTTAAAAATTAGAAATAATAGAAAATATTGGAGTTCATCGTACAGAGCAAGGCTACATTTTGTTCTTGGAGGATTTTGTTTTGTTTTTTTCCATACGTGTAAAATAGATTTCTTACTGTGGGTTTGTGCAGGATTGAGTAGTGTTTCCTCAAAACTCATGACTACCCAGAACTTGTGAATGTGACGTTCTTTGGAAATAAATTCCCAGCAGATGTCATGAAGGTAAGATGATGTCGTATTGCATCAGAATGAGTCCTACCTAAATGCAATATGACTGGTCTCTTATAAGGAGAGAGAAATTTGGACACAGACACACAGGGAAGAAGGACAAGGAAGCAGGGGTTGGAACGATACAGCTGCAGCCAAGGCACACCCAGGGTTGCACAAGCTAAGAAAGAGGCATGAGGCATATTTTCCCTCAGCGCCTCTGGGGAAAACCAATCTTGTTGGTGCCTTGATTTCAGACTTTTTGTGAGCGCATAAATCTCTGTCACTTTTTGAAGCTCATTTTTTCATTTTGAGAGAGACATACAGGGCGAGTGGGGGAGGGGCAGAGAGAGAGAGGGAGAGAGAGAATCCCAAGCAGACTCTGCACTGTCAGTGCAGAGCCTCATGTGGGGCTCGAACTCACAAACCACGGGATCACAACCTGAGCCAAAACCAAGAGTTGGATGCTTAACCACTCCATAAATTTCTGTTGTTTTAAGCCAGCCGGTCTGTAGTACTTTGTTCCAGCAGCCGTGGGAAACTAATACAGGGGCATTAATGGAAACTTGAAGTCTCTGGACTAACTCGGACTTTTCTTATAAACGCTCAAGGAAGGCACCCGATGTTTTGAAGTTTGCAAAAAGGAGGGACTCGTGGAGGTTCCTTCCGGTCTTTCCCTGCCTCTCCTGCCTTCAGATACAGGGTTTTGCATCGAATAAATCCCTTCTTAAATCTTTCTGTGCCAAAACCTCATGCCCTCCCATAAGGAAGAGGGACCAGTTTTTTATCACAACCTAAGGAACATCATCTCTCTTCCACAAGAGAAGATCTTACCTCCTTAATTGTTTCTAGACTTTCCAGTAGTGCCTCAAACTCACGTGTGACCTGATTAATATTTGCGCCACCACCCCGCCTTCCTGGGCTTCTGTCCCATGAGAAATGGTGAATAAGTGCCAATTCTAGTTCAGCTTTCTCAATAGAGTCACAGACTTGTTAGTTGTTTTACTAAGTGACATTTTAAGGTAGAACATCTTAAGTATTATTTGTTTCTCAAAGTCAACACACTCTAAGTTGGTAGAGAAGAAATATTTTCCTCAGTAATGCAGTGTTGCAACAGACTATAGAGTAATTGTTTCCTTTTTCTTTTCCAGTTCATTTACAGGTTTGGTGACATTATCCTAAAAATCACAGATTTTGATGTCTGCCCTCTCTGTTTCTAGGGGATTGACACTATCTTGGATTCATTTGTTTTTCCTTTTCATAATAGCTCTGATAGAAGATTGGGGGAGTGAAACAAGCTACTCATTCTTTGCCACAACATAAAAATAGAATCCTATTAAAATTCTTGCCACATCTGGTTCAGTGAAACCTACTCAGATCTGCTAGCAATGTGTAAACACAACTTCATAAAACCTGAGAGAAAATATTTAACTAATTTTCTTATGAATTAATCCTGATTTTGTTCAGAGGAAGAAAAGGACATTAAAATCAACTGTTATTTTATTTTTTAAGTTTAAATAACTTGTATTTTAAAATATTTCAAATATTAGGCATTGTTAAGTATTTTGTTTTGAACTGGAACAAAGCACAGTCATTTTTGAAGACGTCCTAACAACATGATGATAATTTCATACAGGAAAGTAATAGAAACTGCAAATCTCAAGAGATACAGGTGGAGCAAAAGAAATAAAATAATTGCTTGTTTTTTAATGAAAAGAATAATGTTGACTTCATTCTATTTATACTCACATGAAGAAATATTGGCTGCGTACCATATACAAGGTGCTCTGTTGGTGCTGAGAAACAATTGTGAAGAAAGCAGATGAGGTTTCTGATTTCTTGGGAGAGATGGTTCTTAAAGCATTCTTCTTTCATGTTTTAATATTATAATCTTCTGGATTTTAATATAGATGAAAAGAGCTTTGAGGCCAAGAGATGTTCAACACAATTTGAAATTGTATGGAATTCAACCTCCTGAATGTTGATGGCAGGTGCAGAGTGCATCCCATTGTGTGACCTGGGTCACATATGTATCTTTTACATTTGTAAATGATTATGAAAATTTGCAGCCATTTAAAAAAATCATGGAATAGATAGTTTCGTTCTTTCACAAGTGAATTTCTATCTTTCTCAATTACTGCTTCTTCCCCAACGATTATTCACGAAATCATTAATAGTTTCAGCGTAATCTTTTATAATTGCTGCCTACTGTTTCGAAATGGAAACACAGCTTGATGTATTTAAATGTATATTTAAGTTGTTTAAAGTTCTATAGTACTATAAACAATTCCACAAAAAAAATATATCCTGTAATGAACACCCTTGTGTATATATCTTTGTACACGAATGCTCATAATATTAGTTGGCTCTATTCCTGCAAGTGGAATTATTGAGTCAGGAGATTTCAGATCTTGGCAAATGGTTGTAAAATGTTCTCCAGCATGTCCTCCAACTTGCAGACTGACCAACAGTATGAGAGAATGTTTATTTTCTGATAAAATACTGGACGTTATTAAAAGCTTTTAACTTTTGCTATTCTAATGAGTGATGAATGATTTACCATTTTTTTTTAAAATTTGTGTTTCTTTGATTACCAACTAGGTTTAATTTCATTTTATTTCTTAATTAATATTCATACATTAAACAGCCCTTGTATTTTTCCCCTGTGCCAGTAGCATATTTTTAAGTTATTTATTTATTTATTTTGAGAGAGAGAGTGAGAGAGAGGGAGAGCATGAGCAGGGGAGGGGCGGGGAGAGAGAGAGAGAGACACAGAGACAGAGAGAAAGAAAGGAGTTGGACGCTTAACTGACTGAGTCACCCAGGTGCCCTCCACAGAAGTATATTTTTAATAAAACAGTTTTTGTTTTTAGTGAAGAGATTCATTATAAACTGTATATGAATGTTAGAATTTTGGTATAAATGCAAATATTTTCTTTTAGTCAATTGTGTATCTTCTAACTGTACTCATGATCTTATACTTTAGCTATATATTTTGAAGGTAGAAACTTTATCACATTTTACTTTTTGGCATTAGGATTTTATGTGTTTAATGAATTTTGTTTGCTTTTTAGTATGGTTGGAGTGAGCGATATTCTCTTTTGCCCTTAGTGCGTAAGTTTAGCTGCTGCACTTATGTGAGATGCCATACATATTTCTATAGTAGATGGGTTACTCTCTGTACTCACTATTGTATGCTCATAATATATTTGTTCTTCGTCAGTGATATACTGTTTTAATTGTGATGCTTCTTTCTAGTATTTTATTATTTGGTAGGTCAAAACGTTAGTCTTTGTTCTTATCCATAATTTTCCTAGGCATTTCTGTACATGTATTTTTCTATATGGATCTTTGAATCAGTTTGTCAGGTTTAAAAAATACCATTGGTAATGATTTCAGGGAATAGACTAATGAATATCCAGGTGTTTCCATTTGTTAAACATTCCTTCGTAGGTTTCAATAATGTATTTTTATTTTTCTTGTATGAAACTTCAAAGATCTTGTTGGACTTATTCATGGGAATCTTATAATTGTATAGTAATGTATATTGGTTCATTTTGGTTTTTGGTAGGTCGGTTGGGTGCTGAAACATCATTTTTTTTCTACATTTACTTTGCCATTTTATTGAATACATTATAGTGGTATTCTTGTTTCACATAGATGTTGGATGCTTTGGTGTGACAATTTATTACAGTTCTCCTTTAATACGTTTGTAATCCCGGTGATTGCAGAGAGGAGATTTAATTATTTTTAATCACCTTTATTAAGCATGAGTTTAAATTGTAAAATGCAGCTTGAACCTGAGGCCAAAATTGAGCTCTCTGACCTTTTCCCCCTTAGTGAGACCAGTTTGAGAGCTGTGTGTCTGTCCTGAAAATAAAGTGACTACCCCATGGGCACCGGAACAGGACTTGGAGGAAAAAACACACTTGGTCTGACAGGGGGCACAATAAACCGAGTTTAGGAATGTCAGGAGGTGTAGCACAGATTTGAATTTCTTATTTATTTATTTATTGTTAGTTTTTGGGAGTCATGGCACGGAGAAGAAATTAGATACGAGATAGGTTTGACAGATGTAGGGGCCTTTGTGTGATAACGTCCAACTGTGTTGGAATAACCCGAATTGCCTCCCGCTAAACCCTCCACGTCTGGCATCATGGTCTCCGCTCCCTCTAAAGAAAGAAACGGTTAGCGCCTTGTCAGAGGAGTTTACCTTTCAAGAGGAAGTTAATTTTCTTCATGTTCCTTCCCCATCACTCTTCATTATCTCCAGACCTATAATTAGAATCCAATTCCAGTATGTGTAGGAGAACCAATTACGAAGTCAAACATGTAGGGAGAAGGCTCACAAAACAAAGGATTTCAGAATTTTGCTCATTTTCCTCTTCTTTTTTATTCAACCTTTCCTCCATTATTGTATGTAGGATTTGTTTGTGGAGGTTAATTATGCATTTTGGTCTATAGATAGCTGGTTGTTGAAACAGAATTGCAAAGGAAGCAGAAGGAAAAAGAGACATCAGAGATTCTCAGAGCTGAATTAGAAGAATTTGATTTTTTTTTTTTTTTGAGTGCGTTTCAGGCTACATAATGCAGAGTTGCATTAAGTTAACCTGGGGCTTTAAAAATTTTTATTACCAAAAAAGGATATGTATGGATATTAGAACAGTACCTAGAATATAGTAGGGTTTCAAAAAACATTTGTCAAATGAATAAATACATGCTGGGCACCTGGTGAGATGGATTGAGGCTATCTAAATTTTAAAAAGTTTTAACTTATTAGCACCCAGATCTCTATCCATATTACATGAAACTTGGTGAGAGGCAGTGCGTGCCTCTAAATTCTTTCACTTTGCTCTTTGCAATTCAGCTGTTTATAAACAAGATTTGCTCATTTGAAATATTTTCTGTGTTCACTTTCTTTGATTTTGGCTCGAATTCTTTTTTTCTTTTTTCTTCATCTTGCTTTGGGTTTAATTTACTCATTTTTCTAGTTTCCTAAGATGAAAGCATAGATAATTATTTTTCAATATTTATCTTTTTAAATCTGTGCAATCAATGCTATAAGTTTCCTTCCAAGCACTGTTTTCACCGCTTCCCACAAATTTTGGTAAGTTGTGTTTTCATTTTCCCATAGTTCAGAACATTTTAAAATTTCTCTTGAGATTTATTCTTTGACCTGTATGTTATTTACAAGTGTATTAAATTTTTTAAATGTGTATTATTTATTTTTTGAGATAGAGAGAGAGAACGAGGAAGGTGGGGAGGGGCAGAGAAAGGAGAAATCCCAAGCCGGCTCTTTGCTGTCAGCACAGAGCCCAACATGGGGCTCGAACTCACGAACCTGAACCGTGAGATAATGACCTGAGCTGAAACCAAGAGTCACACGCTTAAGCGACCGAGCCATCCAGGTGTCCCTAGAAGTGTATTTTTAAATCTCCACATATTTTGGGATTTTCCACTTCTCTTTCTCTCATTTATTTGTAGTTAAAATCCATTGTGGTCTGAAAACAGGCATTGTATGATTTGTCTTCATTTGTTAAGGTGTGTTTTATGGCTCAGAATGTGGTCTGTCTTGGTGAAAGTTCCATGTGAGCTAGACAAGCATGTGTCATCTGCTGTTGTTGGATGAAGCAGTCTATAGATTCCCATTATATCCCTGCTGATTGATGGCAGAGTTGAGTTCAACCATGTCCCTGCTGATTTTCTGCCTGCTGGATCTGTTCATTTCTGAGGGAGGTGTGTTGAAACCTCCAGCTATGAGAATGGATTCGTCTCTTTCTCTTGCCATTCTATCTGTTTTTGCCTCACCTCATTTGATGGTCTGTTGTCAGGCACCTGCACATTAAACATTGGTATACTTCTTGGAGAATTGACCCCTTTCTTAATATGGTAATGCCTTTCTTTATCCTTGATAACTTTTCTTTTTTTTTTTTTCTTTTTTAAAATTTTTATTGAAATTCTAGTTGGTTAACATATAGCGTCATATTGGTTTCAGGGGTAGAATTTAATGATTCATCACTTATATACAGCACCCAGTGCTCAATACAAGTGCCCTCCTTAATGCCCATCGCCCATTTAGCCCATTCCCCCACTCACCTCCCTCCATCAACCCTCAGTTTTTTCTCCATAGTTAAGTGACTCTTGTGGTTTGCTTCCCTCTCTCTTGTTTTTTTTCCCCTACTCATATGTTCATCTGTTTTGTTTCTTAAATTCCACATATGAGTGAATGATACGGTATTTGTTTTTCTCTGACTGACTTTGCTTAGCATAATAGTCTCTAGTTCTATCCATGTCTTTTATTAAAGTCTGCTCTGTCCGAAATATAGATATTCTGCTTTCTTTTGATTAGTATTAGCATGGTATGTTTTTCTCCATCCCTTTACTTACTCTCAATCTCAAAGATATGCATCTTTGTATTTAAAGTGGGTTTCTTGTAGACAACACACGACTGACTTGTGTTTTTGATTCACTCTGATGGTCTTCATCTTTTATCTGATGCATTTAAACTGTTGACATTCACAGTGATCACTGATATATTTGGGTTATTATCTGCTCTACTCATTACTGTTTCCTATTGCCCTTCTTTTAGGTTCCTATTTTGGTCTTCCACTCTTTTTCTGTCTTTGTGGTTTTAACTGAGCATTATATGGTTCCATTTTCTTTTCTTTCCTAGCACGTTTGTTATACTTCTTTTTTGAACTTCTTTTTGTGGTTGCCCTGGAGTTTACCATATACATTAACAACTAATCCGAGTCCACTTTCAAAGCCATTATTCCACTTGATGGGTGATGTAAATTCCTTATAAAAATAAAATAATCCTAATTGCTTCTCCTGTCTCTGCCTAGATCTGTACTATAGTGTCTGACATTAATCTGGGGAAGTTCTCAGTCATTGTTTCCAGTACTTCTTCTCTCCCTTTCCCTCTTTCTTCTCCTTTGGTGTTCCCAGCATATTTTGTTATCCCAGGGTTTTTATTGTGTTCCTGTTTTCCAGCCTCTGTTCTCCTCGCTTTTCAGTTTTTGAGGATTCTATTGATACCTTCCAGCTCAGAGATTTTTTCCTCAGCCGTGTCCAGTCTACTAAGAAGCCCATCAAAGATATTCTTTATTTCTCTTACAATGTGTCTTTATTTCTAGCATTTCTACTTGGTTCTTTCTTAGGTTTACATCCGCTTACATTGCCTGTCTGTTCTAGTATGCTACTTTAAAGATCAGAACCCTTAGCATATTAATAATCATTGTTTTAAATTCCTGGCCAGATAATCCCTACATTCCTGCTATGTCTGGTTCTGATTTTGGCTCTTCTCTTCCAACTGTGTTTTTGTTTGTTTTTTTTTGGCCTTGTGGTATACCTTGTGATTTCTTTTTCAGGTAGTCAGACGTAGTGCACCAGGTGAAGACAACTGCTCTAAGTAGGGCTTCAGGTATGTGGTGGTGGTGTGTAGGGGGAGGGGAGGCATTCTAAGATTCCTGATCCCTGGTTAGGTCTCAGTCTTTTGGGGAGCCTGTGCCTCTGGGCTGCGACTTCTTAGCTCTCAGAGTTGTCTGCACTGAACCTCCAGCGATTGGGCAATTCCAGTGCAGATTTCCCTGCCCACGCGTGTGCTGCAGTGGTTTTAGCTTGTGAGCCTGCGTGGATAAGTCTGGAGACGCTATATTTGTCTGTCTCCAATTTGGGGGACAACAGTGGCGCTGTGTCCTCCCTCTGTTATGGATCCAACAAGAGTTGTTGGTTTTTCAGTCTGCTCAGCTTTTTTAGCTGTTGTTAGGATAGAGCGGCATCTTCCAAGCTTCTTACATGTGGAGCCTATAAGGCGAAGTCCTTCATCTGCTTTTTATTCATTTTCTGTGAAACTACCTTATGCTGGTCCAGTCTGCAGGGATTTCTACCTTTGCATTTTTAAGGTCGTTTTAGTTTCACATGCTGCTTTGGGATATTTGTCATAGTGTTAAATTGAATGGTAATTTTTCCTGTATATTAGGGTTTTTAGAATTCTGATTCCCTAAATATTTTTTTAAGTTTTTAAAAAAGCAGAGAATCTGTTGCTTATTGAGAATACTCTGTGCCATCCCCAGCAATTATAATTCAACCTCTGATAAGGATTGGAAGCCTGATTCTCCAATCTTTCCTTTGAAATCCGTTTCTACTGCTTCCTGGAATACCTTATGCCATGCATTTTCCACTCAGTACAACATTTGTTTTTGCCAGGGTATTGTTCTTGCCTTATTCTTTCCTATTGGGATTGGGTCAGGTCTCACATCTCACACACACGCATACACGCACACGACGTAAGCGTTGCCAATTAATATAATTTGCCCACTGACCCGCAAAAAATTAGTTCAGTAGTTTTCATAACCTCCTTGGTTCCTGATACTAGTGTCTTCACTGAGACTCTTGTAGAGGTGCTGGGAAAGAGGTTTATGCCCACCAGAGGTATAAGATCGACAGGTGCGTGTATTGCCACTGGCCTCCATTCTCCCCACGTGGAGACAGCCTCACTGAGAGCTGGAGGCTGGTGTCTGATGGTTGCATTTGAGCCCCTAGATTCAGCACCTTAATTGTAGGAACCAATACAATTTATTTGTTGATAAAGTCATTTTAAGTGGGGATCAAGTAGTTGAATAAAAAAAAAATTCTGCCAATATATTTCTCCTTCATGCGTCTTTACCCGTGTTTTTCTACTGGTTCATTTCCAAAGCATATGCTTACTTTTGAGTACCTCTCACTATCCAATAAGCCATCCAAAGCCCATTTTAGGTGGCGTGGCCCTCTCTTTTCTTCCTCTGTTCAGCAGTGCTTCTTGAAAGCCTATTCAGAGCTCACAGTATACCCTCTACTCCCCATTCACGGCAATGCTGATTTGACTTCTGTCTCTTCCACTCTTTGGAAAGAGCTATTGCTAAAATCACTAATGCTTGCACATGGGTAAATCCATTGATTATTTCTCTGGCTTTACATTATGCATTATTTCTGTCACATTTGGCATTGGCCGTTCTTTCACTCACATACCCAGCTTTCTGCTCATCTCCTCTGATACCGTTTCATTCTGGTTTTATTCCAAATTATCTACTGCTTTATTTTTCATGGACTTGTCTGTCCAACATTTTGACATTTTCAAAGGTTTACCCACTAGCCGTTGATCTCTCACTCTATTTATACAGTCGCCTCCTTTAGACCTATGGCTTAGTATATATCTACCTGCTAACTATTTGGAGATTGAGAATTCTAATTTCTGATGACAGTAGGCTAGGTAATTGAGACCAATTGTCCCACCAAAAACCATTAAAATAATTGAGACCAGTTGTCCCACTGAACACCATTACAAATGCCAAAGAGAAAATGAAAATCACCTTGCTTAGGGGCACCTGGGTGTCTCAGTTGGTTAAGCAGCTGACTCTTGATTTCGGCTCAGGTCATGATCTCAGGGTCATGGGATCAAGCCCCATATCGGGCTGTGTGCTGACAACGCAGATCCTGCTTGGGACTCTTTCTTTCTCTCTCTCTGTCCCTTTCCCCGCTTGCTTTTGTGCTCCATCTCTCTCTCTCTCTCTCTCTCTCTCAAAACAAAAGACACAAAACAAAAAAGGAAAAATCACTAGCTGATCTTTAAAAAACAGGGACGCTTGGGTGGCTCAGTCAGTTAAGCGGCCAACTTCGGCTCATCATGATCTCACGGTTCCTGAGTCTGGGCCCCGTGTCAGGCTCTGTGCTGACAGCTCAGAGCCTGGAGCCTGCTTCAGATTCTATGTCTCCCTCTCTCTCTACCCCTCAGCTGCTAGCACTCTGTCTCTCTCTCTCTCTCAAAATCAAACAAACAAAAAATAAATAATACCTTTAAAAAAAAGAATTCACTGTGCTTTTACCAGGACTAGAGCTAGACATCTTTAGAGACAGCTACTTTCCCCATTTCTCTGTCTCATCCTGCTTTTTCTGCTCACCAACTTCCTACATCTGATTTCTCCTTACAAGTTCCGCTTCCACAGGATTTTGGCTTTCTGTGACTTTTCATTTTATTTGACTTTTTGTTAAGGACATTTTCAAATGCACATAAAGAGAATTATCCAACAAACTACCATCTGTAATTGCCTTCCTTGAACAATTATTGACTTTTCCAATACTTCACATTTCCCTTCCCATTTTATGCATGTAATGCATGGAGTTCCTGCAGTAGTTTATTAAAGCTAACCCCAGTTATGTATGAATCAGAACTTTGTTTCTGTAGCAGCTACCATGTCATTATGAATCCTTGAGAATTAATAGTAGTTCCTTAATAGCCTCTAATACTTAGCTCATGTTTTAATCCCCCAGATGGTATGAAAGATGCTTTTTAATTTGCTGGTTGTTACATCATGGATATGTTTATTTGGTTCTCTTTTCCTAGTACTTCCTGTAAATTGATAGATCTGTAGACTTGATACTTAGGCAGTAATTCTTGATGGATGACTCTGTGTCATCTTCTAGTATTTTATCATTAAGATAATGATGAAAGGGGGCGCCTGGGTGGCTCACTCGTTTAAGCGTCCAACTCTTGAATTCAGCTCAGGTCATGATCTCACAGTTCCTGAGTTCCAGCCCTGCCTTGGGCTGTGTGCTGATGGTGTGGAGCCTGCTTGGGATTCTGTCTTCCTCTCCCTCTGCCCCTCTCCCACTTGCTCTCTCTTTCTCAACATAAATACAAACAAACTTAAAAAAAGATAATGATGAAAGGTTTTAGCACACAGTTATGACTTTCAAGTGGAAACGTGCTAATACTATCTTCCTTCTGTCCTTATTTACTGGAATTCTCTAAAAGGGAATTGACCATGTCAGGCTCTTGGTACTCTTCATCTAAACCTAAGGGGAAGGGAGAATAAATACTTTGCAGCAGTGAGTTGGTATCCTAGCAACTTCTGTGGTGTCCAGTGATACTCATTTTTTTTTAGTATCATCTTAGGAATTTTGTTATAGTTACTATATTTTAATTCATCATAGTCGTTAATTTTTTTAATGCTGTTTAAACTGTCCAGTTGGGGCTCTTTCAAATTCTTTGCCCTTTTGTGATAACATCATTGGACTTTTATTGCTCTCTTGCATTCTGCACAGAAAACAGCCAGATTCATCTTTTTCCCTCCAGGTATTTACATTTTGTAGATCAAACTATTAATATATTGAGGAGAAATAGCATGCATGTATTCATTCTGGCATTTCAAAGGCAAATCTGCTATTTCATAGTTTACTTAAATTCTTTGATTTTATACTTTTTTTTTCCTCTTTTGATGAAAATATTGGTTCTTAACAATATTAACACAACTCTTTGCTTTTTTCTACAACATACCTGTAGTGGTTTCAGTATAATAATCCAAGATATTTTAACCATTTCCTCGAAAATAAAATAACTATTTCTGTCTGTGATTTGCAGCCTTTGCTATAATGTTAGATGTTATTTGTTTCAGTCTCACGAACCCAATATTTAGGTATTGTTTTATGGTATGATTTTTAATGTATATAAGATAGTTACCTAGTTCCGATGTCCAATTGTATAATAAGGTATGTTTCCATAAAACATTTTTCCTATTCTTCCCACCTATTTTCTCCATTTAGCTGTAGATAATTATTTTGATTATGGTTTTTCTATCCTTCCATAATGATACTCAATACATAATTCTGGGATATTAATTAGCAATTTATTTAATTTTAAATGTTTATTTATTTATCTTTGAGATAACATGAACAAAGGGAGGGACAGAAAGAAAGAAGGAGAGAGAATCCTGTCTTCTGCTGGTTTTGGGTTTTATTTGCTGTTCTTTTTCCAGCTCCTTAAGGCGTAAGGTTAGGTTGTGTATCTGAGATCTTTCTTCCTTCTTTAGGAAGGCCTGGATTGCTATATACTTTCCTCTTATGACCGCCTTTGCTGCGTCCCAGAGGTTTTGGGTTGTGTGCTTTCATTTTCATTGGCTTCCATATACTTTTTAATTTCCTCTTTAACTGCTTGCTTAGCCCATTCATTCTTTAGTAGGATGTTCTTCAGTCTCCAAGTATTTGTTACCTTTCCAAATTTTTTCTTGTGGTTGACTTCAAGTTTCACAGCATTGTGGTCTGAGAATATGCATGGTAAGATCTCGATCTTTTTGTACTTACTTAGGGCTGATTTGTGTCCCAGTACATGGTCTGTTCTGGAGAGTGTTCCATGTGCACTGGAGAAGAATGTATATTCTGCTGCTTTAGGATGAAATGTTCTGAATATATATCTGTTAAGTCCATCTGGTCCAATGTGTCATTCAAAGCCATTGTTTCCTTGTTGATTTTTTGATTAGATGATCTGTCCATTGCTCTGAGTGGGGTGTTGAAGTCCCCTACTATTATGGTATTACTATTGATGAGTTTCTTCATGTTTGTGATTAACTGATTTATATATTTGGGTGCTGCTACATATGGCTCATAAATGTTTACAATTGTTAGGTCTTCTTGGTCTATAGACCCCTTGATTATGATATAATGCCCTTCTGCATCTCTTGATACAGTCTTCAGTTTAAAGTCTAGATTGTCTGATATAAGTATGGTTACTCCGGCTTTCTTTTGTTGACCATTAGCATGATAGATTGTTCTCCATCCCCTTATATTCAATCTGTGTCTTTAGGTCTAAAGTGGGTCTCTTGTAAACAGCATATAGATGGATCTTGTTTTCTTATCCATTCTGTTACCCTATGTCTTTTGATTGGAGCATTGAGTCCATTGACATTTAGAGTGAGTACTGAAAGATATGAATTTATTGCCATTATGATGCCTGTATGATGCCTATAAATATAGTTTATATTATATATATATTAAGGGGGGACTCTCTGAGGAGAGAAAAGATGAAAATATATTTATAAATATATAAATTAAAAATGTATAAATAAATAAATTAAAAATATATTTTCATCTTTTCTCTCCTCAGAGAGTCCCCCTTAAAATTTCTTGCAGGGCTGGTTTAGTGGTCAAAAACTCCTTTAATTTTTGTTTGGGAAACTTTTAATCTCTCTTTCTATTTTGAATGACAGCCTTGCTGGATAAAGAATTCTTGGCTGTGTATTTTTCTGATTTAGCACACTGAATATATCCTGCCACTCCTTTCTGGCCTGCCAAGTTTCTGTGGATAGGTCTGCTGCAAACCTGATCTGTCTTCCCTTGTATGTTAGGGACTTTTTTCCCCATGCTGCTTTCATGATTCTCTCCTTGCCGGAGTACTTTGTGAATTTGACTACGATATGCCTTGTTGATGGTCGGTTTTTGTTGAATCTAATGGGAGTCCTCTGTGCTTTCTGGATTTTGATGTCTGTGTCTCTCTCCAGGTTAGGAAAGTTTTCCACTATGATTTGCTCACATAACCCTTCTACCCCTATTTCTCTCTTCCTCCTCTGGGACCCCTATGATTCTGATGTTGTTCCTTTTTAATAAGTCACTGATTTCTCTAATTCTTAAGTCATGCTCTTTTGCCCTAATCTCCCTCTTTTTTTCTGCTTCATTATTCTCTATAAGTTTTTCCTCTATATCACTGATTCTCTGTTCTGCTGCATCCATCGCTGCTGCTACTGTATCCATCCGTGATTGCAGCTCAGCTATAGCATCTTTAATGTCGTTCTGGCTATTTTTTACTTCTTTTATCTCTGCAGAAAGGGATTCTAATCTGTTTTCGGCTCCAGCTAGTACTCTTACTATCGTGATTCTGAATTCTGGTTCAGACGTCTTGCTTGTATCTGTGTTGGTTAAATCCCTGGCTGTCGTTTCTTCGTGCTCTTTATTTTGTGGTGAATTCCTTCGTTTTGTCATTTTGAAGGGAGAAAAGGAATTAATGAGGTAGAAAAATTGAAATTAAAAAAATTAAAATTAAAAAAATACTAAAATTAAAAATTAAAAACACACGAACACAAAAATCAAATAGATGATGCTAGATCCTAGGTGTGTTTTGGTCTGGGTGTTGAAAGTGGCTTGACAGATTAGGGAAATGAAAAAAAAAGGGGGGGAGGAACAAAAAAGGAAATCGTTTGAGGATTTGAAAAAATGAATACAGTAAAGTAGACTAAAATGAGATGATGTGGGTAAAATAGAATTTGAAAAAAATATACACAAAAGTAGGCAATATAGTAGAAAAAATTAAAGAAAATATTTTTAATGAAATTTAAAAAATATGAATTTTTTCGTTTTCTGTATTTAAGAAAAAAAATGAAAAAGAAAAAAGATAAATTAAAAAAGAAAAAAAAGAAATCGCCTGAAAATTTGAAAAAGTGAATGTAGTAGACTGAAATAAAATGATGGGAGTAAAATTTACATAAAAGCAAAAAATATATCAATAAAAATTAAATAAAAATATTTTTAAAGGAAATTGAACGTAAAAATGAAGATATTCGCTTTCTGTATTCAAGGAAAAAAAGAAATTAAAAAGAGAAAAAAGAAAAAAAAGGAAATTGTTTGAAAAATTGAAAAAGTGAGTACACTGAAGTAGACTAAAACAAAATGATGGAAGTAAAGTAGAATTTGAAAAAATTTACACAAAAGTGAAAAATATAGTAATAAAAATTAAAGGCAGATATTTTTAATAAAAATTGAAAATAAAAATGAATTTTTTCTCTTTCTGTATTCAAGAAAAAGAAAAGAATTATAAAAGAGAAAAAGGAAAAAGAAAAAAAACCGAATAGATGAACCTGCTAACAGATTGAAATAGGACTGAAATTGCTTCGATTTCCCTTAGAAGTCAGTCCATGTAGCTCTTTATAGTCCATAAATTAGGCCGGCGGTGAGGTTTGTGTTCTTGAAGAGCCAAGTTGGCCCAGTTGGGCAGGGCTCGGTGTAACGGCTCTGCTCTCCCCTAGATGGCGCTGCTAGCCTACTGGGGTGGATTGTTGGGGTGCTCATGTGCATGCCCGGGAGCGGTGAAAATGGCGCCACCCAGCCACCCAGTCTGTTCTCCCTGATCAGCAATCGCGCACCGGTCCTCCGTCTTCAGCTCTCGTCCACTCCCTGCTTTTCGAAAACACTCTCCGTGACCAGGCCCCAGGCAGTACCTCTCTCCTGAGTTTTGTCTCAGATGCGGCTGTTTTCCCCAGCCCCTTACTTCTGAAGGACTGTGGCTTTGACCCATTCTGCCCCTCTGTGGGAGGGTCTCACCGAGCAATGGCCGAGTGAGCAATGGCTGAATGTTGGCTGCACCCAGGATCGCCCACTGGACCCTGCTGTTGCCTGTGCCCTGAGACTGTGGCCAGGTGCCAGCCCTTCCCCGAAAAAGATCGCGAGACAGTGTAGCATCAGCGTTTCAGGGATTATGGAAAATCGCAACACACAGCTGGCACCAGGCTTCACCCTTAACAACCTTGTTCCAGCACCAGCGAATGTGGCTGCCTTCTGGGGTCTGCTCGGACCAGGTGGCTTCAACAGTCTCTACCAAACAGCCTTCCAGCAGTGGAACCGCTTTTCCCCATGTGGCCCGAGAATCTCTGAGACCCCACTCAGTTCCTGGGGATTCCCCTTTCCCACCAGAGCGCCACTAGATATTGAGCTGTGGAGTTGTAGCCTTTGCGTTCCCCTTGTTTACAGTCTTAATGGAATGTAAACCCTCTCCTTTCTCCTTTCTCCCTTTTTAGTTTAGTCCCTGTGGCTGTTTCCCATTTCCCACTTTCTCTCCAGCTGCTTTTGGGGAGGGGTGTTTTTCCTGTATTCTCACCCCACCCCTGCCCCAGTCTATGTCCTCTCTCCACTCACAAAAGCACCTCCCTTCCTGCACCCTCTCGCTCCCCAAGTTCATCTCTCCACACCACGTACCTGCCGAATTCTGTGGTTCAGGTTGTGCAGATTGTTGTGTGAATCGTCCAATCAGTTTTCTAGGTGTGTAAGATGGTTTAGTGTTGGCCTGGCTGTAATTCATGGAGGCGAGACATACAAAAAGCTTCCATGCTGTTCTGCCATCTTGGCTCCTCTGAGAGAGAGAATCCCAAGCAGGTTCTGTGCTTATAGTATGGGGCTCAAACCCACTAACCCTGAAACTATAACCTGAGCTGAAATGAAGAGTTGGACGTCCCATTTAACAATTTAGAAACAAAAATTTTATGTCGTGTTATACATCTGAATAAATGCCATAATTAGTGAACAGATACACATAAAAATTAGATACTTAAACTTTTTTTAAATGTTTGTTTATTTTTGAGAGGGAGAGAGCGGGCATGTGAGCAGGTGAGGGACAGGAAAGAGGGAGACACAGAATCGGAAGCAGGCCCCAGGCTCCAAGCTGTCAGCACAGAGCCCGACGTGGGGCTCAAACTCACAGTCCCCGAGATCATGACCTGAGCTGAAGTCAGATGCTTAACCAACTGAGCCACCCAGGTGCCCCCAAAATTAGTTACTTTTGATCAAAAGGCTGTTAATGTTGATTCAAACTCCGAAAGAGGGAAAAATATCTCAAAAGCTCTGTAGCAAACACTGGAGTGAAAGATCTATTTCAAAATAAATTATCAAGTTAAACAGTAAACATTATCATGGGAAAGTTTTACAGTAAGTGTATCAAAAATAAATTATAAAAAATAATAGATTATCCTGTATTACCTATTCTATTCCAGTAACGTTTCTAAACCATCTGATTTCATACTCAGTACTTTCACAATGTTGATTTTAGCATCCTATTGTATAAGTGAAGAATGTTTGTAAGCAAGGGATCTCACATCTCCTGTGTCTCACATAAGCAAGGACTTTGATGGGATAGCCTGGTTCTATGGGGCCATCTGCCTCAGTGGTCTGTCTCATTAGGATGCCATCCGAGGCTTGGTTGATGGCCACGGTGTGAATGCACTTCAGAGGCCTTTGTTTATCAGTGAGGAATCTTACCTTTCTGCTGCTGAATTCTTTGCAGCTGGCTCTGGAAACCTGAAAATGAGTCACCACTTTTTGGAAACCCTCCCAGGAAGAGAAGCTTGAGGGGTTGGGTGTCGGGAGATGTCCACAGGGTCATGGCATGTTCTGATCTCAGCCCTCAGATGTGCCTCCCACCACATCTTTCTGCAAATACATATTGATACACGTACTTGGCTATACTCATGGGCTTTCCTAGAGTTTCACAGCTTAAAACTGAAACAAGGAAGAAGCAAACTTGGACTTATCTGGCTCTAGATTTCATATCCTTTACTATTGTACCTTGTATAAAACATTTACTAAATAGAATGCTACAGATAGTAAATAAAAATAGAAGAACATTTCATGAACAGTTACACAAGAAATGTCAGAAAAAATACATTTGAGTGGGCACACATGTTATGTCATTAGTAACAAAGTAAACAAGATGTTTCTTTATTGAATAAATTTGACAGGTAACATTATGCAAATTTAAGGTGTATGTTGCTCTACTTTGATATTATATATTATAATATGGTTGTGGTTGTAATGATATTTTATCACATTACATATTTATTACAACTTAGTACAAAATAGTACAATGTTACTGGCCATGTTCAATAAATGTGCATGGAATCTCTACAGCTATTTTATTTTAAGTTTATTTATTTATTTTGAGAGAGAGAGAGAGTGTGTGTGCACACGTGGGGGAGGGGCATAGAGAATGGGAGGGAGAGAATCCCAAGCAGGCTCTGCACTGTCAGCGCTGATCCCATTGCCGGGCTCCATCTCATGAACTGCCAGATCATGGCCTGAGCCAAAATCAAACCAAATTTATTGAGTCTTCATGGACTGAGCCACTCAAATGCCCTACAGGTATTCTAATACTTGTCGCACCATTGTACCCTTTTTTTTAAAAATTTTTTTTTTAATGTTTATTTTATTTTTGAGACAGAGAGAGACAGAGCATGAACAGGGGAGGGTCAGAGAGAGGGAGACACAGAATCTGAAACAGGCTCCAGGCTCTGAGCTGTCAGCACAGAGCCCGACGTGGGGCTCGAACTCACGGACCACGAGATCATGACCTGAGCCGAAGTCGGCCGCTTAACCGACTGAGCCACCCAGGCGCCCCCCATTGTACCCTTAAACACCACAAGTCTTATATCCCCACCCCATCTCCTGGTAACTACCATTTTATTCTTCATCTTTTTTTTTACATGTTTGATTTTTTTTATTCCACATATGAACAATATCATACTGTACTCATCGTTGACTGTTTTCATTTAGCATAATGTGCGTAAGATCCATCCATGTTGTCATAAAAAGTAGGATATACTCCTTTCTCGTGGGTAACTTACATTCCACTGTGTATACATACCACATCTTTTTATCCATTGATGGGTATTTGGGTTATTTCTTCATTATGGCTACTGTGAACAGTACTGCAATAAACAAAGTTGTGTGTGTATCTTCTACTCAAAGGATATAAAAATAGGAATTTGACATTCCCGTAAGTGAAATTGATGGATTGTATGGTGGGTCTATTTTTTCGCTTTTGAGGAACCTCTATAATGCTTGCCATGGTGGTTGGACTAATTTACAATTACCACCACCGTGTAGAAGGGTTGCCTTTTCATTACATCCTCGCTAGCACCTGTTGTGTCTTGTTTTCTTGATGATAGCCATGTGAGGTAACATCTCACTGTGGTTTTTATTTGTAGGTGCTTGATGATTAGTGATGCTGAGCACTTTTTTTTAAATTTTTAATTTTTTTTTTTTTTTTGAGAGAGAGAGAGAGAGAGAGCGAGAGAGACATAGAGTGTTAGTGGGGGAGGGGGGGCAGAGAGAGAGAGAGAGACACAGAATCAGAGGCAGGCTCCAGGCTCTGAACTGTCAGCACAGAGCCTGATGCTGGGCTCAAACTCATGAACTGTGAACCCATGACCTGAGCTGAAGTCTGACGCCTAACCAACTGAGCCACCCAGGCACCCCAAGCATTTTCTCATGTTCCTGTTGACCATTTTTACGTTCTTTTTGAAAAAAATGTCTCTTTAGTTCTGCCTATTTTAAAAATCTGACTGTTGGATTTTTTGTTGTCATGGTCATTGTTCTTATTATGCTAGCCCTTAATGTATTTTGGATATTAACCCCTTGTCTGATGTACGGCTTGCAAAATTTTTTCCCATTCCGTAGGCTCCTTTTTCATTTTGTTAGTTCTTTCTTTTGCTGTGCAGAAGCTTCTGAGTTTGATGGAGCTTCACGTGTTGGTTTTTGCTTTTGTTGTTTGTGCTTTTGGTATTATGCCCAAAATATTGCCAAGGCCAATTTCAGTGAGCTGCTTCCGGAGATCCATAGTATCAAGTCTTAGGTCTACATCTTTGAGGCATTTTGAGTTAATTTTTTCTGAGTGGTGTGAGTTAGGGATCGAGTTTCATTTATTTGCTGTGCTTCTCCACACTGGCTGTGCAAAGCATATAGTTTGTAATCAGAAAGTGTGATACCGCTGGTTTTGTTCTTCTTTTTCTCAGAATTGCTTTAGGTATTTGGGTCTTCAGTGGCTCTACACAACTTTTCTTCCATTTCCGTGAAGAATGCTGCTGTTGTTTTGTTGGATATTGTATTGAATCTATAGATGGCTTCTGGTAGTATGGCCATTTTAACAATGTTCTTCCAACCCATGAACATGAAATGTTCTTTCCATTTGTGTTTTCATTGATTTCTTACAGCAAAGTCTTGTTATTTTCATTGTGCAGATGTTTCATTTCCCTGGTTAAATTTATTTCTAAGCATTCTATTGTTTTTATGCTATTGTGAATGGAATATTTTTCTTTATTTGTAGTCTGATTCTTCATTATTGGTGTCAGTGTTGCTGGTTTCTGTAAGTTGATTTTATAACCTAATGTATTGAAATAATTTCAACAATTTTTTGATTGATTCCGGGATTTTATGTATAAGATCATGTCATCAGCAAAGAGTGACAATTTTTCTTCCTTCCTTATTTGGATGACTTCTATTTCTTTGTCTTGCCTACTTGCTCTGACTAGGACTTTCGATACTATATATTGAAAGGGAGTGGTAAGAGGGGGTGACCCTGTCTTGTTCCTGATTTCAGGGGATATTTTTCTATTTTTCTCCATTGAGTATAATGTTAGCTGTGGGTTTAATGTTAGCTGTGGGTTTGTCTTATATGGCCTTTATTATGTTGAAATACATTCCTTTTATATATTATATGTTAAGGGTTTTTGTCATAAAAGGATGCTGTGTTTTTTTTTCAAATACTATTACTGTGTCTGTTGGGACAATCATATAATTTCTAACTTTCCTTTGTTGATTTGATGAATTATATTTATTGAGTTGTGTATCTTTGAATCATCCTTTCATCCTAGAAATAAATTCCACGTGCTCATGGTGTATATAGTCTTTTTAATGTGTTCTTAAATTTGTTTTCTTGAGATTTTTTTGCATCTATACTCATCAGGGATATTGGCCTCCGGTTTTCTTGCCATATTCTTACTGGTTTTGGTATCAAGGTAATGCTGGCTTTGTGTGAGTTTGGAAGTGTGTGCTCAAGAATTTGAGGGAGATTGGTGTTAATTCGTTATTTGGTAGCATTTACCAGTTAAGTTGTCAGGCCCTAGTGTTTTCTGTGTTGGGAGATTTTTAATTACTGATTCAATCTCTTGACTCATTATTGGTCTGTTCAGATTTTCTATTTCTCCCAGTCTTGGTAGGTTGTATATTCCTAGAAATGTATCCATTTCTTCTAGCTTATATAATTTGTTGGCATGTAACTGTTCATAGTGGTCTTTTAAAATTCTCTGTAGTATCAGTTTAATGTCACCTTTTTCATTTAAAATTTTATTCATCTGAGCCATCTTTTCTCTTAGTCTAGCTAAAGATTACTCAATTTTGTTTCATTTTTTATCATTTTTTATATTGTGGTCTTATTTATCTCTATTATGATTTTTATTATTTGCTTTCTTCTGCTACCTTTGAGCTTATTCTTTCTAATTTCTTGAGGGGTTAAGAGGTATAAAGTTAGGTCGTTTGAGATCTAATTTAGTAATATATGACTTATTTCAATAAACTTTGCTCTCAGAACTGCTTTTGCTGTATCCCACAATATTCGATATGTTTTATTCTCCTTTTCTTTTGTTTTAAGATAATTTTTTAGGGGAACCCGGGTGGCTCAGTTGGTTAAGCGTCTGACTTTGGCTCAGATCATGATCTCATGGGTTCGTGGGTTCAAGCCTCGCATCGGGCTGTGTGCTGACAGCTCAGAGCCTGGAACTTGCTTCAGATTCTGTGTCTCCTTCTCTCAGTGCCCTTCCCCTGCTCGCACTCTGTCTGTCTGTCTCTCTCAAAACAATAAATCAATATTAAACAATTTTTTTAAGATAATTTTTTATTTCCCTTATTATTTCTTCTTTGATCTTTTTGGTTTAGAAATGTGTTGTTTATTTTCCATGTATTTGTGGATTTATTCACTTTCCTCTTGATGTTGATTACTAATATCATAGCATTGTGGTTGGTTGGTATGATCAATCATTGTGGTTGATTGGTTGAGTTGGTATGATTTTAATTTGCCTAAATTTGCTAATACTTATTTTGTGGCCTGTCATATGACCTATTCCAGAGAACGTTCTGTGTGCACTTAAAGAATTTGTATTCTGCTGTTGGATGGAATATTCTATATATATCAAGTGTTTGTTCTGAAGTGTGGGTTCATTTCCAACATTTCCATGTTGATTTTCTGTCTTGGCGATCTCCTCATTGCTGATAACGGGTTATTGAATTCCCTTGCTATTATTGTATTTTTGTCTATTTCTCCCTTAATATGTTAGTATTTGCTTAGTATATTTAAGTACTCAGATATATTGATATATCTTCTTGATGTGTTGATCTCATTATCATTATATAGTTACCTTTTTGTTTCATGTTACCATTTTTAGCTTGAAATCTATTTTGTCTGATAAAAGTATGGCTATACACGCTTTGGTTTGCTTAAAGTATCTTCTACCCTTTTATTTTGAGCCTACATGTGTCTTAAGGCTGAAATGAGTTTCCTGAAGGCAGCATGTAGTTGGGTCTTGTTTTTTAATCCATGCAGCCATGTGGTGCCTTTTGGTTGATGAGTGTAATCTGTTTACACTTACATTTATTAATATGTGAGGACTTACTGCTAACATTTTATGTTTTGTGGTTGTTTTATATCTCCATTGTTTGTTTTTCTTACTGTTTCTGTCTGCTTTTTAAAGTTAGTTGTTTTTTTATGATGATTTGCTCAGTTTTCCTTTTTTTTTGTCTGGTGTCTCTGCTTTAAATTTTTGTTTTGTGGTTACCATGGGTTTTGCATAAGATGTTTCATAGATATAAGAATCTTTTTTTTTTTTTCTGATAGCAACTGATTCTCATTTGCCTATGCAGTTTCCATTGTTTCCTTCCTCCCCTTTTATATTTTTGTTGTCACAAATTATCCATTTTTATGCTGTCAGTTCATTACCAAATTGTAGTAGCTATAGTTTAATGTTTCTTTTTCCTTTAACCTTGGTGCCCTAAATGTTTCACAGTATATTCTAAAATAGTTACACTTTTCTGATTCTCATTATCACCTTACTCAGAGTTTTGTGTACTTTTGTTTCTTCATTTTAGGTAAAAGAGCTCCTTTTTTTAAAACTTTATTTATTCTGAGAGAGAGAGGGAGAGGGAAGGTGGGGGAGGGGCAGAGAGACAGAGAGAAGGAGAGCGAGAATCCCCAGCTGGTTCTGTGCTGTTAGTACAGAGCCCAACACAGGGCTCCATCTCACAACCATGAGATCATGACCTGAGCTAAATCAAGTGTAGGATGCTCAACCAACTAAGCCACTCAGGCACCCCTGGAAGACTTCCTTTCTTATAACATTTCTTAGAAAGTGGGTCTAGTGCTGGTGAGCTACCTCAGCTTTTGTTTTCTAAGAAAGCCTATATTTCTCCTTCATAACTGCAGGATAACTTAGCTGGATACTGTAAAAAAGTGGGTCTAGTGCTGGTGAGCTACCTCAGCTTTTGTTTTCTAAGAAAGCCTACATTTCTCCTTCATAACTGCAGGATAACTTAGCTGGATACTGTATTCTTGGCTGAAAATTTTTGTATTTTTAAATATTTTCAATGTGTCATTCTACTCTCTCCTGGCCTGTAGAGTTTTTGCTGAGAAATCTGCTGATAATCTCATGGAGGTTTCTTTGTAGGCTACTTACTTTTCTCCCCTGGCTGCCCTTACTACTTCTTTATCATTGCCTTTTGACAACTTCATTATAATGTGTCTTAGAGAAGGTCTTTTTGCATTAAGATAGTAAGATGATCTAGTAGTTTTATAGACTTCCATGTCCAGTTCTTTCTTCAGGTTTGGGAAATTCTCAGCTGAATTCTTTAAGCCCCCTTGCCCCCCTCTCTTTTCATTCTCCTATACCCATTATTATGTTGGCTTTTGAGTCTCATAGCTCTTGTCAGATTTCTTTACTTTTTTACTTTTTTTTTAAGTCTTAGTTTTCTCTATTCCTCCTAAATGATTTTTAGATTTTTAACTCTAGATTGCTTATTCTCTCTTCCCTTTGGTCTGCTGTATTACTACTGATTTCTATGCATTCTTCTTCATCTCAATTAACTGAGTTCTTAGGCCCTAGGATTTATGAGTTCTTTTTTTTTCTTTAAAATTTCTATTTCTTTGGTAAAGTATTTCTTCAGTAACTTTGTGAACTCAATGAATTGCTTTCCTGAGTTTTCTTGTAGCTCGTTGAACTTTTTTATAATAGCTATTTTGAATTCTCTGTCAGATGGCAATCTTCCATGAGTTTGAGTGGTTTCTGGAGGATTTTTTCCTCTTTCTTTCTTTTCTTTCTTTCTTTCTTTCTTTCTTTCTTTCTTTCTTTCTTTCTTTCTTTCTTTCTTTCTTTCTTTCTTTCTTTCTTTCTTTCTTTCGCTACCATGTTACCATGATTTTTCATGGTGCTCGAGATGTGCCTCTGCTGGAACATTTGAGTAGTGAACACGCCTTTCTTATTTAGGTGGAGTTTTATTGACTGATTCTAGCAGCCCAACAGGTTGGCAATTAGAGTCTGTTCTTTTGTTTTACAGCAGGTGGCTCTGTACCACAAGTTTTGGGTTTCTTTTCACTGAACTGCTTCATGGTAATATTTGGGAGCTCACATGAAGAAAAAGAAAAAAAATGGGGGGGCAGATAGGTGGCAACAGAGTAGGGAACAGTGTGTGCAACAGTGTGTGCTTGACCTTTGGGGCTTTGAGTGTGCCCGTGCCCTGGTAGGGAAATCCTTAAGTGAGGGAGTCCTGGGTGGTCCTCTTGGTGAACTCCAGGGGCAGACAGCAGGTAATATTTCTCCCTGTCTCCTTCTCTTTCTTTTCCCTCTCCTTCTGCTGGTGTCTCTGCTCAAAGCACCGGGCAGGGCTGAAGTGCGACAGGACCCTCCAGCTGCTGCCTGCGGAACTGCATAGACTTTTCCTTACCACTTTCCACCCCCCACCCCTCTGCCAGAGGGGTGCTAGTGCCTCTGCTGCCCCACCCCCCGCAGGTCAGCAGCCTCCCCCTACTCCCACATCGCCAGCCTCCCCCCAGGTTGGCTTTAGTTGTACACGTGTGTGTATATCTCTGATGTCCTGATATGCTGTACAGAGGACCTTTGTTGGGTTATGGATATCTACTAATTATAAATGGAAGGGGATGTACAAAGGGAATGATTCACACCATCATGATGTTCAAGATAATGTTTCTTTTCAATACAGTTAAGTGACAGCATGTGTTCTCAAAATTCTGTCAATTATTTTTTGGAATTTGAATTACTTTTTAAATGTTAGAAGTATACTATTAAATATCTTCCTATTGATTGGCACTTTGATTCTTGGAATCAACCACAAAGGAAGAATAATACCAGATTTTCCCCTTGAATTTGTTAATGATGACCTTCCTGAAGTTACAATTGTGTATAATTCAGCAATTTGAGACCATGTGGAAAATAGTAAGACTAGGGAACCCCATGGAAAATGTAAACAATAAAAGTACTTTCTTTTCCTTCCCAACACTGCAAGAAATAAGTAAATAGATTGCAGAATAATTGCATAATAATTAAGGAATTAAATCCAGTATTTTCTGTTTACTACTGTCCCTTGCTACCTATAGTCGTTTTTATTTAATGAAGATAATAGGCATATGAAGAGTTATTTTTCTGCCTGATCCTTCTAATAGAATTAGTAGAGAAGCCTTTGTATTGTATCTATACATGTCCATTTCTATGGCTCAGGCAGGGTGATCTAACAGTTTAATAGACTGTGTGCATTTCAGATCTCTTCCTGGAATCCAGGTTTCCAATCTGACTTCATTTGACATAGTTTCTCCTAGAATATCTTAATCTTTTTTTCGTTCACAAATACTTTTGAGAATTTGAGAAATTCTTTCCTCTTTGTCCACCAAACTACTATCTTACTATGGATAATGAATGGCCATGGCATGAGCTAAGGAATAGCTATGTCTATGAAACAGTTGTGTTATTGGACATAGTGTCAGAAGAACCATTGTTCTATTTAGTGATAGTGCGAATTGGGCTGACTCACGTATGGATCATCCCACGGAAATTCCCATGGATTTTTTTTTTTTTTTTTACTGATTCTAATTTGTTAATTATATCAGCTAGGATAAGATAGGCTGTGTGTCAGGAAAAGAAGGCCAGTTACAGACTGTTGCAGGCAGGTGTCCTACATATGGAGACTCCTCATTCAGAGCTATTAAACTTACTGCAATACTGTAACACCATGTTACAACAACTAGGAAGTGGAGGAAGGGAAGAAGATTATGTCCCGGCTCTTACACAGTTCAGCACAGAAATGAATAATGCCACTTCTCATATTTTGCTGGCCAGAGTCAGATACTTGGCCATGTCCAAATTCTAGAAGTTCAACTCTCACACTTAATGTTAGTAACACAGCTGCTTAAGTGCCAGTTATGGGAAATCTGATCAACAGAGCAGTGGTTTGTAGGAAAGCAAAGGAAGACAAAAGCTTAGTGGGTCATTTAAACATATTCGATATGAATCAACAAGGCCTACTTAAAAACAATAGAGAGGGGCACCTGGCTGGCTCAGTTGGTTAAGTGTCTAACTCCTGATTTTGGCTCAGGTCATGATCTTACACTTCGTGAGATCGAGCCCCACGTCGGGCTGCACACTGACAACGTGGAGGCTGCTCTGGATTTCTCTCTCCAACTTTCTTTACCCCTCCCCCTTCTCTCTCTCAAAATAAATAAATAAGCATTAAAAAATAATAGGCAATTAGCTTCTATACAAGTAAAAGTGAATTATGAATAGTGTCATAATATTTTTAAAAGAATAAATAACCAAAGCTTGAGAAATACAACAAGAGTCTACCAGCAATATAACATAGTAATAGGTTAAATTAAAACCAAAAGCATGGGGCGCCTGGGTGGCTCAGTCGGTTAAGTGTCCGACTTCGGCTTAAGTCATGATCTCACAGTTCGTGAGTTCGAGCCCCTCGTCGGGCTTTGTGCTGACGGCTCAGAGCCTGGAACCTGCTTCACATTCTGTGTCTCCCTCTCTCTCTGCCCCTTCCCTGCTCATGCTGTGTCTCTCTCTGTCTCAAAAATAAATAAACATTAAAAAAATTAAAAAAAAAAAAAGCAAAGCAAAAGACACAGGATTATTTAACTTAGAAATAGTAAAACTTAGAAGACATCTCTCACCAAAAATAGGCAATGAAGAAGCAACTTACTCTGAGTAGCACAAAATAGTTTGATTAAGACTGAGAAATGGAAGTTACATTAGTCTGAAATAAAGAAAAGGTGTCCAACAAAAGGATCGGGCATTTAGAAAAAGAAATTCTCTGTTCCAGTTTATTCCAGGAGGGACTCGGTGACTGTCAAGGAGCCTGCAGAAATGATCCTTACATCAGATGACTCTGTGAACCTCAAACACTTCTGTTAGCTCTAAATTATGCCATGCAGCCCTATGCCATCATTTTAAGTTATTCTCAGGGCCATATTATTTCTTGAGTGAATTGTTTTATTTACCTTTAAACATTTCATCCTGCCAGTGTCTCGTAGAATAAAATCTTTTCCCTTAACTCAGTTTATGGTTGTTAGTATTTATTTAACCTGAGTTCTCTGTTCCTCCCTTTTATTTCCTCTCAATCCTCTGCCTCCCCGGACCATCTGTCATTTGTCTTTTCTAAAGGAAAACACATTTTCATTTTGTGGATATAAAGATTTGGGGGTATAACTGGACTATGAAAGTGAAGGAGACAGATATTGTTTAATAGCTGTTTCTAGACCAGAAAAAGGACTCGGTTACTCTCCTTCTCCCTATAGATGTTTCTTCACTTAACTGACTTGATATTGTATATATATTTCATCTGAGGCAAAATTAGAAAGACCAAGAGACAGAGCAGAAATGATGCCTCTGCCAGTTCATCTTCACTTGGACTTTTTTCATCGAGCCTGTCAGATGCTACAGGGGAAAAGAGACAAAGCTCCAGTGTGACAAATAGGCCCCGTGATTATTTTCAACAAGCCACAGAAAAGTAGGACAAAATATCTTAATGTTTTCCTCTTTCCTTTCATCTTTCACTCAACAGAGATTTGCTGTCATTTATAAAGGTCATTGGGCCTGTAAGGAGTCAGGCAGAGAAAAAGTTGGGTCCATTCCTCAAGTACACTTTCAATAGTGACTCTACTGAAATACTGTAAAGTAAGGGATTGGAGCCAGAGAGTATCTACATCTTCAAGGGGAATAGATTTTGTTAGGCCACCCACATTCTTCTCTCTACTTGGGGTTATTGTGAACATCAGATAATACAGCATTTTCATGTGGAAGTGATGGAAATGTTTAAAAACCCATTCTTCCTCTTGTTTGTCTGTAGAAATAGTAGATTGGTTTTGCACATGAAGTCCTAAAGAAAAAAAAAATTCACATGGGATACTATTTGGCACTTAATATATATATATACTGATTTATTTAGTGACTTTTTTCTCCTCTTGGGAGGCATCTGGAAGTAATAGACTCCTCAAACTATAAATGTGACTACAGCTAACATGAATAAAAGATGGACTAAAATGAATATCTATAGTCACTTAGCCACACTCACTTTGGTCTTGGAAATGGGCATCGTACCTGAAGGATTTATACTAATAGAAGAACTTTTAGAGCATGTATTCGATGCAGTGCCTCCAATTACTCCTGGGATAAGCCAGCACTGTACTTATACTAGGAAACTTGTCACTATAAATCTTTATACAACAACAAGATGCAGCAGTGACAAAAAGAGACGGCTAATGACTGTTGATTGAATGCCTACTCTGTGAACGGCACTGAGGAGGGGGTGGCAGGGTGTCAGAAAACTAAAACTATTCCAGGAACCTGGAGCCATCAGTATTCCATTAGTCATGATCTCAACCGATGCAGCGACGTTCGAAACTATTCCATACTTCTGGAAAACGTTCCCTGGGCTTCCTACACAACTCTCTTCATGCTTCTGTACTTCACTAGCTTCTCTTTCTCAGTTTCCTTGACTGGTTCTCTCTAACTGTTGGAGTTGCTCAAAGGATCCGTCTGGGATCTTGTTTTCTTTGCCCCTACCTATTCTCCTCTGCCTACTGACGTCTCCCAAGTTACTGTTTCCAGCCACGACCCCTGCCTTCAGCTCCATGTGTATGGCAGCCTGACCGATCCTCACTCCCTCTTAGAGGTAGAATAGGAATAGCCATGTAAACGTTTTCAAAATGATTTGCCATTTGTCCCCCAAATCACTGCCCTTCCTTTCAGTCTCCCCCACTCCCTTTATAACTGGGTCTTCATCCTACTACTTTCTCAAATAATAACCTGGAAATAGCTTTGAAACTTTCCTTTATCCTCCTACTCTAATCCATTCCATCAAAAGATTAGAACTTTGCCTTCAAATTATGTCAAAAACCTTGGCCTTGATTCCCCTCTCCAGTACTGCTCTCAGTTGAGGTCTTCATCTGTTCTTGCCTGGCTACCTGCACAGCTAGATGGCTCCTGTCCTTCAGATTTCATCTCAGATATCCTTCCTCCCCTTAACTGTATGTTGCTGTATTAAAATTTTTTTTTAATGTTTATTTATTTTTTGATAGAGACAGCGTGAGCAGGGGAGGGGAAGAGAGACAGGGAGAAACAGAATCCAAAGCAGACTCCAGGCTCTGAGCTGTCAGCACAGAACTCGATGCGGGGCTCGAACTCCCAAGCCACGAGCTCATGACCTGGGCTGAAGTCGGACACTCCACGGACTGAGCCACCCAAGCGCCCTTCTGTTGCTGTATTTAATATAGAGGGCTTCATTAGTACTATTTGGCTCTGTTAATACGAATTCCATGAGGATAGGACCTTTTCTGTTTCATTCACTATTCTATTTCAATACAGAAGGTAGGCCTTAAATATTTCTGTTGAAGGAAAAGTTGAGTGATTTAATGAGAGCGTTATAACCATCAACTACTGGTGTAATACATGATCCAGGAATAGTGGTGCCAGAGTAGACAGGATCTTGATGGTGTTTCCCTTGATACAGGTGTGCCTCCTACTAAATGTTGCACACAGGCCAAGGAGGAAACAGGCATTCTAAGAAGGGATGTGAAGAAAGCCTGAGTTACAGAGGCTTAAAGTGCAAGGGCATTTGAGAATAGTGGATGGACAATTACAGTGTATTGAAGAGAGGAAATTAATGTCAGAATGTAAGTCAGGGTCAAATCATGGATAGCCTTAAAATCAAGCAGCATGAATTTTATTGTCTCAAAAGGCCTTAGGAAAAGTTTTAAACCAGAAGGCATTATGAAAGCCATATTTTAAGCTGTTTAATCTGGCTAGATGAGAGTGAGTCTGCTTTCAGTGAAACAAGCCAGTGCAAGCCAGGTCATAGTTGAGTGGGAAGTGGAAAGATACTAATCTGTGTATTGGTAGAGTAAAATGAAAATGATGTGGGAGGTATTACAAACTAACAAATGAGTGTTTGATACGATTTCTAACAATTGGATGTAGCAAATAAAGGAAAGAGGCAATGCTTACAGTAAAATTTTAGACAGCTAGACTTGGGAAGATGGCAGTCTGATTAACAGAAGACAGGAACCGTGTGGGCAGTGGGCCTCTAGTATGACTTCGAATTTTACGTGCTTTGAACTTGGGTAATTACAGAAAATAAGGAAATCTAGTCTCTGGCCCCTGAGTTAGAATGAATAAGCCTCAGATTGCTAATAGAAATAATGCTTTAAATACTGAGAATAAATAAATTCTTTAGTAGAAGATTTAGAAAGCCAAGATCTGACTTATAACATCCCAGTTTTGAACGCTAAATCTATCGGGTTAACTAAATACAAAAAGGAAATGAGAAAAAGAGTGGTCAAAAAAAAAAAAAGAAAAAAAAAAAAAAGGATGGTTTGTGTAATGCCACAAAAAGTTGGAAAAGATTTTCAGGGAGGAAATGAAGAATACTACCAAATGGTTAAACGTGAGCAAAGAATAAATGCTTTACAGAAAGTTTTTGTATTTGGAGTCTGTGGATCATAGCTAATATCCTGGTTTTTGGTGTTCAGTGTTAGAGGAAATCAGTTTGATATAAGATCCTAAAAGCAAGAAAGTCATGACAAAACAAATGCAATAGATCTGATAAAATTTGCTAGAGAAATTTGTCAGTGAAAAGGACAGAATTAGGTGAGTTCAAGATACTTATCCAAAATTTGGAAATGGGAAAAAATAGGGATGACTTTTTAATTTAATCTTGTGCATTATCTAACAAATCCTACTATAGGGCAACCCACATATAGGTCACCTGAGCCTAAAGATAAATAAATTTATTTGACTTGCTGTTTATTGTTGATTATACATATTTTCTTCTAATATTCTTAGAAAATACATATTGTTGATACTTTGCAACTCTACGAATTAGAGGTAAATTTATAAATAACTGATAAAATAGCTATTTTCTTTATTACCTGATAGAAAAAATAATTCCCAAGAAGTATGTCTTTTTTTTTTTTTTCCTCCCTGTAGGACATTAACCAGTTTTGTCTATCATAGCTATCTTACTTAAACATTTTTCCCCCAGTGAATGTAAAATACAGCTTTTCTAAATTTCTGTTTGGACTGGATTTGTTTCTCTGCTGTGCTCTCACTCATGAGTTACGTAAAAGTTGACTACATCTTTACTGCTCATTGACATGAAAATTATGTCTTGAAAATTCTACCATGACAGTATCAGGGTTTTAGTTCTTATTTGATTCCTTTTTTTTTTTTTATTAATAAAGGGGGAACACCATTTCACATTGAAATATGAGGGGGAAGCCAGGAGATGGCGGGAAGTTCTGTCTGGAACTGAGACCGCCTTGCCTTGTCATTGGCAGGAGTGTGAGTTGTGTTCTGTGAGGAGGTATTAAAGGTTGATGGTCCAAAAACAGGCCCACAAAAAGGTGTTCCATGGTTTAATGTTATTAAACAACTGAAGCAAGTCCAGGAGAAGTCGGAACCCCACATTTCAGGGTTTAGAAAGAAAAGTTACATTAGGGGTTTGCAAAACTTGTGCAGGCATTGATTAAAAAAAGAAGAATATAACCCTTTAAAACTCTTCCTATTCCCTATCTCCTGGTTTTTTACTCTTCCTTATTAGTTTGATTTCAGAATATTTGGACAAAGAAAAATCAGGAAGAAAGCAGAAAAATAATGGAACAGAGTATTAGAAGAACCCAGAGAAGATAAGATAAAGATTTCAGTGTGAAGGTTCTTTCTCTGTGGCAAAGACATGCATTCAGGAAGTAAGTCAGCAGATCAAAAAACCTTGGCCTGAGTTTCCTCTTATATCAAATAAGGCCACTGGCATTACTATGATACTTTTGCCACTGTAAATTCAGTTTACTATCTTAACATGGTAGTAAGAACCTATGTATGGTTTTTGTTAAAAAATGTTTTTTATTTATTTTTGAGAAAGCGCAAGCAGGCGAGCAGCAGAGAGAGGGAGACAGAGGATATGAAATGGGTTCTGGGCTGGCAGTAAGCAGCAAACCTGATATGGGGCTTGAACTCACAAACCACGAGACCGTGACTTGAGCTGAAGTCGGACGCTCAACTGACTGAGCCACCCAGGTGCCCCAATGTATGCTTTTTTAAATTCATCAAATATATATATTGCATCTAATATTGTATCCACCTTAAGAAATAGTACGTATAAAAGATAGTCTCCAGAATTTGAGAAATCTACATTTATCCATGAGAGAGTTTATTTAAGAATTGCCTTATCACTAAATGAATGGTTGTGAACCTCTCTACTCCGGCAAAGATGAGAGTCTGGAGCACCGTGGATAAAATCTGACAGTGTTTCTGTGTTTAATGAGCTTTTCTTTATCTAAACTGATAAGAAACAGTGCTGGCACCTGGTAGGCACTCAGTACAGACCAGTTGAGTGAATGATTGCCCAGATGAACAAATGGATGAATAAAGTTAGGAGTAAATGTTTATTGTGCACCTCATATTCCCAATTGAGAAAACATCAAATAGGTAAGCAAAAAAAGAAGTGGAAAAAAATACAGATACGGTAAGTGCTATGAAGGAGATAAACTGATGAGTTAGACTCACAGGAGGACTCCCCCAAATACACACCATCAGCTATGACACATATATACACGTGGTCACAAAGCCAAGGAGATGGGGGCTCTTAACTTCTGCTTCAGTCTGTTACTGGTTGAGGGCCTCTAGGGTGCGGGCAACAGATGTAAACTCCCAGGCGCTTCCAGGTCTTAGTCCACAGACAAAGAAACTCCTGTAGCCCAAGGGAATTCTTCACAAGAAGCCTGTCAACTGCAGGGTTTGGGAGACAAAAGCTTCGTGAAGCCAGGAAGAGGTACACAGAGTTAGTAAAGGGATCCGAGGCAATTTGGGCTGACGTTATCCATCCAAACGGGCAAACTTGTCCGTGAGTATCCTTTGTTGTCAGTTACTGCTAAGAGGATCCTGATACCTTGGTGAGATATTTTGGAAACACCATGACAGCCAAAGCTGTCCTTGGAATTTAATCACCAATAGAAAATTTCAAGAACTGGTCCAAATATTTAATCTGATCATGAAATGAAAATAACTTTTTCTCTCCTGATTGAAGGCTGCTCTTCTGCACTGCAAAGCACTTTTTAAATCTTTTTTTTTTTTTTTCCTTCATGTTTATTTTTGAGAGAGAGACAGAGCGCAAGCTGGGGAGGGACAGAGAGACAGGGAGACACAGAATCCGAAGCAGGCTCCAGGCTCCGAGCTGTCAGCACAGAGCCCGACACAGGGCTTGAACTCAAAAACTGTGAGATCTTGATCTGAGCTGAAGTTGGGCACTTAACCGACTTAGCCACCCAGGCGCCCCTAGAGGTGGCATTTTTAAAGATGTTTAAAATGGGATATTTTGTGGGATTTCTTAGATCTGTGGACTTTCTTCAGTGTTTTTGCTTTACCTGACTTTGTTTTTCACTATAAAATACAGAGCCCTTAAAATTAAGATCACATCAAGTAAAATTTATGTTAATAAAAGTCACTTTAGTCTTAAGATGTAAGTTAGCATTTGGGTATATTTACTTTCTGAAGGTCTCTGGGTTTTAACTTCAATCGGGAAAATTATATGTAAAGAGAATTATGGATCTGTTTGCCAGTGCTGCCTTAAGCAGACACTTTCCAAAGGTATTTCTTGAGTCTAATTACAAGGTAACATAATAAAGTTTTAAAAATCACTGGAAAATATGTTGATTTTAATCTTCTGTCCATGTGGAAGACTTACAAGATACTGAGTAAGATGCTAAAAATCTTGAATCATGGTTGAGATTTCTATAAAGTGGAAATAATAGTGACAGCCTGATGAGCTTGTGAGCATTAACTGTGTAAGGCACATCACAATGCATGAGAACATAGGGAATACTTTATAAATGGTAATTATATCATTAGGAACAGTGTCAGCAGCAGCAGGAACAGTAGTGATAATGATTATAGTAATACTAATGGTAGCAGAAGTATGAGGCGGTAATCCCAGCAGTAATGACTAATAATAGTTTAAACTCTTTCTTTACCTGTACATCCCTGTGTGTTCAAATAGTTTTGGATCTATTGCTACTTAACATTGCAATTGACCCACCTCCACATTTTCTGACATATACCCTTCACTTTTTCTATTTCATTGTTCTCGCAACGCCCATTACTCTAACATATCACATAGTTTGCTTATCTTTTTTATATCTACTGCTTACTTTCTGTGTTTTTTCTACACCCATCCCACTGAGTATGCCAACCAATGCCCGCATGGTGCAGGCAGTGAGAAACTACACTTTTTGAGGCTATCAGTGAATGAATGGGGTTTGACAGCATGCTGTTGGTTTCAGGGTGTATTTCTGATGGCCCTATAGGAAATGAAACAAGTATTTTAAGTGAGTTGTTTTGTCAGTTGGTTTTTATTTGAGAGAGGGAGAGAGCGAGCACAGGGCAGAGGGAGAGAGAATCTTAAGCAGGTTCCGCACTCAGTGCGGAGCCCAATGTGGGCAGGGCTCGATCCCAGGACCCTGGGATCATGACCTGAGTTGAAACCAGGAGTCGGTCGCTCAACCCACTGAGCCACCCAGGTGCCCTGAAACAAATATTTAAAACATTTTTACAATTATGACTTTGCTTATTTTGAATTATATTTCAGATGTCTTATATACATGTGTTCAAAAAATTTTCTCCAAGAGGGAACAGGACACATTTTGGGGGATCTTCCAGATAGGAGGATATTTTTGCTGCTTTTACATTGTCACTAGTGGACTACAGAACAAGCTGGGTCTAAAATTACTGGTCACGAAATTTTTCGTAAAAATCTATAGTCATTTGTTGTATTGCCATCTGTAATTTAGTTTTGCTGACAGGTCTAAGGCTAGTCAGTAAATATATAGTGATATATATAGGATATATATAGTAATGTATATAAAATATTATAGATTTTATAAAAATTATATATTATATATATTTACATAAAATAAATTATATATAATTTATATATAATAAATATATAAGTAAATATAATATATATTTATATATTTGTGTATAATATATAAATATATAAATATATAAATTTATATTTATATAATTTATTTTTACATATTTATTATATATAAAATATATATCACATGAAAAATTATGCACCTTGATAAGTAGAACTTAAATGTATTACATTTTATTTATTTATTTTTTTTAAATTTTTTTTTTTAAGGTTTTTTATTTATTTTTGAGACAGAGACAGAGCATGAACGGGGGAGGGGCAGAGAGAGAGGGAGACACAGAATCGGAAGCAGGCTCCAGGCTCTGAGCCATCAGCCCAGAGCCCGACGCGGGGCACGAACCCTCAGACCGCGAGATTGTGACCTGAGCTGAAGTCGGATGCCTAACCGACTGAGCCACCCAGGCGCCCCAAATGTATTACATTTTAAGAGATGTTATTTTTTGACAATTTTGTTTAATAAGCCAGTTATGTAAACACACATAAACTATATATCTCTTGAAAAAGATCTGTCTAGAAAGGTATTTGTCAACAAGTCAACCATATAGATTCCCTTGACTTGCTATTTCTTCACTATAAAGATTTGGAGCTACACGCTGGGTAAATGTGCACAGCTATTACTTTTATTCCCAGAGAATGGCAGCCTTTAGTTGACTGGGGTTCTAGTCAATTGAATCGTTTCTTAGACCACTTCCTGGCTTTTTGATACTCAAAAACAAACAAACAAGCAACATTGAAACTTGTCTCTAGTATGCATTTCCACCAGGCATCTCTTCTGTCTTGACACTCTTACTGTGCCCTGTACTTGTGGGGATTAAACTGCAAGTGTGTGGGGTGTCTGGATGGCTCAGTTGGTTAAATATCTGACTCTTGATTTCATCTCAGGTCAGGCTCAGGTTATGATCTCATGAACCTGTGATCAAGCCCCTGTCAGGCTCTCCATGGTATCAAGCTTGCTCAGGATTCTCTCTCTCTCTCTCTCATTCTCTCTCTCTCTCTCTCTCTTTCTATCGCTCCCCGCTCATGCTTTTGTGCACACTCTCCCTCTCTCTCAAAATAAATAAATCAACTTAAAAAAAAAAAACAACCCTGCAAGTGTGTAACAATACATAGGTGCCCATTTATTTTGAGACAGATTGTATATGTGCGAAGGGGGTGGTGGTCGTCTTTTTCTGGATGTTGAAAAAGAAATATCATTATCAGAGATAGAGGTATGTGGAAATAATAATTAGGCTTCCTTAAACCACAGCACCAGTATCATGGATGGTGATTACTCAATTTTCTGATGTGAAGAAAAACCCCAGGTTGGCAAACCCAGGTAAAAGTGATAAACTATATTCCTTTATAGTATGTTTATCAGCAATTACATTTCTTAATTTTGTTACAATAGTCCATATTTCAGAGAAAACCTTCCATATTTGAAAGGTAATGACTACATTTGTAATGGTGTTACAGGTTTTCATCTTTTCTTTGCCTTTATGTTTATTTTACTGTGATGTTGTGACAATTGCATCAAGCCAATGTTGCCAAATCAATTCAGAGGCTATATTTGTTTTATCTTTTGATGTGATTCAAAAGATTCATGAAAAACTAGCTAACTATTTGAAGGTTGGAAACTGGTTTAAAAAAGAGACTAGGAAAAATCGGATGAATATTTTATTGCTTCTTTCTGTATAAAGTCCTTTTTTAAAGGTGATAAAAATGGGGCTCCTGGGTGGCTCATTCAGTTAAGCATCAGACTTCAGCTCAGGTCCTGATCTCATGGTTTGTGGGTTTGAGTCCCGTTTCCTGTGCTGACAGTGCAGAGCCTGCTTGGGATTCTCTCCCTCTCTCTTCCCCCCTTCTCTCTCTCTTTCTTTCAAAATAAATAAAATAAACTTTTAAAAAGCAGTGGTAAAAGTGTTTTACATTTTTACAGTAAGCAAATCATAAAGACTTATAAAAATAATAAAACAGTAAATAAAGACTGCTCAGCTATCGAGCCTGTTTGAAACTCAACTACATTAGTTGTTAGGACTTACAATGGTACTAATAAGAAATCAAAGAAAATAATTAAATAGAAAAAAAACAACAGGAAAAATAACTGATTATGGAAAGTAACCAATATCCATCTTGCTTTTTGTTTTCCTAAGTATGAGGTCAAAATAGAGCATGGGGCTTTTAAACATAATTTGTATTAAAGGTTTATGCCCACAGTGGATTTTCTTAAGTACTCATTTTATAAAAGGAGAAATGCATATTCATAACAAATTAGGAAGTGAAGTCTCCAAGTCAGATATTCAAATAGCTCTTTTCATTGGAAACTCCCTCAGGCCATTGTGATTGATTACTCCTAATTTTCTTTTGGAGGAAAATGTCAGGCATAGATGCTTAACAGAATTTGAGCTTTAAGTGTTTTGAGAGATCAGTGACTAGAGCTGAAATAAAATCTCTAGAGTTTGCTACAGAAAAACATTTTAGGACCAGCTAAATTTTTTACCCAACACTTCAGAAAATATTATAATAAAAATTATTTATTGGCAGCTTAAATGGCTTAAGGTTAAGTGTGTATTGGTAAGTTTGTGATTGTGTATAGGGGGAGGAAGAGAAAGGAAGGAGAAGTGAACTCTCCAAATTTGTGGCTGATTTTCTGTGCTATCACATTGTGAAGAGCTGGTACATCACTAAGTGCTCATTGGGAAAATAGACTTAAATAACGAAATTTGGATTTCAGTAGCCAATCTTCATTGAAAATCGTTTTGCATAAAAATGACAAAAATAGCATTTTTTCCATAAAAACAGGATGAAATGAAAGTTTTTAAGGGTTGTTTAGAAGTCAAAAATCACATAAGAAGAATTCTGGCTTTGTGAGCTAACCACCCCCGTCCAGATTTAATAGTTTTATTTTTGCCTTCAGTGGAAATTAGCTCATGAATCTTTCATTTGAGTCTACTTCCTCAGATCTGTGTTCCATGCTGGTTCCCAATAAACTTGTCAATTCACTTAACTTTTCTTTCCCTCTGCTTCTGGCCTCCCTGCCCCACTGCCCCCCTTTCATGACTGGCACTGCATATCCAACTCAGCCATTCTCGAAAGTTTCATTGCCTCTGCCTTTTATGTACTGACATTTTTCAAAAGTTGTGTCCTCGCATTAAATCCCCCAAATCTTACCATTAGGCCTCTGTAAATACTTCAGCGTTAGGACTCCAGTTAGTACTGACAGTAGGACATCATCATCATCTTCGTCATGATCTTTGTCAAAAAAAACTTACCTGACTAAATTTTAAAGATCTTACTAGCTTTATTCAAGGACTCATGCATTGGCCAGCATCCGATCTAGCAGATACAATGAAGCTTCAAAAAGCTGTACAACACAAGAGATTTTGTAGGCAGAAGGGAGCAGGAACAAGGCAGTTAGACTAGGCTAAAAAGTGGTTGGGTTATTGCAAGGTTATTTTCCTTGTTCTGGGTGGAGGCATCGAGCAGGCAGATTAATAATGCAGATCAGGTGGTTCCCGAGAGTCTGTTTAAAATTCCATTTCTGGGGGAACTAAGCAGAAAGTAAGTTAAATCTCAGTTTGCCGGCATAGGCCTTAAAATAAGTGATTCCATTTAGGGCCTGATAACATCATCAGTGTTATCATTCCTATAATTTAGTGAGCTTAATATATGGCCAGCACCTTCTAAAATACTTTATATGTATTATTTAATTTAATGCTTAAAACACCCTAGGGAGGATTATTCTCATTTTACATATGAATGAAGATATTAAAGGGTGTTATTGCCCAGATAGGTAGAAAGCTGAAGTCAAATCCGAGCCTCTCTGTTGCAGAGCACAGACTTATCCGTGAGCATTGTGCTGTAGTTTCATGGCTTTTAAGAGTAATTGCTAATGTAAATGCTGAATTGGGAGAAAAAGTGAAAATAGTAAAAATTTTAATCCTTAGTTTACCAGTGAATGAGTACCCAATTCTTTGCTAATAGTCGCTCAAGTAGGTTTTTCAGTATTTTGTCTTCTAGCTTACATTTTGCAAAAGCTATGTATTCCTTTTTTTTTAAATTTTTTAAAATGTTTTTATTTATTTTTGAGACAGAGAGAGACAGAGCATGATGAGCAGGGGAGGGGCAGAGAGAGAGGGAGACACAGAATCTGAAGCAGGCTCCAGGCTCTGAGCGGTCAGCACAGAGCCTGACACAGGGCTCGAACTCACAGAGTGTGAGATCATGACCTGAGCTGAAGTTGGATGCTTAACCAGTTGAGCCACCCAGCTGCCCCAAAAGCTATGTATTCCAAAATAGTTTTCCTATTCATAAGTTATAGAAACAAAATTTTAAAATAATCAAATAGCAAAATATTAAATTAACTGATAGTTTCCTCTTACTTCTGTAACAAATTACCACAAATGTAAAACACATATTATTGTATGGTTTTAGAAGTCAAATGCTTATAGTCAAGGTGCTGGCAGGGCTGTATTCCTTCTGGAAGCTTCATGAGAGAATCCATCTTCTTGTCTTTTTTAGCTTCTAGAGGCCACGTGATTGTTTGGCTTGTGATCCCTCCTTTCCTCTTCAAAGCCAGCAGCATGTACCGTCTTCTATCTTCTCTGACCTTCTGCTTCCCTTTTATAAAGATGCTTGTAATTATACTGGGTCATTTTGGATAATCCAGGATAATCCCTCATCTCAAGATAATTATTAATCACATCTGAAAAGTTATTTTAAATTTAAGGCACTATGTGATGTGAAATGTTGGGTTTCGGGAGCGAATGTCCAAGAAAGAATTCTTGAGATGTCTTTGGTGCAAAAAAGGTGGTTTTATTAAAGCATGGGGACAAGACTCGTGGCCAGAGCTGTTGTGAGGTGTGATTGATTATATACCTTAAGTTGGGAGGGGGTTAGGGATAGTGAAAGTCTTTAAGGAATTTATTTGGAAGCAAGGTTTCCAGGACCTTCAGGGACTAGTAACAACTGTCTAGGTCTAGTAAACTGTTAGTCATGAGCCCCCTCAGATGTGTACCAGTGGTCCACGTGTTTAGAAGATGATTGCTAACATAGTGTCTTGGGGGGGGAGGGGGGTAGAGATAAAGGAAGTTTCCAAAGGGATTTTTAGATGTTAAAGAAGACTTACAGGATCCTGGAAGTCAGGCTAATGTCAGGCTAAGGTTGTCTTTTGCCTGTAGCAAAGTACTAACATTGAGGCAGTTGAGCTCCATGAAGAAGGTCACTCTGCCTATCCCAAGTACTTATCAATGGGCTTTAAGTTACAAGGAAGTTTAATTTTTTTCTGTCTTTCTTTTGTTTTCTTTGTTCTCCACGTCACTATGTTCACATGTTCCGGGGATTAGGATGCAGACCTCTTTGGAGACAGGCCCCCACAATAACATGATGTAAACAATCCTTTAAAAAGATGATTTTGTTTTTATCATGTATGGTGTTGATGGTTGCTGTTGTCTAAATCCCTCTTTGCATACCAGATAACAAGGCAACTGTATTTATGCCCATCATGAATGAATGAAGACTGAGGCACACTATAGAAAAATAAAGAATTCTGACATATTTGTCTTTTCTCTCTGCTACCTTATTGAATTTGAAAAATAAATCTAAAATATTTATAAGATTTCATATTTGCATTTAATTTTGAATTAAGCTGAGAATGTACTTGAAATAATATCAGCCATGCCAAATACTTTAATAAGTTCCCTCTTTCATTTAGTTTGTTATAGACATCTCAGAAGTATTTTTTCCCAAGAAACATATTCATGAATTAGTACCAATTATCCTGATGCATATTAAGATATATTTAACAGATTTTTTTAAGTTGGGAGAAGACAAATTACTGTGTGATAACCTGGAGGAGTAATATTAATAAAAGTAATAATATTAAAGTGTTCTGAAACTAATAAAATAATATTTTGTACATACCCAATATGGGCAGTAAAAAAAAAAAAAAGCAAAAATTAGTTTCTTCATGCTTTTACTCTGCAAAGATTTGGAGATTATTTTTCTAGTAGCTTAGACTGCTTATAAGGACAGTGTTGTTTCTGTTACAACAAGCTTTGTCACTGTTTCATAAAGAATATTGTTGTTTTATGTTTAGAAAAAACCCACTGATTGGTTGGGAATGCAAATCAGATAACCTGCTTAGAAAAGTGTGGACATTCCAAATATTCTTCTCTGGAGAAAGTGAAGACAGTTTTCAAAGCTTTCAACATGGTATTTTCCTTGACACTAAAACTTAAAAATCCTACATTGTAAAGTAGGAACCATATAAAAGAATGTATAAATATTATCATAACTTCAGTAAATGATAGTGTTCTTATATGTTGTCTTAGTGAGACTAGACACTCTATTTCCATTATATTTAAAAATAGATTTTCTTTGGAGATAAATTCATTCACACAATAAGTCTACAACTGGAACTTTAAAGCACATTTTTTAAAAGCTCTTATTTCTGAATGGAATGTGGTGTTTATTTTAAAAATAAGCCATTTTTATTTCTCTTAATCTTTATTCTTTCAAGATTATTTATAAAAGATATTTGTGTTTGTATAAGTGATTATAAGAAACCAAAATTCGTTTCAAACTAGTTTTACTTTGAACTGTTGAAGAACAATTTCTTCAACAAAGTAAAATTTTCTCTAAATTGAGACTATGTCTAATGCTTAATTGAGAAAGGCATGGGAAATACCAACTATCATCTCAGATGTCCAGGATTACAACTATGAAATCGATGCTAACAGAGTTCAGATTTATTCCTATCTGCTACAAGCATTATTTTTTATTATCATTATTTTTTTATTTTAAGCTTTTAATTTTAATTCTAATAGAGTTAAAATACAGCATTATTTTAGTTTCAGGCATATAGTATAGTGATTCAACAATTCGATACATTACTCAATGCTCATCATAAATGTACTGTTAATCCCCATTACCTATTTCACCCATTCCCCCATCCACCAACCCTGCTGGTAAACGTCAGTTGGTTCTTTATAGTTAACAATCTGTTGTTTCATTACTGGTGTATAGAAATGCAACAGAATTCTGTAGATTGGTTTTATATCCTGCGACTTTACTAAATTTGTATATCAGTTCTAGCATATTTTTGGTGGAATCTTTCAGGTTTTCTTTCTTGCTATCTATCTATCTATATATTTATCTATCTGTCTATTTATTTTAGAGAGAGTGGGGGAGGGGGGAAGACAGAGGGAGAGAAGGAGAATCCCAAGCAGTCTTTACAGTGTCAGCATAGAGCCCAACGTGGTGCTCAAACCCATGAACCATGAGATCATGACCTGGGCTGAAATCAAGAGTTAGATGCTTAACCAACTAAGCTATCCAGGTGCCCTTGTGGTTCATGGGTTAGAGCCCCACATTGGGCTCTGCACTGACAGCTTGGAGCCTGGAGCCTTCTTCGGGTTCTGTCTCCCTCTGTCTCTGCCTCTTGCCCACTCATGCTCTGTTTGTCTCTCTCTCAAAAATAAATGAATATTAAAAAAAAATTAAAAATAGAACTCTATTACCCAGTAATTGGGCTACTAGGTGTTCACCCAAAGGATACAAAAATACTGAATTGAAGAGACACATGCACCCCAGTGTTTATAGCAGCACTATCAGCAATAACCAAGTTAAGGAAGGGCCCAAATGTCCATCAACTAATGAATGAATAAAGAAGATATGAGATATATATATATATATATATATATATATATATATGCATATATATATACACACACATATATATGTATATGTGTATGATATATAGTGTATATGTATATTATATATATATGGGTGTATATATGCATATACATATGGGTGGATATATATATACATATATACATACATATTTATACATATATATAATGGAATATTAGCCTTAAAAAAATGAAATCTTTCCATTTGCAATGATGTGAGTGGAGGTAGAGTGTATTATTTTAAGGGAAATCAGTCAGTCAGCAAAAGAAAAATACCATATGATTTCACTCATACATGGAATTTAAGAAACAAAGCAGATGAACATAGGGGAAAGAAAAAAAAGATGGAGGCAAACCATTAGAGGCTCTTAACTATAGAGAACATATAGAGGGTTGCTGGATGGGAGATGGGTGGGAGGATGGGCTAAATGGGTGTGAGCATTAAGGAGGGCACTTGTGATGAGCACTGGGTGTTTTATGTAAGTGGTGAATCACTAAATTCTCCCAAAACTAATACTACACTATATGTTAACTATAATTTAAATAAAAACTTAGAACATAAAAAATACAGTAAATATGAAAATTCCAATACTATGCTAATCAGTGTATTTGCTACTCTTTAGGTATACAAAATAAACTTGAAATGGTTTTAAAAAGAGCCCATTTCTTGGTTTGTCTGTCTCTTTTTTCCTTTTTTTTAAAAAAAATTTCTTAAATTCTACATATGAGTAAAATCATAAGGTATTTGTCTTTCTCTGAATGACTTATTTTGCTTAGCATTGTATTCTCTAGCTCCATCCATGTTGTAGCTTTGGCAAGATTTCATTCTTTTTTATGGGTGAATAATATTCCATTGTATATATACCACTTACTCTTCCTACATTCATGTATAGATGGACATTTATGCTGATTCCATACTTTGCTATTGTAAATAATGCAGTAAATATAGGGGTGCATGTATTCCTTTGAATCAATGTTTTGGTATTTTTGGGGTAAATACCTTGTAGTATGATTCCTAGGTCATAGGGTAGTTCTATTTTTAACTTTTTGAGGAACCTCCATAGTGTTTTCCAGAGTGGCTGTACCAGTTTGCATTCCCACCAACTGTGCAAGAGGGTTCCTTTTTCTTCACATCCTCACCAACATTTGTTGTTTCTTGTGGTTTTTATTTTAGCCATTCTGATAGATATGAGATAATATCTAATCTTTGATAGTTTCCTTTCCTGTGCTGAAGCTTTTTATTTTGATGTAGTCCCAATAGTTTATTTTTGCTTTTGTTTCCATAGCCTCATGATGCCTATCTAGAAAAATGTTGCTATGGCTGATGTCAGAGAAATTGCTGCATGTTTGTTCTTCAAGGATTTTTATGGTTTCAGTTCTCACATTAGGTCCTTAATCCATTTTTTAGAATTTATTTATTTATCTTTTTTAGTAATCTCTAAACCCAACATGGGACTCGAAATCACAACCCCAGGATCAAGAGTCTCAGGCTCTTCTGACTGAGGCAGCCAGGCACGCCTAGGTCCTTAATCCATTTTGACTTTATTTTTGTGTATGATACAAGAAACTAGTACAGTTTCTTTTTTTTTGTTGGTTTTTGTTTTTTGCACGTAGCTGTCCACTTTTCCCACACCATTTGTTGAAGAGATTGTCTTTTTCCCATTGTATATTCTTTCCTGCTTTGTTGAAGATTAATTGGCCCTATAATTGTGGATTTATTTATGGGTTTTCTGTTTCATTGATTTATATGTCTATTTTTGTGCCAGTACCACGCCGCTTTGATTACTACGGCCTTGTAATATAACTTGAAATCTGGAGTTGTGATACCTCCAGTTTTGTTTTTCTTTTCAAGATTGCTTTGGCTCTTTGTGGTTTTTTGCTGTTCCATACAAATTTTATGATTGTTCTAGTTCTGTGAGAAATGTTATTGACATTTATTAGGGATTGCATTAGATCTGTACATTAGTTTTGGTAGTAGGGACATTTTAACAATATTTGTTTTTCCAATCCATGAGCACTGAATAGCTTTCCATTTGTTTGTGTTGTCTTCAGTTTCTTTCATCAGTATTTTATAGTTTTCAGAGTAAAGGTCTTTCACCTCCTTGGTTACGTTTATTCCTAAGTATTTTATTCTTTTTGGTGAAATTATAAATGGGATCATTCTCTGAATTTCTTTCTGCCGCTTCATTATTTGTATATAGAAATGCAACCAATTTCTTTACATAGATTTTGTATTCTGCAACGTTACCAAATTCATTTATCTCATGGTCTTTCTTTTCTATGAGTCCCCTTTGATATTTCTTTTAGGACTGGTTTAGTGGTCATAAACCCCTTCAGTTTTTGTTTGTCTGAGAAACTCTTTATCCCTATCATTCTCTTTAGCGAATGATAGCCTCGCTAAATAGTTTTTGGCTGCATATTTTTCTTATTCAGCACTTTGTGTCATGTCACTCCCTTCTGGCTTGCCAAGTTTCTGCTGAAAAATCCACTCATGGCCCTATGGGGTTTCCCTTGTATGTAATTGTCTTCTATTGCTACTTTAAATGTTTTATTTGTTTGTTTATCAGTACTTTGCCTTTTAATTACTATGTGTTGGTGTGGACTTGTTTTGGTTGATTTTGCTGGAAGATCTCTGTGTCTCCTTGATCTGAATATCTGTTTCCTTCCCCAGATGCAGGAAGTTTTCAGCTCTTTCCTTAAATACGTTTTCTACCCCTTTTTCTCTTCTTCTTCTGGGGTCCCTATATTGCAAATACTGTTATGCTTGATGGAGTCACTGAGTTTCCTGAGTCTATTCTCATTATGCATAATTCTTTTTTTCTCTCTGATTTGCTCACCTTGATTACCTTACATTACTCTGTCTTCCAGATCATTAACTGATTCCTCTGCTTACTCTAGCCTGCTACTGATTCCATGAAGAATATTTTTATTTCATTTATTGTGTTCTTGATCTCTGATTTGTTCTTTTTTTAAATCTCTTTGTTAAGGGTCTTACTGATATCCTCCAGTCCTTTCTCAAGTCAAATGACTATATTTATGTTCATTACTTTAAATTCTGTATCAGGCATGTTATTTATATTAATTTTGTCTAGGCCTCTTGCTGTGATTTTATTCTATTCTTTCATTTGGGACATATTCTTCTGTCTCCTTACTTTATCTAACTCTCCATGTCTGTTTCTATGTGTTAGGGAAGTCAATTATAGCTCTTGTTCTTGAAAGTAATGACCTTATGAAAAAGTTTCTGTGTTTCCAGCATAGGATCTTGCACTTCAGGAAGTGTTTCCTAGGTGTGTTGTGTTTGCTCTACTGTTTAGTCCTGGCCATTTTTTCCATCAGTCCCATGGTCTGTGGAGGGTTTTTTTTTTGTTGTTTTTTTTTTGTTTTTTTTTTTTGCCTGTTGTGGGCAGTATTTCATCCTTGGCTGGGTGGGGCACATTTTAACATGGTATGAGACCACCCACTGCTGGCAGAATTAAGGCCCTGCAAACCATATGGGTCAGGGATGTGGTGTTGGTGGGATTTGTACCAGTTTTCTTGGGGAGGGGGCCCACAGCGCTGGGACTGAAGTACATGTGACTAGAAAGGTTGTATCTACGGAAGTGTAAGGGGGTAGGACTTGGGATAAGCAAGTTAGGTAGCAAGTGTTGGTGCTTTGCTGGTTCCTGCAGGTGGTTGTGAGTTTATGCTGGGAGGCAGGGAGGGAAATGGCGTATGCCAGCTTCTTTTTTTCCAGGAGATCTCCCTGTGATCCCTGTCTCTCCGGAACACACTCTGAGGTGAGTAATTAACTCTCCCTCCCATTTGCCCCCAGTGTTTTACAAACTACTGTTTCCAGGCTGTATCTCTATCCAGATATCCATCTCTATCAGATGTTTGTCATTTTGTCTCTTTAAGGATAATGATCTTGCTTCTTAAGTCTTCCAGGCGCTCTGAGAGCTGAGCCTGCTGACTTTTAAAAGTCCAGAATTTAAATCCTGATGACTGTAAGAACTCATGAATTTTGGCCCTCTTGCGTTCAAAGCCAAATGTTATGGCATTCGTTTTACCCATGTGGGCTATCCAGTGCGAGTCTATTTCTTGCCCTTCTCTGCAACACTGCTTTCCTCCTGACCATGGATGGGTTTGTCTGTTTCACTCACAAACCATGTCTTTGCCCTTCCTACCTTCTTCATTGTGGTCTCTTCTCTAGCTTTAGTTGCGAAATTTGTTCTGCCAGACTTTGGATCATTTTCTGGGTTATTTACACTGATGTTACTTAGTTGTATCCATGGGACTAGGTGAGCTCAGAGTTCTCTGACATCTTCCCAGAATCCTGATACAAGGATTATTTTAACATTATATAATCAGGTGGATATAAGAAGAAAGTAAAAAATGGTTCTTTGTTGGTGGAAACATTCATGTATTTTCTATTTAAGTTTTCACCACCTAATCAGAATTATTTAGCATTTCCCATTTTATACATTAGAAAAGCAAGGTACAGTGTTTAAGTTTGCAGAAGTAATAAGTGATAGGGCTGGTATTCAAAGTCTTATCCACTCAGTTGAAACTATTTTCACCACTCTGTAGTGACACAAACAAAAGCTTCAGTTTTGATTCCAGCCCTCCATTGTACAAATACACAAAAAAGAAAACAAAGTGTCTAACAAGGCTGTATGTCATATAATAGTTGGGTAAGTTGTTGGAACATTAGGGGTTTAGGGAAGTACTACTTTGGTATTTAATAGGTGAAAGTGTGAAGGAAGATTCTTTTGACATCATTGGTTCTTGAGATGATCTCTAGGAGTTAGAGAGGGGTTGGATAGTCATTGAGGATGGTGGAAAGCATTATGGGAAAAGGGAATAACTGAAACACAATAAAATTGAGACCTGGATGTTTGAAATTAGAGGAAGCACCAATCTAACCACAGAGGATATTTATTGAATTTAACTCTGGAAGGGAAAAATGGGCTCAGGCATGGCCAGTTACAGATCGAATAAAAATATAGATAGACAATAGCCAAACCATTTATTACAGTAGAACTCTGACCCCAGTCTGTAGCAGTCACCTCTAGAAGCCACAACACAACCTCTGCAGCAATCAGCCCCAAATGGCCAGGACTTGATCAATAACATCTCCCTAATTGTTGCCCCTGTTCTAACTCTGGGTCAACCAGAGAAGGCCAAATATCTTTCCCTAACCAATCACATAGGAGTCTCTACTTCTAGTTAACCCATGTCCACCTTCGCTATAGCAACAACCTGAATGAAGTCTTTCCTTTTTTCCACTACAAAGTTTCCCCCCTCTGCATGATTTTGAGTCTCTTTCAAACACAAGTGATGGTGGCTGATTCTCTTGCTGTAGGAAGCTCTGAATAAATAGCTCTTGCCTGATCTCATTTGTGTGATCTTTGTTTCCACACCAGTTATGTTGGGTTGTAGGTAGTAGACAAAGGCATACTTTAGAAATACAGTGACCTGCAAGATTGTTATTATGGAAGGACGAATGCAAGGAGAGTGAAAAGTTTAGACTTAAGTGAAAACTGAATTGAAAAGCTATTGCAAAGTTTATGTATGAGATGAGAATCTGTGAGTAGAGCAAAGGAATGGAAATAAAATAAAACAGAAAAATAAAATAGAATCATCAACAATCCATTCATTCATTAAAATTCATTCATTCATTAAAAAGGAACTATAACTGAATGAAGAACTTCAGATAGAAACTTTCTCTCTTAGTCCTGATCACAACTAAGAAGTCAAGATATCTGAGAACGAGTTCTAGGATATCACGGGTTGAATCATATCCTCCACAAGAAAAAAAATGTCTTTAAAAAATGGGGGAGTTGTAGCTAATTTAAGACAATGTATACAAACTCTGGGAGCTATATTGTCCCTATATGCCAGGCTGGTGACTGGTTCTTTGACAATGAAGATAAATACTATAGTGTAATGGAAGTTAAGAGATTATAAGTCAGGACTGTGAAATGCAGTGATAAGAAGGGTCCTGAAAATTTCTCCAGTTAATAGTAAGTGGAGAAAAACATATGGATAAAGTGTTTGTCATTTTGGAAATATGTACTGAGCAGCAAATATTATTGGAGAATTATCTCTCTCAATGTGAGAGTCATATGTTGAATTTTTCACAAGAGAGGTCATTTGGGGAGGAGTTAAGATGTCTTTAAGGCTCTTTGATTTAAAAAAAAAAAGGGAATAAAAGGAAAATTTGTTTAGGTTAGATGGAAATCTTCTCCCCAAAACTGTAGTGCTCTTCCGCAAAGCAAACAGAAGAAAGGAATAAATTGCAATATTTAGCAGAACAGAAAGAAAAAACCAGGAGAGGAAAATGGATGACTAAGGGATTTGAATTACTTTGTAGTAATTATGGGTGAAGGGTAGAGCCTCCACGCTGTCTGATATCCACTATTAGTGAATGAACCCAAATATGCCATTTTACTTATAGAGTATTGACATGTGTGTAATCTTTATCTGTTGGACATGAAAAGATGTACTCCTAGCTTAGAATAAGGAAATGAAATATTTCTGAAGATACAGTCAATAAACAGGCTTTAAGGAAAATGGATTAGTTCTCTTTATACCCATTTTTAAAAACTCATTTCTCTCTGCAATGATGATTTCCTTTTGAATATTTCTAATAGTATTGAATCTTTACTTGGGATTATAAATACTTATTGCAAAAATATTGATGTTAAACTGAATATTATTAAGATATTTTGGATTCTTCTCCATTTTGTCTTCTTCTCTTAAGGTGTTTTTCTTCTTACTCACTTTCACTCAGTATCAGACTCCCTGTCATTTATCATGCTACATTTACTGTGAACTGAATTCTACCAGCCGGTTCTTGATGACTCCTTCTACCTGCAAGACAGTGCAATAAATCACAAGGAAAGCACTCTTATTAAATATATATTTTCTAGGGAATTTTGGAAAACCATAAATTAAATTTTTTTAAGTTTTAAGGTTATGGGCACAGGAGTTCCATTCCCAGATATCTCCCACTGAAAGAAGCTTGACATAATGCATCGAACAGCTGTTTGAAGACACAGCATCACCAAGCTTGCTGTGAGTTTAGCATCGCTTTTCCTTCCAGTATACCTTGTTCTGGACTCAAGCTCACCCCAAATCGGGAAGTTGGCATTGGCAGGACAGAAAGAGTTCCAGGAGAAGCCATCTAGTTCTGGCTCAGGAAAAAGGGGGGTGGGGGGTTCCACAGAAGGTGGGAAGACTCTCCCATATTTTACAGCTTTCAGCCAAAGAGAAACGATACCAATGAAAACGTTGGATGTCAAAGTGAAGAAGCAACTCTATTGTAAATATCTGGGTATGTTTCCACTTCTGCTGAAATCAAATCACTACAAACTTTGTGATTTAAACAACAGAAGTTTATTATCTCATAGTTTCTATAGGTCAGAAGTCTGGCACAAAGTGGCATAGTCAAGACTGTTCAGAGTCTCACCAGTCTGTGATCAAGCTGTCACCTTTTGTTGTGACTCTGACCTGGAGGTTGGATCCTTCTCCAAGCTCAGTGGTTGTGGACTGAACTCATTGCCTTCTCTTGTTTTCCATGTGGCCTCTTACATCTTCAAGTCAACAGTGTGTTAAGGTCTTCTTGTGGTTCAAATCCCTCTGCTTCCCCTTTCAGAGAAAGACTTCTGCTTTTCAAGACCCATATGATTACACTGGGCTCCCCTGGATAATCTCCTTATTAAGAATTTATTACCAACTTTGGGGTGCCTGGGTGGCTCAGTCGGTTGAGAGTCTGACTCTTGATTTTGGCTCATATCATGATCTCATGGTTTGTGAGTTTGAGTCCCGTGTTGGGCTCTGCAGTGACAGCACAGAGCCTGCTTGGGATTCTCTTTCTCTCCCTCTGCTTCTACCCCACTTGTGCTCATGCTCTCTCTCTCTCAAAATAAATAAACTGTAAAAATATTTAAAAAAAGAATTTATAATTAACCTTAATCACATCTGAAAAGTCCCTTTGCCATGTAACATAACGTAAACATAGAAGTGACACCTGAGAGCCAAAATTATGAAGGCTAAAAGCCTGCTTACCACACTGGGTAAATAGGATAGATTATTCACCTTTTGAGTTATTAAAAATATATTTAAGAGTTGAAAACCAAGTATACACAAAGTTTTGTGCCTCCTTTTATAGCAACTGCCTTTCTTTTATTCCTCATTGGAAATTGCCAACGGCTGAAGTTTCTCAGGATATTCACCTAGTATTGATCAGGACTCTTTATTACTTAATTGTAGTCATGAAAGTATATAAAGGCTATTAATTCAGATTTTGTGTGTGGGGGTAGAGGGGGGAGGATGTAGCAGAAAACAGTAAAAAATGCGGTATGGAATATGAACATATATTTCACATGGCAATAGTTCAGGAGGTAGATTATTTTAGGGTGAAATAATTCTGTGATTTAACTAAGACACCACACACTGGAGTGTATCTTTCTTCCCTTTGATGACCACACTATGATAATTATGTATGACAATTGTTTTATATATTTTTGTGTGGGTGGGTTATTTGACTCTTATTAGAAAATAGACTTTGTGAGGAAAGAGACTATGCCCGTCTTTTTTATCCTTGAATCTATGGTGCTTAGTATAATAGTGGCCTACAGTAGTCATTAAATATATTTTTAACATCTGTTTTTTAGATTTGTTGAATTAATGAATAACTGAATCTCTTACTTTCACTTTAATTCTGACAAATAGAAACTGAGAATTCTGTAAATACAGGTTTCTATCCTTTGATTTTAAAGACTAAGATGCTTATAATCAATGTAGATAATTTATTTTGCTGTTTCTCCTTTGGCCTGTTTTTATGTAAGAGGTTTATAATGCTCAGATCCTGGTGCTAGTTAGGTGTTGGTAGGTTTCAGATTCGTCAAAATAATCATAACTTGGATTCATGACTCTTAGTGATTTCTCTGTGCCACATACTCTATCTTAACTAAAAATAGGGATAAACATATATAGATATCAAGATACTAAGGGGATGAACAAATACAGATACTGAATAATAAGTGTTAAATAAAAGTACTCCCATGAAGAAGAATCAGTTAAAGGAGTCATGAAAGGCTTCTGGGAGGAAGTAATATCTGAATTAAATTCAAAGAAGTAAAGTGGGGAAATAAATGTTTTAAATGGGAATGTTTTCTGTGTGCAGATATGGAGGTATGACATATTCTTGTAAAATCATCTACTTAAATATGACTTGTTGGGTTCTAGGCAGGAGATATATAAATGACAAGATTTTAGGACGCTTTAGATTTTATTTTAAGTTAATATATGTAACATAATTTTCCTATACAAATTTCCTGCTTTTCCCTTCTCCAATGCCATTCTTTTCTTCTCTCCCCAGGTATTTTCATTCCCATGTCTGTTTTTATGTTATAAATGTGTTTATATTTACTATATATGTGTATACAGCATATATAAAATGTATACATATATATTTAAAACAGTTTTGCACATTTAAAAATTGCATATCATCCTATATCATACTTATAATTTCCTAATTTTCTAATTCATGAGATCTATGTATTTTCATAGGTGTATTTTTATATTTTCTTTTAGTGCTTTATATAATACCATTAAATGAATATAGTATAATTTAATCTAGTATCAGTGAAATTTTAGGCTTTTTTTCTATTTTTATTCTTTTAAAACAGTACTTCTCTGTATATGTTTTAATGTGCATATGAACAGGATTTCTTTAGCAAACATGACTAGGAATGTAATGGAATGACTGATACCCGCGATATGAACATGTCTTAATTCCCTAGACCTAAACGATATGTTTCTCAAATGTGTTGTTACAATTTCCATGCCTACTTACAGTTGCCATTTTCTTCATACTCTTGCCAAGAACTTCTATTTTCGGAGTTAAAAAATTTTTTTAAGTCAGGTATGAAACACTATATCATTGGTCTTAAACTTGTACTTTTCATGCACTTTTCTGATTATTAACCAGGGTTCAATAATTTGACTAGGGGGTATTTAGTATAAAAACCACTTTATCTAGGTAAAATGTGTTTAACAATAAAAAGGTAGAAAGGAGTTTGCTCCAGAGTGGCTATTCACCCTTGGATTGTGGGGGAAAGTTAACAAGAAAGGAACCTGGAAACTCAAAGGAGAGAGAACAACAAAACCGAGATTCACACCCCTAAAGGGGAATATGGTTGCCACAGAAACATTCTTGCCACTGCTATGTCACAAGAGCAAGACCCACTGCAAATGTTGTGATGATAAAACCACTGGAAGAGTTTCAACTATTGAGCTGTGAGAGCCAGGAGTACCTGTCAGTGTGGTAACAAAGAAACTAACTTGTTGAGTGGACTTTCACACTAAGGGGCAAAATCAGCCTGCCACTATGGTAATCTTGCTGGGACTTTGGCATGCCTATTCACTCAAGGTCACATGTGAAAATGGAATACTTAAAAGTCTGTTCTTCATTTTCCAGTTTGGCAGTGTCCTTCTAGAGTTCTCTCTTGTGGAGCCAATATTGATCCAGCTGGAAAAAGGGTAATGTCGTTTCTAGCCCAATTCCAGTATCACAAAGCATGATACAGAAGAGTAGGTTTGAGGCTGAAAGGAAATGAGCTATAACGGGCGCAGTCCACCCCCTTGACTACTCAGCATCACCACATTGCATCATATATGAATATGGACTTCTCTACAACAACAAAACAACTGATTCCACCTAACAAGGTATATCTCTTCTTTATAGGAGTGATGGACTCAGCCTTTCCCCAAGATGAGGAGACACATAGTTTCAAAATTTTTGTGGATGGCTGCCTCAAATGTAGTTACAGTCCCATCAAATATTTTCTTACCTAAAGACTAAATTGTCAAGTTAGCCACCCACAAATCTGTATAAAATAATGAATGTGTACTTTGCCTTAAAATGAAACCTAAACTGGTCAGGGTTTTCTACATAGTGGGTAATCCAAACATTCATTCTTGAAGAGTCAAAACCTTCAATGGTTCTTTCCTATTTTGACTGCTGAAGTTTTCTGTGATACTTAACTAATGAGAAGGAACTGCTAGGAGTCACCCAGAGAGCCCTCTGGGCTCCAGACACAGTCCTTCTTCTCCTCCGTGTTAGTAGCAACCCAGTGTCTTCTCTTTTCCAGTTGGTTCACTGGAAAAAGGAAGCCCAGGATATTCAACCAACAGTGTTGAATGGAACCATTGTTCTATCCTTTGGTGAAAGCATTCTTCCCTTGGTAATAAAGATCTGTAACTGGGCATAGTTGAAAGTTGCTAGGGCCTGAAGTAAAAATTCTACAAATGACTTACTAGGTAACATAGTGAGAAATCACTTCCACTTCCATGCCTTGATTTTCAGACTCTTGTATTTCTGCTAGAGGGCAGATAGCGTCTTAACATTGTCTCTGATGGGAAGCATATACCTCATCCTATAGGACATCTGTCTTATCCCACTTCCATAGGTACTTTAACTGGTATCGTGACTCTATCTTCATTAAGTCATCTCATCTTGCGATTAGGACTGGAATTTCTGTGTGAGGGGTTATGTGGTAAGGCCATTTAGTTACATAGCCGAGAGCCCATAATTGCACTTCCCTGAAATTGAAATGAATTCCCTGATCAGAGTAAATGTATCAATACCGTGGCATATATTCTGGGATATGAATTCTGGGATATTCTGCATATATTCTGGGATATGAATTTACCTTTCCTGTCTGTAATGTTCTGTCACTTCCACCATCCAGGGACTCATGGCATGCTCTATCTATCATCATGTGTTCTCCTTCCGTTTAGGCTTTCTGGGTTACCCCTTGAGTGGAGAAGTCACACCCAAACTGTCCACTTTCAGGAGGCACCCGTATATCTTACAGAACCAAGAATTTAGAAAATCAGAGGAAGGGGTGTCTCCATGCTGACAGTCACATCTCCGAGAAGAGAGTAACCACGCATGCGTTGACTATTGATGAGATGAAGAACTTGGCCACCCTGTGCCATGAGAGCCCGGTCACCACCAGTGTGGCAAACATACTGGCTGGAAGGGTGCCAGTGATTACGCTGCAATACATGGCGCCAGTGTCACACCCCCAGTCGGATTACCGCAGGTCTGAAGGAATGAGGTGCGAGAAAAAGGAGTTCCTCTTCAGCTTCCATCTTCATAGAGTCCCTCCGGCACCTGCTACGGGGGGTGTCAAACCAGCCAGCTTGCAAAGGAGATACACAGCCTACAGGTTCATGTTTCAGTATCTCTACTCAAGGGTCAAGAGGGTTGGTCTGTAGCTGAAAAGCAATAACTTAATAACTGGCACATCTGGATTATGACTTAAAACACCTTCATGATTTTTTTCTTGGATTTTCAACTTGCTTCTTTTTATTAGCTTTTCCCATTATCTGTTCTTTTCTTTTTCTTAATGATTTTTATTTCTCTGAAAACATGAATATTAGTCCTTCACCTGTTACATGAGTTGTGAGTATTTTCTCCGAGTCTGTGTCTCGTTTCCTCATGGTTGGTAGGTATTTTTACTTATTTCCTTCCCTCAAATTACGGATACTAATTCTTCATCTGTAATAAAGTTTGCAAATATCCTTGTGTCTGTCTTGTATTTTTGTTCATGTATGTGGCTCAGACATTAGAAATTTAATGTAGAATTAAGTTATTCTTTTGGTTTTTTTTTAAATGAATGTTTTATTTTGGAATAATTTTAGATTCGCAGAGATTTGCACAGATAGTTCAGAGAATTTCAGTATAATACCCAGTTTCTCCCATTGTTAATATCTTATTACCCAGGGGCATCTGTCAAAATTAAGAAATCAGCTCTGCTATATCATTATAAACTAAACTTCAAACTTCATTTGGATTTAATCTATTAATGTCCTCATTCTGGTTCAAGATCTGACTCTGAGGACTACATTGCATTTAGTTTCCATGTTTCTTCAGTGCGCTCTGGTTGACAGTAGTTTTTACCTTATTCTTTTTTTTTTTTTTTAATAATTTTGATGACCTTCAGGAGTATCGGCCAGGTATCCTGTGGAATGTCCCCCAATCTGGGTTTTGTGTGATTTCTATCAGAATGAGTCTGCGATTACAGGGTTTTGGAGATAATATCACAGAGTTTAAATGTTCTTCTCTTTACATCATATCAGAAAGCACATCCTATGCATATGCCATTATTGGTGATTATTTTCCTCACTTGAGTAAGGCAACTTTAGTCAATTTCTTCAATGTAAAATAACCATTTTTTCCCTTTCCCTACTCTGTTCTTGAGAAATGAGTAAGCCTAACTCACCCACAAAAAGAAGGAAGGGCCAGGGATTTAACTTCACTGTTGGAATATTTACATGGGTTATTTGGAATTATTCTGTAAAGAAACTCTTTCCCCTTATTTGTTTGTTTTTTCAGTCATTATTCACATTAGTATGATTTAGGGGTATTTATTTTAGAATTTGGATGATAATCCTTTGCTACTTTATTATGTTGATAAACTTGTTCCAGCTTTGGACATTAGGACCTTTTTGAGGTTAGTTCCTGTGTCCCTTTGGATTACCTTTATTTATTCATTCATTCATTCATTCATTCATTTATTTAGCCTTGCTTTACTTTCTGATAAAATGTGATGCTCAAGACTCATCTTGTGTTTTGCATGTCCTAGCCCTAGAATCAGCAGTCTATAAGGATTCCCATTCCTTCTATTTAAGAATAGTATTTGGAAACTAAGGTCTGGACTCTGGCTATGCTCATTGCTCTAGGGCCTTTCTGCAGTCAGTGCTAAGTAATATATGTATGAATACCAATCTGTATCTATAACTGTTTGCCTATTGGACTACCCTCTATATTTATATTTTTGCACACACAAATATTTCACGTATGTATGCAGTTGAATGAATTCATTCTTTCTCCTATTATTACTAATGATCCTCTTTTTATATACTCAGATCTCATGCAGATATAGATATTGACAGATATAGAAATAGATGATGGTCTATTTTTATGCTTGATTTTGAGTCCATTTATCTATTTGATTTTTCATGTACTTATCCACAATCGTAATTATTACATCTATGCAAAAATTAAGTATACAGCAATTAAAATTGCCACATACTATTATTCTAAATTTCAGAAAAGTCTTCTTGATCCTTTGCTCTTTCATATGAATTCTAGGATACGCTTTTTGAAGAAAACAAACAAAAAAACAAATCTGTGGGACTCAATCAATTGAAATTCTATTTACTTAGGATTAATTTGAGGACAATAGCATTTCAATGTTCAGCATTCCCATCCATATTTCCATTCATCCAGGTCTTTTTAAGGTAATTTAAAAATACCTGTAATTGTCACAGTAAAGATCTTATACATGTTTTGCGTAGAATCAAGATGCCATCCACTTAATTTATAATAGTAAGAAAAAATATAAGGAGATCCTTGGCTTTTTTTTTATTACTACTTTCTCATAAACAGATTATGATAATAATTAGGTCTCAAGGTTTAATTTTCCTTCATCTGCTTATATTTTTGAACTTATGAAATAAAATTGTCACCTGTTTGCAGATGTTAACAGTAAGTTTTGGGTTTGCTATCTCAGCTCTTTGTGTATTTTTATAGCACAATTTGGGAGGATTTAAAAATGATACTAATAACTCCATTGTCGCCAGTTCTACTGTGTTGGGTTACGTGGGGCAGTATAAATATTAGTGCAGAAAATCCAGGTCATATTCTCTACACAGTGCTCATGGTCAGTGATTTTGTAGAAGTTTTTAGACCTTCAAAGGAAAGCCTACATGAAGTAGCGTTGAAGAAACTATAGACTGACATGGTTCATGTCTGTAAAAGCCTGCCCTCCCTCACACTAGGATCCAGTGTTACCTCCATGGTTTCAAAGAGACACAAGGTTGATTTTTTGTTACTCGCCTGGTAGCATCAACTTCTGCAGCCCTGTGAGAAATTTAAGAGGCGACTTCTTGAAAAAAAATCCCCTTAATTAAAATTAGACACCATCATTTTTTGATTTTTGCCAAAAAGAAAAATATCTTAGTTTTCTGCCTTTATTTCCTCATGCTAAAAGCCCTATCTCTTATTTGTACATCAATAATGATCACAGTGCCTGATAACAAGTAAAATTTGATCTCACGCATTTTTTGGTAATATTTAATTACATACTAGATACTTTGCAAAGTGCTTTGGATATAAGAAGGAATAAGGAATAACATGCTACCTCTTATTTGACCAAAGAAAATATTAGTAGATAAATTACAGAAATCTATAAAGCATCAGGCCTATAGTCACCGACATGCTTTTGCAAGTCTTTGCTCACTCCTGATTTATTATACAATGTCATGGGTTCCAACTCTAACTGTGTTCAATGTCTGTACCTCTTACCCTAACCCAATACATTGTAAGCTACATGAAGCACTGACTTAGTTATCTTTGTCTTTTACTAGTCCTAGCACAGGACTCAAGTATTCAGTGTCGGCTGGACTGTTCAATTAACATAAAGGAAGCAGCAACATACAGAAGGAAAGATGACGGGGAACCAGAAGCAGTGGGTCTTAATGTTAATTCTACCGTTAACTTTTTCTTAGGTTAACTCGTGTAGCACCTCTGAGGCTAAGCTTATATATCCATTAAAAAAAAACCCACAAAACTGTCTCTGAGAACCTTCTGTTACCATTATTTGACTTGTGTCATTACTGTTTTTTCATACTTGGGGAAACCTGGATGAAGTCACCAAAATCATCTTCATTTGATTGCCAAAATGAATTAGGAGAGATAGTTAATAAAATAAATAAAAGCAATAATTCAATTTTAGTTTTAGTGAAATATAATCGAAATTATATATGTTTGAAATGTACAACATGATGATTTGATACATGTATATACTGGAAAATTACCAAATGAAGTTAATTAATATCACCTCACAAAGTTACTTTTTTTTCCTGTGGTGAGAATGCTTAAGATCTACTCTCAAGATGCAGTGAATTTCAAGTAAACAATATAGTATTATCAACTATAGTCAGCATACTGTAAAAATAAATAGGATAAAATGTATTTGTGTAGTTTGATCCACATAAAAAAAAAAACACATTTTACAAATATGGGTTCTGGGACAGATTAGAATTGCCAAAATTTTATGCTATAAAGAACATTTAATTATAAGGGACTGCAGACCTGTGTAACTCCAGAATTTGACTTTGCAGCTGAAAGTATTTCTTAGCCCCTATAATGAAGTAGGCACTTGCGAGGTGTTGAAGCACAACATTAGAAATCTGACATTCAAACAAGGGAAAAGAATGACTTACCTTGAAGTTTTTCTTTACTATTTTGGAAGGAGAGGGTTGTATTGACAAACTAAAAGTATGCTTCCTGGAAGGAATTGCTGGATGTATTTTTTATATATAAAACAAACAGATGAAGAATGGTAAGAAGAGAGGCAAAGTTTAAGTGAGGATTTAATTTAAGTCTTATTATTTGAGAGAGAGAGAGAGAGAGCGCCAGTGAGGGAGGGGCAGAGAGAGAGGAGAGAGCGAGAATCCCAAGCAGACTCCACCCCACCAGCATGGAGCCTGACATGGGACTGGAACCCACAACCGTGAGACCATGACCTGAGCTGAAGTCAGTCACTAACCTGACTGAGCCACCCAGGCACCGCAGTATTTAGTATTTTTAAATAATGTGTCATATAGAGTGAGGATAATTTGGTGTATTAATATTCTAGTAAGAAAGCTGTTCAGTGAATGCGTCTTTAGGAAATCCTATTTCCACTATTGAGGATACAAAAAAATAGAAAAGAGTGTATAATGAAATTTATCTTAATTAAATGTTTCTGGCAGGGTTTTAACAGCCATCTTGTATGAAAGGCTGTACTGTTGGTGATGACTCAGGTTCTCTCTGAAGTCCCTTTTATATCTCAGTCTCAATGATTATAGAATATCATCAATTTTTATTCTGTATACTTCTCTGACATTAAATGTTGCTTCATACATGAAAAGCTCATTAACAAATATATCTTCCAGGACAAAGAATATACATGGTAATATAGTATCTTTAATGCATAAAGTGGCCTTAATGTAGAGAGAACCTCACTAAAAATAGAAGAAAATTGCTGATTTTGTCTCCGAATGACATAAATACCAACACACATACAAGCACACAAACAGGCACATATGGTTTCAATATTTTTCCCTCTGAAAACATCAGGAGACTATCTTTTCACTGTATTAACTGAAGCTGTAGCACCATGGCTATACTTAAAGAATAGCGATAATTAATAATGACCTGGAAAGATATAACTTATTTTTATGAGGGTACACACAAGAGTAGTATCACATTACATATTTGTGCATTCCATATTGATCACATTCAGTCATCCTGAATAGGATTAACATATGCACACATTTCTATTAAAATTATTTTAACTTGCCAGCCAGGGATTATAGCTTACATACTCTTACAAGATATTTTGGCTATTTTTATTTCACTTGAGTAACTTTACGTTCTGTAAAATATTAAAAAGAACTTTAAGATAGCCATTGTTTATAGGAAGAAAAAATATAGAAGAAGATAAATGGAAGTTTAGAAAAACAATCAGATACATACAAGGAACACAGGACAAAGAATAATCTAGACTGTCAGAAAGCCAAGATATTGCCTTTTTGTTTCTCCTTGAGGATGAATACATTATCAAGGATTAGTAATGCTATAGAAATTAAATACGAGGGAAAATGTCACCAGTTCTTTGGCAATAACTACCTTTCAGAGCTGAACAATGTGAAATCTGGATTCTGTGTATATGTTGAAATGAGCTGTGGAAGGGGTATCACATCATTTGCTTTTCTTTTTTGTGACTTAGTAAATTGACTCTGGCTGTAGTAACTGTTGTCTTTAATTTAAAGAGGTATTCACTTGTGTTCATAAAACAGAATAAATGTACATCTTGATTTTGTTAGCGTTGGACATCTCAAAAAAAAATCTATTTTTAGTAATGGTTCCTGTTTACCTAAACATCTGCCAGGAAAGCTGTAATTACTGTCCCCCAAAGCTTTAGCAAAACTGATTAACAAAACACTATCCCAGGTAGTTTAGTATGTCTTTAAATATCAACATAGTATCTGTCTTATGTTTTAAAAATATTTAGCATCCAACAATATACTTTTCTCTAAAACAATCTATTTGGAAAGAAAGAGCAGGAGAAAAAAACTGACAAGAAATAGCAGGTGTTGATGAGGATGTGGAAAAATTGGAAACTTTGCGCACTGTTTGCGGGAGTGTAAACTGGTGCAGCCATTTTGGAAAACAATATTGAGGTTCCCCAAAGAACTAAAACTAGAGCGCTATGATCCAGCAATCTCACTTATGGGTTTCTACCTTGGAGAGATACATGCATCTTATGTTCATTGTAGCATTACCTACAATAGGCAGGCTAGTAAAGCAACCTGTTTATCTGTTGATGGATGAATAGATTTAAAAAAATGTGTGTATGTGTGTGTATATGTATGTGTATATGCATGTATATATGTGTGTATATGTATGTGTGTATGTGTGAATATTATTCAGCCTTTACAAAGATAGAAATCCTGCCGTTTGTAATAACATGGATGAATCTGAAGAACATTATATTAAGTGAAATAAGGCAGATGGAACGATAAATATTCCTTGATCTCATTTATATGAGAAATCCGAAGTGTTCAAAATCATAGACGAGACTGGAATGGTGGGTAACAGAGTTGGGTTGAGAGAAATGGGGAAATGTTGGAATTGTGGGGGATGAATAAATTCTGGAGATCTTACATACAGCATAGAGACTATAGTTAATAATACTGCATTGTGTACTTCAAATATGCACAGCAGATAGTTCTTTGGCATTCTCATCACATACACAAAAACATTGGTAACTATGTGATGTGATGGGTATGTTAATTAACTTGATTGTGGTGAACATTTCAACCTTTATATGTATATGAAGCATCAAGTTGTATATCTTAAATATGTACCATGTTCACCAATTATACCTCAGTAAAACTAAAAAATAAGTGTTAGGTGCAGCAGCTTACTCTATTTTAGGTATATATCAAATGTCAATATTGCAGGTAGTTTTCATGTCTGTCTAATATTGCTATAAAATAATTTTTTTTCATTGAATACTATTTTGCATGTTTTATTCAGCTGAAATTTATAAAATTTATTATGGTAAGAATACTTAACATGGCATCTGCCTTTAAAATTTTTAAGTGTATAATATTTTTAACTATAGGCATTGTGTTTTATAGCGTATCTCGAGGATTAAATTTATTACATAAGATTTTAACAGATACTACTTTTATGAAGTAATAGTACAGTTCAGAGTTGATTCATTCAATGAGACTGTGAATTGTCCCTTGAGTTTTCCAAGTGAGCATAAATTCCATAGTTTCATAGATTTCATGCGTTTAAAATTTTGAATAAGTATAAGATTTGTTAGGAACAATATAAAATACAAGAAAAATGACTCACTCTAGACTTATATAGGAGAGTTCATCTTCTTGCTTATGTCATCATCTCCTGATTAAAAGAAAAACAAAACTTTTGCGCCAAAATCAGGTCTATCTTGCCACCCTGCATTTCATCTCCCCTTGGGATTCTTCGCTCTAATTACTCCTGCCTTCATCACATTGGTACCCAGAGGCTTGTTCATACTTTCAAAAAGTCTGAATTCAGGGTGGACACAAATATCTTACATTAGTTCTGTTAGAACAACTGAGTTGAAAATATGCTTTACAATTAATTTAAATAGTAAGGAACAATAGGAAGAAAGTAAAGAAAATGCAAGAAACATTTAAACCATATACTTGGGCTTTTCAGTTTCCAGCCTGACTCTCAGAGAAAGATCAATCTTTCTACTTGTCTTGGAGAATTCCCTTCCTCTCCATCTGGGGCTCCATCTGCAACCTCAACACTGACCGAAGGCAAATGTTATTTCCAATACTGTTTATATAGGCTTCCTGACTCCAGTCTTAGAATCCCCTTGAATTCAGACCTGTTTGATAGCTCCATGCTAGAGCATATTTCTCTATTTGGAAAGTTCTTTACCTCTGGTCTTCTTTGCTAAGTCCTACTCGCTCATCTTCAGTGTCGTTTTATTTTCACCTTCTGTGAGACCTTTTCTGAACCTGATGTAAGTCAGGATTATTTATTTTTCCATCCTTTATGTCTCCAACATACGTTGAACACACTCTCTTATAGACTACATAGGCCAGTGACATAATCTTTCTGCATTTCAGTTTTTCTCAGAGATTAAATGTGGATGCTAATAAAAGCCATCTTATTGGGTTGTTTTAAAGATTGAACCATGAGAAGTCACATAAAGTGTTTCCACTTCTTTTTTTTTAATGTTTATTTTATTTTTGAGAGAGACAGAGCTTGAGTGGGAGAGGGGAGGAGAGAGAGAGGGAGACACAGAATCGGAAGCAGGCTCCAGGCTCTGAGCTGTCAGCACAGAGCCCGATGTGGGGCTCGAACCCACGATCTGTGAGATCATGCCCTGAGCCGAAGTCAGACGCTAAACTGACTGAGCCACCTAGGCACACCAAGTGTTTCCACGTCTTATTGCTGCTTATCTTACCTTTAAGGAAAAACCCATTAAAACCAAACCTCAGCACACCTATACATATCAAACACATGCAGGGATAAATTTAGTAGTCTTACACATGGAACGATTATGTTGACCTCTACCCACGAAATCTAGCAAAAACAAAGTATGTCAAGTTGTTAAGAGATTCTGATGGTTTATGAGGACAAGCACTGCATTTGTTTTGTTGTTATTGTTGAGTGTGTCTTTTAAAATACCAACTAAGAGGTAATATGTAAAAGTTTCTCTCGCTTTTTTTCTCTCTTAAAATGTTGATGCCCGAGTGCCTTTTTGATCTATCTTTGGGGTATTTAAATACTGTATACTTCCATAAAAATACTAGGAGATTTATATATATAAAAGCTTTTAGCACACCTCTTCCCCATTGTCCAAGTAATGAAGGCCCACAATGTTCTTCATAATTTGATGGTATTGATAAATAGTAGAATGTGTATTTTGTGCAAGATTGAAGTACCAGGTGCCCTCTTCCTCTTCTTTTCAAGAACAAAACTGCTAATGGGAAGCTGGGGGATGGGATCACAGAGGCCAAAAGGAAGAAATGCCCTGAGGAAGAGAGAGGTCAGATTACCATGTGTGTATGTGAAGAGAAGCAAAACCAGAAAAAACCCGTCTTCTTTACTCTGTTACTGAAGGTTGTGCCCAATTATTGTGTATCCAGCTCCTTCCCAAAGTGGAGGAGGCTTACGTGTGACATCACATTGCCTTGGGGGTATGGATGCTGCCCAGATGGTAGTCTTGCTATCACTTAGGAGAAAGTTGTTTTAGGGATTGAGGACACCCATTAGTCATGGTAGACTAGACTGGGGAATGTCAGGAAAATTTTTTCTGAGTTGAAAAGAGACATTGGGCAGGGTCGAGGCTCAGATAACTGTATAATGTTTTGGTTTTGGTTTTTTTTAACCTTACTGACCTATAATCGATACACAAAACTGCACATATTTATTTTATTTATTTAAAAAAATTTTTTTTAATGTTTATTTATTTTTGAGACAGAGAGAAACAGAGCATGAATGGGGGAGGGGCAGAGAGAGAGGGAGACACAGAATCAGAAGCAGGCTCCAGGCTCTGAGCCATCAGCCCAGAGCCTGACGCAGGGCTCGAACTCACAAACCGTGAGATCGTGACCTAAGCTGAAGTCGGACGCTCAACCGACTGAGCCACCCAGGCGCCCCAAAACTGCACATATTTAATGTATACACTTTGTTGAGTTTAGGTATGTGCATACACCCATGAAACCATTACCACAAGGCAGCAGACATACCCATCACATTCAGGAGTTTCCTCGTTTCTCTTTGTTGTTGTTCTTTTGTGTGACAAGAGGTTTAACATGAGATCTATGCTCCTAACAGATTTTAAGTGTGCAATTCAGTATTGTTAACATTAGGCACTGCATCTGCACTCCCACATTTACTGCAGCATTATTCACAATTGCCAAGACCCAGAAATAACCTAAGTGTCCATCAGTAGATGAATGAGAAAGAAAATGTGGTATATGCATATCATAGAATATTATTCAGCCTTTAGAAGGAGGAAGTCCTGCCATATGCACCAATATGGATAAATCTTGAGGACACTCTGCTAAGTGAAGTAATACAGTTACAGGAAGACAAATACTGCATTACTTCCGTTACTCAAGATGACTGTAAACTTTTCAAATATTCTGGATCGTATTCTTAGATGAGTGGTTTTCTGATGCATCTACTAAAATTAATATATGCAAGAGTCTTGAGTTTTCATAGCACAAAAACAAATGAAGTGAATCAGTATAACAACCCTATTTATCTCAGATTTTTAAACAAAACGTCATTTGACACACTCCAGGGAGAATTTTTTTTTTTTTAATGGTGTCTCTGTCATCTTACTCAGGACTGCCAGTTATAATAAAGCCGCATTCAGTGGAAAGAATGTCTACAGACAGTTTCCTAAAACCAGATTTCATTCATTAATGAATATTCTATTTCTTGAGAAGGTTAGGATGACTCTGAAGCTCGGGTCAGAGCACGTCCAGTCAGTGCCTGGTGACCAGCACACATGAAGCAAATCCTGATGTGCTGAACTTGCACAAGCCAGATGTAAGCTATTAGACACAATTAGTGATTCAGATTCCAAGGAGCTGCTTTCCATGCCCATGGCAAAAATGGAAGATATTAATTGCAACGCTTATAGTTTCAGCCTCTTCAGCTGAATGAGATGTTTTGCGATTTCCCCAGGAGCATAAGGCTTGAAGCTGAAATATATTTCGTGACAGATTGACAAATAGGGCAACTTTTTAAAACGTGTTTTAGATTCTGGACCCTAAAACACGAACAAATAATTTTTTAAAAGAGCTTTATTTATTTTCTCTCCCCAATCCAACTAAATTATTTTCAAAGGTTTACTTTCTTTTTTTAACATTTCCATATTTTTTTTTTTGCAAAAAAGGGAATTTATTTTTCCTCTATTTTGCTTATCTATGGAAATACATTAATATATTCTATGAGTTTTGAGGCAATCAGCTATAAATTATACTTTGAGGGTATTCAGATGGAGGTAAGTATGGGAAATAGCCAAGTATTTTAGTTTGTATGTTACTGTGTCTCCTCTCACCCCCAAAAAGATATCCACAAGCTAATCAGCGGAACCTGCGAAGGTGTTAGTTTTGTGGCAAAAGGGACTTTGCAGATGTAATTAAGGTTATGGACCTTTAGATAGATTATCCTAGCTTATCTAGGAGGGCATGACCTAATCACATGAGCCCTTTAAAGCAAAGAAATCTCTTCGGCTGGAGGCAGAAGAGATGTGGTAGAGGAAGTCAGAAAGATTTCAAGAGTAGTAACAGTGGGAAAGACCATTGTTGTCTTTAGGAAGTAGAGGTCCAGGTGGCAGGACCACAGCTTGGCCTCTAGAGATTAAGTGTGACCCTCCCAGATGACAGCTGGCAAAGTAGTTTCTGCCAACAACATGCATGGGCTTGGAAGCTGATTTTTCTAGAGTCTCTTATAACAGCCCAGTGGTGTGGATGCCTTGATTTCCTATAACCTGTGTAACCACAAGTAGAGAAAACCAGCACAGCCACCCCCGGCTTCTGCCTATAATAGGTCTGGGAAATAACAAATTAATGTTGTTTTGAGGTGTCAATATATTAGCCATGGAAAACTAATATACTAATTTATGTCCTAACTACTGTCAAAAAATGATTTGAGGTGAATTTTAATATAAACAGAAGTACTAATATGTTATAATGAAATGTTTTAATAATTTAAGACTACTAGAATATTTAACATCTATGTAGTAAGGATTAATTTATTTAATGTAGAGTCGGCAATAAATCCGGATAACTGGAAGCATACCAGTTTTTCAGAAGAATATATTTTTTTCCTAGTTTGAAATTCCAAAAGGATATATTTTATTAATTTTAATTATTTAATTTATTTAATTAATTTTAATACAGTTGTCAAAGAGCATCATAATGGGCTTTTCCTGTTTGTAAAATATACAGAAAATTCATAAAATGGTTGCTTCTTGTAGAGTTTCTCAGTGAACTTAAGGAATGATAACCAAATTTTCAAAGATATTTCTTCATGATATATAAAGTAAATGAGTATGATGTGTATACTTTCCTAGAGACCCAGAAAAAGATAATAATGTAGAAACTGTTACCGAGTGCTTTTATCCAGAGTTTCCTATATAAACTGAACCAATTTAATAATAAAAAAAATCATAATTAAATAGGGAAACAGACATAAGATTATCATTTTTAGTGAAATAAGATGGTAAAAACAATTTTTCATTGACTATAATTTTTCATGAACAAAAGAGATATTTTTAGCCCCAAAATGTAGAAAGTATATCCTAACATAAAGGTTAGTACTTTAATTTTCATAACTTTAAAATATTTGAATGTATATATTCTATTTGTTTGTTTTTTGTTTAGGTAATATAAGCACATGATTAAAAAAAAATAATATGACCTAAAAAGGTATAAACTGAAAGGTCTTCTCCCTCTCCTATATCCATACACCCCACTGTCCCTTTTCTTAGCATGTAACCTCTTCACTGTTTTTCTATGCAGACTGAGACAAGTACAAATATGCCACACGTACCTTCGTTTCCTCCTCTCCCATCTCTCACAGAAGACAGAACTCTATAAACCTTCTGTACCTTGCCTTTTTCAGTTATCATTTATTTGTTTCATATAAGTACGCTATAGCTTTCTCAGGGTGCTTGGGCGGCACAGTTGGTTAAGCATCCAACTCTTGCTCTTGGCTCAGGTCACGATCTCAAGGTTTGTGGGTTTGAGCCCTGCCTTTGGCTGTATGCTGACAGTGTGGAATCTGCTCAGGATTCTTGCTCTTCTTCTCTCTCTGCCCCTCCCCACTTCTCAAAATAAGTAGATAAATAAGTATTAAAAAAATAGCTTTCTCGGGTCTTTTCTAGAGCTGCATAGTATTTTACTATGTGGATGTACCTTAGTAATGAACAGGAGTTATTTTTAATCTTTTATCATTATAATCAAAACTAGAGCAACTATTTTGTATATGTGTTAAGTTTTTTGTTTTTTACTCATACTAGTATATCCGAAAGTTAAAGCCTTACAGTCAGGACTGGTGGGTCAAAAGATAATTGGATTTGTAATTTTGATACCAGCTTCTCCAGTTACTTCCAGAGGTGTTTATGTAGAAATGGTACACTTCTACCAGCATTGCAATAGAGCATCTGACACACTTTATGTTGATATTGTCAAACTTACACAGTTTTCCCTCACACTTGTGAGAAATAGTATCTCAGTTTTGTTTTAATTTCCGGTTTTCTCTATTATCAGTGAAGTTAATCAACCTTTCATATGTGAGAGAACTGTGCATTTTATAGTTTCTCTGTGATTTTAAAATTTTTTTGTTGAATTTTTTTATATTCAGAATACAAGTCCCTTCATATATATGTGTATATATATATATGTGTGTGTGTGTGTGTGTGTGTGTGTCAACATATACATATATATACAATGTAAATATGTCTATGCACATATATATACATGTAAATATATACATAATATATACAATATATATTCAAAACAAATAACATCTTCTCTGTGGCTTGTGTGTTGCATAATTAACTTTTTTTTTCTGGGTGGCTGAAGTTTTTCTTCTAAATATCTAGGACACTTTAAAAATTTACATTGCCACCATCCATGTACGAGAATTTTAATTGCTCCACAGCTTCACCGACACTTGTCATAGTTTTTTATCACTTTTTCTTATTTAGCTATTCTGTTGGGTATGTAGTGATGTCTCATTGTGGTTCTTATTGGCCTTCTTGTGATCAATAAAATTGAGATTCTTTATATGCTCAGTGACCATGTGGAAATTCTTTGTTATGAAGTAGATCTTTCATCTATTTCTGTATCAGGTTGCTGGTCTTTTTCTCACTGGTTTGTAAGTGTTGTAAATGCAAAGACTTTGTCAGATTTAAGTACTACAAATACCTTCTTTCAGTTTGTAGCTTGACTTTTCACACTGTTAATGCTGTCTTTTGGTCAACGGATGTTTTTCTAATGAGGCCCAACTTTTCAGTTTTCTTACCTATAATGTTAGCATATTTTCTGTGTATTGTTTCTAATACATAGAAATATAAAAGAATTTGGAATATTGACCATATATCCAAAGGTCTTGAACCCTATTAGGTTTTTAATATTTATTTTCATTTGTTTTATCCTTTATATGCACATAAGGTATACTGTATCAGAGAGATTTCTTATTAAATCTCTAACATTGCATAAGTGTGTCAGTCTTCTTTTGTCTTAGAATTCACTCTTAGTGTGATGGGATGAAAGCCAGATCAATTTTTCTAACTGAGAAACTGGATACCCCATAATTAAGCAATTAAGGATAAGTGATTTTTCTCTCCTATTAAGGCAGTTGTCCCCATCCCCTCTTAGAAAGGTCTTCTGACTCCATCTAGTTGGTATGCAAATAAAATCTCTCCAGGAGTCAGCTCAGTTTTTACAACTTAAAGATGTCTTCAAATTCTGGGTTTCATCTCTTTGACATGTGAATATCCAGGGAGATAGTATTGGAGTCTTCTAGCACTATGGGGCTTCTGGTAGAGAAGTTATCAGGGTGTAACCATTTAGCCCTCTCAAAAAATAAGGTAAGTTTTATGATCCCTTAGATCAGAGCAATTAACTAACCAAAGGAGTGCATATCTTATTATCTTGGTATGTGAATAGATTTAGGTGACTAGGACTTTTTGCCAGAGCACTAAGAAATCCAGGGAGATTTTCTTTTTCTACAGATTCAAGTATAAATTCTAAAAGTTTGTCTGTGGAAACTTAGCCTTTTTAGGAATTCAGTTATACTCTCTGTGAATAATTTCTATTTCAATCTTTCCAGTCCTATGTCTGATTTCTCTTCCTTGCTTTATTGTAACTTGTATTTAAAGTACAATATTGAATAAAAATGGTGATAGTGGTCATAATTTTCCTGATCACAGAAAACTTTCTGACAGTGTGTTGGAACTATTCTGTATCGATTTGAGAGTTTCCTTATTTTGCTAGTTTGCCGCAATTTATTGACCATTAATGAGTGTTGACATTCATAAAAATTTTTACATCTGTTGAGGCGAATCTATTTTATTTCTTCCTCTTCCTCCTCTTCTTTTTCTTCTCCTTCTCCTTCTTTCTTCTTTCTTCTTTCTTCTTTCTTCTTTCTTCTTTCTTCTTTCTTCTTTCTTCCTTTTTCTTTCTTTTCTCCTCCTTCTTGTTAATGTGGTGAATACTACAAATCAATTTTCAAATTAAATCTGGCATTACTGAAATAGAACCCATTGAATCAGATGTATTAGAATTGTTGCATTTACCAAATTTAGTATATTTTTGAAGGAGTTATTATATCCATATTCATGAGCTAGATTGCTCTGTAATGTTCTTTTATTTCTGTCAAGTATTGGTGTAAGACACTGGTCTTCTGAAACACTTTGGAATTGGTCTCTGTTTTCTACATTATAAAATAGTTTGTGTATAATGTGTTATTTATTTTTTTAAATATTTGTAAGAAATCACTGGGTAAAGTCATATAGAATTTTCTCTTTATGAAAATATTAAAGAAATTCAATTTTTAAAGTAGGTATTGCACAATTCATTTTGGGAAAACTGTTCTAAAAAATTTGGACATTTCATGCAGTTTTTCAAGTAATTTAACATAAGTTGCTCACAGTATTTTCTTATTAACTGTATGATATTTAGGAACAATAGTGACGTCCTTATTTTCATTCTCAATATTGGTAAATTATATTCACTTCTTTCTTGCTATAAAATCTTCAAGGATTAATTGACTTTTTAAGAATAAACTATTTTTTCTCTTATATCTTTGATTTTCCTCCTATAATCTTAAAATAGGTCTCTACTGTTTAGCTTTTTATTTTCTAACATGCATTTAAAAAGACTTGTTTTCTTATTTCCTAATTTTAGCAAGATCCATGAAGTGCAAATTGTTTATTTCTTAAGTTTTGATTTATTTTCCTATTTGACAAACATCTTTTACATTCTTTTACTTTCTTGCCTTCTTTTGGACTAATCAATGTCTTAATATTCTATTTTTCTCCTCTATTAGCTTGATGTTACTTATCTCATATGTTATTTTAGAGGCTTCTTAGAGATTCAAACATTAATCTTAGACTTCTTACAATCTAATACAAATTACTCCATTTGGCACAACTTTTCTATTTCCTGATGACAGTAGAGTTAGAAGACTACGCAATTTTCCCCCTTTTTATGGAATAATTATGTATTTTTTAGTGTTCCATTTTATATTCACTCATGGAAATTTAACTGCTTTTTTTTTCTTTGTTGCTTCAGGGTTAAAATAAATATCTAATAATTTGTCATGGTCTAACTTAAAATTATATCACTTCATATAAAGTTAAACTCTTACAATAGTCATTTTATGATTCCTACCTCCTGTGCTTTGTGCTGTGTTTGTCATACATAGATATTCTCCATATGCTCTAATTGTTATGTTATTAACATTTTTGCTTTAAATAGTCAATTATCTTCTGAGGAAATTTATGTGGGAACTCTTTTATTTACCACATTTGTCACTTTTCATTCCTTTGTATAGATCCAACTTTTTTTTCCAATATCTTTTTTCTAACCACAGGTCTATTGCTGATAAATTCTTTTAGTTTTCTATGTCTAAAGAAGTCTTATTTTGTACTCATTTTTGAAAGATATTTTTCCTGGATAGAATTACTGTCTGATTTGTTTTCTTCTTTCAATATAAAATTATTCTATTGCTTTCTGGATTGCTTTTTTTCTGAAGAGTCATCTGAGGTTTTTCTTCTTTCTTCCCTCAGATGAAATGAATCTTTTTTTTTTTTTTCTCCTGTTGCTGTTTAGATGTCCTCTTATTCACTGGTTTTCCTAATATACTTATCTTGTGCTTTAGTGTGTCTGTCTGTCTTTCTTTCTTTCTTTCTTTCTTTCTTTCTTTCTTTCTTTGTGTTTTTCTCTGTGCTTATTTTGCTTAGGTATCCTTATCTTTCCCAAATTATGGGATGATAGTTTTAATTAAACTTGGTAATATTTTGTCCATTATTTCATCAATTTTTTTTCCTTCCTCTTTACTTTGGGACTTCAGTTTTAATGACATTACATCAGTTAACTTTTCCTACAGTTATTTGGGGCTTTTGTTTTGTTTTGTTTTGGTTTTTGTTGTTGCAGAGCCTGATGCAGGCCTCAAACTCACAAACCATGAAATCATGACCTGAGCTGAAATCAAGAGTAGGTTGCTTAACCAACTGAGCCACCCAGGTGCCCAATGTTGTTGGTTTTTTTTTTTTGTTGTTGTTGTTGTTTTCCTCTTATTCTCAATTTGCACATATGCTGCTATCTTTTCAAATTTACTGAATTTTCCTTTCATGCATCATCAATTGTTAAGACCATTCAGTGAACTTGTCATTTTTGTTTATGTATTTTTAAGCTGTAGACTTTTCATTATATCATTTTCACATGATAAGTCCATATTCAGATGATAATTCCATCATCTCTGATTTTTCAGAAATAGTCAGAGTATGTTTTGTTGATTCTTTGCCTCATGAGACATAGTTTTCTGCTTCACATATTTTGTGATTTTTTTTTAATGCTGGCTATTATGAAGGTTATATTGTTGAATATTGGGATTTTGTTGTTGAGTTGGAAAAACTCTCCTGTGTTTCTCCTTTACTTCACATTACTGTAACAGTTCACATTTGATTACCAAATGTGTGGGTAGGACACCAGTTGGGTGTCCCACAATTTACCTTATTTCTGACTATCTCTCTGGAAATAGAATCAGATCCCACAGGTTAAAGGGCTCTGTTGCAGAAGAATTTACCCTGCTCCCACTCTAGATGGCATCCAGATTGTCACCTGGACTTCTGGGTGACCAGCTACACACTGGGGTTCCCACACTTCCTCCTTGGGTTTGATAATTTGCTAGAATGGCTCACAGAACTCAGAGAAACAGTGACATTTACCAGTTATTACATAATAGAGGGTATGATCATGGATGCAGATAAACAGACACATAAAGAGATACATAGGCTGAGGTCCAGAAAAGTCCCAAGTACAGGAGATTCTGGCCCATGGAGTTGGGATGTGCCATCGTCTCAGCACATAGATGTGTCCACCCATCTCAAAGCTCTTCTAACCCTTTACTTTTGGGATTTTATGGAGGGTTAGTAAACTAGATATGATCAATCATTAATTCAACCTCTAACCCCTCTCCATTTCTCAGAGGATGGGGGTGGGGCCAAAAGTTCTAAGCTTCTAATTATGGTGTATTCATTCCTGTCACTAGCCCTAATCTTAAAGGTATCCAGGAGCCAATCAAGAGTAGTTTCATTAGAACAAACACAGACCCACCACCCAGGACATTCCAAGGTATCAGAAACCTTGTGTCTCAGGAGCTAACACCAAAGACCAAATATTAAAACAAAAGATGATATTTGTGCTCTTATCACTTAGGAAATTACAAGGCTTTAGAAGCTCTGTAGTCAGAAATGGGGGCAGAGACCAATATATAGAATATATTTTGATTGTTTAAGGAGGTTTCTTAAAAGCATAGAACCCAAATGGACTGGCAGTTAAGATGCTTTACTAGTGGGTCAGTTTTATATTTTCCAGGCTTTTTATTAGTTTTGCTTTTAAAAGTTATGATGAGTCTGAGGTTACCTTTACTTTAGGACTTATTTAACCATACTACTCTCAAATAAAAAGAAAAAAAAAACCAATACGATTGTATTCAAAAAGAATAATGCAAAGGGAGAGCACTCTCACCTCAGGATCTGTAAGCATCAGAAAATAAAACGGAGAAAGTATTTTCTTTTATAAAGGAGGTCTGCATTAGTTTCCTAGGGCTGCCATAAAAAAATTATCACACACTTGGTTGCTTAAAACCACAGAATTTTATGTTCAAAGTTTTGAAGCACAGAAGTTTGAAACCTATCTTGTCAACCAGTATGTGCTCTCTCTGAAGGCTCCAGAGAAGATCCATCCTTTTCTCTTCCAGCTTCTGGTAACTGTAGGCATTCTTTGGCGTAGGTCTCTGCCCCTCTCCTAACATGGGCTTCTCCTCCTCTTCGTATCTTCTCTTCTGTTTCTTCTGAGGATGCGTGTCATTAGATTTAGGGTGTAACTGGATAATCCGTGATGGATTCATCTCAAGATCCTGGGTGTAATTACATCTGCAAAGACCCTTTTTCCAACAAGGTACCCCTCACAGGTTCTGGAGGTTAAAACATGGACTTATCTTTTGGGGAAGGGCAACATTCAACCCACTATAAGGAGTTAACAAGAGTAGAGGGACTGAGACAAGCAACTGGGAGTGAACAGAGAGCATCACTGAAGCGGATCCACAGGAAATGTTCTTTGTAGTCAGCCAATTTCCAGAATGATCTGATAATGTTCTGCATGTTAGTACTTGCTTAAGCTTGAGGGTGAACCAAAGTTCAGGGGGTCTGTGGAAGAAGTTCGGTCAAGCCAAGTCATTGGATACATTGTGGGCAGTTGTGGGCACATGGTGACTGCTAGACTATAGCACTTCTGGAGTCTCTCGCCGAATGCTCCCGATGTTCAGTAAGGTCTCTAGTTTGTCTGGTAAGAACTCAGTTATCTCCTGGTGTTGTGTGAGTTCTGGGGATTATTTTTTACATCTCCCTAGCAGTTTGTTCTCTGGCACCTTTCATCCTAAATATGTATAGCTTATTATTCCATAACACACTGAAGGGGAGCCTTTTGTAGGTTTTGGGATCTTTTTTTGTATGGTTCCTTTTTTTTTTTCACAATAATTTTTCCCATCAGTTCTAGACACTGTCTCCTCTTTTAATTTGAGGATTGGATTCCTCAACTCAGTCAGAACACTATGTCTGCCTGTTTTTCTTCTACCTGTGCTACATTCTAGAAGTGCCTCTATGAAGAAATCCAGCGATCATAAATCTCACCTCATTTCTCTTATATCATGGATCAAAATTGTGCATTACCTCTCATCCAATGCCTTAAATAGTTTTTCCGTAAAGTTTTCCAGTTGATGAATTGTTTACTGTGGGTGGGAAAGTGCTGTAGTCATTTCCACATCATGGCAGAAGGGGAAGCCCCCACATCAGGGTAATTTTTAGTTGGCACTTTCCACAGTTTCTTCACTGAAATCATTTTTACACCATCATACGCGCTACATCATACCCAGGACATTGTTCGTGCTGTTGCCTTTCCCAAGGATGAAAAATGATGAATAGACTAGTTTTTAACATTTGTCTACACCTTTCAAAATCTTGACAAACACATGACTCTTGAAGTAGCCAAAATATTTTATTGCCATCATGATTAAAGTGTTCCATTGCCTCGTCTACTGGGTAGAACAGAGACTTAGGTTCAATGGAATCGTGATGGCAAGTGTTTTGACTATAAACATGAAGAAACAAGGAAATGTGGAAGAAATGGAAGCATTATAGATCGACTATTGCTTTTATAAAATTTTTTACAAAAATGAAGGAGGGTGGTTCATCTTTATGGGATATTTGAAATAACAGGATTGAAGAAAAAATGGTTTTGTTTGAGGTGAGAGGACGTGTATATGCTTTTAGACCGAGAGAATACATCATATGGAAGAAAGAGGTGAAGAAAATATTTGACAGAAAAGAACCCAGTAGAGTTAAAAAAAAAAAAAAAAGATGGAATTACAGGAATAGGGGTTATGGGCGAAACTCACTTTGAAAGGAATAGGAATAGTGTTTTATCTAATTCAAGAGAAAGAAACACAGGAAAGGAAGTATTTGTTGCCAAGATCTTATTATGTGTCAGACATGCATACTAATTCGTTCAATGCTCATGGGACGAACTAGGTAAACATTATTATTCCTATTTCAAAAGTGAGAAATTGAGAGTTGGGAGTTTAAATAACTTGCACGTTCTCCAGCAGCGGGCCAGTGTGAGCCTTTTACAGCAAAATTATATTCAGGTCATTTTCTACTCAGTGTCTCCAGTGATTCCCCGTCCTCCACAATCTCACAGAGTGCTCTGGCTTACGAGGCCTGTGGTACCCAGCTTCCACATACGAGTTTGCACTACTCTCCTGCCTCGTTTGCATGGCGCACCCTGCTTCAGCCCCTTGACCAGTACTTTCTTCTCTAAAGTCCCAGAGCTCACTCCCATTCCAGAGCCTTTGCATTCGTATTTCCCGTACTAGGAATTACCATTAGCTTTCTTATGCTGTTATCTCAATCATGCCTCTGTTCAGATGTTTTCAGAGAGCTTCTTTCTGCCCATTCTACTGAATATTATGCTTCTTTTCTACCATGATATGCCAGTGTATACCTCTGTAGCTGCCCATGTAAGGGCTTTGTTTAATTTGTCATATCCACTAGAATGTATATTCCATAGGCAAGGCACTCTGTTCTGTTTATTACTGTTGTAGCCCCAGAATCTAGATGGGTACCTGTCACATGGTGGCTCCTTAATGAAAATTTGTTGGATGAATAAATGAATGAAAGAAGAACCGTACACCTAATAAATCACAAGAACCTTAATTCCATTTTTCTCTGCTTATTCGAGATAAATAAGAGAAGATGAGGATTCTTATATCACATGGTTTTAAAGTTTGAAGTGGATAGCAAAGTCAGGCGGAGAAGTTACCTCACGGAAGCAGGAGAAGGCAGATCTTGATGTCTTGACTTTTTTTGAATTTTTTGTGGTAATGAGAGTCACAGTGAAAGCTAAGCTTGATTGAAGTTCTCGTGTAGTGTGACCTTTAAAATGATAATTAATAGATATTCAAGAAAATATTAGCTTTAGGACTGGAAAAGAAGTAAATGAAGAGTAGAATCTAGTCTTCTAAATATAAAAGCTGTATTCTAAATTAATGCTGTGCAACATACAAAAATTATTTAGAATTTAAAAACAATCAAGGCTTTTGTTTCAATAGACATATTTTTCAGTTTGGTTAACTTGTGGTATTCTGGAGTCTATCTAGATTGCTTCATGCTTTTTTTTTCTTTTTTCAGACATTTCTTTACACAGGAAGATACTGCTTTGCAGCATAATGTATTTTCCTAGATAGTGTTTATTACATTATTGGAGGGTTTATAGAGGACAGGTTAGGGTTGACGAATAGAGGAGCCGGACTAGATTATACATTTGAAGAAATCAATACATGCATAAACAAAATCACCTTTAGAAAGTAAGCAGATTCGTTGAACACTTTACCGCTTAATTTACATTACAGCTTTTGTACGATGAAGTTTACCCTGTGGCACCAATTGTTTCAATAATCTTTTCTACTTCAGAAACAAAGAATTTGCTTGGCGGATGAAATAAAATTGTTTTACTCTTCACGTGCTGTGAATTTTTTTGAATTTGGGTCTTATTGATTATAGTAGATAAACATTGAGTCACAAAGCAGTTTATACATGGGCACAGTAATTCCTCATCCTGTTTATTGAGGGCAGGTTTGAAATTGAAATGCCATCCGCCATTATGAGGAAGCAGTAGTTTATGCATGAGGGCAGCTTAGAATAGTTTGCTGGAATTAATGTCATGGAAACTCTTGGAAAAGCAAATGGAACTCTGAGGTTGTTTGTAATTTTTCTCCTTATCATTATTCTATATGCATTTTAAATATTGATTTTTAAAATTTAAACTTAGAGTTAATCATAAATATGGTAATATTAGATTAATGGTAATTCCTGTTATTTCATAAAGTTAGCAAGATAAAGTTAACGCTCTCTCTTTCTGTTGACTTCTTGGGCTCATAAAAAGTGATATTCATATAGCCATATAATCACCATAAATATCAGAAAAAGTTAAGTAAATCGAAAATGGGACTGAAGTCAATGCGATTTGATGGAAATTCTCCTTTGAAGTTTCAAAGGGTTTTTGATTTTACCTGACCTGGTTACCAAAAAAGCTGATATGTTTCTCCATGCATAGGAGATTTGACATACATATGTATACATAAGACACCAAACTTCGGGAGGAAAATGTTGTTTCTAAATAATGTTCTTGTTTCTGGGACGCCTGGGTGACTCGGCCAGTTAAGCGCCTGACTTCAGCTCAGGTCATGGTCTCACGGCTTGTGGGTTTCGAGCCCTGCATTGGGCTCTGTGATGACAGCAAGGAGCCTGCATGGGATTCTTTCTCCATCTCTCTTTGCTTTCCCTCCCCCACTCTCTCTCAAAGTAAATAAATAACCTTTAAATAAACAAACAAAAGTTTTTTCCTCAAGTAAATGACTATCCAAACTTAAGGAAAGGAGAGCAGGAATATGTGTTCCTTAACATTAAGCTGAAAAGGAATCTTAGGTATTTAATTCCATCTGAGAAACAAAAAATTGTTAAAATTGCAATATAAACTCTAGTTTTCACTTGTTCAGGTCAAATTTGGTTTCCTCAGTACTAGTCATCCTTTATTGAATCCACACTCAAAAAATTCTTTAAATTATTTTTTTAATGTTTATTTTTTGAGAGAAAGAGAGAGTGTGTGAGCAAGAGAGAGGCAAAGAGAGAGGGAGACACAGAACCTGAAGCAGGCTCCATTCTCTGAACTGTCAGCACAGAGTCTGATGTGGGGCTTGAACCCACAAACTATGAGATCATGACCTGAACCCAAGTCGGACGCTTAACTGACTGAGCCTCCCAGCTGCCCCTCAAAAACATTTCTGAAACATAGAAGTGTATTCTATCTGCTTATGAATTGATTCTGACATCATATAGGTATTCTAAACAGTTATATTAATTGGATTACGAGTGATAAGTCATAGGTATAAGCTTTATCAATAAATCCAGAGATAAGAGTTAGGAGACCTGGGATATAACCTCCTTTTATTTTTTATTTCTGAGAATTAGTTATTGTTCAATTTTAAGTATAATTGACATATTATATTAGTTTCAGGTATATAACAGTGATTCAGCATTTATATACACTATGAAATGCTCACTGTGATAAGTGTATAACATTTTAAAAAATACTTGATTCCCTTTTCAAGAGCTTAGAAAAAAGTACTAAATGTCTCTATACCAGTGACCTCATTTGAAAAATGTGTACAATAATATTTTTTCCATTTCAGTGAGATTTGTAGGAGAACAAAATGAACTTTTTCAGAAGTTGTAAGTGAATGATGGGTCTTGGAATGAGGACACAGCTAGAGAAATGCTGATACCGTGTGTAGCTTTGAAGGTGTTATTGCAGTGACAGCAGACAGACCTGTGGTCTCGAAAGAGAAGTTCCTGAAAGAGAACATGCTTCTAGAACAATGTCTGTTAGCCATGAGGAGAAAATACGAACCTGAAAGGGTCAAAGCAAAAGAGAGAGAATTTAGTCAGGATGGAGGAAAGGAAGAAAACAGGAATGGGACAATGGCTAGCAAATAAAAGAAGATCGTCATTCTGAGGATGGTTGACTGAGGGAGAAGTGGGAAACAGAGCTCACACTTGGCAATGCTGATGAGCAACCAAGAGTCTGGGATCAGTTTTCTGAAAGAACTATGGTTGGTCTATGACCGTGATAAACTTGCCTTGTTTTGCATGATTCAGGCCACCACTGGCTTCTGCAGATCTTAAGTTGTTTCAGTGTCGGTAATGTCTGGATTACATCCCAACACACTGGAAATTAACATATTGAAATGGGTTTATAGACCCTAGAGTAAATCCAGGTGGTAGAAATAGTATCAGGAGAAAAAGGGTCGAACTACAGATCTATGTTTTGTGGTAGAGTCCTAAGGGCAGACGGGGTGGAAATGGGAAACTGTTATGCTTTTTCCTGGTTTTTGCATATATTACCTACTGTTTTGCATAAACACCTTAATCTCACTGAACCTCAGTCTTGCCATGTGTAAAATGAGATCGTGCTTTATGTGTTCTTTATAGGCAAAAAACATGACGTGTAGGAAAGTCCTTTGTAATCTGTGAAACCCTAAATGCATATAAAATGACGTCGCTTTTCCTGAAGGAACTTTGTGGTGCTTCTATGCAGAGGCCATACTAAAAAGATTTTCTTGATCTCTTCAGCATGAACTAGTTGCTATATGACATTCATATAACGCCTTGAAAAAAAAAAGTGATGTTCTGATACTGTAGGAATTCCAGAGAAAAGATAAGAGTTTGAGATTTGAAATGGAGATTATATAGAGGAAAGAGAATTCTGGAAAGTGGAGGAGGGAGTTAATCACCTGCCAGGTACAGTTCACATAAGCAGAGAAGGATTATAACTCTGTAGGGGACAAAGGCATGCTGGAAGTGTGAGTCAAGAAATCATTTGAGTGTGAACGAACAGTCAAAAAAAGGTGTGGTGTGGAGGTCAAGGGCACAGCTGTGCTTTCAGTAAGAGAGACTTGCATAACCTCTCTGAGAAAGGAGGAAGAGCATAAACAAAGTATTCAAAACTTTATTATAATTACCCTTTCTCTGAAAACGTCTCGTGTAATGGATTTCACTTCTCGAAGACCCTGTTTTATTTTTTTTTTTTAATTTATTTTTTAATGTTTATTTATTTTTGAGACAGAGAGAGACAGAGCATGAACAGGGGAGGGGCAGAGAGAGAGGGAGACACAGAATCTGAAACAGGCTCCAGGCTCTGAGCTGTCAGCCCAGAGCCTGACGTGGGGCTCGAACCCACGGACCGTGAGATCATGACCTGAGCCGAAGTCGGACGCCCAACCGACCGAGCCACCCAGGCGCTCCAACGAAGACCCTGTTTTAATTTACATTGGGCGATATTAGCTATTAAACTAGGGGGCACCTTTCACTGAATTGCAAATTGGCAAACCAAATTGTGCCAACGACAATTTAATGTATTTGTTTTTGACTCTTAGTATCTGTTTCCACTGTGGGATACTTTAGGACCATGAGTGCCAGGCCTGTGCAGAATTTAGGCAAGGCAATAGTCAGATGCGGATACCAACTTTTCCTCTGTTCTCTGTTCGATATGAGTATAGGTGATGCCTTGTTTACATTTAGTGGGATCTCCAAGTATTTCTGTAATCTGAGTCTCAGTATTAATGCCGTGAAGGTCGGCCAATTGATCTATTTTGGCAGATGTTAAAGTTAAGTCTGAACCTATGTTTTAAAGATGCTTTTAAACTTTCATTGTATAACTTCTTTTAGTAAATTTTGGATATCTTAAACTGAATTGTGGCTCTCTCAGGTTGTAATTTTCTGTTTGTTTTCTCCCTCTATATCCAGATTTCACGTCCTCCCACCCCACCCTGCCTTCTCTCTCTGTCTCTGTCCCTCCCTCTCTCTCTTCCTCTCTCTCTCTCTCTCTCTCTCACTCACTTTTTTTTTCTTTCTTTGTTGTGGTAATTAGATATACCTTGGGGGTGGGGATAGAGGTTCTCTCTAACCTGCTTACATTTAAATATTTATCCAGAGAGCTCCAAGTCAGTACCATCAGGGTTAGGGACCTCATGGCAATGGTAGTATTAACTCCTAGGGTGTTTTTTTTTCCTAGAACTTTAAAAATCAGAATCTTCACTTTGACCAAGACATCAGCAGCATCAGTAGCAATGAGGACATTTTGTAGGGTCTACATACCAACCAGCAACCCTACTCTGATGTTTTCCACATGAAGAAGGTGAAAGTATTGGTTCACCTAAACATTTCTGTGCAAGTATTCTTCAGTATTTATATTAATAAAAAAGAAACTAGAAACACTGCAAATGTCCTTTAACTAGCAAAGGGACAAGCAAATTTGGCAAACGGGTATATTGCTACTATGGAATATTACTCAGCAAGAAAAGAGAAAACATTAGCCTTCACAAGAGTATGTCTAAGTTTTTAAACATTATGATAAATGGAAGCAATCACATGAAAGACCATGTCCTGTGTGATTCATTCATATGAACTTCTAGAAAACATTTGCTGAGGCAGAAAGCACATTGGTGGTTGACTGAGGCTGGGAGTTGAGAGAGGACATTATCTGCAAAGGACCATGAGAAAACTGGTAAGAACAATGGAACTGTTCACGTTTGCATGCTCTCTCTGTCTCTCTCTCTCTCTCTCTCTCTCTCTCTCTCTCTGTGTGTGTGTGTGTGTCATGGCAAGAGTTAAGCGTCAGGAACAATTACCAAAATTCTTCAAACTGTACTAAAATGGGGGAATACAATACAATTTAAACAGTTCAAAAATAGGGATAGAATCAGGTTCTAATGTTGACTTGGCTAGTGTTTACTCTTGTGGCTTCAAGCGAGTTCTGTACCTTTTCTGGTTTTTCTGTGTAAATGGAGAATAACACCTGCTTGGCATGGTTGTTGTTATGATTAGTGTAACAGATACAACACGCTGAGACTTGCTCAGGTCACATAGTTTATGGCGTAAGAGAAAATGAGACTGATTATTTTTATTAGTCGCAAAAAGACATCTTGAGTTAGAGGAGAAAACATGAAATTGTTTTGCATATCAAATTATTTGGTCATAAAACCCAAAGAATTTCCATATTCATGAATTAAATATGAAGATTGTTTAAATGCTCTTTAAAGTGTAATTATTTTTAAAAACTTAAATTCGACTGGGAGTTTTTTTAGACCAAATGCATTTGATGATTACCTATAAATTCATGGAGTATTTAAACTCCACGTGTAGTTGGGATGAGCACTGGGTGTTGTATGGAAACCAATTTGACAATAAATTTTATATATATATAAAAAAAAAAACAACCTCCAAGTGTTTTTGTTTGTTTCAACAAACAAAAGGTACAACTGAACGCTACCCAACAGAAAATTTGACAACACAGGAGCGCACAAATATGGGAGAGGTCATTTAGGCTGGTTTTCCATGGAAGCACCATCTCGAAGACAGTGATGGCAAAGCTTTTCAGTTTGTTTTTTTAGGGGCAGGATCTTAGAGTGGTTCTGTTTGTTAGATTATTTATCCAGGGGGCGCCTGGGTGGCTCAGTCGGTTAAGCGTCCGACTTTGGCTCAGGTCATGATCTCACAGTTCGTGAGTTCGAGCCCCGCGTACGGCTCTGTGCTGACAGCTCAGAGCCTGGAGCCTGCTTCACATTCTGTGTCTCCCTCTCTCTCTGCCCCTTCCCTGCTCATGCTGTGTCTCTCTCTGTCTCAAAAATAAACATTAAAAAAAAATTAGATTATTTTATCCAGGATTTTTTAACTCCAGTTCCAGGGGAAAAAAAATGTGTCTAATTGCATCACTCGGAAAGAATGTATCTTTGGCTAGATGTATCTGAAGATAAATGATCAGTAACTTATAGAAAAGAGAAAATCGATGGTCAAGAGAGAATAATAGTGATAAAGTAAGTAAGGGAAAGGGAAAAAGAATGAAGACATAGGGGATTACAAATGGAAATAAATGATACCATTAAAATGTGCTCAATTACTTGTTCTGTAATTAGTACTGTTTCAATACTTTAAAAATAAGCCCTATAGCAGCCTTAATAATATATGTCTTGTCACAATTGATTATTTAAATGGACCTTATTACTTAGTATATGTGAATAACATAATATTGTCTGGTAGTTAAGGGGAAATCTCCATAAAATCCCTTACGATTACCCTCTTGTGATGGAAGAATTTTCCCTCTTTTTAGACAATGGAGCAAACTGGTTTTTTTTAAATATTAATATTACTACCCTTAATTTATCTCAGTTGCACGCTGGATAGGATTTTTTTTTTTCAATTCTCTGCTCACTCACAGATGCTGCAGTAAACTGTTAGTCATTCTGAAATATTTTCTTTGCAAGCAACTGCCTCTGCCCTTAATGCCTTTTTTTTCTTTCTGCTTTCTTGTCACTCTTTCTCTGGATGCCCCAGTAATTTTGAAGTTTTATTTTCTTAATTAAAAAACATAAAGCTACTGTCTTCTTCCTTTGTTACTCCTTCTTTCCCCATATCATAGTGTAGAATGGAGGGGAAAGAGTGGAAGTTATGGGGAAAATAGTTTATTTTTCATAGAAAATTCGTCCAATTTGGTGTTTGACTAAATAAAAAAATCACCCCATTCCCAAAACATATTATTCTACTTCTTGGTTTGGGTCAGTGTTTGTTTTGAACAGTGTGTTTTTCTTTCTCATCAGTCACACAGTGATTTGGTGAAACTCCGTATTCCATAAACGCCAATTAAATGAAACTCTGGTTCTCATCAAAGCAATGGCAAATTATAAAATTCAGTGCTGGCAAGGGGGAGATGAGGTTTGCTCACTCATCTGCGGCTGTTAGAGACATAAAACATATACTAACGGTCCTATTGTTAATCCCAATTTATGGATACAAAATGGATGAGTGTGTTCTTTTTCCTGTTTCCCCTGCAATGTTATATTCGTCTTTTAAAGTCTGCTAGTCAGAGAAGTATAAAATGTAACTCATTATTTTAATTTATATTTCCTTCAGTCTTTTGTTTAAGCTTTCAGTTTTTATTTGCATTTACTCTTATACAAGTCACTCATTCATATATTCTAAACTTTCTTTTGTCTTTTTTTTATGAAGTAATGAGGTTCTTCATATATTCTAGTCTTCAGCTTTTTGTTGGTCAAATTTACTACAAGTTTTTTTTCCGCACCCAGAATATCATTTACTGTGACCTCATTTATTGTGATTTGTGTATTCTGCCCAACTGCTGCACCAGAAAACACAAACGGCTATAGTTTCTACAATTTCCTGGGCTACTGCTTTTTTAAGATACATTACAAACTGTGTCCGAGCTCCAATGAGTACAAAATGCAAACTCACCACATATGTAAATAGGTGCAGAGGAGGAGAAAAGAAAGTGATTGCAGTAGTTTCACAACAAAATTTGGGCCCTGGAGGACAAATAAAAAAACTTTGAAAAATAAGTTAACGAATATACATACAAACAAATGTATATGTATATTTTATAGGTCTATGTATATATATATGCACATGTGCATAAAACACTTAAGGATAATCATATATGGCATGAATCTGAATTTCTGAAGTTAAAATTACTCTGTAATTTCCAAATGTAACACCTTGAAGTTTGAGTAGAAATATCCTTTTATAATGAGCAAAAAATAGCAAATGATGAAAATCTTGTGCATAGGTTCAGAAGGCTTACAGTATTCATTTGGGGAGAGTAAGAGAATAAAAAATGCATTCTCATGTGTGAGATGTGTTTTTTCTTTTTATCAAATAGTAATTTGGTGAAACTCAGTATTCAACAAAGAAATACCAATTTAAAAAAGGAAATGCTGTTTCTCATCAAAGCAATAGGAAATTGTCAAATTCATTGCTGGCAAGGGTGAAATGGGGAGTGTTCGCCAATTTATATCTGTTAGGTACACACAGGAGAAGGAAATTCTATATGTATTTATGTCTCTAGAATTTTGTATCAAATTAATATATTGTTTAGCCAAAGGAATACAATGAAATTTAAGTCAAAAGCACTAGGTAAATCCATATGAATTCATACTCAAGTTCAACCTAACTGAAAAAAGAGTGAAATCTTGCCATTGACAACAATGTAGATGAAGCCGGAGTGTATTATGCTAAGTGAAATAAGTCAGTCAGAGAAGAGCAGATACCATATGATTTCACTCATATGTGGAATTGAAGAAATAAAACAGATGAGCGAAGTGGGGGGGGGGGAAGAGAGAGGCAAACCAGGAAACAGACTCCTAATTACAGAGAACAAACGGATGGTTGCCAGAGGGGAGGTAGTTGTGGGAGGTGGGGAATGCATTAAACAGGTGATGGGGATGAAGGATTACACTTGTGATGAGCACCTGGTGTTGTATGGAAATGTTAAATTACTATATTGTATACCTGAAACTAATATTATATTGTATGTCAACTAACTTGAATTTAAATAAACTCTTAAAACAAACCAGCATGAGTAGATAATCTCAATATTGATAAACTAAACTCAATCATGTCAACATTTCCAAATGAGCATCCATTTAAATTCTCTTTAGATGAGAATATGCTTGAGAATTTTTCTTCAACTTGAACAACACTTGGTGTGAGAGACTTTTGCTTTTTGACAGATGGGAAGGTTTGTAATATATCATTCATGGTTAGGCTTTGATATTTGTGCTTAATAATGTTAAGTACATTATCATATAACTATTAACCAATTGGATCCCTTGGTGAAATAGATGCTAGCTAATCATTGATTTTCTCTTTTATTACACCTATGTCTTACACTACTAGTCAAGGAAGCACTATATAATAATGTGACCCTACTGTGTAATCCAGAACTACACTCATAAAAACTCAACTTAGCAAAATCTGTGCCATCATATGTACCTTCCAAGATGGTGGTGGCTGGGGGCATAGGGTTAGTGGCAGATGGTGAGAAGTTGTTTGGTACTGGGTATATTTTGAGATAGTAGGTCAAGATTTGCTAAAGAAATTACATACATAATTTGAAAGCAAGCAGAATCTGTGATGAGTCCAAGATTTTGGACTGAGGGACTGAGTAATTGGAAGAATATGGTTGCTGAAATGGAGAATAAAGTTAACTGAGATGGAGAGGAACAAGCAGCATGTATGGAGTGAGAGCAGAAGATGAGGAATTCAGTTTTACAGATGTTAATTGTGAGATATTTATTAAACAATGTGATAGAGGCAGTTGCATATAGGAGACTGGTAATCGGTGGAAGGATATCAGCTGGACAAATAAATTTGAGAGTCCTCAGTGAATGGATATAAAAATATACAATACCTGCTTTATGGATAAGTGTTTAGAACATTGTCTGAATTATTTTAGTGTGTGCTCTCATATATTAAGTAATTTCCTTAAGATTGTGGAGTTTTTATGAAGCGCTAGGACAAAATTCACTTCATTATAAAATGGAAAAACTATTTGCTTATATATAAAAATGGCATGGCTTTTCTTTGATTGTTAAGATCTTATTGTGATCAAGAACAACCTAAAATTTTAGAAATTTATGAAGACTCTGTTACTTTCATTGAACTTAAAATTTCAGTCGTATTCAATTGAGTTACCAAAATTCATTTGGAAGCATTAGGCATTTGGCAGAGAAACTAATATTTACCAACTTAAAATACTGAAAATATAAGATACCTAACTAGATACCCTATGAAAGCATTTTTTAAAAATTGTGTTTTATAATAGCTCATGCACCGGGAGTTTTTATAGGAATTTCAGTGCCTGTAAAAAACTCTAAGAGAAAGTTATGAATAAGAATGGCACTGAGTACAACTAAAGGGAGTGGGGCAGATTGAGCCCTGATAATACTTCATTTACTGTGTGATTGGGAATCCAGGGGATTCTACATATTACTTCTCTGTCTCAACAGTTTATAAAACAGGCTGTTACAACTCCAGTTAGTCTCCTACTTTCCAGAGCACATCTCTGAAGAAATTCATGAAAATCCACTTGTCATTTTCTATTGTCAAATAAGAAGCTGCTTGTTTTGCTTGCCAGACACTGTGTGTTTGTTTTTTTCCTACATGCAACATTAGAAAAGAGTAAAATTGAGGTTTCATATAATAATTGGGTTTGTAGGACTTGGAAAAGAAAGCTCATTTCTTAGTAATAATTTTAAATCACAGTGGACACAGTTATATATCTAAAAAAGTAGCTTCTCAGTTCCACTCGTGTCTAGCTATGACATCTGTCTATTTGAAATTCAAATCCTTATGAACACACATTTATATACTTAAAACATTTTTTTAATGTTTATTTTTGAGAGAAAAAGAGAGCATGAGCAGGGGAGGGTCAGAGAGAGAGGGAGACAAGGAATCCAGAGCAGTCTTCAGGCTCCAAGCTGTCAGCACAGAGACCAACGCAGGGCTCAAGTGCACAAACCATGAGATCATGACCTGAGCCAAAGTCAGATGCTCAACCAACTCAGCCACCCAGGTGCCCCTATATACTTGTGAACATAGAACACTCTACTGGGTTTAGAGAAATAAAGAGGTTGACTTTATGGTTTTCACAAAGAGTTTGTAGTGTTTATGAACCAGTAGAAAGTAAATAAGAAAAGATGAACATGACAGTAGGAAGATATTGAGTATCATGAGCGTGATTAGGCAATGAAAAAAGAAGTCATTACTAAAATTTGAAAAATATTTGTGTGACGTTTGAAATTGCTCATATAGAATGAATTGCAACTTAATAGACGGGGTAAAAAGTTCTGAGAATATTCCACATGGGGGGAGAATCATGCATAAAAGAATGTGCATTAAATTGAATGTGGAACAACCAATAAACCAATTTGTCTGAAATGTAGTGTTATACAAGAATATAATGGTATACAAGGATAAATGTAGGGCTTAATTGTGATTGACCTTGATTGCCAGTTTTTGTTGTTTGTTTTTGTTTTTATCTTATGTTATACGTGTTGAGGAAGCACTGAAGTTTTTTTGGAACAAGAATGTAATGCCTATAAAGCAGGTCGAGGTAGTTTTATCTGGTATAAATTATAATCAGTGAGGTAGTAATTAGAGGCAAAAAAAATTAGAGACTTCTGGCAGAAGGTCTCCTGGGGAAATAAAGCCAACATTCAACTTGAATGATTATGAAAATGCAGAGGGAGGGAACAAACAAAAATAGATTTAATATTGAGAAGTGAGTGATTGAATGTGGAGGGAGGCATATCAGAGGTGAATCCAAGAGTATGACCCGGAGCAAAATGCCAATCTGACCACAAGAAATAGGCATTTGCAAACTTTACAAAATAACTAGTAATGAAAGGTTACTGCAGGTGTGCGTGGGAATGGGGGATAGCAAATGATGGCTCCTGTTGTCATGTTTATCTGGGACTATGTGCTGCTAGGATTGTGATGTATTGTGAACTTCATGGAAAACCAGAATGATTGCACCTCATCTTCTGGAATACAACTTAAATTCCCTTGGTTTTAGCCAGATTTAGATGAAGCTAAAGAAAGTTGATTTTCAGTGTCTCTTATTTAAGCTCCTCTTTCTCGAACCCTGCATCTAATTTCATGAGCCCACACCCTTCCCTCCCCACAGGATATTACCAATATTTGTGTTCACTCTTAGAAATTAAACTCTTTCCTCTCTGTTGACTTCTTAATAAAGCATTTAAAGATGTCAGTATATTCCTCACATGTCCAAAAATTACTTTCGTTATTTGTTCCACTAGCTACCTCCTTATGTTCCTTCTCTCCTAAATCTTTTCTGAGGTTCACACCAGAGACCTCAAGGAAAGATTAATAGTTGCCACCTCAATTTCTGCACCTCCTGCTTCTAAACTCCCATCAATTGCTTTCAGGCTTAAGTCACTACCACTCCGGTGGACCACACCATCCTGTGCTATTGATGACCTTACTATATACCAACTCCATTGGGAGTCTTTCCATGGCTCATCTTCTTTTAAGATCTGATCTGCATTAGTCAACAGTATTGACTTTTTTTTTCTTAACTACTTATTCTTTTGACTTTTGTGGATTGTTTAAAACAGGTTTCCTTTTTACTCTTGCGATTGTTATTTGACAGTATTTTTGAGGTCATTCATCCTCTGCCCACTGTTAGAAGTTGTGGTCTTGAAATTTCTCTTTTTATTTAAACTTTTTCCTTATTCTCCGTATGTATTCAAACTGGGTGATCAGATTCAATAGCATGGAATTTTACTATAAAAATCTAAACAGCTGTCCTTGACACATGTCTCTTTGTATCGGCCTCACTTGAGATTGGCTTTCTTGTCCATCCCAGATCCAGTTATGTCTACTGGTAACTCAGTTTTATTGATCTCTTTCCAAAATATTTTACCTACGGTTTTCCTCTGCTTTCTTACACGATACCCTCATTGTTTTCTGTGTAAAATAGCTTCATTTTATTTATCATTGCCTTCAGTTATTTATCCCTTATATCATCTATGTTGTAGCCATCTTTATCCCTGTGCTTAAAAAGCTTTTTTATGTGTCCACGTCAGTTACAGAATATGTCTTTAATATGATCCGGCAGTTTATACCCTTCACAGTTTGGTCCTAACATAAATTCGAAGATAGATTTGTGTGTGTTTCTGTAAATATAAATATAATACCCCCAACACACATAATCATTAATGCAATTTTGTGGTGTTAAGAACTCATTCAGGATAGATTCACAGAGTCATAGAATCTTACAGTGATAGAACATTAGGTCGAATGTTGAATACAATCAAGATGAAACACTAATGCTCAGAAATGTAACTTGGGTTGTCTAGGGCATGGAATTTGTTACTGACAGAACAGGAACAAAAATGTTAGTCTATCTCATTTGGAGTTATTAGTCTCTTATTTGGCAGTGCAAATATATCCTACTAGCCTATGGAACCATGGCATCACTGAGTAGCTATAGATATTCTAGGCAACAGAAACACAAATGTATATTGTTATCCTGGTTATATTGATCCGCTTGTTGCTCCTTGGCAATTGCTAACTCTGTTTTGTATGTCTGGCTTTGATCTAGATCCTCTCTGGGAATATGTGTACTTAAAAATTCTCATGGATAGCAGCTTAGTTTTCAACTTTTAATGGAAAATGAGGTGTTTATATGATTGCAGTTTCATAGAAGGCACTGAATATTGACCAATATTAATATTTTAAGTAAGGACTAGTAAACAGAGAAATTCATGCTAATTATAAAATGTTTTAATATTAAAACAGAGTGAGGAAAAAAAGACAGAGATATTGTTTCTTCCTTCTCACCATTCTCTTCCAGCAAAGGACATAATGTCTTCAAGACAGAATTACCATAAATGTTCATAGATTTTCCAAATGTGTTTACGTTTGTTCCCTTGTTTACTAGATAAGGGTTATGTGGTTGTGTTAACACAGAAAACCAAACTCATTAAGGCTTCTGGACATAAGAACCATTAGATACCTGATGACATCATCCTTTGGTTATAATGATAGAAGGAAGCATAGCTTAAAGATTTCTTAAGACTTTGTGATTGCTTTCTTATTTTGAATCAAATTTGGGCAAGAGCCATCTCCTTATTTCCTTGGCCAAATAAATGGCATATGGCCAATACTATTTCCTAGTCTTATTCAAAACAATGTAATCCATTTGTAAAGTTATCTGTAGTTAATAGGTTTGGGGGGAAAGGCATATCCAGTCATCAGCGATAAACTATTCATCCATTTGGAAGACTTTTAAAAAATAGTTCTAGTAAACCCCATATTGAGTTTTGAAGCATCTCACAAAAAATAACTTCTCTTCCATCTCTCCTACTCTACTAAATCCTTTCTGATGTTCACGTCAGGGGCTTCTAGGAAAGATCAATAGTTGCTACCCCAATTTCTGCACCTCCTGCTTCTGAATTCCCATCAATTGCTCTGGCTTAAGTCACTATCACTCCAGTGGGACCACACCATCCAGTGCCACTGATGACTTGACTACTAATGCCATTGGCTTCTTTCCAGGACTTATTTTGTTTTCAGAGAAATAACCCCTCCCTCTCAGTTGCTTAGAGGGAGGGAAATTAGAATCATTGTGCTTTGGATATTGGTATGTACCATAAGATTTGGTTAACGAAGCATTGGGAGTTAAAGAGTTCATTCTTTCTTCTGAATCAGTTAATAACTGATAGACATAGACTCAATGTGCTATTTTCCTTGCATGGATTATGCATTTTGGAACTCTTTGCTCTTTAATTTAGCATTCTAAATTAACTCGTATCATAGCTATTATCGAGGAAGATGACCACCTGCCACCCCCATATGTTCACCTTAATTATAAATATTTCCATTTGAAAGTCACAAAATTCCACACAATCTTCTGTTCTATATAAGTTCAAACAAGGAGGACCACAATTTCATAAAATAATATCTTATTATAAGGATCCTCACATCAAAAAAAAAAAAAAAAGAAGATAACCTATGAAAAAAGTAATGTCACAAACTAACAGATGGCTTTTGGTAAGAGATTTGTTAATCCAGTTACATGAAGCTTCAAAAATCTTTGACAACTAATAACATATGGGGTTGCTTTGTTTTGTTTTGTTTGTTTTTTGTTTTTGTTTTTTGTTTTGTTGTTCCTGCTGCTTACAGCAGCTCTAATATAGAGTTGCATTTCTGTTAGCTTAGCTTGGTTTGGGGTGATTCCTCCCCTCCCTTCCTTCTTGCTTTGCATGTTATATCAAGCAACAAATAGCCTTAAATAAAAGTTAGCTTTACACAAATTTTCTAAGTACAAATTTATGATTGGCACTGGAATTTCTGGTTCCTTGTCAGCAACTATCAAGAAGCAACTATTTGCCTTCTGGTTCATTCTAGAGCAAGCATTTATTCTCCTTTTATGTTCCAGATATGTCATAGTTGCCGTATATACAAAGCATATTGGAACATGGTCTTTTCGTTAATGACCTCTCAGGGTAGGACTGGGACAGACAAGTCAACATGTGATAAGTGTACAAATAACCTATATTGTTATCACTAGTGGGAAGAATTTCCCTACCTGGAAATATCAGGAAATTATTTTTAGCATGGATAATGTATGGGCAACAATTTGCAGGATCCGTAAGAATTTACTAGGAAGAGTCATCCTGGTAGAGATGGGGAAGCGAAGGAAGAATTGTCAATTTCCTGAAGCTGACACTTCCCTGCGTTACTTATCTCTGCCCCATTTTATGGGAAATCATTGTCATTTTTCTCAACTTAAATCTTAGCTAAGAAGCTTTTCTTAATCTTCCTCAAACGTATTTTTGTATACAGTGTCTTTCTTTGAAAATCGTAAGTCATCATATAAAAGAAACATAGTTTCAGGGGCTGTAGAAAACAACATGTTAAAAAACTTATTAAAGGGTAAGCATTTTACTTGTGCTATTTTATTTAAGCCTTTCTATACAATTATTATAGGTATTTGTTACAAATGAGTAGACTGAGAGGTAGGTCAAGCACGGCCCACATAAAGTAAGAGATTATGTCAGAGTTTGAAATTAAACCTCTATTACCTGCTTTACTAGAATCGAAGAACACAGTAGTGCATTGGCCTTTGACTCTGTTTTTTGTTGTTTTTGCTCTTTCATTCTTGTTAAAATTCATCAGAACCTCCCAATTCTTTTTTTTATGTATGCTATTCTCCCATCTCTGTCACTCAAATTGCTTCCCGATACTTCAAGGCTCTGATCAAATGCTTTTTCTCTCTGAAATCTTTTCTGATTACTTACTACAAAAATGTGAGTTTCTGAACGATTTGCCTCCTTTGCCTCATAACACATATCAGGGCCTTGATTAGATGAATACTTTCGTGAATTCTAATTCCACAAATAAAAAACTTAGAAATGTGGTTGTTATCTAATTGCAGTCAGTGTTTTCTGCACGTTACAAATCCATAGCGTTGCCTCCTTCACGGAACTGGAGGCATCCAGCGTTCAAAGACATGACTTGTGTCGCCATATAGCTCGATGGACCTGGCTTCCTTTAGATAGCACTTGGCAGCCAGTTCTCTTCGGAACAATCTTGGTTGCAGTTTCTAACATTGAGGTAGCCTTCACTCCTTCTCATTTAAATTTGGTAATCAGTTCTTTGTCCCACCCTCTCAACTAAGGCAACGTGGCCCTTCTTGTACTAAGTATATGCTGCCGTAGCTCATTCTCTACTTGACTGAATATCCTTTCATATTCCAATTCCAAAAGGAGTTGAGAACTGAAAAATTTCCACTGCTGATCATCACATCGAAACACCTTCTTGACTAACCCATCCTTGGATGCCTGCCTTGTATCAGTGTGATCCCGGTTAAGCATTACATCAACCACAGCTTAGTGGCAGGAAATCGAAACCTCTTTATTTTAAACATAAATGGATGTGGGAGTCTGCCACTGAAATTACTGTCATAGCTATAATCCAGGATCTGCGACTGCTCCTTCACACCCTTGTTATATCGACTGGATACTTAGCAATGACAAAATTTTTTTGCTGGCATGTTGGTCTGCAGTTCTCACAGGAATACAGCATTGTTTTTGCTTTACTATTTTGCTAGGGAGAGACAATTTCAGAAACTTCCACTTGGATCTTTCTATCAAATTATCCATGGATCAGGGTTCTGATATTTACCCAAGTATGCCTTTTTACAACTAAACTTTCAGGAGCTGGGAAACGAATTGCAGAATAAGTTTGTGGACCCGTTGTTTCAACGGGTTCTTACTTCTTCGCCTTTGAGACACGAGACTTAAATGGAGGAAACTCACATACAAAATTATGTCCTTTTAGTCCCACAGAAAGCTGAGGACCTTTCACATTCTTTTTTATTTTTTTGTTTGGCAACTCTTTATTGAGATATAATTGACATATTAGTTTCAGATGTACAACACAATGACATGGTATGTGTACATGTTGCAAAATGATCACAATAAATCTAATTAATAGCCATCACCATGCACAGTGAAAACTGTTTTTCTAATGATGAGAAATTTTAAGATTTACCCTCTTAGAAACTTTCAGATATGCAATACTGTATTATTAACTACAGTCACCAGTCTGTACATTACGTTCCCAGGATTTATTTATAACAGGAAATTTGTACATTTTGACAAGTTTTATTCCTTTCACATCCCCAACCCTCCCTTTGACAACCACCAGTCTGCTCTCTGTATCTATGAATTTGTTTGGTTTTAAAAATTTTTTAGATCTTTTCAATTTATTTTTGAGAGAGGCAGAGTGCGAGCAGGTGAGGAACAGAGGGAGGGAGGCACAGAATACAAAGCAAGCTCCAGGCTCTGAGCTGCCAGCACAGAGCCTGATGCAGGGCTCAACCCAAGAACCATGAGATCATGACCTGCGCCAAAGACAGATGATTAACCAACTGAGCTACCCAGGCACCTCTGAATTTGTTTTTAAATTCAACATATAAGTGTTATCACAAAGTACGTGTCTTTCTTTGTCTGACTTATTTCACTTAGCATAGTGCCCTCAAAGTCCATCCATGTTGTTACAAAAGATAGGATTTCCTTCCTTTTTATGGCTGAATTATAATCCATTGTGTGTATATATACCCTCTTTTCCTTTCCCAATTTCACTGAGATCTAATTGACATATAGCAATGTGTAAGGTTAAGGTTACAGCATCATAATTTGACTTACATATATTGTGAAATGATCAACAGCATTTAGTTAACATCCAGCATCTCATACAGTTACAAAAAAAAAAAGAAAAAGAAAAAGAAATGTGTTTTTCTCCTTGTGATGAGACTTCTGTGGACCCCTCTCTTAAACCTGTCAGCTATGTCAGAAAGTGGTGTTAACTTTAGTCATCATGTCATACATTACATTCCTAGTACTTATTTATCTTAAAATTGCAAGTTTGTACCTTTTGACCACCTTCATCCAATTCCCCCACCTTCTACTCTGATAACCACAAATCTGATCACTTTTTCTGTGAGTGTTGTTACATTTTTTATTCCACGTATTAGTGATACATAGCATTTGTGTTTCTGTGTCTGACTTATTTTGCTTAGCAAAATATCACCCCAGTCCATCCATGTTGTTGCAAATGGTTGAATTTCCTTTTTTTATGGCTCAGTAATATTCATCTATTTGTGTCATAACTTCTTTATCCATTCATTTGTCAATGGACACTTAAGTTGTTTCTATGTCTTAGCTATTGTAAATAATGTGCTATGTACGTGGAGGTGAAGATATTTCTTTGACATGGTGTTTTTTATTCCTTTATATATAGTCCCTACAGTGGAATTGTTGGTTCATCTAATAGTTCTGTTTTTAAATTTTTGAGAAACCTCTATCCTGTTGTCTATAGTGGCTATGCCAGTTTGAAATCTTACCAGTGTGCAAGGAATCCCTTTCTCCATGTTCTTACTAGCATTTGTTATCTCTTGTCTTTGTGATGATAGCTATTCTAACAGGCATAAGGTGCTATCTTGTGGTTTTGATTTGCATTTCCCTTATGATTAGTAATGTTGAGCATTTTTTTCATGTGCCTGTTGACTATATTTCTTCTTTGGGAAAACATCCATTCAGGTCCTTTGTCCATTTTTTAATTGAATTGTTTGGTTGGTTGGTTTTCTTTTGTTTTGCGTTTGTTTGTGGGTTTTTTTTTTTTTCTGTTGCGTGAGTTCTTTATATATTTTAGATATTAAACCCCTTATTAGATATATCATTTGTAAATATTTTTCCCAGCTCATAGGTTGCATTTCATTATGTTGATTATTTTGTTTGATGTGGTCCAACTTGTTTAGTTTTTATTTTATTGCTGTGCTTTAAGTGTCATATCCAAAAAAATCATTGCCAGAAGTCATGACGAGGAGGTTTTTTTTTGTTTGTTTTCATCTAGGGCTTTTGTAGTTTTTGGTCTTATATAAGCCCTTAACCCATTTTGAGTTAATTTTTATGAGTGGTATATGAGTCTAATTTGATTCTTTTACATGTAAATATTCAGCTTTCTCAATACCATTTATTAAAGAAACTGTCTTTTTTTAATTGAGTATTTTTGGCCCCCTTATCAAATATTAAATATATATATATATGGATTTACTTTTGGGATCTTGATTCTGTTTCATTGGTCTATGGGTCTGTTTTTATGCTAATACTATACTGTTTTGATTATTATCACTTTGTAATATAGCTTGAAATCAGGAGATGTAATGTTTCTGCTTTGTTCTTCTTTCCCAGGATTGCTGTGTCTATTCAGGATCTTCTGTGGTTCCATAACAAAATTTAGGATTTTTTTAAAAAAATATTCTATGAAAATGCCATTGGAATCTTTATAGGAATTTCATTAAGTCTCTTTGGACATTTTCACAATATTATCTAATCCATAAACATGGGCTATCTTTTCATTTATCTTAGTCTTTAAAATCTGTCATCATTGTCTTGTAGTTTTCAGAGATTTTTTGCCTCTTTGGTTAAATTTATTTCTAAGTACTGTATTGTTTTTGATGTTATTGTAAATGGGATCATTTCTTTTATTTCTCAGAATTCATTGTTTTTTTATTAAAATATTACTAAATTGTGTACATTAATTTTGTATCCTGCAACTTTATTGAATTTCTTAATTATATCTGACAGATTTTTGGTGGAGTCTTTAGGAATTTCTGTATATAAAAGCATGTAATCTGCGAATAAAGACAATTTTACTTTTTCTTTTTAGGTTCCTTTTAGATAGTGTTTTTTCTTTCATTTATATTAAAAAAAATTTTTTTTTTTTGCCTGATTGCTTTTGATAGTATTTCCAATGCATGTTGAATAGGAGTGGTACAATGGGTACCCTTGTCTTGTTCCTGATCTTAGAGGAAAAGCTTTCAATATTGAGTATGATGTTAGTTGTGGGCTTATCATCTATGGCTTTTTTATGTACCTTCCTTCTAATTTCTTAAGAGTCATTATGAATAGATAATGGAATTTTGTTGAATACTTTTTCTTTGTCCATTGAGATAATCATATAATTTCTTTTCTTATATTCTATTAATCTCTTAATACATTTCTTGATTGGCATGTTGACCTATGCTTGCATCCCAGAGATGAATCCAACTTGATCATGGTCAATGATCCATTTAATGTGCTAGTGAATTTGGTTTGCTAGTACTTTATTGAGAATTTTTACCTATATATTCATCAGAAATATTAGCCTGTAGTTTTCTTGTAGTGTACTTTTCTGGCTTTGGTATTAGGGTAATATTTTTCTCATAAAATGACGTTTAGAGTTTTACTTCGCTGTAATTTTTGGGAAGAGTTTGAGAAGAATTAGTATTCTTCTTTATATGTGTGGTAAAAATTCACCAGTGAAGCTATTTGAGCTTGTCTTCATTGGGATAATTTTGATTACTGACTTGATCTTTTTTACTAATAACTGGTGTATTCACATTCTATTTCTTCCTGATTCAGTGTTGATAGGTTGTATGTTTCTAAAAATTTTCCCATCTCTTCTAGAATTTCTAGGGTTTTTTGGGGGGGGGGAATCAATAGTTGTTCATAGTAGCCTCTTACAATTCTTTGCATTTCCATGGTGTCAGTGTAATGTCTCCTTTTTCGTTTATAAGTTTGTTGATTTGGGTCCTCTTTTTTCCTTTGTTAGTCTAGCCAAGGACATGTCAATATTTTTATCTTTTCAAAGAACCAACTCTTGTTTTTGCTTTCTATTTCACTTTTGCTGTTATAATCATTATTTGTTTTCTTCTTCTAACTTTGGGATCAGTTTGTTCTTTTTCAAGTTCCTTAAGGCATAGAGTTAAGTTGTTTATTTGAGATCTTTCTCATTTTTTGATGTAAGCCTTTATTGCTATGAACTTTCCTCAGGACTCCTTTTGCTGTATCCATACAATTTAGTATGTCATGTTTCCATTTTTATTTGTCTCAAGATACTTTTTATGCCCCCTTTACTCCATTGGTTGTTCAGGAGAGTGTTGTTCAATTTCCACGTATATGTGAATTTTCCAGGTTTCCTCTTGTTAATGATTTCTAGTTTCATCCCATTGTGGTCAGACAAAATGTCTGATAATGTCATCTTAAATGTAATAATACTTGTTTTGTGGCCTAACATAGGATCTATTCTAGAAAATGTTTCACGTGTGCTAGAGAAACATGTGTATTCTGCTGTTGTCAGAATGTTCTGTATGTTTGTTAAGTAAATTTGGTCCATATTTTTTTTTGCACTATTTTCTTATTGATTCTTTAGGGGTCTATCCATAGTTAAGAGTGAAATATTAAAGTCCCCAACTATTAGTATATTGCTGTTTCTTTTTCTTTTTCTTTTTGGTTCTTTTAATTTTTGCTTCATATATTTAGGTGCTCTGATGTCAGGCACATCAATATTTATAATTGTTATATCTTCCTAATGTATTAACCTTTTATCATTATATAGTGACTTTCTTTGCCTCATTTTACCATTTTTAATTTAAAGTCTACTTTTTCTAATATAAGTACTCTTATATTAGCAAACCTGATTTGTGTCATTATTGTTACCATGTGCTTGAAATATCTTTTTCTGTTCTTTTACTCTATGTGTGTCTTTCAGGCTAATGTGAGTCTTTTGTAGATAACAAATTGTTGCATTTTATTTTTATTCATTCAGGCATTTTATATTTTGACTGGAGAATTTAGTCCATTTACATTTAATATAATTACTGATAGATAATGACTTACTAGTGCCATTTTGTTAATTGTTTTTTGGCAGTTTTGTAGATCCATTGTTTCCCATTTCTTATCTTGATGTCTCTTTTTCTGTTATGATATCTTTTGGTATCACTATTTTTTGGCTTCTTCATCATGTTATTTTATAGATTTACTGTGTGTTTTCCCTTATGATTTCCATGAGTTTTACATAAAACATCTTAAAATTATTACACCCTATTTTAAACTAATAACAACTTAACTTAAAAAATTTTTTTTAATGTTTTATTTATTATTGAGAGAGAGAGAGAGAGAGTGAGCAAGCAGGGGAGGGGCAGAGAGAGAGGTAGACACTGAATGTGAAGCAGGCTCCAGACTCTGAGCTGTCAGCACAGAGCCTGACACAGGTTCGAACTCACGAACTGTGAGATCATGACCTGAGCTGAAGTCAGACGCTTTACCCTCTGAGCCACCCAGGTGCCCCAATAACTTAACTTTGATAGCATTCCTAAACTTTAAATTTTTACTCCTCCTCCTCCTTCATATTTTAGGTTATTGATATTACAGTGCATGTATTTTTTATATTTGTATCCAGTAACAGATTTTCATTGCTAAGGTTACTTTATGTTGTATTTTAACATTTTAGTTTTTAAACTAGAGTTGTAAATTGATTATAAACCATCATTACCTTCCTATACAATCCTAACTTAGATTGTATATTTATCATCACCAGTTTTATGCTACCTTCTTATGTTCTTACAATAAATTAATGTCCTTTTACTTCCACTCAAAGAACTCCCTTTAGTATTTCCTATAAATCAGCTCTAGTAGTGACAAACTACCTCGGATTTTGTTCTGGAAAGCCTCTTTTCTCCTTCATTTCTGAAGGAAAGCTTTACCGGTTATAGAACTTTTGGTTGGAAGTGTTGTTCTTTAAATATTTTGAATGTATCATTTCATTCTCTCCTGGCCTGAAAACTTACTATTGAGTAATGGGTGTTTCCTTGTACATAACTTCTCCCTTTTATCTAGCTACTTGAAATTTCATTATTTGAGTTTGATTTTTACACTTTTATATGTATCTTGATTTAGCCTTATTCAAGTTCCATCTGTTTGGGGTTCTTTAGATTTCATGGATCTGGATTTCTATTTTTCTTTCCAGGTTTACATTTTCAGCCACTATTGTTTTAAATATACTTTTTATTTCTTTCTCTTTCTGGAATACCCCTAATGCAGATGTTCTTTCATTTGGTTGTGGCCCATAACTCCTGTTGCTTTCTTAACTCTTTTCTCATTTTATTTTTTTCTTTTCATTCCTCTTACTAGATAATTTTAAATGTTCTGTCTTCTTGGTCATTGATTCTTTCTTCTGCTTGATTAAGTCTGCTTTGAAGCTCTCCACTGAGTTTTTCCAGTTCAGTTATGTATTTTTCAACTTTAGAATTTTTTATGTTTTCTGTTTCTTTATTGAACTTCTTGCTTTGTTCATGCATTGGTTTCTTAATTTCATTCAGTTGGCTGTGTGTTCTTCAGTTCACTTAACTTCCTTAAGAGAATTACTTTGAATTCTTTGATAGTTAATAGATCTCCATTTCCTTTTTAAAAAAATTTTTTTAATGTTTATTTATTTTTGAGGAAGGGAGATAGAGTGTGAGTGGGGAGGGGCAGAGAGAGAGGGAGACACAGATCTGAAGCAGGCTCCAGGCTCTGAGCTGTCAGCACAGAGCCCAACATGGGGCTCAAACTCCTGGACCAGGAGATCATGACCTGAGCTGCAGTCAGACGCCCAACTGACTGAACCACTCAGGTGCCACGTAGATCTCCATTTCTTAAGTGTCAGTTAATATTGGAATTTTATTCATTTCCTTTGGTGGTGTCATGTTTACCTGACTTTTCATGATCCCTGGGTCCTTATGTTGGCATTTACACATTTGAGTAAGCAGTCTCCTCTTCTAGACTTGACAGGTTTGCTTAGGCAGACACAGCTCTTCATCACTAAGCTCAGTTTGGGTTTCTGGATATCCACTGGTAATATCTTCGGGCAAGGGGGGCTTGCTGTCATAGTCTATTTTTGAGGGATGTCCCTGCCTGAGCTCTGAGTCAGAAGGGGGTTGTTGCTTGCTGAGAACAGTTGGATAGGACTGCCGGCTTGGTTCCCTAGACAAGTGAGGCTGTAGGATGGGCTCTACAGTTGCCTGGGTTCTTTGGTCAGGCTTACCAGATGGTTGGGACTGGGTACTACACTCAGTATTAGGAGGGGCTTTGAAATAGTTTTCCTACTCTGGTAGGGCAGTAGATCAGGGCCTGCACAGCTCATTGTTTGGGACCTAAATCATATAAGATTATGCACTGAATTTCCTGGCAAGATGGGGCCATCAGTTTTGCTCTGTAGACAGAGAAATCCACAGGCTGTGCTTCTGTTTAAGTGCCACCGTAAGCAGGACTGTTGGATAGGCTACAAAACTTCCTGTGTAATCTGGTTAGGTTCCCAGGTCAAGAGGGTTGAAAGCTGTATTCAGTAATGGGCAAACTATAAATTAGTTTCCCTGCCTGAAAAGATCAGAAAGACTGTGTTTTTTTTAAGTTTGTTTTATGTTTATTTATTTTGAGAGAGAGACAGACAGAGCACAAGCAGGGTAGGGGCAGAGAGAGAGAGGGAGACAGAATCCCAAGCAGGCCCACAGTGTCAGCATAGAGCCCAATGTAGGGCTCAGACTCACAAACTGTGAGATAATGACCTGAGCCAAAATCAAGAGTTGGGCGCTTAACCAACTGAGCCATCCAGGCAACCCCAACTGTTTGTGGTTTTGATTCAAGCTGACCATGTGACCATGGCACAAGTTCCCTGGACAAATAGTGCCACTGATGACTCAAATAATTGACTCTGGCTGCTGTACTCTCTGCTTGAGCATCGCTCAGCAACTACTAATCTTTCAGCTGTCTGGCCAGTCTTTTTGTTCACATAGGGCTGAGAGCTACAATCAACAAGAGGCAAGGTGTGCTTCAGTTCCCTTGCCACGGCGGGGTTAGATCAGGTTCCAGTGCCAGAAAGGCGCTTTTCATTTGGAGACCTAAATGGTCGGACCCACACCCCACCAACTTCCTCTGTCAGGTTGTGCTACCATCTTGGCTCTGTGCATAAGCAAACCCACGGTTTGAATTATCACTTGAGCCCTTCAGGTAGGAAATCTGTCTGCCAAGATCGAGGCGCTGGTGTTGCAACCCCATGCCCACTTTTCTTTCACAATCAGATTCCCTCTGGTCAATCCCTGTAGGATGAAACCAGAGTGGAGACTCCCAAGAAGTTACCCACAACAATTACATGAACTGGATGTCCACCATGGGACCTTAGGCTCAAGGGAGAGTTCTGGCCTCTTGGCATGGTGCTCTGGCCAGAAGTGAGGTGGGGACAATTCAGTCAGTAAATAGCTCCCCATCTTATGCTTCTAAGGTTTTGTGTCTTGGCCTTGGTACAGGCCTGGGGGCGGGAGCTTCAGCCTCACCTCCATTTTATAAGATTTTCTCAGTGGTATCTTGTCCATGAATAGTTGTTAATTATTGTTCTTCTGAGAGAGTAAAGTCAGAAAATGACCTATGTCACCATCTTGATGATGTGGCTTTCAGTTTTGTTTTTCTTTTGCTCTAACAATAAAACCTTTGTCACTTTGATTAAGTCCTTGACATTTCTCCTCTTCTAATGTCTCATATATAGAGTAAGGGAAGTGATCTGGATGACCTCTGATGTTCCTTCTAACTTGAACATGACGCCCTCTCTTCTTATATTTACTTCTCAGTGCATCCTCACATTAAATTAACATACTTTGTCCAGTTTTCCCTGCACAGGCCTATTCTTTCCCCATTATAATATAGGCTCCATGAGGATAAAGAAGATAAATGTTTTGCTTGTTGATAAATATCCACAATGCTTTTTAACAAATATTTATTATGTAAAATGATTCATACCTGATTATGCATTCACACTATTCTGCTGTATTTTCTTTTCATTCATTCATCCATTCATCATGTACAAGTTCCTTAGCAAATATTTATGATCACCTCTTTTTGATTCTCTCAATCCTTTTTGCCTCCCAAGCCAACTGAGCTTCAGTTTGTCCACTAAACTCTGCTAAACTTTTCAGCTATAACCAATCTCTATTTTACTTGAATTCCTACCACATACACAGTGTTTATCATATTATAACGAACCTGAAAATATAATCTCTAGAGACTTATTAACATGGTATTTGTTGATATTATGCTACATATTAACATACTGTCCTTGAATGGTTCTGACTTGCTGAGTCTGTGAATTTTTCAAAGACAGGGATGTTATGTTTTCTAAAATTTATCCATGGCATGTAATACCATCTAAATATAGAATCTGAAAACTGTAATTTAACATATTATCTCCCCCGCCCCTTTTCTCTATCCAGTAACACATGTGCAAACACACACATAGACACACAAAATCCTGAATGGCCCTTCACTATCCATGTATGTATTCTGGTAGAAATTGAAATAGGAAAAAGGGGTGGAAGTGATACATACTCCAGGAAATGGCCACTGAATTTTGTCTCATTTATGGGGATAATGCTCAATCCATAATTACTTGAAGTGTAAGTGTATCATCCCACTTCCTACTTGTGCCCATGAGGTGGAAATGCTCTTTCTTTTCTTGTCTTTGTCACCATTTCTTGTTTTGTTATGAGAGAAGCCAAGTAGTCTGAAGTTACGCTGGTGCACAAAGCATTCTAAAATAGCCTTCATTTATGAGCAATCATCTATGAAGGACTAACATTTAGGGAACCTTGCTGTGTCCTTTTTTGAGATTATAGCTTCTGTATAAGTGACAAATATATTTAGATGGAGCATGAAGTGTTCTCTGTACAGTTTTCGATTTGTAGAGTTAGCATTTGTATCTTTTAGGATAAAATGCCCAATGGGAAAATGTTGAAGAATACTAATAACTACTAATAAATAACTAAAATAGATGTTGTCCCAGAAGGGCAACAGCAGGCTATACTTCAAGGGAATAAATTTGGGTAAATGATTTATGATTCTTTTCTGAGGATATATTGTTAATAGTTTTTCTGATTGTACGTTTCCCTTATTCATGCCAAAAATTCAGAAAGAGATGACAGAGGAGAGAAAAAGAAAAAGAGAGAGATATTTCTAATTGTTAAGCTTATATTTACTTCTATGTGTGAGAAATCTCACAAGAAAAATAAATTTATGGTAATCCATCAATAATTCCTTATTTTATATATTTCTTCTGGCCAAAGCCCCACTGATCCAATAAACCTCTGATAAAAAGAACATTACATAAATTATTCCTAATTAAGAGGGTTACGCATACAGAGTTATGTACAACATATATAGTTTCTTGTCTAGGAGAAAGTGTCTTGTTTAAAAGTCTGCTATATGACATCTGTTAAAAATGTAGACCAATGGCAAAACTAGAAATAATAATTATTGCCTTAAGCGTAAGAGATTGCTGAATATTGAAGATGGAGCATGAGAAAAAACGATTAGTGCTAAATGAGACTTAGAAATCATCCTGTGACTCATTTTACTGGTGATGATACTGAAACCCAGGCAGGTGCGATGATGAGCCAGCCTGAGACAACGACCTAAGAATCTAGAATCCAGATTTCCTCATTCTGAGGATTTACAGTGTCCTTTTCTTTGTATGTTTAAATGGATAACTTGAAGTACAGTGGGTATTTAAAAGTATGGATATTTTTCTTAATAAAAATATTACATTCCTTTTTTAAAACAATTGAAGAGTAAATTAAATGGTAAATTTAGTGCACCCGCTCAAAGTTCACCAAAAATAAACTCCTGATACGGCTTTTGTCTTGTGTTTTATTGGTGGTGTTGTTGCAATAAAATATACATAACAAAATCTTCCATTTTAGCCATTTTCATGTGTACAGTTCTGAGATATGGAGTACATTGACATCGCTGTGCAGCCATCACCACAGTCTCCAGAACTTTCTCATCTTCCCAATTGAAACTTTGTACTCATGACACCAACTTCCCATTTGTATCTCCTCCCAGTCACTGGAAACCGTAATTCTTTCTATTTCTATAAATTTAACTGCTCCAGGAACCTTATATAAGTGGACTCATGCAACCTCAGTCCTTTTGTGACTGGCTTATTTCACATAGCATAATGTATTCAAGGTTCATCCATGTTGTAGCCAATATATATATATATATATATATATATATATATATATATATTCATTTACATAATATATAAATATAAAAATTATATAAATACAAATATATATATATTAATAACACATCTCTTGTTTTCCCACCCTTCAGAGGGATAACTGACAGATGAAAACTGTATATATTTTAGGTATACAACTCCATGTTTTGCTATATGTATACATTGTAAAATAATCACTATGAACAAGATAATTAACATAGCCATCACCTTGCATGGGTTACCATTTTCTTTTCTCTTTCTTTTTGTTTTTGTAGTGACAACACTTAAGATCTATCCTCTTAGCAAATTTTAAGTATTTTTGGCTGTAGTCCTATTGCTGTACGTTAGATATCCAGAACTTACTAATTTGCATAACTGAAACTTTGTACTCTTTCACCAATATCTCATTTCATTTCTTTTGGATATATATCCAGAAGTGGGACTGCGGGGTCATTTGAGAATTCTACTTTTAGTTTTGTGAGCAGTGCCCATACTCCTTTACCATAATGGCTATCCCAGATTACATTCCTATCAACAGTATCAAGGGTTCTTTACTCCATATCTTTGCCAACATTGTTGTTTTCTGTCTTTTTGATAATTGTCATTCTAATAGGTGTGAAGTGCTAGGTAATTGTGATTTGATTTGCATTCCTCTAATGATTAGTGATGTTGAATGTCTTTTCATATGTATTAGCCATTTGTATGTCCTCTTTGAAGAAATGTCTATTCAGATCATTTGCCCATTTTTTCACTTAGATTATTTGGCTATTGAGATTTTTTTGCTATGGAGTTGTATGAGTTCCTTGTTTATTTTTGGATGTTAACTTCTTTTTTTTTTCCATATAGAAGTAATGTAATGAGATTTTATTTTTTTTTTTTCAATATATGAAATTTATTGTCAAATTGGTTTGCATACAACACCCAGTGCTCATCCCAAAAGGTGCCCTCCTCAATACCCATCACCCACCCTTCCCTCCCTCCCACCCCCCATCAACCCTCAGTTTGTTCTCAGTTTTTAACAGTCTCTTATGCTTTGGCTCTCTCCCACTCTAACCTCTTTTTTTTTTTTTCCTTCCCCTCCCCCATGGGTTTCTGTTAAGTTTCTCAGGATCCACATAAGAGTGAAACCATATGGTATCTGTCTTTCTCTGTATGGCTTATTTCACTTAGCATAATACTCTCCAGTTCCATCCACATTGCTACAAAGGGCCATATTTCGTTCTTTCTCATTGCCATGTAGTACTCCATTGTGTATATAAACCACAATTTCTTTATCCATTCGTCAGTTGATGGACATTTAGGCTCTTTCCATAATTTGGCTATTATTGAGAGTGCTGCTATAAACATTGGGGTACAAGTGCCCCTATGCATCAGTACTCCTGTATCCCTCGGATAAATTCCTAGCAGTGCTATTGCTGGGTCATAGGGTAGGTCTATTTTTAATTTTCTGAGGAACCTCCACACCGCTTTCCAGAGCGGCTGCACCAATTTGCATTCCCACCAACAGTGCAAGAGGGTTCCCGTTTCTCCACATCCTCTCCAGCATCTATAGTCTCCCGATTTGTTCATTTTGGCCACTCTGACTGGCGTGAAGGTGGTATCTGAGTGTGGTTTTGATTTGTATTTCCCTGATGAGGAGCGACGTTGAACATCTTTTCATGTGCCTGTTGGCCATCCGGATGTCTTCTTTAGAGAAGTGTCTATTCATGTTTTCTGCCCATTTCTTCACTGGGTTATTTGTTTTTCGGGTGTGGAGTTTGGTGAGCTCTTTATAGATTTTGGATACTAGCCCTTTGTCCGATATGTCATTTGCAAATATCTTTTCCCATTCCGTTGGTTGCCTTTTAGTTTTGTTGGTTGTTTCCTTTGCTGTGCAGAAGCTTTTTATCTTCATAAGGTCCCAGTAATTCACTTTTGCTTTTAATTTCCTTGCCTTTGGGGATGTGTCGAGTAAGAGGTTGCTACGGCTGAGGTCAGAGAGGTCTTTTCCTGCTTTCTCCTCTAAGGTTTTGATGGTTTCCTGTCTCACATTCAGGTCCTTTATCCATTTTGAGTTTATTTTTGTGAATGGTGTGAGAAGGTGGTCTAGTTTCAACCTTCTGCATGTTGCTGTCCAGTTCTCCCAGCACCATTTGTTAAAGAGACTGTCTTTTTTCCATTGGATGTTCTTTCCTGCTTTGTCAAAGATGAGTTGGCCATACGTTTGTGGGTCTAGTTCTGGGGTTTCTATTCTATGCCATTGGTCTATGTGTCTGTTTTTGTGCCAATACCATGGTGTCTTGATTACAGCTTTGTAGTAGAGGCTAAAGTCTGGGATTGTGATGCCTCCTGCTTTGGTCTTCTTCTTCAAAATTACTTTGGCTATTCGGGGCCTTTTGTGGTTCCATATGAATTTTAGGATTGCTTGTTCTAGCTTCCAGAAGAATGCTGGTGCAATTTTGATTGGGATTGCATTGAATGTGTAGATAGCTTTGGGTAGTATTGACATTTTGACAATATTTAATCTTCCAATCCATGAGCAGGGAATGTCTTTCCATTTCTTTATATCTTCTTCAATTACCTTCATAAGCTTTCAAAAATATGGAACGCTTCACGAATTTGCGTGTCATCCTTGCGCAGGGGCCATGCTAATCTTCTCTGTATCGTTCCAATTTTAGTATATGTGCTGCCGAAGCGAGCACTAGGTCTCCCTTTATAAGTTAGGGCACGTTTATCCCTTGCTGCTTTCAGAATTTTCTCTTTATCCTTGTATTTTGCCAGTTTGACTATGATATGTCGTGCAGAAGATCGATTCAAGTTACGTCTGAAGGGACTTCTCTGTGCCTCTTGGATTTCAATGCCTTTTTCCTTCCCCTGTTCAGGGAAGTTCTCAGCTATTATTTCTTCAAGTACACCTTCAGCACCTTTCCCTCTCTCTTCTTCCTCTGGGATACCAATTAATGCATATATTATTTCTTTTTAGTGTATCACTTAGTTCTCTAATTTTCTCCTCATACTCCTGGATTTTTTTTATCTCTCTTTTTCTCAGCTTCCTCTTTTTCCATAACTGTATCTTCTAGTTCACCTATTCTCTCCTCTGCCTCTTCAATCCGAGCCGTCGTCGTTTCCATTTTATTTTGCATTTCGTTTAAAGTGTTTTTCAGCTCTGCCTGACTGTTCCTTAGTCCCTTGATCTCTGTAGCAAGAGAGTCTCTGCTGTCCTCTATACTGTTTTCAAGCCCAGTGATTAATTTTGTGCCTATTATTCTAAATTCACTTTCTGTTATATTATTTAAATCCTTTTTGATCAGTTCATTAGCTGTTGTTATTTCCTGGAGATTCTTCTGAGGGGAGTTCTTCCGTTTGGTCATTTTGGAGAGTCCCTGGAGTGGTGAGGACCTGCAGGGCACTTCCCCTGTGCTGTGGTGTATAACTGGAGTTAGTGGGCGGGGCCGCAGTCCGACCTGATGTCTGCCCCCAGCCCACCGCTGGGGCCACAGTCAGACTGGTGTGTGCCTTCTCTTCCCCTCTCCTAGGGGCAGGATTCACTGTGGGGTGGCGTGGCCGGTCTGGGCTACTTGCACACTGCCAGGCTTGTGGTGCTGGGGATCTGGTGTATTAGCTGGGGCGGGTAGGCAAGGTGCACGGGGACAGGAGGGGCAGGCTTAGCTCGCTTCTCCTTAGGTGATCCACTTCAGGAGGGGCCTGTGGCATCGGGAGGGAGTCAGACCCGCTGCCGGAGGGTTGGCCCTGCAGAAGCACAGCGTTGGGTGTTTGCGGGAGCAAGCAAGTTCCCTGGCAGGGACTGGTTCCCTTTGGGATTTTGGCTGGGGGATGGGCGAGGGAGATGGCGCTGGCGAGCGCCTTTGTTCCCCACCAAGCTGAGCTCTGCCGTCCGGGGGCTCAGCAGCTCTCCCTCCCTTTGTCCTCCAGCCTTCCCGCTTTCCGAGCAGAGCTGTTAACTTATGACCTCCCAGACGCTAAGTCGCGCTTGCTGTCGGAACACAGTGTGTCCGGCCCCTCTACTTTTGCCAGCCCGACTCGGGGGCTCTGCTTGGCCGGCGAGCCGCCCCTCCGCCCCGGCTCCCTCCCGCCAGTCCGTGGAGCGCGCACCGCCTCGCCGCCCTTCCTACCCTCTTCCGTGGGCCTCTCGTCTGTGCTTGGCTCTGGAGACTCCCTTCTGCTAGTCTTCTGGTGGTTTTCTGGGTTAGTTAGGCAGGTGTAGTTGGAATCTAAGTGATCGGCAGGACGCGCGGTGAGCCCAGCATCCTCCTACGCCGCCATCTTGGATGTTAACTTCTTATCAGATAGGTGGTTTGCAAATATTTTCCCTCATGTTTCCATGATTTTCTCCATTTCTCCCATGGATTGTCTTTTCACTCTGTTGATTATTTCCTTTGCTTTGCAGAGAGTTTTTAGTTTGATGCAAGCTCACTTTTCTATTTTGTCTTTTGTTGCCTGTGCCTTTGGTGTTTATCTGAAAAAGCAAGCCTAGACCAATGTCAAGAATCTTTTTCCCTATGTTGTTTTCTAGTAATTTTAAGGTTTCAGGCTTGTGTATAAGTCTTTAATCCATTTTGTGTTGAATTTCGTGTATGAGAGATAAGGGTCCAGCTTCATTCTTCCACATATAAATGTCCAGTTTTGCTAACACCATTTACTAAAGAGACTGTCCTTTTACTGATGTCATAAAGAGTCTGAGGTTTTATATTGCTTAGAAGCTAACAAGCTAGTTTGTTAAAGTCACAGGGATGTTGGTGGAAGACACTAGAATCCTGAGATGGAGATAAAGGAACTGCAGAACTGCTTACTCTTGGCACAGTAGGCACATGAGTATCATGTTTGCAGCACCCTTGCCTCTCAAGACCCACAAATTCAATGTGAAGGTATAGATGTATTGCATGCACATGGTTATGCATTACAGCTGAGGAACCCTGAACTTAGGAAATCCAAACTTTTTTTCCTGACGGCCCACAAGCAGACTTGCTCATTGCCCTGAAAAGAGATACCTTGTTTTACTGGACTGTAAGTAAATCTGTCCTTTGTTTTTCTGAGATCTCAATTTTCCAAGACTCTTCAATATACAAACATCCTTAAGAAGATAGTAGAAAAAGAGGGGTAAGGGGCATTCAGTGTTTCACTCACAAGACAGGCAGCAGTGGGATAGAAATGGAAACTGTACCCAAAAACCTTTTATTAATTGATTTTTTTCTTCACTCACTAATACAATTATTCATGTAGTCATTCGTTCTTCTATTTACTTTTTCTACTATTTATTCCGTGAACATCCCATCTCTTTGCAAGAGGCTGTTCTAGTCTTCCATAACTCTCCATTTCAATCAAATGGCATAGATCTTTCTACTTTCAGTCAATCAGTCCATCAGTCAATCAGTCAGTCAATCCATGGACTTTCCTAACACAGTGACATATTTTTAATGCTCTTCCTTCTACTCAGAAAATTGTCTAACTTATTTCTACTAATTGAAATCCTTTGTTTCCCTCAAGAAAAAACCATATTCTTTATCATTCTATTCTGATTCCTAGGATTACAACCAAAGCATCTACTTTGGTTGAGCCCTTTTACAATGGCAGCTTATATTTGTATGACTCTTTTTGAATTCTTGATTTCTTTGACATTTACTAGAGTTACTCACATTTAGTTCTAACTCCCTATCTTGGAGTGTAAGTTCCAAGGAAAGAGAGTCTCCTTCAGCCTCACTTTATTGTTATACCCTATAGTGCCTTTTCACTCTCTTGCTTATAGTTAGAAACAGCATATTAATTAAAATTGACATTTTTAAAATTTGGTCTGTGTTGCAGCTGGGCTTTTATTTGGTATGCAAAATTACAGTGATTAACAAAGTAGTTACATCATTTAATCCACTTTTTTCAATGCATTTGTACTTACATAGAATGAATATATATATATATATATACATATATATTATGTATGTATGTATATATATTTATATGTATATAAAAATCACCATATGAAGCACATATGAGGCATACACATAAAATTCAGAGACCAAGGTTTGCCTACTATCTATTGATTGGTTCCAGTTAGAAAAACAGGTATATTGCCTCACAAGAAAAACAAAACCTCACAACAACATGTTAGAAATGAGGCTCAGAGGCAAAATGACTAAAAGTATAATAACTAAAAATGCCAAGTATTTTCAAAGATGTTGAGCAGCTGGAACTCACATTGCTGGAGAGAGTCAATCAGAGCTAAATATACATATTTCTGTGACCAGCAATTACTCTCTTAGTTATACACCACCTCCCACCACATAAATGCATATGCCCACCAAAAAACATGTACAAGAATGTCCATAGCATGTTTATCTGTAATAACAAAACGATGGAAATCAAACATACACCAACAGAATTGATAGACTATAATATATTCATACAATGGAATACTCTACAGAAATTAAATTTTGCTACACATAACAGTATGGATGGATTTTATAACACAGATTGTTGAATGAAGAAGCCAGATTCAAAGAGTGTTTCGTATCATTAGTATCTTTCCATTATGAGAAATTCAAAACCAAGCAAATAGAAATAAGAATAGCATTTATGTTTGTGGAGTATTAACTATTAAGGTGGCTGCTGGCATGTGATAAATTTTCTGTACTTTGATAATGTGGTATTTGTGTGTGTATGTGTCCATATGTGTACACATATATAGCGTGTGTATATTGTGTGCGTACGGTGTGTGTATATATATACATATGTATACATTTGCACTGCACAGTTAAGATTACCGTTTTTCCTGGATAAAGTTTTGAAGGAGGAGGATCAGGAAATGAAACTATGTTATTGGTAAAATAAAGAAGGTCTGATAGCTGGGACTTAGAGGATGAAGAAAAATCTATGTTTATAGAACATATTTTTGCTTGTTGCCCAAGGTAACAGGTGGGATACAGAATGGGAAAGTACTGGAGAGCTATGACTTACATTATAAATGGTAGAGAGCTATTCACAGGAAAATAGAATATATCCTAACTCTAAGGGTGATAAAAGATATAAGGTAAATAATACTGGAATATATTTTTGTGCAATTCAGGGAAATAGATGTGTGTGCTAGAATAAAAATTCTCATATGAATCTCTGAGTTTGGACTAAAAATAGAACTCTCATTAGCAAAAATGAAAACCAGCAGATAAAGGACTAGTATCTTCAGTAATTAGATAATGCAAGTCAACCTAGAATTTCATATGGAATAAAATTACCAAGACATTTTCAGAAAACAAACGGTAATTAAGTTTACCATTAATTGTTCATTTAAAAAATACAAAGAATACATTAAGAAATGAGATCATAAATGGAAAATCAGAGACACAAGAAATGGCGAACAAAAGAAATGATAAACAAGTAAAAAGTCTGAGCAAGCATTAATGAATTTTGGTTATATAAAATAATAAATTATGTCTAAATCATAGTATTGATAACAGCAGGCATAAAACATAGTTTGAAAGTAGGAAGGACTATAATAAAATTTAAAACATTCTAAATTTCTTGTATTTTTAAGGAGGAGAGTAAAAGGTTGATTAACATTTCATCATATGTAATGTGAATATTAAACTGAAATAAAATAACCATTTAATAGATTAAGTTCCAGTGATGGTGTAAACATTTAATCATAGAAGAAAAATAATTTTACCCTAAACAAAGTAAAATGAAAATGAAATGAGAAACAGAAAAAAATAGGACAAAAAGAAACATATATCATAAGAGATGTATGTTTCAATATGTTACCAATCACAATAAATGTAAATAGATAAAAATCTCCCATTAAAAAATCTATTCAGGTTGGTTCAATAAAAAGCACACAAATTTCCAAACACCTCATGAATCAAAGATGAAACACAATTGTCAATAGAAAATACTTAGAAATAAATATATATAAATGATCATTTATTAAATCTCATGGATAAAGCCAAACCATTTTATACAGGGAAATATTTAGCATTAAATACTTACCCTTAAAATGGCTTATAGTTAATCAGGTGATATGTCATATTATGATATTAGGGGAACAGATAGGAAAAAACTGGCTAAAATGGAAAATAAAAATAATAGGAATAAAAAAAAACAGCATAGAGAAAACCAACCAAATGTTATGCTAGTACTTTGAAAAGATTAATAAAAGAGGTGAAAATATTAATAAAAAAGAGAGAAAGAACACAGCTACATTTTATTCTGTAAAAGATAGTAGCTACAGATGTTGAAGAGAGAGAAAAGTCAAAAAAGTTACAATGTATACCAATAAATGTAATTATGAAAAAAAATTAAAGCCTGGTAAAATAAGACTTGTCTAAACTGATTCTAGATAAAATAGAAAACACACAATCTCTAGCTACCAATAAAATTCATTATTTCAAAATGTTATCTCAAGGAAATCATAAGGCTAAGAAATGTTATTTCTATGAGCCATTCTTGAAAGTTAAAATTAAAATCCTAAATAAGTTATTCCAGATGGTAGAAAAGGGGGAAACATTCTCCAGTTTGTTTTAAAAAGCTAAGATAACCTTGAGCAAAATTTAAATAGGACAGTACAATAAAGGAACAAAATGGATTAATCCAACTCAGGATGAGTTACAAAACCTAAACCAAAAAAGTTAATAAACCAAATTACCTACCATAAAAAAAGGAAGTACCTCCTGACCACTTTGGGTTAACTTTGATTTAGTACTGGATAGTCAATTTATGTAATCAACCACATTAAATGATTAGGTGAAAAAGTCAAATGATCATCCTAAAATAGAGAAGTGTCCAACAAATTCAAAATGAATTTAGAAGTTAAAAATTTAGCAATTTAATAAAACAAGGGAAGTTTCTTAGTTTGATAAAAGGAATCTATAACAAACTAAAGCAAATATGATAACTAATGGGAAAATAGAGCAGCCTCCTTTTGGTCATCAAGAAGACAAATAATGCATCGACCCTTCTATTTAACATTGTATTGACTTACAGAGGAATACAATAATGATATAGAGAAAATATAACATGATACAATCAAATATGGCTTCAGAGAGAAGAATCTAATGAATTATATGCAAGTGATAGCATTGTTTATGGAGAAACACAAAGAAATATTGAAATATTTTTTTAATTAGTAAAAGCTTACCATGATTGCTGGATGCAAAATCAATATACTACAAATTGCATTTTTATTTAGAAGAAAAAAGATAAGCTAAGCCAGAAACTCTAATGAAAAAGGTGCCATTTAAAATAATAATAGATTGTGGGGGTGGGGACATCAAATGGGACACCCAGTTGTGTTTTGTTTTTTTTTTTCCATTTCAGAAACGCAAATGCCCACCCCCCAAAAAAGTAAAATAAAAGCACTAAGAAGTTTGTTTGGGTTAATGGCCTCTGGTGGACTTTCCCCCACAAAGGGGGAAGGAACAAGTGATAGGTAGACATTTCTTTTTGGACAGAATGCCTTTGGAATAATAAATCTTATGTGGTGAAAAAAAATAATAGATGATTTAAATTACCTGAAAAAAATGTTTTGAAAAAAGATGTTAATACCTTTATAGAAAAGCTAAAATTCTATTTTATGAAAAAGCCTTTAAAAGATTAAGAAACAGAAGGTCATACATAGATGGGTATATTCCATATCATGACAATATAATTCTCCCCAAGTTCATCTACAGATAATGCATTTTATTTAATGTCCCAACAATTTTATTTGTAATTTTGAGGCTGACAAGGGTGCTGAAAATTCACATGTTCATTCCTAGATCTGTGTAGAAAAGCAAACAGCCAAGTATCTGAGGAACCCATAGGATAAAAACAAAATTTGGGGGATTTCTCTTAAAGGCTACAAAAGTTTTCAAAGCTTTTAGTCAATAAGACAGTGAGATATTGTTAGGGGAATTGACAAATAGACTACGAAACAGATTTGAGAGCAGGGAAACAGATCAACACAATGAGAGTCCAGGAATAATTGATAACAGAGCTAGATCACATGGCCAATCAATGAAGTAATGGGCTTTTCAATAATAGATGGTCCTGGGTCAAAAGACTATGAACGTATGCAAACATGCACACAGTTTCAATTTCATAAGATGAAAGGAGTTTGGAAATTGTTGGCACAACATGAATGAACTTAACCTTACTGAACTGTGCACTTAAATGGGTCAAGTTGGTAAATCTTATGTGTAGTTTACCACAATTAAACATTCTTTTTAATTTAAAAATCAAGAAAATCATTAATATTAAATTCAGGACAGCACTTACCTTGAGGAGGGGCATGTTCCAAAGTAAAGGTAATTTTCTATTTCCTAATCATCTATGACTATTATTATTCATTAAACTGTGGAAATCTATCATGTGAAATATTACATAATAGAGGGGTTTTTTAAAAATTTTTTTAAATGTTTATTTATGTTTGAGACAGAGACAGAGCATGAGCCGAGGAGGGGTAGAGAGAGAGAGGGAGACACAGAATCCAAAGCAGGCTCCAGGCTCTGGGCTGTCAGCACAGAGCCCAACGCAGGGCTCGAACTCACGAGCTGTGAGATCATGACCTGAGCCGAAGTTGGACACCTAACCCACTGAGCCACCCAGGCACCCCTACATAATAGAGTTTTAAAAAATAGTTGAAGATGAGGTGTCTCGGTGGCTCAGGGGGTTAAGCGTCTGACTTCAGCTCAGGCCATGGTCTCCTGGTCCGTGGTCTTGAGCCCTGTGTCAAGCTCTGTGCTGACAGGTCAGAGCCTGGAGCCTCCTTTGGATTCTGTGTCTCCCTCCCCATCTGCCCCTCCCTGACTCACGCTGTGTCTCTCTCCATCTCTCAAAAATGAATAAATGTTTAAAAAATTAAAAAAAAATAGTTGAAGATAGAGATTGGTAAGCTACACCTGCCTCCCTGGAATTTGCTCCAGGTAATTTTTGGCTACTTTTTTGAGATGTTTATTTACATTGTTTCCGGAACAGTCATACCATACTGAAAGGGACTCTGCAGTTGGATATACCTATATCAGTTTACCTCATTTTCTAGTCATGCAATCTGGAAAAGTTACTTAATCTCTTTGTACCTCAGGTTTCTCAAAAGCGGAATGAGAAAAATAATATCTGTTCTTACACTGATTTCGTAACAGTCACTTAAGAGGACTGACAAGAAATGTAATAACTTTAGGTGTGAGGGAGTTGCCACGAGTATCTCAAATATCTGTATTGCTTATATTCCCTTCCCTTTATGACTTTGGAATATCATGTTTACTAGTGCTTCATATTTTCTTATAATATCCAGAATTCTCTTTCCTGCAGCACGTTTATATGGTCTCCTGCCTTCATGGGGTATTATCTACCTGCTTGTTAAGCAGCAGATCACTGACTTTAGTGCCTGTGACTAGTGATGGTTCCCCATGGTTCTGAGCTCAGGGCTTCTGGCTACCTTGATCCGAATTGAAGCATCGGAGACTTCGTGGCCAGAGATGCTATGAAAGCACCAATGGTAAATGCTCTGGGGGAGGGATGATGGATGGTGATGTGTGGGGCAAATCTCTAGACGTGTTCCCTCATCTCTCCAGAGACACGGTTGACCCTCTTGGGGTGGTTAGGGTTCTCATAGTACTGAGAGGTTGGGGAACTGCGGAAAATGGCAGAAGTTAGAGGAGTTTGGTGAGGGGCTTAACCTGTGGACGTTTTTGTGGAATCACACTTCTGTGGGAAGTGCTGGAGATTTTATATTTTCTCCTCACAGAAGCTAGAATCGTAGATCAATAAAGTCACCGGAGGTTCTGCAAGAGAAGCCACACGTGTTCATTATATTTCCCATGCAACTCCACAGAGCTCACTCCTGCTAAAGAAATCTTGATAATAAGAACTTCCCCGGTGTTGGGCGAGTCAGATAAGATAAAACACGCGAAGATCGCTCTCAGAGCCGTCTTGCCCTCGGTACTCATTTTCCCTTGTTATAAGATGAAATCCAATTATTTTAACCTAATGTATGATCTATGGAAACAGAATGCTGAGCTATTGGCAAAACACTTTTATTTTTCCCTTTCCAGTCCTCACAAAGCCCCATGACACGGCCACACATTCCTTGTGTCTGGAGAGGGCAGAAGTTAATGATTATAAGTGGCTCAGAGAAGTCATTATAAAAAATAGTAAAAAAAAAATCAAAGCACCTAATGCTGCAATCTTTTGTAATCTTGTAGTTGTAGTGTATTAAGGGATGGAGACTATACAGGTGCAATGCACATCCTGATAAGATGCAATAATGCATTTGCACACACACAACATTTTTGTCACTGAAGGAAATAAATCCAACATACTTTGGCTTTCTTGAAATCTTTATATTCTCTAGCCCCCCAAATGGTTTTCAGCCGAAGATCATTTGACTCTGAAATCCCATCCATCAGTCATCTCCCTCTGCTTAGAATTACACCAGGGGTGGGTAGTACCATGCAACTGTTCAGAGATCAGTGTCTGGACAAAGCCTCACCAGGTCGCCTGGGTCATGCTCTGTGTTCTAGTAGCATATGACACGGGGTGAACCCCTTTACCTCTGTCTTCAGCCCATCATCTGTAAAATAATAATGATAAGAGCAACTTCTGCACAGGGCAGTCTTGAGAACAAAGAGACAGTGTGAATAGAGCCCACGGTGTGTGTTCCATCCATTTCCTTATTCCTTTTACTCGGTGCACAGAAACGTTGGGCAAGCTCTAGGAAGAGCTTTTCTCATTACAGCTGCAATCTTGTTCCCATAACTTCTCTAGTTCCTCAAGTCACTTCGGTTGAGGGTATTAATCTATTTCAATTGATTGACAATTGCACAGTAGTCAGTTAGTTGATTTATAATTTGCACCAGGTTATTGAATTTATAATTTGGACTGAGCTCTAAATGCGTTTTTGATTTATGTGTGTCCCCCACGCAGTTACAACAAATCATTGATGGTTGAGCAACATTTACTGTAAGACACACACATTTGGCAGTTGGATTTTAAAGGGCAAAGAAATTTATATTTCTTCATGTAAATGTAGAGAATCAATGCTTCAAATAATTGCAAAAGAAGCCATGTGATCAAGTGAGGAAAGCCATACCACTTAATAACCAGAAAAAAAAACACCACATTCTGTTTATAATGTTGTCTCTGTCTGGGCTGCATTACAGACTTTGAGAGTTATGTCAGACATCAGTGAACATCTACTTCAGCAGTTTACTTTCCACACAAGAGGGCTAAAGTGCTCGAGGCCATCAAGTTGTTAGTGGCTAAGCTGGAAATTTAACCAGCTTTCCTGATTCTTGTCTAGGAAACTTTCCATTGTATCTTACAGTTTTTCTGTGATTCATTTCTTCCTCTAAAAATGCAAGGATAATCATATAATGTTTGCTTCTCAGTGGAGTATGTTTTTCCTTAAATACATGAGACAATAGACTTGAAAGACATTTACAGCATAAAAGTATTGTACAAACTTCCACCTACATCCCAGCCTTGGTTTCTTAGGCATTGAGTAAACATAAGGGGTAGAGTCAAGTGTACCTGTTTATCAAGGGGCCACTGTGAGCAGAGGGACTCTATCACCCACATATTTTTAGCTTTAATCCTCACTAACCCCTGTTATTTTCAGATGATAAAACTGAGGGTCCGAGCAGTTAAAGAAATATTCGAGCCAGGATTTCAAATACCCACGGCCTGTGTATGTGTCACTGCTGCTGGGCACACTAAAATAGGATCTCCCAGGTTCCTTAATGCAAGACTGTGAATTTAATATTTTCTGGCAAAGGAAAAACACCTGCCTCTTTAAGATTTGACCCTAATTGTAAAACAGTTTTCTTCTTGCTGCAGTATTAGGTGTCATATTAATCTTTCTCTCTGACCTCATTCTGGCAAATCGTCTTGGAGAGAGGAATAAATAATGTTCTTGTAAATTGATTTATATGAACTCTAGAGATATAGCACTAGCAAAAAATACCAGGCCACGTCTGGGCCCCAGTCAGTAGATCAAAGGTGTCTCTGCCTTATTATTTGCTCCATATCAAGTTCAGAATGATTACTGAAATGCCCATTTTCCTAATGTCACACCTCCCGTCAAGTATTCTGAACTTTGACCTCCACTGATCTAGTCTCAAACGTAATGCAATAACTTCTTGCAATGGCCAGGAAACTGGTTGTAGGAATCTGAACCTGCAGTGGAGGGTCAGGCGGGTGCTAAAAAGATGAGCAATCAGAACAAAGAGGAGATACCATTAGACTTCCAAGCACTAAAGTGAACCCTGCAAAAATACTGTTTTAGAGCATCTCAGGGCCTTATCCCTTTCACTCTGAGCTGGATGATTAAATCCTGATGACTTGTTTTCACTTTTAAACTCCCCTTTGATTATTACTGAATGCAACTTTCATTCAGCACAGCAGATACGCAAAGCAGGGGAAATGGCTGTGCCCATACCCTCCCACACTAGTTCAATCGTTTCCTTCTCGGTGGAAATTGACACAGTTTATTCTAAGAGGTCATTATCATTCAATTCCAAACATGCTTATTGAATGCCTGCAATTTGATTAGCACTCAAAAAAAAAACAAAACCCAGGACCTATTTACTGACCTCAAAAATATTCATATTTTCATTGCTTTAAAAAATGAAATGCTGTATATGATTGCATCTTAAAGTGGTTGTAAACAGGGTAACTCCAATAGAAGAGTAATTGCAAAGAGGATGAGAAAGTAGAGGAGAGCATCCAAGAGATGAACTTTGCGTGAGAGCTTGACAGGGTAATCACAGGAGAAGAGGGAAGATATATAAGACACAGAAGTAGCATGGCCAAAGTGATGGAGATAGACATATTTGGAGTGAGGCACTAACTTGGAGAATCAGTGGAACAGCAGTTGAAGAGAAACATGTTCCCTGGTGACAAGGTGCCTGGAAATTAAGCTGAGAAATTTGGACTTGATCGTGAGTGGACTGGAGAGCAACAGAAGATTCCAGAGTTCCAGAGGACACGATAAAAGGCTTCAGAGGACAAGCACAAATATGTCCAGTGACAAACCGGAGACAGGGAGCGTATGTACCAAAGACACTGCAGGGGTGACAATATAAATAGAAAGGACTAAGCAAAGTAGCAAAGGGAAGGATGTGAGGGAAAGAGGACAGAAGAAAAACATGAAGCAGAAACCTTTGGGGAAGCCTAATGCAGCCTTGGGAATAGTTTTCTGGTTGTTTCGTCAAACATAGCACGGAAAAAAACCAGAGCCCCAGTTGCCTTTGATTTCGAAGTAAATGATTAATATACTTTCCATACAGGTATGACCCACATATGTATAATTATACTAAAAGTTATTCATTATTTATTTGAAATTCAAATTTATCGATGTATCTAGTATTTTTTTTTTTCTGTCAGCCCTATCTGGGACATGTACCTGTACCAATATTTACCTTACATTTTGGAAACAACATTTGTTCTTGTGCTACAGAAATATGTGGATTCCTAATATTTATGTAACGTCAGAAGTACAGACATGTTTCCGTGAAAAAAAATGTTACTTAGATAATAAATACTGTGTCTTGAGACTGAATTTAGTTCGGGAAAGTTGCAGCATTAATCTGGGTAGGACTTTCATGAAAAACACACATTTGACCAGGAGTTCTGAGGGGAAAAAAGTGAAAACTGTAGAGTTTTAAAGGGAGAATATGCAATTACCTAGAACTTGTAGTTTCAAAATTATAATGAAACATTTTAGTGTTTTGAGGAGACTATATGAATTAGAGCAAACAGCATACTTGGATGAATTGCTATACCATATGATGCCAATTTGATGAAAATTTAAAGCTGGCCAAGTAAGGAAGAAAATAATTTGTCATACAGTTCTCCTATTTTTGGAAAAGGAATGATGATTAAATATAGGCATTAGGGTAACAGGTACTTAAGACTCGCTTGAAAACTAAGATTACACTAACACATCTAAGAAGCTCAAGAATTTATGTCGAATGTTAAAAAGTGGTCATAGAAGCAAACAAAAGCATTGAACTCCTTTTTTTTAACCTTCAGAAAGTTTTACTTTATTTATTTATTTATTTTTGAGAGAGAGAGAGAGAGAGAGAGAGAGAGAGAGAGAGAGAGAGAGAGGGAGGGAGAGAACAAGTGGGGGAGGGGCAGAGAGAGAAGGAGACACAGAATCCGAAGCAGGCTCCAGGCTCTGAGCTGTCAGCACAGAGCCTGATGAGGGCTCGAACTCACAAACCGTGAAATCATAGACCTGAGCTGAAGGTGGATGCTTAACCGACTGAGCCACCCAGGCTCCCCAAAAGCATTGAACTTCTGATCAAAGTGCTAGATAGAAGAAGAAAAAGATTACATAGATTTTGTATTGATTTATATAAAATTGAGGAACAGAGGAAAACCAATAAAATACGACATGTAGAAGATGCACGATGAGAAGAGTGGCTGGTGGCAGAATGTATGGTTGATATTAGGGGTTCGCTTAGAGGGCTTGAAAAGTCCTTGACAGATTTGGTTGTACCTATGAAATGTCAACATCTGTATTTCCTTACCCCCTTCAACATAACCAAATTCTACTCACTCAAAGCACTATCTTCTCATCATGTAGACTTTCTAGATTGCTCTCACTACCATTTCTCCCTCCTTCAAAAACCCTTGTAACCTATTTTAATCATTTTTTTCCTCATGACGATACACGAGTGTGGAGGCTTCGTTTTTTCTACATCTTCTCCCACCTTCATGAGAACAGATGTAATGATTTTATTTTCTGTATGTGTTTCTAAACACATAACAGGTGCTCAGTAAATACTCCATAAATTCAACGGAAACATGTAAAAGAAAACATCATACAGCCTTGAATAGGGAGACAGTTCTGATTGACAGACTAAATACAAAGCTCATTTGTTGGCTGGCTTGCAACATGGAGGCTTGATTTGGCTGCAGATTGTCCACGGAGACTTCTTAGAGTACAAAACATTCGGGGAGTTCATGAAGAAAGTGTCTCACCTAGTGAAAAGCAATATGAAACAAATGGTTTGAGATCCTACTCCTTGTCTCTTTGTCAAGGCAGTTTTTAAAAATCTGGAATGACTGCCATATCTGAAGTTCAAATGAAGGACATTTTCACCTTGATTGTTGTCAATTATTTAATATTTATCACTTTCATAAAAGGAAACAATAGACTAGTGGTAGCAGTTAGAGCTTTACGTGAAATAAAGTATGTTACCAGGAAGAACCCAATCGTTCTTTTATATCTCTAATATTCAGAATCATTTGAAAACAGACAAAAATGACAGATTTCCAGGATCTGCTGGTCATAACGTGTGTGAGTGTGTGTGTGTGTGTGTGTGTGTGTGTGTGTATGTGTGTGTGTTTAAAATCTCACTGTACCTACCTAGGAATGTAATATAACTTAATGTAACTTCCCTAATTGCATTTTAGTCTCAATACACAGTATTTTATTTATATGTATTATTTTTCATTCAACTCTATATTTTTGATATTAGGTAAACATTAAGAATTCCTGTTTTTCTATAGCACCAAACTACTTGTTCCTTGGCTGTCTCTATTTTGTAAAGTAATCGTTGGCGTAAGGAAATTCCCTAGATGTGGTTGCCAGATTCATTAAGTCTGGGGTGGAGTCCAGGAATCTAAAATTAAAAGAAAAAAAAAAATAAAACTGAAGGTGATTCTGTTCATCAGTTTTATTTGGGAATCACAAATCTATTCTGTTGCCATGACTTCATATTTAAACAGATTGAGGTCTCAGAAGGTTAAAAGAGGCTTCTGGGTGTCATAAAGCTTGTTATTGTTGCAACAGAAAGAGCTCAGATGTGCAATTTCAGTGTACTGGACATTGTGTGTCTACACTTCTGTTGTGGTCCCAGGTCCCTTTTATGTAAGTATCCCTGGGTCTTAATTTGAGGAAAACCATGGCAATCTGCCCCCTGGAAACTATATTTATGAAAACTGAGAAATTCAAAGGAATACTGGAAATCAGGCATCAAAGAGTCATTTAAGTGTGAGATGAATATTAACCTCTTTCAACAATTTTATAGAAGAGAAATGGGCAATATTTTCTCACAATGTCAGATCAAAATCCTGTACCCCGACTAAGGGTTCACTTTATAAAGCTAAAAGCATTGATAATAAACTAATATAAACTAATATATATACAAAACATAGATATTAATATATATTAAACTAATATATATATAACTAGTATATATATTAAACTAATATATATATTAAACTAACATATATATATATATACACACATATATATATATTCATTCATTCTCAGTGGAGTATTTTTTATAATTGATTAATTCCAGAATGTAATAGAACCCTATGATTAAAAAATATCCCCCCAAAACAAAAAACGTTGTTCCTACAACACCATGGTGTATCATGTTCATTTCACAGACAGGGAAATTCAAGGGCAGGGATAGGTAGCACAGTGAGTTAGTAATAGATCCAAGAGTAAAATTTATTTTTGTGTCTTGCTATCTCTAATATTTTACTTGTTGCTTCATTTGTGTTTTCTTCTTTAACAAAATTGGGTAAATTCATATATATGTGAATATAGAAATGAACATACATATATTCGAATATGTTTATTCTGAAAAGTCTAAAGAATGTACATGCAGATTTTAATAATCTGGTTTAGGTGGCCAGTATTTGACTAGAAAGTGCACTAAGTGTTTTGTCTGGGCTGGAGCTGATAATCAAAATACACCATTAAAAGAGATAGGTAACCTAAGCATGGTTCCTTCCGATATTCTGTACCAGATCAACCAAGGCAAAAACAAACGGACCAAAATATAACAACAAAAAAGCAAACAAAGGAGGGCGAACCCTTCTTAATTTTCACATAGGAAGACAGAAACAGATGTTTCACTATATTTTCTTATGTAGGGCTCAGAAATCCCGAGGAAGAGAACTTGATTGTATCCAAGATACAGATTCAGACATATACACAAATAATTGACGAACCTGACATAGAGATTAACGTGGGAAAAAAATTATTTCTCTTAGACCAACATTTGCACATAGAAGGAAGGAGTTCTGTATAGTGGGCAACTTTGTTTTAAGTTTTTATTTAAATTCCACTTAAGTTAACATACTCTGTAATATTAGTTTCAGGTGCACAATATAGTGATTCGACACTTCCATGTATAACTTGCTGCTTATCACAAGTGTACTCCTTAATCCCGGTCACTTAGTTAACCCATACCCCCACCCACCTCCCCTCTGGTGCACATCAGTGTTCTCTATAGCTTGGCATCTGTTTCTTGGTTGATTTCTCTCTCTCTCCCTCTCCCTCTCCCTCTCCCTCTCCCTCTCCCTCTCCCTCTCCCTCTCCCTCTCCCTCTCCCTCTCCCTCTCCCTCTCCCTCTCCCTCTCCCTCTCCCTCTCTCTGTCTCTCTCCCTCTCCTTCTCTCTGTCTCTCTCCCTCTCCCTCCCTCCCTCCCTCCCCTTCCCTCCCTCCCCTCCTCTGTCTCTCTCTTTTTCCTCCATTTCTCATTTATTTTGTTTCTTAAGTTCCATATGAGTAAAATCATATGGTATTTGTTTTTCTCTGATTTATTACACTTAGCAAAACACTCTCTAGCTCCATTTATATCATTGCAAATGGCAAGATTTCATTTTTTTATTGCTGAATAATTGTTCCACTGTATATGTACACCACTGCTTCTCTATCCATTCATCAGTGGATGAACACTTGGGCTGTTTCCATAATTTGGTTATTGTGGATAATGCTGCTATAAGTATTGGAGTACATGTATCCCTTTGAATTAGTATTTTTGTATCCTTTGTGTAAATACCTAGTATTGCAATTGCTGGATTATAGGGTAATTCTATTTTTAACTTTTTGAGGAAACTTCATACTGTTTTCCAGAATGGCTGCCCCAGTTTGCATTGCCACCAACAGTATAGGAGAGTTTCCCTTTCTCTAAATCTTCATCCACACCTGTTGTTTCTTGTGTTGTTGATTTTAGCCATTCTGACTGGTGTGAGTTGACATATCCTTATAGTTTTGATTTGTATTTCCTGGATCACTGATGTTGAGAGCTATTTCATTATAGTGGGCAAATTTGCAGACAGGAAGTAAGTATTGGGTAGAACAATGCTTCTGAGTTGTACTAATTCTTCCTAAATATACTTCACACCTATCACTGCCATCGTCCACACACCCACTCCTGGAAAGGAGAGAGCTATATGGTAAAAGGAAAAATTCTTTTTTCTAAGTTATACCACCCCTAACGAAGTGAAAAGAGAAATGAATGTTTATTGATATTAGAGACAGAAGCACAGAAGAGCAAGAGGAAAATTGATGATAAAGAATTGCTAACTGTAGAAGCTGACTCGGAGGTACTCACTCAGCTGCAAACTGAAGGCCTGAGCCATGGAGAGTGCCACCCAGAGGCAGAGGATACTGGTGAAGAAGGGACCCAAGTGATTGCAGAGCTAGAGTCAAACAGAATTATTTGCAGTGCAAGTCCCTTTTGCATACCTTCACCTTTGCAAAGGTGAGAAAGGCCACCTGGAACAGACCTAGAGATCTAAGAGTTGGCAAATAAAATGACCCTGTTAAATTTCAATTTTATATAAACAGCTTTTAAAAGAATTCCATTATAGTTAGCATACAGTGTCAAATTAGTTTTGGCTGTACTATATAGTGATTCAACAATTTGATAAATTACTTGGTGCTCATCAGGATAAATATACTCTGAATTCCCCTTCACCTATTTCACCCATTCCCCCTACCCACCTCCCCTCTGGTAAGCATCGGTTTGTTCTCTATAGTATAGAGTCTGTTTTTTCATTTGTCCCTTTCCCCCCTTTGTTTTGTTTCTTAAATTCCACATATAAGTGAAATCATATGGTATTTGTCTCTCTCTGTTTTTCTTAACCTTATACTCTCTAGTGCCATCCATGTTGTTGCAAATAGCAAGATTTCATTGTTTTTTATGGAAGAATATTATTCCATTGTGCATACACACACACACACACACACACACACACACATATAATTCCATTGCATGCATATATCTCTATACATTTATTTGTTGATGGACACTGGGCTACTTGCATAAACTGACTTTTGTAAATAATGCTGCAATAAACATAGGGATGTATATATACTTTTGCATTAATGTTTTCATATTCTTTGGGTAAATATCCAGTAGTGCAATTCCTGGATTATAGGGTAGTTGTATTTTTAATTTTTTAAGGAGCCTCCATAGTGTTTTCCACAGTGACTGCAAGTTTGCATTTACACTCACAGTGCACAAGGGTTCTTTTTGCTCCACATCCTCACCACCCCTTTTTGTTTCTTGTGTTTTTAATTTTGGCCATTTTGACAGGTGTGAGGTGATATCTGATTTTAGTTTTGATTTGCATTTCCCTGATGGTGAGTGATGAGCATCTTTTCATGTGTCTGTTGGCAATCCGTATGTCTTGTTTGGAGAAATGTCTGTTCATGTCTTCTGCCCATTTTTAAATAGGATTATTTGTTTTTTGGTGTGTGTTGAGTTGTATAAGTTCTTTATATATTTTGAATTCTAACCTTTTATCATATATGTTATTTACAAATATCATCTCCCATTTAGTAGGTTGTATTTTAGTTTTATTGTTCCCATTGCTGTGCCTATGCTTTTTATTTTAATGTAGTCTCAATAGTTTATTTTTGGTTTTGTTTCCCTTGTCTCAGGAGATATATCTAGAAAGGTGTTGCTATCTCCAGTACCAAGGAAATTACTGTGTGTGCTCTCTTCTAGTATTTTTATGGTTTAAGATCTCACATTTAGGTCCTTAATCCATCTTGAGTTTATTTTTGTGTATGGAGTGAAAAGGTGGTCAAGTTTGATATTTTACATGTAGCTGTCCAGTTTTCCCAACACCATATGTTAAAGAGATTATCTTTTTCCCATTGCATATTCTTGCCCTATTCATCAAGATTAATTGACCATAAAATCTTGGTTTATTTCTGAACTCTCTTTTCTGTTCTTTTGATCTGCATGTCTATTTTTTTTGCCAGTATCATACTGTTTTGATGACTACAGCTTTGTAATATAACTTCAGATCTGGAATTGTGATCCCTCTAGCTTTGTTTTTCTTTCTGAAGATTGCTTTGGCTCTTCAGGGTTTTTTTTTTTTTTTTTGGATTATTTGTTCTAGTTCTGTAAGAAATGCTATTGGTATTGTGATAGGGACTGCATTAAATGTGTAGATTGCTTTGGGTAGTATAGACATTTCAATGATATTTGTTCTCCCAATCCGTGAGCATGGAATATTTTTCCATTTGTTTGTGTCATCTTCAGTGTCTTTCATCATTGTCTTATAGTTTTTAGTGCATAGGTCTTTTACCTCCTTGGCTAAGTTTATTCCTAAGTATTATATTAGTTTTGGCACAGTTTTATGGGATTATTTTCTCAGGGTTTTTTTCTGCTGCTTCATTAGTAGTGTGTAAAAAAATGCATCCCATGAATAAATCTCACTTCATCATGGTGAATAATTTTTATAATGTATTGTTGGATTTGTTTTGCTAATATAGTGTTGGGGATTTTTGCATCTAAGTTCATCAGAGATATTGGTCTGTAGCTCTTTTTTTTTGTACTATTTATCTAGTTTTGGTATCAGTGTAATGCTGGTCTCATAGAATGAATTTGGAAGCCTACTTTTCCATTGTTTTGGAATAGTTTCAGAAGAAGAGGTATATTAACTCTTTAAATGTTTGGTAGAATTTGTGAAGCCATCTGGTTTTGGACCCTGTTGGAAGTTTTTGATTACTGATTCAACTTTTTTGCTAGTAATTGATCTGTTCAAATTTTCTATTCCTTCCTGATTCTGTTTTGGGAGGTTATCTCTTTCTAGGAATTTATCCATTTCTTCTAGATTGTCCAATTTGTTGGCATATAATTTTTCACACTATTTTCTTACAATCCTTTGGTTGTTATTTCTCCTCTTTCATTTCTGATTTTGTTTGAGCCCTGTTTGTCTCTCTTTTTAATTTATATTTTTTTATTAAAAATTTTTTAGAGTTTATTTATTTTGTGAAACCGAGAAAGAGAGAGCATGAGCAGGGGAGGGGCAAAGAGAGAGGGACAGAGAGAATCCCAACCAGGCTCCATGCTGTCAGCACAGAGCCCAATGTGGTGCTCAATCTCATGAACTGTGACATCCTGACCTGGAAATCAAGGCTGGCCACTCAACCAACTGAGCCACCCAGGCGGCCCTATCTATCTATCTATCTATCTATCTATCTATTTATCTATCTATCTACCTAAAGTCTGGCTAAAGGTTTGACAATTTTGTTGATCATTTCAAAGAACCAGATCCTGGTTTCATTGATTTGATTTGTTCTATTCCCCCCACCCCCGCCCTTTTTTTTGGTTCCTTTTTTTTCCCATATCATTTATTTCTGCTCTAATCTTTATTATTTCCTTCTTTCTGCTGTTTTGTTTTTTTTTTTTTTTTCCTTATTATAACTCCTTAAGATGTAAAGTTAGGTTTTTTATTTGGGATTGTTCTTGCTTCTTGAGGTAGGCCTGTTTTTCTATAAAATTCCCTCATGGGACAGTTTCCATATCTCAAAGATTTTGGACTATTATATTTTAATTTTCATTTGTCTCCATGTATTTTCTTGGATTTCTTCAGATTTCCTGGTTGACCCATTCATGGTCTACTAGCATGTTATTTAACCTTCATGTATTTGTGTTCTTTCCAGAATTTTCCTTGTGGTTTATTTCTAGTTTCATAGTGTTGTGGTCAGAAAAGATGCATGGTATGACTTGGATCTTTTTGAATTTGTTGAGACTTGTTCTGTGACCTGATATGTGATCTATTCTGGAGAATGTTACATGTGTACTTGATAAGAATATGTATTCTGCTGTTTTAGGATGGAATGTTCTAAATAAATCTGTTGAATCCATCTGGTCCAATGTGTCATTCAAAGCCATTGTTTCCTTGTTGATTCTCTGTTTAGATGATCTGTCTATTGATTTAAGTGGAGTGTTAAAATCCCTACTATTATTGTATTACTATTGATCACTTCCTTTATGTTTATTATTAACTGCTTTATATATTTGAGTGCTCTCAGATTTGGAGCATAAATATTTACTATTTGTTATATCTTCTTATTGGATTTTTCCATTTGTGATATACAGTGTCCTTCTTTGTCTCTTGTTACAGCCTTTGTTTTAAAGTCTATTTTGTCAGATGTAATTACTGCTACCCTGGTTTTCTTTTCACTTCCATTTGCATGATATGTGCATCTCCATCCCTTTACTTTCAATCTGTATGTGTGTTTAGGTCGGAAATGAATCTCTTGTAAGCATATGGATAGGTCTTGGGTTTTTTTGTATCCAGTCTGTCACAGTATGTCTTTTGATTAGAGCATTCAGTCCATTTACATTCAAGGTAATTATTGGTAGGTGTGTATTTATTGCCATGTTGTTACTTGCTTTATGGTTGTTTTTTCGTTCTTCTCCGTTCCTTTCTTCTTTTGTTCTCTTTTCTCATGGTTTGCTGACTTTCTTTAGTGATATACTTAGATTCCTGTCTATTTTTGCATACCTATTACTGGTTTTTGATTTGTGGTTACCATTAGTTTTGTATATAATATGTTCTGCATATAGCATTTTATATTAAGTTGATGGTCACTTAAGTTTGAACCCATTCTCTACTCCTATCCCCACTCCAACCCATGTTTTAGGTATGGTGTCATTCTTTACATCCTTATATTTTCTAAGTCACTTGACTGATTTTTACAGATATACTTACTTCCTTACTTACCTATTCATTTTTACTGATTTTGTGCTTCCTACTTTTCTTGCTCTTATTAATGTTCTTTTCTTTACACTCCAAGAGTCCCTTTAACATTTCTTGTAGGGCTGGTTTAGTTGTCATGAATTCCTTTAACTTGTTTTTCTGAGGAACTCTATCTCTCCTATTCTTAATAATAGCCTTGGTGTGTATAGAGTGTTCTTACCTACAGATTTGTTTCCATTGTGTACTTTGAATATACCATACCACTCCCTTGCGGCCTGCAAAGTTTCTGCTGAAAAATCAGCTTATAGCCTTAGGAGATTTTCCTTGTATGTAACTTTTTTTCCCCTTGCTTTTAAAGTTCTCTCTTTACACTAATTTTTGGCATTTTAATTACTATGTGTTGGTGTGAACCTCCTTTGGTTGGTTTTGTTTTGGGATGCCTGTGCCTCCTGGCTGTAGGTTTCTGTTTCCTTTCCCAGATTCAGGAACGTTTTAGGTATTATTTCTGCAGAAAATAAATTAATTTTTCTGCTCCCTTTTCTTTCTCTTCTCCTCCTGAGGTTTCTATAACGTAAATGTTATTGTGCTTGATGATGTCACTGAGTTTCCTGAGGTTATTCTCTTTTTGCATTATTTTTTTGTTCACCTGTTCAGCTTGATTACTTTCCATTACACTGCCCTTCAGGTTGCTGATTCAATCTTCTGCTTCCCCTAGTCTACTATTTATTTCCTCTAGTTTATTTTTAATTTTATTTATTATGTTCTTCATCTCAATTGGTTCTTTTTAATCTATTTCTTAAGAGTCTCACTGATGTCCCCCACTCTTGAATCAAGTCCAGTGAGTATCTGTATGATCATTATTCTCTATAAGACATATTACTTATCTCCAGTTTGTTTAGCTCTCTTGCTTTGATTTTGTCCTGTTCTTTCATTTGGGACATACTCTTTTGTCTCTGCATTTTGTCTCATTCTCTGTGACTGTTTCTCTGTATTAGGAAAGTTAGCTACTTCTCCCGCTCTTGAAAGTAGTGGCCTTATGAAAACGAAGAGTTCCCGTCGTGTCCTGCAGTGCGGTGTTTCCTTTTCACCGTAACCTGGCTTTATGGCAGTTTCTCCTACATGTGTTGTGTGTACCCTGCTATTGTGGCTGAGCCACTCTTTCCCTCAGTAGTAGTGTCTCTCTTTGCCTGCTGTGGGCGGTGTTTGGTCCTCGTGATGTAGTGGGCCAGTCTGGGACTGTGTTGGTCTTGAGTCAGACCATATGTTTGCAAGATGCAGTAGCATCCGGCCACAGGGCACTTTCCCTGTGCTGTCCCTTGAGAAACCTGCATTGGTGGCCGGGGCCGGCCGTCAGACCAGTTGTCTGCCCCTAGCCCACTGCTGGGGCTGTAGTCCGGATGACCGGCATGTGTTTATCAATCCCTCCCTCCAGCAAAAGAGTCTTTTTGGATTGGTGTTTGCCCCTGCCTCCACACTGCCAAGCTCATGGTATTGGCTTTGAATGGGCTTCAGCCAAGAGTGTATCGGAGTGGGTGGATCTGCAATGTGTGAGGGGTGGAGTGTGCAATGTTGGCATGATCATCACTGGTCCTCTGTAAAACGATTCCTGCAGGGCTGGGACTGGGGCACGCCTGGCTGGACGGAGCAGAGCCATCAAAGTTGGGGGGGGGGGCACACCAGCGGTGTTAGCAATTAGTTAGTGAATGTCAGCTCTGTGCTGGTTCCTGCAAGTGGCCATGTGTTCAGGGGCTGTGGGTGGGGCAGGGGTGGGGTAGGAAAATGGCATCTGTCAGCTGTTTTGTTGGAGGAGTCCCCCAAAGACCATGTCCGTCCAAGACATGTTCTGAGATGAGTAAACAACTCTTCCTCTAGTATGCCCCAGGCAGTTTTCAAACTGCTACTTCTATGCTTTATCTCTGTGGGCTATTAGCTGGGCTGTCTTTTTAGGGGATGGGGCCTCAGTTTTCTCTCCCAGGGAGGAGCCTGCTGATTTTTAAAATTCCTGTTGGTTGTAATAACTGTGAAATTCACCCCCTGTGGTTTCCAAAGCACATGTCATGAGGATTTGTCTTCCCAGTGAGGGTTCTGGGGCTTGAGGGTTTTTTTCTCTCCCCTCTCTTTGCCCACAGCATCTCTCCCTTCTATGGACAGTCCAGTGGGTTTATTTAGCTCCCACCATATACCCAACTTGCCTATTCTCTTCTATGTGGCCTCTTCTCTACATTTAGTTGTGGAGTTTATTCTGTCAGTTTTTGCATTGGTTTGTGGTTTACTTACCCCGACGTGACTGTTATCTAGTAGTAACCATGTGACGAGTTGAGCCTAGGGTCTTCCTATCCACCATCTTCCTAGAAATCTCTATCTGGGACACTATTATATTAAAGTATTATTTGTTTATATGAAGTTAAAATAGGTGTACCATATTTGTATTTGCTTATCTGGTAACCCTACCCTAGGGACATGCCAAGAGTCGAGCTTGACAGAGGATGAGATACTAAATTGATTCTTCTAAGATAGTGACTGCGAGTTTCCTTTGAAATAAAAATATGTAAGTGAATCATGGAAACTCTACTTTATCTAGTCATATCAGACAGTAGTGGGTACAAATGGATCTACATAAAGAATAATCATCATCATTTCTGTGGCTTATGCCCCCCCCCCCTTTTTTTGGCTTATGCCCTTAATGATAAACTTCCAGGTTTATGAAGAACAACAACCCTCCTCCATTAGCACCTTTCCACACACACCACATGCTGGTTGACTGGTACTTAGAGCTTTTTTCTCACCCGATGTCCTGATGCGGTTCCTCACTTGCTCTCAATGTCGCTCATTTTCACCCCCCATGAAAGTCACCTCATCACCACCACTGCTGCTGGTGCTCACGTACTGACATCTAAGACAAAACCCTCAAGACGTCAAAGCAATACTGCATGTCCTAGAGGCTCTATTGTACCACAACAATAAAAAAAAAAATGTCTCACACATTCCAGATATGAGGAGAAATTGTCTGCCTCTTCAGATTCCCACATTGTCCTATGGCCATCTAAACAGCCCTCTTGCTGCCCCATGATTTACAAAGCAAGGACTTTGTTCTGCTTCAAGCCCTCAAGTATCTCCCCAGGCATAATCTGTGATGCCAGCCCCTTAGGGAGATTCCATGATGCCTTTTCAACCTGGCCGTCCATACGTGCTCCTTTGCACTTTTTTCACACACATCCCTAGCTCTCTCTAAGCCTTCAGAAAAATCACCTCACCAAAATTACCCCACTCATTTTTGCAGCAGCTCATTTGAAGGCTGGCAACACTTTTATAAACAGAAATAAATTTCAAGCAATTTCTAACCAGTTGCTATACTTTTGAATATTCAACAACAAAAGATTAACATTCTTTAACATGCTGAATTTATATGAGCGCCAGCTGAAGCAATAGTCTCTCAAGGGTCACAGCTGCCTAATATCATTTTCTGAAATTGGAAGGTGTCCTGGTCACCTCAGATTTTACATACAGACATAGTTCATTCCAGGTCATTCATTCACTCACCAAATGTTTAATGAGGACTTTTGTATGAAAGGTTCTACCAGCAAAGCAAGGAAATACATGACAGTTTTTTTCTTTTAAAGCTCTTGTCTCTGTCTACTTGTCCCACCTTACCCTAAGTTACTCAGTCATTATACTTTGTTTCAGAGGAGAAATATGATTGCATGATAGCAAAGAAGTGAGAGACTTTTTTCTGGCCTTTTAAAGTTCCCAAATCTGTTCACACTAGGGAACTAAGATGAATACACATTTTTAAGGAGGGTTTAAAGATGGTAAAACTGGGTAGGGTTAGATAGCATTCCTTCCCTCCCCAGTTCCATCCCCTAAATATTTTCTGTATATTATTTAATTTAATATTTAATTATTTGATTTAACATTATAGGAGTATAAATTAAGCAAAAAGAAATAATAAAATGTAGTTTAGACGTTGTTGGGTCCCAAAAGAGAAGATCTGGCTAAAAGAAAATACACAAATTTCTGCCTAAAATTCATCTTGCTATTTATGATGATCATAAAATGTGGCATATAAATTTTGGCAATTTTGAGTGACGGATGACTTTAACAAGATTTGATGTCAGGACAACGGGATTAAATTCTGTCTAAGGTATGCCAGAACCTATGATCAGCTCACTTATAACCTTTTTTTTTTTTTTGTCCTGGAATCCTTACCTCTGCTGTGACTGGATCAGAAAACTTAGGATAAATTCCTTTATTGTATAATAATTTCTTCAGTTATTGGCCTCGCCTTTCCTATACTGGTCCATCTTAAGATATTTTATTTCCCAGTGAAACATTTTGAGAGGACAAGAGATTGAAAGTTGCCTATCTAGGGAAAAAACAGTGACCACTGGGAAAATTTAGAAAACCTTGATACTTCAGGAAAGAATTAAGGACGTTTCAGTGAGGAGAATAAAAGAGGAAAATGTTGGGCTGACCACTCTGTCCAGTCTAAAATTCTGTTATTTTTGTGGCAAAATCACGAATTTTACAGTGATTATCAGAATATGTCAGCAACTACAAATTGGGGATACAACACAACTGCGAATCCACTATTTCTGGTAAGATTTAAGCATATACGTATTTCCCATTATTAAATTTCTCATTATATTCCTTAATAAGAATGGCACAAGTGAACGTTTATTATTTGTGATCCTCCCACCTCTTCTCCTTTGTCAAGAATCTGTCTAGGAGTCAAGAGATTTTCATATTCCCGGTGAATTTCTCTTTGTGCTTTTCATATCATTAGAAATTACCAAAAGTTCCCACTAGCTGATATTAAGGCACTTATCTGAAACTATTCAAGTGATAAATGGCAGGTCATTGTTAACACAGAAGAGGTTTCGAAATCCATCTTCTCAAGTGCTACGTTAATCAAATTGCTTGTCCTCGTATGAACCTAAGATCAATCCTCTAGACGCTCTCCTCCTTCAAAGAGAGAAGGATAACTCTGAATGTATGGCCCCAGGGATGAATGTGCCTGGCGAGAAAGAGTAGTAGAGAGGAATATGGGAAAGGAATAAAGGACACAGTTACCACAGCCAACGACAGTTGTCTCACTTCGGGAAAGTCACTCCTAGCATTTGGGTGGTTGATGTGTCTTTGGCATACCAAAAGGAAGATTTGACCTCATCACAGGCTTGCTTAAAATCCTTCATAGGCTCTTGGATAATGTCAAATGAATAACAGATAAAATTAAACCCTTTAGTGGAATTTTCCTCTCTGCGTTCATTTTGTAACATTTTTTTTTTTTCTTAGGATTTCCTTTATGGTCTACCTAATTTACATTTTAATCTTTATTTCGCACTACTCTCTTCTACTCTACAGTTCTGCCATGTCTTTGCAGTTCTCAGATTTTCCACAAGCCCAAAATCACTTAGAAGAAACGTTGTTTCATAGGACAAAGAAATGCTAGTGAATGAGGTAGAATTAAAGGAGGAAAACAAATTATTTTCTTGCCATTTAGGCCCAACAACCAACGCTGGTAAGTTGTATCTGCTAACAGAGGCCCTAAACCATCTGCAATGAAGTCTGTTCCACTAGATGGCAACGCAGTAACTAAAGGAATAATTTTTTTATTAGTTATGGTCTTCAAAAGATTAAAGAAGAAGTAAAGTCAATGCCTAGGTATTAATTAGTGATTTAATTAACACAGTTTGTAAGAATCCATACACATGTCCTGGTAGGAACTACACAAGTAAAAGAAGCTTACTGATAGGAGACTCTTCTAGGGGACAAAGGATTAAAGGCTATGTCCTGCCAATGAATTGCAACCCTTAAAAACATGTTATTAAAAATATTAAGTTAATGATAACTCATTTTCATACTGTCCCAAAAGCATGAATCCTAGGTTTTTGAAAACATTTGGTGGATAAACTTAGCAGATGTAAATTTAATAATGGACAGAAATTCATTCAAAGATGAATAAAACTATAAAGATAGCTACAGAAAGAATTCAGTGCAATTTGAGTTCTGAACATATTCATCTTAGAATCTTGCAGGGAAAATGCTGTGGAAAAAAGTACATGAATTTTTAAAGTATGTTTATTTCAAGTTGATTCCTCTTTAATTGATGCTTATACTTTGAAAACTCTGTGGTTCAGAGATGATGTTATACCATTAAACACAAACCACTGAAAACAACCACTTTGTGTTTTCTGAACACTTGTCTAGAAATCACATTGGAAATACTCTAGATATATTTTAAAAGTCTACAGAAATGGGCAAAATATGTCAATAAGTAATCCCCAGCGACCTCTAACAAAACTCTCATTTTACACGGAAGAACAGTGGGAAAATAAGATTCAGTATACACTAAAATTCTAAAGTGCAATGGTGAAGGTTGAAGTTATTTATAATCATTTTATAAATAAAAAAAATACTTCAACTTAATTTCTAGAGTTCTTTTTTTCCATCTAGCCCTCAGGCCAGACTAGCCCTCCCACTGTAAATGCTGAGAAAATTAAAACAAATATGTGCATGTATATGCATTTAGATACGTATAAGTGTATGGGCTGTGTTACAGCATTGGACAACAGCCAATGCAAGAACTTTATTCTTGAGAAAATGGACATGCACGACGGAAGTCCCACTTTCAGCGCTACTCTTGCTATGGGGACAGAATTCTCACCAGTACACAGTAGAGTCCAAACCATGTGATCATGCTGAGTGGAGAAGGCAAAAATCAGGGTTTGGGACAGATGAAGCAGGTATAATCTACACAAGAGAGCAGTATACAATAGAGAAGTCCCAAGAAGTCAGGGGAAGTTACCCAAAGTACTTAGGCGTGAATTGGGCTGCCTATACTCAGAATGAAACTATACAGCCTTACCAGAGATTCATAGTGAAGAAAGAATACTAGAGGCTGTGACATGCCAGGGACATTGGAGTTTTGACAGATCCCTACTACACTGAATATCTAACAGGGATTCCTGTGAGGCCATACTTTAGGAATTACATCCTCATTCTAGAAAAAGACTTCTACAGACTGACCATAATGCAGTCTAAAACCTTGTAGAGAGGTCTGAGAAACACAGTGGGCTTTCTCCAGGCATAAAGGACATAAAATCAAGCCTATCCAAGTTCACAATGATCAACCAATAATGGAACTGCCCACTAAACTAGAAACAAACAGTTTTAGAGGACAGTAGAAGAACCTAGAACCTACATAATGTATAAGCCACAGTGTTCAATATAAAATTAAAAAGAAATTACTAGTCACTCAAATATGAAAATGTGTTCCATACTAAAAAACATGTAGTCACTAGATGCCAACTCAGTGATGGCACAAATGTTGGATTTATCAATTGCCTCTATTATAAAATATTCAAATAATTATGAAAATATATTAAAAGGAAATATGGTCCTAATGAGTAAATAGACCATTTGAAAGGAACAATTAGAAACTATAAATGAGAACCAAATGGGAATTCTTGATCTTAAAATTATACTAATTGAAATAAAAAGTTAACTGGATGGCAAACGTAGTATTGGATTATAATCAAAAACATAAAATTAACATCCATTACATGATACTAAAAATATTTTTGAGAAAGGAATAGACAAAAATTCATTTGCTAAACCTCTGAATGTTACACAGTAGAGTATATCAAGGTTGAGTCTTTCCTTCTGAGAAAATATTTGGGAATTAGTAGGGTGGGAATTATTGATAACACTAGGCATCCTAATATTGGATTAATTATGGGACATGGAGTACCATGGTATACATAAATCTTACCAAGTATTATAAAGCTGTTAGTTATAAATGCTAATTGAAGCAAAGTAGCCGAGGCTATAATTTAAAAGTAGATGTGGGGAAGAGCATTAGGTTATTGGATTCATGATGAAAAAAATGAAGGATTATCAAGGCAGGTGAAGCACCTATTTCATTATTGTCTGTCAAAGGCATATAGTTAAGAACTAATAAGCTATGGTTTTGTGCAGCCATTGAGATGATCTCCAGGGAAGTGATCGAAACTTGTTTTTTCCTATATTATGTACTAAGACACTATAGAAATGATTCAACCTTTGTCATTATCTGTTTTCTATTAATACTCATCTATTTACCATGTACACTTGTTGAAAAAACTTAAGAATTCAATGGTTTCAGATGACACCAGCTTGACGTTTATATTTCCCAGTATTCATAGAAAGCTCATACTATCTTTAAGTGCTTCACTGAGGCAGCAATGCCCTATTATTATAAATTGCTCAACTCCTTGATTTGGAGGAAAGGGCAGCAACATTCAGAAACCTTCTCAGTGGCATATTTTCTCCCCTCCCCCAACAGACAATCTAGGGTGGAAGAAATCCTTTTAGTATATCCTTCTACTGCTATATAGCTGGAAGTTGGAGAAGGCTCTGTCTGCACTATCCTGGGCTTTTTAAAAATATGTTAATTTTCCATAAGGTTTCCATTCCTCATTTTCCCAACTGGTTGAGTGGCTGCTTGTTACCTCTGGCACTAACCCTGAAAGCTGATCCATTCACATTGTAAAATAAAAAAAAATACAGTCTCTTTTTAATCATCTTATTTAATACCGCTTCACCCAGAAAGGATTCAATCATTCTGGGAACCAAGCTGCAATCCAATCTTTTTTCCATTTACAATAAGCAAATTCAATTTCCCACATCTCTGTTTTAAAGGACATTTAATTGTTAATGAAGCTGAGGAGCTCGTAGTTTGACACTTGAATGTTGCCTCCAGTAGACTAAAGATGACGAATCAGTATTGATTTCCATTGAACTGGAAAAAATGTGAATGTTTCATCAGGGATCAAACATTTTCAAATCATTCAATGACAGCATATGAAGATATGGTTCTAATTTTAGCCATCTCTTATTTACCAAAAATTAACAAAATCAATAAAATGATATAATCTCTATTACTAGGATATGAATTCTTTATATTTATTACTTAGAAAATCATATTATGAGTTAAGCAGGTGAATAGTAAAAACATATACATTTTCCCCATTCAGTTACTAGTAATCTAATTGAAGCTTCCAGTATCTTTGCTCCAAAGCAGAGAGGTAATTAAAATCAATGTAATAAGATTGCTTTTGATTATGTTACTGCTATTTTTAAACCTAGAAATCTTTAATAAAATAATGTTTGGTTCAGTCATTGTAAAGTGTGAATAAATGTTTAAGTCTTAGCTCTGGCATTGGAATCACATATGGATTGTAATGTCAGTTCTGTTCCTTACCAGCTTAGTTTACATATCTCTACCTCAGTTTTCTTCATTTGGAAATTGGAAAGCTTGCCTTAAAGAATATTGCCAATGTTAAGTGGAAAATATACATGTGTATCTTGTGTTTCTTTGTGTGTGGGGTGTGTTTACATGCACAAATCCTATTGTCTGCTCAGTAGGTCTTATAAATATGTTCTCTGAACTATTTTCCTCTTTTCCATTTGAGTTATCTTTTTTGGATAATTTGATGAATATAATATTCACACCATTTTTAGATGTCACAAGCCCCAATTTTGACAGATTCTGAATGATGGTACTTAGAAAGGGATTTTTTCCTTGACAATTAAAATAATACCTCATTTTGATTTACTTGAGTGCTTTACCATCCAGTGAATCTTTCTATGCTATAATCTTGAAGGCCCCCAATGACTGTGGAATATTAACATCCTTGTGCTTAAATACCTTTATTTCACATAGTAAAAGTAACTGATCATTGAGAATATACCAATTTGACTACAGTTATCAGATAGTAAGTGATGGATCTTAGAATAGAGACTGCCTTTTCAACATAACTTGAAAGTTGCTTGGAAAGGCATCAGGCAACTATGTTTGGTATGCACTAGTAATTGTGAACCTTTGTCAGTCCTCTTCTTACTTTTATTAAAAAAAATTTTTTTTATGTTTATTCATTTTTGGAAGACAGAGAGAGAGAGAACACAAGGCGGGGTGGGCGGAGAGAGAGGGAGACACAGAATCTAAAGCAGGATCCAGACTCCGAGCTGTCAGCACAGAGCCTGACACAGGACTCAAACTCACAAACCGGGAGATCATCTCCTGAGCCGAAGTCGGACGCTCAACTGACTGAGCCACCCAGGAGCCCCAATCCCCTTCTTGCTTTTAATGTGCACCTAGACACCCAGTCAGGGACTATATTACCCAGACTCCCTTGAAATACCAGATACTTCCATAACTAAATCCAGGGAAATAAAATGTAATCAGACTTGATATGAGCAACTTCTGATTCATGCTGTGAACAGAAATGGGGTGTACTATCTCTTTTTCACTTTTCTCTTTTTTAGCTATTTATTATATTTGTTTATGATAAAAACTGAAGAGTGTATTTCTAAATGTTGAAAGCTTTTCCAAGTGAAGTAGAAGTACCACCTTGAAACTGTGTAGGCTTATGGTGGTCTTACTGATGCAAAGGCTTTGCTTTCAGATTGAATGAAAGCTTAGTAGATCTCAGATTAATTAACTCAGCAATACTGAAGGGAACTGACTCAGCAGTGAGATTTTGCTGGAGAGAACATGAGGATTTTATTAAAACTAGATATAGAGGTGAAAAGTTGGCTTTTAGTTTAAAAATATGAGGCAACAGATTTGTATCTTTGCCCAAATAGCCTTTCAACTCTTCATGAAGTAGACTGTAGAGTTAAAATTTTCTCTGGGAAACATCTTTGAACCTGTTCATGGGCCAAAATCTACTGTATTATATTTGTATTATTTTCTATTGGGGCCATGTCCCCTCTAGAGATGCAAAAAAGAAAAATGCTTCAAATACTAGAGAGGTTTAGGTTTACATTCTATCTACACCAACTCTCAAACACCAAAACAATAGCTTAAACATTTCACACCTTACCTACTTAAAGTGTAAAATAAATAAAAGTATTACCTGATTAGGCATTTGGGAGTTTTTGATAAACTGAAAGTCATCAGAAATAATAAATGTCACTCACTGAGAGCAAGATTGTATGCATTTTGATATTTATATCATAAGCATCCCAACTCTAATATTAACATAATGTAAGTTACATGTATAATTTAAAATTTTTATTAGACCTATTTTTTTTTAAACAAAACACAAAGTTAATAGAGCACCTGGGTGGCTCAGTCAGTTAAGCATCCAACTTCGGCTCAGGTCATGATCTTGAGATTAACAAGTTTGAGCCCTGCGTCGGGCTCTGTGCTGACAGCTCAGAGCCTGGAGCCTGCTTTAGATTCTGTGTCTCCTTCTCTCTCTCTGGCCCTCCCTTGCTTGCACTCTCTCTCTCTCTCTCTCTCTCTCTCTCTCTCAAAAATAAATAAAACCATTAAAAAATCCCCCACAAAGTTAATATAATACTCTCTGTAACCCAGTATATCCGATGATCATTTCAACATGAAATCAACATAAAAATTATTAGCGATATATTTTACATTCTGTTTTCTTTCTCCCAAGTGTTTGTAAAAAGTTATATTATACTTAGAGTACACTCAGGCCGTACTGGCCACATCCTAAGTGTTCAGTAGTTGCATGTGACTAATGCCTGCTGGATTGGACAGTCCAACCACACATGGTTTAATATAGTTTTTCAAGGTATGTTTTCATTGAATAATGACCAAAGTTACAGATGAAGTAGAGGATGGTGAGATCAAAGCTATTTCTCATAGCCAGTACTTTATTTTACAGCACATGATACATAATTGAAGTGGAATATAACAACGAGCAGTATGTAATTTATTGATAATGGATAAATGCTTTACTATTTTGAACATGATCTTAATCAAAATGGATTTTAAAGTATACATTATTAACTATATATAAGTAGGCTAACATGTCGTTCTCTTAGAGCATACATTGGAGGACCAGATCTTGAGTGAACCAATCAAATGATTTTGCTAAACCTCATAAGTTAACTATAAAATGTTAAGCTCCAGAGGTATTTCTTTTATTCTGTTCATTTCCATGCTCCCTTTTGTCTATTTTTATTACTGAGAGTAGGGGCATATTGATGACAATACACATTTATCATTTTATTTACAGATCTGAGAATTCTCTAACTTCTATAAATTCAGACTATCCCTGTGCGTAATGTGCAACTTTCAAGCGTGTATGTTTGGGGAGCCTGGGTGGCTTAGTCGGTTAAACGTCTGACTTCAGGTCATGATCTCATGGTTGGTGAATTCAAGCCCCACATCAGGCTCTGGGCTCTCAGCTGTCAGCACAAAACCCGCTTTAGATACTCTGTCCACCCCCACCCCCCGCTTCTCCCCTACTCACACCCTTTCCCTCTCTCTCTCAAAAATAAATAAACATCACAAATAAAATAAGTAAAGATGCATGCTTTAATTGCAAGGTAAATGAAAGATTTTCTCCATCAGGCAGCTACAAAATTGCTTCTCGCTGTAAACAATCCCAGATTAAAGACGAAATGAATCTTAAAACATTTTCAGTGGAAGTATCTATTACCCCTGAGGGGTAAAAAATGGCATAACATTTGTTCAAATTTCTAGGAGATTACATATATTTTATCTTGCTCTGGAGCTTTAGTAAATTCATTAAAACCTAAAACACAAGTAAGGTATAATAATTACTTGTGCACTATTTTATGAGAGGAATCAAAAGCCAAAATTAAGTGAAAAAAATTAGATTGATAAGATGTTCCCATAAATTAGCCTGTTTGAAATAAAAATATAAAATAAATGTATTAGCTAAATACCATCAAAATAGTTTAGAAAATAAAAGAAAAACATTCTATTAACAAAAATCAGTGGCAAAATATAAGTATCTATGAATTACTTTATGGTATTTTCATGAATAAAGCCACAAACCAAAAAAAAAAGAAAAAAAAACCCAACATGATATATATATTTAATAAGAGAAGATCACATTCTGTTCTTAGGTGAGGCACTAAATATTAGAGATTTTCATTATTTTTGAATTATTTTGAATATTTATTTCAAAATGACTTAAAAATAATAGAGGTTTCTGAAGTTCCTTGTGAAAATAGCTAAGAATATATGGAAAAAAATGTTAAGGGAGAAATTAATCTACCACAAATGGAAAAATTATAAAGCTATAATAACTAATAGTGTCATATTTGTCCCAAAATTCCAAGAAATATTGCTGAATTTGTATAGTCCAGTGCCTACAGAACATATTTTAGGTAAAGCTGATATTTTCAGTGGAGAAAGGAAGGAATATTCCATAGGCAGTGCTAGAATAGAATAACAGTGTTTTCAAATTATTTTTCACCTCTGAGCCTACTCTTTAAAGAGACCTTAGGTCAAAGTTTAATGCATAAAAATAAGGGTAGCAGTGGAAGGCCTGGAGACCTGCTAATTGCTTTTTTTTTTTTTTTTTAATTTTTAAAAATTTTTTCCTCCCTATCCGTCCTGAAGCTACTCAGAATAACTAAGTGTTAGAAAAGCACAGTAAATATTGTCTGGGCAAGTTCCTTGAGGAAGTTTGGTCAATAAATTGTTAACGGCCCTGGTACAAGAAGAGGCTTGATACGTGCTTGCCCTGTGTGTTTGCTCATTTGTGTGTCTTTTTGTTTTTAAGTTTATTTCGAGAGACAGAGAGAGTGCATGCATGCACATGTGAGCAGGGGAGGGGAAGAAAGAGAGGGAGAGAAAAAAATCCCAAGTAGGCTGTGTGTTTAGTGTGGAGCTCCACATGGGGCTAGATCTCACGAACCCTGAGATCATGACCTGAGCGGAAATCAAGAGGCAGACGCTTAACCAACTGACCCACCCGGGCGCCCCATGTGTTCCTACATTTTATCAGGAGAAAAACGTGCTTTGGAGAATCGAAGTTACAGCTCTACATTTAGTTTGCTACATTAAAAAAAAATGATTGGCAACAAAATTTTATCAGGTACATTTTTCTGCATCTTTCAGGGGACATACTATTTTTTTCTTTTTCAATCTGGTAATCAGATGAAATACATTGATTCTGCCTGCCCTGTATTTCTGTAATAAACTCCACTTGATGATTGTGTATATATTCACTGGCTTCCATCTACTATATTTATTTAATAAGTTTTACATCCATATCTATGAGACACATTGGTCTGTCATTTTCTATTCTATTTCCTTTGTCACATACTGGTAAAAAAAATATTCTTCCTCATAAAATGAGTTGTAATGGACTCTTTATTTCTTTCTCTCCTTAAGAGTTTGTTGAATATTTCTATTATTTCTTCCTTAAGTGTTTGGAAGAAACTTCTGATGAAACCCGAGTTAAGTTTTCTTTGTGGGAAGTTTTGTAATAACATTTTCAACCTCTTGAATTGACATCAGTGTATTCATTCATATTGTCTATTTCTGCTTCTGTGAACTTTAGAAAGTTGTATTTCATTCAAGGATTTTTTTTTCCCATAAGGTTCATATTGTTGATTTTTTGTAATTAATTCTTTAGTGTTTGTGAAATCGGTGGTGATACCCTTTTTGTGTTTTTGGTATTGATAGTTTTTATTTCCCCTTTTTTCTTATCAGCTGTGCTAGGAATTAATTAATGTTTAAATTCTTTTCAAAGAAATAGCTTTCAGTTTTTCTGTTCTTATTTGCAATTCCATTGATGTCTATTTTATATTTATCCTTTTACTTAAAATTTTGTCAGTTTTTATTATAGCTTCTTTTGATGAAAGCTTATTAAATCACTGATTTTTTTTTTTTTTGCCTTTCTTGTCTAATATATGCCTTTAAGGCTATATATTTCTAAGCACTGCATTAGCTCTTGTAAGTTTTGATATGTCATATGCAACATATTTTAATTATAATTTAAATTATTCTCTGATTTTTTTAATGTTTTATTTATTTTGAGAGAGAGAGAGAGAGAGAGAGAGAGCAAGAGCAGGGGTGGGGCAGAGAGAGAGAGAGAGAGAGAGAGAGAGAGAGAGAATCCCAAGCAGGCTCCACACTGCCAGCGCAGAACCTGATGTGGGGCTCAATCCCACTAACTATGAGATCATGACCTGAGCTGCGATCAAGAATCAGATGCTTAATCAGTTGAGCCACCTAGGTGCCCCTATTTTCTAATTGTGATTTCACCTTTCACTTTTTAAAATGTAGAACTCTTACTCAAATTCAGACTTGTGGGATTTTTCTTGTTATTTAGAAGTTATTAAATGCTATTTAACTTTATTAAATCTCTTGTGATCAGAAACCTATTTACTCTCAGGGATTTCACTTATTTGAAATTTATTGCAGCTTCCTTTATATCCCAACATATTGATGACAATAAATTTTCAAAATCATATTATGTGTAAATAGAGATATTTAATTTTTTCATTTCTAAATGGAGCGCCTTAAAAAAAAAATTTCTTGCTGAACTATTCTGTCTAGAACTCCCAGAACTGTGGTGAATGACAGTGTGGAGAACACATACCTTTATTCTATTCCTGATCTTAGGGGGGAAACATATAACCTTACTTATACCATTAAATAAGATGTTAGCTGGAATTTTTCATAAATAGACTTTTTGGGTTAAAGAAATTCTCTTTATTCCTAGTAACTTTTTTCGTGGAAGGATATTAGATATTCATGAAATGATTCAAATCCATGAGAATCAATTGAGATGATTATGTTGTTTCTGTCTTTATCTTATTAATATTATATGTTACTTGAATTTATTTTCAGGTACTAAGTCAGCCTTGAATTTCTGAAATAACCCATTTGATGATGAGGTATATTCCTTTTTATATGTTGCTGAATTTAGTTAGCCTTGAACCAACAAATCTCTCAGCCACAGCTGAGAGGTTCTGTATATGGGTGTGGGGACATGCTTTCATTACAATATACAACTCTGCCTTAGCCTTCACTTCTTGCTTCTACAGAGCCTTAAGATAAACCAGAAATGAGAGATTAAGACCGTCCAACATCTTTCCTGGGCATATTCACAGTTCTGTATATCTTTTTAGATAACCAGAAATGTGTGACCAATGTTCAAACCTCTATGAACACATTAGTCCCTCGATTTTCCTTTTAAGTTTTCCAGTCAGCCTCCTATTTGCCCAAAATTATGTTGACACCTTTGGCAGATGCCCTGTTGAACAACCGGTGCTATTTGTTTCCTTTTTTTTTAATGTTTATATTTTTGTGTGTGTGTGAGAGAGAGAGAGAGAGAGAGAGAGAGAGAGAGCGCACAAGAGAAGGAGACACAGAATCCAAAGCACGCTCCAGGCTCTGAGCTGTCAGCACAGAGCCTGATGTGGGCTCCTCACTCATGAATGGCGAGATCATGACCTGAGCCAAAGTTGGATGCTTAACTGACTGAGCCAGTCAGGTGCCTCTAATCGTTTCTGATAAATACCCTGGGGGAAGTCCTCAGTGACCTCTGAGTTAGGTTAAATAAAGACAAACTGTGAAGAGGGAGCAAACAGATTAAAAGTAACAATTGTCTGGGAATGGGGCTTTGAGCGAGCTCTGATTAGCTATGTGTCAGACCATATGACCAACGGTCTAAATCGTTTATGCTGTGTTCTGTCTTGTCCTTCTTCCTGCTTTCTGTACTCAGTATGGTCATATTTTATTGATGTGACTCTTGCTTCATCAATGCTGTGTCATACTGTAAACAATCTGCTATTAAAACCATCCACTGAGTTGTTAATTTCGAATACTTCCCTTTTCAGTTCTAAAATATTTATTTGAGGATGATGATAATTTAGATTCTATTAGCTGGTGAAAATTTCCATTCTTTTCTCTCAGTTGATTATTTTTTTTCTCTATTTTGAACATATCAGTTATAACTTGTAAGCTCTTCATCTACTACCATCAGTATTTGATAATCTATTCATCTATTTCTTTTGTCTGTTTCATTCTCTAGGTTATTTATCAGATAGCCATAACTTTTCATGTATGTTAAGAAAAATCTTTATTGATGGAGAATTTGCATACTACAAAATTCACCCTTCTCTTAGTTTTTAATAATTTGGCAGATACTATATATAAAATAAGTGTAGAGGCTGAAATGGTGTCTATTCTTTACCATAGATGATTGTGTTTTTCCTCCATTATGTTTGGGATTGGTCATGTTTATCCAATCTAGGATTAAGCTCATTTAGAGCAAGGTGGTAGTTTCAGAACACTCAGGTACCTTTGGTTACTCATCATTACACTAGAATTCTGTAGTCCTTCAGGACTTTTAATTGAGCATCTTATGGGTCTTTGTCTATATTAAAGATTGTGAGGGTGTAGTTCTGGAGATAATTTTTTAAAGGTTTTCTCTGTAGCTTCTGCCCAATAATATTTCAAAATTTGGCAAGTTTCTTGAGGGGAATTTGCTCCTTGGTTTTGACAGGCTCCTCTATCCTCTGACCTGATCACACCTGCACACATCGAAGATAAAATCTTTGATGGTTTCTCTGTTCTACAGAAGCAACCTTCTGACACCATACTTGTAACCTTCATTGAGTCCCGAATCAGTGCTCCTACATAATATTTGCTGTAAATTCTCAGTGTGAATTCATCACTCATTCCAGCATCTTAATCTCTGCCTTATTTTGTTTTGACTTAAATCCAATTTATTTTTGACAGAAGCTCTTAAACTCCCAACAGTGAAAGTCTATAGGAGAGTTCACTTTCCATTTCAGAGCTCTCCTCCTAACTCCTGAGACCAGCACTCATCCAAGATGATAGACCAGTCCTCAAAACACTTCACATTTGGTCATTCCAATCCCACACACCAATTAAAAGCTTTGCACGTTTCCCCTTCTCTCACAATGGTCCACTGTCTCATCCTAAACCTGTGCCCCAAATCTGTAAATGCATTCATCCTAAAAAGCAGCTGATTATCTATCAACTTGCTTCTGAATGGTTCTTCCCTCTCTGTGATTTTAGCCTAACTAGCCTTCTTAGCTTCAACAGGTTGTCTCATGCCTTGAAAAGTACAATTTGTCTGTTTCTTATTATTAGCAATATTAGAAAACAGAAAATTTCCAAAGGAAAAAAGCTGCATAACACACAAAAGAAATACAAATAGCATATACTCCAATGAAAAAATAACAAATCTCACTGTAAAAAAAGAAATGCAAATAAATCAGTAATGTATCATCCTTCATCTATTAAACTAGCAAAATAAAATTAAAAGGAAAGAATGTTTCTTGCCGCTATGTATGAAAATCCATAAAACTTAAAATAATAAAGCAGTATGTTTTAAGAGCTAAAAAGATTTGTATTCAAGTCAGTAATTGTCTCTCAAAAAGTCTTAGAAGTAATCTGATAACCACGAAAATATTTTCTTATAAGGATTATCATTATGTAGTTATTTAAATTACAGAAAAATTGATAAGAACTTAAATGGACAAAAACAGGAGAATGTTTATATAAATTATGCAAATTTATAAAGTGATTATCGTAGTAGTAAGATGGTGTTTTCAAGATATTTTTGTTGTCATGGAAAAATACTTGCTGTATAATCCTTATTTTAAAATATGTTACCTAATTAACTCTATAATAATTTCAGTAAAAAAATGCAATAGCATCTTAAATCTAAAATCAAGCTGCCGAAGGAAAACAATAAGCTATAAATATGCTAATATACTAACAGTGTTTGCTTTTTCATCATGAGATTGTAGATTATTCTCTATACTTTTTCTCTGATTTTCAAGTTTTCTACAGTAAGGTATGTGTTGATCTTGAAATCTGGCAAACAATAAAAATTATATTAAAATACTTTGCAAGATTTTAATATAAATTAGACAGTTTATGATCTATATAGGAGGCCAATTATATATACTTATGTCTAATGCTTTTTGTAGGGGCCTTCATTTTGAAAAACTATGCAACTGACAGAAATGAACAGATATATTTTTATATCCTATGCAATTTTTCATTTTTATAATAGCTATTATCTTGATTTTGGTTAAACTTAAACTATGAAACTTTCCTTTCAAAAGAAGGCATCTACTCTAGTGTAATATTTAAAACAAGATAGAAAATTGATGCGGCTGTGGTTATGAACCTTGAATCCTACCCACTGAATTCCCTGATACCTGCTTCAAGCAGTTCCCAAGGAACCGCCCACGCAAGTCTAGTATCTGTGAGGATAGAATAAATAACACTAGTTTAGAGTAACATTTTTATAGAGAGAAGTTTAGTGAATGCCTTATTTATTTATAATCTACCTCTACTTGTTAGAATTGTTCTTACTCCACCAGAGTATATTCAATGAAGGCAGTAGAAATACTAAAAATTACGGGCTACATTTAGACAGTTAAAAAATATATATTTTTAATATAATGACTCAGAGCATGTTTTATTTTATAATGGAGTTATAATTTAAAATTACTTCAAAATATACACACAGATTTTTTTCATAGTGTTTAAATTTGTGACGGTAATAAAAAAGAAAGTAATCTAAGCCCTAAACTGTTTGCAATGTTATCAGATGCAAATAATAAAAGTAGGAGCTACCTCTCATTGAAGGATTACCCAGTGAAAGGTGCTGTGTTGAATAGGTTACATATTTTTTTCTATAATTCTAACATCAATAAATTAAAAAAAAAACCCTTAAAAGTACAGCTTTTCTCCTTTTTTCGGGGAAAGGGTTTTTTTAATGTAAAAAAAAAATCGTTTGTCTTCTTTTTTTACTGCCTGTTTTCATTGGGATTTTAGCATGAAACAGATGGTACAGTTAAATTGGGATAATTCAAAGAGAGTTTTAAAAAGGGACTGTTTCTAAAGTGTGGGCAGAATGTAGGGAAACCCCAGGAGACAGTGCAACATTGAAGAGCTAACGACAACAGCTGCTGTTACCACCCCGCGACCTGAAGCAACGTGGGGAATGGTTGCTTACCCATATCTAGCAGCGCGTCATCAGGGACATAGGGTCAATTTGAGGGGACTGTGACCCTTAACCCAGAGACACAGCCACGTTGAGATGACCCTACAAAGAAGGAGTGAGCTTGCATTAACCATCCTGACCTCCTATGCAGGCTGCCCAGTTGGTTGGACACAAATTGAAACCAGCAGCCTCGAGTCCACTGCTAGAGTCCATCAAGGTAGAAAAGGGTGGGAGGCAGTTCCACAGGAACAGACAGAAGGTATTATGTGCACACACACGCAACACAAATGAAAACAATTCTTCTATAGTAACTTCTAAATTTTGGAACGTAATACGAATTTTAAACATATCAAAATAAATTTTGCATTCTCCTCTTCTTAAATAGCTTTTCAATCAGAAAGTGCTGATATTTCTTAGTTTTAATTGTTTATTTCAATGAAAATTTTATGTTCAAACAGACCTAGCCTTATTATAAAAAGCATAAAGAAGATAACTTAGTAAATATTTAATTAATCTTACGCAAAATTAGTCTAATTTACTTAGTATTAAGCAAAAATGACAGTGGAATTTTTAGCACAAAGGTTTTCACTGCGCCAGCAACATTTGAAATATAAAACTTATCAAAACAGAGGTGTCTTGGTGGCTCAGGTGGTTAAGTGTCCAATTCTTGATTTCGGCTCAGGTCACGATCTCAAGGTTCGTGAGATCGAGCCCCACATTGGGCTCTCACACTCAGCACCAAACCTGCTTGGGATTCTCTTTCTCCCTCTCTTCCCTTCCCTTGCTCGTGCTCTCTCTCAAAATAAATAACCTTAAAAAAAGTTATCTGAACATTTTAATTATTCACATTTTGGGTACAGTCACATAGAGGTCAACACTAATGGCTAAATGAGGTATAATTCCAATACTACTGCCAGAATATTACATGCATAACAAAAATATGAAATAAATAATGATTATTGCATATAGGACACTTCCATAGCCCTTTCCATTCACCATGGCAATGCTTCCATCTCAAGTCATATTAGATACATGGTGCTATTAGCCTTGTTTTAAAAGAGAGAAATGAGGGCTTAGATTTAAGGATTTGATCACATATAACTTAATCATTCACATCTTCATTATTCAAAATACTGTGATACTAAACTATGAGCAACGTGAAGGCAGGGACGGTGCCTTTCATCTCTGCCTTTCCTTCTCTCTGCAGTGCTTGGTACCTTAGAATGAATGGTGTTTTCCATCAAGGAATGGCTCATGCTTTTCAGAGGCAAAGAACTGTATTTTTTCTTCAAGTGTAGGATCTTCACAGGATCTAGGAAAACCTGGCCCACTTGACCGAGAAGTCTCTTGAGGTTTCTGGAGAAGCTCAGCATTTGCCCCCTGGTAAAAGTTATCTCAAAGGACTGTGGTGGAATTTTCCCAACATTTGAGACTTGCTCACAGTTCCTTGACTGGAGTCCTCCCCTGTGTGAATGGCACTAAGGCCTTAGGAGGCAATGTTTCTTTCTGGCAACACTTTATTTCAACACAGACCTGTAGTCTACTTACTTGAGGGGAAATGAAACTGGACAAAAATACACAGGCCCTGTATACAGACAGACCAAGAGTCTCTGGATCTTTCCCTGAGTGTCTGAGTTGTCAGCTGCTGAGGGTTCTTTCCACAGGGCATTCAGTCATAGAACAGCTGCTGTTTTAGGAAATAAGATGGACTATCAGAGAACCCTTCCTTTTATCTGCTTGTAATTAGCACCCTACGTAATGGTGACCGAGAACACTCAGGAAGGAGAGCTAGTTCCACTTCACTTATAATTTGCAAGAACTTAAAGTAGGTTAAGAACATCACTGGCATGAGCACCGCTTTTAAAGATCAAGGCCATTCCTTAAATGCAGGGTTTATTAACACAGTGAATTAAACACATGGACCAGGATACAGGCAGCATGGAATTAATTTAATCCTTGGTCTAAAATGGCCAGTCTCTGAGTGGCCAAAGAGGAGAAGAAAGGACACTTTTATAGTATTTATGATGGGTCACAATCTCTTAGCATTATTAATTTATTTCCTCTACAAAGCATGAGGTTAGTATTATCATTATCTCCTTTTAACAAATGAGGAAAATGAACACAGAGAGATTGAAGGATTTGCCCAAGATTATGCAACTGGCAAGTAGTGGGATGGATGGGATTCATACTCTGGCAAATTCTTAGTCCTTTCAAATGAGGTTAGATTGCCTCTCAAACACCTTTACCCCCATAAAGGATGCTCTGAGTCCCAGTGAAGAAATGTGTTTTGGTGTGTCCTTTATTAAATAAGACTGGTACCTGCCAGTAGGAGACAATGTCTGAAGAAACTTTTTGGTGTGTAAATTACCTACAGAGATCACGAAATGACCAATGGCCATATCCCAAGTTTTACAGAAATGTAATTAAAATTCCTTCTTTAAATTTTCAGAAGCCTCACATAAATTTCCACATATCCACTTTCTCTGGACCTGTGTCCTCATTCAGATTGACAACACTCCTGGTGTTCGGTAGCTGCTATTTAAAAATGTGCCATTTAAACATTGATATGTTTATTAATATACATACATTCATTCTGTATTATGTATATGATACATATAAGAACTTAGCCTAGTAAGTGATATATCCACTATTGGGCACTAGTATATCATATGAACGAGTGATTGGTGTATACATTAATGATAAAAGAGAAGACATTTTCCAATTCTTACAGTGTGCCAGATACTCTTCTAGGCATTTAACATGAATTGACTAATCCGATCCTCTCAATAATGCTGTGGGGCACGTATTACTCAGTATCTGTCATTGAGGGGGAGAGAAATTACTTGTCTAAGACTCCCAACTGGAAAGTGGGAAAACCAAGATTTGAACTTTAACAGTGTTATTCATGAAACTTCTTACTATAACATAATTTTGATGATTTAAAATTTTCAATATTAGGGTTTGTTTACTTATTTTTTAACTAATTATTTTAGGGAGAATGAGTGGGGACAGGGGCAGAGGGAAAGAGAGAGGGAGAATCCCAAGCAGACTGCACACTTAGTGTTAAGCCTGACACAGGCCTCGATCCCAGGACTCTGGGATCATGACCTGAGCTGAAATCAAGAGAGGGACACTCAACTGACTGAGCCACCCAGGGGCTCCTATATTAGTGCATTTAAATCAGTATAAAGCACATTTCCCATGCTAGAATTTCTGAGACAACTCAGTCCTTTCAAGGAAAGAATCAAGTTCTATTAATGTCTGCCTCTCCCTTCTCTCTCAAAGTCTGATGTACAGTAATGGTTTGTTTTTTTTAAAGTAAATGGCTAATTGAATGGGGGAATAAATAAAATAATTTGAAGCTGACAGACCTGAGGTATACCACATTGTTGGGAATGATAAGATTCACGATAAGAAAAAATGAAATGTAGGAATAAACTATGGTTGCTATGTTTTCGGAGAATTATCAAAGTCCCCTCATTAATTATTTCAGGACTCTTTAGGAATTTTGAGTTTATTTCCTTATTTGTATGGAAATAATAATATCTGACCTATCTCATAGGGCTAAGAATGTCCAGGCACTAACACCTGTCGAGTATGATTTAGACTATAAGATAGAGTCCTCCAGATTAAAAAATTAATACTGGACACTTGGAAAATTGCTTTCTGAGTTTACATGATAGAATTTATATACTTTTCAATAAGCATATGATAGACAAGTAGAGATGGATGGTTGCATGGGTAGAAAGAATAAAACTAATAGGAGTTATTTGGAATATTCCAATAATTAATTATTATAAGCCTGTACACTGTCAACTAATGTCTCTCCTTTCTCATTATCCAAACTTAAGCTGCTGAAGTTTCCTACTACCTCATTAAACAATAAATCCTATTCAAATTCAAGAATTCTAACATAGTCCTTATTGCTCTTTATTATTTAAAAGCCTTTCTTGCCCAGACTTCTATTTATGTGAAGCCTTTCTTAGGTCTTTATTGATAGCTCAGAGTCCATTATCCTGTAAACATCATTTAGAATTCAATCCGAGCCTATTTACTTGTTCTTACTAACCCTCCCTGTTTCCTAGAGCAGAGAGTTCACTCTCTGTAGCCCTACACTTCAGTACTTAGGAAAGTACAGGTCAACAAAACATTTTCCCATACTCCCGCTTTCCAGACATTTTGGAAAAGAGGAAACACCACTATCTCTCTCTCTGTGTCTCCCCTACTCCTTAAGTGGTGCTTATTTATTCTGGTCTGTTTTTCTTAATTCATATGCTAGTTCCAAAAATAAGACAAAATTTTCCTTTTTTTTTCTCAATTATGTGATAAATTACCATGCAACACATTCCTCCTTGTAGAAGCTTTCTAAAGCATTCTCTCAAAGCTTTCTAAAAGTCAAATACATTTTTATAGAATTTTCTTCTTCCATACAATTACTTATTCCCTCATATAACTTCAGTAGCTGAAAAAGCATGGTTTCCCAACCTAAGCATGAGTTTAAAATATGTGAGCTAAAAAAGCTGTCAAGTTTATGCATTTGCTTTTGTGTAAAGCAGTGTAAAATGAAAGATTTTTATGCAGGAAATAATTTTGATTTAAAAATTATTAAATCGAAAGTTGATATTATGTTCATTATTGAAAAAAAGGTCTTTCACAGCCATTTTGTATAATGAAGGGGTTTATGTTTCAAGAACAGAAAAATGAATACTTGTAACCTCAATTGTAAACCTGAGAAATTGTATTAAATATTAAATGATTTTTCTTTTGTAGAGAGAAAAAAATGCATCAGAATTCATTGCAGTCATTAAATAATGCATTAAAATTACATTAAGGAACTTAGTTTTCCTTCACCCAAAGTCTGAAATACTCCAAACTTTGGATACCAAAAACTTCCCTCGAGTCACATTTAGACTAAACCATCATATCATCACAGCATCAGCAACGTGACTTTTAAAAAAATACTTTACTCCATCAAGGGCAAGTACAATAGCACTGTAGTTAACCAACACCGAAAAACAAGAATGAACTGAAGGCAAACAACAATAAGAATTATCAAGCTGATGAATTTGATTAGTTAAAAAGTGCAATTACTGAATAGTGTGCTAGGCTATAAAAAAGGAATCAAATGGTAAGCCAAGTATCTTGGAATTACAGATGCAAACTACTTTTTTAGGGTATTTTCTTCGTTCGTGCAAATTCTTAGGTAAATGATGACATTGCCTTGGACATTATACTTCTGGTAATATATTCTCAAACACACAAAAACACCTTTAGGCTTCAGGATAAAATAAAAATGAGAAAAGTAAGTTTTTATAAAAGTTTATATTAAAAATAAAAAGCATAACTTTTCTATATTGCATCATTAGGCGTGCTCAAATTAAATAGCTCTCTGGAAGGTCTATCTATGCAGGATACCTCTGTTTGGTGCTACCTAGGCAGTGCTGATCTGCCCTCAGTCCCAACCCTGCTCCTAGGGAGCTCCAGTCCCCCAGACTGCATGGGCTGGGCCCGGGTGAGCCAGACCACCCCAAGAGAAGTCCTGGCAAGGAATAGCCCATTTTCTGGTGACTGCTGATTTATAGTCAGTCATTTGGCTATTTTGAGTAATTCAAAAGAAAAAAATCAACCACCACCACCACCAACAACAACAAATACCCCACCATTAAAATAGTTAAGTTACCTTAAAATGGAAAAAAAAACAAAACAAAAAACAAACAACAACAAAAAAAAACGCCGGTAGAGTAAGCATCAAGAATAAGTGTATTGTGTTGTAGGCTTAGCTCCTTCAACCATTAGGACAATTCTAAGGATTTAAAAAGGCATAAGAAATAGCAGCCAATACGTCCTTAATGGTATGGTGATCATAGGAAATAAATTACCAAGTGTGAGAAACACTTCCACGGAGACTATACTAAATGGCCTAGTATAGATCTGCTTCCATTAGCATTTCCATCTCCGCCTATATCTCCAGCACCAGGAGGCTTAGGGCTTGTGGAGGGGAGGTGGAGTCAGGACCCAGAAGTAAAAAAAACACATAAAGCTCGTCTAAGAAAAGAAGGTGAAAACAAAAGCAACAATTGCTATATCTTTGGACAACAGGGCTCAGAAAGATGTTCCTGTAATTTCTGTAAATATGACAATTTACTTCAACGTTTGTAGCACTTCCCCAGCCGTAAGTTGAAAAATTATTTGAAAACTAAGCAAAAACCCTCTAACAACACGGAAGTATATTTCTTCCATCCCCATGCTCTTGGTTTTCCACAAAAGTAATCTCTATCAAAGTGTATGCCCATCCTACTACTACTATATGGGCACACACACACACGCGCATGTGCGCTGATAGGCATAATTAGTTAGGAATAATGTGTATTTGCACATAAATACAGAATTACTTTCAATAAAGTCACAAATACACTGTCTAGTGAACTACAGACTTCTGTTCATATAGAGCTTTTTTATACTTTTATGGACTTCCACGTTATTCAAGTATGCATATCCCATAATTTGTTAATCATTACCCTACTGACATTTAGTTTCTCTTTTTTCATATTGCAAAAATGGTACCAAAAACATTCTTATAAATATACATTTGTATTTATGAATATTTTAGTACGGTAGACATAAGTATGCATATTTTCAGTTTCGACAGATTACTGTCAGCTTGTCAACCTTAAAAGCTGTACCAGGGAGAAAAAAGCTCTACCAATTTTTACTTCCATCAACTGTGTCTAAGAGTACCAATTTTAGTAGTATGTTTTGCCATTGCAATTTATTATATTTTCATTTTCAGTCCCATAATCTAATTAATGAACATTGAAATCTTAGGGTCACATTTACTTGCATTACTGATTACTTATTTTATAAGCTCATTGGCCATTAGCATTTTTTAACTCAGAATTCTCTTGTCCTTTCTCATTTTTTCATTTGTTATATTTTTTGTCTCATGAGATACAGGGCCTCTCTGTATGAATAGTAAACATTTTATTACGACTTGGATTATTTTCAATCTCTTATCTTTTGACCATGCTTATGATGTATTTCATGTAGACAAGGTATATACACAGGTTTAATTTTCTATCTCATTTAGGAAAGCTATAACATAGACTTCTCTTATACTTTGGATTATTGCCCAACTCCTGTTCATCTGATTCTGGCATCCTAGTTCCGTGAAGGAAATCACCCTGACTCTATATGGTTCAGGTGGGCAGAGTCCCCTCTGACTCCAAAGATGAGCATAAGTAGCAGATCTGGCTGGAATGAACTATATCCCAAGACTCACAGACGGGGAGCACATGACCCAGATCACGGAACATAAGGTAACCTGGGAACTTCTGTGGTTACATTGGGAAAACAGACAAAAAAAATCATTCCTTCACTGGAGTCCTCATCTAGTTGCATATAAGCCTAGAACTTTCTTTTTTTTTTTTTAATTTTTTTTTTAACATTTTATTTATTTTTGAGACAGAGAGAGACAGAGCATGAACGGGGGAGGGGCAGAGAGAGAGAGGGAGACACAGAATCGGAAGCAGGCTCGCCACTTTCCCTCCATCTGCTACCTGTCACCACTTTCAATAACTATTGTTATTTCTATGTTTTCTTTTTTTTTTTAATATGAAATTTATTGTCAAATTTCACCCACTTTCCCCTCTCCTCCACCCCCCATCAACCCTCAGTTCTCAGTTTTTAAGAGTCTCTTATGTTTTGGCTCCCTCCCTCTCTGACCTTTTTTTTTCCTTCCTCTCCCCCACGGTCTTTTGTGAGGAAGGATCCACATAAGAGTGAAAACATATAGTATCTGTCTTTCTATGTTTTCTTAACACTGATATTGAACATATTTACATATATCTCTTATATTTTGAGTTGAAAAATAAACATATTGATATCTTTTACCAGTTTTCTTTTAGATGTGTTGATTTTCTTACGAGTCCTAGATCTTTATTTTTAATATATACCAAGATGCCATTCCTTTATATATCATGTGTTTATAATTCTTCTTAGACTTTGTGTATTTAACTTACATGATTTAATTTCTTACATTTTTTCACTTATTTTTTTTTCTTACACAAGTTTGGAATATTTAGAGGTTTTTTTCAGCCCTTGTTGAGATTTGGGGATCGTAAGTAAGGTCACCTCCCTAGGATATTTCCTTTGACTACTCCACATGCCTTCTATTTACCTCTCTGTACAAGTCTTTACGTGGATATATGCCTAGGAGTGAAATGGCTCGTCGTATGGTACATGCATATTTGACTTTTCAAGCAAAAGGCAGGCTATTTTTGAAAATATGTTTACCGTTTTACATTCTCACCAGTAGTTAATAAAATTTACAGATGTTCAACAGCCTTCCCAAGGATTTGCTTGGCTAGGCTTTTCAATTGTAGGCATTATAGAAGATGTAGAATAGTATCAGTATAAGATTTTAATTTGTAATATTTAAATAGATCATGATGAATGCAGTTCCACATGCTTATTTACACTTACATTTCTTCCTTAATGGACAAAAATATATTTGCATTCAAATACTTGGCTTAACTTCTAATCTGTTGTCACTTTCCTTATTATTGGGGTTTGATATTTATATAATCAGAATAGGAGTTCTTTATCAGATACATGATCATTTTTCCAGTTGTGACTTACTTTTATGTTAATAGACACTTCCAGAATCCAGCAACTCTTACTGTAATAAAACAATTTATCAATTGCTTTATTTACTTATTATGCTTCTAACAAATCTTGGCCCAATACTAGGTCACAAATACTTTCTTTTCTACTTCCTTCCAGAAGTTGGGTTTCATATTTAGGTCCACAATCCATATTACATTACTTTTGTGAGTGATTCAAGGTATAAAGCGTGGATTATTATGCTTCTATATTACTGGATTTAATTTATTAAAGCAAAGCCATTTGATCCTGGGCCTTTCTTTGTGGGAAGGATTTTAACTACATATAATTGATACAGGACTATTTGGGTAACATATTTCTTCTGGAATGAGTTTTGGTAATTTCTGTCTTTTAATTTGTACACTGCATCTAATATTTAAAGTGGGAATCTGTAAGAAGAATAGTCTTGCTTTTATCCGTGTTGACAATCACTGTGTATTAATTACTTTATATCACTAAAAAAAAATTTTAAGTAGTTTATATCATTTAGCATGATGATTGCTACAATATGTTCCAAATCTATTTGCTATTTGTTTCTTTTTGTCCTATTTACTCCTGTTCCACCTTTTTGCCCACTGTGATGCATTCTTTTGGGTTAATTTAGTGCTTTTTATGATTCTATTTTTCTCCTTTAATTATTAGCAATAACATTTTTGTTTCAATGTTTGCTTATATTTGTATTTTACATTTTTAACTTATCACTGTCTCCTTTCAAACGATTTTATACCATTTTGTGCACAGCGTAAGAACTTAACAATGTACGCTTGTGCATTTTTCCCGACTAGCCAGTGTGTCTTTACTGTCAGACATTTATTGTCACACATGTTATAAAGTCCACAATACATTGTTTTTTATTGAAATAGTTAATTACCATTTGGAGATTTTTAAAGAGCAAGAAAAACCTATTTTATATTTATCCACATAATTACCATTTTGGTACTCTTAATTCCTTTGTGTGTATTATGATTTTTTGATGTCATTTTACTTCTACTTGAAAATTTTCCCTTACCATTTCTTGTATTTTAGGTTTAAAATGTTTTTATTTCACTTTTGTTTTGAAGATATTTATGTTGGGTATATAACCCTACACTGATTGCTTTGATTTTGTTTTTCTTCCATTACTTTAAAGATGCTGCTCTAGTAACTGCTGGCTGGCCTTATATTGTATGATAAATCTATTCTTATTTTTTATCTTTTTTCCTGTGTATGTACTGTTTGCTTTTCCTCTGACTACTTTTGATGTTTGTTTATCACAGGTTTTAAGCAAAGTAACTATGATGTGGCCTTCAAATAATTTTGGCAAGTCATTGTGTTCGAAGTCCATTTACCTTCAAAAATCTGCAGCTTTTGTTTTCATTGAATTTGGACTATTTTCAATCTTTATTTTTCCTATTATTATTTCTGTCTTCTCTCACTTGCTCTTTCTGAGACTCTAATTACATTTATAGAATGCTGATCAAATTTGTCCCACAGCTCAGTGATGGACAATTTTTTTAACTTCTTTTTTCCCTTTGTTTTTTTGTTTGTTTTGAGTAGTTTCTATGGCTAGGTCTTCAAGTTCACTGACCTGCAATTATTTATTATTGTGAAAAGTCCAATCTACCATTAATCCTATCCAAAACATTGCATATCAGACATCATAGTTTTCATCTCTAGATTAAATTTGCATCGTGTTACATTTCCATATTTCACTTAACATGCTCTTTTCCTCTACTCTAGCTTCATGTATTTAACTACATATAATTGATTTAGGACTATTTGGGTAACATATTTCTTCTGGAATGAGTTTTGGTAATTTCTGTCTTTTAATTTGTACACTGCATCTAATATTTACATATATACACACACACATATATGTATAACAACACTAATATATATATATACACACATATATATACACACATGTATATACATATATGTGTGTGTGTGTGTGTATATATCATACAGTTATAATAACTGTTTTAGTGTTGTTATTAATTCTCCAGTCTGTCTGTGCTTGGTTAATTTTGATTGATTCGGGTTTTTTTCCCCTCATTATGTGTTATATTTTCCTTCTTTATTTATTTGGTAATTTTGAAAGAACATCTTGTTGTGTCTGTTTACCTTTGGATTCCTGTTGAATGGCATTGAGCTTTGTTAACGGACACAGTTACCTGAAAATAATGTGATATCTTCCTGTCTTACTTTTAAGTTTTGTTAGGCAGGACCAGAACAGAGTTTATATCACGTCTAGTTTATTCTCCACTGCTGGAGCAAATCCCTTCTGAGTAGTCTACCCAACGACCCATGAATGATGAGGTGAGGTTTTCCACTCTGTGGGAATAGGAATTACACTTGGCTGTGTGAACTCGGAAGGATTTTTCCCTCTGTTGATTTCACATGCTTGTTTTCTTTTTAAAAAAATTTTTTTTTTCAACGTTTTTTATTTATTTTTGGGACAGAGAGAGACAGAGCATGAACGGGGGAGGGGCAGAGAGAGAGGGAGACACAGAATCAGAAACAGGCTCCAGGCTCCGAGCCATCAGCCCAGAGCCTGACGCGGGGCTCGAACTCACAGACCGCGAGATCGTGACCTGGCTGAAGTGGGACGCTTAACCGACTGCGCCACCCAGGCGCCCCTACATGCTTGTTTTCTTAGTCAAGTAGTTTCCTCACCGGATAAGTACTCAGCGGAAGACTGAAAGAGAACCTTGTACATATCTCCACAGCGCTTTCTCTGTGTGGCTTTCTCCTCTCAGGATTCTGCCTTGTGAACTCTAGCCTCTTGTCCTACCCAGATTCTCGACTCCTCCTCAACCCAAGTCCTCATCCTGGGTTTCACCTATTGTAATGAAACCTGAAACTTTTTTTACTGTGGCAATCATAGAGCTCACCTTTTTTGTTCACCATCTGTTAGGAAACACTGTCCTTAGTTGCAGAATGTCCAGTGCCTTGAAAAATGTTGTTTTACACATTATGCCCAGATCTTTAGTTCTTTAAGCTACAAGTTTAAATTCAGATGCTACTACTGTATCTTGGTCATAAGCAGAAGTTATTGTAGGGATTTTTTTTTTTCAAGATTGAAAGTTGATAAATCACAAGAATCATTGTTGGGATGGATGGTACTCTCATTGCTAAATATGCATGTAGATTATGGTAAAGAACCCTAATGCGTATATCTAACTTACAACTCCTATAGAGTTTATGTACAGTGTTCTTATCAGCCAGTTAGTTGGAGTCAGCAAGGAAAATCAGTATTTTAGTGTCACAAAAATGTAAATGTGCATTCTACTGAAAAGAATAGGTTTCTAGCAGGAAATTTTGGAACTATATAAGTGGAAAGACTAAAGGGTATTTTCCTCAAGCATTTTAAGGAAAAGGAGAAAAGGAGATGAATTAAGGGTAATGAAAAAAGTTAAGCTGTGATTTTCCCCCCAAAAGTAAGCCAATTAAGTTTCAAAACTTAATTTGAAAGCTTTTTCTAAATATGCCTGCTCTTCCTCTAGAAATTGTCAAATTTTAATGTGTTTTTTATTTAATTTCATTAATACATATTTTTAACAAAAGAAAACTGAAAATGAACCTACCAGGTGTTTATTATTTTATTTATTTTCATGGTTTTATTTTTTCTTTTTATATGCTGGGCTTCTATTCCATAAAATTTGTGGAAAATTATGCAACTGACATTAAACATGGAACTATATTGTTCTCTAGCAAGACATATACTCATATAAAGGACAAATCATTTGGTATTCCTTTTGGCATTTCAGTATTTTTATCTGCTTGGTAATTTAATTTTAGTACTCTGTGGCTAGTGCTTTGTGTTTTCCTTAGTAAACAATCCATTTATCTTTATTAACTTCTTTATAGAGAATATATTTTCACAGAAAAGACCAAGAAAATAAGAGCACTCAATTTCATCAAGTTTAGTTGCTGAGTACTTAAACTTCCTAAAATCAAAATGGTATCTTTTGTTTGTTTTAGGACTATTAGAAATACTGAACCAGGAAATTAAATCTCCAGAAAGATGATTAACTAATTAAAAACTAGTTTTACTTCTGGATAAAAGGAGACATTTCTAATTATCCATAAAGTAATATTTGTTTTCTCACTATTGTGACATATAACAAAAGAGTAAAAAACAAACAACAGCAGATATTCAGATTCACAGATAATCTAAAGCCAGAATATAGAAAAAGGTCACAATTTTATCAAAAGTGAGATGGAGTTGGATTGATGGGGAAAAAACATAGTTTCAATGTATGGTAAATTTGACCTTTATTTTTTGAAAATAGACTATCTGAAAAGGCAAAAGTTACTAAACTTGCATAATTGGTCCTTTGATGATCTGATGCAAGATTTAAGATATACACCAGGAATTCTCAATGAGGAGAGAAGGCTCTAGCTTTCACCAGAATTAATTGAGAGGTTTTATTTTTCTAACTATACTCACCTGCCCAAGAGACAACTCAATATAGTAGAGGAGGAGCATTGCTTTTGGAGCCTAATTATGTAGGCTTGAATCCTAACTTTTCCACTAAGTTTATAGTACTAGTCAAATTGCTTACATTCTGGACCTAAGGATCTTCAGCTATAAATGGGAATTAAAAGTAAATCGTAGAATGTTTTAAGGTTGAATAGATAATCTATGTAAACTGCTTGGCACAGTGTGACCTATAAATCTTCAATAAATGTTGGATAAATATTAGCTATTACATTAATGGTAATTATCATTATCAGCCATTCAGAGCTATACTTATTAATGGAAATGTTTCATAACTCTCAAAGGTGAGGGACAGAGAACCAAGTGAGAATTTCAATTATCAGTAAGGAAACTGGACATCCAATCTCTACAGCCCACCAAAGGATAAGTTAGGAAAGATGTCAAGCGTGGATTCTTCTTACCCTTGTATTTATCTTGCCCTAATTAATGCCTCCTAGTTTTTGTACCTTCGTGAAGTGATGGTCTTTTTTTTTTTTTTTTTTTTTTGGATGTTTATTTATTTTTGAGAGAAAGAGCGAGCAGCGGAGGGGCAAAGAGAGAGGGAGGCAGGATCTCAAGCAGGCTCCATGTTGTCAGCACAGAAGCCAAAGCAGGGTTCAAATCCACCAACCATGAGAGCATGACCTGAGACGAAACCAAGAGTTGGTCGCTTAACTGACTGAGCCACCCGGGTGCCACCGGTCTTTATCAGATTAAATAAGTTCTCCTGTACCCCTACTTTGCTGAGAGTTGTATCATGGATGAGTATTGGAATTTGTGAAATGCTTCTTCTGCATGAATTGATCTAATCAGATGAATTTTCTTATCCTCTTGATGTGATGGATAAACTTAATTGATTTTTGAATGTTGAAACAGTCCTCCATAACGGAAATAACTTTTGCTTGGCTGTACAATTATTTTATGCATTGGTGGATTCTATTTGCCAATATTTTGTTGAGGAATTTTGTATGTATATTGATGAAAAACATTTTTGGTCTTTAGTTTTCCTTTTTTCAAGATCTTTATCTGATTGCATTATTAAGATAATCCTGGCCTCCTAAATGAGTTAGAAGGTGTTCCCTCTGCTTATATCTTCGAGATGTGCTTGTGGATTATTGGTATCATTTCTTCATCAAACGTTTGACAGAATTCATAAGTGAAATGATCTGGGCCTATTACTTTCTATGTTGGGATATTATTTATTATTGATTTGTGGCCCAAGAATATACTTTGTATGATTTATGTTCTTTCAAATTAAAGTTTGTTTTCTAGCCAGGATGTGATCTCTCTTATTTAATGGTCTATGTGACCTTTAGAAAATGTTTCTAATATTGTTGAATAGAAAAAAATTTTAATGTCAATTAGATCAAGTTAACTGATAGCACTTTTCAGGTCAACTTTTACTTTTACTCTTTTTCTGCCTATTTGCTTTATCAATTACTAAAAAAAAAGGCTCAAAAACAGAATAGTGGGTGGGTCTATGTCTCCTTTCTGTTTTTTTTTTTTTATTTTGATGTTCTGTTGTTAGATGCATAGAAGTTTATAATTTTCTTGGAGAATCAATTTTTTTACTGTTATATCATGTCCTTCCTTATATCTGAAGATTATACTTATAAATTCTTGTATAAAAATAATGTAACTACTCAACCTTCTGTTTACTAGTATTATCATGTTATGTTCCTCCATCCCTTTATTTTAACTTCTGTGACTTCATATATTTTAAGTGTATTACTTAGATGCTGTGCTGTTTTTAATAGTGTCATGGATGTAATAATTCTGCTTAAAGAAACATTTAACTGAGGTAAATATGAATATAAGAATTTTCTAGGGGCGCCTGGGTGGCTCGGTCGGTTAAGCGTCCGACTTCGGCTCAGGTCATGATCTCACGGTCCGTGAGTTGGAGCCCCGCGTCGGGCTCTGTGCTGACAGCTCAGAGCCTGGAGCCTGTTTCAGATTCTGTGTCTCCCTCCCTGTCTCTCTGCTCCTCCCCTGTTCATGCTCTGTCTCTCTCTGTCTCAAAAATAAATAAACGTTAAAAAAATTAAAAAAAAAAGAATTTTCTATATGAAATGACAAAAGAGAATTGAGTCTGCTTAATGAAGTGTTCAGTCAATTCCTATGGAAATCCTTTATGACGTCCAATCTAGAAAAAAATATTCTCAGTTGAAGACTTTTTCTTTTTTGCCTATTTCAGCCATCTAATCATCTCCATTTAACTGAGAATTCAAAATTACAGGGTTATCTCCTTTTGCCAGTATCAATCTCACTGTTATTGTCACCTATATTATTATGTATATTAACAGTTTGACACTTATAATACTCAATTTTGTCACCTTCCTTTGTAATTTTGAGTTGTCATACTCCCCTTAATAAGAGCTCTATGCTTTGCCTTAAAATTCCTGTGAGTTTATGAGCTTATTAATTGGCTGCTTAAGAATGCTACTCTAGAGATTATTCAAGCAATGTTATTAATGGGAAAATAATTCAAATTATTAAACTATGAAATTTGGATCTAGAAGCATCTAATTTTTATATATAACCAATTTTACTGATCTTATCAATCTTGTATAAACTCACCATACAAATGTACCATTACATTGAGCTTTTATAAGAAATTAGATTTTCATTCAACTATCGGGGAAAAAGTGGAATTTTAATTTTGTTCTTATTAGTATTATCTTCCTAGGTAATCTTATTTTCCCAAGTTAATTTATTATCATCTTTCATGTTTCTCTGAAGATTTCCATCTTTTTGGTTTGAACAAAGATCTCTAATGCAGATTGCCTCCATGGTCCACTAGAGATTGTGAGAGTTAATCTCTATTGAGATTAAGTAAAGATGTATTTGTACATGACATTTTCAGTATTTGAACTACATATATCTCTTATAGAAACCAATAAGGAATAGAAATTCCTTGTGATATTGCTCTACATTTGTTTTTCTCCTAGTTAAAATGATGGCAAGATAGTGTTTATCCAGTTGAATATTAAAAAGCTTCCACATGTTCTGCAGATATTACCACCCATTAGAGCAATCCCATTGATCTTACTTTTCATCGTATCTCTGTATTACCAAGAATTGATGTATGGGAGGTGAGAACTTTTTGATCTGCAGAATTTTTGTCTAAACGTGGAGTTTGTTTACTTTCTAATAATGTTGAAAGCCTAGGCATCTTTATGTTTATCCTTGAAGATGATTACTATCATAGTATTCTGATAGCATAATCAGTTTTATTTTCATGAATTATCTTCCTTTTTTGAGGTATAAGTGACATTATATTAGTTTCAGGTATACAACATAATGATTTGATGTTGTATATACAGTTGACCCCTGAACAACAAGGATTTGAAATGCTTGGGTCCACTTTATATACCAAATTGTTTTCCGCTACAGTACAATACCATAATTGCACTTTCTCTTCCTTATAATTTTCTTAATAACATTGCTTTTCTCTAGTTTACTTCATTGTAAGAATACAGTATGTAATACATGTAACATAGAAAATACATATTAATTGTGTTATTAGTAAGGCTTTCTGTCAACAGTAGGCTATAAGTAATTTTTTGAGGAGTTAAAAGTTATAAATGGATTTTTGACCTTGTAGAGAGTTGGGGGTCAACACCTCCACATTGTTCAGTAAGTCTAGTTGACATATATCACCACACAGAAATACATTTTTTTTCTAGTGATGAGAACTTTTAAGATTTACTGTCTTAACTTTCAAATATACAATACAGTATTAAATGTAGTCATCATGCTGGACATTATATCCCATGTCTTAATTATTTTATAACTCAAATTTTGTACCTTTTGACACCCTCTTTACCAATCCCCCATACACAACTCTGGCAACCACCAGTCTGATCTCTGTATATGTGAGTTCTTTTTTTTTTTTTTCTTAGAGTCCACATCCTCATGATATCATATGGTATTTGTCTTTTTAAAAGATTTTCTTAATGTTTATTTATTTTTCAGAGAGAGAGAGAGTCAGAGCGCAAGCAAGGTAGGGGCAGAGAGAGAGGGAGACGCAGAATCTGAAGCAGGCTCCAGGCTCTGAGCTGTCAGCACAGAGCCCGATGCAAGTCTCGAACTCACCAACCATGAGATCATGACCTGAGCTGAAGTCAGATGCTTAACTGACTGAGCCACCCAGGCACCCCAGTATTTGTCTTTTAACTGACTTATTTCACTTAGTGTTATGCTGTCCATTCATGTTGTCACAAATGGCAAGATTCCCTTCTTTTCATGGGTGAATAATATTCCATTCTCTCTCTATCTCTCACAGACACCACATTATCTTTAACAATTTATCTATCAGTGGACACTTGGGTTGCTTCTGTGTCTTGGCTAATGTAAATAATGATGTTATGAATCCATAGGTGCAAATATCTTTTCAAACCACTGTTTTTGTTTTCTTCAGATATATACCCAGAAGTGGAATTGCTGGATTACAGGGTAGTTCTAATTTTATTTTTTTGAGGAACCTCCATACTGTTTACTATAGTAGCTGTACTAATTTACATTCCTCTCCATAGTGCACAATATTTACCCCCTCTCCACATCCTTGCCAACACTTTTTATTTCCTGACTTTTTATATTAGCCATTCTGACAAGCATGAGGTGATATCTCATTGTTGTTTTGATTCACATTTCTTTATCATGAGTGATTTTGAGCATCTTTTCATGTGCCTGTTATCTCTCTGCACATCTTTGGAAAAATGTCTATTCAGATACCCTGTCCACTTTTTAATGGGATGTTTTCGGTTTGTGTGTGTATGTGTTTTGTTTTGCCTATTCAATTTTGTGAGTTCCTTATATATTTTGGATATTAATCCCTTATCACATATATCATATATATTTGATAATCCCTTATCAAATATTTTCAAATATTTGCTCTCATTCATAGTTTGTTTTTGTTTTGTTGGTTTCCTTTGCTGTGTAGAAGTATTTTAGTTTGATATAGTCCCACTTGCTGATTTTTGTTGCCTTTGCTTTTAATATCAAATCCAAAAAATCTTTGCCAAGACCTAATCAAGGAAATTACTGCTTTGTGTTCTTCTAGGAATTGTAAGGTTTCAGGTTTTTTATTTACTTTGAGTTAATTTTTGTGTATGGTGTAAGATACTGCTCCAGTTTCATTGTTTTGTATGTGGCTGTTCTGTTTTCCCAACACGATTTATTGAAAAGATTGTCTTTCCCATTGTGTCTTCTTGGCTCCTTTGTTATAAGTTAACTGATCATATATGCATGGTTTTTAATTGCTTTGCTTATGGGGGGGTTGTGGTTCCATACAAGTTTTAGGATTTTTTTTTCTATTTTTTTGAACAATGACACCGGAATTTGATAGGAATTGCATTCAATCTGGAGCTTGCTTTGGGTAGTAAGGTCATTTTAACAATATTAATTATATCAATCCATGATGATGGAATATCTTTCTATTTATTTGTGTCTTCTTCATTTTCTTTCAATGATGTCTTACACAGGTATTTTACCTTCCTGGTTAAATTTATTCCCAGGTATTTTACTATTCTTTATTCAGTTGTAAAGGGGACTATTTTCTTAATTTCTCTTTCTGATCATTAGTGTATAGAAACACAACAGATTTTTGTGTACTGATTTTATATCCCACAATGCTACTGAATTCATTTATTCCAGTATTTGTTTGTTTTGAGTAGAGTCTTTAAGGCTTTCTAAATATAATACAGGGCTATTTGCAAATGTGACAGTTTTACTTCTTCCTTTCTGATTTAATCCTTTCTGGATTTTATTTATGTTTTCCCTAATTTATTTGGTAGGACTTCCTATTATATTGAATATAAGTAGTGAGAGTGAGAAATTTTGTCTTGTTTCTGACTTTGAATGAAAGACTTTTAGCTTTTCACTCTTGAGTATGATGTCAGCTGTAGGGTCATATATATGTAGTCTTTATTAAGTTGAGGTACATTCTGTCTATACCCACTTAGTTGAAAGTTTTTATCATAAATTGGTGTTGAATTGTGTCAAATGTTTTTTATACAACTATTGAGATAATTAATTTTATCCTTCGTTTTCTTAATGTCATCTATGACACTGATTGATTTTTTGACGTTGAGCCATCCTTACATTCCTAGAATTAATCCCACTTGATCATGGTGTATGACTGTCTTAATCTATTATTGAATTTGTTTGTAAATAGTTTGTTGAGGATTTTTGTAGTATTTTTGCCTGGTTTTGGTATCAAGGTAATGGTGGCCTAACAGAATGACTTTGGAAGTATTCTATTTTTTTAAATTTAATTATTTTATTTTGTTTTGTTTTAAGAAGATTTATTATAATTACAATAGATAATTCTCTGTAAGTTTCACAGATTTTGATGTCCACATTGACACCTTTGCTTCTTTTTTTTTATATGAAATTTATTGTCAAATTGGTTTCCATACAACACAACCTGTTGTGCTCATCCCAACAGGTGCCCTCCTCAATGCCCATCACCCACTTTCCCCTCCCTCCCACCCCCATCAACCCTCAGTTTGTTCTCAGTATTTCAGAGTCTCTTATGTTTTGACTCACTCCCTAACTTTTTTTTTCCCCTCACTTCCCCCATGGTCTTCTGTTAAGTTTCTCAGAATCCATATAAGAGTGAAAACATATGGTATCTGTCTTTCTCTGTATGACTTATTTCACATAGCATAACACTCTCCAGTTCCATGCACATTGCTACAAAAGGCCATATTTCATTCTTTCTCATTGCCACGTAGTATTCCATTGTGTATATAAACCACAATTTCTTTATCCATTCCTCAGTTGATGGATATTAGGCTCTTTCCATAATTTGGCTATTGTTGAAAGTGCTGCTATAAACATTGGGGTACAATTGCCCCTATGCATCAGTACTCCTGTATCCCTTGGGGAAATTCCTAGCAGTGCTATTGCTGGGTCATAGGGTAGATCTATTTTTACTTTTTTAAGGAACCTCCACACTGTTTTCCAGAGTGGCTGCACCAGTTTGCAATGCCACCAACAGTGCAAGAGGGTTCCTGTTTCTCCACATCCTCTCCAACATCTATAGTCTCCTGATTTGTTCATTTTAGCCACTCTGACCGGCATGAGGTGATATCTCAGTGTGGTTTTGATTTGCATTCCCCTGATGAGGAGCGACGTTGAGCATCTTTTCATGTGCCTGTTGGCCATCTGGATGTCTTCTTTAGAGAAGTGTTTATTCATGTCTTCTGCCCATTTCTTCACTGGAGTATTTGTTTTTTGGGTGTGGAGTTTTTTGAGCTCTTTATAGATTTTGGATACTACTAGCCCTTTGTCCGATATGTCATTTGCAAATATCTTTTCCCATTCTGTTGGTTGCCTTTTAGTTTTATTGATTGTTTCCTTTGCAGTGCAGAAGCTTTTTATCTTCATGAGGTCCCAATAGTTCATTTTTGCTTTTAATTCCCTTGCCTTTGGAGATGTGCCACGTAAGAATTTTCTGCAACTGAGGTGAGAGAGGTTTTTTTCCTGCTTTCTCCTGTAGGCTTTGGATGGTTTCCTGTCTCACATTCAGGTCCTTCATCCATTTTGAGTTTATTATTTATTTTTTTATTTATTTAAAAAAAATTTTTTTAATGTTTATTTTTGAGACAGACAAAGACAGAGCATGAATGGGGGGAGGGTCAGAGAGAGAGGGAGACACAGAATCCGAAGCAGGCGCCAGGCTCTGAGCTGTCAGCCCAGGAGCCCAACACAGGGCTCGAACCCACTGACTGCGAGATCATGACCTGAGCCGAAGTCAGACGCTTAACCAACTGAGCCACCCAGGCATCCCATTTTGAGTTTATTTTTGTGAATGGTGTGAGAAAGTGGTCTAGTTTCAATCTTCTGCATGTTGCCGTCCAGTTCTCCCAGCACCATTTGTTAAAGAGACTGTCTTCTTTCCATTGGATATTCTTTCCTGCTTTGTCAAAGATTAGCTGACCATACTTTTGTAGGTCCAATTCTGGAGTCTCTATTCTATTCCATTGGTCTATGTGTCTGTTTTTTTGCCAATACCATGTTGTCTTGATGATTACAGCTTTGTAGTGGAGGCTAAAGTCTGGGATTGTGATGCCTCCTGCTTTGGTCTTCTTCTTCAAAATTACCTTGGCTATTCGGGGTCATTTCTGGTTCCATACAAATTTTAGGATTGCTTGTTCTAGCTTCCAGAAGAATGCTGGTGCAATTTTGATTGGGATTTCATTGAATGTGTAGATAGCTTTGGGTAGTATTGACATTTTGACAATATTTATTCTTCCAATCCATGAGCAGGGAATGTCTTTCCATTTCTTTGTATCTTCTTCAATTTCCTTCATAAGCTTTCTATAGTTTTCAGCATACAGATCTTTTACATCTTTGGTTAGGTTTATTCCTAGGTATTTTATGCTTCTTGGTGCAATTGTGCATGGGATCAGTTTATTTGTCTTTCTGTTGCTTCATTATTAGTGTATAAGAATGCAACTGATTTCTGTACATTGATTTTGTATCCTGTGACTTTGCTGAATTCATGTATTGGTTCTAGCAGACTTTTGGTGGAGTCTATCAGGTTTTCCATGTATAATATCATGTTATCTGCAAAAAGTGAAAGCTTGACTTCATCTTTGCCAGTTTTGATGCCTTTGATTTCCTTGTGTTGTCTGATTGCTGATACTAGAACTTCCAACACTATGTTAAACAACAGTGGTGAGAGTGGACATCCCTGTCGTGGTCCTGATCTCAGGAGGCAAGCTCTCAGTTTTTCCCCATTGAGGATGATATTAGCTGTGGGCTTTTCATAAATGGCTTTTATGATATTTAATTATGTTCCTTCTATCCCGACTTTCTTGAGGGTATTAAGAAAGGATGCTAAATTTTGTCACATGCTTTTTCTGCATCAATTGACAGGATCATATGGTTCTTTTCTTTTCTTTTATTAATGTGATGTATCACATTGATTGATTTGCGAATATTGAATCAGCCCTACAGCCCAGGAATGAATCCCACTTGATCATGGTGAATAATTCTTTTTATGTGCAGTTGAATTTTATTTGCTAGTGTCTTGTTGAAAATTTTTGCATCCATATTCATCAGGGATATTGGCCTGTAGTTCTCTTTTTTTACTGGGTCTCTGTCTGGTTTAGGAATCAAAGTAATGCTGGCTTCCTAGAATGAATCTGGAAGTTTTCCTTCCCTTTCTACTTTTTGGAACAGCTTGAGAAGGATAGGTATTATCTCTGCTTTAAATGCCTGGTAGAATTCCCCAGGGAAGCATCTGGTCCTAGAATCTTATTTGTTGGGAGATTTTTGATAACAATTTCTTCGCTGGTTTGATTCAGTTTCTTCGCTGGTTATGGGTCTGTTCAAGTTTTATATTTCTTCCTGTTTGAGTTTTGGAAGTGTGTGGGTGCTTAGGAATTTGTCCATTTCTTCCAGGTTGTCCAGTTTGTTGGCATATAAGTTTTCATAGTATTCCCTGATAATTGCTTGTATTTCTGAGGGATTGGTTGTAATAATTCCATTTTTCATTCATGATTTTATCTATTTGGGTCATCTCCCTTTTCTTTTTGAGAAGCCTGGCTAGAGGTTTATCAATTTTGTTTATATTTATCAACTCTTGGTTTCATTGATCTGCTCCACAGTTTTTTTAGATTCTATGTTGTTTATTTCTGCTCTGATCTTTATTATTTCTCTTCTTCTTCTGGGTTTGGGGTGTCTCTGCTGTTCTGCTTCTATTTCCTTTAGGTGTGCTGTTAGATTTTGTATTTGGGATTTTTCTTGTTTCTTGAGATAGGCCTGGATTGCAATGTATTTTCCTTTCAGGACTGCCTTCACTGCATCCCAAAGCATTTGGATTGTTGTATTTTCATTTTCATTTGTTTCCATATATTTTTGAATTTCTTCTCTAATTGCCTGGTTGGCCCATTCATTCTTTTTAGGGTGTTCTTTAACCTCCATGCTTTTGGAGGATTTCCAGTCTTTTTCTTGTGGTTGATTTCAAGTTTCATAGCATTGTGGTCTGAAAGTGTGCATGGTATGATCTCAGTTCTTTTATACTCATGAAGGGCTGTTTTGTGACCCAGTATGTGACGTGTATCTTGGAGAATGTTCCATGTGCGCTCGAGAAGAAAGTATATTCTGTTGCTTTGGGATGTAGAGTTCTAAATATATCTGTCAAGTCAATCTTATCCAATGCATCATTCAGGGCCCTTGTTTCTTTATTGATCCTGTGTCTAGATGATCTATCCATTGTTGTAAGTGGAGTATTAAAGTCCCCTGCAATTACCACATTCTTATCAATAAGGTTGCTTATGTTTGTGATTGTTTTATATATTTGGGGGCTCCTGTATTTGGCGCATAGACATTTATAATTGTTAGCTCTTCCTGATGGATATGCCCTGTAATTATTATATGATGCCCTTCTTCACCTCTTGTTACAGCCTTTAATTGAAAGTCTAGTTTGTCTGGTATAAGTATGGCTACTCCAGGTTTCTTTTGACTTCCAGTAGCATGATATATAGTTGTCCATCCCCTCACTTTCAATCTGAAGTTGTCTCCAGGTCGAAAATGAGTCTCTTGTAGACAGAAAATAGATGGGTCTTCTTTTTTTATCCATTCTGATACCCTGTGTCTTTTTGTTGGAACATTTAGTCCATTTACATTCAGTGTTATCATTGAAAGATACGGGTTTAGAGTTATTGTGATGTCTGTAGGTTTCATGCCTGTAGTGATGTCTCTGGTACTTTGTGGTCCTTGCAACATGTCACTCACAGAATCCCCCATAGGATCTCTTGTGGGGCTGGTTTAGTGGTGATGAATTCCTTCAGTTTTTGTTTGGGAAGACCTTTATCTCTCCTTCTATTCTGAATGACAGACTTGCTAGATAAAGGATTCTTGGCTGAATATTTTTTCTGTTCATCACATTGAAGATTTCCTACCATTCCTTTCTGGCCTGCCCTGCCAAGTTTCAGTAGATAGGTCTTCCACTAATCTTATGGGTCTCCCTTTTAAGTCAGAGCCTGTTTATCCCTAGCTGCTTTCAGAATTTTCTCTTTATCCTTGTATTTTGCCAGTTTCACTATGACATGCCATGCAGAATATCGATTCAAGTTATGTCTGAAGGGAGTTCTCTGTGCCTGTTGGATTTCAATGCCGTTTTCCTTCCTTAGATCAGGGGAGTTCTCAGCTATAATTTGTTCAAGTACACCTTCAGCCCCTTTCTCTCTCTTCTTCTTCTGGAATTCCTATGATACAGATATAGTTCCATTTGATTGGATCACTTAGTTCTCTAATTCTCCTCTCATACTCCTGGATTTTCTTATCTCTATTTTTCTCAGCTTCCTCTTTTTCCATAATTTCATCTTGTAATTCACCTATTCTCTGCCTCTTCAGTTTGTGCTATGGCCACCTCCATTTTGTTTTGCACCTCATTTATAGCATTTTTTAGCTCCTCATGACTAGTTTTTAGTCCCTTGATCTCTGTAGCAATAGATTCCCTGCTTTCCTCTGTGCTTTTTTTCAAGCCCAGTTATTAATTTTATGACTATTATTCTAAATTCTTGTTCCATTATGTTGCATAAACCGTTTTTGATCAATTTGTTAGCTGTCGCTACATCCTGGAGTTTCTTTTGACGAGAGTTCTTCCATTTTGTCATTTTGGGTAGTCCCTGCATTGGCTCCAAACTGCAGGGCACTTCCCCTGTGCTGTCTGGAGTAACTTGCGTTGGTGGGTGGGGCCGCAATCACACCAGATGTCTGTCTCCAGCCCACCGCTGGGGCCACCGTCAGACTGGTGTGTACCTTATTGTCCCCTCTCCCAGGGGCAGGACTCACTGTAGAGTGTTGTGGCCCCTGTCTGGGCTACTTGCACACTGCCAGGCTTGTGGTGCTGCTTCTATGGGATCTGGCCTATTAGCGGGGGTGGATCTGCAAGGTGCACAGGGGCGGGAGGGGTAGGCTTAACGTGCTTTGCAGTAGGTGGTCCTCTGTGGGAGGGGCCCTGCAGCACTGGGAGGGAGGCAGACCCTCAGAGGGATGGATCCACAGAAGCACAGGGTTGGGTGTTTGCATGGTGCAAGCAAGTTTGGTGAAGGGAACTGGTTCCCTTTGGGATTTCGGCTGGGGGGTGGGAGAGGGAGATGGCGCTGGCCAGCGCCTTTGTTCTCCGCCAAGCTAAGCTCTGTCTTCAGGGGCTCAGCCATTTTCTCTCCCGGTGTCATCTCACCCTCCCTGCTCTCTGAAAGCAGAGCTATTCACTTTTAACATTCCAGTTGTTAAGTCTCCCTGGCTGTCAGAACTCACACAGTTCCGCGCCTCTGCTTTTGCAAGTCAGACTGGGGGCTCTGCCTTGCTGGGGGGCGGGGGGGCTGCCCCTCCACTGCCCAGGCTCCCTCCCGCCAGTCCGTGTAGCGCGCACCGCCTCTCCGCCCTTCCTACCCTCTTCCATGGGCCTCTCGTCTGCACTTGGCTCCGAGAGTCCATTCTGCTAGTCTTCTGGTGCTTTTCTGGGTTATTTAGGCAGGTGTGGGTGGAATCGAAGCGATCAGCAGGACGAGGTGAGCTCAGTGTCCTCCTACGCTGCCATCTTCCTTAATTTAATTATTTTAAATATTTATTTATTTTTGAGAGAGAGAGAGAGAGAGAGCGAGAGAGAGCGAGAGCGTACAAGCAGGGGAAGGGCAGAGAGAGAGGGAGACACAGAATCTGAGGCATGCTACAGACTCAGCTGTTAGCACAGAGCCCAACACAGGGCCTGAACTCACTGTGAGAGTGAGAGACTGTGAGACCATCACCTGAACCAAAGTCAGCCACTTAACCAACTGAGCCCTTGAAGTATTCTTTTTTTTTTTTTTTTTTAGAAGAGCTTGAGATAAATTAGTAATACTTCTTTGAAAATTTGGAGGAATTCACCCGAGAAGCCATCTCTGGTCCTGGACTTTTATTTGCTTTGAGAGTTTTTTGGTTTACTAATTCAGTCTCTTTATTAAAAATTTGTTAAGATTTTCTATTTCTTTATGATTCAGTCTTGGTAGGTTGTATGTTTCTAGGAATATACACATTTCTTCTTATTTATCTAATTTGTTGGTATACAATTGTTCATAATAGTCTTTTATGATCCTTTGCATTTCTGTGCTATCAGTTATAAGGTCTCTCATTTCTTATTTTCGTCATGTCTCTTTGTGAATCTAGCTCAAGTTTTGTCTATTTGGTTATCTTTTTAAAAAGCCACCCTTTAGTTTTATTAATCTAGTCTACTGCTTTATGAATCTCTTTTTCATTTATTCCACACTGATATTTGTTATTTCTTTCCTTCTAGCTTTGAACTTTTTTTTTCTAGTTCCTTGAGGTATAAATTAGGTTGCTTATTTTAGATTTTTTTTTATTTCTTGATGTAGGCATTTATCACTATGAAATTCCCTTTCAGAACTAATTTTTATGTTTCCCATAAGTTTTGGTATGTTTTATTTCCATTTTCACTTGTCTCAAGGTATTTTTTTCCAAGTTAGTTAACATACATTGTAGTCTTGACTTCAGTAGAACCTACTCATTCATCTCTTATATATGACATCCAGTGCTCATCCTGAAAAGTGCCCTCCTTAATGCCCATCACCTATTTAACCCACCCCCAAAACTCTGCTCCAGCAACCCTCAGTTTGTTCTCTGTATTTAAAAGCCTCTATGGTTTGCTTCCCCATTTTTATCTTATTTTTCCTTCCTTTCCCCTATGTTCATCTTTTGAGTTTCTCAAATTCCACATATGAGTGAAATCATGGTATCTTCCTCTATTTCACTTAGCATAATACCCTCCAGTTCCATCCACATTGTTGCAAATGGCAAGATTTCATTCTTTTTTATCACTGATATCTACTAATTGAGATATGTATATATAGATAGATAGATAGATAGATAGATATGTGTATATATATATATATATATATATATAGAGAGAGAGAGAGAGAGAGAGAGAGATTAGATATAGATATAAATAAACATACACACACACCTTCTCAATCCATTCATCAGTTGTTGGACCTTCAGGCTCTTTCCTTAATTTGGGTATTGTTGATAGCACTGCTATAAACCCTGGGGTGTATGTGCCCCTTTGAATCTGCAGTTTTAAAGTTTCTTCTTTAAACTGAACAACCAATTAGTTGTTTAGTAACATGTCATTTAATCTCCATGTATTTGTGAATTTTTTCACTTTTATTCATGTAATTGGTTTCTAATTTCATACCATTGTGGTAGGAAATAATGCTTATCATGATTTTCAGTCTTTTTACATTTATTAATACTTGTTTAATGGCTTATCATGTGATCTATCTTGGAAAATATTCTGAGAAGAATCTGTATTCTTGCTTTTGGATGAACTGTTCTATATACCTGTTAAGTCCATCTGGCCTAGCATGTCATTTAAGTCTGATTTTCCTTATTTTCTGTCTGGTGATCTATTCATTGATGAAAGTGGGGTATGAAAGGCCCCTACTATTATTATATTGTTATCTATTTCTCCCTTTATGTCTGCTAATATTTGTTTTACTGTTGGGTACATAAATATTTACAAATATTATATCCTCTTATTTAATTGATCCCTTTATCATTATATAATGACCTTAATTCTCTCTCTTGTTATGATCTTTGTCTAGAAGTCTGTTTTGTCTGATATAAATATACCTACATTGGTTCACTTTTCGGTTCCATTTGCATGAAATATTTAATATCATTTTCGGTCCCTTCACTTTCCGTGTATGTCCTTACAACTGAAGTGACTTGCTTGTAGACAGGATCTAGATTTTTTTTTTTAAATCCATTCAGTCACTTTGTGTCTTTGATTGGAGAATATAGTCTGTTTACATTTAAAGTAATTATTTATAGGTACATATTTGTTCCCCATTTGTTAATTGTTTTCTGGCTGTTGTGTAGTTACTCTGTCCCTGTTTTCTTCTCTTGCTTTCTTTTCTGATCTGATGATTTTTAGTAGTGGTATACTTAGACTTCTTGCTCTTCATGTTTTGTGTATTCACCAATGGTTTTTGTTTGTGGTTACCATAGGCTTACATAAGACAACTTATGTTTATAACAGCCTATTTTAAGTTGATAATTTAAATTTGAAAACATTCTAAACTTCTACATATTTATTCCCTTCCATGAATATTTTTTTAATGTCACATTTACATACTTTTAAAAAATGTGTTTCAGTGTTTATTTTTCAGAGAGAGACAGGGCATGCATGAGCAGGGAAAGGGGAGAAAGAGAGGGAGATACAGAATCTGAAGCAGGCTCCAGGCTCTGAGCTGTCAGCACAGACCCTGAGCGGGGCTCCAGCTCACAGTGAGATCATGACCTGAGCCGAAGTCAGACACTGAACCAACTGAGCCACTCAGGTGCACCACAATTTACATACTTTTAACAAATTATTATTGTTACTTTTACCTTTTAACCTTCAGATTAGTTTTGCATGTGGTGAATTTGCCACCTTTATCAGTAAAACTTACCTTTCATATGTTTTTCTGGTATTTAATTAGCACCCTTTCATTTCTGCTGAAAGAAGTCCCTTTAACATTTCTTGCAAGGCCAGTCTAGTGGTGATTAAACTGTTTTAACTTTTGCTTGTTTGGAGAACTCCTTATATTTCCTCTAAACCTGCAGAACTTTGCCAGATAGAGTATTAGGGGGAACATTTTTTCCCCCAGCACTTTTACTATATTAGTCACTCCCCCTGGCCTGCAATAGTCTTATGACAAGGGTAGCGGGTTGTCTCATAGTCACAAGTTGTTTTTCTCTTGCTGTTTTTCAGATTCTCTCATTTTTTTAATGTTATGTCTTGATGTGGATCTCATAGGAACTCTTCAAAATTACTGGATCTATATGTCGGTTCCCTCCCACAGGTTAGGAAAGTGTTTAATTTATTTCTGAAATAATTTTTCTGCCCCTACTCTCTCTTCTTCTTCTGAGACTCCTAAAATGCCAATGTTTTCCCCTTAAGCTATTTTCACCCTTTTTAATTCTTTCTTTTGGCTGCTGTGATTGGGTGAGTTCTGCTGCCCTGTCTACTAGGTCACTGATCCTTTTTTTCTCTTCTTTAGTCAGATGTTGAACTCTTCTTATAGTATTCAGTTACAGTATTCTTCAGCACTATGACTTCTGTGTAATACTTTCTTATACTTTTCTGTTTCAACAAAGTGAAATTCTCACTTTGTTCCTCCACTCCTCCTGTGCTCAGTATGCATCTGTTATTTGAACAATATATCAGTTCAATCACATATCTCCATTTCATTAAAGTCTTTTAATGAGGTTTTATTGTGTTCTTTCCGTTAGAGTATCTTCTTCTGTTTCTTCATTTTCCCTGATTCTCTACATTGGTTTCTAGCCATTAGATAAAACAACCTCCTCTTCCAGTGAAAGAATGTGAACCTTATTATTAAACCATGATTTTGCCCTTTCAAGTTGGCTCTCAAACTTGCACAATTATCCAAGCATTCTATTTTATTTTTAGTGGCTACTACTAATTCAGTGTTTGACAAGATTTGTCAGTGTCCTCCCAAAGGGGAGGATCTTGTGTAGCATCTAGATGCAGGCTGTTTGGAAGCCAGACTCTTAGCAAGTTTTAAATTATGCAAATGTATCTTTTTCAGGAGAAGACTGGGATATTGGCGTTCATATCTGCACCCTCTGCATGGAACCTTTAGGCAATAGCCAGTTATGAATGTTTCTTTCACTTCTGGGGAAGGTGACAGAATAGGAGGATCCTACACTCATGTGATCCCATGGATACACCTGGATAACACCCACATCAGTGTAAGTACCCCAGAAAATTCCCCAAAGACTGGCAGAACAGACTCTCCACAGATAAAGAAGAGGCAACATCAAAAATGGTAGGAAGGGCATAAACATGGTCAGGAACATAACTGACCTATGAGACTATCTAGGGGAGCGAGGGACATGGCAAGCACAGAGAAGGGAGACAAACAGATTGTACCCCCACCATGGGGGACCCATACTGGGAAGACAAATCCCTATAACACTGGCGTTGAAATTCAGAGTATCTTAAATTCGTGAGCTTTTACAATTAGTAGTCTCAGTTCTGAGAGATTCAGGGGTACACAGGAAGGAGTCCCGGCCCTTAAAGAGTAAGCATAGTCTCCAAGTGTTTGTTGTCTTTCCAAAATTTTTCTTGTGGTGATTTTGAGTTTCATAGCATTGTGGTCTAAAAGTATGCATGGTGTGATCTCAGTCTTTTTGTACTTATTGAGGGCTGATTTACATTCCAGTAGGTGATCTGTTCTGGAGAATGTTCCATGTGTACTCAAGAAGAATCTGTATTTCTGCTTTAGGATGAAATGGTCTGAATATATGTTAAGTCCATCTTGTCCCGTGTGTCATTCAAAGCCATTGTTTCCTTGTTGATTTTCTCTTTAGATGATCTTTCCATTTCTGTAGGTGGGTTGTTGAAGTCCCCTACTAGAATGGTATTTTCAATGAATTTCTGTATGTTTGTGATTAATTGATTTATATATTTGGGTTCCTCTACATTTGGGGCATAAATGTTTACAATTGTCAGATCTTGGTGGATACACCCCTTAATTATGATATAATGTCATTTTTCATCTCTTGTTACAGGCTTTATTTTAAAATCTACATTGTCTGATATAAGTATGGCTACTCCGGCTTTCTTTCAGCGACCATTAGCATGATAGCTTGTTCCCCATCCCCTTACTTGCAATCTGAAGGTGTTTTTAGGTCTCAAATGGGTCTCTTGTAAACAGCATATAGATGGATCTTGTTTTCTTATCCATTCCGTTACCCTATGTCCTTTGATTGCAGCATTTAGTCTACTGACATTTAGAATGAGTAATGAAATATATGAATTTGTTGCCATTGTGTTGCATGTAGAGTTGGAGTTTCTGATGGTGTTCTCTGGTCATTTCTAGTCTTTGTTGCTCTTGATATTTTTTGTTTTGTTTCATCTTTATTCCAGAGAATCCCCCTTAAAATTTCTTACAGGGCTGGTTTAGTTGTCACAAACTCCTTTAGTTTCTGTTTGTCTGGGAAACTTTTTATCTCTTCTTCTATTTTGAGCGACAGACTTGCTTGATAAAGATTCTTGGCTGCATATTTTTCTGATTCAGCACATTGAATACATCTTGCCACTCTGGCAGAATATATCTGCCTTTCTTGCAGACACTTAGATCAATGGAACAGAATAGAGAACCCAGAAATGACCACCACAAATATATGGCCAACTAATCTTTGACAATGCAGGAAAGAATATCTAGTGGAATAAAGACAGTCTCTTCAGCAAATGGGATTGGGAAAACTGGACAGAGACATGTAGAAAAATGAACCTGGACAACTTTGTTACACCCTACACAAAAATAAACTCAAAATGGATGAAAGACCTAAATGTAATACAGGAAACCATCAAAATCCTAGAGGAGAAAGAAGGAAAAAACCTCTTTGACCTCAGCCTCAGCAATTTCTTAGTCAGTATGTCTCCAGAGGCAAGGGAAACAAAAGCAAAAATGAACTATTGGGACGTCATCAGGATAAAAAGCTTCTGCAGAATAAAGGAAACAATCAGCAAAACTAAAAGGCAACCAACAGAATGGGAAAAGATATTTGAAAATGACATACCAGATAAAGGGTTAGTATCCAAAGTTTATAAAGAACTTATAAAACAACACCCAAAAAACCAAAAGAAATGAGCAAAAGACATGAATAGACACTTTCCCAAAGATGTCCGGATGGCTAACAGACTCATGAAAAAATGCTCAACATCACTCATCATCAGGGAACTACAAATCAAAACCACAATGAGATACCACCTCACACCAATCAGAATGGCTAAAGTTAACAACTCAGGCAACAACAGAGGTTGACAAGGATGAGTAGAAAGAGGATCCTTTTGCACTGCTGGTGGGAATGCAAACTGTTGCAGCCACTCTAGAAAACAGCATGGAGGTTCCTCAAAAAGTTAAAAATAGAACTACCCTACTACCCAGCAATTGCACTACTAGGTATTTATCCAAGGGATACAGGTGTGGTATTTTGAAAGGGCACATGCACCCCAATGTTTAGAACAGCACTATCGACAATAGCCAACGTATGGAAAGAGCCCAAATAAATGTCCATCTACATATGAATGGATAAAGAAAATGTGGTGTGTGTACACACACACACACAATGGAGTATTGGCAATCAAAAAAAATGAAATCTTGCCATTTACAACTATGTGCATGAAACTAAAGGGTATTCTGCTAAGAGAAATTAGTCAGAGAAAGACAAATATATGACTTCATTCATATGTGGAATTTAAGATACAAAACAGATGAACATAAGGGAAGGGAAGCAAAAATAATATAAAAACAGGGAGGGGGACAGAACATAACAGACTCTTAAATACAGAGAACAAACTGAGTGTTGCTGGAGGGGTTGTAGGGGGGATGGGCTAAATGGGTAAGCAGCATTAAGGAAGACACTTGTTGGCATGAGGACTGGGTGTTATACACAGGGGATGAATCACTGGAATCTACTCCTGAAATCATTATTGCACTATATGCTAACTAACTTGGATGTAAATTAAAAATAAAATTAAAGAGCAGCATAACATAACCCCATTGAGATACATCATACAAGCAGAAGTTTAAAAAACAACTGGGGTATACAGGAAGGAGATTTACTTACTAATGTCAGAATAAGCACAGGAGGGTCAGGAGTCTTTAGAGACTTCTGTAAGAATAAAAGAGCTGGCAGGCACAATTTTCCCCACCCCAACATAGATATACAGATACCTGTGGTAGCCAGCACAAGTATCCTTCACCCAACAGCATATCCAGCCCCATCCAATCACTCACAACAGGAGAAATCCAAGGCAGCTCCAGGTCCCGTCCCACAACAGACTGTTACGTGAATAAGGTGTTACATATCACAAATCAAACCTCATTAATAGATATGCAACAAAATAGAAAGGTATGTAAGTGTATCACTAAAGAAAGCCAACAAACCATGAGAGAATAGAAGAAGGAAGGAACAGAGAACTACAATAAGAATGAATGGGTAAAAATGCAAAACTCATCCATCCATTGCCTACAAGAGACTTGTTTCAGACCTAAGGTCACATGCAGCTTGAAATGGAAGAACATTTATCATGCAAATAGATGCCAAAAGAAAGTTGGGGAAACAAGACTTCTATCAGACAAAATAAACTTTAAAACAAAGACTGTAAGCAGAAAAAAAGAAGGGCAGTACATAATTATAAAGCAAACAATCCAGCTAGATAGAACACTTGTAAATATTTATGCACCCAACATGAGAGTGTCCAAATATTTAAATCTATTAACAAACATAAAGGTAATAATTGATAGTAACACAAAGTTAGTAGGGGACTTACCATACTTAATAGATAGATTATCCAAACAGAAAATCAACAAGGAAACAATGGCTTCAAGTGACTCATTGGACCAGATGGGTCCAACATATATTCAGAATATTCCATCTTAAAACAGTAGAATACACGTTCTTTTCAAGTGCACATGGAAAATTTTCCTGAGTAGATAACATGCAAAGCAAGTCCCAGTACACAATGCATACACAAAAAAAATCTCAACTAATTCAAAAAGATCAAAGTCACATCCTGTATCTTTTCTGACCACAATACCATGAAACTAGAAATCACCCACAAGAAAAAAATCTGGAAAGAACACAAATACATGGAGGTTAAATAACATGCTACTAACAGTGAATGGGTCTACCAAGAAATCAAAGAGGAAATAAAGACAAATGAAAATAAAAACACAATGTCTAGGATACAGCAAAAGGTATTCTAAGAAGGAAAATTATAGCAATATAGGCCTACCTCAAAAAAGAAAGAAAATTCTCAAACAATCTAACCTTACACCTAAAGGAACTAGAAAGAGAAGAACAAACAAAAGCCAAAACCAATAGAAGGAAATAAATAATAAAGATTACAGCATAAACAAATAAAACACAAAGTAAAAAAACCAACGGAATACATCAAACCAGGAGCTGCTTCTCTCAATAAGTGAGCCAGATTCACTCCCCAAAAAACTGAGAAGACTCAAACAAAATTAGCAATGTAAGAGGAGAAGTAACAATTGACACCACAGAAATATGAAGAATTATAAAATTATGACAAGTTACATGCCAACAAATTGGACAACTTATAAGAAATAAATTCCTAGAAATATGTAACCTCCCAAAACTGAATGAGGAAAAATAGAAAAGTTGTACTTTTTTCCACATTTCTGTGATTACCAAGAATAAAATTAATAACAATAATAAACAGGATGAGACAGTTTCAGGGGTGAACTCTAGCAAACATTTAAAGAAGAGTTAATACCTATTCTTCTTAAACTATTCCAAATAATATAAGAGGAGGAAAGCTTCCAAATACATTCTCTGAGGACAGCATTAACTACACTACAAAAAAACCAGCAAAAAAAAAGAAAACTACAGACACTGTTGCTGATGAACATAGATGCAAAAATCTTCAATAAAATATTAGCATACAGAATCCAATAATACATCAAAAAACCATTTATCACAAGCAAGTTGGATTTATTTCCAGGATGCAAGTATGGTTCAATATTCACAAATCAATCAGTGTGACACATCACATTAATAAAGAAAAGGAAAAAAAAACTATACAATCTTTTTAATAGATGGTGAGAAAACATGTGACAAAATATAACATCCATTCATGATAAAAACTCTCAACAAAATTAGTTTAGAGGGAACATATCTCAACATAATAATTTTTTAGAAATATTTTTATTTTATTTTTGAGAGAGAGAGAGAGAGAGAGAGAGTGAGAGTGTGTGTGTGTGTGTGTGTGTGCGGGGAAGGGGCAGAGAGAGGAGGAGACACAGAATCTGAAGCAAGCTCCAGGCTGTGAGCTGTTAGCACAGAACCTGACATGGGGCTCAAACTCACAGACTGTGAGATCATGATCTGAGCTGAAGTTGGACGCTTAACTGATTGAGCCACCCAGGTGTCCCTCAACATAATAGAGGTCATACTTGAAAAACCCATAGCTAACATCATACTCAATGTTGAAAAACTGACAGCTTTCTTCACAAGATTAAGGATGTCCATTCAACGTTGTACTAGAAGTCTCAGCCACAGCAATCAGATGCAAAAAAGAACAAAAGGCATCTGCATGGGTAAGAAAGAAGTAAAACTTTTAATATTAGCAGATGACATGATACTATATATATGAAAAACCCTAAAGACTCCATCCACAAACTACTAGAACTGATAAATGAATTCAGTAAAGTCATAGGATACAAAATAAACTTATGGAAATCTGTTGCATTTTTATACACTAATAATGAAGTAGCAGATAGAGAAATTAAGAAAACAGTCCCATTTACAATTGCATCAAAAATAATAAAGTGGTTAGGAATCAAATTAACCAAGGAAGTGAAATACCTGTACTCAAAACACTGAGGAAAGAAACTGCAGATGGTATGAACAAATGGAAAGATAGCCCATGCTTATGGATTGGGAGAACAAATATTGTTTAAAAGTCCTTAATACCCAAAGCAATCTAAAGATTTACTGCAATCCCTATCAGAATACCAACAGCATTTCTCACAGGACTATAGCAAGTAATCATTAAATTTGTATGAAAATTTTAAAAGACTGAATTGCCAAAGCAATCTTGAAAATGAAGAACAAAACTGGAGGTATCCACAATCCCAGATTTCAAGATATACTACAAAGCTGTAATAATCAAACCAGTATCACATTGGCACAAAAATAGACACATACGTCAATGGAACAGAATGGAAAACCCAGAAATGAACACACAAGTGTATGGTCAATAAATCTTCAAAAAGGAGACAAGAATATGCAATAAGGAAAAGACAGTCTCTTCAATAAATGGTGTTGGGAAAACTGGACAGCCACAATGCAAAAGAATGACAGATCGCTATACTACACCACATACAAAAAGAAAATCCAAATGGAATAAAGACCTAAATGTGGTGCCTGAAACCGTAAAAATCCTAGAAGAGAGCACAGTCAGTAATTTCTTTGACATGAGCTGTAAGAATGTTTTTCTAGATATGTCTCTTAAGGTGAGAGAAAGAAAAACAAAAATAAACTACTAGGACAACTTCAAAATAAAGACTCTGCAAAGCAAAGGAATTAATCAACAAAACTAAAAGACAGGTTACTGAATGGGAGAAGATACTTGCAAATGATATTTCCAATAAGGGGTTAATATCCAAAATATATAAAGCACAGATACAGCTTCACACACACACACACACACACACATCCACACACATCCACACACATCCACACACATCCACACACATCCACACACATCCAATTACATGGGCAGAAGACATAAACAGACATTTATCCAAAGAAGACATACAGATGGCTAACGAAATCATGAAAAATTCTATAAATCCCTAATCACTACAAGAATGCATATCAAAATCACAAAGACATATCACTTCTACCTGTCAGAATGGTTAAAATAAGCAACACAAGAAACAAGTGTTGGCAAGGATGTGGAGAAAAAAGGACCCTTGTACACTATTGCTGGGAATGCAAACTGGTGCAGCCATGGAGAAAAACAGTATGGAGGTTCCCTGAAAATTAAAAATAGAATTACCATATGATTCACTAATTCCACTACTGGGTATTTACTCAAGAAGACAAAACACACTCATGATTACAACAGCCAAATTAAGGAGAGAACTCTAGAGTTCATCCACAGATGAATGGATAAAGGAGAGGCGGTATATATACACAATGGAATATTACTCAGCCATAAAAATAAAGAAATGTTTTAATTTGCAACCACATGGATAGATCAAGGGGGTATACTGCTAGGTGAAATAAGTCAGAAAGACAAATACTGTATGATTTTACTCATATATGGAATTTAAGAAACAAGATAGAAAAAAAAGATAAAAAACCGTTCAAATATAGAGCACAAAGTGATGTTTACCAGAGGGTAGGTCCAAGAAATAGGTGATTAAAATTACGCTTATTGTGATGACCACTGAGTAATGTAAAAAACTGTTGATCACTATATTGTAAACCTGAAATTTATGTAACACTGTATGCCAATGATACTGGAATACAAAATATTTTTTTTTTGCTACTACTCTACTGAATCCATGAACATGATCACCACTTGCTATTCAAGCTAAGCAATCTAGAGGTGTTCCCTGGTGAGAGTCACAAATATTCAGGAGCCAGATGAGTATACCAGCTTTTTTCTCAAGGTGAGTGAGGGAGAGTACAAAGATGGTGACTTCAGGCTGAGCTTTAGGATATAAAAATTAGCCTCTTTTACGGAAAGTCTTGGGCACTTTTCAGTCAGTTGTTTCTGCAGTAGGTCCTGGGATAGCTGAGTCTACGTGCATGAACTCTTAAGAAGTGATTCTCAGTTTACGACAAGACCCATTGGCTTTCAAAAATAGATGACTTGGAGGCTCATCTCTCAGGTACAAATCTTAAAAGTTGGGGAGCTACCTGTGGGGTTCAAATCCTTTACTCCCCAGGGAGAAGCTCCAGTTTTGTGTTCCTTCCTAATTGTGAGTCACCACACTGGGGATAGAATTTATGATGAGCTTTTGTCTTAGCTTATCTAACTGCCTTCAGTGTGGGTTATTTTTCTTCATTTGCATAAATGGAAGATTCACTCAGCTAGTTTTTTGGGTTTTTCAGAGGAAACTGTTCTGTATGTAGCTGTAGATAAGGTGTGCCCATGTGAGGAGGTGAGTTTAGGATCCCACTAAGGTTGCCATCTTGAACCAGAAATCATTGAATTTTCCTTGTAGTAAGTGGTTCCAATCCAGATTCAAATACCTGAAATATGTATTTGACAGTTACAAGCAGTTAGTTATTTTGCCAAGTCACAGAGGGTTTTTTTTTCAAATTTTTATTAAAATTCTACTTAGTTAAAATACAGCACAATATTGGTTTCAGGAGAATTCAGTGATTCATCACTTACGTAACAACACCCAGCGCTCATCATCACAGGTGCCCTCCTTAATACCCATCCCCAATCTAGCCCATCCCCCAGCCACCTCCCTCCATCAACCCTCAGATTTTTCTCTCTTGTTGAGTCTTTTATGGTTTGTTTTCCTTTATTCTCCCCCCCCATTTTCATATGTTCATCTGTTTTGTTTCTTAAATTCCACCTATGAGTGAAATCATGATATTTATCTTTCTCTGATCTATTTAACTTAGCATAATACAATCTAGCTTGATCCACGTTGTTGCAAATGGCAACAAGATTTCATTCTTTTTGATGTCTGAGTCATATACACATACACCACATCTTCTTTATCCATTCATCAGTTTATTGACATTTGGGCTCTTTTCATAGTTTGGCTATTGTTGATAATGCTGCTAGAAACATCAGGATGCATGTACCCCTTCAAAACTGTATTTTTATAACCTTTGGGTAAATACCTAGTAGTGTAATTACTGGATCATAGGGTAGTTTTATTTTTAACTTTTTGAGAAACCTCCATACTGTTTTCCAGAGTGGTTATACCAGTCTTCATTCCCACCAACAGTTTAAGAGGGTTCCCCTTTCTTCACATCCTCCATAACACTTGTTGTTTCTTATGTTCTGACAGGAGTGATGTGGTATCTCATCATGGTTTTGATTTGTATTTCACCATGTTGAGCATCTGGTCATGTGTGTGCTGTCCATATGGATGTCTTCTTTAGAAAAATGTCTTTTCATTTCTTCTCACTTAACTGGATTATTCATGTTTATGGTGTTGATATTGAGAAGTCCTTTATAGATTTTTGGATACTAACTTTTTATCATATGTGTCATTTGCAAATATTTTCTCCCATTCCATTGGTTGCCTTTTAGTTTTGTTGATTGTTTCCTTTGCTCCTTTTTATCTTGATGAAATCCAATAGTTTATATTTTCTTTTTTTCCTCTTCCCTCTGGTGATGTGTCTAGTAAGAAGTTGCTATGGCTGAGGTCAAAGAGGCCATGATGATTTCCTGTCTCACATTTTGGATGTTCATCCAATTTGAATTTATTCTTGTGAATGGTGTAAGAAAGTGGTCCAGTTTCATTCTTCTGCATGTTGCTGTCCAGTTTTCCCAACACCATTTGTTGAAGAGACTGTCTTTTTTTCCATTAGATATTCTTTCCTGCTTTGTCAAAGATTAGTTAACTGTATAGTTGTGGGTCAATTTCTAGGCTTTCCATTCTGTTCCATTGATCTATGTGACTGTTTTTGTGCCAGTGCCTTACTGTCTTGATGTTTATAGCATTGTAGTGTAGCTTGAAGTCTTGAATTGTGATGCCTCCAGCTTTGCTTTTCTTTTTGAGGATTACTTTGGCTCTTCGGGGTCTTTTGTGGTTCCATAGTGTTCTGGATCTGTGAAAAGTGCTGGTGGTATTTTAATAGAGATTGCCTTAAATGTATAGATTGCTTTGGGTACTATAGACATGTGAACAATGTTATCCCTATCCATAAGTGTGGAATGTTTCCCATTTCCCATTTATTATTCATCTGTTTTATAGTTTTCAGACTAAAGATCTTTTACCTCTTTGGTTAGGCTTATTCCTTATATCTTACGGGTTTTGGTGCAATTGTAAATGGAAATGATTCTTTGATTTACTTTTCTGCTGCTTGATTTTGGTGTATAGAAATGCAACCGATTTCTGTACACTGATTTATATCCTGCAATGGTTTGAATTCATGTATTAGTTCTAGCAAATTTTTGGTGGAGTCTTTCAGGTTTTCTACATAAAGTATAATGTACTCTGCAAATAGTGAAAGTTTGACTTCTTCCTTGCTAGTTTATATGCCTTTTATTTCTTTTTGTTGTCTGATGCTGAGGCTAAGACACCCAGTTCTATGTTAAATACTATTGGGGAGAGCAAACATCTCTGTTTTGTTCCTGACCTTAGAGGAAAAGCTCTCAGACTTTTCCCATTAAGGATGTTATTAGCTGTGAGTTTTTTGTATATGGCCTTTATGATGTTGAGGCGTGTTCCATCTATACTTTTGTTGAGGGTTTTTATCAAGAATGATGCTGTATTTTATCAAATGCTTTTTCTACACCTACTGAGTCATTTGGTTCTTCTAATTTCTTTTACTGATGTGGTATACAACGTCAACTGATTTGCTAACACTGAACTGTCCCTGCATTACAGGAATAAAACCCACTTGATTGTGGTGAACAATTATTTTAATGTACTGTTGGATTCAATTTGCCAGTATCTTGTTGAGAATTTTTGCATCCATGTTCATCAGGGAAAATGGTCTGTAATTCTCCTTTGTAGTGGGTTTTTTTGTCTGGTTTTGGAATTGAGATAATCCTGGCCTTGTAAGAATGAGTTTGGAAGTTTTTCTTCCATTTGTAGTTTTTGGAATGTTTTGAGAATAGGTATTAATTCTTCTTTAAATGTCTGGTAGAATTCCTGTGGGAAGCCATCTGGCCCTGGATTTTGTTGTCTGGGAGGTTTTCATTAGTGATTCAGTTTCCTTGCTGGTTATGGGTATGTTCAGATTTTATTTCTTCCTGTTTCACTTTTGCTATTTTGTATATTTGTAGGAATTTGCCCATTTCTTTCAGATTTCCTAGTTTACATAAAACTATTCATAATTTCATTTTCATAATTTTCTCATAATTGTATTCCTGTGGTATTGGTTGTGATTTCTCCTCTTTTATTCATTATTTATTTGGTCCCTTTCTCTTTTCTTTATGATAAGTTTGGCTAGGAGTTTATCAATTTTATGAATTTTTTAGGACAAGCTCTTAATTTCATTGATCTGTTCTACTGTTTTATTTCTATATCGTTTACTTCTGCTCTAAAATTTATTATTTTCCTCCTTCTGCTGGTTTTAGGCTTTATTTCCTATTCCTTTTCTAACTCTTTTAGGTGCAAGGTTAGGTTGTGTATTTGAGACTTTTATTGCTTCTTGAGGTTGACCTGTATTGCAGTATACTTCCCTCTTATGACCACCTTTGCTGCATTCCAAAGGTTTTGGACTGTTGTCTTTTCATTTTTATGTGCTTCCATTTACTTTTTTATTTCTTCTTTAATTTCCTGGTCAACCCATTCATTCTTTAGTAGGATGCTCTTTAACCTTCATGTGTTTGTGATCTTTTGAAATACTTTATTGTGGTTGACTTCAAGTTTCATAGCATTATGGTAAAAAAATATGCATAGTATGATCTCAGTATTTTTGTACTTGTTGAGGGCTGATTTGTGACCCTGTATATGATCTATTCTGGAGAGTGTTCCATGTGCATTTGGGAAGAATGTTTATTCTGCTGCTTTAGGATGGAATGTTCTGAATATAAGTTAGGTCCGTCTGGTCCAGTGTGCCACTGAAAGCCATTGTTTCTTTGTTGATTTTATGCTTAGATGATCTGTTCTATGCTATAAGTGGGTGTTAAAATCTCCTACTATTATTGTATTATTATCAATGAGGTTCTTTATTTTTGTTATTAATTGATTTATATATTTGGGTTCTTACAAGTTGGGGGCATAAATATTTATAATTGGTAGATCTTGATGGGTAGATCTTTTAAGATGTAATGCCCTTCTTAATCTAGTTAGACTGGTTTAAAATATAGTCTTATATAAATATGGTTACTCTAGCTTTCTTTTGACTACCATTAGCATGATATATGGTTTTCCATCCATTCACTTTGAATCTGTAGGTGTCTTTAGGTCTAAAATGAATCTCTTGTAGGGTGGATATAGATGTGTCTTATTTTTATATCCATTCCGATCCCCTATGTCTTTTGTTTGGAGTATTTAGTCTATTTACTTTCAAAATGATTATTGATAGATATGAATTTAGTGTTTGTTTTTTTTTTGTTATGTGTAAAGTTGATATTTTTGGTGATGTTCTTTGTTCCTTTTGGAGTTTTCACCCAAAGAGTCTTCGTGAATATTTCTTGCAAGGGAGGGTTAGTGGTCATGAGCTCCTTTCCTTTTTTGTGTTTGGGAATATCTTTATCTCTCCTTCTATCATGAATGACAGCCTCGCTGGATAAAGTATTCTTGGCTGCATATTTTTCCCATTCACCAGTTGAATGTATTATGCCACTCCTTTCTGACCTGCCAGGTTTCTGTGGACAGCCCTGATGCAAGCCTGATCTGTCTTTGTGGGTTAAGGACATTTTTTCCATACTGCTTTCATGATTCCATCCTTGTCTTTGCATTGTTTGAATTTGAGTATGATACATCTTGGTGGTGGCTGGCTTTTGTTGAATTTAATGGGAGTTCTCTGTGCTTTTTGGGTTTTGATGTCTGTGTCCTTCCCTAGGACATTTGGATATTTTCAGCTATAATTTGCTCAAATAAACCTTCTGCCCTTTTTCTCTCCAGAAGTTCTTCTGGAACTTCTATGATATGAATGATTTTATGCTTTAAGGGAGTGCTGAGTTCCCTAAGTCTACTTTTGGAATCCAATCTCTTTCCCTCTTCTTTTCAACTTCATTATTTTCTATGATTTTATCTTTTGTATCACTGATTCATTCTTCTGCTTCATCCATCCTAATTATCGTGGCACCCATTCAGGCTTGCATCTCAGTTACAGTGTTTTTAATTTCAGTCTGACTAGATTTTAGTTCTTTTATCTCTGCAGAAAGGAATTCTCTAGTGTCTTCTATGCTTTTTTCAAGCCCAGCTAGTATCCTTGTAATTGTTTTAAATTCTAGTTTATACATCTTACTTATATCTGTATTGATTAACTCCTTGTCTGTTACTTCTTCCAATTCTTTATTTTGGGGTGAATTCCTGTGTCTTGTCATTTTGTCAAGGTCACTGGTGTGTGTGTGTGTGTGATTATTAGGAAATCCCGTTAAATTCCTGTTCCTGTGAATAATGGCTTTATTAAGAGCAGCTCAAAAAAAATGTGTGTTTTGGTCTGCCCGTTAAAAGAAGCTAGGGCCGGGGCACCTGGGTGTCTTAGTCGGTTAAGCATCCAACTTTGGCTCAGGTTATGATCACACAGTTCATGAGTTTGAGCCCTGCATTGGGCTCTGTGCTGACAGCTCAGAGCCTGGAGACTGCTTCAGATTCTGTGTCTCCCTCTCTCTCTGCCCCTCCCCTGCTTGCACTACCTCTCTTTTAAATACACATTAAAAAATTAAAGAAGCAGCTAGGGCCAAAAAATAAAGAAAAAAATAAAAAATATATTTAAATATTGCTTTTTCTGTATCCCACCCCCCCCCCCCCACACACACACACACACAATGGAAGCTAGATCCTATTCTAGAGCTGAAGCATTGCAGCACTTTCTGATCAGGAGATTTGGTGATTGCCAGGGTTTTGTGCTGGTCTTCTGGAGGTCGGCCCTGCTGCATTGATTCTCAGGTGGGCTTGCCCTAGTGAAGATGCACCTGCAGGGCACAGGGAGGCAGAGCTTGGTGTAAGCAACTCTGGCTTCCACTTGGTGGCACTGTTTTTCCCACTGAAGTTGGTCAGTGTTGATGCAAGGTGGTGGAAGAATGAGCAGGTGGAAAGGGCATCACCCACTCTCTTGTCTCAGGAGCAGGGAGCTCATGCCCACCACTCCTCAGGAATCCCTCACAGAGGAGCAAACAAACACTCCTCTTTTGTCCCCAGATCCCTTCTGTCAGATTCCTGCCTTTACCCTGTATTAGAGCTGTCCATCTGCCAGGCTGCACAGCACTTCAATATTTTATCTCTGGCATGGCTGGGTTTCAAAACTCCAAACTTCAGAGACCCCTGCAGCTTGGTCCTGTGCTGATTTTCTGGGGGAGGGTGTTGCCACGCTTTGGCAAGGTGCTGGTTTGTCCGAGAAAATGGTTGCATGACAACATAGTGGTTTGAAATTTATGTTAAAGCACGGCAGAAATCCGGCACCAAGGCTTGCTGCCCTAATCTGGTATCCCCACTCCTATGCTAGTTAATGGGGTAGCTCATTGGAGTCCACCAGGTCTTTTGTCCCTGAAGATACCATGCCACCTCTCCCACATGCACTCTGAGGAGGGGAGCTTTCTTCCCCCGTGTGACCCAGGGGATTCTCAGTCCATGTTGCCTATTCCTGTATCTTTCCTCCTTCCCCACTGGAGAGCCACTAAGCCTGCCCGGTGCAACCCTCTAAAACTTAGATTCTTGTACTCCATTGCTTATAAAAACTTGCAGTATTTAGCCCCTTTCCTTTTCCCAGTCATTGGTTTTGGGGAAGAGTTTTTCTTCTTCATTCCCCTACACGTGCTTTCACTCTTTCTCTCTCTTGATCCCTCCATGATCAGGGCTCCCTCCCTTCTGCCACACCCACATCTCTTTTCTCCTCAAATCAACTCTCTACAGCTCCTATATTCCACAAAGTGTGCATTTATTTTTTAACTTGTAGATGTGCAATCTTGTTCTCTGAGCCCTCAGATCAATTTCTTGGGTATTCAGAATGATTTGATATTTATCTAGCTGTGTTCAAGGGATGAGGCAAGTTTAGGGTACCCCTACTCCTCTGCCATCTTAACTCTTCTAAATTTGCAGAGTTTTAAAGGTGAAATAAAACTATGATTTACCCTGAAGGATTTTGAAGTCTTAGAATTAGAACCATATAAAAGATGAAAAACTGAACTGGAACGGAATGGGAACAGGGATCCTGAAAAATAGGTTGCTGTTAAGTGTAAGAAAACAAGTTTGTCAAGTGGAGAAGGAAGCTTATCCTGTTCTTGGATTCTTCTGCCTCACTATTGCCAAAGGCAGTCGACATGGTAACTGAAAGCACAGGTCATAGGGTTCAAATCTCAGTCCCTGCAGACACTAGTTGTATTGACTTTCTGCAAGCTACTTAACTTTCCTAAGTTGAATTTGTAATCGCAAGGGTTTAAAAGAACTTTGTGTATCTTGCATTGCATCTATTATTTTATCACTCTCCTGTCTCTTAATTACGTAACCCATATGTCACTAGGAAATTAAATAAAAATTATTTCATATACACAAGTTATTTTGCAATAGAAACTCACTGGCAACCTGTCAGAAATTCACATTCTTGGACCTATCACAAAACCCGTGAATACTCAACCATGTACCCTGCACAAGCCTCCAGGTCCTTAAATTACACCTTCCTTCGTAGTCCTGCTGGTAGCTGTCTCTGGTGGTGAGCTCCCAAAGTATATTGATAATTTACTAGACATACCTACTTTCATATTGATGATTTCTTCTGCTGTTTTCCTTCTGATTTGAGGAGGGTATGCTTTTTTACATAATCAATCATAGTACAACTAAGTCTAGACTGTGACTTTTAGAAAGCTTTCCTTATGTTTTGGGATTAAGGGAAATTTAAATGGAGAGCAATGTAAAGCTTCTATTAAAAATAGTTCCTTTTAGGGTCCATAGGTCCAAACATAATGTGGGAATTCTTACTTTCCTCCTCATTGGAGGGTCCACTTTAGTCCTTGTCATTAGCCTTCTCCAAATACCTTCACAAATTTTATATTAGGCCCTGAAACATGCAGGCGAACTCCCCTCTCTCATTCCAATGTTTACTTCATTCCCTGACCCTTAGTAATTATTAGAAATGTGATTACTCCAGTTCTTTCCCACAGAATACTTCTACTGCCACGATATTCCATGGAGTGAATTCCAAATAGTGTTAGAGTACACTTTCTGAAAGCCTGCATTATCAACCCCCATAAATCTGTACTCCATATTAGGCACAAGTAATCCCATTCAGACTGTATTGAACCAAAGTCAGATTTTGTTTTCCAGTCTTCCAACATTTCATTAATATTTTGAAAAGCATGATCTTAACATGCGTCTTTGCATTATCTTGAGGGATGTACGAATGTTTAGAATATACACAAACACACATACCATCATAAAACAAACGCTTTGGGCCTAAGACAAATATTTAGGAGGGATTCCTTAAATTCACAGTAGCATTTTATGCTTAATGTATTCACATATAATATTATCAGACATAAGTGGCAACAGATCACTATCAAAAATATGCCCCTAGAATACTTCCCTGTATTTAGGTTATTCAAAGAACAATAGCAGGCACTATACTTTGACATTTACATGTAAAGTTATAATAAAGAGATGTTTTTTTATACATAGGAACTCTTGGCTACCAAAATTAAATTTCAGTAATAATTACTCTAAAATGAGAACCATGCACAAACTCTTAGTAGTATCTTCATTGTATTTAACAATCACTTCTCATCAACAGTGTTACATTATACACATACCGGTTTCTGTTCCCAATGTCTTCTTTTGCTTCTCAGTATTGCTTTATTTTCTGCACTGCAGATCCTTACATAATCATTTATCACTGAATACGAGGTATCATCATCAACTGAAAGTGTACTACATTAAATATAACATCTGGAAATGTAGAGGGAAACAATTATAGAGCAACAACAACAACAAAAGGAAAATATAACACAAAGGACTTAGCGGATAGCTTACATACCACCTATCTACCACCTGATATCATAATACTTTAATACTTTCTACTGTTATGTTTATAGCTCCTCAGTAAGTAATTTAATGAAATTCTGTTCAGCAAGCATGTGCCCATCACTTACTGAGGGTGTATCACTGTGAAATGGGTTGTACTCACACAAATGACAGAGATATATGGTTTACCATAAAGGAGAGCACATTGTAAAAGGGGATATGATTATAGACAAGTAGTAACATATAATTACATGTTTAAACCCCAGGGGAAAATACTAGTGGAAAGTATAAGCTATATATAGAACAGCATATACAAAAGACTATAGCAAAAGACTATAGCATATCAGGATAAGCAAATTCATCTCTAATGTTCACAAGCTTTTGTCAGTTCAATATTTCATATTTTTCCATCCTCCAAAAAGAAAATAAACTGTGTGTGTGTGTGTGTGACACTAAAGAGAAAAAAAAATAGCTATCTTCCTTGAGAATTCGTATACTATTTTAGGAGAGGTGAAATGCTAGAGCAATTTCCATGATTCTGTCTATTATGCAAAACACAAAAGTTGTGAAGGGACAAACATATTAATGCAAAGATGTTTTGGATGAAAACAAAATTATCATTTTAAAGTAGGAACATCAGAGTCACCAGAAATTTCAGATACCAGATAATTAATAACATCTGCTTTATGAAAGAGTGGCTGTGTGTAAACAATTGGACTATTTTAATTGTTTGAATAATATTTGAACCTTGTCTGTGATCCATAAGCCTTAAAATGTGGTATCGTCATGGGACTTAACTACATAAGCCATGAAATTTGAGGTGTTTCAGAAGCATGAGTGGACATGAAAAATGCATCACTGACACATACATTAGAAAGATGTATGTGGAAGGAGTGGTGAATATATACAATGGTGATAGAGCACATGAGCAAAGCAGAAGTATCTCTGAGACTCTCCACTGAGGGCATTACAGTAAATCTTCAAAGTCTGTGGGCAGTGCCACAGAATGGTAAGAGATCTATCAAAGATGTGGAAAGATGAGAATAAGGATAGAGAGTAAAGGAAATTCCCTAGTGATGTAAAAACTGATAACTATGTTGTAAAGCAGAAGAATTACCCATAATTTGCAAAGCTGACACCTGATCTATGAAAAAAAAAACAACAGACCTCTAGAGTCTTACTGGTTCTAAGATCTGAAGCGCCTCTAAAGAAATGTCGTAAATCATGACTTTAAAATATTCACACCTAGTGGTCAAATGAATCCAATTAAACCTCCAACAAAATTTAAATCCAAATCACTGCAGATTAACTTTACTCAGCAATCTGCCTAGACCTGTGACATGACAATACTAATGTCTTTCCTGAAAATAAATATTACTTCAGTTTCTATTACTCTTTTACACAGAATGTCAAGCAGCTAGACAAAATTAAAAGTCATGATAAAAGGTAAGAAAATGTTATACATGACAAGCATTCAATAAAAGCAGTCAAAAATAGACTTAAAAAGACATCCAGATGGCCAACTAACACATGAAAAAATGCTCAACATCACTCATCATCAGGGAAATACAAACCAAAACCACAATGAGATACCACCTCACACCTGTCAGAATGGCTAACATTAACAACTCAGGCAACAACAGATGTTGGCGAGGATGCAGAGAAAGAGGATCTCTTTTGCATTGTTGGTGGGAATGCAAGCTGGTGCAGCCACTCTGGAAAACAGTATGGAGGTTCCTCAAAAAACTGAAACTAGAACTACCCTACTACCCAGCAATTGCACTACTAGGCATTTATCCAAGGGATACAGGTGTGCTGTTTCGAAGGGACACACGCACCCCCATGTTTATAGCAGCACTATCAACAGTAGCCAAAGTATGGAAAGAGCCCAAATGGCCATCGATGGATGAATGGATAAAGAAAATGTGGTGTATATATATATATACACACATACACAATAGCATATTACTCAGCAATCAAAAAGAATGAAATCTTTCCATTTGCAACTACGTGGATGGAACTGGAGGGTATTATGCTAAGTGACATTAGAGAAAGACAAAAATCATATGACTTCACTCATATGAGGACTTTAAGAGACAAAACCGATGAACATAAGGGAAGGGAAACAAAAATAATATAAAAACAGGGAGGGGGACAAAACATATGAGACTATTAAATATGGAGAACAAACAGAGGGTTGCTGGAGGCGTTGTGGGAGGGGGGATGGGCTAAACAGGTAAGGGACATTAAGGAATCTACTGAAATCATTGCTTCACTATATACTAACTAATTTGGATGTAAATTTTAAAAAATAGAAAATAAAGTTAAAAAAAATAGACTTACAAATACCCAGATTAGATTGTCAAGTATCTATGATAAATGCCAAACAAATTAAATATAAATTAACAGATGGGATATTTCATTAAAGATAAGTGAACGTGCCCTCTCAAAAAAAAAAAAAAAAAAGAAAAGAGAGGAAAAGAAAATGTTTCTTATGAAAAATAGTGTACCAGAAATAAGAATTCATTTGATGGTCTTAACAGTAGATTGAACACAACAGAAGAAAGAGGCCATGAATTAGAAGAAAGGTCATTACAAATAAAACTAAAATAAGAAAAATATAACATAGACTCTGAGATTTTTGAAATAAAACTGGAATGCCAGAAAGAGAAGATAATGACTAAGATTTGAAAAATTAATCAAAGGGGAACCTGGGTGGCTCAGTCGGTTGAGCATCCGACTTCAGCTCAGGTCATGATCTCGCCGTCTGTGAGTTCGAGCCCTGCATCGGGCTCTGTGCTGACAGCTCAGAGCCTGGAGCCTGCTTCAGATTCTGTGTCTTCCTCTCTCTCTGACTCTCCCCCATTCATGCTCTGTCTCTCTCTGTCTCAAAAATAAATGTTTAAAAAAATTAACAAAAGAAAAATTAATCAAAGAAATCAATCCTCAAACCAAAAAAACAAAGAAATCCCAAGCAGCATAAATTCAAGGAAAACCATAAAAAAGCATATTGTAGTTATACTTGTGAATATAAAAGATAAAGAGTAATTTTAAAAATTGTTGGGGCGCCTGGGTGGCTCAGTCGGTTAAGCGTCCGACTTCGGCTCAGGTCATGATCTTGCGGTCTGTGAGTTCGAGCCTCCCGTCGGGCTCTGTGCTGACAACTCAGAGCCTGGAGCCTGTTTCAGATTCTGTGTCTCCCTCTCTCTCTGCCCCCCCCCCCCCCCGTTCATGCTCTGTCTTTCCCTGTCTCAAAAATAAATAAACGTTAAAAAAAAATTAAGTTTTCAATGTTTATTTTCAAGAGAGAGATAGTGAAAGAGACAGAGACAGAGCAGGAGAAGGGGAGGAGCAGAGAGAGAGGGAGACACAGAATCTAAAGCAGGCTCCAGCCTCTGAGCTGTCAGCACAGAGCCTGATGTAGGCATCAAACTCATGAACCATGAGATCATGATCTGAGCCCAAGTCAGACGCTTAACTGACTGAGCCACCCAGGCAACCCTAAAATATTTTTTTAATGTTTATTATTTTGAGAGAGAGAGAGAGAGAGGCAGACTGTGAGCAGGGGAGGGGCCAAGAGAGGGAGACACAGAATCTGAAGCAGGCTCCAGGCTCTGAGCGGTCAGCACAGAGCCCAATGCGGGCTCAAACCCATGAACTGTGAGATCATGACTTGAGCTGAAGTCACATGCTTAACTGACTGAGCCACCAGGAGCCCCAAAGAGTAACTTTAAAAACAGCTAGACTGAGGATAGTCATATTACATAAAGGGATACAATTATAGGACAGATGTATGATGTCTCAATCAAAATGATCGAGGATAAAAGATTGCTAATTCAGAGTTCTACATATGGCAGAAATCATCTTCAAATGAAAGAAAAATTAAGACATTTTCAGAAACACAAAAATGAGAGATACTGTCTTCAGCAAACTTCCACATCCACATATAGTATGAAAGGATTTTAGGGAAAAGGGTGATGATATCACATTGAAGCCTTAACATAAAGAATAAAGGGTGATTATATATATGTGTGTGTGTTTATATATATATGTGTATTAAAAATATTCTATATTTTTTTCAAAAGCAAGTTACTACTTAGGCAAAATACCATCATTTTATAAGTAAAACAAATGACAAAATAGTATAAAATATAAATGAGGTGTTTAGACTATTGTATTACTCATATTATTAAAAATTAGAAGTGCAAGATGAATTTTTAAATATTTAGAAAAATCAGTGTTAAATAAATATAGCTAAAATGACAGAATATAAAATAGAATACTAAGAACATATTCAATATACCTAAAAGAAGTCAAAAACATAGCAATAAAGGAACAAAGCACAATGACAAAAATATACCACAAATACACCAACATGGTTGACTTAAACTGAACATTGTCAGCCCTTATTTAATTTTAAAAGGCTGTATCATAATAAACACAGATTATAACACAGGGAGAAAAATACCAGCACTGTTTATAGTATAAATTTACGTATATACGTGTGAAAGAGAAGTTAAAAGTAAAATAATTTAAAAAAGATATGCTGTGACAATACTTATAAGTCTAAACACTAAGTGTATTATTCAAGTGCTACAGATGGAACGTTTATGGCTCACCAAAATTCATGTTTTAATTATAATCCCAATGTGATGGTATTGAGAGGTGGGCTTTTGGATGTAATTAGGTCATGAGGGAGGACCCCTCATATATAGTATTTGTGTCCACATAAAGGAAACCCTTTCTTCTTCTGCCATGTAAAGATAAAATAGGAAAATGACCACCTATGAACCAGGAAGTGGGCACTTACCAGACAGGGCATCTGCCAACACCTGGGTTTGGACTTCCCAGCCAAATAAATAATTGAGAAATAAATGTTTGTTATTTAAGCAACCCAGTGTATGTCATCGTTATAATGTCTGAATGGACTAAGAGATTAGGATTCTCTGGAGAAACATAATTGAAGGGACACGTATACACAATTTGGCATATGTTTGACATATATATTATAAGGAATTTACTCACAGGATCATAATAATGGACAAGTCCAAGGATCTGCAGTTGGCAAGCTGGAGACCCAGAATAGTCAATAATATACCTCCAGTCTGAAAGAAGCCAGTCTCAAGACCCATGAAGAGCTAATATTTCAATTCTAGACTGAAAAGAGGCAAGAAAAAACAATGTCTCTACTTGAATGCAGTTAGGCAGGGGGAGGGTCCGCCCTTTGTTCTATTCAGGCCTTCACATAATTGAGGCCCACATTTGGGAGAACAATCTGCTCATTCAGTTAGTTAATATATTAATCTCATCCAGCAATATCCTCATGGGCAACCAAGAATAAGGTTTGACAAAATGTCTGGGCACCTCAAGTGGACAAAAAAACCCATCCCAATAAGTATAAAACAAGCTATGGGGGGCCTGGGTGGCTCAGTCGGTTAGGCATCAGACTTCGGCTCAGGTCATGATCTCACAGTCCGTGAGTTCAAGACCTGCGTTGGGCTCTGTGCTGACAGCTCGGAGCCTGGAACCTGCTTCAGATTCTGTGTCTCCCTCTCTCTGACCCTCCCTCGTTCATGCTCTTTCTCTGTCTCAAAAATAAATAAACATTAAATTTTTTTTAAAAAAATAAAACAAGCTAATATAGCTATATTAGTATCTGATAATGTAGATTTCAAGACAGTATTTTCAGTGATAAAAATGGACATTCCATAATGATAAAATAATTCACCAAGAAAGCTTAACAAGCCCAAATAAATAGGCACCTAAGGCAAGAACTTCAAAATATATCTAGAAAATGCTAACGGACTCAGAGAAAGATGTATACACACCTACAATCATAATTGATGTTTTAACATCCCTTCCTCAGCAACTGATGGAACTCAGTAAGGATATATGACTTGAACTATACTACCAACAAATTTGACAAAATTGATATATTTTATATAGTGATAGCACCTCTATCACTCTATCACATCACTAATTTTTCTGTAGTGTGCCTAGGATCTACTCTCTTAACAATACTGATGCGTATATTTTACAGTAGATCTCCAGGACCTACCTACTAATTGTAGGTTCATACCCTTAAACAACATCTCTTGTACTTTCCCACCCACAAGCATCTGGTAACCACCATTTTACTCCACATTTATGAGTTTGGCTTTTTTAGGTTTTATGTATATGTGATATCACAGACTGTTTATCTGTCTCTAACTTATCTTACCAAGATGTCTCAAGGGCTATCAATATTATCACAAGTGGCAGGATTTCTTTCTCATGGCTGAATTTTACATTTTATACACACACATACACATTCACAAACACCACATTGTATATATTTATCCATTGATTAACACTTATATTGTTTCCACAAAACTGATTTATAAATTATTAGGTCCAACAGCTGAATAATATATAGGCTTTTCAAGTGCACATGGAATGTTAAGCAGTACAGTCTCTTGGCTGGGCCAAAAGACAGATCTCTGTATTTTCAAAGTAATGAAGTCATACAGAGTAAGTTTTCTAACAGTTAGTTAGAAATGAGTTAATAACAGTATTAAATTATAAATAAGAATATCTGTACAATCAAAAATGTTCCAAAATTAAGCAGCACACATCCAAATTCTACAAAGATCAAAAAAGGAATCACAAAGGAAAACAAGTATTTTGAGCTTGCTGAAAATGAAAATACATCATATAAAAATTTGTAGATTGCAGCTAAAGCAGTCATTAGATGGAAATGCATTGCAATAGAAGTCTACTTAGAAAGAAAGATTAACATCAATCATTTATGTTTCCACTTCAGATGCTAGAAACAGAAGGGAAAATTAAACAATCGCAAAAGAGCAAAGTAATGCAACAGATAACAGATCAAGAAAAAGCCAATAATGCCAAAAGTTGGTCTTTGAGATTTTAATTAAATTTATAAACTCTTAGAAAGGATGTTTGGAAATAAAAAATAAAGAGAACGTATCATTGTATCAGATGAAAGATAATACCATTGTGGTGCCTGGGTGGCTCAGTCGGTTAAGTATCCAAATCTTGATTTCAGGTCAGATCCTGGTTTCACAGTTTGTGAGTTTGATCCCCGCCATCAGGCTCTGCATTTGATAGCACTGAGCCTGCTTGGGATTCTCTCTCTTCCTCTCTCTGCCCCTTTTCCTCTCATGCTCTCTCTCTCAAAATAAATAAACTTAAAAAAAAAGAAATAAAATGCCAAAAATCCATTAGTCATTAAAAGAAATGTAAGGAAGTATTTTGAGAGCTTGCTAACAGTAAGTATGCCAACTTGAATGAAAGACTATTCATCTAAAACAAAATAAAAACAAAATTGAAATAGGAAATTGAGTAATTTAAATATCCTCATATCTATTAAAGACTGCTCTTTTGGTTAAAAAACCTTCCCAATAAAATTCCGCACCAAGAGAGCTTCAGTGGTAAGTTTTATCTATGATAAATGGAAGAAATTATACCAATTTCACATAAATGCTTTAATAAAACAGAAGAGTACAAAACTCTTTTGAAATCATTTTGTATATCCCATTGTTACCCTCATAGTAATGCCTGATGAAGACATTGCAAAAAAAAAAAAAAAAAGAAAAAATTAGAAACATTATCTTTGTGAACATAGGCATCAGAATCCTTTACAAGTTAGCAAATCAAACTCAGCTTCCTACTAATGCCATATATAAAACTCAATGTATTTATTACTGGAATACAAGCTTGGTTCAGCAGTTAAAAATTAACTGTAAAGCAGGATAATGCAGAAATATTATATGATCATTTCCATATGGGTATTTGAAAGTATTTGGAAAATTCAATAGAAATTATAATAGAAATCTTATCAAATTAGGAATTGAAAGTATTTCATTCATCTGTTATAGGATATCTATGAAAAACCTATGTCTAACATTGAACTGAATGGTAAAATATTGAGTGTGTTCTCCTGAGATAAAGAAGACATCTATATGTACTTTCACCACTTCTATTCCATATTGTACTGGAAATCCTAGTTGACAGTAAGAAAAATACATACAAGGCATGAAGGGCAAAGGAAAAAGTGAAACTCTCATTATTGAAAGGTGACATGACTGGATAGACAATTCTATGAAATCTATACATAAACACTGTCATGGGTTGAATTATGTCCCTTAGAAATTCATATGCTGAAGTCTTAATCCCAAGTACCTCAGAACATTAGCTTACTTGGAGAGAGGGTCATTGTAGGTGTAATTAGTTAAGACGAGATCATACTGGAGAAAGGGAGGCCCCGATGCTAAATGACCGGTATTCTTAAATAGCTAAAATGATATTTTAAGAGAGCAACAAAGGTGTAAGGCCAACACTATTTCTAGCCGAGATTTTCTTTAAAGCTACAGTAACTGAATCAATGTGGAATGAATGAAAAGATAAAAATACAGAGAAAAGAGATTGCAGAAATAGACCCATTACCACTCAAACAACAAACCCCATTCGTTTGCTATATTTTTGGTTTAAATCAATGATTCCCAAAATATGCTCCATAGAACATTTCTCTGTTCCTTTTATCAAGAAAGGATGCTGTATTTTGTCAAATGTATTTTTATTGAGAGGGCCATATGGTTCTTTTCCTTTCTTTTAATGATGTTATGAATCACATTGATTGTTTTGCGGATATCGAACCAGCCCTACATCCCAGGTATAAATCCCACTTGGTAGTGGTGAATCATTTTTTTAATGTATTGTTGGATCCAGTTGGCTAATATCTTGTTGAGGATTTTTGCATCCGGGTTCATCAGGGAAATTGGTCTATAGTTCTCCTTTTTAGTGGGGTCTCTGTCTGGTTTTGGAATCAAGGTAATGCTGGCTTCATAGAAAGGATTTGGAAGTTTTCATTCCATTTCTATTTTTTGGAACAGCTTCAAGAGAATAGGTGTTAACTCTTCCTTAAATGTTTGGTAGAATTCCTCTGGAAAGCCATCTGGCCCTGGACTCTTGTTTTTTGGGAGATTTTTGGTTACTAATTCGATTTCTTTACTGGTTATGGGTCTGTTCAAATTTTCTATTTCTTCCTGTTACGTTTTGGTAGTGTATATGTTTCTAGGAATTTGTCCATTTCTTCCAGGTTGCCCATTTTATTGGCATATAATTGCTCATAATATTCTTAATGTTTTTATTTCTGCTGTGTTGGTTATGATCTCTCCTCTTTCATTCTTGATTTTATTTATTTGGGTCCTTTCCTTTTTCCTTTTGATCAAACTGGCTAGTGGTTTATCAATTTTGTTAATTCTTTCAAAGAACCAGTTTCTGGTTTCATTGATCTGTTCTACTGGTTTTTTGGTTTCGATAGCATTAATTTCTGCTCTCATCTTTATTATTTCCGTCTCCTGCTGGTTTGGGGTTTTTCTTGCTGTTCTTTTTCCAGCTCTTTAAGGCATAAGGTTAGGTTGTGTATCTGAGATCTTTCTTCCTTCTTTAGGAAGGCCTGGATTGCTATATACTTCCCTCTTATGACTGCCTTTGCTGTGTCCCAGAGATTCTGCATTCTCTGTTCCTTTTAACAAGGAAGCTTCTTTCTCTGTTGCCTTTCAACAAGATTTCAAAAAATCTTATGAGAAAATAGCTTTGCAAGACTGGGGTACAATAATAACATAGGTTTCCTTATTAGGGGGATTCATAGGACCTTAATATATAAATGTACTGTTAAAATCTCTAAAGAATGTGTAGAGATTCCCATATTTATTTGGCTTTGGAAAATGTTCCTGTCAGCTTATCCCATGGGGGAGTATTTCAAGGAAAACTGTTTGAGGAACAATGGACTAGCTTTGTTAATTATCTACAAAGGGGAAAAGAAAATCTCCTCAATAAATGGTGCTGGGAAAACTGGATATTCACATGCAAAAGAACAAAATTTAACCCTTATCTCACACCACACACAGAAATCAACTCAAAACAGATTAAAGATTTAAACGTAGAACCTAGGGGCGCCTGGATGACTCATTGCGTTAAGCATCTTATCTCAAGGTTCCTTGGTTCAGGCTCCACTGGGCTCTGTGACTATAGTAGCTCAGAGCCTGGAGCCTGCTTCCGATTCTGTGTTTCCCTCTCTTTCTGCCCCCTCCTCTGCTTGTGCTCTGTCAAAAATAAACATTAAACATAAAACATAAAACTGCAAAACTGCTAGAAGAAATTTCAAAGAAAAGCTCCTTGACATTGGGCATGGGAATGATTTTTGCATACAACACAAAAAGCTCAGGTAACAGAAGCAAAAATAAATGAGACTACATCAAACTAAAATCTTCTGCACAGCAAAATAAACAGTCAACGCTGTAAAAGGGCAACTTATGATTTGGGAAGAAATATTTGCAAACTGTGTATCTGGTAAGAAGTTAATATCCAAAATGTATAAAGAGTGCATATAGTCTACGGCCATACCACCCTGAATGCCCAATCTCGTCTGATCTCGGAAGCTAAGCAGAGTCGGGCCTGGTTAGTTTTTGGATGGGAAGAGTGCATATAATTCAATAGCAATAATCAAATAATCCAATTTTAAAAAGTGAACAAAGGACCTAAATACATATTTTCAAAAAGACATACAAATGGCCAACAGGTGTATGAAAAGATAGTCAAGGAGCGCTTGGGTGGCTCAGTTGATTAAGCATCCAATTCTTGATTTTGGCTCAGGTCATGATCTCGTGGTTCATGGGATCAAACCCTGTACTGGGCTCTGCGTGGACAGCATGGAGCCTGCTTGGGATTCTCTCCCTCTCTCTCTGCCCCTCCCCTGTGTGTGCATGTGTGTTCTCTCTCTCTCTCTCTCTCTGAAAGTAAACTTTTTAAAAAGTAGTATCACTGGGAAATGCAAATCATAGCTATAATGAGGTAACACCTCATACTTGTTAGGATGGTTATTATAAAAAAAAGACAAGTGTTAGGATATGGGGAATTTGGAACACTTGTACACTGTTGATGGAAACATAGATCTTACAGCCATTATGAAAATGAGTATGTCAGTTCCTCAGAAAACTAAAAATAGAACATCATATGATCCAGCAATCCCACTGTGGATATATGCCCAAAGGAAATGAAATCAGTACTTTAAATAGATATTTGCCCTTCCATGTTCATTGTAGCATTATGCACTATAGGCAAGACGTAGAAACAACCTCAGTACCTGTCAATGACCAAATAAAGAAAATGTGGCATATATATACAATGGAATATTATTCAGCATAAAACAAAAAAGATACTGCCATTAGTAACAACACAGACAACTCTGGAGGACATTATTTTAAGCGAAATAAGCCAGACACAGAAAGAGCTGCTTGATCTCACTTCTATTTGGAATCTAAAAATGTTAAATACATAGAAGCAGGAAGTAGAATGGTGGTTATCAGGAGCAGGGAGAAGGGAAAAATGGAAACATTTGGGTTGAAGAATACACAGTTGTAGTCATGTAAGATGAGTATATCTACAGATATAATGGCCATCATGATAATGTACTGTACTGAATACTGGGAATTTGCTAAAAGAATAGATTTCAGGTATTCTCATAATGCAAAAAAAAAAAAATTATGTGAGGTAATTGTAATAATGATATCACTATATATATACATATGTACACATATATATACACATCCATTTATATACATATACATATACATCAAACTATATTTTACTCAAGTATATATTTTATTAAAATAAATACACATAAACTACTCAGAATGTTACAAAACATTGCATAAAAAGCTAACCTTTATTAATGAAGATATTGTAATAACGGATTTTGAATGCTGATTCTATTTAGGAATCCTTTTAAATAAACATTAAGGGAAAATTATGACATGTGTGAAAATTTTATATTATAGATTTTATGCCTACACATATTACTACCTGTCCTTTCTCATTACTATAGGTTATGTATTAAAATAGAACTTGTTCAGAGTATTGCTATTTGATATTAGAGGAGGCAGAAAATCAACCATGTTACTTATGCTAATAATGTCAGAGATGGATTTTTAATTAGTGTAATAATGATTTTTCTATAAGTGATACTGTGTTTCATTGAAATGGTATTTAAATCATTATTGCTTTTGAATTAATTTTTAATAATAAAGACTGCCTTATGTCATAAGATATTTGATTAAAGACTAACATAATTTGAATAGAGTGTGCTTAATCAAGTGTGCTGACTTGGTAAATACCAAATCATATTTCGTTAGGCCAATGAATTACACAAAAGCATTCAGATGGTTTGAAAGAAGTATCACTGAAAACTCTATATTTAATGACCTCATGTATTCATACCCTAGGAATGGTAAATTTATTATCAGTACTCTACTGTCTCAGCTAGTAAACATTTCTGATCTTAGAAATTTCAGAGTATTAAGAGCCCATATAGACTTTTATAAACATTTCCAAATGTCTTAAACATTCCCCATTCATGCACATTATTTGGACAAGTTCAAGTAGAACACTTTAAGAACTAATCGGCAGTGCGGTCTGCTTTCAGAGTGATTGAAGTGTTCTAAGATTATATTGTGGTGATGATAGCAAAGCTCTGTAAATATGAAAGTTAATCTTTGAAATGGATTATTTTCAGGGCATGTAGATTATAGCTCATAAAGCTATTGTTAAAAATAAACCAATCATGCAGACTTTGAATAAATGTGCTTTTAAGATGCCTTTAGAAACACCAGGAAAGGGATGTCTGGGTGGCACAGTCAGTTAAGTGTTTGACTTTGGTTCAGGTCATGATCTCATGGTTTGTGAGCCCGAGCCCTGCATTGGGCTCGCTGTCAGCACAGACCCGCTTCAGATACTCTCTCCCTCTCTCTCTCTCTCCCTCTCTCCCTGCCCCTTCCCTGATCACTCTCATGCTGCCTCTCTAAAATAAACATTAAAAAAAATCAACTACACCTCTCTTTAAAAAAAAAAAAAACTAGGAAAAATAACAGTCAAAAAAATGAGGAGAATCTCATTGAGCATAAATATTACTGCTTGTATTGCCATTCACAATATATCCCCTGTCAAATATCTTGTTGTTTTGAATGTTTTTGCTATTGTTGCTACTGTTATTCATATTGGTGTTGATGAATATACTGCTATTGCCAGAGAAATGCTGAGAAACAAGCTAATGTTCTCTGCTATTTCATTATGAATAAGATCAAGATGCTGACAGGTACCGAAAAGTGTTGCATAGGCATCAATTAATAGAGACACTTACGCATCTGAGAGATTTTTTCCCTTAGGATTTAATTATCTTTTCCATATTTGTTCTGTAAACAACAGATGACATGATAGGAGAAATGTCCGTCTAAAATTGTCCTTCCTATTTATGAATTATCACATTATTTTATCTATATTTATTTCTTGATAGTGAGGTACCTTTAATTTATGTTTATTTACACATTTATCTTATTTCCTCCATGATATATGAACTCATTGAGGGAAACAGATGCATTCTGTTTATCTTTATGCCTTTTAAAAACTCCAGAAAATTTTGCGAATAGAATACTCAGTAAACATATGTTGTATTAATGTAAGAAACTCCTTATAAAAGAAAGCATATGGATTTCTGCTGCAATATGCTAAGATCTTTAAAACAACAACAAAAAACAATAAATCCACAACACTTACTATTGAACTATATTATTATTAAAATACTTTTGTGACATATAAATGATGATTTGATTAGCCTTTATTGTGGTTTGGTTTTAAATTTTGGAATATAAATATTACAAAACCAATTTTTTCCTTTCTCCTAATTATTAAAGAAATTGGGTCACATATCATAGTCCTTTAAAAAGAGCATTAACTTAAAAATAGTAATACACTGATGCTAGAATATGGAAATTTTAAAGTAATTTAACCTAAGTTAACTGTCTTATGAATTTAAATGATGAGGAAATTATTTCCCTGTTCCAATTCTAGCATTATATTTTGTGTGACATCTAACAGTTTTGTTAATTCAATAATTTTGATTTGTATACATCAAATTGATTTATGAAATGGTTGAATATCAGAAAAAATCATGTCAGCAAATAGCAAATAATATGATTTAGTAGTCTTATGAACTAAATTTCGAATATAGATTCTACATATTTCAATCAAAGATGAAAAAGCAATACAATCATTATTACAGATACAAATGCCTAGTCCTTGGGAGTTAAGACTTTACCTATTTTGTGAAGGCACATAGAGTGTTCTACTCAAAAGGCAATATCCTAGAGCTATATAAATAAGTTCATGAGAGCATTTTGTAGAACAGCCCATACATTGATAATAATTAGGTATTTTACAATTATGTTTGTATGTAAGGATGAGTGGATTCAGTGGTTTACCTAATGCCACATAATGTGTCACACACATTGTAAATTTTACTTCCTACATTTCAAACTAAGTAACAAAATCATAGTTTCGGTTAGTATTTTCACAACCAAAATTTCAAATTCTGGTTCTTAAACCCATTTTGAATATTAATAATGCCATGATTGCCTTTGAATTTAATAAAGCAGTATTATGTTCCTCATCCGTGGCTATGCATATCACTAAGAAGAAAAGCCAGTTCTATTATGGCACTGAAGTAAAACACATTGGTGAACATTACTATTTAATTGTAAGAGTTATTATAATGAAAGTAAAATCATTTTGACATAAATAATGAAATTTTATCTGGGTAATATTAGCTATGTACCATAGACTTACTTTCCGCTGAACTTCTCATCTTTTGTTTTGCTTTAATATCCCATTAGGTAATTATGTAATTTATATTAAATACTTGTAGGTTATTTCTACTTTAGAGAATTTTATGTAAAATTTCCAAGTTGTATTTTTACCGCTACTTTTGACCAAAAAGCACACTTTAATGCCCTACTAAAAGTGGATGAATACATTGGGTTTATTTACACATTTTTAAATTATGTGTTTAATCCAAATGATGTTAAAATATTAAAGATAAAATTCTTTAGTAGTTGTGTTTTAAAAGATGAGTAAATCATGAATGAAACCTTTATTAAAACTTAAATGATTAAAACAATCAATCTTTTTTGGCAGTTAATAGAATTAACAATAAAATCTGATCTGTTTGGTCCAGCATCACATTTTTTAAAGTGTTCTCTGAAAAAAAAAGTATTCTTTGAATAAAACAAAATCCTATAAATACAAACCTAGAGTATAGGACACAGAGATATAGAAAAAGAAACAATTCCTGTTTATTCTCAGTTTTCAGAGAAAGAAACCACAATGGACCTTACTGTCAAACACACACATTTAATTCATGGACCAAATTTATGTCTCCTTTCATATGATGGCAATCTGGGCCTGAAAACTTAAGTAGGAATCTTGTATCTCTTTCCCTTAAGGATACAACCATGTGAGAGAAAGAAAGAGAAAAATACCTTAAGTTCTCCTTCCTGAATCTCATCTTGTTCTTTCTTTTCTTTTCAGTAATCAAAGCAGCCTCAAAGTGTGTGCCATTGCTTTCTTTAAATGAACCTCCAGGAAAAATGGCTTCTGGATGCACAGTCCTATTTACCTTTCTCAGGTTAAAATTAACTTCATTCCTGTAGCAAAAAATGTGTCCCTAATATTTGTGGTGCCTTCACCTGGACACAGTAGAAATGGCAGAAAAAGGAAAGGATAAGATGTATGGCCTTAACTCTTCTCTTTTTTCTGGAGATAAGTGTATAGCCATGAGACTACCACCATGATCTATGCCATAAAATTATCCATCACCTTCCAAAGTTTCCTCCAACCCGCTTTATTATCTTTTGGGTGATAGGAACACTTAACATAAGATCTACCCTTATAGATATTTAAATATTCAAGACAGTACTATATAGACTCTGATGTACAGTTGATCTCTTGGTGTAGCCACTATGGAACACATTATGGAAGTTCCTCAAAAAAAAAAAAAACAAACAATTACCATATGATGCAGAAATCCCACTTCAGGGTATATAGTCCAGAGAATTGAAATGAAGATCTCAAAGAGATATCAACACTCTCACATTCATTGAAGCATTATTCACAATAGCCCAGAAAGAAATAGAAACAAACTAAATGTCCATCAGTGGATGACCAGGTAAGAAAATGTGGAATATACATACAATGGAATATTATTCAGCTCTAAAAAAGAAGATAATCCTACCATTTGCAAAAAAAAAAAAAAAAATAGATGAATCTGGACATTATGCTACATGAAATAAGCCAGATACTAAAGGACAAGTGCTACATATTACCACTTAGCTCTTTTTTATTGTTTCCAGTATAGTCTTTCAGATTTTTTGTCAGATTTCCCTCTCAGGATTTCATACTATAGATATTATTATAAATTGCATAATTCTGTTGATTTTAGTTTCTAATGATTTGTTATCATTATATATAGTATTTAGGAGTGCTTGGGTGGCTCAGTCGGTTGAGCATCTGATTTTGGCTCAGGTCACGACCTCACAGTTCGTGAGTTTGAGCCCCGCATCAGGCTCTGTGCTGACAACTCAGAGCCTGAAGCCTGCTTCAGATTCTCTGTCTCCCTCTCTCTCTCTGCCCCTTCCCCACTTGTACTCTGTCTCTGTCTCTCAAAAATAAATGTTAAATTTTTTTAATTAAAAATATATAGTTGATATTTTTTTAATTTTATATCCTATAACCTTACTAATATCACTTTTTAGCTTTTAATATATTCAGTTGGATCTTATACATAGAATATTGCCTACAAATAAAGATAGTATTTTTGTTTGTTTCTATTCTGGATAACTTTTATTCATTTTTCTTACTGCACCAGCTATAATGTCTAGTGCAGTGCTCAGTAAATGTGGTGAGAGCACATATTGTAGCCATTCTCCTGATCTTAGAGGTGACAGTCTCCATAATTAAATATTATGTACATAAATAGATGTCAGATTTTGTCGAATACTCTTTCTGCATCAATTACAATTACCCTATGGTTTTTCTTTTGCAGTCAATATGGTGAATTACATTCATTAAATGTTTAATGTTTTAAGACCCTGTATACCTGGGATAACTTCCAATGGGTTATGATGTATTATCCTTTTTATATATTGTTGAATTCCATCTGCCAGAATTTCATTGTAGAATCTACTTATACATATAGGATTATATGACTTTATATCCAAACTCACTGTTCATTTTTTTTTAATTCTTGTTTCTCTCATCGTTTAATTTTAAATACCTTCTGCTGTGATGTCTTTAAGTGGATAGTCCGCCATGAATATACCATTCAGTGAACGTTTCATCTCACAGATTACAGTTTCAATTTCTAAGGGTTTCGAGTCACTGTTTGTATCTTCCATTTGTTTCCACTTAATTTTTTGAATATGTTGAATACAAAGAAACTGTTATAACATTCTTATATGTAAATACTAAAATATATTTTAGTTCAGAGTTTGTTAATAGATTTATCTGTCTTTTCGTTATGAATGTGCCCTTTATGCATGGCTAGTAAAGTTTGTTGAGTTTAGACTTTATTTACTTATTTATTTATGGTGCAGGATAGTTTTAGAATCCTATAAATGTCCGTGCGCTTTGTTTGGAATTCAATAACTTAGTTAGAAAAAGTTCTATCCTTTGAATCTTGTTTCAAACATTTATCAAGCAGTACCAGAACAATGCTTAGCCTCAGGCTAGTTATTCCCCATTCATCAGCTAGGAGTCTTTGGTATATTTACTCAATTCTTTCTTAATCTTGAGGCTTTCTATTCTAGCTGTTGAGAATTGACCATATTCCTGGCCCCGTGTGAATTCTAGGCACTCTGTATCCTCTAATAACAGCTAGTCTCTAGAATCTCTCTAGCCTCAAGTAGCTTCTTACATTCACAAGTAATCTGTTTTCTGCGAATCCTTAAGAGTGCTGTTTCTGTGCAAGTCTCTGTATTGCAGGTCTTGGGAGTTCTAGACCTTTTGATCTACCTGTACTCTCAGCTTTAATTCTTCATCTCCTGAACAGAGCTGGGCTTTGCCTGGGTTCTCTGCTTGTCACGACCTAGGAATTCATTCGAGATAGTACATTTGGCTGATCATAGAGTTCACCTTGTTTACTTTCTACTTCATCTCACGGATCTCTGCCCTTCATTGCCTGATATCTAGTGTTCTTAAAACCATTGTTCCGTTAATTTGGTTCATCTTTCTGTTGTTTCAGATAGTAAAGCAAACCTAGTCCCTGTTATTTTATTCTTACTGGAAACATTCTTACTATTAAAAAAGGTGTTTTTTGCTTGAAAATATATTGATTTATACAAAGACTCAGAGTATTTAAATATAATAAGAACATCTCTGTCTCAAACATAGTTTACCAACAGAATAGGACACTTCAAAATAATGACTTTGAGAAAAGAATTTGTTTGAATTTATTTTTAATATACTTTTAATAGTGTAGTCCAACCATGACAAAATATATGATAGCCCAATACATTCAACTTATACTTAAAAAATATCCTAGGGTTATACATAGATTTTGTTTTAGCGACTAGGTTTAAAATAGACAAGGGAATATTGTCCTTTGTTAAAGGTAAAATCATTACAAAAGTGAAGTGCTCTTAATAATATATGACTAAATTTATCTATTTTTATCTAACTTTATGAAAAATCTTTAACTTTCTTCCCTTAAATGTTGTTCCAAAGTAAACAGAGTACATACACGGAAGTAAAACTAAATTGTTTTTTTAATCTGAAACAGATATTCCTTGCAGAAATTTTAAAGACAAAGCATCTTTTAATATTTATCATTTTAGTTGGACATTCATTTGGCTTTTTCAGGATGGGGAAAAAGTAAGAATTAGAAAGTACTTGTCTTCTCCTGATATGAAGTTATCTCTGTCTGTAACATAGAAGAAAGAAGCTGTTGTATCTTTTGAGTAGTGACAGCACAAAAAAAGACTGCAAAGCAGGTGACATAGGTGACATTAGGTTTCAACCCTTTTTATCACCTTTTGCCACGGCTACTTTTTACCACCTGCTATTTTTACTCTTTCCTCCTTGGGTATCATGTACCCAGTTCACAGTCAGATCTTCCTTTACAGTACAGAATCAAAACACGGCACTAAATAACCACTTTCAGTTCCATTGACAGTAATGCTGTGCAGAAAAGAAACTTTTAGGTCACAGTAATAACACTGAAATAGAAGTAGAGGAAATTGACAAGGGTGGAGGAGATGGCTTTTAGTTGCCTTTTTTCTTGTATATATTCAAGTGAAGTATTATATGTAATTCAATCCTATATTATATGAAATGGAATATAAATATAAGCCATAGGATTACTTCTGTTACATCCCAAGGTTTTACAGAATTATTTACAATAATCACAATAAGGTATTCTATTCATTAATTCTAGCCAATAATTTTTTTTAATGTTTATTTATTTTTGAGACAGAGACAGAGTGAGAGCAGGGGAGGAGCAGAGAGAGAGGGAGACACAGAATCCGAAGCAGGCTCCAGGCTCTGAGCGGTCAGCACTGAGCCTGACATGGGGCTCAAACCCATGAACTGCGAGATCATGACCTGAGCTGAAGTCAGAGGCTCAACCAACAGAGCCACCCAGGCGTCCCTCAAGCCAATAATTTCGAATGAATCATCTTATACAGAAGAAATTATAGAAGAAACTGTTAACATTGTGTATGATATTTTGTGATATTACAAATTCTTACATTCTTAGACACTATCTGAGGGACAATTCCTTTTTCAAAGCTCACCATATATGTTTTCCTTGATTTCACTATACTCTGCCTCTTGTAAAATAATTTTCTTAGCAAATCAGGAGCTAAATAAGAATTTGAAGTTATCCTAAAGCAGAGACCCCTCTTGAATATTAATATGCAAAAATATGTAACTCAGGCTCTGTCTCACTTTGAATTTTTCCTTGTCGATTTTTTTAATCCATGTTAATATGATATAGATAAAATAAATGAGATACTTTCTATATTTAGTCAAGACTTCCCTATCACCTCTCATAAAAACTTAGCTAATATTCTATGAAAAAAACACAGAAATTATTAAATATCCCTCAGGCACCTCTGAACATGTGCTTTCATATTTGTATTAACTATCTCAGACACAGGCTTCCAGTTATAATGAAGAGCATCTCTTCCTTTTTTTTAAATATGTAGATGGAAATTTCTGAGAAGCCAATTAATCTCAGAAGATACAGAGTGGTTGTTTTAGAATTGATATTGAAATGATAAATTCATTCCCCAACAGCTATTTAAAAAAGACATATACCTTTAGGAACAATGGCATAGTCTAATCTCATTTAAGATAAATTTTAGGTTCTATTATTTCAGGTTCATCACATTTTTCTATAATTTAAATGATAAAATATGCCCTGGAGGAAAACTAAGTTCCCAGTCAAATAAGACAGACCAGGCTTTTGAAACACACTGTTATGTTAATATTTTCTCCATAAATTTATTATGAATAATGATTCATTTTCTTTGGAATTAAGGAGCTATAATGCAGTTCCATTTGTCTTCCTGGATAATATTCTCTTTCTCTTGCTTTTCAGCCTTAGTCCTCAGGCTATAAAGAGACACTACATAATGAATTTTTATTTGGTAACTCTAAAAACTTTTGAAATGGTACAAACTAAATTCATGTTACTAGGCAAAATGCTAGATGCATACATACATATGGATCTATGCTTTATAAGCTAGAGATAACTCCTATTTCCTCTGTCATTTAAACTGAAGGTGGTAAACATTAGTTGGGTGACTTGATTTTATAAAATCTGGGTTTCTTGGATTTTATAAAATCTGGCTAAAATTTCATTATATTTTATCACCTTCCACCAGGTTAAGATAGAAATTCATAATTGTCTTATATTAGAAACTGTACTCCTGACATAAGCTTATTTCTGTGACCCTACTCTCAGAGCTGGTAGTACAGTTGATGTAATATTTATGGAGAAAATAGAGAACCAGCCTCTTTTGTATTGAGTTTTCAAGTTGAAGGATAGTAGCCCTGACAGAAAGAGCAAGGCTCAATGGCAGACAAGATATTAGCCACGTGCAACCTACCCTGTACAAGCTAAACTCACACATCATTATCTTTCAATGAAGCCAACAGTGAGGACACAAGAAATGTGTACAATGTTCTCTACAATCAACCCAAATTTACAGATTTCCTTTACATTGAAAGTGATTATCAATGTGATTTTCTTGACCATTTCTTTCTCAAGAAGCAATTACATTTTTATGTGTAACTTCCATCTCTCTGGTCACTTTCATTTGAGTGTTGTATCCATCCTGTAAACTGAATCCATCCTAAAATTAAGGTGATTATAAATTTTCCATCCAATCCCATTAGCTCTTCCTTTCCTGGGTTCTCTGGCAAACCAAACCAACTTCTATGTTTTCCCTAGTAGCATCACTCTCTTAGTGCCTGAAGTGAAGAGTCACAAATACATTTTATCCTTGTACTAAATTAGCCAATGTGTTTCCAAATGCTCTACGAATCAGTCACAAAAGAACAATGGAAGACTCACAAATACATGGAAGTTAAACCACACATAATTATACCACCACTGAGCCAAAGAGAAAATCAGAAGGAAAAGTAGAAAGTATTTTGAGCCAAATGAAACAAAAACATAACAGAGCAGTAAAAGTAGTACGGAGAGAGAAATTTATAGTGAAAAACACCTACATTCAAAAAAAAAAAAAAACAATAAAGAACTCAGACAACCTAACTTTACACCTCAGGAGTTAGAAAAAGACAAACTAAGTCCAAAGTTAGCAGAAAGAAGGAAATAAAGTTGCGAGCAGAAAGAAATCAGAATATGAAAATAGAAAAAATGACAAAACTAAGACATAATTTTTGAATAAACAACTTTGATAAACAAAATTGACAAACCCTCAGCTAGACTAATGAGGAAAAAAAGAAAAGACTCAAAGAAATAAAATCAAAAATGAAAGAAGAAACATCACAATTGATGCCACAGAAATAAGAAAAAGTCAAAAGGGGTTATTATGAACAATTATACACCAACAGATTGAACAACCTAAAAGACATGGATTAATTCCTGGAACATACAATGTACCAAGCCTGAATTAAGAAGAAATAGGACACTTTAACAGACCAATAACAAGGAGATTAAGTCAGTAATCAAAAGTCTCCCAAAAATGAAAGCCCAGCACCAGACGGCTTCACAGGTGAATTCTACCAAACATTTAAAGAAGAATTAATACCAGGGCACCTGGGTGGCTCAGTCTGTTAAGCGTCTGACTCTTGATTTCAGCTCAGGTCATGATCTCTCGACTTCATAGGTTCAGGCCCCACATTGGGCTCTGTGCTGACAGTGCTGAGCCTGCTTGAGATTCTCTCTCTCTTCCTCTCTCCCTGTCTCTCCCTGCCACTCACTATCTCTGTCTCTCTCAAAATAAATAAATAAAATATAAAGAAGAATACCAATCCTTCTTAAACTCTTCCAAAAAAGAAGTAGAAGAGGAAAGTACACTTCCAAACTCATTTTATGAGGCCAGCATCACCTTGACAAAGACACCAAGACACCAGAAGTAAAGAAAACTATAGGTGAATATCCTAATGAAGGTGGATGCAGAAATTCTCAACAAGATATTAGCAAACCACATTTAATAGCACATTACAAACATCATGCACCATGACCAAGTGGGATATATCTTTGTGATGCAAGGATGGTTCAACATATACAATGAATTAATGTGATATATAACAGAATTAAGGATAAGTATCACATAATCATCTTAATAGATGCAGAAAAAGCTTTTGATAAAATTCATTACCGTTTCATGAAAAGAAACTCTGAATAAATTAGGTATAGAAAGAATTTACCTCAACACAATAAAAGCCATGTATCAAAATCCCACAACAAACATCATGCTCAATGGTAAAAACAAGGAGTTTTCTCTAAGATCTGAACAAGGCAAGGATGCCCACTTTGCCACTTCTATTCAACATAGTACTGGCCGTCCTAGCCAAAGCAATTAGATAGGAAAAAGAAAAAGAATCCATTTTTTCTTGAAAGTTCTTATATGTACCCTTCCCTTTGTATTCGTTACAACTGCCACTGGCATAGTCCAGAATCTTAATACTGCCTACTCAGAATACTTCAGTGTCTCTACACTGGTGTTCCCACTGCCAATCCTTAACTCCTAGGGTCTCTTCCCTCCCCTGGATTAGACTTCTAAATGCTAATGAATGTCATTACATTCATCCTCTGATTTTAAAAGGCTGTCATAGCACCTATCATGTCGCAAAATAAAGGCCATGAGATTTTGCATTGCCTCGATAGTATGCAATAATCTCTCCTTATCTTCTCTATTTGTCTGCCAATTTGTAAGGTGGCCTTGTAATATGAGCAACCAGAAACAAACCAGATCAAACCATTAGCCTGTCTCCTGCCCAGTTCCAGAGACAATGTAAATATGTCTATAGATATAACAATGTAGCATTATTATGAAAACAAAAGTTCATAGAGAAAAATGCAGTGTTTATAATCTTCCAATATTCTGGTTTCTTTTTGTGCTGTAAGTATATTTTTTGAAGACTTTGAACTTAATGTGTGGGCTGTCAGTTTATAGAATTCTAAAGGAGAAACTGTGACAAATAACGTGTATGTTGTATGCATATTTGAAAACTGAAATGTGAATGGGATAATCATGTTCCTTTGAACATCTTTAAAATGTACATATACCAGGAAATTCAGACTTGTTTCTTAAGTTCTGTAATTCTACTCACTGCAATTTTTAATGCTAAAGACTCTAAGGTAAAAATAGACATCTGATGACTTAAGTAGAAGGCGTATTTTGCAGTAAAGTTCAAAATCTCTAAATTCCTAAATATATTCCAGTAATGCTATTATTGCATATAAATATTCAGTTCACATTAATACTATAGTAATTTCGTAGTGAAATACTGTTTAAATTGTAAACATTATGCATCCATAAAAATAGCCATTATAATCCATGGTTTTGATATTATAAATTATATTAGTAAATCTTTAAGTGATGTTTCACACTCATCTGATCACTATAAAGTTTATTTCAGGTTAACAAATTGTTATAAAATATTTTGCATATTTAAAACATGGTAAACTAGGTAAGTATTAAAAGGTATATAAGATGTTGCTTATATTTCCCTGTTCATTTTCTATTTGATATTTTACTAAATAAAATACTGGCATTTGAATACAGTGTAGCAATTCCCTTAAACTAAGGTATTAAAACATAAGACATCTCTCAAATATTTGATTATCTCCCTCACTACACTGACACATGTTAAACTGTAATATTTGAACAATGTACTAATAACATTCTGGTGAGATGAGTTGTTCATAAGACCTTGTTAACAATTTCCCTGCTAGAAATAGAATAGCAAGGAAAAGAAAATGGGGGGGTGGGGGTGGTGCCTGGGTGGCTCAGTCGGTTGAGTGTCCGACTTCAGCTCAGGTCACGATCTCGTGGCGGCTTGTGAGTTCGAGCCCCGCGTCGGGCTCCGTGCTGACAGCTAGGAGCCTGGAGCTTGCTTTAGATTCTGTGTCCCTCTCTCTCTCTGCCCCTCCCTCACTCAAGCTCTGTCTCTCACTCCCTCAAGAATAAATAAAACATTAAAATTTTTTTTTCATTAAAAAAAAAAAGAAAATGGAAATCCTACCACATAGCCATGTTTTCTAGTTTGGAAGCATAAACTCCTGTCTTTATCAAATACAGATATGACCCACAGAATATCACACTGATGAACACACAAGTACATAATTATACACTATATTAAATCAGATACAAGGCCAGATATGTGGCCTTATAAATACGCGGTATTTTGTGTGCAGTGTGAATTTTTTTTAATAGACCGTCTGTCCTATGTGTGGTGGAAATTCTGCTCCAGATTCTCTGCTCAGATGCAGTGACTTTCAGTCTCTATGAATTTGATTACACTGAATATCTCATTGATGTGCATCATACAGTTTTCAGCTTTTTGTGAATGCCTTATTTCACCCAGCATAACATCCTCAAAATTAATCAATGTTGAAGCATGGGTCAGAATGTCCTTTATTTTTTTAAGCTAAATAATGTTTTGTTGTATGTACATGCCACATGTTGTTTATCCATTCATCCATCATTGGACCCTTGGGGTGCTTCCATTTTGGCTATTGTGAATAATGCTATGATCGTAGGTGTTCTATCCTTAGGAAAATATATTTTTTTGTTAATTCTACACATGTATGCACCCTCCTTGTCATGAAGATGAATACATGAATGCTGTGGTAGCAGATGAATAAGGGACAATTGTTTTCCAAACTTCCCCGAATCCCAGTTCATCATATGAAACAGTTGATCAATTGTGAATTTTATTATTATGGATTATGGATGGAATGTTTTCTGTTTGAAACTTGGAAACATGGAAAGTGTCTAATATTATACTGACTTTTACTGTTAGGGTCAAGTAGAAACACACACACAAAATAATGTTTGTGGGGGCACCTCGGTGGCTCAGTCGGTTGAGCGTCCGACTTCGGCTCAGGTCATGATCTCAAGGTTTGTGAGTTCGAGCCCTGTGTCGGGCTCTGTGCTGACAGCTCAGAGCCTGGAGCCTGCTTCTGTGTCTCCCTCTCTTTCTGCCCCTCCCCCACTCACGCTCTCTGTCTCAGAAATATTAAAAAAAAATTTTTTAAATAATAATGGTTGTGTATTTGACCATAATTACTACTATTTAACAAATAAGATTCTTTTTTGCTTTTAAAATATTGCTTTGTATTTGATTCTGTTTTGAACTTATGCTATGTATTTCCCCAAGTTGTATAGCAAGATAAAACTTGACGGAGTGCAAAATATGAGCGCTAAGTGAGCACTATTCCAGCAGTGAGAGGCAGTGTTATCTTTTAAAATATGTTCATTCTAATGTGTAAGATTTGTTTCATTAAAATAGCTTAATTTCGTGAGTTGTTTCATTGTTTCAGAAAATTCCATTAAAATATAACAGAACCAATATAAAAGCAAAATCTAATCTAAAATTTACTGCCCGGCATTTTCTTTTAAAGCCATATCTGTGTCTGTTACTTGTCATAAAATAAAAAAATGGGAAGTGGACTCCATCTAGAATAGTAATGTACACTTATCAGGAAATTAATAGATTGAAACATATACTGTGTTGTGGAATTTGCCAATATTCACTTTAGCAGAATTCCCAAGAAAAAGTTTTATTAGAGTTAAGCCAACATCAACACATCCTCATTCATAACGATTATATTCTGGGAGTCCATAAAGTGTAACATACCAGTTACGTATCAGAGGATTATAGTTACTAGCGTAAGATATATTCTCCATTATTTTTTTCCTTTGGGAAACTAACTAAAGATGTGGACATATCCTAGATTATAAAGTTCTGTTTTCAAACAGAAACTGCTGGATTTTGCTTCCCAGGAATCTCCTTAAAGAGAGATAACTCTGTTGGGTACTTTGTGTTTTATGCTTACTTCTCCCTTCTTGCTTCTGACAACATAGGTTTGATGACTAGAGTTACATTGGCTGTCTCATGAAAATGAGTCAGTTCTTGTGTTTGGAAACATCACAAAAACCATAGTACAGATTAAAAAAGGTAGGATTCCTGGTGATTCTAAAGACTGCATAAAAACCATATCAACTCTGGTCTCCCTACATCTGGAATCCTTTTACTTAAGCAAAACATTACAAATATACTTATTTTTTTGTGTGTGACTGTTTTTTGATGTTAAGCAGAATGAATTTAATTGCAACTCATATAATTTCATACCTGGAAGTGTGTATTTCAATGAACATATCATCAACCACAGAACTGACTGGAGATATGATAAGGCAAATACTAAGCATTCAGACGTCGTGAACTAAAGAATTAATAAATCTTGTGTGATAGTAAAACATTTGTTCAAATGTTGCATCATGTACACTTAAAGGAAGAGATAACGTGCAAAACAGGGCTGTAATATTACAACTTCTGCTATCATAGAAGAAAATAAAAGTATAACACATGCTCAATTTTCTATGTTACTTTCAGTTAATAAATTGAAGTTAGAGCTAGAAGGGAAAGTAAGCAGAGATCAAAAAAATAACACAGAATCTATCTTCCAATGGCTGCCAGTCTAATTTCACTAGGCTTCATTAATTTGGAATCTAGCTGGGGCAAAAAAGGATGAATTCTACTGTATTTGAACCTGATGCATTTATCAAGTCCAGATGTTAAAGGCCAAACCCTTAGAAACAACATTCTTAGTGTTCTCTTGCTATACAACAGGAGTAAACACACTGATGAGGGTAGAAATTAAAGGCATTCCAAACTAAGCCTGCTTTTTCAAGTGGATTCAAAATAGTCCGTCACTTTAATGAATAGGAGATGGGAATAATATAAAACTTGGTATATAAAAAGTGAAAATGTTCAGGCTTCACTATATCTGGACGAGAACTGCAGCTATGATTACTAATACGGGAAGCTGATTAGAAGGAATACACGAGACAATTTCTAATGTTTGTAAATACTTTTATAGCCAATAAAACAGCCTTAATTTCTCTAAAGAGAATCCACACTCCCCTGAAACTTCCCCAGAGGAGATGTAAAGCCCCTAAAAAGAATAGGTTTTCCACTGTCTGTGACAGACATAGTTGTAGATAACAAAGAACTTCCTTGATGACAAGCCACAGAGTGTGTGTGTGTGTGTGTGTGTGTGTGTGTGTGTGAGTGAGTAATACATAGGGAAGGAGAGAGACAGGGATGGAGAAAGAATACAGATGAGATGCATTACATAATTTATCTCACTATGACAAAAACCTATGAAATAATTAACATCATCCTTTTTTTTTTCTTTTTTACAGATTAAAAAAAAAAGTCTTAGAGAAGTTAAATAACCCAAAGTAAAACTGCATATAAGTGGAAAAGTTAGTGCTGGCTAACTGCATAAGCTATATCCTTATATATATAAATTAAAGTGAAAAAAAATAAGAATAGTACATATTGCTGATGAGATTATAGGTGATTTTTTAAAATTATGGAGTTTTCTTTAATTCTGTAATGAGTATGTATTTGCTTTCACTATCGGAAGGAAAAGGAATTCAGAAATTATTCTAGTCAAACTTTTATGTGCAAACTTACATATACTAGTCAAACTTACATTTCACTGTATGAGTATACTACTATTTATGGTCAGTGATGTTGCATATATGTATATATATGAATATAAGTTATTCCAGGATGCCTAGAGCTAGAACTACTCACAAAAGAAATGTTTCCATATTTAAGTATACTAGACAGTGTCATATAGATTTCCAAAAAAAGATAGTTGTTCCATATTATCAACTATTGTTAGAGTTTTACCAGTTACGTAGGGATAAAATAGCATTTCTTGTTTTTTAAATTTGAATTTATATGGCAAAAACTGAAAATATTTCTTAACAGTTTTATTTTTTATGCATGATTCTTTTTATGTTCACTATTCATTTTAATAGTGACCATATTTTTGTGTGTTTTAAAGAAAATGTTATGTATTCTGCCATCAATCATTTGTTGCAATTTGTTGGTCACATATGGGTCATTTTGATTGCTTTTTTTCCTTATTCAGTGTCTGGATTAACAGAACTTAATATTTCTTAACCTTAATGTCATCTAATATATCAAGTGTTTTCTTTTTGATTAATACGTTTTTGCATCTTGCTTAGAATGTCCTTTTCAAGTGAATATGTATATATTTTTTCCAAAGTATGCTTAATTCCCCTAGCAATAATTTGTAGCAACTCATATGAAATGTTATCTGCCAGAGAAATTGATTAGAGACTCAACGCCCAAGATTTTTACTGAGGACTGTTTACATAGACACCCTATGCTTAGCATTTATCAAAATTCCAGACTCCCAGAGGAAAAGGAACGTGTGTACGATGTAGGCACAGGAAGCCATTCCTGTTACAGAATGGTGGGATTCCTCCCAAAATTCAAGTTCCCAGACACCAGCCAAAGTCCAACTTGACAAGCATGCCTTTTTAAGGGTGGCAGTCTCAGGTCAGCTAGGTTAATTTTTTTTGTACATTTGGTTTTTAGCAACTTAATAAAAATTATATTTTTTTCTTACTTACCTTTCTTCCTCACGTCCTCTCCTTGGAAGCATCTGTCTTTCCTTAGATTTTAGGCTAGTTGATTGCCCTGCAGCCCCAGTGCTCTGATTGGATGATGCAAGTTATAAATTTGTATATTTTTAGGCTTTTTTGTGATTACAGTCAGATTGATACTCTTTCTCAGCTTTCTACACCCTAAGTTGAATCCCAAAGCCCCAGTGGATTTTAAATTTTCTAATATATATGGACTTTTTAAATATTACCTGGCAAATACTGCCTTTTAACTTTGTTGCCCTATATTCAGAGATCAAGGTTAATAGAGCATTAATTCACTGAATTTTTTTTTTTAATTTTTAACGTTTTTATATTTATTTTTGAGACAGAGAGAGACAGAGCATGAACGGGGGAGGGTCAGAGAGAGGGAGACACAGAATCTGAAACAGGCTCCAGGCTCTGAGCTGTCGGCGCGGAGCCCGACGCGGGGCTCGAACTCACGGACCGCGAGATCATGACCTGAGCCGAAGTCGGCCGCTTAACCGACTGAGCCACCCAGGCGCCCCAATTCACTGAATTTTTTAAAAACTTTCTTATGTTTAATAGGTGGATAGTTTTTGATACGTATATTTTTTAATTTCTCAGTACAGAGTGTGATATGGCCTATTAAATCAAACTGTTAGTTGTCTTGTTAAAAATTATTTCTGTCATTTGCATTTATGCAAAAATCAAATTATACAAAATTAGATTAACATTAGTAAAATGTCAGTTATTGACACTCTTAATTAATGTTGAATAGACAGTATTCGTGTTCATAATGATAATATAGTAATACTATAAAATAATATGGAGTCAATTCTCATTATTTGTTCACTTAACATATGCAACTCGCCTATTCACTAAAATTTGTGTCCCCATATCTATACTTGTGCCAATCTCATCATTCATGGATATGCACATGCACAGAACTGCAACAAATTTTAGTTATCCAATAGGTATGTGTGTTTCTCAGCTAAGGTCAAACAAGTCAATGCTCTGTTTTCTTATTTCGGTTTTGTATTTAGTGCAATTCTTTTTACATTTTTGTGTTTATTGCTGGTCTTGCTGCTTAAAGTGGCCCTTAAGCCTAGTGCTTAAGTGCTGTCTATTGATCCCAAGTATAAAAATCCTATGATGTATGTTATGGGCAAGATATGTATGTTACATAAGCTTCATTCAGGAGTGAATAACAATGTGTTCACTATGAGTTCAATGTTAATGAGTCAACAACATATATTAAATAAGGTGCTGTTAAACAGAAATACATGTAAAACAAGATTAGAGATTGATCAGTTTATAAAAGTATTATGACCAGAAGCTTTCAGGAACCTAACCCTCTATTTCCCCTCAGAGCAATGTGTCAGTATTCACCAATTCACTGTTCCCTGTAGCTACATAGAGCATACATTTGTGTTCTGTAAACTTACGAAGTATTCCATCATAATGGTTGATTTATTAATTTGTACACTCTCAAAGAAGTAGGGAACCTCTGGTCCCTGACTGCTCTTGACCCAGACAACTACAGAAAGAGATCAGTGTCATTTTCAGACAAACTTCCTCACCTTCTGAATCCATACGTCATTTTAACAACTGAAAACTAACCATTAACCTCTTGATTTCAAATAATAGCAGGCCCCTATTCAAAGTTGTCCCAAAGATATCTTTGATAATGATTTGTTGGACCTTGACAAGATCGAATCATTATCTATATAAGTTCCACATGCTGAATTGTTTTTCATAAATGTTATGTTCCTTTTAATCTACAGCACTCCTTCTCAGTCATATTTTTGAATGTATTGAGATTTTGAAGTTACCAGGCCAATTTTCCTTTAAAAAATTGTCAAGCTGGGTGGCTGAGTAAGTTAAGGGTCCAACTCTTGCTTTCAGCTCAGGTGATGATCTCATGGTTTGTAAGTTTGAGCCCCACATCAGGCTCTTTGCTGACAGTTCAGAGCCTGCTTAGGATTCTCTGTTTCCCTCTGTCTGCCCCTCTCCTCTCATGCTCTCTCTCTCTCTCAAAAATAAATAAATACATTTTAAAAAAAAATATGCCAAGCCTTCTGCACATCTCTTATTATTTCCCTGTGGTAGAGTTTAACACATTTAGTAAATCCTGGTAATGTCTACATAAACTTGTCGCCTATATTCAGACTAAGCATGGATCTAGCTCTTATTTATGTAAGGATTTAAGACACACAAGAATCAATTCAGTTTCCTCACTTGTGGAAGCTACATTAATTAAGATAGTTTTGCAATGTATGAGTGAGTTCACAACGATTTTTTAAATTTTTATAATATGAAAATGAATTACTTTTTTTTACAGGAATAAACCTCTAAAATGGACTGTCTGGAGTGCCAAACCATAGGTAATGAAAAATTAAAATTGAAAATTACAATGAGACTAGAAAATTGATTCATTAAAAAGCTTACAAGTTTCATCAAATTACACAATGAGGGAAAAATTTCTGTGTTGGGTCAGTAATTTGACAATGATATAATGAAGAAATCCCACAAAACCCAATAATATGCAATATTTATTATATAAAATAGTATGCTTCACAATATAATTTAATTGAAGGCTTACAGAGAGAAACACACAACAAATAGAGTAATCAGAAGCTTACAAAAATGAGAAAGGTTGAATTTCAGAATCCATGTAAAGCAATTCCTATTTCTAATATGAAAATGTATTTAGGGAAGGAAGAAGATGTTTTTCCTTAGAAGAATAAAGAGGTGCCTGGGTGGCTCAGTTGGTTAAGCGTCCTACTTCGGCTCAGGTCATGATCTTGCCCTTCCAGAGTTCGAGCCCTGCATGGGGCTTTGTGTTGAGAAGTCAGAGCCTGGAGCCTGCCTCAGATTCTTTGTCTCTCTCTGCCCCTCCCCCACTTATGCTCTGTTTCTTTCTCTCTCTCTCTCAAAAATAAATAAAATTTAAAAAAAGAAAAGAAAAGAAAAGTAGAGCAAAGATGGGGCACCTGGTGGCTGAGTCAGTTGAGTGTCTGGCTCTTGATTTCAGCTCAGGTCATGATCCCAGGATTGTGAAATCAAGTCCCACATTAAGCTCCACGCTGAGCATGAATGAACCTGCTTAAGATTCTCTCTCTCTCTCTCTCTCTCTCTCTCTCTCTCTCTGCCCTTCTTGCCTGCTCACATTCTCATGCTCTAAGGAAAAGAAAAAGTAGACCAAAGAGCCATTTATTTCCATTTTGTTGGGGTAAAAAATATCTATTGGTAATTGTAGTTTTAATGGAAGATTAAGGAGCTTCGCCTCATAAATTCACAAGCTGCCTGTCTCTTCAAGGTCGCTTTCTCTTCTCTTTCAGAATGTTCCAGATGAAGAGAGACAAACTCTCTCCACTTCCTCTCTGTATTTTCTCAAGCTTATGACTGTCCTTTTTCTTGCTATCAATTCCCAATGATATCAAACTTGTATAAATGGCAATTAACTTCTGTAAAATGTTTAATTTTGGCAAATTAAGAAAATAAAACATGTCCTGTATACCTTCCAAATTACAAGAGCTCAGATGTCATAAGATATAAAATTATTTCTTAAACTTCAGTGTGACAGAGTCTACTATATATAAATAGAAGGTTTGATTATGGAGGGAAGGAGGGAGAAAGGAAGGAGAAATAGGGACATATGCATACAGAGAGATAAACAAACTTAGAGAAAACATTTCGTGCCCAATGGATGACATACATTCTAATAGCTTTAAGATACTCAAATGAATAAACAGTAATGTTTTGTGCAGTTCATTTTAATATATAAATACCTTGTTTTGTTATTATAGTCTCTTACTTTCAAGGAATTAATTTTACTATCTTTCTAATGTAATTCAATATTTCTGTTGGTTTATATTAATGTTTTAAAAAGTAAGAGCATTTAACACTGAATATCTGTGTGTGTGTGTGTGTGTGTGTGTGTGTCTGTGTGTGTGTGTGTGTGTGTGTATACAGTTTTTGCTAATGACATGATGCTTTTCCATCATTGTTTTTCTCTAAGCTTGTAATTACAGTGTAATTTTTTACTGAATAACTATTAAATGGATTCTGTAGTTTCTAAGATTTTGGTTAATATTTCCATCATAAATTTTATGAATTTCTAGTCCCATTTTATTTTGATAATTGATTTTCTGCTTTTTGTGATTAAGTAAATTTTTATTATATGTATCTAAAATTTTACAAATGCTTTAGTACAATATTTATTTTTTGCAGTGAAGCAAAATTAATTACTAATTAATTATTACTAAAATTAATAAATGCAAAAAACTAAACCAACCATAGTATTTAAATAATTTAAAATTCTTATGTCTACTTTTGAAGGTTGTATATGAACATTTCTAAACGTGTTCTTTTCTTATTACTTTATGTTTGTAGTATGTAATTTTGTATACTTTAATAACAAGTTTAGCTTATTTATGAACTCAAATTTTAATATATACTTTTCTATGAAATAATTTTTAAATAATATTTGGTGGTAGTATACCCTTCTCCTTTGTTTTTGTTCACCCAATATTTACTTTCTGTGAAACTATGCTTAAAAGGGTCTTTTACAAACATCCAAATGTGTTTTATGATAGGAGTTATCCATTTTGGTCATTTAATAGATAAGTTCAGTATATTTATATTGAATTATGTAGCAAATTTCTTTTAACTCAGTTATATTTTGTATCCTTTCAGGTTTTGATATTTTCTTACTGCTGCTTAGTTTTAGTAATATGGAAAGATTTTATGTTTTTGTTTTCTCTAGTGGTTTGGAAAAATGCCGTAAACTTTGCGTAAACTTGGTAAACTTAATTTTTAAAATATCTTTGAATCTTTGCATCTATATTTTCTTTAATATTTATTCCAGAATTAAATATATGTATTTATCAATCTTTCAGTTTGATAATCACTTTCTGACATGAGAACAATGTCTGGTTATTATTTCCTAAACTCCTAATCTACCTCCTATTTTGTATTATTGTCTTTAAAGTATATGAGTGTTTTATGTTTGCTATTATTTTAAGCATTCAATATCCTTTTATCTATAATTTAATACCTTTTGAAATTTGTCCAATGTTTTCAATTATTTAGACTTAATTTTGGAGAGGTCTACTACTTAATCATACATTTTTAAGTGCTACAATTTACTTTTTCCTGTATTTAGAGTCTATACAAATAAAGCCATACATTATATATTCTTTCCAATTCATTTTGTTTAAATTGCATTCTTGAAAAGGTGTTCATGTTGTGTATAGTTGTAGGTTATACTTGTATAATATTTCATCTTATGATATTTTTCTATTCTTGTATTAAACTTTTAGGTTGTTTCTAGATGTTGATTATTATGCATAATGCTGCTATGAACAGTGTGTGTGTGTGTGTGTGTGTGTGTGTGTGTGTGTGTGTGTGTGTAAGTAGGCTCCATGCCCAACATGGGGCTTGAACTCACAATCCTGAGATCAAGCATTGCATACTCTACTGACTGAACCAGCCAGGTGCCCCTGTCTGTCTTTAATAAACAAGTGCACAGGCTGTCCTTTGGATTTATAACTAAAAATACGATGACTGAGGGAAAAGACCTATTTATCTACAAGTTTTGAAAGTTTTTCCAAAATGTCCTCATTTTGGACTATACCAATTTTTATTTCTACCAATAGCATGTGAGAATGCTGCTATTCCATATTTTCATAATAACTTAGTTGAATACCTATTTATACTTTTGATAATTTAGGTGTCTTCTTTCTTTTTTTTTTTTTTAATTTTTTTTTTTAACGTTTATTCATTTTTGAGACAGAGAGAGACAGAGCATGAACGGGGGAGGGTCAGAGAGAGGGAGACACAGAATCTGAAACAGGCTCCGGGCTCTGAGCTGTCAGCACAGAGCCCGACGCGGGGCTCGAACTCACGGACCGCGAGATCGTGACCTGAGCAGAAGTCGGCCGCTTAACCGACTGAGCCACCCAGGCATCCCTAGGTGTCTTCTTTCAATTGCACACTTAAGTATCTTTCAATATTATTGAGCTAGTAAGTATATGATTGAATTAATGTCTGCCATTGTCTCTATTTCCTACTTGTTACTTCAGCTTCTATTTCTTTTATTTGCTTGCTTTTGGATTGAGTATTTATTATGATTCTATTTTATCTCCAGTATTGGCTCATTATTAATAACTCTTTAAAAATAATTGTTGCCTAGGGGTCTACAATACACCTTTTAAATTATTCACAGTCTACCTTAAAATAACAATCTATTGCTTCATATGTTGGGTGTCTAAGTCTTGGCTTACAGTTTTTTAAATTTCCTGTCATTACTTTAAAGATGTCACTCTTTATCTTTTGTTGTGTGTAGTTTTACTACAACTAATAGTTATTTTAATCAAGATTGCTGGCTACAAGTGATAAAAAATAATCATATTTTTATGTACTAGCAATAAACATTTAGGAAATAAAAATTTTATTTTAAAGTTTATTTGAGAATGAGTAAACCACCAAGTGGGGGGGGGGGGTGGAGGCAGAGAGAATCCAAAGCAGACTGCACTGTTGGCATAAAGCCCAACACGGGCCTTGATCTCATGAAATGTGAAATAAGCCAAGATCAAGAGTCAGACGCTTAACTGACCAAGCCACCCAGGTGCCCCAGGGATAAAAATGTTAAATGTCCATATATAGTAGCAAAAAAAAAAAATCAGAAAAGCACTCCTGCATATATGGTCATTTAATTTATGACAAAGGAATCAGGAGTAAACAATAGGAAAATGACTATCTCTTCAATAAATGGTGCTGGGAAAACTAGACAGCCACATGCAAAAGAATGAAATTGGATCATTGTATTACACCATATTCAAATATTAATGCAACATGGATAAAAACTTGAACATAATACCAGACACTCAGAGAAGAAAACATAGGTAGTAAGATCCTTGATATCATTCTTGGTGATATTTTGGATTCAACACCAAAACCAAAAAGTGAACAAGTGGGACTACATCAAACTAAAAAGGATCTGCATAGCACAGGAAACCATCAACAAAATGAAAAGCCATCATACCAAAGGGGAGAAAACATTTGCAAGTCATATATGTGCTAAGGGTTAATATATAAAAAACACATACAACTCAATAGCAAGACTGGATAGTTCAATTTAAAAATGGACAGAGGACCTGAATAGACGTTTTTCCAAAGAAGACATAGAGATGGCCAATAAGTCCATGAAAAGGTGTTCAATATCACTAATCATCAGGAAAATGCAAGTCAAAACCACAATGATATATAACCTCACACCTTTTAGAATGGCTAATATCAAAATGACAAGAAATAATATGCGGACAGGATATGGAGAAAAGCAAACCCTATGAACTGTTGGTAGGAATGTAAAGTGGTACAACTACAGTGGAAAACAGTATGGAATTTCCTCAAAAAAGAAAAGCAGAACTACCGTATGGTCTAGCAATTCCATTTCTTGGTATTAATCTAAATGAAATTTTTAGAAATGAATATCAAAAGGATATATGCACTCCTTTGTTCATTGCGGCAATATTCACAATAGCCAAGGAAACAACCTAAGTGTCCATCCATAGAGGAGAAGATACACACACATATAATGGAATGCTATTAAGTAAAATGGTTATTATTCCTATTATTTCATGAGAGAGAAGGAAATCCTGACATTTATGACAACAGGGAAAGACTTTGGGGCATTATCCTAAGTAAAACAAATCAGGGAAAGACAAATAACCGATGATCTCACTTATAAGTGGAATGTATAACAAACAAAAAAATGAGTTCATAGATTCAGAGAAGAGACTGACGGCAGAAGTGGGGAGTACAGAGTAAGCAAAATGGGTGAAAGTGGTCAAAAGGTACAAATTTCCAGTTATAAAATGAAAAACTCATGAGGATATCATGTATAGCACTGTGACTATAGTTAATAATACTGATACAGTCTTGTTTATTTCAAAGTTGCTAAGAGAGATCTTAAAAGTTCTCATGACAAGAAAAAATCACAATTAAATGAGGAGATGGATATTAACTAAACTCATTATGATAATCATTTCACTATATAAACATTAAATCATGTTCTACCCCTGAAACTAAGGTAATGTTATATGTCAATTAAATGTCCATAAAAAAAAAAAATAGCGCACAGACACACAAAACAACTTTTATATAAATTTAACAAAATATGTTTGGTGATACCAAGACCTATTTGCAAACCTTAAGACTGAAGACAGAAATCAAAGTAAAGCTAAAAAATTAAAATATATCTGAGATTTCTAAATTTGAAGAATCAATGTTTGTAGAATGTCAATTTTCATCAAACTAGTCCGTAAATTTAACAGAGTCTCAATCAAAATCTCTACAAGCATTTAAAAACAATTTGCTTGGGTTTTTGGTAAAAAACTAGCAAATGGATTTTAAAATTTCTATGAAAAGGAATGGAACTAGAATAGCAAAAACAATTTTGTTCAAAGAAGCACAAAGTCAGAAAATGGGCAGTTCATGATTTCATGATTTACTAAGTTATTACAGTAATCAGCATGATGTGTAATTTTTGAAAGTATAGACACAAAAATGAATGAAATAGAATAGAAAGTCCAGAAATAAACAAATTAACTTATGGCCAATTGATTTTCTACAAAGTTCAAAAACCAATTTAATGGAAAACGGAGAGCCATCAAAAAATGATGCTGCAGGAATTGGATATCAATATGCAAAATCATGATCCTTATAAAAATTAACTCAATATGGATCATTGACCTAAATAAATAATTAAAATTCTTTCAATTTCTAGAGGAAAAGTACAGGAAAAAGTTCATTGTTTGAGCAAAGATGCCTTAGATATGACAAAAATGGATTTTTATTTAAAAAAAAATAGTTTGGACATCATAAAATTTTTTTTTAATTTCTGCTTTTCTAAAAACTTAAGTATATTTAAGTAAAAAACAAGCCACAGACTTATATGCAGTATTAAAAAATACTTATTTTTGCTTCAAAAACTATCTCAACTTGTATTTTTAGAAATAACGTATATATAAACACATGTACATAAACCTAATTCTTCTGTTTACAAAAAGCTTCATGTTGAAACATCCCATCCCAATACACAATTTGCTGGTTATTATCTAAAGTTAATTTATCAGAATTTGTTTTGAATTAATTCTAAACAAACACTACATATTGCTGAAGGAAATATTCATGAAAAATAATTACATATGGTTTTGGGTATGTAACCTGTTAAGTCATAATAATGCATTTGTAGTTGTTATTATAGTGTCCTAAATGTGTTCAAATTTTTCCGCAAGTACATATCATTTTTATGTCGTGGTTTGTATCCATGGTGGCTTCTCAGAAACATTTTACTTCCCTTATTTCAGATTTATTGGCTTTTCATTTTAAGAAAGGTTAGTTTGTTGCATGAATGACTTCTGGGTAAATAAAACATTCTCCTTTTTGAAAAGGTTATAGTTAGCATCTGTGTCTGATTTCTTAAGGAAATAGTTTCATAGAAGCAATACAATCAAATATGGTGATAACCAAAATAATTATTTCAAACTAATTAGAGATCTATCTTCTTTTGTCTTTTACATTTTAACTTCATCATATAGTCTCCTCATTGACTATATAATAATTTAGAACTAATTTCCACAAGCTTTCATGAATTATGTAGCTAGTTATGGTAAAAAAGGATTTAATTAATTTCTGGGGTAAATTCCAGATCATCATAAAAACTTGGAAGGGGACCATTTGTATATTTAATTAATAAACCGAAGCATGCACACTATTGTTTCTATTCAAAATGAGCACTATAATACCGATCATAGCTCAATGTAAAATTCCTGCCAAGTGTAATCATGGGGAAATTCTCAGTATGAAAAATGAGTATAAGAAAATATCAGTAGTGTCTTAGAAAGAATTTAGTGGAAATAGTAACAATAACAACAGATAAGGACTAGATATAGTTCCACATGGTTCTTAGAAAATGCTTGCTGAAAATAATCAGAAACAAATAAAAACTGATTCTAAAATGATAAACTCCATGGAAAACCAGACATATATTTAAATACCTTGTTGGGATTTAAGTAAATTCACCTTACTGAAGCCATTAAATAGTACATAATTTGTTCTGATATTTTTAGTTATTGGTGCATACTTCTTTCAGGTAATAAGTCCCAATAGGTCAGGAAATAGGCAGTTTTGTTCCTTTTATTTTATTTTTGCTTTAACATGTAGCTCAGAGCCACAACCTACAAGACTATGATATTAGGATATTTTATTAATTTTAACAATATATGTGTCAAACACTGTATGCACTTAAAAGGTTATGTTTATGTATACTCCACTGAACCTGTGAAGTCTCTGCCTGAAAATTCATTATTTGGGTAGATGGACTTCATTTGGTCCCTTTTTACTTCTTATAGTACATTATGTAACCTATTATTCTCTCCTGGGTCTTCATGTACTTCTCTCGATGGCTTCATTCTTCTGCTATGAAATCTACTTAAATTTCTCCATCAGTGGACACTTATTAATCCTTTCAGGACTTTTCATGGAAACACACACACACACACACTCCTTCACTTAACAAATATTTATTGACCATCTAATACTTTATTAACTATTCCAGGTGCTTGAATTACATCATAAATAAAACACAAAAATCTCTGCCTAACTTAGCTAATATTGTTTGGTGGAAAGACATAACACATTAAATATAATAAATAATTCAAAGATATGGTATATCAATAGTTAATATGAGCTTCCTAAGACAAAAGTGGGGGAAGGAGTATAAAATATATGTAAATGGGGTGGGGGTAACTTGCAATTTTAACTAGGGTCATCAATACAGGCTTCACAAAGAAAGTGGTATTTCTAAAAATAATTGAAGGAGGTGCGAGAGGCAGCCATTAGGATAGTTGGGAACAGAACATCCCAGGAAGGAAGGATGCTGTGGCCAAGCAGAGTGAGAAAGGGGGAAGAGTATAGGAAGGGGTAGTCAGAGAGGTGATGGAAGCCCTCATCTGGTGGGGATTTTCAGCCTATTTTTTTGGTTTTTGGATTTTTCTGAGTGAAGTGACCATCCAGTGAAGAATTTTGCACAAGGAGTGACATGAGTAGACTTATTTTTTCAAGGATCTTTGTAAATGATGCAGAAATAGACTACAGAGTATCAAATGTGGTTACATGGGGACTCGTTGGGATGCTCTTGTGCTAATGATGGTAGATTTGATGGCTTGGGCTGGATGGGGAATAGAGGTTGTAGAGAAGTAGCCAGATTAGGGATATATTTTTAAAGTAGAGAACATAGCTTTGGATGTGGGAGATAAGAGAACAAGTACTAAGAATGTCTACAAAGTTTTCAGTACGAGCAATTGGAAAGAATAAGTGGCCAGAAACTAGAAAGGGAGGAGAATTAGAGTGATTTTGTTGGTGGGAGGAATTCAGCAGTTCAATTTTAGACATGCTAAATCTAAAGTGTTTACCCCGAAATGGAGATATATAGGTAGTTGGCCATAGGAGTCTAGAGTTCAGGAAAGGAGTCTGTGTTTTGAAGATAAGTTTTTATTGTAACCAAAACCAATGGCTGGATAAGATACCCAGAAACATGAGTGTAGATAGGCAAAGGGGAAAGTCATGTACTAAGAACTGGGGTGCTTCTACATTAAGTGGTTATGAAAAAGAGGAGCAAGCAAAGAAATTTTACTTACTGTAGCTTCTATTAGACTGGGTTTCCCCAGAGAGAAGATTCAGGTGTAAGTAGCTTACTTGTAAGATAAAGGAAATACTGGTGGTGGAGAGGGAAAATAAGACAAAGAAGGAAGATAGAGGACCCCATAATTACATGCTATTAACTTAATTGCCATAGTGGATGACAGGAGCTTCATTTCATATGTAAATCTTGAAATCGTTGTAAAATAGATGGCTCATAATTTTCGCACTGGTGGCAAATCTAAATTTCTAAGCAGTGAAAAACAAAGTAAATCTACATGTGCATGCTTAGTAATGAAGCAAAAAGTATGAAGAGCAGGCACAATCTTCAAAGCTACCAAATAACCAAATGATTATCTACAGTGGGACAACGATTAATCTTAGGCCATTTTCAATGCATAAAGATACTAGAAGATAATCAAAGCATCTTCAAAGTATTTTCAAAGGAAAATAACTCTCTACTAGGAATCTTCTATCCAGCAGAATTATCATACAAGACTCTGAGCGATATAAAGACATTTTCAAAACAAATAGTGATAAAGTATTCTATGTGTAAACCCCTACTTAAAAAAAAAACAACTATTAATGAGGATTTCTAGGGAAGATGACAGAATAGGAAGATCCTATGCTCTTGTCCCATGATCTTGTCCCATGATACAACTAGATAACACCCACATCAGTGTAAATAATGTAGAAAATAACCCCAGACTGGCAGAACAGACTCTCCACAGCTAAGTGTAGGGAAGAGATCACATCATAGAGGGTAGAAAGGGCAAAGACCTGGTTGGGACCTAAAGGGATACACAAGACTCTGAGGAAGGGATGCCCTGGGCACAGAGATAGGAGAGAAACAGACCCTCTCATCGAGCACCCCATGCAGGAGGACTGCATAGAGAAGATGAATCCCCCTAATATTTTGGTTTTGAAAACCAGAGGGACCTAGTTTTGTGAGTTATTGCAATAAACAGGGTTTCTTTCGATTTGAATTTTAAAAACTTTAAATTTCAGCCTGCTTCTCTTTGGGAGAGCCTGACAGTGATAGGAAACTGGGTCCCCATCCCTAAAGAGACAGTGCAATGAATAGCTCCTTAGAGATACAGTATTGAAGCAGCAGTTTGAAAAACGCCTTGACTATATAAGAAAGATATTTATTTAGTAAGATCAGAGCATGTGCTGGAGGGGCAGGGGGTCATTAGAAGACTTCTCTAGGAACTAAGGAGCTGGCAGGCTCCATTTCTTATTCTCCTGCACCCTCTAGCTTAGATACCTGGACACCTGCTAGGACCAACACAGCACCAACTCTCTACCTACCTTGCTAACAGTATGCCTCACTCTCACATTCTCCTGTGGACATGCCTCCTCCAGCCAGGCCTAGGCTCCAGAACTCCTCTGACAAAGACTCATACAAACCTTGTTAACCCCACATTCATCACCTCAGCACTCTTCCGTGAAATCATCCCCTCCTGCACTGTGACAGGAGTTTTCTAAATCAACTCTAAGTCCCATCCCATAACAGACCTACTTAAACCTTGCTAACACCATGCACCTTACCCCCAGATTCTCCTGATGTCTGGCCTACTACAGAATGTTCATGGCCAAATCCCATCCAAACCAGTGCCACAAGCCTAGCAGTGATAAAGAAGCCCTGATAGAAACAAGCAGCACTCCAAAGTGACTCCTGTCCCTGGGGAGAGGAAGATAACCACACACACAAATCTGACTGCAGCCCTAGAGTTGTCTGAATGAAGACATCTGGTCTGACTGCACCAACAAAAGCTTCTCAGGGGACAACACAGAGAGAGCATCCTATAGTTTGGTGCTACTGCATCTCTGGCAAATGCCTGGTCTCACTCAACTCAAGTCCAAGGCGGCCCCAGACTAGCCCACTAACAACACAAGGACCAAATCCTGCCCACAACAGGCAAAGAGAGCCATTGCAGATGAATGCATTGAAGGCAAACATGGCTCAGCCACAACAGTAGGGCATATGCAACACACATAGAAGACACCCCTGAAGCACCCACTTCTGGATAACAGGGGCTGATGCTGTGCAGGGCACTTGAGTACCTTTTCTTCACCACTTTCAAGACCAGGAGACAAAGTTCACTTTCTAAAAATAGAAACAGAGAGTTAGACAAAGTGAGAAGACAGAGGAATATGTCTCAAATGAAAGAAGAGGGCAAAATCACAGCAAGAGACCTAAATGAAACAGATATAAGTAATAAGCCTGATAGAGAATTTAAATTAGTGATCATAAAGATACTCACTGGACTTGTGGATCTCAATGAGACACTCAACAAAGAGGTAGAAAATATAAAAAAGAACCAACCAGAGATGAAGAACTCAATAACTGAAATTAAAAATATACAAGGGGGTATAAATAATAGACTAGAGAAAGCAGCAGAATGGATTGGCAATCTGGAGGACCAAGTAATGGAAAGTAATAAAGCTTAACAGGAAAAGAAAAAATAAGAATAATAAATGAGAATAAGGAAATTCAGTGACAATATCAAGCATAATAATGTTCGCATTATAAGGATCCCAGAAGGAGAAGAGAGAGAAAAGGGGGCATAAAACTAATTTGAAGAAACAATAGCTGAAAATATCCTGAATATGGGGAAAGAAACAGAAATCCAGATTCATGATTCACAGACCTACCGACAAAATCAACCCAAGGAGGTCAACACCAAAACATACTAAGTAAAATGGCAAAGGGTAGTGATAAAGAGAAAATTTTAAAAGTGCTGAGAGAAAACAGTTACATATAAGGCAAACCCCATAAAGCTATCAGATGATTTTTCAGCAGAAATTTTATTGGCCACAAGAAAGTGGCATGATATATCCAAAGTGCTGAAGGAAAGACATGAAGCCAAGAATACTCTATGCACCAAGATTATCATTCAGAACAGAAGGAGAGATAGTTTCCCAGAAAAACAAAAGTTAAAGGAATTCATGACCACTAAATCAGTCCTATAAGAAACAGCAAAGGGGACTCTTTGAGTATAAAGGAAAGACCATAAGTAGGAGTAAGAAAAGTAGGAATACAAAAACAATAACATTAAGTACATCTATAAAAATCAGTCAAGAGATTCACAAAATAAAAGGATGTAAAGTATAACAACATATACCTAAAACATTTGGTGCAAAGAAGAATGGGTTCAAATTTAAGCAACCATCAACACTTAATATAAACTGCTTTATGGATACGATGTTATATACAAACTTAATGATAACCACAAATCTAAACCCAGGAATGAAATGCAAAAAAATCAAGAGAAAGAATTACAAGTAGATCATTAAAGAAAGCCAGAAATTGTGAGAGAAGGAAATAAAAAACAGAGAAGATATTAAAAAAGAACCCTAAAACAAGTCACAAAATGGCACTATGTATATATCTATCAATAATTGTTTTGAATGTAAAGGAAGTAAATGTTCCAATCAAATACATAGGGTGACTGAATGGATAAACAAAGTTAAGACCCATCTATAAGCTGCCTACAAGAGACTTTTTTTCAGATGTAAGATGAATGCAAAGTGAAAATAAAGGGATGGGGAAAAAAACACCTCTTACACAACACAGGACTGAAAAGAAAGCTGTGGGAGCAATATTTTATGAGAAAAAAAAAAACAGACTTTATTTTTATTTTTTTTTAAGTTTATTTATTCATTTTGAGAGAGAGGCAGGGGAGAGAGAGAATCCTAAGCAGACCCTATGCTGTCAGCACAGAGCCCGATGATGTGGGGTTCAATCTCACAAACCCTGAGATAATGACCTGAGCCAAAATCAAGAGTTGGATGCCTAAGCCACACAGGCACCCCAGAAGAAAATAGACTTGAAACCAAAGACTGTACAAGAGATAAAGGACATTATATAATCATAAAGAGAACAATCTAACAAGAAAATGTAACAATTGTAAATATTTAAACACGGAGCAGCTAAATAGATTAAGAATCTAATATCAAACATAAAGGAAGTAATTGAAAGTAATACAATAATAATAGAGGACTTTAACATCCCATTTATATCAATGGATACATTATCCAAATGGAAAATCAATAAGAAAACAATGGTTTTGAATGACACATTGGATCAGATAGATCTAACAGATTTATTCATAACATTCCATCCTAAAACAGCAGAATACATATTCTTTACATGGAACATTCTCTATAAAAGATCACATATTAGATCAAAAAACAAATTTAAAAAGATTGAAATGATACCATGCATCTTTTCTGACCACATTCCATGAAACTAGAAACCAGCGAGAAGAAAAAATATGGGAAGAACACTGATACATGGAGGGTAAAATAACATGCTACTAAACAATAAACGAATTAACCAAAGAATCAAAGGGGAAATCAAAAATAAGTAGAAGCAAATGAAAATGAAAACACAACCATCCAAAATCTCTAGGATGCAACAAAATATGTTTAAAGAGGAAAGTTTATAGCAATACAAGCCTACTTCAAAAAGAAAGAAAAATTTCAATAAACAACCTAACCTTACACCTAAAGTAGCTAGAGAAGAAAGAAGAAAACCCAAAACCAAGAGGGAAGAAAGGAAATAATAAAAATTAGATCAGAAATAAATGAAATAGCAACTAAAACCATAATATAACAGATCAGTGAAACAAAGAGCTGCTTCTTTGAAAAGATCAAAAAAATGATAAACCTTTAACAATATTCAAAAAAGAGAGAGAGAGAGAGGACTCAAACAAAATCAGAAATGAAAGGGGAGAAATAACAATCAATACCACGGAATTACAAAGGATTGTAAGACAACATTATAAAAAATTATATGTCAACAAAATGGATAACCTAGAAGAAATGGATAAATTCCTAAAAACATGTAACCTCCTAAAACTGAATTAGGAGAAAAATGCGAATTTTGAACAGAGTGATTACCAGCAGTAAAAACTGAATCAGTAATCAAGAAATTCTGCCTCCCTAAAAAAAAAAAATTGGACCAGAAGGTTTCACGGGTGAATTCTACCAAACACTTAAAGATGAGTTAATACCTATTTTTCTCAAAGTAATCCTAAAAGTAGAAGAGGAAGGAGAGTTCCAAATTCATTTTATGAAGCCAGCATTATCATAATACCAAAACCAGATAAAGACACTACAAAAAAAAGAGAACTGCAGACCAATATCTCTGATGAATATAGACACAAAAACTGTCAACAAAATATTAGGAAACCGAATCCAACAATACATTTAAAAAAATCATTCACCATGATCAGGTGGGATTTATTCCTCAGATGGAAGGGTGGTTCAACATTCACATATCAATCAGCATGATACATCACATCAACCAGACAAAGGATAAATACCATATGATCATTTCAGTAGATCGAGAAATAGCATATGATAAAGTACAACATCCACTCATGATAAAAACCTCAACCAAGTAGTCTTAGTGGGAACACATGTAATATCACATAGGCCATAAATGAAAATCCTACAGCTAATATCATACTTAATGGTGAAAACTGAGAGCTTTTCCCCTAAGATAAGGAACAAGAAAGGAGTTCCACTGTTACCAGACAAAATAAATAAGTAAATAAAAAATTATAAATAAATAAATAAATAGTCATCCACATTGGTAGGGAAGAGTAAAACAGATAAAATATTATACATAGAAAATCCTACAGACTCCAGCAGAAAACCTACTAGACTTGATAAGTGAATTCAATAAGGTCTCACTATACAAAAATCAATATATAGAAATCTGTTGCATTTTTAAACACTAATAAAGAAGTAGCAAGGGGCACCTGAGTGGCTTAATTGGTTAAGCATTCAACTCTTGATTCCAGCTCAGGTCATTATCTTATGGCCCATGGGATCAAACCCCACATGAGGCTCCACACTGACAACACAGAGGCTGCTTAGGAGTTTCTCTCTCAGTTTCTCTCTGCCCCTCTCCTGCTCACACATTCTCTCTCTCAAAATAAGTCAACTTTATTTTAAAAAGTAGAAGAAAGATAAATTAAGAAAAAAATTACATTTACACTTGCACCAAAAAATAATAAAAGTATCTAGGAATAAACTTAACCAAGGAGGCAAAAAACCTGCACACTGAAAACTGTAAGACTTCGGTGAATGAAATTGAAGAAGACACAAACAAATGGGAAAATATTCCATGTTCATGGATTGGAAGAACAGATATTGTTAAAATGTCTGTATTACCCAAAGCAATATAGATTTAGCAAAATTCCAATCAAAATACCAAGATTATTTTTCACACAACTCATCCTAAAATTGGTATGGCACTACAAAAGACACCGAAAAGTCAATGCAATGTTGAAAAAGAAGAACTAAACTGGAGGTATCACAATCCCAGATTTCACGATAGACTACAAAGCTGTAGTAATCAAAACAGTATGGCAGTGGCCCAAAAATGGACACAAACATCAATGGAACAACAAATCCCATGATTATATTGCCTAGATAACTATCAAATCATTCTAAATACCTCAGAAATCAACCTGAAGACATACAGAAAAACTCTACAAACTAAAGCGAGAGAAGAAGCACGTAGGAGTGTGGAAGTATGTTTTGGGGGAGAAATAGATCATGGGTGCAGTGGAGGGGAGGGAACAATGATCACAAAAAAGGTAAGAGACATAGGAGGACACAGAGGAATGCACAAGGAAAAAACTTCCCCCAAAGCCATTGGCTGGGAAAATGAAAGGGGCTGCATTTTGTAAGTTCTTGCAACCAGTGGGGCTTAAAGACTGGAGTTTTAAAAGTCTTCGGGTTTGACTGGGATAGAGACCTGAGGGTGCTGCCCTATTCCTGGAGAGAAGGCAGGCAAACAACCCATAGTTAGGTGGCATAGAAACAGTGATCTGAAGAATGCCTGGGGCACACAGTGAGGAGTTTATTTCCTCTTCATGGAGAACTTCCCTGAGAGGTAGAGTCACTGAGATACCCCTTCTGGGACAAAGGAAACAACTGGTGCTATTTCCTTCCCCTGTCCCTCAGCATAAACACAAAGCTACTTGCAGTAAGCAGCACAGTTCTGATACTGGCTACCTAACCCACTTACACGAAGTTCCACATCCCTGCACTCTGGTGGTACTGCCCTTCTCTGTCAAGCTTGTCTCAGTGGAGCACATAAAGCCCCTTCCCAAGAAGACTAGCAGGAACCCCTACCCAAGCAACATCTCCCAAACAGAGGATTCTGCAGGGCTTCAGATCTAATGGAAGTAGAATCAGTTCTCACTGAACAAGCAGACAAGAGCACACCTAGTTAAAACTCACTACATTCTGGCCAAAGACAAAACATTGCCCGGAGAGCGTCTGTAGATAACTGGCCTGAGGGACAGAGAAGACAAAACAACAGCAGAATGCACAATGCACAATGCACACACCAGAGACACTCCCCTGAAGCACCAGGCCCTGAACACCTTTTGACTTCTTTATATGACTCTCAGGAGCAGGAAACATAATGGGCATTTCTAACACAGAGAAGAAGACAGAGACTTAGAAAAAAGGCAAAGATAGAAGGATTCATCCAAAATCAAAGAATGAGATAAGGTAGTGGCCAGAGATTTAAGCCAATCAGATATAAGTAACATGTCTAATGGAGACTTTAAAGCAACAATCATAAGACTACTCCCTGGAATTGAGGAAAAAACAGAAGACTTCTGGGAGGTCCATACCACAATGTTAAAAGAGTTAAAAATGAGTGAGAAATGAAAAATACAATAATGGAGATTCAAAATATATTGTATGCAATGAACACAAATATGGAAGAAGCAGAGGAATGAATAAATGAGAAAGAGGAGAAAATAATGGAAAATAATGAAGCTGAACAAAATAAAGAGTCATAGAACACAAGAACAGACTTAGGGAACTCAGTTACTCCATCAATCAGACTAATATTCATATTATAGAAGTCCCAGAAGAAGAGAGAAAGGGTGCAGAAAACTTGTTTGAGAAAATAATAGATGAAAGTTTTCCTAATATGGCAAAGGAAACAGATATCTAGATCCAAGAGGCACAGAGAACTTCCATCAAAATCAATAAAAGCAGACATATATAATTAATTACGCAAAACACAGCAATAAAGAAAAAATCTCAAAAGCAGCAAGAAAAAATAATTCCCTAACTTACAAAGGAAGACCCATAAGGCTAGCTGCAGAACTCTCAACAGATAGTTTGCAAGTCAGAAGGGAGTGGCATGATATATTAAATGTGCTGACTGGGAAAAATCTGCAACCAAGAATATTATAATCATCAAGGCTATCATTCAGAATAAAAAGAAAGATAAAGAGTTTCCCAGACAAAAACTAAAGAAGTTTGAGACCGCTAAAACAGCCCAGCAAGAAATCTTAAAGGGGATGCTTTGATTGTAAAGGAAAGATCAAAAGTGGCAAAGACAAGAAAGGAACAAGAAAATCTCCAGAAAAAAAATGACAAAACAAGCAATAAGGTGGCACTAGATACATATCAATAATTACTCTGAATGTAAATGGACGAAATTCTCTAATCAAAAGACATAAGGTATCAGAATGAATTTAAAAAACAAAACAAAACAAGACACATCTATCTGCTGCCTGCAAGACATTCATTTTAGACTTAAAGACACCTGCAGATTGGAAGTGAGGGGATGGAGAAACATTTATTATGCAAAGCCTCAAAATAAAGCTGGAGTAGCAATACTTATATCAGACAAACTAACTTTAAACTGAAGACAATAACCGAAGACTAGACTTTAAAACTTAAGGTAAAGAAGGGCATTATATCATAATAAAGGGGAAAATCTAACAAGATGATCTAACAACTGTAAGTATTTATGTACCCAACATAGGGCACCCAAATATACAAATTAATAACAAACATAAAGGACCTCATTGATAATAATACAGTAATAGTAGGGGACTTTAGCACCACAGTTACCTCAATGGACTGATCATATAAGCAGAAAATCAACAAGGAAACAATGGCATTGAATGATGCACACTGGACCAGATGGACTTAACAGATATATTCAGAACATTCCATCCTAAAGCAACAGAACACACATTCTTTTCAAGTGCACATTGGACACTCTCCAGAATAGATCACATGCTAGGTCACAAACCAGGCCGTGACAAGTACAAAAAGACTGAGATAATGCCATACACATTTTCTGAACACAACACTATGAAACTAAAGGTCAGCCACAAGAAAAACTTTGGAAAGACCATGGATACATGGAGGTTAAGCAGCATGCTACTAAACAATGAATGTGTTCACCAGGAAATCAAAAAATAAATTAAAAAAAATACATGGAAACAAAAGATAATGAAAATGGGATAGTCCAAAACCTTTGGGATGCAGCAAAAGTGGTCATAAGAGGACAGTATAAAGCAATATAGGCCTATCTCAAGAAGCAAGAAAAACCTCAAATAAACAACCTAAGCTTACACCTGGAGGACCTGGAGAAAGAATAGCAAATGAAGCCTAAAGCCAGCAAAAGAAGGGAAATAATAAAGATTAGAGAAGAAATGATATATAAACTAAAAAACCAATAGAAAAGATCAATGACACCAGGGACTGATTCTTAAAAAAAAATTAATAAAATTGTTAACCCCCTAGCCAGACTTAACATGAACAAAAGAGAAAGGACCCAAAAACATAAAATCATGAACCAACACACAGAAATACAAACAATTTTAAGATAATATTATGAAAAATTTTATGCCAACAAACTGGGCAATCAATAAGAAATGGATAAATTCCTAGAAACACATAAACTACCAAAACAGAAACAGGAAGAAAGAGTAAACTTGAACAGACTGATAACCAGAAAATAAGTTCAATCATTAATCAAAAATCTTCCAACAAACAAGTCTAGGGCCAGATGGCTTCACAGGAGAATTCTACCAAATATTTAAACAAGAGCTGGGTGGCTCAGGTGGTTGAACATCTGACTCTTGGTTTCGGCTCAGGTCATGATTTCATAGTTCCTGAGTTTGAGCCACATGTAGAGCTCCATGCTGACAGTGCAGAACCTGCTTGGGATTCTCTCCCTCTCCCTCTCTCTCTGCCCCTCCCCCACTCATGCTTTACCTCTCAAAAATAAATAAACTTTAGAAGAATAAAGAAGAGCTAATACTTATTCTTTTCAAACTTCCAAAATACAAATAGAAGGAAAACTTCCAAACTCATTCTACAAGGCCAGCATTACCCTGATTCTAAAACCAAAGACTCTACTAAGAAAGACAAATACAGGCCAATATCCTTGATGAACATGGATGCAAAAATACCCAATAAAAGACAAGCAAACAAAATCCAACATTATATTAAAAGAATCATTCATCATGATCAAGCAGGATTTGTTCCTGAGCTGCAAATGTGTGTGGTTCAATATTTATAAATTAATCACCATTAAACATAACATTAATAAAAGAACCATATGATCCTCGAGGCACCTGGGTGGCTCAGTTTGTTAAACATCTGACTCCCGATTTCGGCTCAGCTCATGATTTTACAGTTTGTGAGTTTGAGCCTGGTTGGGATTCTTTTTCTTTCCCTCTTGCTCTGCCCCTCAACCACTTTCTCTTTCAAATATTAAAAAGAACCATATGATCCTCTCAATAGATGCAAAAAAAATTGACAAAGTACAGCATCCATTCTATATAAAAACTCTCAACAAAGTAGGGTTGGGGGGAACATGCCTCAACATCATAAAGGTCATATAAGAGGACCCACAGCTAATATCATCCTCAATGGGGAAAAACTGAGAGCTTTTCTTCTATGGTCAAGAACAATACAGGGATGTCTACTCTCACCAATGTTATTTAACACAGTACTAGAGGTCCTAGTCTCAGCAATCAGACAACAAAAAGAAATAAAGACATCAAAGTTGGCAAAAAAGAAGTCAAACTTTCACTATTTGCATAGATATAATACTCTATATAGAAAACCTAAGAGACTCCACAAAAAAAATTGCTAGAACTGATAATACAAATTCAGTAAAATCACAGGATACAAAATCCACATACAAAAATCTGTTGTATTTATACACACCAGGATGAAGCAGCAGGAGAAATCAAGCAATCAATCCAATTTACAACTGCACCAAAAACTGTAAGATATCTAGGAATAAACCTAACCAAAGTAGTCAAGGAACTATATTCTGAAAACACTGGTGAAAGAAATTGAAAGTGACACAAAGAAATAGAAACACATTCCATGATCATGGATTAGAAGAATAAATACTAATATGTCTACACAATTTACTCATTTACTGCAATCCTTATAAAAAATACCACCATTGGGGAGCCTTGGTGGCTCAATTGCTTGAGCGTCCGACTTCAGCTCAGGTCATGATCTCATGGTTGGTGAGTTCGGGCCTCGCTTTGGACTCTGTGCTGAAAGCTCAGAGCCTGGAGCCTGCTTCGGATTCTGTGTCTCCCTCTCTCTCTGCCCCTCCCCCACACGCACTCTGTCTCTCTCTGCCTCTCAAAAATAAATTAAAAAAAAATTTTTTTAAATACCACCATTGGGGTGCCTGGGTGGCTTAGTTGGTTAAGTGTCTGACTTTGGCCAGGTCATGATCTCACAATTTGTGGGTTTGAGCCCCATGTCGGGCTCTGTGCTGACAGCTGAGTTGGAGTCTACTTCAGATTCTATGTCTCCCTCTCTCTCTATCACCTGCTTTCTCTCTCTCTCAAAATAAATAATAAAAAAAACATTAAATTTTTTAAAAAATACCACCATCATTTTCCAAAGAGCTAGAAAAAACAATACTAAAATTTGTATGGAACCACAAAAGACCACAAATAGTCATAGCAACCTTGAAAAAGAAAGGTGAAGCTGTAAGCATCAAAATTCCAGACTTCAAGTTATATTATAAAACTATAATGATCAAGACAGCATGACACTGTCACAAAAATAGACACATAGACCAATAGAACACAATAGAAAACCCAGAAGTGAACCCAAACTATATGGTCAATTAATCTCTGAAAAAGCAAGAAAGAATATCCAACGGAAAAATATGGTCTCTTCAATAAACGGTGTTGGGACAACTGGAAACCAACATGCAAAAGAATGAAATTGGACCATTTCCTTACACCATACAGAAAAATAAAATCAGAATGAATTTAAATGTGAGACAGGAAACCATCAAAATCTAGAGGAGAACAAAGGCAGTAACCTCTTTGATATTGGCTGTAGCAACTTCTTACTATATATGTCTTCTGAGGCAAAGGAAGCAGCCAAAATGAACTATTTGGACTACATTGAAATAAGTTTCTGCACAGTAAAGGAAACAATCAATAAAACTAAAAGCCCATAGAATGGGAGAAGATATTTGCAAATGACCTGACAAAGGGTTAGTATCAAAAATACATAGAGAACTTACCAAACTTAACACCCAAAAAACAAATAATCTAGTTAAAATATGGGCAGACAACACGAATAGACATGCTTTCAAAGACGACATGAAAAAGATGGCCAAAAGACACATGAAAAGATGCTCAACATCACTGATCATTGGGCAATACAAATCAAAACTACAATGAGGTATCACCCCACACCTGTGAGAATGGCCGACATTAACAACACAAGAAACAAGAGCTTTGGTGAGAATGAGGAGAAAGGAGAATCCTCTTACACTGTTGGTGGGAATGCAAACTGGTGTAACCACTCTGGAAAACAGTATGAAGTTACCAAAAGGTTAAAAATAGAACTACTCTATTATCCAGCACTGGCACTACTAGGGATGTACCCAAATAATACAAAAATACTAATTTTAAGGGATACATGCCCCACAAAATTTATAGCAGCAAATGTCCATAAATTGATGAATGGATAAGGAAAAAGTGGAATATATATGTATGTGTGTGTACATTTGTATATGTGTGTATACATCAGTACATACATATATACATATATATGTACATACATATACATATATATGTGTGTGTGTATGTGTGTATAATAGAATATTATTCATCCATAAAATAATGAAATCTTGCCATTTGCAACAACATGGATGGCACTATAGAGTACTATGCTAAGCAAAATAAATGAGTAGTGAAAGAAAAATACACCATATGATTTCACTCAGAGGTGGAATTCAAGAAACAAAATAAAGGGTCATGGCGGGGGGAGGGAGGAAAGAAAGGAAAATCAAGACACAGACTCTTAACTATAGAGAACAAACTTATGGTTACCAGAGGAGAGGTGGATAGGAGGATGGGTTTAATAGGTGATGGGGATTAAGGAGGACATTTTTTGTAATAAGTAACAGGGGTTGTTAAGTGTTGAATTGATAAGTTGTACAGCTGAAACTAACATACACTGTAGGTTAAATAATTGGAATTTAAATAAAAAGTAAAATAAAAAAAGAAAGAGAGAGAGGGAGGGAGAGTGAGAGAGGGAGGGAGGGAGGGAGGGAGGGAGGGAGGGAGGAAGGAAGGAAGGAAGGAAGGAAGGAAGGAAAGAAGGAAGGAAGGAAGGAAGGAAGGAAGGAAGGAAGGAAGGAAGGAAGGAAAATTCATTTCTAACAACCCAAATGACTCTGGAGACCATTACACTAAGTGTAATAAGGCTAACAGAGAAAGAAAAATACTGTGTGGTATCACTCACCTATAAGAAATTTCTATGTAATTTTCAATGAAAAGGAGTAATTTGATTGGAGAGGTGAGACTATAGAAAGATCACTCTAAGCTACGTTATAAGAAATAAATTCAAAGTAGATTACTGTTGCTTTTAGTCGTACAGCTAAATTATTTCAGTAACAGCATAGGTTTAACTGAGGGACATTATAGGTTTTTGAGCAGAGAAACAGTCTGAGAAGACTCCAAGTTCAGATTCAGGGCACATTCTTACTTTATTTGTCCCAGTCCTTTAATGATGTCACCCATGACCTGGGTTCTTGTCAATTTTCTGATACATCATCTGAAGTATACAGTTTTGCTCCCTCAGGCTGATTCCCCTCAAGGTTATGGGATGGCGTCAGAAGTTCTAGGCTTTATATCCAGATATGAGAACATCCAGAGCAAAGGAAATCAAGTCCTATTGATCACTTTTCACCACATCTGACGTTATTTTCTGCACTATTTTTTCCAGAGATTTGCATATGGCATTGAATTGGTTTTAACTTGAGAAAAAATTCTATTGATATATTGCTATTAAACTGAAGCCTTAGAGAAATATTAGAAATGCGTGCAGTAATATATCAATCAACAATAGGCTCATAAGATGCCAAATAAATCTTTGTGTTTAATCTTTTGTGTGTGTGACAAAAACTTGGCCTCAGCCAATGCCTGCATTGCTACCACTTAATCATCAAAACATTTATCTTAAAATGTAGTTAATATAGAAGATTAGCAGGGAGGAAAAATGATGAAAACTTAAAAGTACTGAAAACAAGCCATAAGTGGCAGTGATTATGCTGATGAAAAGTCTCCTTTTTGTACACTCTGTTCTAGCTCCTTTGAATATTTTTATGATATATGTAGGAGGCTGATTCACCCAAGTAATTAATCATGTAATGACTACACTTGTGTGTTCAATTACAGTCTTTATGGTTGATTACTCTTTGTAATAAATACCATTACTAGCTCTTTTTCACTCCTTTTGCCCTGGGCAAGAAGGCCAGGACATAAATGGAAAAGACAAATATAACCAATGTGTAGATGGAATGCTTTTTCTAATGCAGGATGTAGGACATATTAATTTTCAATGTCAGAAATATTAGTTTGTTTAGTGAAGCTAAAAGCATATAAACATTCACTAAATATACAACTTCATTGCAATAACATCAGCTCTTTACCACTACATTTCAATTTTGTTAATACAAATAATTTTAAAATGATTTTTTTAAAAGCCTCTTTACTTTGTCTCAAATGGTAGAGAAAACATTTTGTGCATTCCCAGAACAACAACAAAAAAAATGCCTTTAATGTTTAAAGCCAAAACCATTTGTTAGGTCAACATCATTTTTCTTAGGATAACCTCTCATGCAAACATCTTATCAGACTTTTAAAATTACATATATAGTCTGAAAAATATTGAGATGATAATTTGTCCCAGTTCTTTTTAATTTTTTTAATGTTTATTTATTTTTTGAGAGAGACCGAGTGTGAGCAGGGGAGGGGCAGAGGGAGAGGGAGACACAGAATCTGAAGCAGGCTCCAGACTCTAAGCTGTCAGCACAGAACCTGATGCAGGGCTCAAACTCACAGACCACGAGATCATGACCTGAGCCAAAGTCAGACGCTTAACCAACTGAGCCATGCAGATGCCCCATTTTGTCCCAGTTCTAAGAAGGAAATCCTAGCCCTTACTCTCCTCTAACCTCTGTGACCCCAAATTTTACAGGAGGCACTCTTTCTTCATTTGGAAAGGAGTCTATTACATTTCTTTGATAAATGTTTACTGAGAACTGCCATACCTCAGGCACAATTCTTGGTGATGAGAATAATGCAATGAACAAAACATCTCTGGCATTGTGGAGCTTAAATTTTAGTGTAATAAAGCACAGATAACACATAAAAAATAAAATATCTATTTGAATAAACAGCAGAGAGAATTTTGGAGGAAAATAACTCAAGTGATATCTAGGCAGTACATGAGGTTGCAATTTTAAATAGCGTGTTAAGAGAATGCTTCACTAAGGAAGTTATATTTTAGTAAATCTCTGTCTATTCCAATTGTTAGTATGGATTCTCCCTTGTGATAGGATCCTGACCAATATAGAATTGGTGCCAGTAGCTGTCTTTCGAGGCTGTCCCTCAATTATGGAATTTTTGGAATAGTTATGGTCCTGTTGAACATCTTGCTAATGGAAAATGAGATAGTAATAATCTATGGTGTAAACTAGCATACAATGAATCAAGCTGTTACCTGTGGTTGACTGTGATATATGACAAATGAAGCAAGTTCCTAGGGAGTTTGGATGATTAAATTATCATCTCAAGTCATGATATTGAAACTAGATGGCTTTCATGATAATACTAGAATGATTTCTTAGTTTTTGCAGCCTCGGAGCAAGGTTTTTGACTATCAAACAAAATTTGATTGCACTGGTTACAGAATTAGAATGGCGATTTACTTTATAATCTTACCTAGTTACTTTGATGAAAGTTACAACTTTGATTGAAAGGCATAGGGACCTAGACATTTAGAATGAAGGCATCTGGTGGGTCTTCAATGAAACTGAGAATCCTGTGCTCCCAGTCACTCTGAACCTCCCTTATCAGTGGACTTAGCTGTCCATCTTTGTCTGAGAAGACCCACCTTTGTTTGCTGAAAACTCTTTGTTAATCTGGGTCATATGTCTAATATGAAGATGCTTATTTTCCTCAAACCAATCACCATCACCCCCCTCCTGGCACGAGATCCATAGCTAAAGTCAATTATTGGCATGATCCTTGGGCCAGGTATAAACTATGGCTCAAGGGGAAATAGCTTACTCATGAAACAATTCCAAGATTTAACACATACATGTCAATAGAATCTTGGGAATAGATGGGAAAGTGAATCTTAAGGCTTCAGACCAAGGTTAGAATAAAAAACACTAGGACATGCTTTTCGCTAGAGATTCTGGATTCAGTGTGTTAGCTCGTGCAGTTGATAGTAGCTCCAACAACTACTCACTTGGTTGACTGAAACTTGGGTTTAAAGGCAGCATATATTTAATGAGCTTAGTATGACATAACTTCCCAGGCACAATGTGGAAAAAAGAACCAAACAACTCCAGGAGACAAGAATGCTGCAACGAATTTTGGCAACCTTCACGCCAATGCTCATATCCATCTCAGAGGAGTAACCAATATAAAAGCACAAATAAATGAACTAAAAACCAGAAAAGCAGTAGAAAAGATGAAAAAAAACTAAGACCTGCTTTTTAAAAGATAAAACTGACAAACTTTAACTAGACTAATTAAGAAAATAAGAGAGGAGACTCAGTATATAAAATCAGAAATGAAAGGAGTGATCTTATAACTGATAGCACAGAAACGCATAGGATCGTAAGAGACTATTAATAGCTACACAGCAACAAATTGAATAACAAATAGAGGTGGATAAATACCTAGCAACATGCAACCTACCTAGATTGAATGTTGAAGAAATAGAAAATCTGGACCAAAAAAAAAAAAAAAAAGAAAGAAAGAAAAAAGTTTGAATCGATAATCAAAAACTTCTCAACAAAGAAAAGCACAGGACAAGATGGTATATTCTAACATTTAAGAGTTAATTCCAGTTCTTCTCAAATTCTTCCAAAAACTTGAAGAGGGAAGGAACAGTCCAAACTCATGTTACAAGGCCAGCATTACTATGATAGTGAAGCCAGATAAAGAGACTACAAGGACAGAAAACTACAGGCTCATATCCCTGAAGAATATAGATGCAAAAATTCTCAACAAATATCAGCAAACTAAATTCAACAACACATTAAAAAGACCATACACCACGATAAGTGGGATTTATCCCTGGGATGCAAGGATGTTCAACACATGCAAATCAATAAATATGATATAACACATTAATAGAATTAAAGATAAAAGCATATCATCTCAACCAATTCAAAACATAGTCTTTGATCAAACAGAATGTCCTTTCATGATAAAAATTCTCCAAAAATGGGATATAAAAGGGACGTACCTCAACATAATAAAAACTAATTATTGCAATCCCATAGCTAACATCATACTCAATAATAAAAGGTTGAAAGTGTTTCCTCTGAGGTTAGGAACAGGACAAGTGTGCCCCAGTCCTACTACTCCTACTGAATAGAATTGGAAATCCTAGCCAGAGCAATCAGGAAAGAGAAAGAAATAAAAGGAATCCCAACTGGAAAGGAGAAGTAAAATTACCTGTCTAGATGATATGCTCTTCTATGGAGAAAATCCTAAAGGATCCACCAAAAAAACACTTTTTAATCAACAAATTCAGTAAAGTTGCAGGAATCAAATCAGCATGCAGAAATCTGTTGTGTTTCTTCTGGACAACAGCAACAAAATATCTGAAAAAGAAATAAGTAAAACATTATCACTCACAATAGTATAAAAAAATAAAATCCATAGAAAAAAATGTAACCAAGGAGGTGAAAGACCTATACAATGAAAACTGTAGGACTTTGGTGAAAGAAACTGAAGATGCAAATAAATGGAAAGATGACCTATCTTCATAGATCAGAAAATCCACATTATTAAAAAGCCCATACTACTCAAAGCCTTCTATAGATTCAATGTAATCTCTATAAAAAATTCTAATGGCATTTTTCAAAGAAACATTAAAAAAATTAAAATTCATATGGAACTAAAAAAGACTGGGGATAGCTAAAGCATTTCTAAGAACAAAGCTGGAGTCCTGATTTCAAACTAGTTTACAAAGCTATTGTAATCACAACAGTATGACACTGACATAAAAATAAATACATAGACCAATGAAACAGAATTGAGAGCTCAGAAACAAATTTATATGGTCAAATAATACTTGACAAGGGATCCAAAAATACTGAATGCGGAAAGGATAGTCTCTTAAATTATGTTGGGGAAAGTTGATCATATGCAGAAGAATGATTTGACTCCTCTCTTATACCACTCACCAAAAATAACACAAAATGAATTAAAGACTTAAACATAATACCAGAAAACGTAAAATTCCTGAAAGCAAGTGTAGGAAAAGAGCTCCTTGATAATGGATCTTGGCAATGACTTTTTTGGATATGACATCAAAAGTTTAAGTAACAATAGCAAAAATAAAGAAGTGGGACAGTATCACACTAAAAATCGTGTGCATAGTAAAAGAAACAATCCACAAGATAAAAAGGCAACTGATGGAATGGGAGAAAATATTTGCAAGCTATCTATATAAGAGGTTAATATCCAAATTATATAAGCAACTCAAGAGCAAAAAAGTCCAATTTAAAAGTGGGCAGAGGATCAGAAAAGACATTTTTCCAAAGAAGTTGTACAAATGGCCAATAGGTACATGAAAAGATGTTTAAGCAATGCATATCAAATCAGAGATTGCAAATCAAAAGTCACAATGAGGTATCCCCTCAAACAAGTTAAAATGACTTTTTTTCAAAAAATAAAAATAAAAATAAATAACAAGTGCTGATGAGAACGTAAAGAAAGCCCTTGTGAACCCTTGGCGGGAGTGTAAATTGGTTCATATGCTATGGAAAACAGTATGGAGGTATCTAAAAAAAATTAAAAATACAACTACCACATGATCTAGCAATCCCCTTCTGGGTAGATATCTCAAGGACATGAAATCAGGATCTCAAAGAGATATCTGCACTTCTTTGTTCATTGCAGCAATATTGCAATAATTAATAGTATCAGCCTGCCTAAGTGTCTCTCTACAGGTGAATGGATAAAGAGGTTGTGTGTCTATTCATAGAATATTATTCAGACATGAGAAAGAATGAAATCTTGACATTTATGCCACATGGATAAACCTTGAGGACAGAAAGCTAAATAACATAATTCAGAGAAAGAACAGCGAATGGTGTATGATCACTTCTATGTGAAATATAAAAAAGCCAAAGTCAAAGAAACAGAATAGAGTGGTGCTTGCCAGGGACTGAGAGAGCTGGGGATAATAGGAAGATGTTGGTCAAAGGAATAAACTTCCAGTTTTAAGATGAATAAATTCAGGAGATCCGATCTACATTATGGTGACTATAGTTAGCAATACTGTATTATATATTTGAAAGTTGCTGAGAGAATAGAACTTAAATGTTGTCACCACACACACACACACACACAGACACACAAAAAGTAATTATGTGAGGCAATGGAAGAATTAACTAATCATATTGCAGAGATCATTTCACAACAGACACATGTATCAAATCATCCTGTTGTATAATGTTACATGTTAATTATATATTAACGAAGTTGGGGGGTCAAGTAGATCTCTAGTTCTGTTTTTTGGTTGGTTTTTCGTTGTTGTTGTTTTTGAAACCTAAAGAAACAAAGGTGAAATAAACAAGAATGATAGAGAAAATGTGTAGCTTCTGCAAAAACTACAGCAAACATGAAGCTTAGCTTAGCTTCTAGCCAGATTAACTCAAAGCCTCTCACTGAAGGCCTATTTTCCTCATGTAAAATTACTTGATATATTACATGTGGTTTTCAAATAAAAAATTACAAGGAATACTAAAAGTCAAGAAATACGAAGTCTGAAGAGACAAAAGAGTCATCTGAACCAGATTCCAGTATCACAAAGATTGGAATTATTAGACAGGGAACCTAAAATAATTATGATTAATGTGCTAAGGACCCTAATGGTGAGATGCCAGTGGGCAACATGAAAAAATAGATGGGGAACCCATGTCAGTATACAGATGGAAACTCCAAGAAAGAACCAAAGTAATGCTAGAAATCAAAAACACTTCAAGAAAATGAAAAATACATTTGTTTTGGTCTTATCAATAGACTGCACATGGCCAAAGAAAGAATCAGTAAGCTCAAAGCAAATCAGTTAAAATTTCCCAAACTGGTATGCAAAGAGAAAAAATAATATTTAAAAGGAAAACAGAAAGAAATCTGCAAGAAGAGTGGGATAATTATAAAAGGTATAATATTTATGCAACAGAAATTCCAGAAGTAAAGAAATGAGAAGAAACATTTGAGTTAGTAGCGACAGAGAATTTTCTGAAATTAATTGAAGACATAAGCCATAGATCCAGGATATTCACAAAATACCAACCAGGATAAATACCGACCACGTTGCATCTGGGTCTACCATATTTATACTTTAGAAAATGAAAGACAATGAGAAAATCTTGAAAGAAAGTGGACAAAAAATTATACTTCACCAATAGTGGACTAGGGATGAGAATTACATTGGACTGAACGTGAGAAACCACAAAAGGGGGTTAGGAGAAAGAGAGAGAGAGAAGTGTTTATCTCTTAACACATCTCTTAGCATTGTCTATTCCTCTCTAACTTCCTCATCATCACCCAAGTTCAACCTACCATTACCTTTCCCTGGACCTCTGCAAGTCCCTTAATTATCCTTGTTTCTCTTCTTGCACCCTTCCAATTTATTTTCCATACTCAAAGAATGACCATTTATTAAAGAGAATGTGGTTACTGCTCCCCTGCCAAAAACAAAAAAAAAGTCCCACAGTTTTAACCTTTCAATGGTGCAAGGCTTTTCATTGTTTGGGGGCTAGGCTTCCTAGGCTCTTTGAGCTTTGAAACTGACCTCTCCAGGAGTGCCTGGAATTACCTACCTACTTGATATTTGTGCTTTTATCACACATTAATTTCTTAAAAGCATCATTTCACTCCTGCCAGAGGCCTCCTGTGTATGTATATTCTAACATTCCCCGCCCCCCCCCCCCTAAACACACATACCACATAGCTCCAACTAGTTAATTACTATTGATCCTTCGGATCTCAGAATCACTTGCTCAGAGAAGTATATTCTGATTTTCCAAACTGCCTCATAATCTTCTGATAAAGGTTCTCACTAAACTGTACCACTTTCTTCTAAGAGATAGCAGAGTTTTTATTGCTTTACCAATGCATAAAACAAAAACAAAAAACAAAAATATGGAAAGCAGAAAAAAGAAGATAAAAAATAAATAACATGTGAAATTAACAGAAAACTGTTAAAAAACGTGGTAGATATTAATTTAAATATATCAGTAATTACTTTAAGTGTGAATGCTGTAAATGTATCAATTAAAAGAGAGACTATAAGAGTGTATTAAAAATTTTACAACCCAGCTCTGTGTTTCCGTAAGAAACTGAATTATTAAAGATATAGCTAAAGTAAACAGCTATATCTTTATGGTAAACAATATTAATCAGTTTGATCTGTTGAGTGGATTCTCCCACTCAATGTCACTGATATTTGCATCCCCAAGGAAGGCAGGAAGGCAGGAAGGCAGAAAGAAAAGAAAGAAAGAAAGAAAGAAAGAAAGAAAGAAAGAAAGGGAGGGAGGAAGGAAGAAAAGAAACAAAGAAAGAAAGAAAAAGAAAGAAAAAAGAAAAACATAAATTTGGCAAATCATGTACAGAATCTACATGCAGGAAACTATAAAAATTTGATAAAGACATTTTAAAGATCTAAGCAAATAAATGGGTGTTCCATGTTTATGGGTAGAAAGACTCATTATTAAAATGTGAATACTACCAATCTTAATGCAGAGATTCACTGCAGGTCAATCAGAATCTCAGCACGCTGTTTTATGTTATAGACAAACTGAGACTAAAAATTATATGGATTCGCAAAGACCCAGAAAAATAAATATATTACTGAGCAAATTCAGAGGACTGATACCACCCAACCACAAGATTTTTCATGCAATTTAAGAAGTCAGCAAAGTTTGGGATTATTTAAAGAACAGACACACAAAAAACAATGGGGAGCCCTGATTTAAACCTATGCAGACAAAAGCAAAAAATGAACTATTGGGACTACACCAAAATAAAAAGCTTTGACTCAGTGAAGGAAACAATCAGCAAAACTAAAAGGCACCCTACTGAATGAGACAAGATACTTGCAAATGACATATCTGATAAAGGGCTAGTATCAAAAATATATAAAGAACTTCTATAACTCAAACTAAAAAAGAAACAATCTGATTAAAATACGGGCAAAAGACGACATTTCTCCAAAGACATACAGAGGGGCAACAGACACATGAAAAGATGTTCATCATCAAGGAAATGCAAGTCTAAACTACAATGAGAGATCACCTCACATCTGTCAGAATGCTTAAAATCAACAAGACAAGAAACAACAGGTATTGGTGAGGATGTGGAGAAAAAAGAATACTCAATGAACCTTTGGTGGGAATGAAAACTGGTGCAACCATTCTGGAAACATTATGAAGGTTCATCAAAAAGTTAAAAACAGAACTACCTTATGATCCAGCAATTACACTACTGGGTATTTACCCAAAGAATATAAAAACACTAATTCAAAGGAATACCTGCACCCCTATGTTTATAGCAGCATTATTTACAATCGCTAAGTTGTGGCAGCAGCTCAAGTGTTCAACTGATGAATGGATAAAGAAGATGTGAGATGTGAGATACACACACACACACACACACACACACGCATATATGTATATGTATAAATATACACACACAAAATGGAATATTATCTATCCATAAAAATGAAATCTTGCCATTTGCAATGAGATAGAGGTAGAGAGTAAAATGCTAAGTGAAATATATAAACCAGAGAAAGACAAATACCATATGATTTCACTCATAAGTAGAATTTAAGAAATAAAACAAATGAAAAAAGGGGAAAAAAAGAGAGGAAAACCAAGAAACCGACACTTTAACTACAGAGAACAAAGTTATGGTTACCAGAGGGGAGGGGAGTGGGGGAATTGGTGAAATAGGTAATGGAGATTAAGGAGGGTACTTGTTATGATGAGCACCAAGTGTTATATGGGAGTGATGAATCACTAAATTCTATACCTGAAGCTAATATTACACTGTATGTTAACAGACTGGAAATTAAAAAATAACTTGGGGGGGAAAAAGAGACCAAAGGCATTCAGTAGAGAAAGGATAGTCTTTGCAACAAATAGTAATTGAACAATTCTCCACAAAATTAAATAAAAATATATAATAGATCTAAATGTAAAATTTAAGGGGTGCCTGGGTGGCTCAGTCAGTTAAGCAACCAACTCTCAGTTTTGGCTCAAGTCATGAGCTCACAGTTCCTGAGTTTGAACCCTGCTTTGGGTTCTGAGCTGGTAGCATCGAGTCTGCTTAGATTTCTCTCTCTCTCTCTCTCCCTCTCTCTGGCCCTCCCCTGCTCACCCATGCTCTCTCTCTCAAAATAAATAAACAAACATTTTAAAAAATAAAAATAAATGTAAAATTAAAAAAAAAACTATAAGCTTCCAAAAGAAAACATGATACAGCATAGATGTCCACGCTTTTGCAATGACTTTTTATGTACAACACAAAAGCACATTTAATGAAGAAAAAATTGGTAAATTGCACTTAGCAAAATCAAAAACTTCTGATCTGTGAGAGATTTTAGGAGAATGAAAAGACAATCCACACTGCGCAAAAATACCTGCAAAACATCTCTAATAAGGACACGTATTTCAAATTTACAAAGCACTTAAATTTGTTTCCTATTTGTATTGAAATTCCAGTCACCTAACATATAGTATATTTCAGGAGTAGAATTTAGTGATTCATCACTTACATCTTACACCATATATAAAAATAAATTCAGAATGGATCAAAGACCTCAGTGTAACATGGGAAGGTATCAAAACCCTAGAGGAGAATACAGGCAGCAACCTCTTTGACCTTGGCCACAGCAACTCACTAGACATATCACCACAGGCAAAGGAAACAAAAATAACAATGAGCTATTGGGACTTCATAAAGATGAAAAGCTTCTGCACAGAGAAGGAAACATACTAAAGAGCAACCTTCAGAATGGGATAAGATACTTGCAAATGATCTATCAGATAAATATAGTATCCAAAATGTATAAAGAACTTGTCAAAATCAACACCCAAGAAACAAATAATCCGGTTAAGAAATGAGCAGAAGACATGAATAGGCATTTTTCCAAAGAAGACATACAGATGGCTAAGAGAAACATGAACTGATGCTCAACATCAGTCATCATCAGGGAAATACAAACCAAAACCACAATGAGATACCACTCCACACCTGTCAGAATGGCTTAAATTAACAAAACAGGAGACAAGAGGTACGGCCTGGATGTGGAGAAAGGGGAGCCCTCTTACACTGTCGGTGAGAATGCAAACTGGTGCAACAAATCTGGAAAACAGTGTGGAGGTTCCTCAAAAACTTAAAAATAGAACTACCCTATAATCCAGCAATTGCACTACTAGGTATTTACCCAAAGGATACAAAAATACTGATTTAAAGGAATTTATGCACCCCGATGTTTCTAGCAGCATTATCAACAATAGCCAAACCAGGGAAAGACCCCAAATAGCCGTTGGCTGATGAATGGGAAAAAATATGGTATGACAGTTTACTAGAATGGCTGTACCATGGGGAGAAATGGATACTCTTACTTTTCAAAGATGCCTAGACCCTGGCTCTGAATGGACACCAACTCCTGAGCAACAAATAGGCTACAGCAGCTCATTAGGCAAAGTGCATACATTTGGGGTTGGGTGATAGATGGCGTCTTGGTTCAAGCTGAGCTCAGAGTGGGACCAGGAAGTGACTCATCTTGTGGTTATGTCCTGAATGTATAGTTAAGATAGACATATTTCAGGACTCAGAATTTTCATATTGGCTCTCTGACCCACAGAGAAATGGACAGTATAATAGGAATGCCTAAGTGGAATCTCTTGGAATTTTTTCACTCTAGCAATATCTTAAATCAGAAGCATATCTCATTCCTACAGCATTGCAGAAAATTAGTACCACCCTCAAGGGACCTTAGGAAACGTGCAGTGATTTGGATGAAATAACCTACAGGTCATATGCATAACTTCTTAGAATTTTAAGATGCTTGTTTTCAATAGACAGCAAATATTGTGGAAGACAGGGACAGTGCTTAAAGTTCTGGTGTGAAACTGCATGGGTTTAGAGATGCCATGCTGGAGAGAACAAATATAAATGTCAAGTAACAGTGGGAAGTGTGACTGGAGAGATTTTTCTGAGAGTAAGGAGGCTTTACCTGATGCATATTTCGAATGGCTACTATATGTGAACAGATCATATTGTGTCCTTACCTGCTAAACCTGCCCTTCACCCAGTTTTAATGGAATATGCTAATTGGAAACTTTAGAATTGCATGAGCCCTCTTTGCTAGTAGATATTAAGCAGTATCTTAGTCCGTTCAAGCTGCCATAACAGAATACCATACACTGGATGGCTTTTAAACAAGAGAAATCGATTCCTCACAGTTCTGGAAGCTGAGGAGTCTGAGATCAAGACATCAGCACATTTAGTGTCTGCTAAGAGTCTGCTTCCTGTTTCAGAGATAGCCACTTTTTGTTGTAATCTCGTATGACAGAAGAAATAAGGTTGCTCTCTAAGATTTCTTTGTAAGGACACTAATGCCATTCCTAATCACCTCTCAAAGTGATCATCTCCCCAAATCCTCTATCTCCAAATACCCTCACATTGGAGATTAGGTTTCAACATATGAATGGGGGTGGGAGCAAAAACAGTTAGTCTATATAGCAAATAGAATTCCATGTAAGCCTTCAGTAGTTTCATAGATACTAGCAAATGACATGACATTTGTGGGTCAGAGACAAAGGAACTTATTACTCATATTTGCATTGTTTCCCACTTATGATGCATAGCAGACCAGATGGATGTTGCAGTGGTTGTAGTGAGTTCTCATTATAGCTGAGGAATTCCAAGCTTAGGAAACTCTAATTTTTTTTTTTTATAATAGGCTGCAAGAACACCTATTCAACCTTTGCCGTGGAAGAAGACATTATCTAAGAATATTTGATTGACAATTTACTCAAAAGGAAATTTAAAAGTAGAAATGTATGTGCACCTTGAGTTAGAAAAATTTCTGCTGACAAATGAGGACTAAAGAATACAACCAATTTCCAGAATTGAAAAAAAAACTATAGAAGTAAAATAATTATCTTTTTGGGGAGGACAGCACAGTTGCAACAATGAAATTGGAAGTATTATTGGCAGCTGTTATAATATTATTATGGTCATCAATACTGAAAAAATTGTGGTGTATTCATACAGTGGACTATTGAACATTAAACAGTAACAAAATACTGATACATCTGAACACGAAATGTGCATACTGTGTAGGGACATGTGGTTACAGGATGAATAAATGGAGTTTATTTCAGTATGCAATTCCTGATTCTTCTTCAATAATTTATGGAGTCAGATGAGAGAGAAATTGATCACAGTGGGGAGAGCCAGAATAGGATTACAGTGGGAAAAACACAGTCAGGCAATTTAAAAATATGGAAATATAAATAAATGACTGATTAATATACTTTTCAAGTTTAACCTCACAAACTCAAAACCCTCCAAATATAGCCAAGTATGACCTGTAACTTTCACCTGCCATATTAATGAAATTTCTTTTAACACTAATGATCAAATGGTATAACATTTCTGAAAAATTATTACTATAAATCAAAGTTTTTAACTGTACTCAAATTTTGAGCAAGGAATTTTACCTCTGAAAATCTATTCTATCATTTTGCTGTATTTGTAAATGAAAACTTATGCATAAAACTAATCATCACAACTTAATTTATATGGTAAAAAAACCATAAAATTTCCAAAACGAAGGAAATGCTAAATAAACTACTGTGTATCTTGTATCCAAAAATAATGTGCACCAGTTAAGTAACTTTTAATAAGCATTTTAATAGCATTTTAAAATGTTTGTGGTATGGTAGTAAGTGGAAAAATATAAAATAAAATTGATGTTGAATTGCATCTTTAACCTCATATATTTTCCAAACAAGATTTGACATAAAGGAATTTTTAATAATAAAATTCGAGGCATGGGCTCAATTGGATAAAAAGGAGTGTTCACAAAAGACTGTATGAAAATATATGTAAAACTCTACTTGAAATTACCATGTTTACTTTTATTTTCATATTCATGTATTTTCGTTTTTTAGAAAAAGTTAATCGCAAAACATTATAAAGGAATTATATTATTCCACCTTAAGACCATAATAGTATTTAAATAAAAATATTTTAAAGTCAACAAGTAAGGACTTCTTGCATTATGAAGCACTTTTTAGTGCAAAAACTAATTATATCAGGATATATAACATTTAACAAAAGTAGCTCTATGAAATTAAATAATAATTGACTATAGTAAAAAGACACATAGTAATAGCATCAACTTTCATTCATTTGCAGTATTTCCACTTACACCTATTTTCTCTGAGACTTCTTAAAAGCCATAAAGGGCATGATATACATATTTTTCATTTTAGAGAGAGAACGAGACTGCATGCAAGTTGGGGAGAGGGGCAGAGGGAGAGAGAGAATCCCAAGCAGGCTCTGTGCTCAGCATGGATGCAGGTTCCAATCCCATGACCCTGGGCATGTTTATGATCATGACCTGAGCCCAAATGGAGAATTGGACGCTCAACTGACTGAGCTCTCTAGGGTCCCTGGACATGATATTTTTACAGGACACATAAGCTAAAAAGTAAGCTTTCAGTGGTTGCGCAGACGCCCGCAAATGATATGACAGTCAAGGGTCGAGATGAAGGACTCTGTTACTCATGTTTGCATTGCTTCCCCTTGTGTAATGGAACAGCACAGGTGGATGCTGCATGTGCAGTGGTTTTTTCATCATAGCTGAAGAAATGCAAACTAAGGAAATTCAGTTTTTTATAATGGGCTACAAGAAAACCTGCTCAACCTTTGCCCTGGAAAGATATATTATCCTCATCATACATAGCAGTACACAAATCTTCCCTCTGCTCCAAAGAAAAATGCTATCTTCCAAGATTGTGCCATACAAACATCTTTGAGAAGATAATCCAGGACAAAAATCCAGTGCTTCTGTTCGTAAGATGCAGAAATGTGAGGCCCGTTCACTGCCTTTTAACAAACCTCAATTTCCTTAGCTACAAAGTTGCTTTAAAATTTTGTGATGCGGGAAGATGGTGAAGTAGGAAGATCCTGGGCTTTATCTCATCCCACTGATACACCTAGAAAGCACCCACATCGGTGTAAATAATGCATAAAATAATCCGAAGACTGGCAGAACAGATTCTCCACACCGAAATGTAGACAAGAGGCCAAATCAAAGAGTGTAGGAAGGGTGAAGACATGGTCAGGAGTCAAAATGATTCATGGGACTGTCCTCAAAAGGCACAGATGCTGCAGGCCCAGACTGGGGAGAGGAACAGAATGTACACCAGCCAGCTTAGGCACGGTGAACTTACACTGGGAAGGCAAATCACCATAACATTGGTCTTTGAAAACCAGAGGGGCTTAACTTCATGAGTTCTTACAATCAGTGGTGCCTAACACCTGGAACTTTAAAAAAAATCAGTGGTCTCAGCTCTGGGAGAGCCAGCAGGCAAGAAGAAATTGAGTGCCTGCCATTAAAGAGACAGAATAACAAACAGCCCCTGCTGAGGTATAGCATAGAAACAGCAGTTTGAAAAAATGCCTAGAGTATACACAAAGATTTGTTTACTATCTTAGGGCATTTGCTACAGGGGCAGGGATCCTTAGGAGACTTCTCCAAAAATAAAAGAGCTGGTAGGCACTATTTCCCTCCCCTGCCTCTGAGCCTGGATATAAGGACACCTGCTGGAAAAAGCATAGCCCTAACACTCTCCATCTAGCTTTCTACAGCACCACCTATGCCCTTCTGCAGATCTGCTCCCTCCAATCTGCCCTCAGCAGTTTTCCAAAGCAGGTACGGGTCCCCTCCCATAGCAGAGGGGCACAAACTTTCTAACACCATATGCATGACCTGTCTCCTGTGGAACTGTATCCTTCAACACTCCCTTGGAAGAAACCCATTCAAAGCAGTGCCACAAGCATGGAAATGTGCAAGTAACCCCGAAGGAGAGAGCACCACCACAAAGTGATGCCTGAAGCAGGGAGAGAGGAAGAAAACTGCACATGTCAGTTCAACTGCAGCTCCAGCAGTGGGCTGCTGGGGGAAGACATATGGTCTGATAGCAGGCTCCACCCACTGATGAAAGCTTGTGAGGATATAACACAGGATAAGTACTGTGAAGTTCAGGGCTACTGCATCTCTGGCAAATGCCTGGTGTCACTCACATCAGGGTGAAGGTGGCCCCAGATTGGCCCATGAACAATGTAGACCAAACCCTGCCCACAATAAGCAAAGAGAGTCATTACAGATGATTGGACTAATGGCAAACATGGCTCAGCCACAGAAGTAGGCAACACACATTGGAAACCCCTCAAGTGCCATGTTCGGTGAGCGGGGGACATTGCACTGCAGAGCACTACAGGACCTCTTCTTCAAAAGGCCACTTATTTCAAAAGCAGGAGACATAGCTGATTTTCCTTCCTAACACAGAGAAGCAGACACAAAGAGGCAAAATGAAATGGAGGAGTATGTCCCAAATGAAAGAACAGGACAAAATGACAGTAAGAGGCCTAAACAAAACAGATAAATAATATGCCTGATTTAAAAATGTAAAGTAATGGTCATTAACATCCTCACTGGGCTTGATAAAAGAATGGAGGACTTCGGTGAGACCCTCAACAGAGAGAAAACATTAAAAAGAACCAATCAGAGATGAACTCAAGAACTGAAATTAAAAATACACTGGATGGACTAAACAGTAGACTAGAGGAAGCAAAAGAATATTAGCAATCTGAGGGACAGGGTAATGGAAAGCAATCAAGCTGAATAAGAGAGGGAAAAAAAATAAGAAGAAATGAAAATAGACTTGGGGAACTCAGCAACATCATCAAGTATAATAACATTCACATTATATGGATCCCAAAAGAAAAGAGAGAGAATGGAACAGAAAATTTATTTAAAGCAACAATAGCTTAAAACTTCCCAAACTTGGGGAAGGAAACAGGAATCCAGACCTAGGAAGCACAGAGAGACCCCAACAAAATCAACACAAGGAGGTCCACACCAGGACACATAGCAATTAAAATAGCAAAACACAGAGATAAAGAGAGAATCAAAAAAAAAAAAAAAAAGGAAGAGAAAAGAAAACACTTACATACAAGGCAAACCTCATAAGACTATAAGAGGATTTTTCAGCAGAAATATTGTAGGGCAGAAAGAAGTGACATGATATATTCAAAATACTGAAAGAAAAAAAAAACCCTACAATCAAGAATACTCTATCCAGCAAGGCTATCCTTCAGAACAGCAGAAGAGATAAAGGGTTTCTCAGACAAACAAAAGTTAAATGAAGACATCACCACCAGTCAAGCCTTACAAGAGACATTAAAGGGGACTCTTTGCATAGAAAGTGAAGACCGTACGTAGGAGTAAACATATAAAGTACAAAAGCAGTAAAATTAAGTATATCTATAAAAATCAGTCAAGGGTTTCACAAAATAAAAGGATATAAAAATATGACACTATATATCTTAAATGGAGCGCAAAAAGAAGTAGAAATTTAGTGCTTAGAGAATAGGTTCAAACTTAAGCAACTATCAACTTAATATATACTGCTAAGCATTATATGTTATATATAAAACTAATGGTAGCCACAAATCAAAAACTGGTAATAAATATTTGAAAAAATAAAGAGAATTCAAGTACATTAGATAAGAAAGCCAGCAAGCTGTGAGAGAAGACAACAAAAGAGGAACAAAGAACTATGAAAATAACTATAAAAGTAGTAACAAAATGGCACTAAGTACATATCTTGCATTAATCACTTGGAATGTAAATGTGCTAAACGCTGCAATAAGAAAAATATAGGGTGACCAATAGAATAAAAAAGCAAAACCCAGGGCACCTGGGTGACTCAGTTGGTTGAGCATCCAACTCTTGATCTCAGCTCAGTTCACGATCTCATGGTTTGTGAGCTCAAACCCCATGTCAGGCTCCTTGCTAACAGTGCAGAGCCCGCTTAGGATTCTCTCTCTCCTTCTCTCTCCTGCTCCTTCTCCACTCCTTCTGCTTCCCTCTGTATCAAAATAAATAAATAAACATTTTAAAAAAGCAAAACCCATCTATATGTTGCCTATAAGAGACTTTTTTCAGACCTAAGGGTACATGCAGGGTGAAAGAGAAGGGATTGAAAAGCCTTTATCATACAAATGGAAGTGAAAATAAAGTTGGATAACAATACTTAGACAAAATAGACTTTTAAATGAAAACAGTTAACAAGAGGCAAAGGAGGACACTATATGCTAATAAGGGAGAGAATCTAACGAGAAGATAAAACAGTTGTAAATATTTATGAACCCAACCTGAAAGCACCCAAATACATAATACAGCTAATAACAAACATAAATGAAATAACTGATAATAATACAATAATAATAAGGGCACTTAACACCCACTTACATCAATGGATAGATGATCCAAACAGAAAATCAACAGAGAAACAATGGATAACACATGTGAATGAAAACTGGACCAGATGGATCCAACAGATACATTCAGAATATTTCATCCTAAAACAGCAGGATACACTTTCTTTTTAAGCACACATTGAACATTCTCCATAATAGATCACATATTAGGCCACAAGACAAATCTCAACAAATTAAAAAAAAAGTTATACCATGCATTTTTTTCCTGACCACAACACAAAGCAACGAGCAATCAATAAGACAAAACTTGGAAAGAACACATACATGGAGACTAAATACTACTAAACAATAAATGCATCAAGCAAGAAATCAAAGGAGAAATTTAAAAATACATGGAAGCAAATGTAAATGAAAACACAACTGTCCAAAATCTCTAGAATGCTGTTATAAGAGGAAAAGCTGTTATAAGAGGAAAGTTTACAGCAAAGAAGGTCTGCCTCAAGAAGAAAGAAAAATGTAAATAAAAAGCCTAAGCTTATACCTCAAGGAGGTATAACTCCAAAACCAGTAGAAGGAAATATAATAAAGATTACAGCAAAAATAAATGAAACAGAAACAAAACAATATTGAAACCATGAGCTGGTTCTTTGAAAAGATCAACAAAATTGATGTATCTTTAACAAAGCTCATCAGAGAGAGAACTCAAGCAAAAACAGAAATGAAAGAGGAGAGGGGCACCTGGGTGGCTCAGTCAGTTAAGCATCTGACTTCAGCTCAGGTCATTATCTCATAGCTCATGGGTTCTGGCTCCATGTCAGGTTCTGTGCTGACAGTTCAGAGTCTAGGGCATGCTTTGGATTTTTTGTCTTTCTCTCTGCCCCTCTCCCCACTCATGTGCACATTCGCGCGCTCTCTCTCTCTCTCTCTCTCTCTCTCTCTCTCTCTCAAAAATACATACACATTAAAAAAATTTAAGAAATGTAAGAGGAGAAATAACAACTGACATCAGTGAAATGCTAAGAATTATAAGAGAATATTATAAAAAACTGTGTGCCAACATATTGGACAACATAGAAGTAATGTACAAATTCTTAGAAACATGTAACCTCCCAAAACTGAATCAGAAAAAAATACAAAATTTGGACAGATAGAATACTGGCAGTGAAAGTGAATCATCAATCAGAAAACTTTCAACAAATAAAAGTCCAGGGCCAGATGGACTCACAGGTGAATTCTATCAAACATTTAAAGAATTGTTCTCAAACAATTCCAAAAAAAAAAAAATAGAAGAGGAAAGATTGCTTATGAATTCATTCTACGAGGTCAGCATTACCTTGATACCACAACCAGATAAAGCCACCACAAAAAAAAAGAGAGAACCACATGCCAACATCTCTCATGAACATCAACACAAAAATCCTTAACAAAATATTAGCAAACTGAATCCAACAATTTATTATAAAATCATTCACCATGATCAAGCGGGATTTATTCCTGGGATGCAAAGATGGTTCAATATTCACAAATTGATCAATGTGACACATCACACCAACAAAAGATAAAAACTGTATGATCAATTCAATAGATGCAGAAAGAGTATTTGACAAAGTACAACATCTATTCATGATAAAAAACTCTCAACCAAGTAGGTTTAGAGGGAACACACCTCAACATAATAATGGCCATATATGAAAATCCACAGCTAACATCAAACTCGATGGTGAAAAACTCAGAACTGTTCCTTATGGCCAGGAACAAGACAAGAATTTCCACTCTCATTACTCTTTTTTTTTTTTTTTTCAACACAGTCCTGGGAGACCTAGCCACAGGTATCAGACCAGAAAAAGAAGTATATACAATTCACATTGGTAAGGAAGAAGTAAAGCTTGCAGTATTTGAAGATGACTCAATACTATATAGAAAGAACCTTAAAGACTCCACCAAAAAGCTACTAGAACTGATAAATGAATTCAGTAAGGTCACAGGATACAAAATCAATATACAGAAGTCCACTGCATTTCTATACATTAACAATGAAGTAGCAGGAAGATAAATTAAGAAAACAATCTCATTTACAATTGCACAAAAAGGAGTAAAATACCTAGGAATAAACTTAATCAAGGAGGTTAAAGATCTGTACTCTGAAATCTATAAAGCATTGATGAAAGAAACTGAAGATGAGACAAATAGAAAAATATTCCATACTCATAGATTGGGAGAACAAAAATTGTTAAAATGTTTATACTACCCAGAGCAATCTACAGATTTAATCTAATCTCTATCCAAATACCAACAGCATCTTTCAAAGAACTAGAAAAAATAATCCTGAAATTTGTATGGAACCACAAAAGATCCTAAAGAGCCAATGCAATCTTGAAAAAGAAGGATTAAACTAGAGGGAACACAATCCCGTGTTTCAAATTACACTAAAAAGTTGTAGCAATCAAAAGAGTATGGTAGTGGCACAAAAGCAGACACATAGATGAATAGAACAGCATAGGGAATCCAGAAATAAATCTACAACTGTATGGTCAATTAATCTTTGACATAGGAGGGAAGAACATGCAAAGAGATAAAGACAATCTCTTCCACCAGTAGTTTTGGGAAAACCAGTATGGTTACCTGCAGAATAAAACTGGATTACTTTCTTACACCATACACAAAAATAAACTCAAAATGGAGTAAGGACCTAAATGTAAGAACTGAAACAATAAAAACAGTAAAAGAGAGCACAGGCGGTAATTTCTCTGACATTGGGCATAGCAACATGTTTCTAGATACATCTCCTGAGGCAAAGCAAAAATAAACTATTGGGATTACATTAAAATAAAAATCTTTTTCACAAAAAAATTAAATAATCAACAAAGCAAAAGACAACATATTGAACGGAAGAAGATATTTGCAAATGGCATATCCATAGGGGTTAATATCCAACATCTATAAAGAAAGTATAAAATTCAATACAAAAAAAAAATAATCCAACTTAAAAATGGGCAGTAGACATGAACAGACATTTCTCCAAAGGCAACATCCAGATGGTCGACACAGGAAAAGTTGCTCAACATCACTCATCATCTGGAAAATGCAAACGAAAACCACAATGAGATATCACTTTACACCTGTCAGAATGGCTAAAATAAAAGACACAAGGACCTTAAGTATTGATTGGCTAGGTTATGGAGAAAGAGGAACCCCTGTGTACTGTTGGTAGGAATAGAAACTGGTGTAGCCGCTGTGGAAAACAGTATAGAGGTGCCTTGAAAAGTTAAAAATAAAACTACCATTTGCTCCTGTAATTACAGTATTGGGTATTTACCCAAGGAAAATGAAAACATTAATTCAAATGGTATATGCACCCTTACATTTATTGCAGCATTATTAAAATAGCCAAATTATGGAAGCAGCCCAAGTGGACATCAATAGATGAATGGCTAAAGAAGTGATACACAGACACACAAACACCCTCACTCACACACACATACTTAAGCAATGGAATATTACTCTGCCATAAAAAAAGAATGAAATCTTGCCATTTGCAATAACATGAGTATATCTAGATGGTATAATGTTAAGTGAAATAAGTCAATCAGAGAAAGACAAATACTATATGATTTCACTCATATGTGGAATTTAAGAAATCAAACAATTGAACAAAGAAAAAAAACAAACCAAAAATCAGACTCTTAGCTATAGAGAACAAACTGTTTACCAAGAGGGGAGGTTGGTGGGGCAGAAGGGTGAAATAGGTAAAGGGGATTAAGAGTACACTTACGGTGATGGGCACGGAGTAATGTGTAGTATTGTTGAATCACTATATTGTAAACCTGAAATGAATATAATACTGTATGTTAATTATATTGGAATTACAACAAAAAAAGAGAAAGATTCCAAACCTAAAAAAATAAAATAAAATTATACAATATTATCCACAGTTTGAATCAAGTAAGATAATGAGTTTCAAAATATCACATTGGCATAAAGGAAAAAAGAAATTCAACTTTTAGACTTATGGCGTTTTTTTTAAAGCTCATTAACCTTATCTAAGTAGTAGGCTCTCCCAGTCAATGACAATGTGAATTTAAACAATATCTGAGTAGTTTAACAACAGGCCTATGAAGGCTGTCTGGTAGCGAACTATGTTAGTATCAGGAAAAAATACAAAATGATAAAAATTTTGTAAAAGTTGTTTATGTCTATTCAAGATCATATTACCATATGTTGTAGATTTTTTACGAATATTTCTCACAATTCTAATTTTATACACCTTAATAGAAATGTGCTTATAATAACACAAGAACACCCACTTTTATACTAATATAACCATTAGCAAAGAACACAGAGAGAATAATTCTGTTCAACAAATTTATTGTCCTAAGACATGAATTCTATATGCTATAGAAATATAATTCCAAACATAGAAGTTGTTTTATTCTCCCACTACTATAATTAACATTCTTTCCCTAATCCATATGCCCACCAAGAACAGAAAGAAAAAAAATAAATTTTTCCAAACAGAAATGTCATTGCTGTAGGGAAAAAAATCCAAAATACCACTCTCTTATCAATGTCTAGAATTTGGGGAGAAAAATAAAACTTTTGGTTTATGAAAACATAGGGATGAAGGAGTGTTTAAACAGCAGTCTTACAAAGTTTAATTTTTTTTAATGTTTTTTTAACTCTGAAACAAAGAGAGAGACAGCAGGATCCGGGGAGGGGCAGAGAGAGAGGGAGACACAGAATCTGAAGTAGACTCCAGGCTCTGAGCTGTAAGCATAGAGCCCGACGCAAGGCTCGAACCCACAGGACTGCGTGATCCCAAGTTGGACGCTTAACCCACTGAACTCCCATGCACCTCTTGCAAAGTTTAAACAAGATAAAAAACATAATAAACTGTGACATTGATGTTTACTTATTTTAGTCTGTAGGAGAGAGAGATGGGGTCTTTAGAATGTTTTTTAAAACTGTCTTTTCCTCTGTGAGCAGTGAGTTTGCACAGGCATTCTTGAACAGAGAGCGTGTGAAAGATTCCAAGACAGCAATTTCTTGTAAGAGTTTCATCAGTGAAAGAATGGAATGGATAGGTAGCTGGGATATCCATTAAAAGAAAAGGTAGGAGAACTAAACTGGCCACACAGATAACCCTGTTCTTTCTTTTGGAGAAGGAAATTTGGGTTATAAGAGGCACTGTAACATGAAAAAAGAATTATTATGGTTCAGACAATATATGTCAGAAAAATTAGGAATTTTGATGTAATCAATAAATTGCAAAATGGGTAGAATCAATTCAATAGTAAATTTGATTAAAAAAATAACTTGTAAAGGGGAGACTATTCTTGATTACAGCTACTTGCATTGTATTTATTTTTTTAGAGGTTAAATTTCTTTTTTTTTTAATATGAAATTTATTGTCAAATTGGTTTCCATACAACATCCAGTGCTCATCCCAACAGGTGCCCTCCTCAATGCCCATCACCCACCCTCCCCTCCCTTCCGCCCCCCATCAACCCTTCTCTTATGGTTTGGCTCCCTCCATCTCTAACTTTTATTTTCCTTCCCCTCCCCCATGGTCTTCTGTTAAGTTTCTCAGGATCCACTTTTATGTGGATCCTGAGAAACTGCACTTGCATTTAAAAAAAATTTAAAAAAAAGAAGTACATAGCTGCATTTTACACAGACTAGTTGAGAGAAAAGAGCCTAATGCACTCACCTCCCTAAGAACATAATTAACATGGGAGTAGTCATGGCTGAGCCAGCTTTAAAAGAAAAAAAAAGACAAAGAAAAAAAAAACCCAGTACCTCCTCTCTCTTTACCCACACCTACTCAATCCTATAATTACTCAAAGGGGAAGACTAAAATCTATCTTCTCACTGAGGCTTTCCTGATGACCACATGTGGAGGTGGTCTCTTGACTGCTCCTGGCTATTTCCACCTCTGCTTTCTACTTTGGGTTTCATTTTTGTGAATAAACCATCTTTCACAGGAGGCTGCAGACTAAAAATTCCTGTAGTGCAGGGACCATGAGAGACTGGTAGTTTTCTCCCTTAGCAGTACCTGGCATCGCACATTGATAGCAGCTAGGAGCCTTTGAGATAATGTAGTTTAGACACTAGAGTGACCAATATAAGAAAAAAAAAAAAGGATAAGTAAAACTAAATAAATAAAAACTAAAGGAAAGGGGAAGAATCGTGTAGAAGGAAATTTCACGTGTATGTACACACAGTGTGCTACAACAAAACATTGTGTCTCTTTGCTCCCTGGGAACCATGTATGGCTCTAGCCTGATTACCATTAGCACTAACTAGAGAACCATCTAAGGATTGGTTGTTCAATTGCCCCTTACGCATTTAACCTGGAACAACAGTAAGATTAAGTAAAGAAATTGGTAATATTAGGAGTGTTGCAAAAGAAATCTCTACAAATAGTAAAATATGTGACTACTGTCCCCACATAGAGCGCGTAAATAAATTGAAGTGACAAAGTTAAAGGGGAAAAGGTACCAGTCTATTTAGGACCTTCCTGTGGCTATGTCCTCTGAGTTTGCTCATAAATAAGACAATTTAGTATATTTGAAAGATAAACAAAACTTCTGGTAAGCAGATAAAACCTCAGGTAGGCAGAAGCAAATTAATATTTATAATATAGTATATATTTACATAATTATATAATGTACAACTATATTTTATAAAATACATAATACATTATATATTATTAATCTAATATAAATATCTTCCAATCAGGAAAAAAATCTATTAATTATCTCTTCCTCTGTGTTTAATTCCCCTTTCATAAGCCTGCATTTGACATTATTTACACTGCCTTGTAATTTCTTCCCATTCGGTCTCCTCTGTATATATTTAAGTCTTTCTAGACTAGAAGGTGTAGACAAGGACACTGCCCTAGGAATGAATCAGCCCTATGTTCAAAACCAGTCTTTGCCCTTCAGTTGTTCAACTTCTCTAAGAATTAACTACTTCAATTATAAAGTTTAAAAATTGGACAATTATATTCCAGGTTTTCCGAAACATATAAAAGGTGCCGAGCACATAATTTCTCACTTAGTAGGTGCTTACAAACAAAATATCACTAAATATAACAATGCAAATGCACAGTATGTAGGCATAAAGCTGAAAACCAGGGTAATCTCCTTATGGGGAAAAATTGTAAAATGTAAAACACTAACAAGGTCCTGAATAAATGGAGAGACATGGAAAGTTCATAAACAGAAAATGCAATATCATAAATGTATCAATTCTCAACTGATAATAAACTCAATCTTGTTCCACTAAAAATCTCAATAGCGTTTTTTGGTACAATTTAATTGGAAGTTTAAATGAAAGAAAATAGCAATGAAACTCAGGAGACAAAATGCAGGCGGAGGATAAAAGTTACTGATTTGCTACACTGTATATCAAGAATTTTTACAAAGCCATGGTAATTACACTGTGTTATTGATGCAGGGAAAGACACTAGAACAGCATAGAGAGCACTGAGGGATACACATGCATAATAAATGGAAATCTGATTACTGACCAGTGACCACTGCAGACCAATGGTACTTATGAAGTATACGGTGATATTGCAATTGGCTGTAACTACAGAAAAATAAAGGTAAACAAATCCCTCACACCATATACCAATCATCTTCAACCTGGCATATGTGAAAAATAGGAGCTTAAAAGGACTGCTTAAGTCTTACATAAACACGGGTAGTTTGAAGAGAAAAACATTCTCAGTTTTTAACTTCAATATCTGTTCTTCCATAAAACTATTCTGCCAGAGAATACACTTGACGTGAAGCCATCATTTATGGTTTGCTGTTTAAACGTCCTTCTCATTTTTGCCTATCTCCATGTTTGCAAAAGAGGGCCATACCTCTCACTCATCCAAAATCATCTTGTGGTATAAAACTGCCAAAGTACCTGATAAAGGGAGAAGTTAAAATGTCGATATCATTGGACCAACACACAGTATCCTTGCCATGAGGCTGTCTCATTTCCTCTCTCTTATGTATATTAAAAAAAAAAAAAAGCTTAGCATAAGAAAGGTAACATTTTTTCTCTATTAAGATGTTCTTCATTAGATTATTCCCATGTGGAGTACAGAAGTGATAAAGTCCAAATTATTTCCAAATATTTTAAAATTAGTGTCAAATATTAAATGCATCACTCCTTTGGGAAAGTCTAGCAGTACAAAGGAGACAGAAGGAGAGAGAGAGGGAGGAGAGAGAGAAAAACGGATGAGATTGAATGAAAATTTAAGAAATGCTGATGATGTAGCCAGCCCTTTATTTTATCCATACCACAAAATCATGCTAGGAATCTATTTTAGAGTTGGAATTTAGAAGTTCAATGATTGCCAAGGGGAAGCTTATTAACACATTCATGTTACTTTCTAATGGAAAGTAAATCTCACTTGGGTGATTTGTCTGACAAGGATTGACTTTGCCAATTAGGTTATAGGACCATCATTTCCCATAAAATGAGTGAGTTTAACTACGGTTTCATGATTTTTGCTCAAATATATTTAAAATGTAAGGTAAGATAAAAACATTAATTAAAACATATTGCACTTATAAGGGTATATTTAAATCAATTGTATTTTTATTTTCTTCTAATAAACTTTTAGTATATCAGGTTCAACAGGTTGCCTCTAAGTTGAGAAAGAATTATAAGAAATAATTAATGGTCTTTTGAAAAGTCTTAGTAAAGCCTTTTAGGTATAATTCCTAGAAACAGTATGTGATTGATCTTCATGACTAGGTAACAAATCTTTTTGAAAGTGAGGTCATTTCCAATTTCTTGCTATCAATAAAATTGAAGGGGGAAGTAATCAGCTTGTCAGCTGATATAATATTAAAAATAGGTTTTATGAGAAACCACTGTGTTATTTGCAATATAATTTGAAGAGTTTAAAGCACTGAGTAGCAATGCTATTAAAGCAGCTTCTTTCATTTGTATCTCTCTATTTAAATACACAAAATTTCTCATCTATAATAAAGAAAACTAGGAAAAGTTCTCATTCTAACAATAAGTAATAATCAGACATATATGAACTAATGGAAAAAATTTAAAAGTTGCCTTTGTCTCACAAAAGATTTAGATTTTATTTTTTACTTGCTATCTTTAATAATTACTCAGATAAATATCAAAATGCTTATCTGTTCATTCTTATACTCATACCTCATACTAACTCAAATGTAATGAAAAAATCCTGAAAAAAATTTAAGTTATAGAGACCTTTGAAACACAAAAATTCTCAAAATAATATTTCAAATTATGTTTACATTTTTGTGGCAGCTATATGATAGGTGATTAGAATAATTTGAATCATAAAAGATATTAAATGTTGAACACAAGGCAAAAAAATCTGAATGTTAAATATGCTCTAACTGCCAATTTTATTAACTGGGTGATTGTGGGTATCAAATTGCCATAATATTTTGATTCACTGGATACTTTTTAATGGTTTAATTTCATTTTTTTATTTTTTGAGAGAGAGAGAGAGAGAGAGAGAGAGAGAGCAAGTGGAGGAGGGAGAGAGGAAGAAGGAAGGAGAGAATTTTTCTTGTCATTTTTTAAAATTTACACCCAAGTCACTTAGCATGTAGTGCAATAATGATTTCAGAAGTAGAATCTAGAGATTCATCCCCAACATATAACACCCAATGCTCATCCCATCAAGTGTCCTCTTTAATGCCCCTTGCCCATTTAGCCCATACCTTCACCCACAACCCCTCCAGCAACCCTCAGTTTGCTCTCTATATTTAAGAGCCTCTTATGTTTTGTCCCCCTCCCTGTTTTTATTATTTTTACCTCCCTTCCCTTCTGTTCATTTGTTTTGAATTTTAAATTCCACATGTGTGAAGTCATATGATATTTGTCTTTCTCTGACTAATTTCACTTTGCATAATTTATTCTAGTTCCATTCACTTTGCTGCAAATATCAAGATTCCATTCTTTTTGATTGCTGAGTAATATTCCATTTGTGTGTGTGTGTGTGTGTGTGTGTGTGTGTACGTGTGTACATCCATCTTCTTTATCCATTCATCTGTCAATGGAAATTTGGGCTCTTTCCATACTTTGGATACTGTTGATAGCACTGCTATAAATATTGTGGTGCCTGTGCCCCCTTTGAAACAGCACACCTGTATCCTTTGGATAAATACCTAGTAGTGCAATTGCTGGATTGTAGGGTAGTTCTATTATTAATTTTTTGAGGAACAGGAGGGAGACAATCTTAAGCAGGCTCTACCCAGTATGGAGCCCAATGCAGGGCTCAATTTCATGACCTGACCATGAGATCATGATCTGACCCAAAATCAAGACTCATATGTTTAACTAACTGAGCCACCCAGACATCCCTCAGTGGATACCTTTTTCAAAATGACATAAGCTCTCTGTTGAAAGCGAAAAGTGACAAATACCCAAAACTATTTTTGCAACTATTTACATTTGTCGAACTATCACACATGTCAAATTAAAACTTTCAAAGCAGTATATAATTTTTCAAGGTTTTTAGGAAATCTTGAAAAATGTTAAGACTGTGGCCATTTCCAAAAGTCAATTCTAATTTGAAAAGCAGGAGAACATCTTTATAACTTAAGAAAAGGAATAAAATGTTTTATATAAGCAAAAAAAGAGCAACTGGGAAAAAGACTGGTCATCTGAAAACAAAACAAAGCAAAATGTACTAATTTCTGTTAAAATGAAAATGACAACCAAACATGAAGAGAAAATAGTCACAACATATATAACTACCAAAGGAAAAATAATCAGAATAAATAAGGGACTTCTATAAATCAATTCTAAAATTTCAACAAATTGGGAGTAACAGAGATTAGGACACACAAGTTGCCAATAATTATTTGACGATTAACTTAACTTTAATCAGAAAATGAAAATTAAAAGCATCAGATTGGGAAAAAAGTAAGAAAATCAAAAAGGTAACAACAATTCACGTTTACATGTATTCAATTACTTTCAAAAACAATTTGGCTTTTCACATATCTCATAGCCTAGCAATTCCACTCTAAAGATTCATTGGCATGTGGGCCAGAAGAAACACATATAAGAATATTCATAATAAAAAAATACACTGAAAGCAAACTAAGGTCCATCAAAAGAAAAATAAATTGTAGTATGTCCAAGTAATGGAATTCTAAATACCAGTTTGCCACAAGGGTAAATCTCAAGTGATTTCACCACAAAAGATAGACTAGAAAGAAGGAAGGGGTAATGATGAGAGGTGGTGGGCATGTTAATTAGCTTGATTGTGGTGATTACAGCACAAAGTATACATACATTAAACCGTTAAGTTGTATACCTTAAAATATATACAATTTTTTATTTACCAATTATACCTCAGTCAACCTGGGGGAAAAAAACAGCAGTAATAAGGGATTCAACTACATAATTAGATGTCAACCTAATGGATCTCATGATTTTTTTTTTGATCTTGTGATTTGTTTAATTTTAAAGGAAAAGAACAAATAAAGCTATTTCATATTACATTTATATAAAGTTCAAAATTAAGGGAAATCTGAACATCGTATTCTTTAGTCTTTCATATGTATGTGTTTATACCATAAAGAAAAGCAAGGAAAATCACAGGGAAAGAACATGTGCTTTGTTCTATTTTAAAAAAAAAATTTTAAACAGTTTATTTTGAGAGAAAGAGAGAGAGTGCACACACAAGTGGGGAAGGGGCAGAGGGAGACAGAGAGAGAGAGAGAGAGAGAGAGAGAGAGAGAGAGAGAGAGAGAGAGAGAGAATCCCATGCAAGCTCCATATTGTCCGCACAGAGCTCAATGCAGGGCTCGAGCTCACAAACCACAAGATCATGACCTGAGCCGAAATCAAGAGTCTGTCACTTAAGCGAGCCACCCAGGTGCCCCTATGTTCTGTTTTTAAAACTGTGTTGAGTTACACGATCAAGATGGTGACACACATTGTTTCTGACTTCAGTCCTCCTCCAGAAGATCAACTACCAACTATCCACAGACAAAACACCAGAATGAAAATCCTAGAACACAGGTGTGGAACTGAAACACCCCCCTGGATGACATAGACTGAGAAGGACCACAATGGAAGGAGGAAAGTGGGACCCAGAAATATACATGGAACATGGAAGACAATGTGAACACACACAGGGAGAAAATGGCCAGCTAGATCCAAGGAGAGGTCTGGAACAGATTCTCCCTCACAGTCCTCAGAAGCCAATCTTGCTAACACCTTGATCTCAAGACTTCTGGCCTCCAGAACTGTGAGAAAGTAAATTCCTGTTGCATGAATCCCACCCTCCCTGCCCCCCAATTTTTTTAAATCCCTGTGTATTGTGTCCAAGAGTGTTTATATTATTGTTAATCTTTCTAACATGTTAGGCATATTTTAAAACATTTAATATTTCATGGAATAATTCAAATCGGTTGTACAAAGGAGGAAAAAAAATAGAGAGAAAATATTCCTCCAGCATGGGCTCAAGGAAGTCCTATGTCAGCATTCAGTGTCAACTCAAAAAAGTAGAATGGTTCTGAATCTGCAGTGTGACAGCAAAACACACAGCAACATGTCATTGTTAGACAAGAGGAGACAGGTGAGCAAATTGGCCTCCAAAGTCTAGGGGAAAGGTTTTAGCTCATTACTCCATCACTTTTGTGGAATATTTGTAAATGGATAACCTCCTTACTTAGCCCTCAAGAAGAAATTCAAAAGAAGAAGTAACTCTCAACATCTTTACTGGAGGATCATCTCTGAAGAACAAACATCATGTATTATGTCTATGTGTTCACATTAAATCACACACCAGTGTATGTAAGCAGATTTAAATAAATATTTTGATTCTTCACATTGCTTCCCCCCCCCAACTCTGTTCAGCCACCTACTACAAATATCAGTAAATACTCTGTAAATTCTAAATGAAATTTAGCTCCCTCTTTTTCGAAGCCTAGATCAAAACCGCTATTGGGCATCTACTTGAAAAAATTTAAATCTCTGTTTTGAACGAGTAAAAATGCTTCCTGTAAAGTTTATAAAAATTCTTCATGACAATGTGTATTAATTATGTATAGGTAGGCTAGATAGTATTTTTGTGGATGCCATGTAAAAGGTAGATGTTATGTCCATTCTTCAAATTTTGAAAAGCTTAGAAGTTTCTTTCAAACACCTGTAATCCTTCCTAACTGCTTGAGCATTGGTTCAGAGGCAGTTCTCTTCTCTTCAAACAACTCCAACATTGATTTTGAAATAAAAGGTTCCCAATGGGATTCAGAAGGTTTTACAGTGACTCAGGGTGAAGCAATAAACCTGAACTTTTAGGAATTTGTTTTATAACCTTGAGGTGTCTTAGACATACATGCTTGTAACCCTGGTTGATAGCCCTGTTGACATTGAAACACTCAATTTGTTTTATCTTTTTTCTTCAGGGGACCAAGCTGACTCACCCTGAGAAACAAGTTTATTTGATTTAGTTGGATCCTATTGTGCCTTCTATTTACAGGTCCACACACACCAACAAATGCCTTTTAAATAATTGTGCCCTTTCAGACAATTCCTTTTGGTCTCAACTGCTTTAGCAATGCAAGTGTATAAGAAAAAAACGAAACAATCATCGAGATTATTATTAGCATGAAGTTCATTTGAGGAACATGCAGCTATAAAATATCTTTAAATGTTTATTTAAGTTGATACATTTTATATTTAAACCATATGTGTATTATTTGTGTCATGCTAAAACTAAAATTTGTAAAGTGCTGAAGACTTTTTAAAACACAGTAAAAAGAAAAAAAGCAAGACTTCCCTCTATCATGTTCTTCATTTAATATAAAATTTTATAAAAGAAAAAAAGTAACAATTTATAAAAATATCATCTGGGAGCACTATGTTAAACAAAAATATACTAAAATGGATAAAATAGGCATATACTTTGATATATAAATATACGTATAATATGTATGTTCTCTACGCCAACGAGTATCAGCTAGAAAGTCTATTAAAAGGTCCTATCTAATTCTTATTATCTCTATCACGTTATTGTAAAAAGTAAAAAATAAGAACAATTCAAAAATAATGGGCAAGAATGATATCAATAAAAACAGGACTTGAGCAACTGGACAGATATGATGGTAAGATGTTAGATGTCTATAATTTAAGAACAACTTCAACAAAATTTTGATCAACAACAAATGAGTAACACCAAAAAAAAATTCTGCAAAGAGATATAAAACACAGACAAATAGGGGTGCTCGGGTGGCTCAGTTGGTTAAGTGTCTGACCCTTGATCTCAGTTCAGCTCATGATCTCAAGGGTTCATGAGTTCAAGCCCTGCACCAGGCTATGCACTATCAGTGGGAAGCGTGTTTGGGATTCTCTCTCTCTGTCCCTCCCCTGCTCATGCTCTCTCTCTCTCACTCTCTCTCTCTTAGAATACATAAATAAACTGATAAAAACAGACAAATTTTAGAAAAAAATACACTTAAAATGTTATTCCAGTTAAAGAAGAATACAAAATGATGATAAAAGAGCCCATAATCTCATTAAAAGATCTCATGAGAACAAGGTAATTATATCAAAATTACACAAAATTTAAGAGAAAGCTTCACAATATGTAAAACAAAAATAGATGCAGATACTTTGAGGAATTGTCAAATCTACCATCACACCGAGAGATTTCAACACTAATACTCTCACTTATAATTATATGCTAAATATACAAAAAGATATTGAAGATATGTAAGACTTGAATAACACAATAAACAAGCTTTATCTGTTGGCCATAAACAGGGCTAATTTCAGCTGCCCTGAAATTTACATCACTGGGTAAAATGTACATGCCCCTCGCTGTTCTGACTGATTCAAGTTATATTCTGGTTGTTTGGACCAACACAGCATTGGTTTTCACATAATTTTTTATATTGCTTCTGAGCAATATATAAAACCCAATATGCAAAGATTATATTTTTTAATGAATATATAAAATGTCTAAAAATATTAACACATATATTAGGTCATCAAGCAATTATCAACATTTCACAACATCAACTTATCTGTATTGTCAGACTATGTTCTCTGAATAAAATGCAATAAAATTAGAGATGAATTTGAAAAAGAACACTGAATAATTATAAAATAAAAACACTTCTAAATGCCTCATAAATTCAAAAATAAATCATAAATATAATTTTAATTAAAGAGTTTACAATAAATGTGATAATTACTGGCAATGGAAAATATTTATAAAAGGGAAAACAGAGGCATAGTAACTAACACAATCTTCAGAGAACAGAGTATTTTTGTAATTATTACTTTAAGAACCTCCCAAAGGAAGAGTAGAGATTGCTCAGGAAAGGGGTGGAACATTTATAAGGCACATGATACAGAATATATGGCAAAATTATTGTTTACTTGCTTTTTATTTGTTTTCTTTTTTTTTCTCATCCAGAAACAATTCTTTTATTGGGGAAGATCAAATTTTTGAGGATTAGAATAAAAAGGAAACTTCTTTTTTTGTTTCTGCTTGGAAATTAAAAAAAAGTTTTAAAAACTAGATTTTTAGATTACAAGACCTAAGCATTCAAAGGTTAAAATGCATTCTTTATTCTAAATATTAACTCAAACAGTAAAATTCAATGCTCAGAATATTGAACGTGTTTTTTTTTCCCCTGTAAGTCATGACTCAGTGGAAAACACCGATTATGTTGTTGAATTATCAAGAAGATGCCTGAAGTCTGGACACAGTTTGTGGACCATGCAACTGGATGTCATAGCTAATGCTGTGGACAGGACAACAGCAATATATGCCTATTGTCAACAGACACAGCAAGACACAGCACCAGCAGATGGGATAGAAGATGAACCAGAGATTAAAATAAATTTATCAAGATACATTAGAGAGGCCACCACTGGCCCTTGGTGACAATTCAGAACTCTATACCCCCTTCTAATGCCACAAGGTTATAAACATTTCCCCTGCAGCTCAGACAGAGGAATAAAAAGAAAGTCTATTAAGAGGGGACACTATCCCTGATAGGAAGCTTAAATTTTAAATTGACTAAGCTTAAATGCAATACTGATTGAGAAATTAACCTTAAGAGACTGTTTTAACTGGAATGGCATAGAGTTTCCTTAAAGAGGCCAGATTCTATTTTCCTCCGTTGAGTGGAAATAAGAATTTAGGAGCGAGTTGATTGCAATCATAGGGGAAAAAAAAAAAAAAAAAAAAAAACAACTAAGAAAATTGCAGTTCTGCACATCAGAGATGTAGCATATAAATTTAAAACCCATGGCTCACGTAAAAAGTGGAGTGTGAATGCTTGGTGTGGAAACTGTCTATTTAAGTTGAGCTGAATGCGGGATTTGGTTAATAAATGAAGAAGGCGAGCTTAGAAAAACTAATCAGAGGAAATAATAAAAGACGTATGTTATATGGTGGAATATGAATTTCATTCTTTGGGCAATGTAGAATCATTTAGGATTTTAAAGAGTGGAATAACCACATTATTTAAGAGCCAAGTTTATGGAGATTTAACTTCCATAATACCACATTTTACCCTTTACTGTACATTTTTATGAGCTTGGACAAATAGAGTCAGACATACCCCCAGCCACAATCCTCAAGAATTCCATCACCCAGGAAGTCCCTCCTACTCTCTTCCATCCCCGGGTCTTAGTAGCCAGTGACCCATTTGCTGTCACTAGAATTCTGCCTTTTCCAAGATGTCTTGTTAATGGATTCGTACACTATGTAGCCTATTTAATCGGGTTGCTTTCACTCAGCCTGACGCATTTGAAATTCATTCATGCTGCCGTGTGTATTCTCACTGGTCTGTTTCTTTTTTCTTCCAAGTCGTTCTCCAGTGTATTGATATACCATGAGCTTGTTTCCAGTTTTTGTGGTAGACCAGACATAACTGTAAACATGTATGGGGACACAAATTTTCATGTCTCTTTATTAAAATAGATTGATATGGCTGGGTCACAGGTTGGTTATATATTTATTTTTACTAGCAACTGCCAAAATATTTCCCGACGTGGCTGTGCCAGTTTATATCTACACCAGCAGTATATGAGAGTTCAGTTGCCCTGCATCCGTGCTGTTCGGGTGTGTTTTTGATTTTAGGTACTAGGTCTTCTAATAGGTATGTAGAGGTATTTTATTGCGGTTTTAATTTGCATTTTCCTAATGACTAATGATATCGAGCAGCTATATTTTGTTATCATTTCCCCTCCATGTATAGTTGCGATATTACCATTATTAATGTGGATGCTATTATATGCCATCCACATAGGGTTTTGCTGAAGTATCTCCACACCTTTTGCGTACTTTATGGGGTTCTTTGCATTTCCTGTTACTGACTTTGTTTTTTTAATGTTTTATTTATTTACTTTATTTTTGAGAGAAAGAGAGAGAGAGCACGAGTGGGGGAGGGACATAGGGAGAGGGAGATAGAGGGTCCCAAGCAGGTTCTGTGCTGTCAGTGCAGAGCCTGATGCAGGGCTCCAACCTATGAGCGGTGACATCGTGACCAGAGCCCAAGTCAGAAGCTTAACTGACTGAGCCACCCAGGTGCCGCCCCTCTTGTTAGTGAGTTTTTAGGGGACCTTATACATTCTGGATGCAAACCCTTTTTTCAAATTTGCCTTCAGCCAAAACTTTCTCTAAGTTTGCGACTTGTCTTTTCAGATCAGCTATGTGTGTTTGAAACAGCCTGGCTCCAATTTATAGAATCAAACAGAATGGACAAGATTGGAGGCAGGAAGACTGTGTGGTTGCATTTAATTGAAAAACTAAACTGAATATAGTGATATTAAAGAGAGAGAGAGAGTCAATAGAAGCTATTAATTCAGACTTCCCAGGAGATGAAGGAGGAATAAAAATATGAACTAAGCTTTTTACCCCAAGCAAATGAAAGAAAACTTATTAAATCAATAAACATTCTGAAAAAAAGATATTTTTTTCATTTGTTTATTCTATTTTAGTTTCATTTGCAAAATGTGAGCTATCATTTACTAGTGTCTAACTTTGTTTTTATCATGAGGCTTGATATGGTCCGATTCTGACATGTGCCATGGTTATTACCCTCTTCCAGGAGGTGAAAACTCCCTAGTCCATAAAATGTCATTGTCTTGATAGCCACTCTTATTCACACATTTCACCTCAGGGTGCCAGTTCCAAGAAGAGTACTTAGCACAGAGGAGGTCCTATGTGATTAATGAAAATGTGGATCTATGATTAATGTCATGCATTGATGTGTCTCCATACTCTTGACCATGTCCTAACCCATATTCTGAGCTCTCAAGCCCAGCTAATTCCATGACCAGCCCCTAGCCTATTTCTTCAACTTGGCTCACATTTACATGATCCTTGCTCATCTTTCCAGTGCCACTGGATCCATATAGTGTCCCAAACTAAAACTTAATTATAGCTCCTATTATTTGCTTTTATCGATATTAAGTACAGTTTTAAATCTGAGATGAATTTTTATCAGTTTCTGAATACGTTAATAATTCCACCTATAACAAATTTTATCCGGTGCCCAAACTAATTCACCATATCCTGTATCCAAAAATCAACTCACTTGGGGCAGGATACAAAAGTTAAAAAAGAAAAACACAAAAATTAAAAAAGAAGCAGACACTAAAAACTGTTGCATGTATTACTGTGTGTTTCTGTCTTATCAGAAAAAAAAATAGTCATTGCATTTTATTCATGTCAAAGAAGCTAATGTTCCAGGGTAAGAATTATGACCTACTCTCATGGACTGTCTACGTTTTATTTATTTTTTTTATTTTAACATTTATTTATTTTTGAGAGACAGAATATGAGCAGGGGAGGGGCAGAGAGAGTGACATAGAATTGGAAGCGGGCTCCAGGCTCTGAGCTGTCAGCACAGAGCCTGACATGGGGCTTGAACCCACGAACCACGAGGTCATGACCTGAGCCAAAGTCAGACCCTTAACTAACTGCGCCACCCAGGTGCCCTGGACTGTCTACATTTTAAAGAGTTGGTTGAAATCTACTTGCAGTATATTTTCATATTATCAGAGCATACTCTATGTAAATGGTACATATTTTGAGAATTTTATACAAGGAAGTTCTCGAACAGTTTTGAAGTCACAGAAACATTCTCTGAAAACACTACAACTTTGACTCAAGAACAATCAAGTCATGACAGAACTTTCCCTACATTCTTATCTCTTAAATTAGTTCTCTGATCTATTTGATCAAACTATAAGTTATAACATTCAAGATGACAGACCAAAATCAAATTAGCCAAGTAAATTCAGTGGAGGCTAGAAACATAAACGTGCTACTTAATATGTAGTACAGACTAAAAAAAAGGAATATCTCAGAATCTATGCATAATCATATTTTATTCTGTGTAGTCTAGTGTCTGTAGCCCAATCCATACTGTGAAATATTATTGACACATTTAACATTAAAAGAAAGAAGAAAACACATAAATATTCTGTGGAATTATCCCACTATTTTAACTTGATGGATTTGATAAATGTTCCCCGTTAAAACTGTAAAATTGTGTTTATTCAGCTTTCCAGTCAAAATAAATGTTGTTCTCAAGCCTACAGGTTCAGTGAAGCTTAGGGAAATCAAACAAAATCTTACCTGCTTCATAAATTATAAGCAAAACCTGTGAGGTAATGGAACCCATATCTTATTCTGGAATGATTCACGGTGGAAATGGGAAATGCCCATGCAAACAGAAGTTGAAAAAGAGCGTGGTTTTACTTTCATAAACTAGGTGGGCCCTCTCAGGGTAAGGATAAAAGAAAGTAAATGTAAAATGATTCCCTATTTCTTTCAGCCAAACTAAGCATGACCACAAAATGGTGAAGATGAATAGAAGAGTTTAATGGTGCATCTGTCTTTATGCCCAATTACATACATTGTTTTATGGGAGAAAAACTAAAACCAAGTTGTATTGGCAGAGTATCAAAGTCCTGAGTGGATCTATCTTTAATCATTTGTTCAAACCTCTTTCCAATGATCTGCTCTGATACTTTTCAAGTGCATCTGTATTATATTGGTAAATTTTTACAATATAATTTTTTAATGTTTATTCATTTATTTTTGAGAGAGAGAGAGAGAGAGAGTGAGCAAGTGCACACAAGCGGGAGAGGGGCAGAGAGAGAGAAAGGGAAACACAGAACCCTATGCAGGCTCCAGGCTCTGAGCTGTCAGCATAGAGCCCGATGCAGGGCTCGAACCTGGGAACTGTGAGATCATGACCCGAGCGCGAGTCAGACACTTAAATGACCGAGCCACCCAGGTGCCCCTACGTTGGTAAGTTTTTAGTTCATCGAATATAATGACTTTTATCCTTGATATTCTAGAATATGCTGTAAGGAACATGAATGCCAGTGTTATTTATTTCTAATGCATTTCCAGACTCTGGAACTATGTCTGGTGGATAGAAGATGCTAAATGGAGCTGACTGGGTGGCTCAGTCAGTTAAGTGTTTGACTCTAGATCTCAGCTCAGGTCTTGATCTCAGAGTCATGATTTCAAGCCTTGCACTGGGCTCCATGCTGGGCCTGAAGCCTACTTAAAATAATAAAAAAAGCAGGTCTTAAATAATCATGTGATAATGAATGAGTGAAATTTATAATGATTGAGGAGTCTTAAAGAAAATTTCCCTATTTTTTTATTACACATCAGGCAAATATTATTAGTTTACTATGTTAGTGTGAGTTTTTCAGTGTTTGATTACTTTTTTATCAAAAAGGCAAAACTCAGTTATCAGTGAAAATGTGAATTACTAGTAGGCACAGCAAAACTACAAACCCCTAAGTATATTCATTTAGGTGATTATTTATATCCATGTCAATAACACATATGTAGCTATGGAAGTACAATTTTTTCCATTTTTAATAAAACTGCCTCAAAGTTTCACAATATTATAATGGTCTCTGACAAATTTAACAAGTTATTATAAGAATTGAAGCTGAATATTGAGCTAAATTTGTTCCTGGTGCTGATTCCTACTAAAAAGTCTAGCATATATTAGAGTAAATAAAAGAAATGTAACTATATGAATAATTAATGTATTTTTAATAGAAACAATAGATATTTGAACTAACTATAAAACAGTATTTCATGGGCAAGAATGGATGAACAACCAAAATTCAGAATGTGTGCCGCTTAATTCATTTGTGCCAATTGATTAATTTACGTAGATTAATTTGTGCTGAGTAATATATCTGGGAGAAGAAACGTAGGAGAGAGCTCTGTGCAAAAGTTTGAGCCTTAGCAAAATTGTAAAGATAAATAGTTGTTAGGTTTGGAAAATTAGATATTACGCAATATTGCTAGATTAGACATGGAAGTAGGAAGAAATTGCCCTGGAGTCTAGGCGGTAGGAAGGTGATGTAGAAAGTTATTTATCGAATTACAAGATAGGGGTTTTCAGTGTGAATGTTTCATTTTCAAACACTTCACATAAAAGCAACTCTATAGGCTACTAGAGGGAGGCGAAGGCCAATGAGTATGTTTCTATCAAAGGAGATCAGGGAAAGGTGAGCGGACCACACTAACGGTTACAATCTTCATGTACACATTAAAATTGTCGGAAGGTGGATTAAAGCAGGTCTCGTTGACAAGGTGACATTGACCACTGATAGGAAGTGAGGGGCTTAGCTGTGAAAATGTCTGCTGAAACGGTATTCCAGAAAGAAAGAGCAACAAGGGCATACTGCAAAGAACACAAGTTCAAAGTCCCCAAGGTCAGCACGTGCCTGGTGTGTTTTTAGGGACAGCAAGGAGGCTTGGGTGGCTGGAGCAAAATGAGTGTGGTGTATGAAGTAATCTGTCTTAATAGTAGCAATGAAGCCAGATCTTGTGGGATCTGGTAAGCAATGGTAGATACGTAGGAATTCATTTGAAATTCAATGGGGAACTGTTATAGGTTTTGACTAGAGCATGTTTAGCTTTTGACTTCAAAGGATTACTCTGCCATGTTAAAGACCAACATAGAGAAGCAATTCTAAAAGCGGGGGGGGGGGGGCCCACTTAGGAGGCTTTTGCAGAAATTCAGGGGAGATGATGGTCTCTTTGGACCAGGGTGTTAACAGTGGAGATAACATGAAATGTTTAGATTCTGCCCCATTTAGAAGGTTGAATCGGAAATATATTCTAGATTGGATGTGATGTGTTAGGCACTAGAAAGAGTGCCTATGAGTACAAGGTTTTTGAGCACCTCCGAATGAATGCATGCAATTGCCTTAATTGAGTATGAAATGTCTGCAAGTAAAATCCACTTGGAGTTAGAATATCAGCGTGGGGCACATGAAGTTGCAAAGATCTATCCGACATGGAATATAAAAAAATAAAAATAAAAAACATTTTCTATTCCAAAAAAAAAAAAATAAAATAAAATAAAATAAAATAAAAAAAAAAAGAAAAACTGAATAGGTACTTGAATGTCAATGCATAGAGGTCCAGAGAAATCTGAACTGGAGATAGAAATTCCTGGGTTATATGCACATGGATGACAAGGCTGATGACATTACCAAGGAAGTGGACAAAAATGTGAATGGAACCGAGGTCTGAATACTAGGCACCTCAACATGAAGAGGTCAGGGAAGAGAGGAAGATCCAGTGAATAAGTCTCAAATGGAATAACAGGAAAAGAACCACAAGAGTGTGATATCCTAGAAGTTGACTATGGAATGTGTATGAAAGAGAAAGGAATGCTGCTAATATATCCAACTAGAAAAGGATTGGACTCTGACAGTTGGATTTAGCAGGTGGAAGTCAGTTGTTCCCCTGGCAAAGCATGTTTTGGTGGAATCCCATGAGTGAAATATTATGGATTTGGATTTAAGAAATAAAGAGAGGTTTCCCCTTCCCTTCCTGAACAATTCAAACCTGAAGTCATCAGGAGGGGCTTGACAAGGTATCTCCACTGGTGGGAAGACGGTTACAATGGCTCAGAGCAGGGTGGTCGATCCCGATCAGATGGAGAAGGGAGAAGGGCATGGAAGCACATGTAGTGTTTGGAGGGCATTCTTGAGAAAAGGCATCAAGCATTGAGTGTTAGCCTCAGGGTGGATGACAAAAACGTTTACATGTGTGACAGTAGAAATAGTCCAGGCAGCCTAAAGTCATATGTCATGAGGAGGGCATGTATGCAGGGGAAGAGATAATGGTTATGAGAGATATGACACATACAAGGAGACTGCTAAAATTATATTTGTGTGTGTGTGTGAGAGAGAGAGACAGAGAGACAGAGACAGAGACAGAGAGAGAGAGAGAGAGAGAGAATATCTCAAGTAGGCTCCATACTCAGAATCTGATGCGGGGCTCAATTTCAGACCATGAGGTCATGACCTGAACTGAAATCAAGAGTCAGATGTTTAACCAACTGAACACCCAGGCACCCCCTAAAAAATACTTTAATGCTCATGGGAACCAGGTTTCTATCAGAAAAAGGAGTAACAAGCAACACTAGAATAAACCCTGGTATTAGATTGAAATGGGAGGTATTAGTGAAATAAACAGGCATAGAAAGGTATGTGTGCGCACACGCCCCCCTCCCCCCCCACACACCAGTTCTGTCTGCTAAGAGGGCTCAGGTAGAAACACCCCTATAGCAATGAGCAAAACTAGCACCTGGATCTTGGTTTCCTAACATTACTTTGTACTGAAAAGCAAACAGATACCTTGAAGAAATAGGATTCCAGGCCAGTTGAAGGACAAGAGGAACCTGGAACAGGAAAAGTATCACTCAAAGAAGGAAAGGAACAGGTTAAAAGGACACAGAAGCCAAATTGAACATGCTCTCATTGGCTGATCTGGGACAATTTGAGGTTAAAAATAATGATAGTAACAAATCACAACCCCCCCCTTTTTTTAAATAGGAAGAATTGGGTTAATGTGACTGTATTGAGTTGAATATATTGAACATTTGTAAGAGACAAGATACTTACATAGTCTCAGTGTAGTTTCCCACAAAATACTTACTGACTGACAAGTAAAAAGTCTGACAGCTGAGATCTCTGACAAAGGATAGTGTAACCAGTAAGGGGAAAGATCAAATTCATGTGCATCTTGATAGGATGTAATGATAAAAACAGTATCACTGGGGCGCCTGGGTGGCTCAGTTGGTTGAGCGTCCGACTTCAGCTCAAGTCACGATCTCATGGTCCGTGAGTTCGAGCCCCGCGTTGGGCTCTGGGCTGATGGCTCAGAGCCTGGAGCCTGCTTCCGATTCTGTGTCTCCCTCTCTCTCTGCCCCTCCCCCGTTCATGCTCTGTCTCTCTCTGTCTCAAAACTAAATAAACGTTAAAAAAAATTAAAAAAAAAAACAGTATCACTTTCACAGTGGAAGTAGCCAACTTGAAGAAATACAATTTGCAACTGACCAGGAGAAACATCACACAAGCACATGCTGAAAAACATTCTATAAGATAATTCCCCTATTCATTCACAAGCGCCCAGGTTACCAATATTAAAGAAAGAATGAACAACTGATCCAGATTGGAGAAAACTAGAGACAGGAACACTGAGCAATATTTGCAATTCTGAATTAAACACTTTTCCTATAAGGGCACTTTGAAACTACTGGTAGAGGGGCGCCCGGGTGGCTCACTCAGTTGAACATCTGACTCTTGATTTCAGCTCAGGTCATGAGCTCACAGTTCATGAGTTCAAGCCCCATGGCAGGCTCCGTGCTTACAGCATGGAGCCTGCTTGGGATTCTCTCCCTCTCTCTCTCTCTCTCAAATAAGCATTTAAACAAACAAACAAACTACTTGGAGCGCCTGGGTGGCTCCGTTAGTTAAGCATCTGGCTTTGGCTCAGGTCATGATCTCACAGTTCATGGGTTTGAGCCCCGCATTGGGGTCTGTGCTGACAGCTCAGAGCCTGGAGACTGCTTTGGATTCTGTGTCTGTCTGTCTGTCTGTCTCTCTCTCTCTCAAAAATAAACACTTAAACAATTTTTAAAAAATAAAAATAAAACAAAACTATTGGTAGAAATTGAACGGCATCTGAAAATTAGAGGGTAATGACGCACCACGGTAAATTTCCTGATTTTGTGGTTATGCATAAAAATATCCTGCTTTGTATGAAATACACAGTAAACTATGTAGAGGAGATAGTGCCTCCTATCAGCAAGTCACTATCAAATGGTTCTGGAAAAAACTGTTTTGGTATTACACCAGCAACTCCATGGTAAGTTTAATGGAAAGTTCACGTAAAAGTGGAAATAAAAACTGGCAGGAATTAGAAATTGCAAATATAGATACTCATTGGAAGAGTTGCAACCTGCATATAAAAATTAGGACAAATCATCGGCAGGTGAAAATAGTAAAGCTCTTTCATGATGATGGTGAAGATGAGTTGGAGATGCTGGAGGTATTTTAGGAAAGATTTCTGGATTAAACGATACATGTTGAAGTTCCAAAAATACAGTAATTAGAATCAGGGAGTGGATAAGAGTTATGTTATTGATGATTCTGACTTGTCAAGCAAAACTCATTTATTGATTTTCTAAGATAGGGATACATAAAAGGTAAGGGTGAGAGTAGAGAAACAGTTCCGCTCTGTATCATGTTTCTGGTTTTTAATCCTGGCTTCACACATCTAGGCGCGATCGATGACATGTGTTATAACCAGTCTGTGCCTCAGTTGTTACTCCCATAACATGGAGCTAACAATAATAGAATTTTCTGAAGCGTCAATCAGTTAATATATGCAAAACCTGTAAGTAACGGCCACGGTGTGAGCCCTCAGTCTTAGCTTACCACAGTTGTGATAATCATCTGGACTAACAAAAATCCTTTTCTTGTAGGGAGTGAGCCAGTTTTCAAATATACTTGGTGATGACACCATTTCAAAACTTGTGTAAGAGTAAACTGGCTATATTTTCTGTTTATCGGCAACTCCTTAGAGACATCGAGTGTTATTTCTCTGTACAGAAATAGGGACAGTAGGTTTTGTTTGCTTCACCTGAAAATGAGCGGCACACGGTAACAGCAAAGGATTGTTTCTTCCAACCACGTCAGTGGACGTCTGCTAAAGGAATTGATGAAAACAGTACTTCATGTTGGAATCGGGGGAGTGATGATGACAGGTGCATCTTCAAGTAAGCACAGATAGGCTGATCTCCGGATGCATTTTCACCAGCATGTCAGGGACCGTTTACATATTGGAAACCTTGAAAGGACTACAGAATTAATGTGGACGAACAAGCTGGGAATTAGAATAGCGCGTATCACACAAATATGGTGATTTACTCTGTGTCCCATTGGTGCAGGGCTACTTTTGAAAATACAGATGTATTTTGCTGGCAAAATGTCCATGTCTATGTATCAGCTGCATGTCCTACATTTATCATTGCTGTGTGAAATTGTAACCAGCATTCATTTAAAGTGCGTATGATATGTGTATTTAATTTTTTTAATGTTTACTTTTTGTTTTTGAGAGAGAGAAAGAGACAGAGTGTGAGTGGGGGAGGGGCAGAGAGAGAGAGGGAGACAGAATCCGAAGCAGGCTCCAGGCTCCGAGCTGTCAGCACAGAGCCAGACGTGGGGCTTGAACCCGTCAACTGCGATTTCATGACCTGAGCGGAAGTCGGACGCTCAACTGACTGAGCCACCCAGAAGCCCCTGATATGTTTATTTAAATAAGAACAAATTTCAAAATTATCACTTCTACACTTAAAAATATTAGTATAAAAGGAATATTCATATTTTAGTTTTCTTTTCTTATAACATCAACTATATATCACATGCTAAATCAATATAATTTTTCTTTGAAAGCATATTTTAACCTAACTAGGAAAAATGTAATCAATAAAAATTAATATATTCTGACTTTAAAGGGAAACGTAAAGAATATGCATTAGTTGGGGCACCTAGGTGCCTCAGTTGGTTAAGCCCAACTTCAGCTCAGGTCATGATCTCACAGTTCATGGGTTCGAGCCCCGCCATGAGCTCTGTGCTGACAGCTCAGAGCCTGGAGCCTGCTTCGGATTCTGTGTCTCCCTCTCACTCTGCCCCTCCCCCACACAAGCTCTGTCTCTTTAAAAAAAATGAACATTAAAAAATTTTTTAAATAAAAATAAAAATAGGCATTAGTTAATTTTCTACATAGGTCACATGTAAAACAAGTGAGTTGTATTTTCTCGGGAATGTCTTACAACTTTGAGACTCTACTTCCAGCCAATGTGTAGTAACAGAAATCAAATTTAGCCTCCTATCAACAACAGCAACAAAACCAGACAAAAACATATGAAATGGTAGCTTTCAAGACAGAGGACATCAGGCAATGAATGACACTAATCCCCAACAGACAGGAAACAAATGAGGTTGGCTCTATTGTTGCCCAGTTCACGAATTTTTGAGAATTTTCAGGCAGCAGGGAGAGAAAAGAAAGGCAACAAAAAGTATTTGAACCAAGAGCGATCAAAACATTTTCAAAATTGATGCAAACTGTGACCTCACAGATCCAAAAATCTGAATGGACTCTAAACATAAGAACTATGAAGAAAACTACACCAACCACACAACGTACCAAATTTCTCAAAATAAAGTGATAAAGTCTTGAAAGCAGGCAGAGAAAAAAGGCATGTTACTTATACAGAACAAACGGAAGAATAATAGCAGATTTCTCACTGGAAACAGTGTAAGTGAGGAGACAGGATACTAAAATCTCTAAAGTATGAAAGAAAAAAAACGTCAACATACAATTCTACGTATATACATTTCAAAAATGAAGGCAGAAACGTTTTCAAACATAAAAAAAAACTGACAGATTTTTTTTCCTGACAGGTCTGCACTATGAAAAAGTTTAGAAGAAGTCATTCAGGCAGAAGAAAAATGATACCAGATGGAAAGAGGAATCTTCCCCAAAGAATGGGAACCACCGGAAATGGGACCTATAGGTTTATGGTGACATCTGGTTAAAGTTTGGTTACATCTGTGGTTAAATTTTATGTTTATTATTTATATTTCTTTGAAGTATGGCTATATAAACAAGTATTATAATGTATGGTCTACAAGAGATGTAAAATTAAATCGTATGAAAACAATTGCACAGTAATTGAGAAAATACAAACGGAGTTATGGGTTTGATGTGAAGTAAAGCATGAAGCTAATTTTTCTTTCTCTGTGGATATTTACGCGTCCCAAGCACCACTTGCTGAAAAGACTACCGACTGAATCACTTTGAGAAGTTTTCCCGATTTCACGTGAATTTATGAATTAGACCAGGGACACCCAATGTCTTAATGATGTTGAGTAACTTTATTACCAAATCTTGGTTTGCTTTTCCCTTTATGTCCAATTTAAAATTTTACATTTGCTTACATAGGGCATGCATGTCGTTAGCCTATTCCCACATTATCTAACTTTGTTTTGCTGTTGTAAACATGTCTTATCATCAGTGATATTTTTCCATCAGGTTGGTAGTAATGTGAAATCGGTTGCTACCTATTCATAAATTTCGCATGTCACTGTGTGCCATCCAATTATTCTTTGTACTGCCTTTAAGATAAATCTCCTACTCTCTAGGGTTTTCTACATAAATGACTATCACTAGCAATTTTTTTCTATTTCTTACCTTTTATAATGTTTCATTTTACTTCTGTGTTCAACTAAGTGTTAATACTTCCAGTTGAATTGTTAGTAGTTTTGACAGAGACAGAGGGCATTTTTCTTAACTTGAAAGTGAATGACAGATATTTTCCCCATTAAAAATGATCTGAGGGGCGCCTGGGTGGCTCAGTCGGTTAAGCGTCTGCCTTCCACTCAGGTCATGATCTCGCGGTCCGTGGGTTCGAGCCCCGCGTCAGGCTGTGTGCTGACCGCTGAGAGCCTGGAGCCCGTTTCAGATTCTGTGTGTGTCTCTCTCTCTGACCCTCCCCCATTCATGCTCTGTCTCTGTCTCAAAAATAAATAAACGTTAAAAAAATTAAGAAAAAAATTTTAAAAAATGATCTGAAATAGATAAGTAAATACATACAGTTGATGGATTTTTTTAAATCAACAATACTGCATTTTTTCAAATGCTTTTCAGCACCTAGGGATATAATCATCTGATTTATTTTTCCTTAGAATTCATTGGTATATTTTATGGAAGAGAAAGTATTATTATCTAACTATGGATAAATCCCACTCTACTTTATGCATCCATAATAAAAGACTGACACACTTAAAATGTAGTAATTTTAGGGGCACCTGGGTGGCTCCGCTGGCTGAGTGTCCGACTTCAGCTCAGGTCATGGTCTTATGGTTTGCGAGTTCCAGCCCCACATCGGGCTCGCTGCTGTCGGCGTATAGCCCACTTTGGGTCTTCTCTCCTGCTCTCTCTCTGCCCTTCCCTGCTTGCACGCTCGCTCTCTCTCTCTCTCCCCCGTCTCAAAAATAAGTGCACATTAAAAAATAAATAATATAAAATGTAATAATTTTAGTTTTCTCTTATTTTGAAAATATTTTTAAAAATGTTTTGTTTGGCTAAGCTGACACAAAATGTTACGTTAGTTTCAGATGTACGACAGTGATTCAACTTCTGTGTACATCATGCTGTGCTCACCACAAGTGTAGACACCATCTGTCACCATATGGCGCTATTGCAATATCATGGACTATACTCTCTGTGCTGTACCTTTCAGCCGCACGACTTACTCAGTCCGCAACTTAGAAAGCTGTACCGCCCACTCAACCTTCACCCATTTTGACCATCCCTCCAACCCCTTCCCCTCCGGCAACCATCAGTTTGTTCTCTGTATTTATAGGCCTGATTCTGGATTCTGTTTATTCATTTGTTTTGTTTTGTTTTGTTTTAGAGTCCACGGGAGTAAAATCACATGGTGCTTGTGTTTTGCCGTCTGACCTGTTATGCTCCTTTCATCTAATTCTGCCATCACCCCACCCGCTTCCAGACATATTTTTGAAAATTATTTCCCATAATATTTAAACTGGTGATATAATTCCATATACCGCTTAAACTCCAAATTTAAGATTATACTTATGATTTTTCACATAAAGTGTCTTTCCCAAACAGGTTTCCTAGATGGCCAAGATACACGGGACATTTCACAGTCTGGAAAAGCTGCCTCTGTGCTCTAGCACTGGCCAAAGTCTGCTTTGTAGAGGAAAGGACGTAGGCCTGATGTTCCTGAAGGCACCGACTTTGGGTTCTGCTCTTTCATAAATGCATACACGGGGTCAGTTTACTTACCTAACGGCGCTAAGCTGCAGTTTCCTAGGGTATTAACCAGAGAAGCAAACACATTACGTCATGATTATAGTTGTCTCATTACCAAGGTCGTGGGGGTTCCTGTCTTTGAGCCTGGCGTCAATCATGCAAGCCTGGTTTTTGCGGTTTTCAAAATTCTCTTTTCTTTTCTCTTGCAAAAGCCTACGACAGCCTTTTGACAGAAAATGCTTTCACAAAAACTGACAAGCTGTGTCTCAACAGAAAGTTCACGGTTACAACATCTGGCTTTGTTTGTGTTTCCTTGAGCTAAGGAGGAGGATTCAACCACCCGGAGGGTTGTCTGCCTAGTCAGCAGGCCAGTGGGAGCCAAAGGCAGAGTGAGGAACACAAGGTGTGAGGGAAGAGACAGACTGTCAGTCACCAGGAGAGGAGAACCCTGGAGAACAAGGACCGAGAGACAGAGAGAGAGACTGTAGCAACATGGTAATGTAAGGACGTGCGGCACAGGTAGGCGCCCCCAGTACTTTGTGTATGAGAGACTTTAAGGCAGTTGAAAGTCAGGGGGAAGTGGGCCTTTTAATTTTCTTTGAAATCCTCTAAAATCACACACAAGCACACACACACTGGTGCCATTTTGTTTGTCTTCTCTTTCTTTTACAAACGTAGCTACTGAATTGCCTTTTCTGTATCCGTGCAAGCCGCTGTTCTTCCCGTCGGCTGTTACTGCTGTTCCAGTAACTTTGGAAACTGCTACTTTGCAGTGATCTGACTTTTTAAAAATCATGGGGGAAGGGGCACCGGGGTGGCTGAGGTGGGTAAGCGTCTGACTTCAGCTCAGGTCATGGTCTCGCAGTTGGTGAGTTTGACCCCTGCATCGGGCTCTCTGCTGTCAGGGCAGCGTGTGCTTCAGAAATTCTGTTCCCCCCCCCACCTCTTTCTGCCCCTCCCCACTCTCTCTCTCTCTCAAAAATAAGCAAACATTAAAAACATAATAAAATGAAATAAAATCGTGGAGTAAATTACTTGGCGAGCAAACTAGTAATCACAGATACAGGAAATTCACTAAAAACATGTGGAAGAACTTACAATAGGACCTAGCTCTCTTTGCTCATTGAGGAATAAAAACTTATTTTTCCCATTTGTCCCCTGAATTGGCGAGAGTGATTTAAGACCAGGTAACAGACCTTACTCCAAGTTTTCTTACCCTTCACACATGGAAAATCATGAATCAGTATTTTCCGCTCAACGACAACAACAAATGCTTATTTTTAGATGAATTAGTAGACTAAAGAGTGGTGTCCCTCCAGATTCCCCTCCTTAAAACCAGGATGAGTGTTTAATTTTCTAATGACTGAGACTGGCCGTGGATAGTGGCACCTTTTGGACCATGGCTTAATCACGATTAGGTTCCCATCTTTGGTTGTTTGGGCAGAGGCAGAAGCCAAGGAGTTCAGTCGTAGCTCGATAAATATGTTATAAAAAGCAGGCAGGCTACGATACCACAGCAGTCTCCCCAGACCAGGAATCAATTCTTGTCCAACATTTCTCTTACCCCTCCCTCCTACCATTGCTCCAAGATCATTGACATAAGGGATGAGGTTTTATGTTTCTATGGGCTTACTTACACCTAAGTTCAAGTCATTAAAAGTAGCTGCCTAATTCTCATTAACTCAACCATTTTAATTTGCTAACTGAGACGATATTTACTAATCCTTGGATTAGCAATGCTCAATACAACATGATTACTGTTTGCTAATCAGAACTTTCGCGTAATAACAGCAAACTGACAGTTGCTCGTGTGCCTTCTCCGCACTCCTGCTCCAGAGTGTTCGTTAGCAACTCAGGGAAATATCCTCCAAAATTGAAGGAGACATGATGATTTTCAGATAGACAAAAACGGAGAATTAATTGCCAATAGATTTGCCCTGAAAGAAACGTTGAGGGAGACTCTCGGGCAGATGTATTAGCAAACGCTTGACAGAAACTAGGATTCACACAAAAATATGGAAATGAGGTAAATAAAAATAAAACATATTCTGTTCATGTTAACTGTCCTAAAAGGAAACTATTTAAAACAGAAGATGTACTGTGTACTTGTAGCACAAAGGAAAATAAAACACATAACAAGAAATGTATGTAGGATGGAGATAGGCATTGGGAATTTACTAATGTAAGGCCCTTACCACTGCATAGGAAGTAGTATAACATTATTTGTAGATTCTTATTGTCTATAAAGATGTAGACCATAATCCCTGGTCTTATTTATTAATAAACATTTAAAATATTTAAAGCTAAAAATAAATTAATAGTATACATAAAATTGAATTTTTAAGAGTCTTATTAACCAAACATGGCAGACAAGGAAAAAGAAACAAAGAACAGATAGAAAAAAACAGGAGACAGCTATCCAACTGGTATTTGTATCCAACCTTATCAATAATGATGTTAAACAATCTATTAGGCCCAATGAAAATACAGAGCTGGTCGAGTGAGATGAAAGAGGAAAGAGGAATACCCAACGTTAGGCGGTCTGCAACTCATGTTAAAAATAAAGGCATGAATAGGTTAAAAGAAAACTGATAGAAATGATCTAACATGACAACACAATTTTGTTAACAAAAGAACTAAAACCGCTATCTTAATTCAGACACAATAGACTTCAGAACAAGGAACTTACCAGAACTAAAAAGGGATATTATGCAGCTATAAAGGGGTCAGCTCTCCAAGAAACTTAAACACTCTGAACACGTATGCACGAATCACAGAGCTTTAAATTATACAAAGCAACATTTGCTACAACTAAAAGGAGAAATATATCTGTCCATAATTATAGTCAGAGACATCAACACTTTTTCTCTCTCTAATTGATAGAATATGTATACAGAAAATCTCTCTGCCAATGAAGATTTCCTATTTCCATTTACTCAGACACAAAATCTCATGTCACCTTTAATTTCTCCCTTTCCCATATCTCATCTCTACAAAGCATTTATATATTAAATAAGCCCGTTCCTACTTGTTGGAGGAATAGGTGTAATCTCTGAGAATCGTATAAAGTTGGAAAGCCACCCCTGCATAATAACACCTGCACACCTGGGGATAATAACACTATCAATATCTGTTAAGGATAAACAACCAACAGATATATTAAGTAGCAATTATTAGAAAACAAGACTTGAACTTGGAAAGAGAAAGTACCTTTCATTCAATCTATTTTATCAAGATTATCACGTAGAGAGTAATGCATATGAAAATATTACTAAGCCCTCCTCATAGAAGAATTGCTGGTGTCTTAGGAAAACTTCACAAAAAACTCACTACTACTAAAATCGAAAGACCTGCCTGTATTCCAGGTCACTTTAAACTGTCTTACTGACATCAGCAATGTGTTCGCATTAGATATGTAAGCTTCCTCAGCTATCTGTAATAACATGTCCTACAAGACAAGAACACTGTCATTTTATTTTTCTTAGCTGTATATGCTATAAGGAACAGAAGCAAAAGATTAGATTAAGCTGTTTTTACTTAAACACATCACTGGTGACTCATTATTTTAAAGATTTGCTTTTAATTTTTTTTGTCTTTACCATTTAGAAACTAACAGCATACCTTTGATTATGACCATGTAATTTCTTCTGCTTTGAAATAATGTGATAAATGAAGGTGACAAATCACTCCGAATTTATAACTGAAAGATTTTTAAGGAAAATCTGTCCATGATTTGGCTGTTGTTGATAATGCTGCTATAAACATAGGAGTGCATGAGCCCCTTTGAATCAATATTTCTGTATCCTTTGGATAAACACCTAGCAGTGCAATTGCTGGATCATAGGGTAGTTCTATTCTTAACTTTTTGAGGAACCTCCATACTGTTTTCCAGAGTGGCTGCACCGGTTGGCATTCCCACCAACAGTATAGGAGGGTTCCCATTTCTACACAACCTCTCCAACATCTGTTGTTCTCTGTGTTGTTAAATTTAGCCATTCTCACTGGTGTGCTGATGAATGGATAAGGATGTGGGGGGGTGTGTGTGTATACACACATATTTTATATATACATATACATATACATTATATATGTACATATAATGGACTACTACTCAGCCATAAAAAACAGCGAAACCTTGCCATTTGGCTTGACATGGATGGAGCTAGGGTATATTATGCTAAGCAAAATAAGTCCTAGAAAGACAAATACCATATGACTTTATTCATGTGGTATCTTAGAAACAAAACAGATGAACATATGGGAAGGGAGAAAAAACTAAAGAGAGGGAGGCAAACCATACGAGACTATTAACCATAGAGAATAAAACTGAGGCTTGCCAGAGCAGAGGTCGTCAAGGGATGGGCTAAATGGGTGATGGGGGTGTTACGTGTAAGCGATGAATCACCCGCTTCTACTCCTGAAACCAATACTACGCTGTATGTTAACTAAGAAGAATTTCAATAAGAACTTGAGACAGACAAAGAAAAGAAAATCTTGACAGCTTAAGTTTAAAAAAAAAAAAAGACCTTGCAATATTTGAGACATCTGTAAGAAGACTGGTTTCCTTCTGAAAGCACAAGTATAAAGTGGTTAAAGAACAGAAGAGCTCATAAAACCCGTCTACTGTTGACCTGGACAGCATGTTGACAGCGGGCTACGTGTTATCATGAAGTGACTGAAGCCAGAGCAGTTTTCACGTATCGAGAAAGAGTACAGGGCAGGGGTGCCTGGGTGGCTCAATGGGTTGAGAGACTGACGCTTGGTTTCAGCTCAGGTCCTGATCCCAGGGTCATGAGATCTAGTCCTGTGTCCACCCGTGCAGCCTGCTTAAGATTCTCTCCCTCTGCCTTCTCCCCAACTTGTACTCACTTCCTCTAAAATAAAATTTTTTTAAAAAACTAATAAAAATATTTTTATAAGGGTACAGGGAAGCCACGTAAGGCAGTAAAAGCTAGGCAGATGACAGAAAAATAGGACTGTCCAAATCTACCATCAAGTTTCTAATCATTTAACTGAGCGATGAGCGTGTATCTGTTGGCCGAGTTAGATACAGGCATGGAAATGACTGCATAAAGACGGAGCTTTTCAAGGGACTCATGTAGAATGCTTTTCCCTATCACCTATATTTGTGAGTGGGCTGCAATTAGAAGTGGGGAGTAGGACTGAGTTTTGTAAGATAAGGAATAAAGTTGAAGCACCAGGTATTCACCACTGCTTAAAAACAAAATAAAAGCCATCTGTGATTCCACCTCTCTGTCTCTTCATCTACCTTACTTCATTCTCTGGTTCTCTCCTGGTCTGCTCACGTCCTGAGCTCTAACTCTTCTGCTCATTCACAGTATTGCTATGTATTGCTTAGCAGATACCTATTCACTTCTCAGCACTCAGCTTGAGTTTAACACCCCCCACCTGCTCCGGCCCTCATTCAGAGCTCGCTGAAAACTTCATAGTCACTGGCCGCACACTTTTAAAAAATTGAATCTTGGGGCACCTGGGTGGCTCAGTCGGTTGGGCGGCCGACTTCGGCTCAGGTCATGATCTCGCGGTCAGTGAGTTCAAGCCCCGCGTCGGGCTCTGTGCTGACGGCTCGGAGCCTGGAGCCTGTTTCAGATTCTGTGTCTCCCTCTCTCTCTGCCCCTCCCCCGTTCATGCTCTGTCTCTCTCTGTCTCAAAAATAAATAAATGTTAAAAAAAATTTAAAAAAAAAATAAAATAAAAAAAATAAAAAATTGAATCTTAAGAGGAACAGATCTTGACACATACATAAACAACTGTGGCGAGTTATCCTGTGTTTTATTAAAAGTGTGCAGCCAATTTTTGTGCAATTCAATTTTTTAAAGTCTACGATTCTTTTATTTGTCTATTTCCTGGTTCTGGAACAATACCTGGCATATAGTAAGTACTTAATATCTGTTGAATGCATTTAAATATAGTCAAACGAGGAAGAGGGACTCTTGCTTGGAAACAGAGGTATTCTGAGATAGAAGACACAGTCTTGGAATATGAAGCAGGTACAAATTGGCTTGATTTCATTGCAAAATTCAGGGATTAGCGTTTATTATCTTTAGGGCTCTGAAGTTTGACGTCTACCTGTTTTTCCTCCACACACATATTTAAATATGCACCTGGTAATTTGAATTTACAAATTGAAAAAAACAATGTCATAATTTTTAAAATTACAATATACGATATCAGTATACCTATAATAAAATACTTGGCAATTTTACATTTACAAGATAAATCCCATTTTATGTTAAAATTAAGTTGAATTTTATTCCATTCAATAAACTCTTCCTTTTACTCAGAAAAGAGTGCTAGCTATAAAATAGCTTGTGACTTTTACCTGCACCTGTGATGATGTCTAGTTTTATGAGTAAAATAATCATAGTGCTATTTGAATATTATTTCCTTAGACAGGAACTAATGTTTAAACTTCATGATATCATTTTATATCATGATATTTGAAAGGTTTACATTTCACATTACTATTACCATGATAGGGCTCTCAATCTCTATTATGTAACATTTAAAACCTATCAGATTATTTAAAATAATAGGGGGGAGTGTTCCCTTGTCTCAAGTTTCACATTATAGAGTTTATGTAACATATTATATTTTTAACTACCAGTGTCTTGTGTCTAAGCCTCAAGAGATGTTATGCATGCATTACCACATTCATGATCATAAAGGAATAGAAAATGTTCAAAGACGACTTTGTACACGTATATGCGTGCTTGAATGACACCAGGGCTGCCGGCTTCCCATGGAGTGACAGAAGTTTTCTCTTGGTATTTTCATATCTAAATATTAACACCCTCAGTTGGTTTAGAAGCAGCTTCAGAGACATTGTGACCCTTTTGAAATTATGAAAATAAGTCCAGTATTATAACATCCCAGTCTTTTTGCCTTTTATTCTCTAGCCCTTCTACAACTTAAATTGTCCAATATCTATTTGAAATTTTGAAATTTTTGACTACATCATACTGAATATAAAATTGTATATATTACATTACATTACATTACATTACATTACATTACATTACATTATAATTTCTTTCCTAAGGTCAGATAATTGTCTGGTTAAATCCAGGAGATAGTGATACACTAAGAAAATCGCTTTCATTGTGAATTCCATTTTCTTTGATTTGTTTATCTGAGTGACTTTACTTTTTCCTCCCATTTGTTTCCTCTGTATGTGATTCTTTACGAAAACGACGAGAAAAGGAAGCCAGGATGGTTCATATTGGGCTCCAGACTTCGCCTGTCACTCTCCTTTTGGTCACACCATTATCATCATTAGGAGGTAAGCTTGACTTCCCTTTCTGGCTTATCTTTTTCCTTTATAGAGATAGCATTTGCATGAGAGTTGAAAGGTTTATTACAGGGAAAAAAAAATCTAGGAGGGAAAAGATAAGCATAGCAGACTATATTGGCTCCCTAATATAGTTCTATTAGGTCTGCAGACTCTGACTGTTTAAATGAATGGAGTTACCCTTAACAGGTAGAATTCTAAATTTCTGTGCCCTCCTTTTTTTCTCGTTTCCAACCATGAAGGGAAATTTTTAATCTATGTATGGAAACATTTAAATTCTTTCTTAATAATGCGAGTCTACTCTATGTGCATTAGTTTCAAGGGACACTAGCATTAGTGTTCTCATAGGGATGAGTATTCTCTACTTTCTATAACTGAGCTATCCAAAAACTCATTCAAGGGGCGTCTGGATGGCTCAGTCAGTTAAATATCCAACTTTGGCTCAAGACATGATCTAGCGATTCATGAGTTCAAGTCCCACATAGGGTTCTGTGCTGAGAGTTCAGAGCATGGAGCCTGCTTCGTATTTTCTCTCTCTCTCTCTCTCCCTCTCAAAAATAAACATTAAGAAAAAAAGCTCATTCAAGCAGAGGTACGGTTATATGCATACATGGTAATGTAGGTATTTCAAGTCATTAAATTTGCATTACAGATAAAGTGAGGAGAAAACACAGCTTAAACATATTGCCACTGTACTAAGAATAGTAACTTTTAAACTGATTTATTGGCCTAGAATTCAGGTAAGTATCATATATAGAAGACAAACAAAAAACACAAAAATATCTTGAGATATTACAAGGGTATATCAAAAGAGATTATTTGGAAAAAGAAGCTTATGTATTCTTAATAGAAAGAGTTTAAAAGAAACTATGATCCTACACGAGTGTTAGAAAAACTGGAGAGAAGTTCAAGGGGCAAGTCGGTTAAGTGTCCGACTTCCACTCAGGTATAGACCTCATGGTTCATGAGTCTGAGCCCCACATCGGGCTCTCTGCTGTCAGTAAAGAACCCACTTAGGATCCTGCCTGTCCCCCTTTCTCTCCGCCCTTCCTCCACCTATAAAAAATAAACATTAAAAAATAGATGAAGTTTAAGAAAGGTACCTCTGAAGATGTGGATAGTGGTTGCTCAAAGTCAGATATACCCAAGTGTAGGTCTTGGACTAGAGCATAGGGATGCAGGTTGAAAAGGGAGTTTGTGGGGAAATCTTCAGTGTTCACAGCAAAGGCAGACTGGAAGCTGGGGGATAAGTCCCAGAAGCTCCTGCATTTGCCACATACGAGTTTGTGAAGCCAACAATGAAATCGACAAACTGATGAATTCTCTAAGCTTCAGGACCTCCCAGTGATTACTGTCTCACTTCTGCTTTGTGAATCTCAAGCACATTTTCATCACTGGACATTTGTAAGTAAGAAATATACATGGGGCGCCTGGGTGACTCAGGTGTTGTGTCCAACTCTTGATGTGGGCTCACTCATGATCCCAGGGTGGTAGGATCAAAACTCGCATTGGGCTCTATGCTGAGTGTGCAGCCTGCTTAAGACTCTCTCTCTTTCCTCTGCCCTTCTCCCCCACTCATGCTCTCCCCCTACCCCCTAAAAAAAGAACTACACAAAAGCCATGCCTGTCAGGGATGGAAGTAGCGGTTATAGAGCCAACTTGACCATGAAGGCTACAAAGAATCTAGCATTTATTTTTTTGGTACATTCCAATAACTCTAGTAGCAGTAGGGTTATGAAAAGTCTAACAAAAACCTGAAACTTTCATAATTACACCAAATAGACTTGGAGGTGAGACTGATTAAGTAATCACAATTGAAGTCACTAGAGAGAAGTGTTTTACAGAAAGAATTAAACGAAGCAGAAACCAAGAGAAGCAGATGTGAGAAAAGCCAGATTATCCTGGAAAGAAAGGAAAAGGGTGAGATTAGTGACTCATGCAACTTCACTGGAAATTGTACTCTGGGACCAGATAAATTTTGTTATACCCTTGTGGCACATTTCTCTCCTTATTCTCTGGTAAATGTAGATATATGATACTTTCAACAAAAAGTACACTGACCAAGAAAATATCCTGGCTAAATTATGTTCTTTTTTCTGTCATGCAATTAACTAACAACCCTGTTCTGTTTGTAAAAGGAACTGATCAATCAGCATAAACTGTAAATGGACCCACTGTAGACACAGACTATGTAGATTCACATTTTAGCTGTGCCACTCAGAGTGGCTCAGGGAGAATTACCTACTTACCTTGCCTATCTGTGCCTAAGTTTTTCATTTATTAATTGAGGACGCCATTATTGGAAGGTAGTACAAGGCTCAAATGATTAACTATTGATACAATTCTTAAGAGACTACCTGGTAAGCTTCAAGCAATTTTTGAGCTAATAATGACAGATTCAGAGATGGGCCAAAAAATCATTTTTGAACAATTCTATCTCCAAACATACCAGAGTCCAGGATCTTTATCATAAGTATTCCAAAAGAATTAATAAAAAATAATAATGAACAGTGGGAGACCTCATAGTCACTATCTAGAATTTGTCTTTACCATGTTGATGGGTCTTTCAAGTCTGATGCGTATTACCAGTTAGGAAGAGGCCACTGAAAAAGACCTCGGCCAACAAGTTTCCTCCCTTCCTTGAATGTCTATGGACTATCCGTTCTACATGTTAGCAAAACAACAAAATTGATCTCTACACCAGAAATCTGGGTAGTGAAAAGGTATGAGAGATAATAAAATAGATTTTGTGGATACTTAAGTTTCACAATAGATAATTATTTTATAACGTCATTTCTTGTGAAGTTCTAGATTCTAACTAAATAATAAGGACATCTGTGAACCCTTAAGCATATGATGATTAACACTAAAAATTAGCAGTATACAAATATTATAAAATAATGAATAATCAATCTAAGTATTATTATGTACTTGGATACAACGCACATGTACAAGTTCAGTAAATTGTACACTTAAGAATAATACCTTATATTTTCACTAGGTTCTCAAAGTTGTCCTAAAGGTTACTATTTTTCAAATGTTTTATTTAGGATATCAGCTTGTTCTCAGTGGAAGGACCCATTCATGTCACTATCACACACATTATTGGAACCAGAACAATTGACTTTGTCTCTTTGTTTCTTTCCTCCCTCCTTTTCTTTTTATTTTTGATCCATAAGATTGTCAAACAGATAAACTCAATTTTTCCAAATTAGTTGTGAACCTGCTGATGTGTTCTAATAAAATCAACACTTTCCCTCTGTATGGGTTGATTCTTTTTTTTTTAAGTTTATTTATTTTGAATGGGAGAGAGGGAGACAGCATGAGTGGGAGAGGAGTAGAGACAGAGAGAGAGAATCCCAAGCAGGCTCCACACTGTCAGAGCAGAGCCTGATGTGGAGCTTGAACTCACACGCCGTGAGATCATGACCTGAGCCGAAGTCAGATACTTAACTGAATGAGCCACCCAGGTGCCCTTCTATGGGTTGATCCTGTCTTGTTCATTGAATTGCTTGTAAGTTCATGACTGATTTTGTTGTTTCTGCAGATTCTTCGAACATTTCCTGTTATTCTTTTACTTTATTCGTATTCTTCACCTTAGATTTCATATTATGATATCAACATTGTTAAACTGGCTTTCTTTATTTGCTCAAATTTCAAATTTTTAACTCTTATTCTTTTTATCTATTTTTAATTTTTTAAATTTTTTTTAATGTGTATTTCTTTTTGAGAGGGAGAGAGAGAAAGCAACCGAGGGAGGAGCAGAGAGCGACGGGGACAGAGGATCCGAGGCACCGAGCCTGATAGGGGGCTCTAACTTGCCAACGTGAGATCAAGACCTGAGCCAAAGTTGAACACTTAGCTGACTGAGCCACCGAGTCGCCCGTATCTATTTTTTTTTCATTTGGCAGTTGCAAAGACCCCCAAATTTATTTTGTTCTCCTCTAGAAATCTAACCTGCGAGTTTCTCATTCAGCGAGCGGGTTTATATTTGCTCTCTTAGATTGCGTGGGGCAGACATTGCCACCACTGTGTCGCCAGCACAGTGTCCAGCACCAGCGAGAAAGTCAAGAAACTCTGGGCTTAGCCTCTTCTCATTTACCAAAATTATTCCACTCATACTCAATCTGTCTTACTTCCCTCACCATCTTTACTTCTGTCTCAAATGGAACTAATCTTTTTTGCTCCTCTTTTGTATAGAGTGTGAGCTTAATGTACATTACCTTTATTTTTGTTTTTTTTTTTTTGAGTGTAGTTGACACACGTTACCTGTTATATTAATTTCAGGTGTACAACATAGTGATTCAACACATTTAGACATTATTCTATGCTCCCCACAAGGGTAGCTGCCATCTGTCCTCAGGCATCACTATTACAACACTAATGACTGTATTCCTTATGCTGTGCCTTTGATTCCCGTGACTTAGTCCCTCCAGATCATTTATGCCTTTTTATCCACCCAACATCTCCACGTATTTCTTAGGAGCCTACATCTATGCCAGCATATTAAATTTAAAAACCCGGAAATATCTGTACTTCCGGGAGTCTCAAACTAGGGAAAGAAAGCTAAAATACAAAATTGCCACAATTTGGGATACATTCTGTAGTAAAAGAAGCTTCGAGGTACTTTTGACATCAGAAAAATAAAAAAGGCAGCTGTGGTCTTTATGCTGCCTGGGAATTTAATGAGGCCGGAGGTAAAATGGGTAGGGGAGGCTTCGCCTTTGTTGATCTGTAAATAATTAGTGCAGTTCTAACTGGCAGAAGAAAGGAAGTCTCCCAGGGAAAAGGCCAGTACATGCAAAGAAGATGAAAGAAACCAGGGAAAGATGTATGAACTGCAATTGGAGACTTAGAAGGTAGATTAAGGACTATCTAAAAGCCACCTTGTTGGGGACGGGACTTGTACAGTTACGGCCTTCATTTAGGTCAGGTTGGTGGCTTGAAGATCAGAGTTTGGGTAATTATAACACTGAAATAGGCAAACACTACAAACCAGGGCTTTTTATCCCAGGGATCTAGTTGCTCAACATTTGCTAGCACACTACTGACTTTATCTCAAGTGTAATGAGGAATCATTAGAAGATTGCAAATTAGGGTGTGACATCTAATTTCCTGTGGCTGCTGTAACAAATTACCAAGCTATCATGGTAGCTTGAAACAACATTTATAAACATACACTTCTGGAAGTCAGAAATCCAAAATGGGTGTCAAGGCTAAAATCAAGGTACCTGCAGATCTGCTTTTCTTTGGGAGACTCTAGGGAAATACTCTAGGCTTCCTTGTCTTTCCACCTTCTAGAAGCTGGCCATATCCCTTGGCTCATCAAAACTGCTACCTCTGCACTGTCAGCACAGTGTCGAGTACCATTTCTTATTCAAAACCACCACGGTCTAGAAGAGTCTTTCTTATAATACATCAGTCTGACACTCCATCTTCCCTCCCTTTTCCACTTATAAGAATCCTATGATCACTCTGGGCTTGCCTGGATAATCCAGGATAACCTCCCCATATCGAGGTGAGCTGATTAGCAAACTTGATTCTGCCCTCAACCTTCCTCTTGCCATGCAATATGTTTATAGGTTCTGGGGAGTAGGACATGTACATCTTTGGGGAACCATTCTATACCTACTGTTGCCTTCAATAAAATTTTTTTCTGGAAGTGGTACAGAAGATGGCCTGGATGCCATGTTAGAAGGATGAGACAATATCTCGGTGAGAGAAGATGAGAGCTTGAATTAAGTTAATGGAAGTTACAGTAAAAGTGGTGAGGATAATTGATGACTTCTTTGTTGGACATAATGGTATGGAGAAAATGAAAGAAGGTGAAGCCTTAATACAATGCAAAACTCTATCAACAAGGCATGATATTATTTCCATTTCCATTACAAACAAAAGTTATCAAATGGAGTTTATATTTTGGTAAAATTGTCTATTTTGTATTAGATTGCAAACCAAAACTGCAGTGTAATAGAAACATTGTGTAACTTATCAAATCCTAGCAAGTAAAAGGCAGTTACCCTGATTCTTCAAATTTTTCCTCTGTGCCTTTCCTCTTGCTCTATAACGTTCTGTCCATGGCTTTGCAATAAGTAACAATGGATTGGAGAAACAAATATTGCTTACTTCTTTATATAACTATACTCTAAAACCCACTCTTGAAGAACTCATAATAACTTTAATTGGTTCCTGGAGCTGGGATAATAGCCTATATGCTTTATATCTCCAAAACAATAGCAAAAACTACCTATAAAACAGTTATGGAAATGAAATATTTGCTACTGTTATAAGAAGGCGCAATTGTACATATTCTTAAAATAGTGAGATAACAATACTTTAGTGTATGTCAGGGGAAGAAGAAAGCCATCTAACTTGTGTCTGGCTCTTACCAGTTATCAGGGGGAAGGATTGATTAGGTAATACCTGTTCTTCTAAGCCTAGTTAAAACCAACCAACCAACCAACAAAAAATGTTCTTTTTATGATCAAAAAATTGCCAGTTGTAGCATTCCTAAATTTTTCAAAGTGACAGAAAATGACTATGTTGCCAGCACAAAGTAGATGTTCAACAAATATTTACTGAAGAAATAAATTAACATAAAGCCAAAGAAATATTTCTCAAAAATCTTTAAAGCTCCAGAAATATACATTGATAACTCTTATAATACCATATATTAATATTTGTGGACATTGAACTTTGGTCACAGAACTCACCCAAGTCACTGTCATATCTACAACTGCCACACTGTCCCCAAATTTTCTCCTTGCTGCCATTCTTGACCCTCTTAAATCCACACTCATGTAACATCATCATTAGTAAAAACAAAATACAGTCATACCTCTCCTGCATGAAACCCTCCCGCTTCACTGAGAACAAAATTCCCAACCTGTGGTCTCCAGGGTTTACCCTGACTGGCACCTATTTAGACAATGAGCCTCAGAACCTTCCTGGAATGTGCTGTCCCCAGATCCTGGCCTGTCAACTCTGAAGAAAGGCTCTCCTCCTTATCTAAAGTAATTCTCCTTCTCATCCTACCAAGGTAATCACCTCATTTCATATTATTCATGGATCTTAAATACCTTAAACCTTTTAGATTAGATCTATCATTATTAATCTATGTTTATCTCATTTCCTTGTTTATCTCTGGTTTACTGCCTCCTCCCCCCCCCCCATTAAAATCCAAGTGTCACGACAGCAAGTTGTGTTTGTTTTTGTTCATTGTTCTATCTCTAGGTAAGCCCTCAGCAAATATTTTTGTGTGATTTAATGCATGGTATTCCCTTTAAGTATAATAAATGCAATCTTACACAAGCACCGATTCATATTGTCTGATGAATTTAAAACTGACATCCATATATTCACCTCCGTTAAAATTTTACATAAATGAGACTCTTTTCACTGTTCAGGCAAGAAATATATAAAGCATGTTTTTGCTCATTTAGTTCTCTCTCTCCATATCATCTTAACCTTCAGCAAATTCTATGGGCTTTATCCTCAAAATATATCCAGAATGTGACCAGACTCCCCCTATACCTCTAGTAACATGATCCAGGGAGCATCAACTCTTGTCTAGACTCCCATAAAGGAAAAAAATATATACATATCATGTAGGTTGAGAGTTATACAAGACTGAAGCTTAATGAAAAATATATTAAGATATAAAATGGGATTTTAATCCTGACAGGTATAAAATAATATCTCATTGTGGTTTTGATTTGCATTTACCTGATAGTGATGTGGAGTATCTTTTCATGTGTCTGCTGGCTATCTGCATATCTTTTTTGGGGGGGGGAATGCCTATTTATGGCTTTTCCTTTTTTAAATGGATTATTTGATGGGGGGGGAGTTGAGTTGCATAAGAATGAGAAAGACAAGAAGTAACAAGTGTCAGCAAGGAAATGGAGAAACAGGAATGCTTGTGCACGTACGTTACATAACGTGAAAATGTAAATTGGTGAAACCACTGTGCCAAACTATGGAGGTTACTCTCAAAGTTAAATATAGAAATATTTTGTGATCTAGTAATTCCGCTACTAGGTATTTACCCAAAGAAAATGAAAACACTAATTTGAAAAGATATACGCACCTCTATGTTTATCACAGCATTATTTATAATAGCCAATATATGGAAGTAACCCGTGTCCATTGATAGATGAATGGACAAAGAAGATGGGAGATACACACACACACACACACACACACACACACACACACTGGAATATTACTCAGCCATAAAAAAGAATGAATTCTTGCCATTTGCAACCAAATAGATGGATCTAGAGAGTTATAATGCTAAGTGGAATAAGTCAAACAGAGAAAGACAAATACCCTATGATTTCACTTATATGTGGAATCTTAAAAACAAATGAACAAAGAAACAAACAGAAAACCAGACACTTAAATACAGAGAACCGGGGGTCACCAAAGGGAAGTTTTGTGAGGCGGACAGGCAAAATATATAAAGTGGATTAAAATGTACCAATTTCTAGTTATCAAGTAAGTCACAGGGATGAAAAGTACAGCATAGGTAACATAGTCAATGATATTGTAAAAATGTTGTTTGGTGATAGATGGTAACTATACTTCTCTTGATGGGCACTGAGTAATATAGAATTACCCAATAACTACATTGTACAACTGAAAATTTTATAATATTGTATGTTAATTATATTTCAATAAGAGAATTGGGATTTTTCAGCATACACATGGTGTTAAAGCCATGAGTATCTCTCTTAAGAGATTTAGTTTAGATTGGATGCAATGCTACTAGGCTTAGTGTTTGAAAAGAGGAAGAAGTACCAGAAAAAGAGATTAAGAAGTCAGATTCAGTGAGATTTATGAAACGCCAATAAAATGTATTCACCTAGAACCAAAATTAGCAAGAGTTTCAAGCAGGAGCGACTAATCAACTATATTACATGTGCTGACAGACCAATTAAGATGAGGGCCAAGAGTTGAACATTGGATTTAGCAACTCTGACAAAAATAATTTCAGTTTAGTGATCAGAATCAAAGCTTGAATAGAGTGAATTCAAGAGAACATTAGAGCTTAGTCATCTTGCATAACTGAAAATTTACATCAGTTGAACAGTAACTCCCCATTTCCAGCTTCCTCCAGCCCCTGGCAGTCGACTTTCTATCTCTTCGTGATCCTGATTTCAATTCCTGTGGACATATATCCTGAACAAGTTCTAAATATCTGTTGTATAAAATAATATCTATAGTTAACAATACTCCATTTGCACTTAAAAAAAAACTGTTAAGAGATGGGCACCTGGGTGGCTCAATGGGTTGAAGTGTCTCTTGATTTTGGCTCAGGTCACCATCTCGTTGTTCATGAGCTTGAGTCTCGGTTCTGAGCTGACACAGTGCTCCTGCTTGGGATTTTCTCTCTCTCCCTGTCTCTGCCCCTCTCCTACTTGTGCTGTCTCTGTCTCTCTCTCAAAGAAAGAAACATTTTAAAAAATTATTAAGAGAATAAGTCTTATGTTAAGCGTTAACAAGCAAACAAAATCAAAGGGCTATAAAGAAACTTTTTGTTGTGATGGATAGGTCTATCACTTTGTGGTAATGATTCCCTCCAGTATATGCATATGTCCAAACTCATCAAACTGTAGAGATTAAATATATGCAGTTGTTTGGGGCACGTAGGTGGCTTAGTCGGTTGAGGTTCGGGCCCTTAATTTCAGCTTGGGTCGTGATCCCAGGGTTGTGGGATTGAGCCCTGTATTGGGCTCTGTGCTAACAGTACAGAGCCTGCTTGGGATTCTCTCTCTCTGCCCCTCCCCCACTCATGTATGTGCTCTCTCAAAATAAACATTAAAAAATAAAATAGACATATACAGTTTTTATCAATTATATCTCAATAAAGCCAGGGATAGGGGAGACCATTATGGGAGAGAAAGCTTAGTGGTTTCTATAATAATATATTTTAAGTACCTTGCTATAAATGGGGTTATATTTACTCTAATTTCTTCGTTTTTCACAATGAATGGACAATGGTTTTAATCGGCTTTAGAGTAAGGATTGAGGTATTTGTAATTTTACTCTCTGGCCTTTTCTTAAAAGTGTAAAAGCAGTTAGTAGACTATAGAACATCCATTCCCATTCTTTGAAAGTTCCTTAAAGGGCCATCAATGCTGAACTCATCAGATACTATTAATGCATGTCAACAAAGCTGTATAGCTTGTGCTTATCTTTAAAAGTAAGGCTTTTTTGTTTGAATATTCAAAAATGAATTTACTATGAATAATTTAACGTCTTATTTTCTTTTTTAGTATAACAATAGATAATTATTTTATTATTCAGCCTCTGTTCCACATTCAATGGGGGAAAAACACATTTTCCCCTAGTTTTTTCTTTTTCTTTTTTTTTTAACTCTTTGAAATTATATGTGCTTGGTCGTACAGCTATTAAAATGTGTCTTTCCTTCATAGCCAAAAAACAAACACGAAAACCATAAAATTTGGGGTAAGTTTTTTTCCTAAGAACTATTAAATTCTATTTGAATAGTAAACTCACCTTGCACATTATTCAATCAGAACTAGAATTTACAGGACTGATTAACCAGGAAATAATTGTTCGATCTTATCAAGAAAAACTCAGAGGTAAGTAACTTAGGATCAGTATTTATCCAAGTACTTCCTCTTCCTCCTGTAGGTCAGAGGATGAGCTGGATTATACCAGGTGTTTTGTGAAGCTTTTTTATAACATAGCTATGCATCCAAGATATTTAGTTTCTTGAGGATCTCAATCTTGCTATCAATATTCAAAGAAAGGCACTATGTCTTTTTTAAATGTTTATTTATTTTGAGAGAAAGCACGAGTAAAGGAGGGGCAGAGAGAGGAGAGAATCACAAGCAGACTCTGCTCTCTCAGCTGTCAGCAAAGAGCCTTATGGGGCGGTGGGGGGTGGGGGGGTTCCATCTCATCATGAGCTGAACTGAAATCAAGAGTTGGATGCTTAACCAACCGAGCACCCTAGGTGCCCTGAAAGGCACTACATTTTTAACTCAGCACATACTAAATGTAAGATGTAGTACCAGGTGCTAAGCAAATAACTATATACACTCATGGGTAATCATCACAATATTCACGTTTCTATGCTAACTACACTTTGTAATACACTAGTTGTATTTTGAATATGTAAAAATTGGCTCAAACTAAATTAATGATGTCTGCTGTTAGAGTTAGTAGTCTAAGTCATGAAACGATATGACATTCTCATCAGTAATAATCATTTTCCTAATTCTACATTCCATTGAAATGAGGTAATTCAGACAAGTTTTGTATCTTACTATTTTTAAAAATAAGCATCATTTTACCTAACTGTTTTTCCTAACGGGCTGAACTGTTTCCCCTTCCTGTTATAGGTGGGAAATAAGCTGGATTAGACCTGGTGTCCTTTGAGGTTTTTCTTTAATATGGTCATAACCATGAGGCACCTGGGTGGTTCAGGGGGTTTTGGATTTGGTCTCAGCTCATGATCTTGCAGTTTGTGAGTTCTAGCCCCACATCAGGATTGCTACTGTCAGTGTAGAGCCTGCTTCAAATCCTCTGTCCCAAAGTCTCTCTCTGCCCCTCCCTTGCTTATGCTCTCTCTCTCTCTCAAAAATAAAAATTAAAAAAACTCATATATGGTCACAGCCATGTGTCCAAGCTATTCAATTTCTTTCTGATCTGTAACATTTTTCATGAAGACCTGCTTAAAATTATATTTTATACTCACTGGGAAGAGATGTTGCTAAATAGATTCCATTACATAGATGTGCTACTAATATTCACAACTTATCCTGAAAATCAACAGCCAGAAGCTAAGAGGAAAAAATTAGTTTGCATCTACCAGTCAATTAAAACTTACGTGGAGTCTCAGGAGAATATGAAAAAAAGGCAGGAGATACACTAACCTTCAGAAATGTTGACAGTGAGGAGGGAGATGGTCTAAGTCCCAGAAATACTTAGGTCTTGATTACAATGCATTTCAGAAAGACTCTAGATTGGCCCAACCATCAAGAAGAAGTGTCCCCTGTAAGGACTTATTAGTGTTTCCTGTTGATGATCGGTATGATTTTGCAGTCATCCTTTATAGCAAAGAGTAATATTTTAACATTGTTACAAACAAAGACTATAGAAGGTCATTTTAGGATTAAAAAAATTCAACCTTCCTTTGAACTCTTACCTACATCACCATCATCAAAATGGGAATCAGTACTTCAATGGATCAAAACAGGATTCAAATCTATTACATTTGGGGTTTTATCTTTTCTTTATGATGATAAAGCATTATAATGGAGAAGATATCTTCATTGTTATCTTCCCCCGTTGACTAATCATGTAATAATTCTTTAATTCCCTCATCTACTCAGTCCATCTGTGCTTCCTGGATTTAATACCCTCAAGTTTAAACGTTCTTGTTTCCTCGCATATTATGGTTTAGACAACCTGTTAAAAAGTTTAATATTGCTCTCTCAATATCGATAACAACAGAGGGACAAAAATTGCCTTTCTCACAGTTCAGAACAATTTGGTAAACTTCAATTAACCAGCAATACCATCATTTCAAATTTAAGAATTATATTACTTTAATTAAACGATCTTAGCCAAAAGTTTCCTGTAGTTACTACTAGATATAACAGTTCTACAAAGGTGTATATCATCATTTAACAATTTAATTAAGCAGGGGATTAGTAAATTGTCACTGTTGTATAAAAAGTATTATTAAGTAAGCCTGACCCCTAATGAAAGACTCTTCTGTTTTTGTTTTAGTTTTGGAAACAGCATGAGTGGGGCAGATGGGCAAAGAGAGAGAGGGAAGGGGGGGGGGGAGGAGGGGGAGGAGGGGAAGGAGGGAGGGAGGATCCCAAGCAGGCTTGACACTCAAATACAGAGCCTGACACGGGGGGTTGATCCCATGACCATGAGGATCATGACCTCAGCCGAAATCAAGATTTGGATGCTCCACCTACTCAGGCATGCAGGAGTCTCAACATTCTTCTGCTGTAAGACAAAATTGTCCAGAAAATGTGGATTTTCTATCAGTTCAGACTAGTCAGATTGCAGTTGACAGTGTGGCAAATTGCAAAAACGACCATAGCACTCCACCAGTCTTCTCCTTTACAGTATGACTTAGCAGTTCTTTGCATCAAGAAACGGAACTTATTTCTCCACCCCTTGAATTTGGGTTGGCTCTGTGACTTCCTTTGCCAAGAGAATGGTGGCAGATGGCATAGTGTAGAAGTTCCAAGCCTAGACTGCAGAAGGTCCTGCTCTCTTCCTTTCCTTCTCCTGGAGACCTACCTGGCTGCCATTTGAACAAGACTGGACTAGCTTTCTGAAGGTAGATAAACCATATGGTGCACAGAAAAGGCACCCACCTGAAGTTTTCCTAGTCCAACTGAGCATTAGCTGGTATGGTACCTGACTACAAAGATGTGCAAGGCAGTGCAGCCAACATCATGCACCTACCTAACGTTACATCAGCAGACTTGCCTAGTTGACTCACAGACTCTTAAGCAATAATAAAATGTTTTAAGACAATTAAGTTTTGTGGTGCTTGGTAAGCAGCAAAAGCTAACTGATCCAGGTGGAAAGAAACCCAAGAAAAAGGGAGAAATCATTGTAATCTTAGTGAAATACATCAGGACAGCTACAGGAAAGTCAATGATGAAAGCCCCTTAGGAACTACTAGAACCCAGGGGTCAATCTTATGCTTCTTCTTCTATATATCAGTCAACTAAGGCTAGGGTTACATTGCACAAAAGGACAGCTCTTTAGCAACACTACTGAGAACACTGTCAGAAAAAGAGGTTTAGGAAAGATATCCATCGCAAACTCTTCAGTTGTGAGAAGATCTGTGGTTTTAGTCATAGACAGTACATTATCCATTAATACCCATCCCTCCTACTACACAGACCACTTCATGACTCCTCATGTATATTCTGAAACTCCATCCACTGATGTGAACCTGTCTGTGTATCCAAATTTCCTCTTTCATCCTGTTTCGTACTTTAATACCCTAACTCCCAGCTGATTTTGGCAAAATCATGTAATATTCTTTCACAGTAACGATATCTAGAAAGTAGAAGAATCCCTTTTTAATATTCAAGAGTCTGAGAATCCATGCAACTCAAGGAACCCACTAAGTGCAAGGTAGCGTAAGCAGGAATATACATTCTTTGAATGTCAGGTCAATTCATGTTCTGGCACAATCACATTATGACTGATCTTTACTAAGCATGTGTTCATGAAATTCACGTAAATTCAGGTAAAATAAAGACTTTTTGTTTTGAAGTCTGAGACCTGAATCACTGACTCCATTTTTGTTGGAAATAAGTGAGTGATCTTGCTCAAAGTGATAGGATCTAAAAAGTATGTTAAAATGTTTTACTAGAAAATATATTTGTTATGCAAAACCAAGTGAGAATAGAAAGATATTTTTTAAATTCTCATCATTCATGAATGTTAGGTGTGAACATTTTTAGATTAAAAATTATTGTTAGACGTAGGTCTAAACTTAAACACAAAATCAAACCTTTGAATCTAGTCAGTTTTTGAAAGGGTAGCATTCTGGTGACTCCATCAGTGATAATCAATGGTAGTCAGCCATGTAAATATAATCTTGTGCAAATGGAGGATGGTAATCAATTTTCAAAAGAGTAAGGTTTTACTCGATTTGGTGGCTCTGAAGAGATGCATGTTGTGCGCGTTTTGCGTTTCATTTTGGAATTGAACAGTCTACACAATTTTGTAACCATATATATGATATATATTGTATACACACACACACACACACACACACACACTCTCTCTCTCTCTCTGGAGGGTTCATATCATATTATTTTCAAATGATCCATTTCATCTAATGTCATTGTTTTTACAAGATGAGTTTTATAATGTATGGTAATTTAAAATTGCTTGAAGAAAATATGCTGAGAATTTTGTGACAAAAATATAATGTATCATATACATGGTAAAGTGCTACATCTAGCTTAATCATATATATATTTACAAAATAAATTATTGGACACCTATTACTTAATATTGCTTTCTTCATTGTAAATGCTTTCTGTTTATGTCTGTTATCTGTCCATTTATAAAGAAATAATTGAATTATCAAAACATATATCCTTCAAGCAACTGTGGACAAAAAACAAATGCAATTTTTAAAACCAGTGGCATTTCTAATGAAAGGTATTTCACTGAAGAGCCCTGGTGAATTTTATCTAAAACAATAGTGTTTAGAAACAAGTATTTGGCGACTGGATGTGCTCAATGTTGTTGAATACAACTGCTTCTAACCTTCTCAGCAAACAGAGCTAGGAAATACACATTTGTACATACAAGACATCTGTACTTACCTATCTCTTCATCAATACTCAACACCGCGAGTTCATACCAATAACTCCAATTTCAGTTCAAATTTAAAAGCTTCATTTAATTTTCCCCCCTTGCTTTATTTGTTGTGCTTCTCTCTCACTGTGGTACCCAGTATTCAGAATAAAATAAATTTGCTTGATCTTTTCAGTCTTAGACTATCAAAAGACAAATGCATCTGTGATTTTTTGGGATGTTCTCAGACACGTCTCCACAAGAATTCTTCAACAAGGACTTCATTTTGCCTTCATTCCTGAGAGTTGCTATTTTTGGGGTATGGAATTCTGGGTTGAACTATTTTTTCCCCAGGAATTTTAAGATGTAATTGCATTGTCTTTTGGCTTCCATGGCTTCTGAAAAGAAAAAACCATTGTAATTCTAATCCCTATTCTTCTCTATATAATTTTTTTCTTCTAACTTCAAAATGTTTTCAGCTTTATTGAGGTATAAATGACAAATAGAAATTGTGTATACTTAATATGTACACTTGATGTTTGAGTATATGTAGACACTATAAAATGATCCCCCCAATAAAGCTACCTAGTATTTTTATCACCTCACACAACTTTTTTTTATGGTGAGAGCACTTCAGATCTACCCTTTTAGCAAATTTCAAGTATACAATACAGTATTGTTAACTGGAGTCAGCATGCTGTATGTCAGACTTCCAGACCTATTCATCTCTCATAACTGAAACTTTCTCCCATTAAATAAACATCTCCCCATTTTCTTCATCACCCAAAGTCCTGGCAGCCCCATTCCTCTCGGTGCTTCCAGAAGTTCAACGATTTTAAATTCCACGTATTTGTCTGGCTTATTTCACTTAGTGTAATACCCTCCAAGTTCAAGTAGGAGTCCAATCGCAGACATGTAAGGACGTTTGATATTGTCCAACAGCTTTTGGATGTTCTGGGGTTGACTGTTGCTACTGTTAGTTCTTTTCTCATTTTGTGTCATTTCCTAGGATGTCTTATAGCTACTGACAAGCCTGCCAAAACCTTTTTTGTCTTTCTACCTGTTATTGTTGTTACTGTTTCCATTGACTCTTTCCTCTGCTTTCCATCTTGCTCCTGTTATTGGTAAAGGATGTCCATCCTGTGCACTCGATGCCTTTACATGGTAAGCATTGTTATTTTAACACCCTTATCTGACAGTATCAACATCTGGTTCTTCGGTTGAGTATATGTTTACTGTTCTGTCTCTTGACATTGTGATTTTGTGTTTGCCTCAAATTTTTTTATCAAACCATGGTCATCATGCGAAAACAGGAGCACTGAGTTATATAGCATTTACCTCTGAAAATGGACATACCTGTTCCTGTGCTAGATTTTTAGTTTTAGCTGGAGTTAGTTGAATCAACCTCTTCCAGAGTTGGGCTGGTTTTGATATGTGTTGTTAATCTGGGTAACTTCTACGCATCCACTTCCATTTGTCTCTTGCATTACCTGTGGTTAGGATGTTGGCTTGGTTGCTGTAGGGGTTTTCTTCCATGCTGCTGTTCCATGTTTAAGTTTCAAACTTCCTGGTGACTGGTGCCTAAGAGGGAAGCTCTATGTATGTGTCCCTCTCCCAATGGCAGTGTGTGGCTGCTTATTACTCAGTGTTTGCTGCCATGCCAGTGGAGTCGGGTGCCAGGGGAGTCTAGGTTGGGGTCTCAGAGATGTGTCTTTCGTGGTGATACTACTCTTACTCCTACGGAGGCCAAACTCTACCTTTTTTGGCAGCTATTCTGTGGAAGAGGATTTCTTGTCTTTTCTTCAGAAGTAGGGAATCTCTACATTTTCCCACCATTGGCCTGTTGTAAAGATTTTTTTTCCTTTTTGTCTTGTCTTTAGTTCCTCTCCACTAGCCACACAGGATGCTCACAGGTGCTCACAAAGATTGCCGCCCTTCTCCAGTAGCTTAAGATGCTTGTTCTGCAGAACAAAAAAATTGTCCTTGTGGACCATTTTTTCTTCCTTCGATGGCAGCGGCTTTTATCCTTCAGTTCTGTACCACTCATGGAGGCTTTATTCAGTATGTGCCTCACCCCTAATCATCTTCGTAGCCAGTAGAGGTCTCTGAAGAAAGTCTGTAAATGCATCCTAACTCCCTTTGTGTCTGAAGCTCAGAGGGGCCAGAGACACTCCCCCTAGCGCACGCTCAATGTTCAGCACATTTTTAAGTATTGTAGCTCAATTATTTTTATCCGCTCATGTGGTGCTTGGTGTCCATTTTGCTCATGTTATGCCAAGGTGACCCAGGGTTTGTATTCCATTTCTCTTTGGAGGAGCTGGTTTTTCCAAAGAGTTCAGGCTACTTGCTTGCCCTGCCAACTCTTCTCTTCAATAACCTGAAGAAAATTTATGAAAACGTATGCTCTTGTAGTTTATCCAGCTTTTCCTTCTTGTGAGGACAGCAGCGGCCGGTGTTATCAGCTTTCCACCCCGTTCATGGGAGGGGTACCCAGAAAGACGATTTTGAAACTTATTCCACATGGTTTCTTAGAGGACCCCAGTAACATTAAGCCCCTACTGCCCACAGCATTATACCCACTCCTCAATGACCCTTTATTGATTTTTCATACTTTCCTGTCACCTTCTCCTGCTTTCTCTACTCTGCACATCTTTCTGGGATTTACTCCTAAATAAAACCACCATCACTAAAGTCTTTTTAATACGATATTCCAGAGGGACTCAAAATAAGACACATGTGTTTCACCTCATGTCAAAACTTAGTTGTCCTCACGGAGCTGAAGTCATGCCTAGAACTGGGAAATAAATGTACTCATAGATCTAATGTATGTTTGCTTGTTTTTTTGCACTTAGTTTTTCTATTTCTCTCCCCCTCTCTAAAGGAAGGAAAATCATTTTTATGAGGCATAATGTATAACCTCTGTGTATAATTTCTACTGCTTAAGAAACCTACCCTTTCTTCCATGCAACAACTTGCCATATTCTGGATAATTCTAATACATTTTTTAAAACAAGTTTGGTGGAAAGGACTTCACTTAGTATCAGCAGTAAGGTAGTAAGCTATCTTTCTAACATTGTTCTAAAATCATTTGTTTTGGGGGCACCTGGTGGCTCCATTTTGTCTCACTTTTGATTTTGACTCAAGTTACCATATCACAGTTTGCCGGGACTGAGCCCCACATCAGGCTCTGTGCTGACAGCATGGAACCTTCTTGTGATTCATTCTTTCTTTCTTTCTTTCTTTCTTTCTTTCTTTCTTTCTTTCTTTCTTTCTTTCTTTCCTTCTTTCTTTCTTTTCTTTCTTTCTCTCTCCCTCCCTCCCTCCCTCCGCTATTTCTTATAAATTCTGTCATGAATTATATGTTTTTGTTTAAAATTATCCATGTACAAAGACATTTAGAAAAGATGTTTCTAAGTTAAACAAGAATTTCATTTAACTATACTGCACAAACCTTAAAAACATCTCATTCCAGGGACTGGCTCAGTCGGCTGAGCATTGGACTTCGGCTCAGGTCATGATTTCGGGGTCTACGAGTTCGAGCCGTGCGTCAGGCTCTGTCCTGACAGCTCAGAGCATGGAGCCTGCTTCGGATTCTGTGTCTCCCTCTCTCTGCCACCACCCCCCCCCATTCATTCTCTGTCTTTCTCACTCTCAAAAATGAATAAATGTTAAAAAAATTTTTTTAAATCTCATTCCAAAAAATTCACTTATAAATAGCTAGATCAGAAAAAGGTTATGCACATGGAAAATACCATATTTTCTATGAATTTCTTGGGTTATGAGATTAACTGCATAAATATGAGTTTTGGTATTGTATTTTTAGACAAGAGGCTCAGAGCTCAACTCTTTATCTGAAGTTCTCTGGCCTTGAAAATATAGTCCTATTGTTTTCTGAGAAAATAACTTCTCAAAATGCTATAAATGCATTTTGGCTTGAGGCAGATCTGGAAAGGTCCAGGAATGGATTGTCTGAGCTTTATAATTCTATTCTTGAAGTTAGGTAAAATAAAGAATGGGAAACAAAAATAAATTTTTAGAGTTAAAAAAAAATTATTTGGGTAAAGTAGAACTTTAAAAGTTAATGTAGAACTTTTATTTAAAACTAAGATTCATTTAAAATGAATGTTTTAAGATTCAGAAAATATCCCACTTATTTCTAATTTAAAATAGTGTATGACTACAATAATTCATTAAAATATGACCAAATTATGGCTATACCTTTCATCTACATTCTGCCTAAAATCATGATATGATTGTAATGTACTCATTTATAAGATGATTAAGAACAGTACCGATTTTATTTTGCTTGGTTTAGTTTACAAAGTAAATCAACAACTTTTAAGAGAAGATTATTTTATTGCTCACATAATCAAGCATTTCCATGATAATGAAGTATGTTTAAAGTCACAGGGGAAATTGGCAGTTGATCATTCAGGGAGGAAGGGATAGATCTCACTTCCTTTATCATTCAACTTTCTGTGATTTAAAAACAAATAAATTTCCTGATTTTTAGAGAAAATTAACTTTTTTGGCACCACAAACATTATTTGCATCAATTTTTCAGAACTAAAAATGTTTCTTTGTCATGTGAATAAGTTATATGTTAGAGCTCTTTTAAAAAGCTCCAAAGAAAAAGCTTTTAAAAAATTGGAAAATTTTTAAATGTTTTCAAGGAACTAGAAGATAATTAATGAATGTATTTTATATTTTTAGAATATGGCTTTATTATTAATTTCCCTCCCAGTGTGCATCGTATTTCACATGAGTTAAATATATGATCCAACCATATGTTAATCTTTCCCTTGAAACTAATGATGAAATCTAAATAGACACTGAGCATTCTGCTACCAAGAAAAGAAAGTTAATATCACAATAGAAGAGCAAAAATACATGGCAAAAACGTGGATGTTTTTCACCCTCTATGTCAAGCTATTCCTCACCTGAAGACAGATTTTGTAATGTGATTTCTTGTCTCATCAAAATAGAATGTAAAATTTATTTAATATTATGAATATTAGTTTCTAATCTTAGACCAGTGGAGATTTAATTTTTGCCCTTGCATTATTATACTAATTTTAACGAGTCTAATAATGAATTTTTCAAAGAAGACAAAAAAGGATAACACTAATAATGGTGATGGTAGTGCATAAAGAGGTAGAGGGAAACATAGAGAAACAAATTTAAATGGCTATGAAAATTACTATGCTGCTTACCTACATACATTAAAAAGTGGATTACTCAAAAATAGTTTACCTTCATCTCACAAAATCTCTCTGCATTACATTCTGAAAATCATGATCTACAAATAAGCTAGTACATGTTCCCATAGAATCCTTATGAAGTAGGATAATATAAAACAAAACAAAAAACCACCTGGAGTATTACATAAAAAGGGATTGATTTATAATTAGCTAAAAATAAAAAATGCTGTATCCAATTTTGTAACTTCTGTCAATATGGAAAGAGAAGTTTCTTTATCACATTTGTGTTTCACAGCAAAGGGATGATTAATAGGAAAGAGAAGACTGGCTGAGCCCAAGAGCCTAGCACTGAAAAGTTTTTCACACATAAATACATGAACACACACACACACACACACACACACACACACACACACACACACACCAGAGACCCACACATGAAATACTGTCTTGGGATTTAGGTATTAAACCAGTTTGCTAACTACATAAAGATCATCTATATCATAATACCCTAAAGATGTTCTTTAAAGTTATGCATTAAAAATTAGCTCTCTTTAATATTTTTCACCTAGTAACATGTATGTGTCTGTTCATCGCGCTTGTCACACCTATAATTTTAAGTTAGTTTTTTGTGCCTACTTGCCTAACATCTCTTTTTCCATACAATCATTGATGATATGGATCATAGTCATTTTGTCCATCATAAACTCAGTGCGTGACACAGTGCCTACAACGTGACAGACACTTAATACCTATATCTATTGAACAAATGTGAATGTTTAAAGCAATGAAAGGATGCGTTCTTAAAAGCATCACAGTTTTCCAAACAGTGATAGAAATAGTTTTCCCTTGGTATAAGATCAGTACTGAGCTCTAGGTGAAAATTTGAGATGTTCCATAGTTACTGCTCTCAGAATACCTCACAACTCAAAGCAATGAAGTGAATAGAGCCTTTGGATTAGGTCTATGTCTCAAGAAAAATTAAGTTACCGTTCGACTTACACGGTACGGTGTAAGACCAAATGTTGCTACCAAACCAAAATGAGTCTTTGTAGGTAATGGGTGTCATACTCCTTTAAGGAAATCTTAGGACACTCACCATGGACTAGGAGCCGGCTTTGAAGTCTGGTCCTGCCCAATGTCCCCAGGGAAGCTGTGGAAGCCCTCACTGCCTCAAGTACCTCAATGAAAAGTGAGTGTGTGATATACCTAACATATCTGAGGAAGAAGTATTACTTGTAAACCTCTTAACTGAATGCCTGGCACATATCAGAAGTTTTGGTATAGGTTAGTTTTAATAATTTTGACGACAATTTAAAGTTACGTTTTATGCCTTGCATTTATATATGAACGGTGCTTCAGGAGGCAAATTTTCTTTTGATGAGAAACGACTAGAAGATAGTCAAGTTAACCAACAGCTCAATAATTCAATCATATATATATATATATATATGATATATATATATATCATATATACACACAATATATATTATATATTACAATATATATATATTGTATTATATATATAAGATTATTCAGTGACCAAAACACAAATATAACAATATATAAATATATATTTATAATATATTATATATAAACATATATAAATATATTTATATATAATATATTATATATATTTGTGTTTTGCTCACTAAATATATATATTATATGTAAAATAATATTTATCAATAATTCAATCATATTTATACACAATATAGGATATATATTAAAATATATATTATATATGCTATACTATATAATATAGTATAGCATAATTATAATTATATAATATATAATTATATATATATAATTCAATTATCTATGTATAATTCAGTGACCAACACAAATATATATATTATATATTTATAATATAAATAATATATAAATAATATATAATATATAATATAAATAATATATAATATAATATAAATAATATATACATATTAATATAATATAATATAATATAATATAATATAATATAATATAATATAATATAATATATTATATAATAATATTCAGTGACCAAAACACAAAAAACCTCTAAGAATAAAGTTTGACTCCTAGTAGATGAGGCAGACAGTGACCAATAAACATAATAGTTACATTGTATGTTAGGGGATGTCAAGTACTATATAAAAAACAAAAGACATTAAAATGGAGTAGGACTGAGGGTTCAATATTGGCACAGGTTAGGCTACAATTTAAAAAAAGATAGTGAATACATCTTCAAGGTTCATTGGCACAGACTCAAAGGTAGTGAGTGTGTTAGGCATGTGGAGAAAATGCCAAGTACAGGGAAAAGCCAGTGCAAAGGCCCTGTGACAAGAGTAACCATGACATAATCAGGGTACATCAAGGAAGCCTATGTGGCTGGAGTTGGGTGAGTGGGGGCAATCATATAGGAACTTCTCTATTTTTTTAATCTTCTGATATCTTTCCCTTAGTTGCTAAGATGTTGAATGAAATATATTTTCGTGTAATCAGTTATACATTTTTAAAATTATTATTTAATAGTTAATTTTGTTTGTATCATAGAGCTTATAAAACACCAACATCTTACAAGAACCTGTGTCTGATATTTTTTCCATAAGTGACCAGGGGTTGATATAATTTTCTTTCACATCATCAGGTCTCTTAACTGATACTATCTTCAATCAAACTTACATTCTTCTCTCCCAAACCTATTTTGTTTCAGCATTTCTTAGTGATGGTCACATAAGAATGGAACAGCATAGTTGTCCTTTGCTTTTCTGTCTCCCTGATTCCTCTTATCTATTGAATCATCAAGACTTGCTCATCTTTTCCTTTCAACAGTCTTTCCATTCTCAGTTCTACTTCTTCAGCTCGGGGGCGACGTGAAGGCTTCTAACCTACTTTTTACACCACTGTCAAATTAAGTGTGGTGAGTGTGCAATTCTCCATTAAACTGTTCTAGCAGGACAAATCGATAACTGGTGGATGGGGTTACAGCAGCTCTTGAATCTCTCCATCCCTCGGCCCCTCCTTGTCTGTCCCATATTAATTGGGTAGTAATTTAGCCCTGGCTCCAAGTGGGACTAAGTATATGTTAACAAGCACCAGCGTGGTATTTTTAGTGGCTTTCCAATACCGTTAAGCCAAAATGCTCCTTCTAGTGCTGACTGAAGCAGCAGAAAAAGTAATGAGAAACCTGATTTATGACCTTATTTAAAGGACAAGTTTGTAAAGATGAGGGGACTCTTAGGGTGGGGAATTCGCATGATAGATGAAGTTAGGGAGTAAAGGTTCCTGCAATACCCCCAAAAGGCGACAACATCGTCTTCCAGGGAAACGAAGAAAGCAAGCCACCCAGGTGCTTCGGAATAAAAGACAAATTCTTTTTCCAACACAGATTGGATTATATTTGTTTGCAGTGATTTTATGAATTTATATATTATACATTATATATATATACATATACATATACATTATATATATATACATATATACATAATAATGTATAATTTATATATTACACATTATATATTATACATTATATATATCATCCCATAGCTTGAAATGTCAGAGATATAAAAATATCAAATTTATGAATAGTCTAAAATGCAAAAGGTATAGTTGTGTCATTGTCATATTCCACTGAAATTTCACTGCACTTGGATTCAATGTCTAAAGAAAACCTAAAATGAAGTAAGAAATACAACTTAGACACAGACAGACTTTCTATTTATATAAAAAAGAAATCAGGTTTCAACAAGTGGATGATTTTTCTTAACGTGACATTTTTTGGCCCCAAATATTCACCCATTCAGTGTCCTAGAACTTAGCACATGATTTATAACCCTCAAATAATCTGTGCTATATAGCTATAGTTACAAAATTGAATGACTGGATGAACTGAGACACACAGCCTAGATTTGAGACTCAGGTCAATGCAATTTTAGGCAAGTAAGTTATTTTATCTTCAGAGGTTTCACGGATTTTACAACTGAGATGATTATGTTGACTTGTTGATCTCTAGGACCCAGCTCAGTAGAAAGAGTGGCCTTGAGAACAAAGAAAGAAGATCTATATCTGTATCTACCTTTATCTGTATCCATCCCTATCTTTCGATTGAAAAGCCACATAATTCAATTGGAAAGTAAAATGCAGCTCACTTATTTCCATTATTTCTATTAAATCATGGATTTCCATTATTTCTATTAAATCATGGCTATGTGGTCAGGGCAATTCTCCCAAGGGCACTCTTGCACACAATGTTCACTTTATGTGAAACCAAAACAATAATTTAAGGAGCTCCAGAAGGTACGTGAGTCCATTACAAAAATCCACTTGGCTGCATTCCTTAAAATTAAAAATGAGAGAAAGTTAATGCTTCCTGCAGAACTTTAATTTCTGAAAATGCCAAATGCACACATACATCTGTTCCTTTTCCCATCCTATCAACATGGTCATAATTGAGTTACTGCCTCAAATTCAATATGGCATGTATATACATGAAAAGTGATCTAAGTGCCTTCAACAGAAGGATAGAATATACATCTTATAATTCTTTGTCAATTATTAAGTTAAATACATTAAAAATAGACATGTATAGATAGGACATTTTCTTAACTGGGGTAAAAACTGTGTAAACACAAATATTGCATTGTATCCCTGACTGTATTATAAAGTTAAAATATAGACTTTATAATGATTATTTTAATATATATTAAATGATTTTCGGAAGCACTCGGTCAGAGCCTCTTTCTCTCTCTCAGCTCTTTAAGGGGAAGATTCAAACAAAGCCATGAAGAAAATATAAAATAATTGCGTAGCAAACACATCCCACAGTACACTTCTGTGGCAAGCAGAATTCTAAGATAACCCAATGATCCCCAACCTCTGTTATTACATCCATAACTAGGATACACTACATGATAAAAGATATTTTGCAGATGTAATTACAGTTACTAATCAATTGACCATATTATCAGTAGATTATCCAGGTGAACCAAGCCTAATGAGGTGAGTCCTTTAAAAACAGTGTTTCCAGGGTGCCTGGGTGGTTCAGTCGATTGAGTATCTGACTTCAGCTCAGGTCATGATCTCACAGTTTGTGGATTTGAGCCCTGCATCGGGCTCTGTGCTGACAGCTCAGAGCCTGGAGCCTGCTTCAGATTCTGTCTCTACCCCACCCCCTCTCAAAACCAAAAATAAACAAAGATTAAAAAAAAATAAAAATAAAAACAGTGTTTTGTTGCACTATATGCTAAGTAACTTGGATGTAAATTTTACAAAGCAAATTAAAAAAATAAATAAATCAGTGTTTTCTCAGGATGATAATAAAAGAGGAAATCAGAGAGATCCAAATGCAAAAAGGATATTATGAGAAAGAGAGAGAGAGAGAGAGAGGCAGAGAGGGAGGGAGAGAGATTTCATTGCTGGTTCAAAGATGGAGAAGGTTTTTAGAAAGGACATGAGAGGATTCTAGAAGCTAAGAATGATCCCAGTTGACATCCAACAAGAAAATCAAAACCTAGTCCTACAACAGCCTGAACTGAATTCTGCCAAATGAGGTGAAGGAGCCTGAAGGTAGATTCTTTCCCTAAGACTCCAATAAAAGGCTATTCCAGTGACACTTGGATCTCAAACTTGTGAGACACTAGGTAGAACCCCCAGTAACGCCCATATCTCACCTACAGAAGTGTGCAAGAAGTGGTTGTCTTGAGCTGCTACATTTGTGGTAACTTGTCCTGCAAAAATGGAAACCTACCAGCACTTCTAAGGCCTCAGATTCATCTCACATATAAAAATAAACTGTAGATGAATTCGAAACCTAAGGGAAAAACAAAGCTCCAATTTTTTTTAAATACAGGAAAATGTCTTATGACCTGAGATCAAAAAAAGGACGTTGTAAAAAGAAAAAATAGGAAACACAAAAAGTAATAAAAACAATAAATTTGGATCCACTGAAAATCTCAGAAAAAAAACTTGCAGATTCAAAGTAGAAGGACAAATTATACACTGCAAGAAGATAATTTTTAACATATATTACTTAAAATGATCGTTTAATTATAATACAATAAATTTTAAAAATGACAACTCATTAGAAGTCAATCCAACAGAAAAAATTAGAAAATCATGTAAAAAGAGAAATTATATCAAAACTGAAATGGTTTATACATATATGAAAAATACTCAATCTCAGCAGTAAGTAGAGAATTGCAATTTTCCTAGAAAGCCATATACTATTTCATGCCTATCATATTGACCAATGTAAAACAGTCTTATAGCAATAAAAGGGAAATTTGTATGAGGCTTTGGACACTAAATTGCTGTACTTTGGAATCTGATTTGGGATTACCTAATAATGTTGAAGGCTCCAATTTCCATTAGTCAACTATCTTATTTCTAGGTTACTCCTAAGAGAAACTTGCACATATGTTCAGGTGGGGAATTACAACTTGCTTCTAGTGAAAAACTGTAGGCTACTTAAATTGTGGTCTTCCAGCAGAATGTGTAAAATAGAAATGATGTTAAGTTACAGGCACTAGATACTATCCATCTTAAGTTAAATAAATCCCAAGATCCTAAATTTCTAAATACATTATTTTCTAGCATTACATGGGAGTTTCCCATTTCTAAGTACAACTTTTATAACACTAAACCACACACATAAACACACACACACACACACACTTCACCAACTGTCAATTTCTCATTTATCCGGCAAATAAAAATACGTCCATCACACTAAATAAATTTTAAGGTATGTTCTGGGAGGGGTCTCCTCTAATCATGAGTCATGTCATGATTTATCAGGACTTCCTTCTTTCTTTGGTTATTCCTAACAGATAAAGGATGGCACTGGATATGGGTTATATTGGTCTTTATTTGGGTTATCTAAGTTAGAAATATTATACACATGGTCCATAACAGTAATGGCAATTCTGGTTTAGCAACCTCCAATCTTTAATAACTCAAATATTACTAACAAAATATTGTCTTTGAGACAGGGTCTTATTAAAGAAAAGTAAATTTGGAAAGAAAGTTTGAAAAATAAAGAGAATTTAAAAATATAATTAAATGCAGGGCGAAAAACACCAGGGACCCAGGAGGGACACGCCATTCCTGCTGTTGCATGCACTTTCAGGGAGTCTGTGCTCTTTCTTCATTTTGGGACCTCCTTCATCAGTTTCTACTCCAGGGGAGGTATTTTGCCCTTAGTCATCCCCCACCTTTTCATAGAGTATCACTAGAACCAAGGCTGGATACCCCTATGTGAAGTCCACCAGACTCATGTTCAAGGACCGAGGCTAAGAGTAAGAAGAAAAAGAGTAAACAGAAGAAGAGAGAGGATGAAGAAACAACTTCATCTTATAATCTGGTGGACAGTAACAACCTTTGGTGAAATACCAGGAACCATAGCAATTGAAATGGATAAAGGAACCTACATACATGCACTTGACAATGGACTTCTTACACTGGGAGCTCCACATAAAGAAGATGAGGAGGGCCCTAGTACCCCAGAGCACTTTACACCTGTTTAATTGCCTGATTCCAGAATTGTGCTGAAATCTGGCTATGGAAAATACCTTGGTATCAAAGCAGATGGACTTATTGTGGGGTGTTTGGAGCAACTAGACCAAGAGAACAAGGGGAACTAGTCTTTCAAGAGGAGAAAATGGCTTTATTGGCCTCAAATAGCTGCTCAGATGAAATGAAGCAGGCAATATAGAAAAAAAAAAAAGTAAAACAGCAGGAGAAAAAGAAATGATAAAGATTAGATCCTGGGCTGAAAGAGAAATTAAGAAAAAGGATGATATTCCAGAAGAAGACAAAAGAAATGTTAAGCAGTGTGAAATCAATTATGTAAAGAAATTTCAGAGCTTCCAAGCCCACAAACTTAAGTAAAGACGACAGTGAGATTCTCAAAAAGGCCTGGAGAGATGGGTTTTTGCATCAAACACTTCTGGACAGGAGAGCAAAATTGAAAGCTGATAGATATAGCAAATGACCAGAATTTGTGTCTCTGACTTCTCCTATTTTTTTTTCTGAATAGTCAGTGGAATGAAGTGTTTTTGCAAAATGTATATAATATATAAAATTAAATGCAAACACTTATTTATATGCATCCTTATTTTATTAGTTGGGCCACCAATTTTTTTAAGTTACCCTAAATAAAATTCAGAGTTCAAAACTTTACATGTTTTCTTTCTTTCTTCCCCGCCACGGAGGGTTCTTCAGTAAGGGTAGTTAAGATCTATTTTATGAGAATTTCGACTCTTAGAGTAGATGTGTTTCTATTTCTCCTGACGACTACCACTAAAGCCCTTGGAGACACATATATTATTTCCCTGGGTTTACATAGATCTTTAAATATAAAGGAAACCCAAGAAGAATTTGAAAGGTGGAAAGAAGAAGGCAGAAAGGCTAGGAATCTTGAACCCTGATAAATGGTATGTGATGATTTGACTGGGCTCTCATTACAACATGTATAAATAAACAAGCCTGGTTTCTAGGAAAGCTGGCAACATAGAAAAATCAAGGATAAATAGATAAAAGCAATTCCTCATGGTGTTACTTGAGTAGTATGGAAAGACTGGATTCTACCCCCACGCAACAGTAACAAAGTAACCCTTCTCTCCCCCACTGGGGTAATATCAAGGAGGCCGAGTAAAGAGGCAGGACTTTCCCCACATTTCTGGAAAAATGAGCCCCATTCACACAACATCAGTGGAAGCAGTGCCCGCAACAGTAACAAAGGACCTCTTCCCTTCATAGATGTGGTATGAAGAGAAACCTAGCAGGGGGTCTGAACTCTTACTCCTGGGTCAGCAAGTAATCATAGTCCTCTTCCCTCCACCTCAGGGTATCAGTGGAAGCTGAATAGGAAGCCTGGACTTCCATTCCCATGTGAAAGTAACAGACATCTTCTTCCTTCTTCAAAGAAGTGATTTAAAAATTAGAATGTATCATAAAAGAAATAGAAAGCCTTAGTAAAAAAAAAAAGAACCTATAAAGAAGAACCGAATGGAAACTTAAGGACAGAAAAATAAGGTAACAAAAATTTTAAAACCCGATGGATGTATTTCACACAACGAACTGGACAGAAGAAATATTAGACTGGGAGACAGAATAGAAATTACCTGAACCTAAACAACAGAGAGAAAATACACTAAAACAAAAACAGAAAACAGAGACTGAGGGACATGTGGGATTATAACAAAAGACCTAAAATCCCAAAAGAAGATGAGGCTAAAAACTTTTAAACTACTTAAATTTGGCAAAAAAACATAACCTATAGATCTAAGAATCTGAGCAAACTCCAATAAGGATAAACCATGGCAGATTCATTGTAATTAAACTCGTGAAAAATTAAAGACAGAAAACAAACGTTGAAAGCAGCCAGAGGAAAAAACAACACCTTACCTACAGTAGAAAATCAACTCTAATGAAAATAGACTTCTTATGAGAATAAGCGAAGGACAGAAAGGAGAGGCACACTATTTCCCAATTATGAACTACAATTTCAGAACCTAATATTCAGTGAAAATATCCTTTAGTAATGAAGGGAAAATCAAGATATAATCAGATGAAGGAAAACTAGAATTTGTGATATATAGAGAGAGATAGAGATTGGCTAAAGAAAGTTCTCTCAACAAAAAGGAAATCATTAAAGAACAAACTTTAGAACATCAAAAAGAAGAATATGAAGAATATGGTAAATAAACATATAGATAAATGCAATACTTTTTCTAAGTATTCTTGATATTCCCAAATTATACTTGATGTAAATATATTTTATTTTTTTAATGCTTATTTTTAAGACAGAGAGAGAGCATGAGCAGGGGAGGGGCAGAGAGAGGAGACACAGAATGGGAAGCAGGTTCCAGGCTCTGACCTGGCAGCACAGAGCCCGTCACGGGGCTCAAACTTGTCAACCACGAGACCATGACCTGAGCTGAAGTTGGACACTTAACCGTCTGAGCCACGCCGGCACCCCAATATATTTTCTACATGTATATACACATACGTACACATATGTAATGGAACATCCAGAGCAACTAAACATGGACAAATGCAACAGACTTCCTAAGTCTTAATGTTCCTAAATTATATTTGAAAAATATACTATATACAATATATAAATAAATTAAATAGGCATGTGTATGTGTGCATGTTAACACCTCAAGCACCTACTAAAAATACTACACAAAGAGATACACTCAAAAACAATAATAAATAAAGGAACTGTAAATTTGTTCAAGGAGCCCACAGGAAGGCAGAAACAATAAAACAGAAACCAAAATACATAAGGAATAGAAAGCAAAAAAAAAAAAAAAAAAAATAGGCATGCCACATGGCTCAGTTGGTTAAGTGTCTGACTTTGGTTCAGGTCATGATCTCGCAGTTCACGAGTTCAAGCCCCATGTCGGGCTCTGTACTCAGAGCCTGGAGCCTACTTCAGATTCTGTGTCACCCTCTCTCTCTCTCTCTCTCTGCCCCTCCCCTGCATGCGTTCTGTCTCTCAAAAATAAATAAGAACAGGGGTGCCTGGGTAGCTTGGTCAGTTAAGCGTCCGACTTCGGCTCAGGTCATGATCTCACGGTCTGTGAGTTCGAGCCCAGGTCATGATCTCACCGTCTGTGAGTTCGAGCCCCGAGTCAGACTCTATGCTGACGGCTCAGAGCCTGGAGCCTGTTTCAGATTCTGCGTCTCCCTCTCTCTCTGCCCCTCCCCTGTTCATGCTCTGTCTCTGTCTCAAAAATAAATAAACGTTAAAAAAAATAAGAACTTTAAAACTTTTTTAAATAAAATGGTAGACGTAAGTCCTAAAATTATCAGTTATTACATTAAATATTAAATATAGATGGTCTAAATACAGAAGGGAAAGGACATAGAACCGCAGCATGGTTAATTACATGACCCAACTAAATGTTGTCTATATAAGAAACTCGCTTCAAATAAAATTATACAAGAAGGCTAACTATGGCAAAGGATAGATCATGAACATATTAACCAAAAGAAAGGCTGAGTGGCTATATTAATGACACATGAATTATACTTCAGAACAAAGTAAATTACCAGAGACAGAGAGGGACATCACATAATGATAAAGAACCTATTTCCCAAGAAGATATAGCGATCCTAAATGTGTATGCACCCAACAGGATGTCATACACATTACAGAAAACTCCACCCAACGACATCAGAATACACATTCTTTTCAAATTCCTATTCAACAAATGCCAAAAACTATCATACCCTGGACCATAAAACAAACCTCAATATATATGAAATAATTGAAATCATTTGGGGTATATGCAACTACAAATGATTCAGTCTAGAAATAAATTAGAGAACAGTAACAGAAAAATCCCAAACCCTTCACCATTGGACAATATGATTAGAAAAACAATCCCCTGATCAAAGAGCAAGTCTCAGAGGAAAGTTGTAAAATTGCATCAAACTGAATGAAAATGAAAACACAACCTATCAAAAAAGGACACAAATAGGACAAAAATTAGGACGCAAATAAAGCAGTGCTTCAAGGGAAATTTTTAGCACTAACTGCTTACATCAAAAAAGGAAAGTCTCTAAATAATAATCTAAACTTCCATCTAAAGAACCAGTACAAGAAGAGAAAAATAAATCTTAAAACAAGCAGAAGGAATGGAATAAGATCTCAAATCAATGAAATTGAAAACATGAAAGAATTGAGAAAAAAATCAATGAAACAGAGCTGATTCTTTGTAAATATCAATGAAATTAACAAACCTCTAGTCAGACTGACAAAGAAATAGAGAATACAGAAATCAAAAATATCAAGAATGAAATGGGATATCACTACAGACCCTTTAATATTAAAAGCATAAGGGAATACAAACAATCCTACATATGTAAATTTGACAACTTAAATGAGATGAATTCCTTAAAAAATCTATACCAAGTCATCCATTATAAATAGATATTTTTAAAAGCTCTGTAACTACTAAAGTAATTTGGATTCATAATTTTAAAATTCCTAAAAAAATTCTAAGTCCAGATAATATACCTGAAGAATTTTACCAATATGTTAACACCAATTCTACTCAGTCTTTTGCAAACAATACAACTGAGAACATTTCCTAATTCATTTTATGAGTGATCATTACCTTAAAACCCAAATGAGCCAAAGAATAAACTAGAATAAACTACGGACCAATATCTTTCCTGAATATAGGTGCAAAAGTCTCTAACAAAATATTATCCAATAGATTTCAGCAACCTATAAAAATAATCACACACAATATCAAGTAAGGTTTATTCCAGGGATGCAAGGATGGTTCAAAATTTGAAAAGCAATCATTGTAATACACCTGCCATATTATCGGGGTAAAGAAGATAGAAAAAGATCATGTTAGTTGATGCAGAAAAAGTACTTGACAATATTCAACACTTATTCATGAAAAAAAAAATCCAAGAAAATGAGAATAGCCAGGAATTTCTTCAAGTTAGTAAAGAACATCTACAATAAACCTATAGTTAACAGCACACTTAATAGTCAAGGACGAAATGCCACCAAACTGTTTTATACAGTAGTTGTGTCACTTTACATTCTCACCAACAATATATGAGGGTTCGATTTTCCCCATGTCGTTACCAACATTTGTTATTTTCCTTTTTTTTTTTTTGCCTATTTTTTACTACTCACTCTTTTCTACTTTTTACTAATCATCAAAAAGTGCTATCTTGTGATTTTGATTTTCATTTACTTAATGACTAATAACGTTAAGCAAGTCTTCACGTACTTATTAAAGCTTTGTATATCCTCTTTGGAGAGATGCCTATTCAAGTTCTTTGTCGATTTATAGCTGATTTTTTTTTGAGTCGTAAGACACACACACACACACACACACACACACACACACACAGGAATATTATCCAGGTATAAAAAGGAATGAAGTACTGATATATGCTACAACAGGATGGACCTAACTAAAGGAAGAAAGATACAAAAGATCAGGCAGTATATAATTCCATTTATATGAAATATCCAGAAGAGGTAAATCCATAGCAACTGAAACCAGAGTTAGTAGAGGCTGGAGGGAGAAGAGAGTAAGAAGTAACTGCTTAACAGGTGTGGGGTTTTCTTTTGGGGTGGTGACAAAAATGTTTGGGTATTTGATAAAGGTGACTTCACAACACTGTGAATGTGCTACCTACCAATGAATTGTATGTTTTACAATGGTTAATTACATGATATAGATGTCACCTCAACTTTAAAACGAGGCAAGAAATAATAGCAGCTAAACGAGAGAGGAGGTAGAGACTGGCAGGGAGCATCAAAAGGGCTTTTGGGTTCCGAGTGAACGCACGATTTCTTCCACTGGGTACTGGTTTTCAGAGGAGTCAATTTCTTAAATGCTCTATGTTAATGATAGGTGCACTTTTATAGAAATGTTATACTTTAAAAGTCCATTCAAAAAATAGCTGGGGGTGCCTGGGCGGCTCAGTTGGCTGAGTGTCGGGCTTCAGCTCAGGGCACGATCTCATGATCTCCTGGGTTCCAGCCCTGTGTCAAGCTCTCTGCTGACAGCTCAGAGCCCAAAGCCCGCTTCAGATTCTGTGTTCCCCCCTCTCTCTCTACCCCTCCCCTGCTCATGCTCTATCTCTCTCTCTCAAAAATAAACATTAAAAAAAAACCAAAAAAGGGAAAATACTCCAAGGTAGGTATGGCTATTTTCCTATTTTAAATATTGAAATAGGATTGTGCAGCATCATACTACCAGTAAATGTAACACAGAAATTCTAATATAATTCCTAAACTCTCACCATTGCATGATGCACTGGAGCTCAAAACAGATACTTGTGGGTATGTTATCATCTAAAAATCTTATACTGAGTATTCTTCTCAGGTGGGTACTCAAAACCTAAGCCGTTTTTTGTTTTTACAGCTTTCAAGTTACTAGTAAGTTTTGATATGTCCAAGTGAGGATGTACACCATGAGTTATGGATGTTAAAAAGAAACAGCATATGAATTGATCTTAAGATAATTTAACATAAAGTAGAATATTGACTGATGAATTTAATGTACTAATTGATCTTTTAGCCATTGTTTCAACAAAGCTAGAGAATGTTAAATTTCCTTCCGTAATGGATTATCACCTCGCTTCAAAAGCCTTACAAGACTTCTTTTGGTAGTTCAATTATTCCATTATTTTTGTTTTTTAAGGAATGTAACAGTTGAGCTAATTAAAAATCTAAATGCAAAAATTATCTCCTCCCCCCAAAATACACTGCCCCCTCTCAAATTGAGCACTTTACTTTCTCTTTAATGCACTTGTTTAGATGAAAGTGCTATCATATTAGCAGAATCCTTTTTGTTTCCTTTGTGTTGATTCCCATCACCTAATCTTAGTTGGTAATTTCTCTTTTTTTCCCCCTGAGGCTGCTCAGAAAAAAGTAAGAGCAGCTGACAACTTTCTTGAATTATTTGTATGAAATCCATCTTTTTCCATTTCAGCTGTCATACATCTGCCTTCAGGAATGGAATTGCAGTTCTCTTTGACATTGCTCTGCCTTAGCCAGTATTCTTGTGTAGTGATGAGTGCAGGGTACCCTAAGAAAAAGGACAGTTACGAAGTCTCTAATTTCTGTACTTACACAACCAGCTTGTGGGACACACACAAGCACAGACGCCGAGGTGTATGCGTGCACATGTGTCTGTGAGTACAGAATCTATCCTCTTTTTTTTTTTTTTTTTAATGTTTCCTTTTGAGAAAGACAGAGACAGAGCACGATCAGGGAAAGGGCAGAGAGAGAGAGGGAGACACAGAATCCAAAGCAGGCTCCAGGCTCTGAGCTGTCAGCACACAGCCTGGTGGAGGGCTCGAACTCATGAACCTCAAGATCGTGAGCTGAGCCGAAGTCAGTTGCTTAACCACTCAGCCACCCAGGTGCCCCTAGCCTCTTTTTTATGAACATCTGTACTTTTAATATGGTATAAATGCGCTTATAAATTTCTATAGTGTTTTTGACTATGTATTAATGTTCCTACTGGTGTTACCCACAAATACCACCCACAAAGACAGATTTGCATGAGGATTTTAAGCTATTAAATACCATGTCAGAGTGATGATAAATAATTCACATGTAAGACTAGCAATGTTTTGCAGTATAGAAATAATGTTACTCGGGCAGGTCAATTTCACCTGGAATTATAACAGTAAGAACTGTTTCTGGGGCACCTGGGTGTCTCAGCCGGTTGAGTGTCTCGACTCCTCATTTTTGACTCAGGGCTCATGATCTCACAGGTTCATGAGATCAAGCCCTGTGATGTCTGGTTCTGTGCTGAGAGCATGGAACCTGCTTGGGATTCTCTCTCTCCCTCTCTTTGCCCGTCCCCAACTTGCACACTCTCTAAATAAATAATAAGTAAAGAAGTACGTAAGTAAATATTTTTAAAAAACGTTCAGGGCACCTGGGTGGCTCCCTCATTTAAGGGTTCAATTTTGGCTCAAGTCATAATCTTGCAGTTCGTGAGTTCAAACCCTTGTGGGGCTCTGTGCTGACAGCTCAGAGCCTAGAGCCTGCTTCGGATTCTGTGTCTACCTCTCTCTCTCTCTGCCCCTCCCCTGCTCTCGCTCTGTCTCTTTCTCTCAGGTATAAATAAACATTAAAAATTTTTTTAAATAAAACAAGTATTTATCATATATGCAAGAACGTAATCATTTGGATTCTCAAGGACTCAACAATCTAAATCCTGTAGGTCAGAAATGTTTTTTTTTTTCTCTTTTATTTACAATGCCTGGAACACAGTAAGGACTTACTGATATTTACTCAGTGAATACACACAAGAGTTCGAGCAAGTATAAAGTGAAAATTGATTTTATCATTAATTTATATGTGTGTATTATACCACTGCACACAAATGAAAATAAATAAAACGCAATATTGAAGGGAATTCTAAACAATGCTGACTCAATTACACATAAGTATATATGTAATTCATATATATAATTATATACTTTTTAAATTTTTAATTATGTATTATAAACATGATTGATTTTGTAAAATTGCCACTGGTTTTTAATGCCCCTGTGTCTCTTTATTAACTCTTGAGGGTCGTGAAACTTCTTTAACACCCACTAAGTAGATTGTACAAAGATATGATGCAACTGTACAGACTAGTCCCATCTTCACTTCACTTAAGGTTATGCAAATATACCTGGATTCTTCGATCTGAGATACAACAATGGGAGTGGGGAGTTTACATCACCAATGGAATTTAAAGCAGTAAAAGAAGGATCAAAGACAAAGAAACCATATTATATTTAAGTGAAAACTATATATCTGTAATGTTTTCTCACATGGAGCCATAACTAAATCCCAATACTATAAGAGAAAACAGATGTGTTTTATTTGATTCCCTTATTTAATCTTCAGATCCCCCAATAGAGTGATTCTCATAGTGAATTTTATTCATGGAAAACATACATACAAAATTCAGTATCCATGAATGACTCACTCCATTCATTCAGCCATATAACTGAAGATAGCACTAAGAACAGTATTACCCCCAGCAGATTTATTGCCAGCTCAATTTAATAAAAGTGTTATGAAACTTTAAACATTCTCCCAGATGTTTAAGTGGTTGACATGGCTCATCCCTGCTAGAAGTTACAATATTGTGGGAGAAAAAATGGAGCCAAAACAAATACCTGACATTGTTCATCCCTGCATGAGGTTACAAGATTTGGGGAAAAAATGGCACATGAGGCATGTAAAAATTAGGGAATAATGCAAAATTACAGCAAGAAAGTGCTAAATGGAATATAATCAAATATCAAAAAAAATCAAGTAATCCAAAGAATAGCGACAAGGAATCTCAATGGGGCCTTGTGTTACAGGAGGAAGCCTCCTGAAGGAGGTAGAGAACTAGGATAAGTTTTAAAGAGGTTGAAGAATGGAGACAGAGCTATAAATCTTGGGCCACATACAGAGAAGGGGAGTATTTTTAACTGTGAGAAGCCATCTTTTCAAACTTACTTTCTGAAACCCTATTAAAAGCATCAAGTTTCTAGCAGTCCCTGGTGGGCTTCCTCTATACTATGTTAGGAAATTCGGAATACAGGACAGTAGAAGGAAAACAGTGGTAATGTGTGCAGGGTATAACCCCAGCATCCAACAGGGGACTCTCTTCAACTCCCTCAAAACAAAACAAATGGAGAGCTTTAGGTCAGCAACGTTTGCATAAAGATATATGTGCATCCCACATACTATGTGTATTAGAAGATTTCTGGGATCCCATCTCTTAAAACCAAATTATGGATAACATCCATGTTAAAGAGGGCAATTAGCAAGTATATCAACATCTTTTGTGTAATTCAATTATAATGTAGAAGTAGATATTGACTTATCTATGTAATTTCTGAATTCGGTGCCTTGCGATTAAAACAAGAATCGTTAAATTCAAATATGCTTGCATAGTTCAAATGAAGTTCCATAGTAATAGTTGTTACTGAGCAAAAGTATGGCAAACCTCTAAGTAAAATTTTTAAAGCTTTTTTATTATTACAATAAAGAAAAATAATTGGGGCGTTTGACAAGTATTTTTCCCTGCTAATGTTTATCATAATATTTATCAGTCATTCCTAAAACATAATAATGAAATTGTCTATTTCTGTTCTGATAGTAAGATAACTATTTTTCTCCAAAAGAGTATTTTCTCAAAAAAAAAAAAAAACACAACACAAACAACATTAAAGGCAATTTTTAATAATGGTCACTCAATATCTCTTCATCATAGCGATCAATGTTTGATATTGAATTGTGTAGTCAGCATGTACGTGTGTTTGCTTTGAAAAATTTCCTTGTTTTCTATTTTTCTTACACAAAGCACTCCAAAGATAGTTAACAAGACCCATAGTCATCTCTTTATGAAGTTTTCACCCTACTTATTTTCATATATAAAAGTGCAGCACTATTTGGTTTTAACTTATGTGTCTGAGCTCCAGAGTAAATATTACCCAATGAACAAGTTCCACGTTGGATGCAAATGGCTAGAACGTTTTACAACTGCCTTGCTCAAATACTGAGTGCAGTCCATCCTGGAAAATCAAGTCCTCCACTGTGCCATGTTGCTCAGTCATTGGCAGTGCTGTAAGCAAAGTTAAGATCTCAGCCTGTAAGAACTGAAGCAAAATCTAAAGCAGTTAACAGCTGGGGGCTATCAGCTAGCCCCTCCCTTCTTATAGCTGGCTTAATATAAGTAGAAAATATTTCCATAAATTTTAGTAACCCTTTATTTGTAAACAAAAAAGCCATCCTTTAAATACCTATTTCAATAACATTAGTAAAAAAAATCCTTTCACTTTTAAGTAATTCAGAATGGCTCATCCTTCATTTCAGTTCCTACATTCACCCACTGAAGTCCTATTCTATTATTCTTCTATCCATTCTATGTCTTGAAAAATCCAACTATTTCAGATTAATATGAACAAGGAAGAGGTGAAAGAGAGGGAAAAAAAAACATCTAGCATCTAGCATACCCAAAAAAATCATGCATGTAAGATTTGAGCAGTGCATTGCCTTGAATTGTAGAAAAATGTGAAACTATTTTAAGATTAATTACCTTAATCAGCTAGGAAGAAAATGTGATCAAAATTGACATGAATGTGAGTGATGATTTTAACAGAGTTTTCAATTTTTATTATTGGGAATGTCATCCCAACCTAGCATGATCTTTTCAAGTAAGCTCTAAAGGTCAACAGCATCTTCAAAAGGTAAGCATGTTGTGTTAACACTGACATTTACTGTTTTCTATGAAGGACCAATAATCTTCTCTATTAAACTAGCCCTCAGAAATTAAGTATCTTTCATTGAAAACACACAAATCTGTCAAAATAGTATGCTTTTTTATTAGGAACACTGCTAATCAAATGAGATCATCCCCCTTCCCCCTCAACCTTCACAGCTATGCCACTAAACTAACAGAGAGATGTTAAATTAACCTCTGCTAAAGTATCACGATCACTACTAAAAAAGGAATCGATTTACTTACAAGGAAAAAGAAGGAATGTACTGTGTTTTGGACATTAACATGTTGAATGTTATCTTGAAACAATTTAAGAAATAAAATACATGAAAAATTCCTCTAAGAATAAAATCTTGTACAGTAGATTCCAAAGGGGGAATCCCTTGTGGTGGGTCAGTTACATGCAAACGACTACTCAAAATTTCCTTCATGAATCATATTTAGGGAAAATTACATAATGGAAGAAGCAGTAATACAAGATGCCAATACACAAAAGGATTTGGAAGAAGTCGGTAGAGCGAATATTTATATATACATAAAGGTCAAAGAATTACAAGTCAGGTATCTTTAGGACCATACAAGGTGCTCCAAGGAAAAGAATGTTGGTTGTGGTCCTAACTCTGTCATTTCTCACTGTTCTATTTGTATATATTATTGTCCAAATCACACTGTGTAAATAAGTGATGTTTTAGAGTAGGTCTTGGTATCTGGTAAACACTTCAAGATTATCATGTTTTCCTATGTTTTGCAGTTCATTTTTCAATTTCCAAAAAAGACTGGCTTAGATTTTTGTTGAGATTTTACTGAATTTACAGATAACACTGGGGACAATTGGTAACATTATGTCTTACAGGTTTCCAGTCCAAGAACATAGCATATCTCATATAAATTATATTATTTTCTCCAATTTATAATTTTACAGTCGTGTCCTATAAATTTAGGATTTGTTCCTTAGCATTTGAATTCTCTTATTATTCTAAATAGTATCTCCACAGACTGGGAGAAAAAAAATACCTGCAACACACATAGCTAATAAAATCTGCATTTTATGGTATATAAAGAACTCCCATAAATCAATAAGTAAAAAAGTAGCTGAGTCAATGGGGAAAAATGGAAAAGTTATTCAAACAAGACACGTTTTAAAAGATATTCTAAATATCCCAATACACATACAAAAAGGTGTTCAACCTTATCAGTCTGAATATAAATAAAAATTAAAATGAAAACCATAGATAACCCTACACATTTGCCAGAATTAGTCAAGTCAGGAAGATACATGGCGGCGAGTGTTTGCAAGAACATAAACAGGCGCTGAAAGACACTGCTAGTCACAGTGTAAATTTGTACAACCAGCTCAGACAACTATCTGGCCTAACATACTAAGTCGAACTTACACTTACGATTTGCTGGCATCTCACTTCCCATTGGCAAGGAGCCCAGTGCTATGCTCAAGCACATACACATGATTAAGCTAATTCCAAAATACCCTATTTTAGGGGTTATCTCCTGAAACTTTCTCCATATCTATCCTGCATCAGAACACAGCGAGGACACAAAAACACCAGTAATCTGAACAAGGAAATCATTCATAGAAAACATAATATTAATTATGAATAGGGGAATGCCTAGAAAGGCTGATTAAAACAGAGTGTTCGAGAAAAGCCTAAGCCTGAGAGAGCACAGGCAAAGAAGCAGCAAAGAAGGAAAAGGACTACCTGCCCAAAGCTGAGATTCAAGCCTTCTTGGGCAGGGTGTGGCTACAGCCCATTGATGCTGGAGAAGGTTACGGAGTTCGTCCAAAGCTGTGGGGTCAAGGCTGGAAACTAAGAAACAAACCAAATGGGAAGATGGAATCTAGGTGGTCCCCTGCTAGAGCTGACCCACAGATACTAGATGAAGCCTGATGAGCAGGAAGCTTCCTGCCAGACCGCTGGTAGGTTGAGGCTGGTGAGTAGGAAACCATGGGACAGGATGGGCAAGGAAACGTGCTAGAGGACAAGCACTCCCTCGGTGTGCACGCTGCTGGCTCCAAGGCTGGCTCCGTGTACGTTGCCAGGGCTTGAAGGGAAAAAGCACACCAGAACCAGGAGAATCCTCTTCTCCATCAGTTTCCCTCCCGTTCCCTTTACTGACCAAACGTAACATCTCAGCTGGCCAAGCAGAAACGTTCAGAGTCTAGGTCCAGTACCGCAAAGCAAGGCAAGCAAGGCTGGATTGGGACAAATTCACATGTGGCACAAAAAAATTAGGTTACTCATAGTAAGAATTTCAGAAAGAGGAGCACCTGGGTGGCTCAGTAGGTTGAGCGTCTGACTCTTGATTTCAGCTGAGGTCATGATCCCAGGGTTGTGGGACTGATCTCTGCACTGAGCATGGAGCCTACTTAAGATTCTCTCTCTCTCTCTTTCCCGCTGCCCCTCTCCCCTGCTGATGCTCTCTCTCTTTCACTCACTCTAAAAATCCATAATAAAAAAAATTAATTAAGGAAAGAATTTCAGAAATAATGTGATTAGAAGAAACTAAGTAAACATGTATGGCTGTCCAATGTGAGAAGCCTAGACGACTGATGATCACATAGGACACGCTTAATACTACTTGGACATGAATTGATTCATCTCAATACTGCTACTAAAATAGAATAAAAAAGGAAGGGTCAGAGAAAAGGGTGAGAGACCGGTAAAAGTGCCACAGAAGTTGGGAAGCAATACATTTTTAAATGCAAGGGACAGTAAAAGTGTCAAAAACTCTAAAGACAACAAGGAGAATTAGGACTGAAGAAATGCTTCTGGTTTGGGACAGAAATAAATCACTGGCGTCTCCTCTGTTACTTGTGAGTTCTGGCCAGATTTCCGGTGATTAAGAAAGAAATGACTGGATACTCAGGAAAGTGAAAAATGGGAGATGGCATGACATTAGCAGTTAGCATGCATCTCTTAGATCAGTCACCGTACAGACATTTGAGGTACAATATATTTTTTAATCTCCTCTGTCTCCTGTCAGAATAATTATTATTTCCATTTCATAGTTGAGAAAACTGAGGCTGAGAGCAATTAGCGAAATTGCTAACGGATTTGAAGTTCCTATGTGACAGAACCGGGACTTAAATCCAAATTGATTGAATATCTGCCAGAAGGGATAAATGAATCAAATGAAAGTCAGGCTCATTTTTAACATGAAGCTGCCTGTGACTATTTGATTTGCAAGGGATGGATTTCATGGGAAAAATAATGAAGCTTCTAAGACATGAGATGTATATTCTTGTGATAAAAATATTAGTAGCCTAAATAGCAAGTGTTGAACCTAGAGGTTATGGCAGATGACATCCAACAGAAAGAAAACAATTTAAGTTCATTAAAATCAAAGACTTTTGTGTCTGCTGAGACTTTTGTGTCTCTTCCTATCTGTATAATCTTAGGCAAATTACTTTACCATCTGTCTCCATTTCCTCATCTACACATTTACTTTAGTTATTATGAAAAGTAAATAAATTCATATACATAATGCATGCACAAGTTCCTGGCCCATAGAAAGTGCTTTATATATTAGTTTTGCTATAATACAGAGATGCAAGAATCTATCATATACTCCTTTTTGTCCATTTCTTTAAAAGTTGACACAATGAAGCTACTTTAAGAATATGTTCAAAGAGACAATTTATAATTATTTATTATTGATGAATAAATTATGGAATCTAGGCGAGATTAAAAGAAGAAACAAGATGTTTATCCTTCTAAGCATACTCTAGCCTGTCTTACCATTCTTACAAACAGCACAAATCTCACTTTCTTCCTCACTAGTCCCCTGACCTTTATTCGAAGCTGGGTGAGCACTCTTCTTTGACATTCATCAAAAACTGCCTTAAATCAGTTAGCTATTGCTGTGTAACAAATGGTCTCCAAGCCAAACAGCTATAAACACCCATTTATTATTCTATGGATCAGGAATCAGAAAGGTTAGCTGAGTCCTCTGGCTTTGGATTACTCACAAATAGGGTTCCTAGACTGGGCAGATAAAATATACTATGCACAAATAAATTTTTATTTTAAATAAACAACCGATAATTTTTAACGTATGTCCCACTTATGTATACTTACAAAACATTTCATTGTTTATCTGAGCCTCAAATTTAACTGATCTTTTTATATGGCAACTCTACAAGACTTAAACCATCTCAAGCTTCAACAGGAAAGACACTGTTTTCTAGACCACTCACAAGATCGTTCACAGGATTTAATTCCTAGTGCAGTGTTGGCTGGAGGCCTTGACTCCTCATGACCTGCTGACCAATGGCCTCTTTCAATTCCTTGCCATTAAACCTCTCCATGGAGCATCTCACAACACAGCAGCTGGCTTTTATCAGAGCAAGTAAGCAGGAGAGCAAGAAAACGTTCCAGGAAGCGAGAAAGCACCAGCAAGACAAATGTCAGTCTTTTGTAACATTATCATTGAAATGATCCCTCATCAAGTGTAGAGTATTCTACTTGCTAGAAGCAACTCACTGGATCCATCCCTCATCCCTCACTGGATTCATGCCCTACACAAGGCATGAACTCCAGAAAGTGGAGAATCCCTGGAGCCACGTTAGAAGCTGCCAGCTACCACAATGATTTTCTCTCTCTCTCTCAATCCAGCCTTTTCTTTCCTTATCACCCATTCTATCTCTATTGTCTACATTACTTTTGTCCCAGTGGTTCCCCCACTGGAGACACACCTTGAATACACCTTGAACACACCAAGAATGCCCTTGTCATGGGGTTTTCTACCTACTATCCTTCTGTCTGAAATGGTCTCCAGCCATGACAACTCCATCACTGCATTCAAATCTTTTCAAATCACTCTCAGTAATCCCTGCACTAACCTTTCCATGTAAAACAGCATCCCTCCTCACCTCTAAAATCTCAAGCACTACTTTTCCTGCTCTTATTCTACACCCAGCATAGCCATACTACATTCTAGCCTATCATTTCATTATGGATTGATTCTCATACTATTTATCGCCTATCTCTGCTTGCAATATAACCTTCTTGAAGGCAAGAATATTTGCCTTGTTAACTGATGTGTCTTTAATGCTTAGAAGTGTTTGGCATAGGGAATGTATTTTATCAACATAAACTGTTGAATAAATGAATAAATAAATACGACATTTCGTTTCTACCTTATGAGATTTCAAACACACTAAGGGTAAGCTCTGGAACTTTGATTTTTTTTTGTATTCTTAATAATTAGCACAGTGACATGAAAATCACTACAATTACAAAATATTTTTTAAGATAATCTTTGTACTTTGACCTAAATTTGCAAGCACTGCAGAATCACTCCTTTCTGCCTGTAACGATCCTATTGACTTCAAAGTTAATCAAAGTTGTTCTATAATGGGAAAATTGGGGCTACCAAATTTGGCATATTAGCTGGAAAAAGGCAATTTAGAAAGCCATCATAACATGAATTAATAAAATTTGAAATTCAAAGCCATGGGTTATGAATCCAGTTATTTAGGAAAGGAAATCTTTTGATTTATGCTTCAATTCTGGTATAGTACCTAATGGCAGTCTTTGGTTTATCACACCACTTAGTTCAAACTCTGCCTGGATTTAACTACGTAAAATTTTTCCATTAGGAAAATAATAATCTTTAGCTTGGAAAAGAAAAATCAATAAGAAGTAAGCTTAAAACATATTTTTCATAGGTTATCTCTTCCTCTCCACCCTCTCCCCTGCTCCTTTCCCCACCCCCTCCCTCTTTTCCCTCCTCCCTTCCTCTTAGAAACCTGCTCTTGTTAAAGTACCAACATGTTGAATCTTGCTGGTGCAAATATCTTAATTCCAGTACCCTGTCTAAAGAAGTTATGCGTGTCTTACAGAATACCCCGTTAGAGAGCAGAATTTTGGTTCAGTAAGATTATTCTGTCTCCTAGGGGCGCCTGGGTGGCTCAGTCGGTTAAGCGGCCGACTTCGGCTCAGGTCACGATCTCGCGGTCCGTGAGTTCGAGCCCCGCGGCGGGCTCTGTGCTGACAGCTCAGAGCCTGGACCCTGTTTCAGATTCTGTGTCTCCCTCTCTCTGACCCTCCCCTGTTCATGCTCTGTCTCTCTCTGTCTCAAAAATAATAAATAAACATTAAAAAAAAGATTATTCTGTCTCCTCATTATTTTTCCCTATTTCACCTTCTTTCTCATGACAACAAATACATTCTAGTGATTTTATCTTCACCATGACCATAATTTTAATAATTTTTTATCTAATTCATTCTAGAATAACGCTGATTGTGCATTTAACTAATTTTTATATGACATAAATATAGGAAGAATAAAAAAATTAAAAATCCATTACAGATTGAAATAAGATGACATTTAACGGGAGCACAAATATAAATGTCAAGTGTGAGATGGTAAGGCACGACTTAACACCATGATATATGAAAACAAAATACAGGGAGTTTAATTCACTGTATATTAAATATGAGTCAAAATATTATAGAAGTGATAAAAATAGAGTTTAGAACACTTTCCAGATTATAATGTATACAAGAAAAGAAATCATCCTCACTTCTCTTTGGACTAATTAGACTGTATTTTATTTATTTATTTTTTATTATTTTAGAGACAGGGGGAAGAGAGAGAGAGAGAGAATCCCAAGCAGACTCTGCACCATCAGCACAGAGCCCAACGTGGGGCTTGATCTCATGAACCTTGAGGTCATGTTCTGAGCCAAAATCAAGAATCCCGTGCTTAACTGACTGAACCATCCAGGTGCCCCGAGAGTGTACTGTTTAGTAAGTTTGTTTAGGCTTAGAGGTCATACCTGTTAGCTGTCGACAAATATACAAGATTTAGACAAAGAAGATGAGTTACTTTGGGTTGTTTGAAATGACATAATTAAAAAATAGTTGACAAAATGGGAAAGATTTATCTTGAGAAAATAACACTAGAAGGAAGCCAAAGATCTGACAAATACTTAAATCTTTTCAACATGGGAAAGAGAGTAATGTATTCTAGGTTAGCCCAGATAATTAAAGTGGATTTAGTGAATGTAAGTTATAGGTAAACAAATATAGCTTGGTATAATGATCAATTAGCTCCTTAACAATTAGGATTGAAAATCTGTGAGATAACCTTTCTATCAGTTGGTTTCATCCATTGACATATTAATAAAAGTTTAGCTGGTCATTGGTTGAGGGGTAATTTTTGAAAATATTGGTAAATGGCTGGGTAGCCCCTTAAGAGCATTTCAACTCAAACATATTCTGATGCCATTATCTCCTAATGAAAACTTAACTTTAGCCCAAATTGCTACCTTGTAAGTTTTCTACTCTTCTGAGACGATGACATGTATACTTTTCCAATCATTACTGCTTTGTTTTTCTGGGCACCACCGCCATTTTCTCCCTTCATCAGCTTTTTGCTATATGCACATGCTTCTCTACTTAGCCTGGGCTACATGATCAGAAACATCAACTTTCTTCTCACTATGTTAGAGTATTTACTGGTTTTAATCTTACGGTTTTGTTCTTTCCAATACCAATGACCTGTACTCCAACTCCAACAGTGCTGATAGAAAATTTATGGTAAGAATAATTGAGACATAATCTGTGAAAAGTATATTGGGAGATTTTTAAAGACCACACGATTTTCCTCCCCTCCACATTATGGATGCAAACTATGTCTCAGGCAAAGTTCAGTCAAGCTTTTACACAGTTGTTTCCACTCCAAAATAAGACTCACTTTCTAAGTAACCATGGCCAAAGTTCAACCCTTTCCAACGTAACACTTGAATGTCTACCTTCAGTGGGGGAGGCTGGGTGGAAGGAATGTGATTGCATGAGGCAGCTTGATGCTGCTAGCAAGTTCCTATGCTCCAAATAAACTGGTCCACTCAGGTCTGTACTCCAGTTAAGCCACAATCACACTTTTTCGAGAGCCATGCCAAATCCTAAAACCCCTAAATATACTTACAGGAGAGGATAAAAACAACAAACACATGCAGTTCACATTTTACAACAGCCAGAAAGTGGTCCAATCCCGTTTGTTCCTTAGGTTCATTGGTTTGGTTTCTAATCACCAGAAATTCTCTGTAACTCTCATACATATACGTAGATATGTATGTATACACGCATATACGTATGGGAATATATACATATGTATATATCTGTCTTTGTATATAGGTATATGTGTATATACATTTATATATTAAAAGTATCTTGTGCAGCTGTGTGATAATTTGAAGATTTTCTATTATTAAATATTACCTGGAATAAGAGAAAACTCATTTTACATTTTCTGGCCATAGTTTATTACTAAGATTTCTTTGACTTTAGACTTTTAAATGAGTGAAGTCTTATATTGTATCTCTTCGGCATCATTCTTGACAGCGTTTAGACCCTGATAAATCTATTTTGCTCCTATATCTTGCCTCCTTTGGGCTTCAGAGCTCTGAAAAAATGTGCTAGTATAATGATACCAAATGGCTCCAATCACTCCAACGTATTTTTCTACCAATTAATCTCTAAATGTTTTCCTTCTCTTAGTGAAAATTAGTTTCCATAGCCCACAATTATTGATTTCTTGCTAATTCTGCATTGCTGTCATTCATGTAACAAGTGTTTGTTCTCTTCCCCTCAATCCTACTCACTCAAACTTACCTTAAGAAAACAGCGTGTATTCAAGACTTCCTTCACTGCTCTTCATTCCTAAGCAACACAAATCTACATCTCTATCCTCCCTTCCTCATTAACGCTCTTGTTAAGCAAAACACTGTCATTTTCAATTTTTAATTCTTCAGACTTCAAGGATTTTCTTCTGTGCACTGTGTTCAATGATCCTTCCATTCTTCAGACTTCAAGGATTTCCTTCTGTTCATTGTTCTACGGTCTGTTCTATTGTAAGCCCCTGGATTCTGTTGCAGAATTTTAAAAACAGGTCAACCCTTATTCATATTCAAATATACCTTCTCTTGGTCCTCTTCTTTTTCTCCTTTACACTTTTTCCTGCAGAGTAACAGGGTCGTAAAATGTATATTTTTTGATTCCTGTTTAGTGCAATAATATAAGGAGCACAGGCTGTGCTGTTAAATTGTCTGCTGAACATCAACTCGAACACATGTGTTCCTAATTACTTTAAATCACCAAAATGCCTTTCCACTTGTAAGTGGAAATACTAACAGTATTTTGAGAATTAAATCAATTTATAGATATAAGACTCTTAAAACATTCGAAATATATTATGGCTAACAGTATGTTAGCCACTGTTAACTTTATTAGAACTTTCTTAGAAAATGGGTTTTTATTAAATCTTCTAACAGAAATTAATCTGTGTAATTGTAAACATTAACCTTCTCTTTCTAAAATCAAAACTCTAGGGAGAAAAGCAGACAACAGGAAACTTGGCTTTGTATCCTACTTGTTTAACCTTTTAAAAATATAATACCTGAATGTATAAAAGAAACATGTTAATTAGCAAAATTCTATTTTGAGTGCCTAAAGTAATGGAGATTACTTGAACACTGTTAAAGAGTTTCCATATAGGAACCAGGAGCAAAATATCAAAGAACTCTTCAGTTTCTAGACATCTATCTTTTCATAGCTTTAATGTTTTTCTAGATCCCAAAAAATTATTTAAACAATAGCTAGGAGGGGTGCCTGGGTGGCTCAGTCAGTTAAGCGTCCGACTTCGGCTCAGGTCAAGATCTCACAGTTGGTGAGTTTGAGCCCCGTGTCGGGCTCTGTGCTGACAGCTAAGAGCCTGGAGCCTGCTTCGGATTCTGTCTCCCTCTCTCTCTGCCCCTCCCCTGTTCATGCTCTGTCTCTCTCTGTCTCAAAAATAAATAAAACATTAAAAAAATGTTTAAAAAACAATAGCTAGGAAAGTGCATGGAAAGCAAAAAGTGGTATCTCTACACACTGAAAACGTATACAACAAAGGAAATTATTTTTTCATAACATATAAAGGAAATATCCCAAATCTACATGTGTAGACATATGTAAACACACTTCTATTTTCCTTACATATCATTTAGAAAACACAATGCCTGAATTAGGCTTTTAAAATGCATAAAATTAAGAAACATCTATAACTTAAACTTAAGAAATATTAAATGATCATGCATATTTTCATACTATTTAATTCTGTTTTAGTAATTTTATAAGGCCATTTTAATCTTTGAAATCTAAGTGATGTAGCGGCACCATAAAATTTTCCCCCATGCGTTTTTTGTTATAATTTCTAACTTTGTTTCTAATTCCTTTACATGTTTTTTAAAACACCTGTTTATATAATACTGACATTTTGAAATGTGTTCATGTGTGTATTATTTCCCTGTATTTCAGGTAGATATTATTTTATATAGTCCCTTTTTAGGTTTTCCAACCATTTTTTCCTCATCTCACCTTCTATTTTTGCTTCACATTTCCTTTTGAAGTACTTTTTTGAAGTTATTTTTGAACTTCAATTATTAATGTTCTAAATGTAATACTAAGTTTTATTATATATGTTGAGAATATTATTTCACACTTATTCTTAAACAACGGTGCTGGCTTGAAACCTATATTCTGTCAATACAGTGTGTTGGCTTCTGGTGTTGGCTTTCCTCATGGCTTCATTGGTGTCCATTGAATAGTCTGCTGTCTGCAGCTGTCAATTCTGTGTACTGAATCTAGCTTTTCTCCCTAGTCACTCTGATTTTGTTTGTTTGTTAGTTTGTTTGTTGCGGCTATTGTTGTTTCGGTGATCTGAAGTTTAACCACTTTAGGTTTAACCAGTATTTTTTTTTTATTTTTTTTTAACGTTTATTTATTTTTGAGACAGAGACATAGCATGAGCATGAACAGGGGAGGGGCAGAGAGAGAGGGAGACACAGAATCTGAAACAGGCTCCAGGCTCTGAGCTGTCAGCACAGAGCCTGACGCGGGGCTTGAACTCACCGACTGTGAGATCATGACCTGAGCTGAAGTCGGACGTTCAACAGACCAAGCCACCCAGGCGCCCCAGGTTTAACCAGTATTTAGGTATGTGTTACTTTTTATACATCTTTACATGTTGCTTGTTTTTTTTTTTTTTCTGAATCTGAGGTTTCATGTCTTTATTAATTCTAGAATATTCTCAACTGTAGTGCTCTTGAACTTGCTCATTTTTCTTGGCTAAAGGCTCAATTATTACTTTATTTTATGCTCCTTATGAATCTTTGACATTCTGCCATATTTTCCATTCAGTTTTCTTCTGTGATTAACTTTCAGTAATTTCAAGTCATTTATTTGCTATACCAATCATTTTTTTTTCCAGTGGGTCTATACTGTTGTCTTATTCATCCCGACATTTTAATGTCAACAGTTTTTTCTTTTTTTTTTTAATGTTTATTTATTTTTGAGACAGAGAGAGACAGAGCATGAACGGGGGAGGGGCAGAGAGAGAGGGAGACACAGAATCGGAAGCAGGCTCCAGGCTCTGAGCCATCAGCCCAGAGCCCAACGCGGGGCTCGAACTCACGGACCGCGAGATCGTGACCGAGCCAAAGTCGGACGCTCAACCGACTGAGCCAACCAGGCGCCCCAACAGTTTTTTCTTAAAGCCCCTACATTATTGTAACTATAGAGAACTCACGGTTACCAGACGGAGGCGGGTGTGGGATGGGTCATATGGATGGTGGAGATTAAGGACTGCACTTGTGCTGAGCAGCAGGTGTTGTATGCAAATGTTGAATCACTACACTGGACACCTGAAGCTATTATTACACTGTATGTTAACTAACTGGATTATAAATAAAAACCTAGTTTTTTTTTCTTGCTTTACGTACTCTGTTTTAAAGTACACTTTCCTGTTACGCCTTGTTCATTTCACATATTTTTATTTAGACACAATTAAAATACTTTGTATTTGTCATCTGAATATTTTGCTATCTGAAATCTTTGAGGAAGAATTCAGTTCTCTGTTGGCTCTGCTTACTTTCACTCCTAGAGGCTATTTTTTCACATACTGTGATTTTACGTGCATGTGTGCGTGCCTGTGCATGTTGTGTTGCGTTGCAAGTTAACCACATAAGCACCAGAAGTTTGTAAGGCCTTTCTATCTAACCTAGAAGTGTAATTTATCAAACTAGGATAAAAAATTGCTTCACAAAAAAATACCATCTGGAAAGTCAAACTGAAAAAAAAAAAAAGTATGTGCAACTTACCTAAGAGACAAAGCATTAACATCCTTAAGGTATAGAATAATACTTTAAAAGTCAAGAAGTAAAAAACGACTTGTTAAAAATCAAAGTGTGAACAGATAGTCTAGAAGGTGTATATGCAAGACCCTTAAACACCTAAAATATGCTCACCGTTATATACAACAAAAATGCACATCAAACTCCATAGTGTTTTTCGTTACTTGATTAAAATACAAAAGTTTGAGGATACATTTTTTTAACAAAATAAGTGGAAACACAAACATTCTTACATTGCTGGTGGGAGTAAAAAATAGTATTTTCCCAGATGGTTGGAAATTTGGCAATGCATAGCAGAATTACTGATGCATGAACCCTGCCCCAGGCGTCGGTCAGGTATTATGACGATAATGCCTTAGAAAAGATTGCAAAATTTAACTTAGATTTTCTCATTTGTTTTCCACAAAATTAAAATGCATTGTGCACTGGCTGTGTGCATTAGCTGTGGCTGTTCTAAGTTGCTGATTACCTCAGTTCAAGTGCAGGCTGTGAATTGGATGTAGCTCTGCTCTAGGTAGGTCCCATTTTCCTTTAACTGAAACCTATCCAAGCCGTAAGCTCATTACAAATCAACAGATCACAGTAGACAAGATGCAGGATACGAATATATTTAAAGCTTGCACTTGCATATCTGTTCATGTTGCACTGACCACAACAAATCACATGGCCAGCACCAAAATAGGGGCTGGGAAATATATTTTGCCCCAAGGAAAAGAAAGAATGATGAATGGATATTTGCTGAGGATGACTTCAGCTTATCAAAATTCGCCCTCTTGTTCACAAATATTTACGCTCATTCCTCCTGTGTAAAAAGAATCTAGGTCTGGGACAGGTCAACTTGGGCCATCTTGTAGTGGCAGGAAGCAAGAAACTGCTCAAAGATGAATGGAGCTCTGTGAAAAGCAAACAGGTTACCATGCACGAATTCTTACTGGGAGTCCAGATACCACGCAACAACGTTTATGAATTTTTCCTGCCCAAGGTGCACTTGAATCTAATCAAGCCTGTAGAACTAACTTCCAGTTTGCAGGAAACATAGGGGCTAAAGGAACAAGGGAAATGAAGAAAATGAACAAATAAGCAAACATATCAAGTATTTGTCACAAAGTTATGAGAAAACTGATCTGGGCTCGTTAAGAAAAAATCAGTGTTATTCAAAAAACTGTTAAAGCATGAGTTTGCCTCTGGATTTAAAATTTGTACCAACCGAATGAAATATGGATCCTTTATGGAAGTGGGGACAATCAACTGTGGAGGCAGGTAATGTGAGAAAGTTGAAGATGGACTATTAGACTTTACTGGTAAATTACTGTCAATTTACCAACATTTTATAAAGACAAAAAGCATTTTGATTGTGTAAGAGAATATTATGTTCTTACTAAATGCAAGCCAAAATATTTAGAGTTGAAGCTCCATACTGTCAGCAAATTGTTTTTAAAATGGTTCTCTATGTATTTATAGAGACAACGTGAGAAAAAAAAATGCAGGAAAATCTTAGCACTTCTTAAATCCTAAATACAGATGTTTACTGCATGAGTCTTTCCTCTTCTCCATTTGTGAAATATTTCCAGTAAGAAATTGATGGAAGAAATTGTATATAGTCAAAAGCATCTTCAAGTATTTTCCTTGATTACTTATAAATAATTTTCAAGCTTTAGAGAAACTTGGGCCCACCTTAGACAGCCACCACTCATGAAATGTTTCCTCCTACTTGAAATGTGTTTAAAAACACACACATTTGCATCATGACAAACCATCTTTTGTACTTTTACTTAGGTCATAGCTGATACAACTTATTTCAGGTTTAGAAAAAGTCTCAATAAATTTTGAATTTATTTTCCTTCTATGTTCCATACGTATAACATCATGATTATAGGAATGTTGATTTACTTAATTTTCTCAATTTTAATATTAAAGTTCTCTTGCTTTCTTTTATTTATCTGTGTATTTTGGGAAATTCTTTGCCGTGAACAAGAGGGAATGTTTCTCTTAATTCTCTAAGCAAATAGTAATCTCTCATTTTCAACCCTTCTGGTTATTTTTCAGAGTTTTGTTTGTCTATGTATTAATTCCTCAAATTTTGCCTCAAGAAAATTATTGTAAGGACATCCAGAAAACAGCTTTTTTATCCTCCCCCTCTCTAAAAAAAAAAGTCCTGTCTTTTCAAAATGAAGTCTAAGACTGAACATGATCTGGATCCCTGCCACATATGTAAATAATAGATCATATAAAAATCTTTATTTCGGGGCTGGGGTTGCAAGGATGTGGCCGTTCACCTCAGGATAGATTGCTGAGTGATGCTGTTGGCGGGGACCCTCAGAAGCTCAGGTGTTCTCCTGGGGAACCCTCTTATCCACTCAAAGGGGACTAACTCTGAAACCAACATCCCTTCTCCCCAATTGCCTCCTGCTCTAAGCGGGCTGTTTCTCATACCTTCTACACGTGGATCGCAACATATGGGTGCTGGGCAGGGAGGTCAACTGCTTTAGAACTCCACCATGCTGAGATCAGCATGGAAGTTTCTTGTGGAAGAGATAGAATGTTCTATTTTGGGGGCACTGTTTCACAGCATCTTTACACTGCTTGAGGCTGCTGTGGGCACTCAACAAATGGTCTTGGCCAACTGAATCACTTCTGTTCAGATCAAGGAACATAGAAGAAGTTTAGTAAGTGGTTCCTATGGAGACGCTGATGCTTGATCTCCCCAGTCACCTCCATATTCACTTGCTTATGGTCTATCACAACTTGACAGGGCTACTCCAAGGAACAAATCAAAGCACACTTGGTAGAGGGTTCAAAATATTACTACGAGTAGGGTAATAAAATAACCAAAGTCACAATAACAGAGAGCAAGTAACAATCCCCGAAAAAACACCTCTTGAAGGGCCAGGCCCTGGACAGTGTATGACCCACCTTTAACAAAGCAGTGCTTGCAGGTACAGAACACACAACAAGATTTTAAAATGCCTAAGGGACAGAAAATTACCAAAATGATGAAACAGAAGAATTCTCCTCAAAAGAAATTCCAGGAAGTAGCGACAGCTAACGAATTGATCAAAACAATTTAAGCAATATAATGGAACAAGAATTTAGAATACTAGTCATAAAATTAATCGCTGGGTTTGAAAAAAAAGCATAGAGGACAGAAGAGAATCTTTTGCTACTGAGATCAAGGGACTAAAAAAATAGTCATGATGAATTTTAAAAACGCTATAAATGAGATACAAAATAAAATGGAGGCGGCCACGGTGTGGATTAATGAGGCAGAGGAGAGAATAGGTGAATTAGAAGATAAAATTATGGAAAAAGAGGAAGCTGAGAAAAAGATAAAAAAAAATCCAGGAGTATGAGGGGAGAATTAGAGAATTAAGTGGTGCAATCAAACGGAATATCTGTATCATAGGAATTCCAGGAGAGGAAGAGAGAGAGAAAGGGGCTGTGTACTTGAACAAATCATAGCTGAGAACTTCCCAGATCTGGGGAAGAAAACAGGCATTGAAATCCAAGAGGCACAGAGAACTCCCTTTAGATGTGACTTGAATCGATATTCTGCATGACATGTCATAGTGAAACTGGCAAAATACAAGGATAAAGAGAAAATTCTGAAAGCAGCTAGGGATAAACAGGCCTTAAAATACAACAGTAGACACATAAAGGTAGTAGCAGACCTATCTACTGAAACTTGGCAGGCCAGAAATGAATGGCAGGAAATCTTTAATGTGATGAACAGGACAAATATGCAGCCAAGAATCCTTTACCCAGCAAGTCTGTCATTTAGAATAGAAGGAGATAAAGGTCTTCCCAAACAAACAAAAACTGAAGGAATTCGTCACCACTAAACCAGCCCTACAAGAGATCCTAAGGGGGATCCTGTGAGACAAAGTACCAGAGACACGACTACAAGCATGACACCTACGGACATCACAATGACTCTAAACCCGTATCTTTCTATAATAACACTGAATGTAAATGGACTAAATGCTCCAACCAAAAGACATAGGGTATCAGAATGGATAAAAAAACAAGACCTATCTATTTGCTATCTACAAGAGTCTCATTTTATACCTGAGGACACCTTCAGATTGAAAGTGATGGGGTAGAGAACTATCTATCATGCTACTGGAAGTCAAAAGAAAGCTGGAGTAGCCATACTTATATCAGACAAACTAGACTTTAAATTAAAGGCTGTAACGAGATGAAGAAGGGAATTATATAATAATTACAGGGTCTATCCATCAGGAAGAGCTAGCAATTATAAATGTCTATACACCAAAGTCAGAGCCCCCAGATATATAAAACAATTCATCACAAACGTAAGCAACCTTTTTGATAAGAATGTGGAAATTGCAGGAGACTTTAATACTCTACTTACAACAATGGATAAAATATCTAGACAGAGAATAAATAAAGAAACAAGAGCCCAGAATGATATACTGGATCAGATGGACTTGATGGATGTACTTAGAACTCTGCATCCCAAAGCAACAGAATATACTTTCTTCTCGAGTGCACATGGAACATTCTCCAAGATACATCACATACTGGGTCACAAAACAGCCCTTCATGAGTATAAAAGAATTGAGACCATACCATGCACACCTTCAGACCACAATGCTAGGAAACTTGAAATCAACCACAGGAAAAAGTCTGGAAAACCTCTAAAAGCATGGAGGTTGAAGAACACCCTACAAAAGAGTGAATGGGTAACCAAGAAATTACAGAAGAAATTAAAAAATATATGGAAATGAATGAAAATGAGAATACAACAATCCAAATACTTTGGGATGCAGTGAAGGCAGTCCTGAGAGGAAAATACATTACAATCCAGGCCTATCTCAGGAAACAAGAAAAATCCCAAATACAAAATCTAACAGCACACCTAAAGGAAATAGAAGCAGAAGAGCAAAGACACTCCAAACCCAGCAGAAGAGGAGAAATAATAAAGATCAGAGCAGAAATAAAGAATATAGAATCTAAAAAAACTGTAGAGCAGATCAATGAAACCAAGAGTTGGGTTTTTGAAAAAATAAACAAAAGTGATAAACATCTAGCCAGGCTTTTCAAAAAGAAAAGGGAGATGACCCAAATAGATAAAATCATGAATGAAAATGGAATTATTAAAACCAATCCCTCAGAAATACAAACAATAATCAGCCAACAAACTGGACAACCTGGAAGATATGGACAAATCCCTAAGCACCCACACACTTCCAAAACTCAAACAGGAAGAAATAGAAAATTTGAACAGACCCATAACCAGCGAAGAAATTGAATCGGTTATCAAAAATCTCCCAACAAATAAGAGTCCAGGACCAGATGCTTCCCTGGGGAATTCTACCAGACACTTAAAGCAGAGATAATACCTATCCTTCTCAAGCTGTTCCAAAAAGTAGAAAGGGAAGGAAAACTTCCAGATTCATTCTAGGAAGCCAGCATTACTTTGATTCCTAAACCAGACAGAGACCCAGTAAAAAAAAGAGAACTACAGGCCAATATCCCTGATGAATATGGATGCAAAAATTCTGAACAAGATACTAGGAAATAAAATTCAACTACATATAAAAAGAATTATTCACTATGATCAAGTGGGATTCATTCCTGGGCTGCAGGGCTGATTCAATATTCGCAAATCAATCAATGTGATACATCACATTAGTAAAAGAAAAGATAAGAACCATATGATCCTATCAATCGATGCAGAGAAAGCATTTGACAAAATTCAGCATCCTTTCTTAATAAAAACCCTCAAGAAAGTCGCGATAGAAGGAACATACTTAAACATCATAAAACCCATTTATGAAAAGCCCACAGCTAATATCATCCTCAATGGGGAAAAACTGAGAGCTTGCCCCCTGAGATCAGGAACATGACAGGGATATTCACTCTCACCGCTGTTGTTTAACATAGTGTTGGAAGTTCTAGCATCAGCAATCAGACAACAAAGGGAGATCAAAGGCATCCAAATTGGCAAAGATGAAGTCAAGCTTTCACTTTTTGCAGATGACATGATACTCTACATGGAAAACCCGACAGACTCCACCAAAAGTCTGCTAGAACTGATATTTGAATTCAGCAAAGTCTCAGGATACAAAATTAATGTACAAAAAACAGTTGCATTCTTATACACCAATAATGAAGCATCAGAAAGACAAATCAAAAAACTGATCCCATTCACAAGTGCACCAAGAAGCATAAGATACCTAGGAATAAACCTAACCAAAGAGTTAAAAGATCTGTATGCTGAAAACTATAGAAAGCTTATGAAGGAAACTGAAGAAGATATAAAGAAATGGAAAAACATTCTGTGCTCATGGAATGGAAGAATAAATATTGTTAAAATGTCAATACTACCCAAAGCAATCTACACATTCAATGCAATCCCAAGCAAAATTGCACCAGCATTCTTCTCGAAGCTAGAACAAGCAATCCTAAAATTTGTATGGAACCACAAAAGACCTGAATGGCCAATGTAATTTTGAAGAAGAGGACCAAAGCGGGAGGCATCACAATCCCAGACTTTAGCCTCTGCTACAAAGCTGTAATCATCAAGACAGCATGATACTGGCACAAAAACAGACACATAGGCCAATAGAATAGAATAGAGACTCCAGAATTGGGCCCACAAATGTGTGGCCAACTAATTTTTGACAACCAGGAAAGAATATCCAATGGAAAAAAGACAGTCTGTTTAACAAATGGTGCTGGGAGTACTGGACAGCAACATGCAGAAGAATGAAACTAGACCACTCTCTTACACCATTCACAAAAATAAACTCAAAATGGATGAAGGACCTGAATGTGAGACAGGAAACCATCAAAAGCCTAGAGGAGACAGCAGGAAAAAAACCTCTGACCTCAGCCGCAGCAATTTCATACTCGACACATCTCCAAAGACAAGGGAATTAAAAGCAAAAATGAACTATTGGGACCTCATGAAGATAAAAGACTTCCTTTCCCACAGCAAAGGAAACAATCAACAAAACTAAAAGGCAACCGATGGAATGGGAAAAGATATTTGCAAATGACATATTGGACAAAGGGCTAGTATCCAAAATCTATAAAGAACTCACCGAACTCCATTCCCAAAAAACAAATAATCCAGTGAAGAAATGGGCAGAAGACATGAATAGACACTTCTCTAAAGAAGACGTGCAGATGGCCAACAGGCACATGAAAAGATGCTCAATGTCACTTCCCATCAGGGAAATACAAATCAAAACCGCACTGAGATACCACCTCATGCCGGTCACAGTGGCTAAAATGAACAAAGCAGGAGACTATAGATGCTGGAGAGGATGTGGAGAAAAGGGGACCCTCTTGCACTGTTGGTGGGATTGCAAACTGGTGCAGCCGCTCTGGAAAACAGTGTGGAGTTTCCTCAAAAAATTAAAAATAGATCTCCCCTATGACCCAGCAACAGCACTGCTAGGAATTTACCTAAGGGATACAGGAGTACTGATGCATAGGGGCACTTGTACCCCAATGTTTATAGCAGCACTTTCAACAATAGCCAAATTATGGAAAGAGCCTACATGTGTCCATCAACTGATGAATGGATAAAGAAATTGTGGTTTATATATACAATGGAATACTACTTGGCAATGAGAATGAAATCTGGCCATTTGTAGCAATGTGGATGGAACTGGAAAGTGTTATGCTAAGTGAAATAAATCAGGCAGACAAAGACACAGAGCAAGACAGATACCATATGTTTTCATTCATATGTGGATCCTGAGAAACTCAATAGAAGACCAGGGGGATGGATTAGGGGGAAAAAGTTACAGAGAGGGAAGGAGGCAAACCATAAGAGACTCTTAAATACTGAGAATAAACTGAGTGTTTATGGGGGCTGGTGGGGAGGGTAAAGTGGATGATGGGCACTGAGGAAGGCACCTGTTGGGATGAGCACTGGGTGTTGTATGGAAACCAATTTGACAATGAATTTCATATGAAAAAATAAAAATAAAAATATTTACTTCAGGGGTGCCTGGATTACTCTGTTGGTTAAGCATCTGACTTGATTTTGGCCCAGGTCATGATGGCTTGGTCATGAGACCAAGCCCTGCCTTGGGGCCTGTGTTGACAGCACTGAGCCTGCTTGAGATTCTCTCTCCCTATCTGCCCCTCTCCCGCCCATGCTTGCTTGCAGTCTCTCTCACCAAATAAACTTAGAAAAAGATTTTACTTCAAAATATGGAATATTTATTGATCATCGCTGCAAAAATACAAGCATCAAAAAAGTATGTGTCTGCCCCATACCCCCTCACCACCCTAAACACTTTTTTTAAACATTCTCCCACTGAAATCAACTGGTGAAGCTCTATCCAAAAATTCCCCTGAAATAATTTTCAGTTGTCAAACACAGACATTTCATTGTTTTCAACATCATTAGGATTAAAGTTTATAAGAAAATAAACTGACAAAATTAAGGAAGAATACTATTCCCCCAACCAAAACATATTCTGAGTATGGAATGAAAGCATAAATGTCAGAATGTATAAATTATTCAACAACTTCAATACATTGCAATTTATGTACACAAGTCACCTAGTAAAGCTCTACAAACTCTGTAGTGTAATTAAAGTAATATAAAATGAAATAACTTATCTTTAAGGGCAAGCAGTACATGGGTACTATGTAATATCAATATAAATATATATAGTTACTTCAAATAACCACTTGAAAATTATGTTACACACGTGAAAATATTTCTGAAGGAAAGAAGGAGGAATAAAGGGAAAAAAACTATGTGCATACACCTCATGCTGTATGTTACATAGATTTGGTGTTATTAAGGACAAAACTTCAGGCTATATAACTCTATGCTTCAAGTACATGATCTTATTTAAAAAAAACTAAGATATTGCCTTACTTCAATTTCTTCACATTTCTCAGATCATACATACTGCAATAGATTCGACCAATCCATTGATATTCCATAGCAATACTGAAAGACTAATAAAGTCTATTTAGAAAATAATCTGAGCTCTCGGAAAGACACAGAAGATATTAAATATTGCCAAGTATTCTGTCCCAGTTTTCAGTAACAAGCAGAAACTTTAAAATTGTGTTTAACTTCATTTTTAATGCCCAGATTTGATACTATTCTTTAAACTGTGTCTCACTCATAAACAAAAGCCAAATACTTCCACATGAGACAGACATGTTAATATTCACCTGAGCTGGTGCATCTAATTCTTTAGTAAGTAAGTGTAATTTAAAAAATCTGTTTGTACAGAATAAACAGCAAATATTTTCGAACATCAAATAAACTAAGAAAAATCAGCTATTTTTATTGGTCAAGAGTATAAAATCTAATCAAACATCCTTATCTGACAGCTGCAAAAACACTGAGGTTCAAAGATACTAAGACATGAACATGGCCATGTGATGAGACAGAGAAGAAAGAAGGGTCTTGGCTTCCAACCTGGTTCTCTTCATTTAGATAATAGATAATTAGTCCTTCTAGAAGATAGGTACTGTGCTAGGGACACCAAAATGACCCTGCACTCAAACTACTCATAGTTTAGCAAAGGTGAGCTCATTTACAAGTAAGTAGGATAAAGAGTGACAGAGGTATGAATATTTTAAGTATGACCTTCAACATGTACCTGTTTTGCCTTGAGGATACAGAGGATATCTCATATTCCCTCACAGAGAGATCTTTATCGATACAACTAGATTTTGGAAGATGAGTCATTGATGACAAGATACTCCCATCGGAGACACAAGGTGGCGACGACCAGGCTCACTCTACCACTGGTTGTACTCAGGCAATGTCACTGTATAAGGTACATATGAGGGAGGCTAAGAATGAGACTAGATGGGAGCCTTGAAGTAGGAGGGTTCTTGAGTGTTATCAAGAGTTTACCCTTCATTTTGTGCACAATGGAAATACCACAAGATTTATGCAGAGAATAAATATGGCGATAAGGCTTATAATTTAGGGGAAAAAGAGTTTTAGTAACAGGAAGGTTGGTTTAAAGGCATATTCAAACACATAACCAGGGTGCCTGGGTGGCTCAGTTGGTTAAGCATGCAACTTCAGTTCAGATCATGATCTCATGGTTTGTGGGTTTGAGCCCTGCGTCAGGCTCTGTGCTGACAGCGCAGAGCCTGGAACCTGCTTCAGATTCTGTGTCTCCCTCTCTCTCTCTGCCCCTCCCCCACTCACACTCTCTCTCTCTCTCAAAAATAAATAAACATGAAGTATTTTTTAAAAACCCACATTACCTAGTTATAGATAACTAAATGTAGTCCTATGTTATAGTGATAAGAATGAAATTTAACGATTAAGACTTAAGAAACAAGCTGGATGAAAAAATTAACTAATTGTTAATAAATGTGAGAGTCAGTTGCATACTAATTGACCAGGTGATTAACAGAGGTAAAGTAGGATAGGAAGTTTTGACAGAAAATGTATACATTTAGTGTTGTATATGTTGCGTTTGAAATTTCTTGGTCACGTTTGTTTGGGTAAGCCTGATAGGAAACTAAATATAGCCATCTAAAGGGGGAGGAGCCAAGATAGGGGAACAGCATGGAAGGTTTTTGTGTGTCTGGCACCCATGAAATACAGTCAGACCAATACTAAACCATCCTGCACACCTAGAAAACTGATCTGAGGATTAACACAACAATCTGCACAACCTGAACCACAGAATTCAGCAGGTACATGCAGAGGAGAGGTGAACTTGGAGAGACAGAAGCTGTGGAGGGCAGGGAGCTGGTTTTGCATGTGGAGAGAGGATGGAGATGGGGGGAGGAGGGGAGAGAATATGGGAAAAGCAACCGCCGCCCCCCGCCAAAGCAGCTGAAGAGAAAGTGGAATATTGGAAACAGCCGCAGGGACTGAACAAAAATGGGAGAAAGGAGAAAATAGAGGGTTTAAATTCCAATAAGACTGTAAACAGAGGGAACACAGAGTCTGAAACTCGGCAGCTCGCTACTTGGCAGTGCTCTGGTGGGAAGGACAAATCCCCAGGAGCAGAGTGGGGTCTGGGAGGTTCTTGGACCACACGGGGAGAAGTGGTTCTACTGGTGGAAGGCCATTTGGTAGAGGCTGTGAGGCCACCTGGGCCCAGCAGACCCCAGAGAGCAGCCACATTCGCTGGTGCTAGAACAAGGTCATTGGGGGTGAAGCCCGGTACCAGATGTGTATTGTGATTCTCCACAATCCCTGAGGCAGTGTTGCTACACTGTCTCGCAAATTTTTTCTGGGGTGGGCTGGCACCTGGCCACAGTCTCTGGGCAGCAGCAGCAGCACAGTCCTGCAAGCATTCCTGTGTGTGGCTGGCACCCAGACATTGCTCCCTGAGACCCTCCACAGAGGGGCAGAGCAGGTCAAAGCCGCAGTCCCTCAGAAGTGGGGGGCAGGGGAAGGCAGCCTCATCTAAGACAAAACTCGGGAGGGAGGTGCTGCCTGGGGCTTGATCACAATGTGGAAGCAGGGAGTGGACAGAAGCTGAAGACGAAGGACAGGTGTGCAACTACTGATAGGTGACAACAGAGTTCCGATACTAGAAACTGGATAACTGGGTGACGCCATTTCCACCACTCCCATGCATGTGCATACACACCTACAAGCGCCACAACAATCCACCCCAGTAGGCTAGTGGCACCAACTAGTGGAGAATGGAGCCATTACACTAATCCCCGCCCAACTGGGCCAACCTCACTCTTCAAGAACACAAGTCTCACCGCCTGCTTAGTTTAGGGACTATAAAGCACTTCTTAGTTTGACTTCTAGGGGAAAACGAAGTAATTTCAGCCATATTGCAGTCTGTTAGCCGGTCCAACTCTTCAATTTTCTTTGCTTTTTTTTCTTCTTTTTCGTTTCTTTTCTTTTTCTTGAATACAGAGAGAAACCATTCATTTTTGTTTTCAATTTTTATCAAAAATATTTTCCTTTAATTTTTTCTACTATATTTTTTACTTTTGTGTATATTTTTTCAAATTCTATTTTACTTCCCTCATTTCATTTTAGTCTACTTCAGTCTATTCATTTTTTCAAATTTTCAAGTGATTTCCTTTTTTTTCTTTTTTTCCCTTTTTTTCCTCTAATCTATCAAGCCACTTTAAACATCCAGACCAAAAAACACCTAGGATCTAGCATCATTTATGAGATTTTTGTGTTTGTTTCTAACATTTTAATTTCAATGTTCTTTTAATTTTTTTTAATTTTAATTTTTTCTACCCCATTAATTCATTTTCTCCCTTCCAAATTATAAGATGAAGGAATTCACCCAAAAAGAAAGAGCAGGAAGAAACGACAGCCAAGGACTTAACCAACACAGATACAAGCAAGATGTCTGAACCAGAATTTAGAATCATGATAATAAGAATACTAACTGGAGTCAAAAATAGATTAGAATCCCTTTCTGCAGAGATGAAAGAAGTAAAAGGATGAAATAAAAAAAATGCTATAACTGAGCTGCAATCTTGAACGGATGCTGCAGTGGAAAGGATGGATGAGGCAGAACAGAGAACCAGAGATATAGAGAACAAACTTATGGAGAATAATGAAGCAGAAAAAAAGAGAAAGATTAAGGCAAAAGAGCACGATTTAAGAATTAGAGAAATCTGTGACTCATTGGAAAGGAACAACATCAGAATCATAGGGATCCCAGAAGAGGAAGACAGAGAAGTAGGGGTAGAAGGATTATGTGAGCAAATTATAGTGGAAAAACTTTCCTAACCTGGGGAAAAACACAGACATCAAAATCCAGGAAGCACAGAGGACTCCCATTACATTCAACAAAAACTGATCATCAACAAGGCATATCATAGTCAAATTCACAAAATACTCAGGCAAGGAAACAATCATGAAAGCAGCAAGGGAAAAAAAAGTCCCTAACCTACAAGGGAAGACTGATCAGGTTTGCAGCAGACCTATCCACAGAAACTTGGCAGGCCAGAAAGGAGTGGCAAGGTATATTCAATGTGTTGAATCAGAATAATATGCAGCCAAGAATTCTTTATCCAGCAAGGCTGTCATTCAAAATAGAAGGAGAGATAAAAAGTTTCCCAAACAAAAATTAAAGGAGTTTGTGACCACTAACCCAGCCCTGCAAAAAATTTTAAGGGGGACACTCTGAGGGGAGAAAAGGTGAAAAATACACACACACACACACACACACACACACACACACACACATACCAAAAACAATAAAGATTAAAAAGGACCAGAGAACACCACCAGAAACTCCAACTCTACAAGCATCATAATGGCAATAAATTCCTATCTTTCACTACTCACTCTAAACATCAATGGACTCAATGCTCCAATTAAAAGACATAAGGTAACAGAATGGATAAGAAAACAAGATCCATTTATATGCTGTTTACAAGAGACCCACTTTAGACCTAAAGACACTTTCAGATTGAAAGTAAGGGGATGGGGAACCATCTATCATGCTAATGGTCGACCAAAGAAAGCCAGAGTAGCCATACTTATATCAGACAATCTAGACTTTAAAGACTGTATCAAGAGATGCAGAAGGGCATTTTATCATAATCAAGGAGTCTATCCACCAAGAATACCTAACAATTGTAAACATTTATGCACCAAATGTGGAAGTACCCAAATATATAAATCAAGTAATCACAAACATAAAGAAACTCATCAATAGTAATACCATAACAGTAGGAGACTTCAACACTCCAATCACAGCAATGGACAGATTATCTAATCAAAAAATCAACAAAGAGACAATGGCTTTGAATGACACACTGGACCAGATGGACTTAGCAGATATATTTAGAACATTTCATCTTAAAGCAGCATAATATACATTCTTCTCCAGTGCACATGGTACGTTCTCCAGAATAGACCATATACTGGGACACAAATCAGCCCTCAGCAAGTACAAAAAGATCGAGATCATACTGTGCATATTTACAGACCACAAAGCTATGAAACTCAAAATCGACCACAAGAAAAAATTTGGAAAGGTAACAAATACTTGGAGACTGAAGAACATCCTACTAAAGAATGAATGGGCCAACCAAGAAGTTAAAAAGGACATTAAAAAGTATATGGAAGCCAATGAAAATGGTAACACCACAATCCAAAACCTCTGGGACGCAGCAAAGGCGGTCATAAGAGGATAGTATATAGCGATCCAGGCCTTCCTAAAGAAGGAAGAAAGATCTCAGATACACAACCTAACCTTACACCTTACAGAGCTGGAAAAAGAACAGCAAATAAAACCCAAAACTAGAAGAACAGGAAATAATAAAGATTAGAGCAGAAATTAATGCTATTGAAACAAACAAAAACAGTAGAACAGATCAATGAAACCAGAAACTGGTTCTTTGAAAGAATTAACACAATGGATAAACCACTAGCCAGTCTGATCAAAAAGGAAAAGGAAAGGACCCAAATAAATAAAATCAAGAATGAAAGAGGAGAGAACACAACCAACACAGCAGAAATGAAAACAATAAAAGAATATTATGAGCAATTATACACCAATAAAATGGACAATCTGGAAGAAATGGACAAATTCATAGAAACATATACACTACCAAAAGTGAAACAGGAAGAAATAGAAAATTTGAGCAGACCCATAACCAGTAAAGAAATCAAATTAGTAATCAAAAATCTCTGCCCAAAACAAAAGTCCAGGGCCAGATGGCTTTCCAGGGGAATTCTACCAAACATTTAAGGAAGAGTTAACACCTATTCTCTTGAAGCTGTTCCAAAAAATAGTAATGGAAGGAAAACTTCCAAACTCTTTCTATGAGACCAGCATTACCCTGATTCCAAAACCACAGAGACCCCAAAAACTAGACAGAGACCCCCTAAAAAGGAGAACTATAGACCAATTTCCCTGATGAACATGGATGCAAAAATCCTCAAAGATATTAGCCAACCAGATCCAAAAATACATTTAAAAAAATCATTCACCACGACCAAGTGGGATTTATACCTGGGATGCAGGGCTGGTACAATATCCACAAAACAATTAATGTGATTCATCACATCACTAAAAGGAAGGACAAGAACCACATGATCCTCTCAATAGATGCAGAGAAAGCATTTGACAAAATACAGCATCCTTTCTTGATAAAAACACTCAAGAAAGTAGGGATAGAAGGAACATACCTCGAGATCATAAAAGCCATATATGAATGACACAATGCTAATATCATCCTCAATGGGGAAAAACTGACAGCTTTCCCCCTAAGGTCAGGAACAAGACAGGGGTGTCCACTCTCACCATTGTTATTCAACACAGGATTGGAAGTGTTAGCCTTCGACATCAGACAACACAAAAATAAAAGGCATCCAAATCAGCCAGGAGGAAGACAAATGTTCACTCTTTGCAGATGACATGATACTCTATATGGAAAACCCTAAAGATTCCACCAAAAAATGCTAGAACTGATTCATGAATTCAGCAAAGTTGCAGGATATAAAATCAATGCACAGAAATCAGCTTCATTCCTACACACCAACAATGAAGCAACAGAAAGAGAAATCAAGCAATTGATCCCATTTACAATTGCACCAAAAACCATCAAATACCTAGGAATAAATCTAACCAGAGAGGTGAAAAATATGTACACTGAAAACTATAGAAAGCTTATGAAAGAAATTGAAGAAGACATCAAAAAAATGGAAAAAGATTCCATGCTCCTGGATAGAGAGAACAAATATTGTTAAAATGTCGATACTACCCAAAGCAAACTAATATTCAATGCAATTCCTATCAAAATAACAACAGCATTCTTCACAGAGTCAGAGAAAATCAATCCTAAAATTTGTATGGAACCAGAAAAGACCCCGAATAGCCAAAACAATCTTGACAAAGAAAACCAAAGCAAGAGGCATCACAGTCCCGGACTTCAAGCTATACTACAGGGCTATAATCATCAAGACAGTATGGTATTGTCACAAGAACAGACACTCAGATCAATGGAACAGAATAGGGAACCCAGAAATGGGCCCACAAACGTATGGCCAACTAATCTTTGACAAAGCAGGAAAGAATAACCAATGGAATAGAGACAGTCTCTTCAGCAAGTGGTGCTAGAAAAACTGGACAGCGATATGCAAAAAACTGAACCTGGACCACTTTCTTACACCATACACAAAAATAAATTCAAAATGGATGAAAGACCTCAATGTAAGACAGGAATCCATCAAGATCCTCAAGGAGAAAGCAGGCAAAAACTTCTTCGATCTTAGCCTCAGCAACTTCTTACCCAACACGTCTCCAGAGGCAAGGGAAACAAAAGCAAAAATGAACTACTGGGACCTCATCAAAATTAAAAGCCTCTGCACAGCGAAGGAAACAGTCAGCAAAACTAAAAGGCAACCGATGGAATGGTAGAAGATATTTCCAAACAACTTATCAGATAAAGGGTTAGTATCCAAAATCTATAATGAACTTATCAAACTCAACACCCAAAAACCAAATAATTCAGTGAAGAGATGGGCAAAAGACATGAAAAGACACTTCCCCAAAGAAGACATTCAGATGGCCAACTGACACATGAAAAAATGCTCAACATTACTCATCATCAGGGAAATACAAGTCAAAACCACAATGAGATACCACCTTACACCTGTCAGAATAGCTAACATTAACAACTCAGGCAACAACAGATGTTGGCGAGGATGCGGAGAAAGAGGATCTCTTTTGCATTGCTAATGGGAATGCAAGCTGGTGCAGCCACTCGGGAAAACAGTATGGAAGTTCCTCAAAAAACTAAAAATAGAACTACCCTATGACCCAGCAATTGCACTACTAGGTATTTATCCAAGGGATACAGGTATGCTGTTTCCAAGGGACACATGTACCCCAATGTTTATAGCAGCACTATCAACAATAGCCAAAATATGGAAAAAGCCCAAATGTCCATCGATGGATAAATGGATAAAGAAGATGTGGTGTGTGTATATATATATATATATATACACCACATATACATACATACACACACAATGGAGTATTACTCGGCGATCAAAAAGAATGAAAACTTGCCATTTGCAACTACGTGGATGGAACTGGAGGGGATTGTGCGAAGTGAAATTAGTCAGAGAAAGACAAAAAGCATATGATTTCACTCATATGAGGACTTTAAGAGACAAAACAGATGAACATAAGGGAAGGGAAACAAAAATAATATAAAAACAGGGAGGGGGACCAAGTATAAGAGACTCATGGATAACTGAGGGTTGCTGGAGGGGTTGCGGGAGGAGGGAGGGGCTAAATGGGTAAGGGGCACTAAGGAATCTACTCCTGAAATCATTGTCGCACTATATGCTAATTTGGATGTAAATTTTGAAAAATAAAATCAAATAAATATAGCCATCTAGAACACAGGGGAGAGGTCTGAGCTCCAGGCATATATTTCGAAGAAGTTAGAATGTAAATAGAGATAAAAATCCCTTGAAGAAAGCAAGATGCGAAGAAGGGAAAAAAAAAACAATAGAGAGAAGAGAAATTACAGATACTTAAAATATTTTAGAATTATTTTCTATTACCAAAGTGTGAAAATTCAATTTAATTAAAGTTTTATTAAAACTCACAACATTATGTTTTCTGAATTAAAATATATGGCTAAATCAGTCACCCTGTCTTTTCACTAAATCTAGTCTGGGAACTAAAGGAGGGAAAAATTAAGATATCCTATATGTATCTGGAAAACATAGAAATTAAACGGAGTATCATATTTTAAAATATTGCATTACCCATTTTATTTTTAAATTAAACAGTAAGAGCAGTACTCATTTTCTATTTCTTTCAAGAAACACCCTTCCAGAGTAACAGAAAATCTTTTTTATTAAAAGTGAAAAAGACAAGTTAGAAATAATTTTAAAAACATTATTATTGGAGTGCCTTAATCAGTCTGATTCACTACCCCAACAAATAACAAATTTATCTGGTACAAGTAGAGTTTTTCATTACTCATTTACTACAAAGTATCTTTTTTGGTGGGGCACATGTCAAAAGCTAATTAAAATGCATGAGCAAATAGAACGAAACTGTCGCATCCAATACTCTCTCCTTGATGAGTACACTAAATGAATTACTTTAAGGACAAATAAGTTTGTGCCACAGTTTGCATTATATACCCGTAAACATTCCCAGGTTAAAGAAAAATTCTATCCCTGAATATAACATAATTGAAATTCCAAATAAAATCTAAGGTCTTCTCTGTTTTTCAATGGAAACATTTGCATAACATCTCTCTAAGTCTCTCTGCAACCTGTTAGGGTACAAATAATCACCTTCCCCACACTGATCTTCGAAAGAATTCTTACAAAACGAATCTGAAAATTGTAGACCAAAAGACTCATGAAATTAAAACGATTGCTTAATACTCGTTGTTACTAGTAGTGGTCAAAATCATGATGATGGTAACAGCAACATTGACTTGACTGAAAACTGTTCCGATTCACCACGCGCTCGGAGGGGACAGCACTCCCAATTCTGCACACTGTTGTCACATCCTCCGAGACCCTCCATCCTCCATCGGCATTGCTCTCACTTGTAAAATCAACTCAAGCAGAGTCCATGACGGGAGCCCAGGGATGCCATTTTCTAGACCTGAATGCCCCACTTTCCCGCTAGAGTTTAAGTAAAATGAGAGAAGAAAATATATAGTTTCCTGTTCTTTGCACTGCTGTCTTCCCATCACCTACCACATCCCTGCTACGGCTGCTAATACCAAGCCCACGCACCCGGACTGGAGACAAGCAGGGATAAATGAACTGCTACCCAGTTTCAGGGCCCTGGAGCATCTAAGCGATGTCTCGAGGCCACAATCACTAATGTGTCAGGCAAGGCGGTTGGATTTTTCAAAAAAAATGAGAAAGCATCTCCCACACTCAGAAAGATTATTATGACGCTAGCTATGTATTTCTGGTTAGGGAAAAATTTAATAGAAATAGTCGAAGAAAATTATAGTCTCAATCTCCTTCTCCGTGGGAAAGAAAAGCTGTGACCTAAAGAATGAGTTAGGAGAAAAATGCCTATTAATGAATGGAAATAAGCATATCATTTCTCCGCAATCATTCCTATCTTGGCCTGGTCTTCAAAACTGGGAAAGTTACAGATAGAGAAAAGGAGACCGTAGACGTCATGCTGCTTAAATAAAAGTTTTGTCTGTCTGCAACTTGTATCAGATGAGGTTAATATTCCTAATGTAGAAAGGTTAATGAAAAGCTTAATATTCCTAATACAGAAAGAACCAAAACTAGAAGAAGAAACAAATCAGTACCCTGTAAGAAATAAGCTCGCTGACCCAATCATGGAGGGACTTGGAGCACCGCGAATCGAGGCTTTAAAAATATGTTCCCGCAAAAGCAGGCGTCTGATGGACAGACACACTCAGGGAAGTTACAGCAGGCAATTGATCCCCTGCCATTCAAGTCCCTCCCCTGATTCCTCATTGGCTGAGCTTACAGCCTCACCTGGAAGTCGCTTATGCCCCCCCCGTAAAGCAAAAAGCAGTCTGATTGGAACAAGTGTCTGTCCCTTGAGGTCATGCAGGCTTCAGTTCTTTGGTGCCTGCTCGAGGGGAAGAAGAACCAGGAAACGAACGCTCTAATGGTTTGGGTCTCCACTGTGGGGGGAGGAGGGGGGTTCTGACATATTTCCAGTAGGTTGATAAACCTACTCTTAGCTAAACAGCACATCTTATATTTGGCATTTCTGAAAATGAATCATCCCCCTTGCTTCTCACAACCTTAACCTAAGTGGGCAGGAAGTAAATACACAGCATGCACGCACATATTCAAAATTAATTCAAATACCCCGTGACGTTGATGATGAGATGGTCAGCCTTGCGACAGTAAGCAACAAATGTAAATTTAAACATCCTGAGGTCATTATCACCGATCAGATTAGCAAAAATTCATATTTTGACAAAACACAATTGCATAAAGCTGTGGCAAAGTAGGCATCCTGGTGGAGCTAGTTACAAGATGATGCAATCTGTAAGCAGAGGAATTTGGCCATCTCTAGCACAATTAACTATTTATTGCCTCTTGGATCCAGAAGTCCCACTTCAAGAAATCTATCCTAAAGATGTACTGGAAAAACCATAAAATACCAGGTACACAGACTGTTCATTAGGATACCTATTGTGTGGACTAGCAAAGAAGAACTCTAAATGTCTATCAATAGAGAATTGAATGCATTTATAAAATGTGTCAGTAATATAAAATGAGGCAGTCATGACCATGCGGTCTTCAAAATGAGAGAGAAATATCTCTGTATACAGCTATGGAGATCGCTCTATATTTATATCGTTTATTTAAAAGTCAAGCGATGAGACTTTCAGTTTCCAGGCCAGCATGTAAGGAGCTTAGAAGTCACCACTCTCAACTAGCGACAGGTAAAATGTTCAACACTGTAAAATCAACGGTTCTTCTTAGAACTGTGGGCAAATGAGAGCACAGGGTCAAGTGCTTCCCCCCAAACTGGAGAGAAGAAAACAGGAAAATACAGGTAAAGGTAACTTACCAGCAGAAACCCAAGGGGCAGGAACGTCTGCAGGAGATGGAAATTTTAAGTGAGACATTGCTGGAGGCTCAGTGTAGACAAGCCGGAGGTGTAAAAACTCCTGGGAGGCCCAGCCACCTGAGGGAGGGAGGCGGGCCTCTAGACTTTTGCGGGTTTTGGCTCCCGGAGCTCTACCAAGTTCCCTCGGGGGCTGAGAAAACTCCCCCTGCACTTCTGGTGGGGGGAGGGAAAATGAACCTTTTAAAAACCTGCCAGGGCAGCTGTTATTCTCACAAGGCTGGCCCTCAGGAGACACTACGTAACCAGGGCTATCCGGCTGGGTTTTATCAAAGCCTAACCTGAGGGAAGGGAAAGACCCCTTCCCAGCTTTCCCTCATCTTCCACTTGAAGGAAGGGAAATACCAAGCTGCAGCCCATTGAGCCAACCTGACTGGGGAGGGAAAAGATGGGAAATACTTGTGAAGGTCACAGTTCAGAAACGCAGGCTACTCAAAGACGGAGACTTAGGATAGGACCACTGGATGCTGCTCCCCACCCCCCAATCCTCTTCACATTACTAAAGACCTATCTACAGCAGTTTTATTTTTCTTTTCCTAGCACATCATACCTGGTTTACAAAAAAACATATTCGACATACTAAAAGGCAAAAAAAAAAAAACAAAAACAAGACTAAAAAACAGATGTCTTCAAAGACAGAGCATGAGCACAAGGCACAAATATGACAAGGAAGGTAAAATTATCAGACCAGGAATTGAAAACAACTATGATTGAGGGACGCCTGGGTAGCTTAGTCAGTTAAGTGTCCGACTTCGACTCAGGTCATGATCTTACGGTTCAAAGAGTTCGAGCCCCTCATCAGGCTCTGTGCTGACAGCTCAGAGCCTGAAGCCTGCTTTGGATTCTGTGTCTCACTCTCTCTCTCTCTCTCTCTCTCTCTCTCTCTCTCTGCCCCTCCCCGGCTCATGATCTGTGTCTCTCTCTCAAAAATAAATTAACATTAAAAAATTTTAAAACAACTATGATTGAGACACTAAGGGCTCTAATGGAAAAAGGAGACAGCATGAAAGAGTAGATGGGCAATGTAAACAGAGAGATGAAAACCCTAAGGAAAACAAAGAGGAATACTACAGATCAAAAACACGGTAACCGAAATTAAGAATGCCTTTATTGGGCTCATTAGCACACTTGATGTGACTGAGGAAAGAATCTCCGAGCTTGGGGGTGTCTCAATGGAAATCCACGAAGTTGAAAAATAAACAGAAAACAGACTGAAATCCCCAGAATATCCAAAAGGTGTGGGACAAACACAAAAGGTACAATATACATGTAATGAGAATATACACCGAAGAAAGACGGAAAGAAACAGAAGAAATATTTGAGAATGTACCTAAACTAACGTCAGACACCAAACTGTAGATCCAGGAAGGGACATCAGGAAGGCAAAGATAAATGTAACAAAACAGAGAGCCCAGAAATATACCCCCATAAAATATGATCAACTTTTTTTTTTCCTCCTCTACAGAGGACCAAATGCAATACAATGGAGCAAAGATAGTCTCTTCAAAAATGGTTGTATCACAACTGGACATCCACATGCAAAAGAGTCTAGGTAAAGACCTTATACCTTTTACAAAATAACCCCAAAATGTTTACAGACCTAAATGTAAAATGCAATATTATAAAACTCCTAGAAGGTAACATAGAAAATCTCAATAACCTTGGGTATGGCAATGCCTTTTCAGAAATGACACCAAAAGCATGATTTATGAGGGAAAGAATTGATAAGCTGGACTTCATTAAAATTAAGCAAATTAATTACAAAACACTGTCAAGAAAATGAAAGATAAAAAGACACAGCTGATAAAGGACTGTAATTCCCACCGCCCAAATATTCTTAAAACCTACCAAGAAGGAAATAAACAATCCAATTAAAAAATGGGCAAAAGACTTTGACACCTCACCAGAGGAGTTGTAAAGATAGAAAATAAGCAAATTAAAAAACACGCCGTAACAGAGGTCATCAGGGAAATGCCACACTATAATAAGACACCACTACTCACCTTTCACAATGTCTAAAATTCATAATACCGACAACACCAAATCTGGGCAGGGATCTGGAGCAACAGGAACTCTTACTTTTTGTAGAGAGAATTTAAAACAGTACATTCACGTTGAAAAAACAGTGTGGCAGTTTCTTACCTAATTAAGCAGGCTCTTACATATGATCCGGCAACTGGATTCTTTGGTATGTACCGAAAGGAGTTGAAAATTCATGTCCACACAAGAGCCTACAGATGGAGGTTTATTCATCACTGTAAAGTGTTGGGAGAAACCAAGATGTCCTTCCATAGGTAAATGGATAAATACACTGTGGTACAACCATACAATGAAATATTATTTAGCACTAAAAGGAAATGAGCTATCAAATCATGGAAGATCCTGGAGGAAAAGCTAATGCAGATTATTAACGTGAAAGAAGCCTGTTAAAAGGCTGCATGCTGTATGATTCCAACGATACATCATTCTGGAAAACGCGAAACTACTGAGACGGTAAAAAGATCAGTGGTTGCTATGGGTTTGGGGAAAGAAAGGATGCATAGGCAGTGTATAGGGGAATTTTAGGACAGTGAAACTGACCTGCATGATAGTGTATGATGTATAGTGATGGATACAGGTCATTCTACATTTGAACAAGCCCACAGAGGACAGAGTGCATTCCAATGTAAACTAAGGACTCTGAGTGATAATGACGTGACATGTAGGTTCATGTCACATGTAGGTACCTACATGTGGGTAGCATATATATGAATCAGGTGGGGTCTGTTGATCATGAGGAGGCTGTGCATGTGTGGGAGCAGGGGATCTGTGGGAAATCTCTAGACCTTCTGCTCAAATTGCTGTCAATATAAAACTGTTCTAAAATATCGAGTCTATTAAAAACAAAAGCAAACAAAAAAGCAAAAGGGAAAATTTTTGATTATATTAAGATTAACATTAACCATTAACAATGGTAGGCTAAAGCAAAATTAACTAATTTAAATAATAATTGCCTATGGAGAGTGGGGAGAAAACAGGGGTTACATACAGGGATAGAAGCTATACTACTTTTATTATATCTTGTTCCATTGATTTGAGGTTAAGACTATGTAAATATTTTAGGTAAATCTAAAATAAAATAAGTAATCTCTAAAATAAACCAGAGGAAAATGAAGTGAATGAACTGACTTGTAAAATGAACTGGGAGTATAATGGAAGTTGGAAATTATTTCAATTGAATTTAAAATATAATTATTTTTACATCTCTAGAAGAATACCAACTAAAAAAAGTAAGAACCCTAAAAAAGATTCTTATCATTTGACCAATAATATAATTTGTGGTCAAAATGGTATTATTAGTCTCTATCTGTTCTAAGTACATCTATCTTAGTATATATATCTAAGTATAGGGTGAAGAAAAGGGTAATTATGGGATTTGTTCCTGGGAGAACCTAGGATCTCTTCCTCAGAAAAAGCTGATATAACTTAATATGATAAAACAAGTAAATTGTGAATAGTACAACTTAGGGTATCTGTATATAGGTATTTACAGTAAACTTTTTTTTTTCAATTGTACTGTATATTTGAAATTTTCTGTAATAAAATTTGGGGGAAAATTTTTTTTCCTACCCAAGGTCATGAAAATATTGCCCTATGTTTTCATCTGGAAACTTTTTTGTTTTCTTTTCACTTCTAGGTTCATAATATATCTTGAATTCAATTCTGTGTAAGGCATGGAGGTTTGAGTTCCAGGGAGTTTTGTTGTTTTGTTTTGTTTTGTTTTATTTTATCAGGAAGATATCCAGTTAATCTGGCCCCACTTATTAAAATTGCCTTCTCACAGAATTGCCATGGTGACTTTGTGCTAAATCAGACCTCCATATATAAGAAGGTCTTTTTCTGGAATCTCTATTCTATTCTATTCCATTCTATTCTATTCTGTTCTAGTAATGTAAGTTTTCCTGCTTTTTACTTTTTTTTTTCTCAAGATTGTCTTGATTTTATTAGGTCTTTGCACGTTCAAATTAAAGTTGGCCTGCCAAATGCGGAGAAGAATATGTGAGAACTATGACTCTCAAATTCAATGAATCCACTGCTATGATTTTAGCAGCTTGAAGGAGTTTACACAAGGTCTGGTTTTTTTTTTTCCCAGTTGCCAGGATTTGAATCTGGACCTTCTGATTTTGGACCTTAACCTGGTCTTGTTGAGAAACAGCAAAGATCCTGGGACGCTATCTGAATGCGAAAGTAGGAGATCCACACAAGTGAGTTGTTACTAACGACACTACATGTTTGGAAGAAAGAAATTAGTTCTAATGGCCATGAAGGGACACCATGCTTTTTAAAAAATGTTGGCCAAAATGCTTTTTTTCTGTCAATTTCTCTTCTTGAGTCCTACTTAATTTTGTCACAATATCTTTTCATTTGTTTCCCTGTGTCCTCAACCTTGCCTAATTTTTAAATTATCTACTACCTTTTTCTTTTCTAGTGTCTTGATTTTTGTACTTATTTGATGTTTTAGCTAAGCAGACTTTTCTCTTATTTCTATCATTTATCATTTTTTAACTTTCCCCTTAATATTTTTCCATTTTTCTCATTATTCTAGTTCATTAATTTGTTAACAAATATTCACTTAAAAAATCCCATCCACAAAAACCACACAAAAATAAACAATGAATTTGAGTACATAGATTTTCATATTTGAAGAAAACACAAAAATTAAAGGCAACACATATGACAATTGACTTAATGAAAAGAGCTCTTATAGACAAAAATGAAATAAACAGAAGATGAAATGAAAAAAAAATTTTTTTCCAGGCAGGAAATACAAAAGACCCAAAAGCAACTTCAGAGAAGGAATACCTGGGATCTTTAAGGTAAAAATGCAGAACAGCAGAGATAGCTGCCCTCTCCCCTTAAAAATGGCCAATTAACATATAAAACCACACCAGATTGCAATCACAATTGGAGAAGTCTCAAGTAAAACTAGACACCATTGCCCACCTCTTAAATTGTTGAAACTGAAAACATACTGAACAGTGTTAGGGAAGAACACAGGGGTGTAGGAACACTCATTCATTCTTAGAGCTAATGTAAATTGGCACAAACTTCAGAGAGCACTTCGGTACTATGGATCTAAATTCAAGTATCTTGTGTCCATTAGCTTATCAAGTCTGCATCTTGGATTTAACCTTATAGATATAGTTAAAGGAGTTTACAGGTGCACCCAGATAGCTCAGTCGGTTAGGTGTCATACTTTTGATCTTAGCTCAGGTCACGATCTCACGGTTTGGTTCATGGGATCAAGCCCCATGTCAGGCTCTGCCATGACAGACAGAGCTTGCTTGGGATTCTCTCTCCCTCTCTCTCTCCGCCCCTCCTCTGCTCAAGCTCTCACTCACTCTCTAAACAAACATTTTTAAAAATAGGAGTTTGCAAAGAGACACAAGTTCATTACCGTGAATTGTATATAATAGCAAAAATATACATATTTTAAAGCATAAAGTCTACCACAGGGGAATAGTTAAATCATGGTGAATTGATTCAATAAATTATGTTTTCATGAAGACAGCTTTAAGTTTGATTGTGAAATGGTGTCATTTCCAGATACCCATCCAGTTGTAATTTTGAGAAATTACCTCTAAAATTTTTATGTCTAACATATACAGACACTGGGCATTGAAAGAGCAAGATAATAAAATTAGAACAATTCTATTGCCCGTCCCTTTCTCTGAAATGACAGAACACACTGTAATAATAACAATAACCATACTAGGAACATATACATGGAGCTAAGTCTTTCCTGAGCTTGAAATAAATACAAGACAAGATTTGCAGATAACTGCTAAAATTAAGATTATTTACTCGGAACAGTCTTAGGCTCCTTCTAAACCCAAGGTACCGCCATTACTCTTTTTCATTTTTCTTTTCTTTTTCCTTTTGAATGCATGATATAGTTTTATTCATTCCTGACTGGCAGAAAGAAATCTCAATAAATTATGATTGCCACTTTATGAATTTTCAGAACATCTGAGTAATGTAAAATGATATATTTCAACAGAGAAAATGTCTCAGGTACTGTGGAGACATTTTCAATAGGTTTAGAGGGTAGATGAAAAATGATATTTCAAAGACTTTGCAGTATGAAATATCCTTCAGAAAATGACTACTCAAGTGAAAATTTCTCTCTATATAACTAAGATAACTTTCTTCAGGGGTCATCTAGAGAAAAAGATTAGCTGGAAAAAACTTGTGTGAGATGTAAATGTTAACTACGCTCTCTTTTTAAGTAGTTTTTAATCCCAACAGAAGTCGTGGAAAAGAAAAATGGTTTTACTTTTATGTACTTGGTAATGTGTGTTCACTACCAGTATTTATTTCCACAGTTGTTCAAAAGGGAAAGAGAGGAGCCAGGGGCAACCTCGATCTTTCTGCCCTCTCTTACTGTGCTAACTGTGCCAGCGCGGTTGAGAACCAAAGATCTTGTGTGACCACATTTAGAGATAAAGATCGGAAGTGGTATTGCATGAGATTTCCTAAGCCAAGTGGATACCAGACACTGCTGGACACCGATCCCGGATGAGCATCGCAAGCAGTATTAAGAAAGAATAGAGAAAAAGCAGCAGTGGAAGATTTTGACAGCTCACTGACTGTATCATCAAGTCCTTTTGGAGCACATTACAAACAGGAGTCAATTGTAATTATAGTGGATTTACTCAAAACTTCCTGGCCCTCCAAAATCCCACCAGAAGTTATTGGGCTATATTTCCTTATATTACAAATGCCAACTTCTATGGGTCATGAAACTAGAATTTTAACACTTTTGAGAAATTTTGAAAATAAGACAACTTAAAATCAAGGAAAACTCAATGGAGAAGGATGGTTACTATTATTTAGCTATTTGTGTATTGGATTATTCCATGGTTTAACAAATCAACTGACAAACAGCAATACGTGTGTCAAATAAAGTGTTTTGGGTATGTAGAGTGCAAATAATACATATGTAGGGGAGCGTTAAGTGTGCAGGTCCCCTGCTGTTAGCCCTTATGCTGCCTATGGATAATTGTCTTTTTCAATATGAGTTTCAAGAAATCTGCTTGAATATGCTCTGCTGGGCTTCTAAAATACCATACGTGATCATAATATAGTTAATTCTTGGGAAAAAGATGAATTCGCTTTGTTATATTCTCTAAGTTCTGACCTTGTAAATTCCCTCCAAATTAAGACTTGGCTATTTCTGCACAGCGGAAGGGTGCGAATAAAACAATAAAATGTCTGTTGTGACTTTTTTGGTTTTTTTGCATAGTGTCAACTGAAAATCTATCATACTGATTTCTTTCCCCTTAATTGTAAAGCAATACAATTATTTAAAAAAAGAGAATGGGCTCCTTGTGAAGCTTATTAGATCTCATTTGGTGTATCCTTAAAGATTAAATATTTTAGGGGCGCCTGGGTGGCTCAGTCGGTTAAGCGTCCGACTTCGACTCAGGTCACGATCTCGTGGTCCGTGAGTTCGAGCCCCGCGTCCGGCTCTGGGCTGATGGCTTAGAGCCTGGAGCCTGGAGCCTGCTTCCGGTTCTGTGTCTCCCTCTCTCTCTGCCCCTCCCCCACTCATGCTCTGTCTCTCTCTGTCTCAAAAATAAATAAACGTTAAAAAAAATTTAAAAAAATAATAAAGATTAAATAATTAGTTCGGTAATGCTGAAATTTACTAGAATTTCACTAAAAATGAGCAGTGAGATTTCCAGATTCTTAAACCATATATAGCATATGGTTCATTAGACATGAGAGAATATTTAGAAAGGAGCAGGGTTAGAAATTTCGATGATGGAGAAAATCTATTTGATGTGCTTCCATGGCAAGCTGAATGATAGAAATGTATTTTGAGAAATGAAAATTGGTGAGAAAGTGTCACATTGTCATTTTGAGAAATTATTTCCTTTGTTTATATAGATAAATTAAATGTACCCAGTTAAAGAGAACAGTAGGACAGAACTTGAAGAATAATTCTAATACCAGGCTTATAAAATAGAAATTGTAAGGGTTTCTCCTCAACTTTTGTAAGAGTGAAAAACATCCCCCAAGAGCAAAACTATGTCCAAATGCTTAGGCAACAAACACTAAATCAAAGAAGATTAGCCTTAGGAGTGACCTCTAACCTGCACTGTAAAGGAAAAAAGGAAATTCTTTTCTCAAAACAGAGGCTGATACATTCTGAAAAAAAAAAAAAGGAAGGGATTATATGTGTGATCTTTCACAAGCAATTAATTTATGGGTGCCTCATTAACTGGGTCAGTCGGTTGAGCATCCAACTCTTGATTTCAGGTCAGGTCATGATCCCAGGGTCATGAGATCAAGCCCCAAGTCAGGCTCCATGCTGAGTGTGGAGTGTGCTTTCAATTCTCTCTCTCTCTCTCTCTCTCTCTCTCTCTCTCTCTCTCTCTCTCCTCCCTCTCTCCCTCTCCCCTGCTTGTGTGCTCTCTCTCTCTCTCTCTCAAACAATAAAATAACTACATAAATATATAAATAAATTCATAAAAATAAAAATCAGTTGATGTAAAAAACATTAAAAGGCAACTTCTATCACATGTGGATTTCTGGGAAGGTAACAACCCAAGCAAAGGTTCCATCTCTTGGAGTGGCCAAGCGGGTAAGTCTACTAGTGGACACTGTTGGTGCAGGGGGAGAGCTGAGGTTTTCAGAGGTAAAGTAGAGAGCTCTTAAGCCAGTCTTTTTCATGGCTGTGCTGCATGTTATAATCAACTAGAGAGCTATAAAAAGATTTGCTGCTAGTGCTTCAAACCTAGAAATTCGGATTTAATGGGTCTTGGGTATGACTTGAGCATTGGCGATTTTCAGGGATCCCTGATTTATTTTAACCTGCAACCAAAATTTAATTCATTTATTTTGAGAGAGAGAGTGTGAGCAGGGGAGGGGCAGAGAGAGAGAGGGAGAGAGAGAATCCCAAGCAAGCTCCGCTCTGTCAGCACAGAGCCCGATGTAGGGCTCAATCTCATGAGCTGTGAGATCATGACCTGAGCTGATACCAAGAGTCCGACACTCAACTGGCTGAGCCACCCAGGTGCCCCAAGAACCACTGCTTCAGGCAGACCTGATGCCTTCCTGACTCCCAGCAGAGTCGGGTGGCAGAGTCTTGCGAAATCTTCTTGGGAACGAGTCCCAACAGTCATTTTAAGGCTGGTGTTTCCAAAACAAGTTGCCAATTATGCCAAACCTGGGATGAAGAACTGCCTGGAAGACTAGAGAGAAGACTTGCTTCCGGTTTCTGAGGGTGGCAGGAAATCTTGGCTCAACAAAGCCTGTCTATTACTAGTAATCCTGGAGAGACCAAATCATTGTGTTTTTAGCATCAGCTGACTGAACTCTGGTCAAGAAACTGTAGCAAAATGATATAAGCTGGCCAAAAAAACACAAACAAAACGAAGCCAAACACAGCCCCATGTCTAAGGGAATCAAAAACATGCAGGATAAAAATCAAGCTGAACATATGGAAGAGGTTCCCGCAGGACTGAAGGAAAAGTCAGATTAAAACCTAAAATACAGGGGCACCTGGGTGGCTCAGTCGGTTAAGCTTTTGACTTCGACTCAGGTCATGATCTCACAGTTTGTGAGTTTGAGCCCTGCATTGGGCTCTGTGCTGACAGCTCAGAGCCTGGAGCCTGCTTCAGATTCTCTCTCTCTCTCTCTCTCTCTCTCTCTCTCTCTCTCTGCCCTCCCCTGTTTGCACTCCGTTTCTCTCTCTCTCTCTCTCTCTCAAAAATAAATAAACATTAAAAAAAAACTAAAATATAATACTGTCAAGGATATGTGGTTTGACCCAAAAGAAAGACTTTACAGAAAAAATTTTTTAATGTTTAAATTTTTTATTTTTATTTAAAAAAATTTTAATGTTTATTTTTGAGAGAAAGAGAGAGACAGAGCATGAGTGGGTGAGGGGCAGATAGAGAGGGAGACACAGAATATGAAGAAGGCTCCAGGCTCTGACCTGTCAGCACAGAGCCTGAGGCAGGGCTTGAACCCATGAACCGTGAGATTGTGACCTGAGCTGAAGTCAGACGCTTAACCAACTGAGCCACTCAGGCACCCCAAAATATTTAAATGTTTTAAAATAAAATTTCTATGGGTGAACTGGAAAGAGCACTGTCGTTATTGAAAATATAATTACTGGTAGATTGAAGGGGAGGGAGACATCAGAAGGTTTTTTCATGAAAGCTGAAAAAAATCTCAAACAGACAATTACGGACATGAGGAGAATTTCCAAAGGGGAATTCCCAAAGAGTTCTCCAAAAGAAAATAAAATGAAGAGAGAGAACAGGGTAATGATCCATAGTAATAGTTGAACACTTCTCTGAACTGCAGAATGGTGTTATCAGATTGAAAGAGATCCCTGAGCAAGAGAATTAATGATAAGGCTCACACATATCAACACATTCTGGTCAAATTCAAGACATGGAAATATAAGGGAAAAAGTTTTATAAGTTCCAGACAAAATGTGGAAACGCTTTTCCACAGACAGTGGAAATAGAATCAAACTTGGTTCAGACTCTTTAAATGCAACATATGGAACCAGAAAGCAATGGAAAAGTTTGAAGGAGAATGAAAATGGTTTATGAGAAAAACATAAGAACCCTGCAGTGCCCCAAAAACAAATTCATTTCTTTGGGTGCTTAGAAAGTTATTTATGTCTATTTAAGGATTTAGAAAATGCACGTGCCCGTATTTCACATCTTCAAAGTCTATTTGAGAAAGGACTTGAACAAAATGATAATTTGATCCAAAGAGATACCTGAAGACAAAGGAAGACAGACTGTGGCAGGGGTGGGGAGAGGTGGGGGGGGGAGGGTGAAGCATTGAAGATAATATAATTGTGAAGTTGTATTAATATAATTAAAGATTAGGGGCGCCTGGGTGGCTCTGTCAGTTGAGCGTCTGACTTCGGCTCAGGTCATGATCTCACAGCTTGTGAGTTCGAGCCCCATGTTGGGCTCTGTGCTGACAGTTCAGAGCCTGGAGCCTCTTCAGATTCTGTGTCTTTCTGTCTCTCTCCCTGCCCCTCCCCTGCTCACACTCTGTCTCTCAAAAATAAACATTAAAAAAAACCTTTTTAAATATAATTAAGGATTAAAAACATGTAATGTTGTTTATTTGAAAACAATTAAATGATCTCATGTAATCCCAGGAGTTGGAAGGAAGTGTCTGAAGAAATAAAAGCATTCCCATATTGTCAAGGGGTTGCCAGAGTAGAAAAAATTTGGTGGTGTAGGAAGCGGTGGACTATAGCCACATTTTGGAAAAAATATTTCTAATCACTTTAAATATTGAAAAAATATAATTTATCAGTGAGTAGGTCTTTTAAAGTATGTTGAGTCATAAAAAAAAGTTCAGAGAAATACAATGGCAGTTATTCAGGAACAAAGGAGTAAAATATTCTTTTAACCTAGCACTTAACTTTCAAGTATTTTATTCATTATTATTTTTAATGTTTATTTATTTTTGAAAGAGAGAGAGACACAGAGTGCTCATGGGGAAGGGGCAGAGAGAGACACACACACAGAATCTGGAGCAGGATCCAGGCTCCATAATGTCAGCACAGAGCCTGACGCAGGGCTCTAACTCAAGAACCGTGAGATGAGACCCTGAGCCAAAGTCAGACATTTAACCAATGGAGCCTCTCGGGCGCCCTAGTTTTCAAGTATTTTAGCATATTTTATTTCAATACCATACAAATCTGTGAGGGAAACATGGCTGTTCTTGTTTTATTATTTTGCAAGAGAGAATACTATAAATACTCAAAGTAAAATAATTTTCTGAATGTTACAAAAGCTAATATTTAGCAGCTCAAGAATATATACCCAATTCCATATGACATTCAAAATTTTAATTGCTCGAAACCTCTATTCATTCCTAGGAGGCCCTCGAAGACCGAATATTACATTTCCTGAGAAAGTAGGAAATTAGGAAAAGCATGAATTATACAATCCCTTAAAACCTAGTTCCCTCAGGAAGAGAACATACCAGATAAATACAACACAGTTTTAGCCTAAAAAGGAAGTTTGGCAAATGTTATTGACCGGATGACCTAGGTTCTGTTTTACTATATAATAATTATTTGTTTTATCGTTTTGGCTATTTAGTACAGTCCTGAACTTGCAGCATGCTCATAGAAATGACCCTCATTGGGGTGTCCCCTTGATGGCTCAGTCAGTTAGGCATTCAACTACTGCTTTTGGCTCAGGTCATGATCTCAGGGTTCATGAGTTTGAGCCTCACGTCAGGCTCTGCGCTGACAGTGTGGAGCCTGCTTGGGATTCTCTGTCTCCTTCTCTCTCTCTTCTGCCCCTCCCCACTTGCTATCTCTCCAAAATAAGTAAACATTAAAAAAAAACAAACAAATGACCCTCCCATTTGCTCCCTGAATCAAAGTTAGAGTGACTGTTATGGACTAAATTTTGGTCCCCCAAAATTCATTCAAAGCCCTAACCCCCAGTGTGACTATATATGTAGATAGGGCTTTTAAGGAGATGATTATGATTAAATGAGGTCATAAGGGTGAGGCCCTCAACCAAGAGGAGTGGTACACTTCAAGAAGAGACCAAAGCCAGAACTCACGCCTCCTCCCCGCTATCTCTGACTCTGTGTCTCTCTCTGCACACACAGAGGAAAGGCCATGTGAGGAACCAGCAAAAGGGTGGCCATCAAAAAGCCAAGAAGAGACACATCACCGGGATCCAGTGCTGATGGCACCTAGATCTCTGTGATTTCCAGCCTCCAAAACTGGGGACACTTCTCTTGTTCAAGTCACCCAATTTGTCGTACATTATTATCGTAGCCCTAGCAGATTAATACAACCACCAACATTCCATCAGAACAGGGATCTGCAAACTTTTTATACAAAGGGATAAATAGCAAATATGTCCACCTTGGTGGGTCATAAGAAAAATGTGTCCACTATTCATGTTGGCTATGATATTGTGAAAGAAGCCACAGGTAGTATGTAAATAACTAGGTATAGTTGTCTTTCAATGAAACTTTATTTAGAAAAACAGAAGGCTGAGGCCACAGTTTGCCAACCCCCACTCAAAAACAGAAAAATTTTTTAGTAATAATACCGTGAATCCATAAATCTCCAGAATTTGCTTCTGCTACACCTGAAATCCAATTATCAATATTAACAAAGGAACTTGAATATTTTCTTTCCAGTAAAGTGTGAGGCACTAAGAGACTGACAGCATTTTACTGTGACCCTCCTGTGTTATTGTTTGCAACATCTTTTCCTCCATACCTGCTTTTTCACATGACTTTTTTTTCTATCCTATCATCATATCTTATGATGCATGATTATATGTTTATCATAGATTATCAACAAATTCCTCCTTGTTGGACATATTTTGTTTTCTTTTCTTTCCTTTTTTTAAAATATGAAATTTATTGTCAAATTGGTTTCCATACAACACCCAGGGCTCATCCCAAGAGGTGCCCTCCTCCATACCCATCACCCACCCTCCCATCCCTCCTACATGACTTTAACCTCTAACTGTTCTATACCCAAACCCAAATTCAACAAGTATCATTTCTGTCTTGAGAAACATCTTTAACCAACTATATGCAAAACAAACTCAATTTTGCCTGAATCTTTACATCTCTTGCCCTATAAAATATTTTGCCTGCCTTCCAAGTTAGAATGCTCCTTCAGAGGCTTCTCAGGCCTGGAATTCTCAAAAAAAAGTTGAGGCTGGCTGTCTTCTGAGAATAGGGACGTCCACAGGTATTTTTGCTGTAATGTCAGGCCCAAACGTCTTCAAGTACATTTTTTTGACTTGACTTAATTTTCCTTAAAATAATTTCTTGTCATAGAGTTCCAGTTTCTAGCGTCAAAAGCCTGACGTTCTTTCGACATCCTGAAACCTATGGCCCGTACCTATAGCCTGAGCTAGGCCAGGTTGGCAGAGGCAGACTAATAGAAAAATCTGGGATTGAGAGATACTAAAGTTGTGTTTTCTGTGGGTTAATTATGCTTATCACACATACCAATCCATCAGATTTCCTCCACATAAATCAGCCTGAACTATACCAGGCCCTCAATAAATATTTATTGAATGAATGAATTGGAGGCACAATTTCATGTTGTAAATGATGGAATATCTGTAGTCCAGGAAAGATCACTTTGCACTTTGAAATAACTCAGGCACAATTGCCGCTGGAGAGAGGAATTCTTAACACAGAGAGCATGACTGTCAACCATGCATTCTTCTGAGAGACAGGATAGATATATAGAGAGGGAGAGACTGTCAGATACTTCTCCACAAATGTTTACAAATCAATGCTTTTATTCTTACTAACAATGCTGCAATGAATAACCTTATAGGTATTTCTTATCATCAATGGGCAGGCAGGCATAATCTCTGATGTTCTGCCTCCTCACTGTAATAGGATTAGATGCAAGGCCTTTGCCCATGTGACTTTGCAAAGCTTTCCTGGTGGGTAGAGTATATTTCATTGCCCTCATGACTTTGGTCTTAGTCTTATGATTTCTTCGTCCAAAAGAATGTGGGCAGAAGTAACAGTGAGCTAATGTCAAGTAAAGACTTTAAGAAGTCTTCTGTGTTTCCACCAGGCCCCTTTAGTTTGGGTCCTGTGGTAAGAGCAAAATGTCCCAGATAGTGGGAGCTATTTCAGCCTGGCTATTTCAGCTATTTCAGGAATGAGAAGCCACCAGACAGAACAGAAGCTAACCTGTGGCCCCCATGTAATATGAACATTAAATACATGTGTTTGTTGAGACTTCAGAGTTGTTTATTGCTGCTACAAAAACTGACTTGGCATGGGGCACCTGGGTGGCTCAGTTGGTTAAGCATCCAACTCTGGATTTCAGCTCAGGTCATGACCTCACAATTTGTGAGTTCAAGCCCCATGTTGGGCTCTGCACTGACTTCTATGTCTCCCTCTTTTTCTGCCCTTCCCCCTCACTCCCCTTCTCTCTCTCCCTCTCTCTGTCTCTCACTCTCTCAAATAAATATATAAATAAACATTTTTAAAAAACAAACCAAAAAACTCCTCAAAACTGAATTAGCAGAGTTAAGTAATTTCCAGAAAAAGGTAAATGCAATTTTTTTATTTAAATTTATTATTTATTTATTTATTATTATTTAAATTTTTATTTAAATTTATTTATTTTTAGAGAGAGAGCAGGAAAGGAGCAGAGAGAGAGGGAGAAAAAGAGGATCCCAAGCAGGCTCCACACTGTCAGCAGAGCCTGATGCAGGGCTCAAACTCATGAACCATGAGATCATGACCTGAGCCAAAATCAAGAGTTGGATGCTTAACCGACTGAGCCAACTAGGAACCCCTTATTGTACTTTAAACCTGAGTCTGTGTAATCTTCTTATGGTTCAACTGACTTCTTACGGATCCAGAAGTCAGTTGGATCTGTCCAACATGTCACCAAGTAGTAGAAGAAGCAAATGTGGTAAAGTATATTTGATAAAGCTATCTTCTGGATATATTCTACTAAGGAAAGACCATTTCATATATGAGTTATATATTTCACAATATGACAATAGTGCAGCTTGATAATCCTACTTAACTGCTAAAGTCAAGATTCTTTGCCTCTTTTTGAGTGTTGAGATGGATGAATAGATAAAGAAGATGTGGGATATATATGTACAATGGAGTATTACTCGGCAATCAAAAAGAATGAAATCTTGCCATATGCAACAACATGGATGGAACTGGAGGGTATTATGCTAAGCGAGATTAGTCAGTCAGAAACAGACAAATATCATAGGACTTCACTCATATGAGGACTTTAAGAGACAAAACAGATGAACATAAGGGAAGGGAAACAAAAATAATATAAAAACAGGGAGGGGGACGAAACAGAAGAGACTCTTAAATATGAAGAACAAACAGAGGGTTGCTGGAGGGGTTGTGGGAGGGGGGAGGGACTAAATGGGTAAGGGGCACTAAGGAATCTACTCCTGAAATCATTGTTGCACTATATGCTAACTAATTGGGATGTAAATTAAAAAAAAATTAAATTAAAAAAAAAGATTCTTTGTCTCAGGATAGTCAAACTAGGTTAAAAACAAAACACAGACACGTTTCTTATAGAGTAATAAAAAGTAAAAACAAAAAAAACCCCCCAAAAAACAAAACAAAACAAAAAAACATAGTCTTAGCCAATTCTAAAAAGAATTAAGTGGAATAGGAGTCATTTTATATGGAAAAACAAGAACAAAAAATAATCAAAAAGATACAAAAAATGCTCCAAGTAACACAATGTAACTGAATAATCTGATAATGAATATGCACATCTAATTGTTTATTGTTATTGTCATCACCGAAGAATAAGAAGTATATTAGACAACTTACCTATACCTCATTCCTGCTCCACATTGATATCCATAGATAATAACCTGGTCTCCATTTTCCAGAATAGTGGTTTTCAAAAATTTTTGCTAGTTTGTACTTTAAAAAATTGCATTGTGTGTCTTCTCACATTTTTAAGTTGGAATCTGATATTATTCATGATTGCAATATATTTTTAGTTTTTAAAATTTTTTTTAACGTTTATTTATTTTTGAGAGAGAGAGAGACAGAGCATGAACGGGGGAGGGGCAGAGAGAGAGGGAGACACAGAATCGGAAGCAGGCTCCAGGCTCTGAGCCATCAGCCCAGAGACCGACGCGGGGCTCGAACTCACGGACCGTGAGATCGTGACCTGAGCTGAAGTAGGACGCTTAACGGACTGAGCCACCCAGGCGCCCCTATATTTTTAGTTTTTAATAAATAGATAGTTTAAATAGCTTTAAACAGTTTTATGAACAAGTTTAAATTACGTTGGATAGAATTTGTAGAAACTTCTACTTTATCTGTAAGTGAATTTATTACTTTGCAGTCATCCTGTTGCCAATTTCTTAAGACTATGCAAAAAAAAAAAAAAACACCTTCACACACAAAAATCTTACTGAGACTTAACAAATGCCTCTTAATTATATGTTAATCTTTAACATTGACACACCTCAATTAACTCAATATACTCAGAAATGTTTGGGAAGATTGAAATGTTGTTCATTTTAATATGTCTTTGCCAATAAATGTTTTGGATAAAATGTTTCCTCTTATCACACTCTTTATTATATATGTTTGTCAAAACCTGGACCTACAGATTCAATTTGAAAAGTGTCAGCTCTGTAACCTAATTGGCAAAGCCAGTCAATATTTTCAAACAAATCAGCCAGGTCAGAATTTTTACTGTCAGGGAAAATCTGACTCCATTTTTCAATTCAAATAAACATATTAATATGCATTTCTATGACAACCATCTAATTTCTGAATTCAGTTCTAAGACGGAGAGACAAGACAATCTTCCCACGAATATCTTGGGTGGATGAAATAATGCGCGGCCATCTTCAATATTTCCTCCTGAAACTCCCTTGCTTTGCTTCATGGGATTCCCCCAGGAGCAATTAATTTCTCCACAATAGCTGGTGAATGAAAGAGGCAAGTTCTCTGAATTAAAACAGCCATTGTCCTCCTCTAAAATGTATATACATCCCAACAAAATACTATGTTTCTAAGGCCATTACAGAAAAAGAAACGTACATGAGACAGGAAAAAACAATCATGCCTTAATTAAAGGAATCTTTCTGAAACCTAATTTCAACTATTGCTTTGTTTTACATTCCAGCAAATCCTTTCTTTGGTAAAGTAGGATGAGCCACAGGAAAATCAGCATTACCTCTCTTTGGATGGTACAGTCTCAGACTAATGAATTTTAGGAAAGAATGGGTAGGGAATTTGAATTTCTGGAATGTGAGTTACTTGAAATACTCTTATCTATACACCTCTTGAATTGTTTCTGTGTGCTGCAAAACGGTGCCTCAAAAATCAGTGCCCTAGTTTGCAGTCTATTATCCCAGAGGGTGATATTCTTTAGAGGAAATATAGCAGAACCTTTTTTTGAAAATTGACCTTTTCTGACAAACCAGATTATCTCATAAGGGGAAAATTTCCCATCTTGAGCAGAGACTGGACGGCCCAAATCTTTAGAGTAGTTGGATTCCATGTGTATTGGGTTGCATAGCAACTTTTCAAAATTCGCGTCTACCCAGAACCTAGAATGTGACCTGATTTGGAAACAGGGTCATTTCAGATCATATCAGGTGAAGATGAGGTCATACTGGAGTAGGGGGGGGGGGGTGTCTTGTATCCAGTATAATTGTTTTCTTTATACGAAGAGGGGAATTTGGGCACCAAGATACAGACGCCCAGGGCAAGGTGGCCACGTGAAGAAGCAGGCAGAGACTGCAATGCCCTCTGTCACACGCCAAGGAAGGCTAGCCAGCACCAAAGCTAGAAAAGGCAAGACAGGGTTCTTCACTAGACCCTTGAGACATCACAGCCAGGCCAACGCCTTGATTTTGGACTTCTGGCCTGCGGAAGTGTGAGACAATAGATCTCTATCATTTGAAGCCATCTAGTTTGGGGAGCTTTTGTTACTGCAGCTTTAGGTAACTAATACACACTGAGATTAGGATATCTTAGAAGCTTTTAAATTTTAAAAGTGGCAGGACTTCTGATAGCACTGTTGGCCTTGAAAAGCAGCAAATGTCTAGTGACTGAACACATATGCAGTGTGGATTCTGACCAATACAGTTTGGTTTTGAACAGACCTTGAGGATTTAGAGATTATGCAAATGTTTTAATGGCAGTCATGGTTGACCCAAAACCCAAGTGCCATTCTCAACATTGGGGGATTATTTGCTTCTGTAGAACCAGTAGAAAAGTAGAGCCCCCACTTTCATGACTAGTTTAATTCTTCCCCCCAGCCCTCACCAGGATAAGTTCCCAGTTGGGAAGATTAGTATGAAATCAAATTATTTGTTTTAGAAAACAAATAAGGAGATATTTTTTACATATTTGTTTCATGGAGGAGATCTATAATGTTTACATTAAGGGAAAAGAATTGTTATCCAAGATTGTGGACAATCCATGAAGAGGAAATATCTGGCACACTTACTAATGTCCAGTACTTAACCCAAGTGACTTTTTTAGATACAGTAGACTTAGGGAACATGGAAAATTGGACTCAGGAAAAATACAAAGATTCTCAGAATCTCATGGAGAAAATAGTGGACTCAAACTGAGTTTGAAAGTGTACTTTTTTAATTTTTTTAACATTTATTTATTTTTGAGACAGAGAAAAAGCATGAATGGGGGAGGGTCAGAGAGAGAGAGGGAGACACAGAATCTGAAGCAGGCTCCAGGCTCTGACCGGTCAGCACAGAGCCCGACGCGGGGCTTGAACTCACGGACCGCGAGATCATGACCTGAGCTGAAGTCGGACGCCGAACCGACTGAGCCACCCAGGTGCCCCAGAAAGTGTACTAATTTTTGAACGCTTCAAAAATCTTGGGAAGTTTCAGAATAATTGGTAGACATTTAAAAAAAAAAAAAAAAGCAAGGGCCAGTGAAGTCATAGTGAAATTTGCAAAATTAATTTCTCAGGGATTCCTAGAAATTGGGAAATGGTGTGAATTGGGAAATGGTGGAATGGCGTGAATGCCGCCCGAGGTGATGGTAAGACCCTTATCTCAGTTTCTGATTTTCTAAAGCAAACGATATCTCCTTATAGAGAAAAGAGTAATAGTGGCTAATGATATTGAGTCAGGTTGTGGGGAAGGTTGTGTACCTTCCAGAAAATGAAACGGTGGGTTGTTAGATATAGTAAATGCCTTCCTGCAAGTCAGAGGCATTTGAGTACCAGGTAAGACACAATACCAAGATGCTTCAGGACTGTTTTGATGTTCAGAAGATTCATTCAGAAGAAATGGCTGATTGGCTCCCTTGAGGTCTTTTGCTCACTCTAGGTGAATTACAACTCATTGTGACTGCATGGCGGAGACATTTAGAGAAGATTTGGGGAAGCATTTTTTTAAATATGTATTTATTTTTGAGAGAGACAGAGACAGAGACAGTGTGAGCAGGGGTGGGGAGGAGCAGAAAGAGAGAGGGAGACACAGAACCTGACGCAGGCTTCAGGCTCTGTGCTATCAAGACAGAGCTCAACGAGGCTAGAACTCTCACGAACTGTGAGATCCTGATCTGAAGTCAGACCTGACTGAGCCACCTAGCTGCCCAAGGAAGCATTTTTTTTTTTAATCAAAGGGGAAGGTTTACAGATCAGCTTTGTGCATCTCCTCCAGGGGGCTAAATGTATGCCCATACTGGAAAATTGGTACAGAGTGTGCTGATTTAGAGATATTTAAATCCAAGAAATGTGGATCTGAACTATTAAAGCAGGAATGTGGAGAATAAATGCAGAGCAACACTCCAAGCTCATTCTGACCACAGATTTAATTCCCTTTTTTTCCCCCCACTTTTGCCATCTTCTGAAGCTGGCGAAGGCAGAGGGGAAGGAACGAGGGACATAGTGTCTCCGTGAGTCACGGGAGCCAGCAGCAAGAGTGGGTTCATCCCTGGAGCTAGAAGAGATTTGGAATTCGCCTAATAGTTAAGACTCTAATTTTGACTTTATAGCATTTCGACAAGGTTGGTGTAAGCATTTGTCCTTGGGCACGGTGGCACTATCGGGTGCATGGATCCTTTCATAACAATAGCCATATTACTAAAGATGACAGCAAATGCTTCTCTGGAGTTTATCCTGCACCAGGGACTCTCTAGCAGTTTTGCATAAATTACCTCCCTTAATCCATACGACAACTCTGCGATGTGGGTGCAAACATGCCATGGGCCCATGTTTCTCATCTGCTGCCTCTGTGATGGCCTCAGACACACGCAGAGAAACTGTCACATGATGTAGATGATTGACGGCTGCAGCCAAATTTGGACTACCTTTGTCAAGTCAATGAGAGGAAAGGTTTCGAAAATAATCACGCTCAGTTTAGGGAGATACAAGTGCTTCTTTGTCCTCTTTGCTTATGAGGAAAATGAGCATCTTATAGCTGCCAATACCCCGAAGAGAGCCTATTATTGGCTGAAAGGAAGGGCTGTCTGGAGGCCTCCCTCTTCCATAGGAGCCTAGCAGAGGAGGCGTTTTTAAACCTTTTGTGGGACACACTGGCCTGGATCTTGGAAGTGAAAGAGAATGATTTCAGAAAGAAAAGAAATGCATTTGTTTTCCTAGCCGGTTCAATCTCTTCAAGCCTCTTTAGGAGTCAAAGGCTAATATTATTTTTAATTATTCATGAGAAACTTATGAAATTTGATTAGATACTGGCCCAGAAAAAAAATTAATTGTAAAAAGTTTAAATTATTCAGATCATAATCTTTGATGAAAAAAAACAACAACCAAAAAACAAAAACCCAGCACACATTAAACTATTATTAAAGATATCACCGCTGAAGGAAGTTTAACTGCAGACTATCAAAGAATAGTAATTCTCTCTAAAATTCAAAGAGTAAATTCTCTCAAAATGAACGGATGGAATTTTAAAGCAAATCAATTTAACAGATTCATATTCATATGTGATTAATTAATGCCCCCAAACTAGTCAATAAAATCCACTGGAACATGCAATCAATACCATTTGAAACTTACTAAAAGGTACTCTGATCATAATACGGGAGACTACAAGAGAATTCACATAGTGTTCCACTGAAAATGAAAGAAATAAAATTCTTTTCTTATTATATACCCCTCAATGTAGGCATCAATATTTCAACAAGTATGAATTCTCTTCTCACTATTTTATAGTCAATTTGGGATATAGAGAGTCTCCCGTAAATCATAGACAAAGACAGTAACAGTCCAACGGCTAGAGTTCTGTTTCTACTCTGTTGATTAAATACTGTATATCTCCGATTCCTTAACTGGACAATGTCAGTTTTAACATGACTAAATAACTACCAATAAAGCAATTAAGCCCACACTCAATAGACAGAAAACACAAAAGCATCATACACTGAGGCGTCTAACATGTGGAAATAACAGTAGTGGGAAATAAATTGAGGACAGGGGAATACACGGAGTGTCATTTCACTAGTTTTGTGGGTGCTTCCTAGCTTCACGGTAATCTTGAAAATAGCCCAAGAATTCCCTAAGGCATTTTAAATTTGTTATAAAAACTGAAGATCCTTGTTTTCTTAGTTCCAGACCTCAAAAGTTAAATAAAAAGCAGCAGCATTGGGGGGCGCCTGGGTGGCTCAGTCCATTGGGCATCCGACTTCGGCTCAGGTCATGATCTCCCGGCTTGTGAGTTCAAGCCCCGCGTCAGGCTCTGTGATGACAGCTCAGAACCTGGCACTTGCTTCAGATTCCGTGTCTCCCTCTCTCTCTGCCCCTCCCCTGCTTGTTCGCTGTCTCTCTCTGTCTCTTGAAAATAAATAAATGTTAAAAAAAAAAGCAGCAGCATTGGGGAGAAATTAACTACCAGATAAAAAGACTAAATTTGCAAATATTCCATTGAAAGTGAACTGATTCTTTCCCACCAAACATTTTAGTGTGCTATTTTTAAATCTCCATGATAGAGTTTTCTAAACAAGATTTCCTAATTTGTTTTCAACTGATTTGAGTCTCATTTTAAACACTTTCCCTACATTCATGACTACAACTATGAGAACCTATGTGTATTTTTTTACTTAAAATACATAGAAAAACCAAAATCTAAGTAATAGGACTCAATCTATTTTTAAAGCACACTACTCTTTACTTTCACAGCTACTTCAATTTAGTATTTTGATCATTGCAATATCTGTCATTGAACAAAATAAAGACTCTACTGCTGGAGTCAGTCCAGATCATTTGGGACATGACTGTGACTCGTATTAGCTCTTTGCAAAATTTTAAACTATTCCATCCATATTTCATACCGATTTTAAAAATTTTTAACTACGTCAGCAATGGTCCATTTGTTCACCTAATGAGACGAGTCATATCTTCATGCATAGCAATATCTAAGAATATTTTCAAAACTAGTGAGGAATTGTTTTTCTGACTACTGTATACGGTATCTCCATCCCACTACAAAAAAATGTGGTCGTGCTTAATTGACACCTATGATAGGCAAAGTCTTCATTCTTAAATAGTAGTCATCTGAGGTCGTTCTGAGAGCATCTCATTATGATATGTTTCACTATTAATAGATAGTATTGAAAAACAAGCCTTTGAAAAGTTTACGCTAAACTCTTACTGTTAATATCTGGCGTGGGGCAAACCAGTAAAAATGTTGTTCCCTTTGGAATAGATAAAAGGATTGTATGTCTGTATTACTGAAGCGAGTATTCAGCAGTAAAGGCAAACAATTAAAAAGCCTTTATAAAGGCGGCTGGCTGGCTCAGTCAGTTGAGCATGCAATGCTTGATCTCAGGGTTGTGAGTTTGAGTCCCATGTTGGGTGTAGAAATTACTTAAAAATAAAATCCTAAAAAAAATTTACAATGAAAGAGTCTTTATATATGCATATGCATTGTGATCTCCAATATGGAGCTATAACGTGAAAGTACTTTTCAAACTCAGAGTTTTTGGGTACTGCTGTTTTTATTTACATCTGTATGGGTATACTTTTAAGGGACTAATGTTGAAAGAACTGTACTTTGGAAAATCTAACCTGAAATTTTAGAACAGGGATTTTGACCTTGATTCAATAAACTCCATCCATGGATGGGCTTTAAAGGATCTGCCATTCTCCATATTGTGACATTTCCTTGCCATTTTGCTCTTTTACTTTTCTTGGATATTTTATCTAATCTCCATAGCTTTTGAACCACAAACAACAAGCAAAATATAAAATGTACACACTGCACCAAAGGGAGAGAATAGATGAGGTATATAAAATTTCTTTGTCAAAAAATAGTCTTCTGTTTTGCAAACTTTTTTCTACTAGAGAATACAGAAGAATCTCGCTCATTTCCTCGGCTGAGAAAAGACACTCATCATCAGTTAGGATCAACAAATCAGCTTAAAATAATGTTAAAAATGATTGGCATATGATTTTCAACTGGAGGAAGTGATAAATGAAGGCAAAACGCCTCTCCCCTTTGGTTCTATCTCTGGATCTTGTCTCGAGGTCTTGGCTGTGTCTGTCTCTAATTCCATGGCAGCCTAGGATCCTGAAATTTTGGATCCCAGAAAACTTACTTTTAATAGCAGGCTGGAAGAATTCCAGATAATATGTGAATGTTGTTTAGCAAGGGATAATTAAACTTGGATTAATTTCCTTCTACCAGTGTCTTGAAATTTCCACTTACTGCAATTAAAAGAACATTCAATAAGAGAAGCACCTCCATGTTTGTAAATCTCCAAATCCTTAACAACGTAGGCATACTTTTATTTCAGTGTGACTTTTCTGGCAACAGGGTAATGACACTCAATAGATAATCAGTCTCAGAGACTCTGAAAAGGCTCAGAAATAATAGGTTTGAGGCTCAGCGAAGATGAAATGGTCAAGAGTGAACAGATTATAATTCAAAGAAATACAACAGGTGATCAAGTCAATGAGCTGACGTCCGTTCAGCTGAGCTGTGAGAGAGAGTTGGGCTGTCAGGTGTCAGAGGAGTCAATTAAAGCAACAGCCAAAAATGAAAGAGTTAAGCCTTTAATCACTTACTGCAATGGTTACAGGCGGGAGTCTAAAACCAGAGCAGGTACTGAAGCCTCCTGTTCCCTTTCCCTCCTGGATTGGTGCACTGATCAAGGGTCAGTTAGGTCAACAAAGATGTAGAGGCCATCTACTTGCTGCAGGAGCCCCAGACAAGAAGCTCTGGCCATTTGTTGGACCCCGGCAGTTCTTTGAAACTTTCAAAGGGAAAAGGCAAGAGGAGGGCACTAGTCTGAGTGGGGGGAAAGTGTCATCAAAATTTCCCTTCCTCTCCTAATTTCCCTTCCGCTTATAGAGTTCCTCTGTCTAAGGGCTCAAATAAAGAGACCTAAGGAGGAGGTCTCAGGGCTAAGAATGCATATTTGTGACAGAGCGCGACCAGCCAGGGATGCCTGAGTCCTTGACTGCAGCTCTCTTCAGAAACTGCAGTGCACTGGCTGTGCACCGGGACTGGTGTGGGAGTGAAGCTTTCCCCCCATGAGGCCCACCACGTAAAGCTTTTGAAATTGCCAGGCATCAGGCATGAAAAATTGCAGATAGGCTTTTAACCAGGAACTCCAACTCCACTGTTCATTTTAAAATGTATAACATTCTAAACTTCATTTGCTTTCTATTTTCGTCTCCATGTTGTAAAAAATAGACAGTTACTGATAATTGCAGGCTTACCCATTATGTTAAATGTTACAAATAGAGTATGTGACACATCAAGATGACTTTTTATATAACAACTGTGAGATCTAATTCCCATAGTATAAAACTCACCTGTTTAAAGTGTATAACTGAATGTTTTTTAGTATGTTCACAGAGTTGGGCCACCACCACCACAATCAATTTTAGAACAATTTCATCGCTCCAAAAGGAAACCATTAATCTACTTTCTGTCTTACAGATTTGCCTATGCCACAAATTTCATAGAACTAGAATTATAGGATATGTTCTATCACGTCATTGGCTTCTTAGGATAATATTTTCAAGGCTCGTCCACGTTGTACCATGTACCAATATTGCACCACTGCTCCAGAGCTGAGGTGGGGAAGAATGGCCTGCTTCTCTCTGTCCCTCTGTCCTCCTTGGTTTGTCGCTCCTAGATTGGAACATCCATCCCATGAACGAGAGAGGGCAAGGGCAATCAGGGCCCCATATTCTTGATCCCTCTGAATGATGGGTGGGTCGAGGAGGGCTCTTCAGATGTCTCATTTGCACTCACTGGATATTGATCCTCTGCGAAATGGAAGTGAGGGAAGAGAAAGAAAAATTTGGGCCACGTAGACCTTCCAGGATAAAAGTATATCCCTTCATGGGAACTTTGCGGAAAGGGAGCCCCATCTTCTTGGTCATACTCAGAGTAGAGCCTTCTGTCATACTGATATGGGTTGGATGGGAAGGAATAGGTCATGGGTCAAGGTCCGTAGACTGTCACTATTCTTCTGAGAATCAGATTTTCTTGAATAAATGTCTTGTCCTTTGCCATATTGGACAATTTCCAGAGACTTTAGCGGTTGATTTTCAAAATAAAATTCACCAGTGATAGTTGTTTGTGAGGAGAGGATCCATGAAGTTTCTCATACCACTAGTTTGGAAATCGCCCCCAAGTTTACATTTGTAACCACTGAAAAAATATCAATATTTTTGATACAATCCGAAATTGACCACTATTTGGGTACGGTGAAATAATTCATTGAGTGCTTTTTTATGGGTTCTTCATTTCATTAATGCCTTATTGTTTCTCCCACACTGTCTCACAATACCACTAAACAAAATCAATTGCTTTAGCACAGAAAAAATAAATGTAAAAAAAGTTCAATTTTCTCAATTTATAACAATTATGTTTTCTCAGGATTCAAAAAGTAATCATTATAGTCACAAATTGCAAGAATATGAAATCCATCATTCTATATTAAAATATATTTATTCTTTTGGATTAACAGCATTTATCTTTTGGTGTAGGTTTTTTCCCTTAATGAAAATACAATACTGACATGTATAGGATTTTATAGCCCATACCAAAAAACAGCAATTCACAATCAATCAGTTTTATTAGAAAATCAACAAGTATCTATTAGTATCTGTCATGTACTCAGTAAAATGCTATAGGGAAAATATGAGAATTATTAAGTGTAAGTCTACTTTCAGGGAGATGAGCTAACTGAAGACAAACTACAAACATGCATTTTTTAAAAATTGCATTTATTTCTATTATGTTTTTCTTTACACTTCAATTTTCCACAATGCAAATCAACTGTCTCAAATCTCTGACTATAGTACACCCTACTCTTTTTCAAGAAAAGAACCTGCTTACTGCCTTAGATTGGGTTTTCCTCAAAGTTCTAGACAAGGACATGTGTGCAGAAAGTCCATATAAAGATAGCAGAGAGGAAACAGAAAAATAAGGAAATCAGGAAAAAACAAAATAGGAGTATATTACAAAGTTCAAAGCTTTGGGCAGCTAAGACTTGACCCTGCCTGTGATCTTGAAATTGTCCACCCTACAAGTGAATACGAACAGTGTGCGTGTGTGTGTTTGGTTCTCAATACATTGACTAAGGGGTTATTGGTAGGGTTGTTAACTATCCTTACCTTTTAGGACTGGTCGGTGTTCTTGTCTAGCCTCTGCCCACGGCCACCTTCAGAGCTCATGTTTGGGACACCGTCAGTGTAATTGAACCCAAGCCCACCCGTGCCTCTGCCAAAGCTGTTGGCTGGTTGGAGGTGATGACTACGCAATGAGAACTAGATGCTGCAGAGGTGTCTGACATTCCTTCTATTTAAAAGATAAAAGCATTCCATAAGAGACTCTTAAAAACTGAGAATAAACTGAGGGTTTATGGGGGGTGGGGGTGGGGGGAATGTGGGTGATGGGCACTGAGGAGGGCACCTGTTGGGATGAGCCCTGGGTGTTGCATGGAAAACAATTTGACAATGAATTTCATATTAAAAAAATAAATAAAGTAAAATAAAATAAAATAAAATAATAAAATAAAATAAAATAAAATAAAATAAAATAAAATAAAATAAAATAAAATAAAATAAAATAAGAAAATAATACAGGAGCAAAGTAAGTGGATGCAGGCATGGAGTCGGCAGGACTGGCCCGGATGATTGTCTGGGTGGGTGACGGTATGAGAGAGGTCATTTCACTATTCTGCTAACTTTTGTATATTTTCAAATTTTTCCACAATAAAAAAATAAGTTTTTAAGTGTCAATAAATAAATAAATAAATAAAATAATAAAATAAAGCAAAATAAAATAAAAAATAAAAGCTAAGCCATTGGATAGGAACTATCTCTACTTAGTTACAGCTAGATTTCCTCCACTTATTCACAACCTTTTCCCATTCTTTCCCGAGTAAATATAGACACTATTTGAACGCCAGGATTCCAGCCTGTCCAGGTTCCATTCCCATCCTTAGGCAACTATGCGAAATCGCTCACACGCTGGTTATAACAAGTATGACACCCTTTGATCAGTGCCCTAATCCACACGTGTAGCAGCCTTTCAAAACACAAATCTAACATGATTTCTCTGTGTAAATCACCCAGTGTTTTCCCATTTCTAGTAGAAAGAGCAAAATTCTTAACATCGTCTAAATAACCCTACTGCACAAAATTTTGCCTCTCACTCCAGCCTCACCACGGAATGTCATGCTAATCCTTGTATACTGAAGTCACGGTGATCATTTTGCATTTCTTTGTTCCTCCCTTCTCACCACAGAGAGTTACCCACTGTTCTTTATTCTTGAATTTCTCTTTCTCTTTCCTCTTCACTTAGTTACCTTTTAACTGTAACTAATCTTTCATGTATCAACTAACATCTCCTCAGAGAACCTTCCCTAACTCAAAGGTGAGGTCAGCTCCATATTAGCTGTGTGTTTATGGCACTGCACACTCTCGTGGAAAGAAATTGCCCAGTTATGATTATATATTTAGGTGATTATGTTATTAATATACCCCTACTCTAAATTATGAGAGACAAAAGAACACTGTCAATTTTTTGTGTGTTTATGCCCACCGTTGTATCCCAGATCCATATCTCAATGCCTGTCACATCGTGATAGCTGGGTAAATATTTGCAAAATGAAAGGAAAACACGAAACTACGCAAACTGTATTCTTCTAAGTATACATAAATGGAGACTTTAAGAAAGGGAGATACCTGTTTGAGTAGTAGGGGAAAGCTTAGAGGAGCATACTTTAATTAAATTGAGCATTGGCTCTATATCTGTACATTGAAACCAATGGAAAAAGAAAATTTCATGTTTGGGATTAAAAGAGTAGCAAATCTGGGGCTCATGGGTGGCTCAGTCGGTTAAGTGTCCGACTTTGGCTCAGGTCATGATCTCACAGCTCGTGAATTCAAGCCCTGCATTGGTCTCTGTGCTGACAGCTCAGCGGCTAGAGTCCGCTTCAGATTCTGTATCTCCCTCTCTCTTTGCCCCTCCCCTGCTCATGCTCTGTCTCTCTCTCTCTGTCTCAAAATAAACATTAAATTTTTTTTTAAAGAATAGCAAATCTAAAGATTCAGAAATGAATATGCCATACATAAAAAATGCAAAGTGATAAATATTGGAAATAAAGATACATATTCATAGTAAAGTTGGATAAGGTAGAATCACATCATTAAAAACAATCTCAAAAGCTAGAAATCTTTAGAATATCTGGCAGTATGAATGAGAACAGCTTAAGGATTCTGATCAAGAGAGAGGGATAATTAAAGTAGCAGTAGAACAGGATGTTAATCAAATAATGGGTAAAATTGGGAGAAATTAGTAAGAGGAAAGCCAGATATCAAAGTCTTGTGCAAGTGGATTTTGCCACATTAAATATAGAAAATAAAAGATAAAAAGGAATGAATACGATTTCCAGAATGTTTACTATGAAAGATAAATTAAAAATTATTAATGTTAGTGGTGCCTGGGTGGCTTAGTCGGTTAAGCGTCCAACTCCGGCTCAGGTCATGATCTCATGGCTCGTGAGTTTGAGGCCCGCGTCAGGGTCTGCGCTGGCAGCCCAGAGCCTGGAGCCTGCTTCAGATTCTGTTGTGACTAGGTCTGACTAATTGAATGACCGAAATTGTGCAACTTGCGCCATTACTATGACTGAATCTTACCACGATGTAGCTCAGCCAACACCCACTGCCACACACGTGAGTGAGGCCATCACAGACTACCCAGCCCCATGGATGCGCTAGATGGTCACAGCTCCGCGAAGTGCAACAAGACCAGCGGGGGGACAAGCCATCACGAGCAGAAAATAAAATAGTGCTTGTAGAGGCATTAAGTTTTAATGCAGTTATCGCAGAGCAATAGAAAATTGGTTATATATCCCCACCAGTGGAGCGACACGATAAACACCAAAAATGTGGCATTGACTTTGGATCCAAGCAGTTAGAGGTTAGGCTGAAAGTCAGAAAGGATATTAAAATTGTGGCTCAGATGATTGCTTTGTTCATGTTTGCCTGTTTTTCAGAGGCATCAAAGAATTGCTAATTTAATGAGAAGAGAAAATGGCATTTATTTAGGGGTCCCTAAAAAGACATCAAAGTTTATTTTCCAAGTAGCATTGTTCTCTATGTCCTCCAAGGAAATGAAAAATTGGGGACTGTCCAGGTGGCATGGAGGAAATGGCTTGCATCTGAGAACAAGTTAATTATCACCATAATTTGACCTTTTTTTTTGAAGCTCGATGATTTCAGAGGTTGGAGTTGCCCTTAGTATTTAATTATGAGATGTGCCATAATTAATAAAAAGAATTTTTAAATGTCAATATGTATGAAGAAAGACATTAGTTAACTTATGAACCTTTCGTTCTTTACTCCGTATTTCTCTAGATAGAAAGTTCTTGAAATGCTAGCTCACAGCAGAGGTGAAGCTAGGAAACAATTGATCATAATGAAAAAGCTTTTGGCTGCCTCCTGTGATGGTAATTAAGTGATTATTTCCACTTGGAAATTATTTTATACAAAGAAAATTATTAATACTAGGAGGGCTGTGGTTTACCAACAGAATCTTGTTTTATTGTTATGGCGGTATTAATACGGCAATAAGGGAAGGGGTGATTTTAAAAACAGATTTAGGAGAGAACAGACTTTTGCCCCAACCACAACAACCCAAAATGTGTAAAAGTTAAATGTCCCATTTTGATGATTATCAATACATCAGACGACCCTCCCTACTCCTTGCTTTGAGGCCAAATAGAAAAGCTGAACAAAATGTGAAATGAAATCTTCTGAAGATCATTAAAAAGATCAACTGATGATGAGGGCTTCCCAGCCTGGCATTAGGAAAGGAAAATGACTCAGGAAAGCCAGAAATTAAGGGATTCATTTTTAGGAGTCTATTTCCTGTGTGTGTGTGTGTGTGTGTGCATGTGTGCGTGTGTGCGCGTGTGCATGTGTGTTTTAACTTAATTTTATTGTGGTAAGAACACTTAACATGAGATCTACTCTTTTAAATTTTTAAGTGTACAATACAATGTCATTAACTATGGGCACAATGTTGTACATAAGATCTTTAGAACTTATTCATCTTTTTTGACCATAACTTTATGCACATTTATTAGCAACCCATTTCCTTCCCCTGCCAGTCACTGGCAATCACCATTCCACTCTTTGATTCTATGAATTTTACTATTTTAGACACAACATATGAGTTTAAGCATGCACAATCTGCCTTTTTGTGATTGGATTATTCCACTTAGTCCAATGTCCCTCAGGTTCGCCCATGTTGTTACGTATTGCATATTTTTTTTAAAGCTAGTATTTCGTTGCACGTTTGTACCACATTTTCTTTATCTGTTCACCACTCAATAGATATTTAGGTTGCTTCAATTAACTGGCTATTGTAAATAGTATTACGATGAAATGGTAGTGCTAACATCTCTTCAAAATCCTGATTTCACTTCTTTTGGAAAAATAGAAGTGGGACTGTTGGATCATAAGGTAGTCCAGTTTTGGTTTTTTGAGAAACTTTCACACTGTTTTCACCATTTTTGCAGCCACACTATTTTGCATTCCCCGGATGTGTACAGGGTTCTAATTTTTCCATGTCCCCTTAACACTTGTCTCTTGGTTTTTTGTTTTGTTTTTTATAATAACCATCCTGAGGGTGTTCGGTGATACCTTATCACGGCTTTGATTTGCGTTTCCCTGATTACTAGTGACATTGAATTTCTTTTCATATACTTGTTAGCCAGTCTGTGTGTCTTCTTTGAGAAATGTTTATTTACAGACTAGCTCATTTATAATTTGGTTATTAGGTTTTTGGTTTTGCTTTTATTGCTATGGGATTGTAGGAGTTTCTTATATGTTTTGGAAATTAACATCAGATACATGGTTTGCAAATATTTTCTCATATTCCTTAAGGTTGCCTTTTACTCTGTCAATTGTTTCTTTTGCTGTGCAGAAGCTTTTTAGTTTGATATGGACGCTTTTCTCTAATTCTGCTTTTGTTTCCTATGCTTTTGATATCATATCCATGAAATCATTACCAAGTCCAATGTCATGAAACTTTTTCTCTATGTTTTCTTTGAGGATCCTAACAATTTCAGTCTTACATTTCAGTCTTTAAGTTTTTGTGTATACTGTAAATTAAGGGGCCAAATTTATTATTTTGCATAAGGATATCCACTTATTCAATAAACAAGACTGTTTATTGAAGAGACAATGCTTCCCCTATCGTGGATGCTTGGCACCCTTCTCAAAGATCAATTTACATTTATGTAAGGATTTATTTCTAGGTTCTCTATTCTGTTCCCTTTGTCCATATATCTGTGCTTAGGCCAGTATACTCTTAATTGCCATAGTTTTGTAACATATTTTTTTTTAAAACAGGAAATGTGATGCCTCTAGCTTTGTTCTTTCTCAAGATTGATGTGGCTATTCATGGTTTCTTGTGGTCCCATAAGAACACACAATTGGTGTTCTATTTCTATAAAAATGTCCTTAGAATTTTGATAGGATTAAGTTGAATTTTTCAGATTGATTTAGGTCATATGGATATTTTAACAATGTTAAGTCTTCCAGTACAGGAACCCAGTCTGTCTTTCCATCTGTTTGTGCCTTCTTTAATTTCTTTCATCACTGTGTTGGAGATTTCAGTGTAGAAGTCTTTTGTCTGTTTAGTAAAATTTGTTTGTAAGTATTTTATTATTTTTAGTGCTAGTATAGGTGGTAAGAGATCCATAAACCAGGAAAATATAACAATTATAACTATAAATGCACCCAACATCACAGTGATTGTCCAATATCTGGTAATTTGACTATTACCATGCAATATTGGAAGTCTCAAAAGTTTTTTAGTTGATAAATAGGAAATGTGATAGGATTAGGTACTAAAAAGAGAAGTGAGCTACCTCAATGCTCAATTCCAAGTAACAAAGATATACTTTTGTACGAAATTATTTTTTTTTAAATGAGGTGACAATACTTTTTAAATATATCCTGATCTCCCTTCCTGCCTTGGGTTTTGGATCTGTGTTAAATCATCCCCCCATCCTCCTCTGATCCAAGAGGTTCAGTTATTATATACTGTTATAAACTTTAGGCTGCAAAGTTGTTAGAGGCCTCGGAACCCTGGGGTTTAGACAAAGCCATGGATAGGAAGTGCCTTCCAAGGAGTAGGCATGGCCTTTCCATCTGGAACAGAGAATGTATTAACTACTTAACAGGGAGGATGACAAGGCATGAGAAGAGATCGTAAGGAACTACCCAAATACATATCTAAGATAACAATAGGACAGGAGAATTTGGTAGAAGCTGGGAAGAGTAATTTAAAAAGCAAGAGCACAAACTGAATGGGTTTAAGGATTTAATGAACACCCGCGACTTAGGATAAGCGATGGAAGGACGCTACACGTGAGAAAGAACTCTGTGAATCACACAGCCTAGTTCCCAACACTGTAATCTTTAGCCCGAGCTACCTTTAAAATCATTTTTGCTGTTAGTCAAGTTCATCGCCTGACAGTCAACACTGAGGTGGTTATTTTCAATGTATGGGATTTAAACACTTAAATCACCAAAAGGTTACTACACACTTTTGTAATCACAGAGATACACTTTAAAGGGTCTTTCAGCTTTTCACACTTCTCTGTTTTTATCTGTCTCTCATGATATCTCCTTTCAACCCAATGAATTATTTTGAGCCTGGAAAGTCGGACTGAGCCCATTTGTAACAGCGCAATTCCAGAAAGAAAGGACGGGGTGCATCACACCCTGTCAGCTACCGAAGGTTAAAAAAGAAGAGGAAAGCGGGAAGAGTAAAGAAATGAGAGACAGAGGGGAAAAGGAGAGAAGGAAGGAAGAAAGAAAAGGAGGGAGAAAACCAAGAGAACATAAAACTAATAGACAACTTTAAAAAATACATGTTAGGGGCGCCTGGGTGGCTCAGTCGGTTAAGCATCCAACTTCAGCTCAGGTCCCGATCTCACGGTTCCTGAGTTTGACCCCACATAAGGCTCTGTGCTGACAGCTTGGAGCCTGGAGCCTGCTTCGGATTCTGTGTCTCCCTCTCTCTCTGCCCCTCCCTCGCTCACACTCTGTCTCCCTCTCTCAAAAATAACGTTAAAAAAAAAATACAGGTTAAATTGTATTATAGCCATTGTTAAGACTTTGTTTTAAAACTCAAAATTGTAGACTTTATGTTGGACTCCAGAACATTTGGAGATAAGGTTTTTATTTTTTTCACCTAGGATAGTGTATGAAACTATTAAAACATAAATATTTTCAGGCTAATTTATTATGCACATCTAGTCCTGCATGGAATAAATAGTGGCATAACTCTACTTGGTGCCGGTTTATGTTAATGTCTGAGTTGGCAGCATTTTAAAAAGTGAATTTTATGAAATGACTCAGTGTTATCTTCCCTACAGTGAAGCTTAAACTCATGACAAAATCCAGTTTAACCCTTTACACCTTGATTTATTTTATTTTACTTTTTTCCTTTTAAATTCCTTGACCAAAGCTTGTTGCCAGAGGCACCTCTCTTGGTTCTGGTTTTTCACTGCAGGGTTTTGTTCATTTGTCGTATCACAAAACCAAAGGTTATTCCCCAGGAAACGAAGAAGAGGCAAGCTGGGGTAGGGGCTCGGCATCTCCTACATTTCGGTTCAATTCTGCTCAAGCCCCTGTCTTTTGGGTACTTTGAGCTCCATTAATAGTCAAAACAGACTTATTCTCAGTGATACTCGGTAACTATGACAGCAATTTTTGTTGCTGTGCAATCTACAGACTAACACCTGCTAGGCCCGGAAGGTGTTTGAAGACGTGAGCAAATGAGTGTCGCTAAAACCCAAAAGGAATTGGCCAAACTCTCTTCAAGTGTTCCTTGCTAACCGCAGCATGCTGTTTCTTTCCGTTGCTCTCCGGTAGCTCCTGGACTGAACTTGCCTTCATTTCAAAAACTGTACATTAGGAGTAAACGGAAATGAAATATCATTCCTCAAGGTTGGATTGGTTTACCTAAATGTTTTCTCTTTGATTTCTACCTCCACAAAGAACTATAAAGCCGTGTCGAAATCCTTAAGATAAATCTTTCAATCATTACTACTTACACATAGATAAATGTTGACGATCAGCCTGAGGCAAAATCAAGAAATAGGTGTTGCTGGGGCTTTTACTTCACTCTGTAAAGTCAATGCACTGTCTCTGTAGTTGTTGTTAGTGCCCGAGGCAGGGCTCAGGATGCTCGGCAGTGGAAGCATCCTCTGGTCTCCAGTGAATATACTGCGTATGCCTTCTCATTTAGAGAATATCCCTCCCTTGATTCACTGGGATGCCTCAAAGTCCAATAGAATAGGAAGTTGATGGAATAGTGCCAGAACTCTAGATTTCTCACTATGTTTGTATTCTGTACTTGGACTTTTCTGGTCCTGAGTCACTCATTTCTTAATCTCTCCAAAGAAGGTGGCCCAACAGAGGATTCACCTAGAAATAATTTTCCTGCTAGTCCATCTTTGTTGCTATTTTGGTAATTTTATCAGTGGGGAAAATAGGATGGATTTTAGGAAGTTCTCAAAGGGATGTGCTAGACCCCAATGTCTTGGTCAAGTCTTACATGCAACGTTTGAAGCAGCTAGCCTACCAATGTCGCAGTCTATGCTTCAGATGTTTCAGGCAAAATGTAAGAAAAGGAGTGGTTTCCAATGAAATATAATTTTAGATGTTGACATTATTTTAGGCATTACATTTTTTTAAATGTAGAAATAGCCACCACAGTAACTGGAACTACAGAACCAGAATGCTAATATGTGGGTCTCATAATTTTGAATTGTAATCATTCAATAAAACAAACTATAAAAAGCTGAAATGTTGGAATACGGTCAAATAAAATGTCACAGTATATTGAATAATGGCTTTTGATGAAAATTAGTTAACTGAGTAACTGAAGAAGTCACAGTGAATACTCTTAACCCGGGTAGAAACACCTCCATAGAATCATGGAGTCTGTTTCTTCCCTGGCTTCAGAATCCCATGCAATTTCCTCTCATTCATAGATTTTAACATTGGAGAACAGACTCTGAGATGCGAGTTGCCAGCTTTCTCTTGAAATTGTCCATAGTGAGAACATTTCTTCTTAGGGAACTAAGACCTCTAACTCATCAGAAGCCAAAGTTGTATTTTATTATGTGTAACACTAAAAGGAATGACCCCCCCCCCTTTTTTTTAAGATTCTAGACTCACAAACTCCAGCTATAAAAGAAATAGGAGAACATATTGGTATAGGAGATTCAGAAGTAAACTCTAAGATACAACCTGAGATACTTGCAAAGTAATCTAAATAAGTCTTCAGAAGCCCACTCCACCATTCTTTTGGGCTACTAGCTCATTCCACCATTCTATCAGGCAGGGGATGGGTATATGGAAGGAACCATGAATTGCACGGCCTTTGGCATTTTGTTCTACTTGACTTGCTCTAAAAGTAGTGTCTGGTTCACAAGAAATGCTGTGGAGAATTTCTTGACAGTGATGTCGAGCAACTTCCAAAATCATGAAAGGTGGCTTTGGCAGGATCACTATTGGCAATGAAAGCAAATCTATCTCCAGAACGTGTCCATTCCAAAAAGAACAAATTGCTTCCCCTTCTGTGATGGAAGTAATTGAATACAATCAAATTGTCACCAGGTGGCTGGCTAGCTCATTGGGAAACATTACCATATTGTTGACTCAGTGTCGCTTTCTGTTGTTGACATGTTGAGTACTCACCAATAGTTATAGCCACATCATCTGTAGTGAGTAGAAGCCATGTTGTTGAGTCCATGCATGACTGCCATGCCTGCTTCCATGGCCAATTGGTTCATCAGCCCTTTTAGCAATGACTGGAATGGCTGAGCGAAGAGATTTACTGGCATCCACGTAATGGGCCATCTTGTCCACATGATTATCGAGAGCCTTGTCTGCTGTGTTTGCTGTTTGGCGGACAATTACACAAGACAAAAATATCCTCAGACTTTGTGCCCATTCCTTGAGCTCTGCTCAAGCCTCTTCATCACCAGTTTTCTAAAACTTTTCTAGGTTCATAAACACTCAGCTAAATCATAAGTCACTGATCAAAAAAATCAGTGTGAATCTCATATTTCTCTTTTTCCAGAAAAAAGTAAACAACCAGATATGTTCCTCTATAATCTGCTCCCTAGATTTCCCTCCACCTACATTCTTATGCATCATACCTGAGTAGGGAAAATGCTATAGTCACCCACTTTTACGTGTTCCTAGTATATGATGTGTAACCACTATAAACTAAATATAAATTTTTTGTTCATCAGGTAACTTGGCATAAGAAACTCCTCATACAACCATACATGTGAGTTCATAGAAAGGAGGTAGTGCTTTCAAAGTAGATTCATGAGAGTCTAAGCCTCTTGCTCATGTAACTTAATTGTGCCTTCAGAATCTGTTCATGCCCAGTATATTTCTTCCACTTAATGATGGAATGCTACTGAAAATGCCAAATTTTATGGCTTCTGTGGTCAGATAACATCCAGGTTACGACAGGTGGCTCAGATGGCATGATATATTGGGGGCGCTGGTCAAATTTTCCTTCTCTACTTTTGTTGTTTTCAAACAAAGAAGAATTATCTTCAAAATATGGAGTGGCTTTGCTTCAAAATCATGAGTATGTGCTATAGTTTCCTAAAGAGTGCTTGTTCTATAAAATAACCTTACTGCCACAGACACTCTAAGTGCCCTTCAATCTCTTGATTCATATTGCTTACTGGTCATGCAACTTTTTTTTCCAGAATTCAAGAAACTTCTAGTTTTCTCATCACAGTCAAAATGGTAAGCTTTATGGTTATTTGGTAAATGCATTGCAGCTGCATGCTCTTATATATTTGTGTTACATATTACCTTTAAAATACAAAAAACAGGGGCGCCTGGGTGGCTCAGTTGGTTAAGCGTCCGACTTCAGCTCAGGTCACGATCTCACGGTCCGCGAGTTCAAGCCCCGCGTCGGGCTCTGGGCGGATGGCTCAGAGCCTGGAGCCTGCTTCCGATTCTGTGTCTCCCTCTCTCTCTGCCCCTCCCCCGTTCATGATGTGTCTCTCTCTGTCTCAAAAATAAATAAACGTTAAAAAAATTTTTTTTTAAATAAAAATAAAATAAATAAAATAAAAAATAAATAAATAAAATACAAAAAACAGTATGCCAGATACAGCTTTGCCATTTGCTTATTGTTTCTTTCCATGGCCCAGACCAAAGAAAACCCTGAAACCTAAAGTGTCGGAGCCTGAATTTTCATGGAGTTTTATTTCACATCTTTTTTTAATGTTTATTTATTTATTTTGAGAGAGAGAACACAAGCAGGGGAGGGGCAGAGAGAGAAGGAGACAGAGAATCCCAAGCAGGCTCTATCCTGTCAGTGCAGAGCCCCATACAGGGTTCGATCCCGTGAACCACAAGATCATAATCTGAGCCAAAATCAAGGGCTGGATGCTGGATGCTCAACTGACTGAGCCACCGACATGCCTTCATTTCACATCCTTATGCACACATGTATCTTATCAAGGCTTCTGTAGCATTCAATGCATCAGAATGGGCCAGCATGAGGTCTTGTGAAATGGTAAAATCATAGAGCTCCCTGGATGCTACATTTTGAAAAAGAGATGGGGAGTTGATATATCCTTGAGGAAAGTGAACTCAACTCTTCTTTTCCTTTCTAAGTGAAACCAAATGGGTCTGGTTGTCTATAGTTACAGGAAAAGAGGTAAAAAACCATTCATTGGACCATTAGTTGCCTACCAGGTACCAGGGGCTGTCTTTATATCATATAGAAAAGTGACTACATCTGGGACAATGGCTGATTGGACTCACCGGCTGTATAAGTTTATGGTAAATACATGGTTATTTCAAAATCCATCCTAGATACTTTATCCTTAGTCTAGGTTAGTTACTGCCTTTTAGCCTGTAATATTATCACCGCTTTGTATTCCTGTCCTATCACTTAACTGCATCTAATTGTCTCTCTCACCAGACCATGAACTCCCTAACACAACATATGCCTTATCTGTATTTTCCATGTTCCTATAACATAGTAAGCACTTAAAAGCATTGATTTCAGTTTAATTAAAAGCTTGTCAAATGCATTTTACAAGTAAAAATAACTGTTTTAAATTGTTTCCTCCATATGAAATGTTTAAATATATAAAATGTTTTCTAAAACATCTCCAATATGTCAGAATCTTTAAGTATATGATGACCTTTCAAAATTCTATGCTTTTAGAGTATGAGTATATATTAAATTGAAACAAAATGTTTCCTTGCTTGCTTTGAGTTTTTCAAATAACTGCTTAACTGTGAAAAATCATGAAGTGTTAGATATAGGTCTATTAGACAGATTCCATAACCTAATGTAACACATTTTTAAGCAAGTTTGAAAACTGAGAAAAGAAATATTTAAGTCTTGAGGAAGGTCTCAAGCTTCTGAGAGTCAACTGATGCATCACTATTTCTGTGATTTTAATTCCATTTTAGATATATTCAGGTAATAATGCTGAAATGAAAGCATCTAATTTATATCTAGGTAGTATTTTTATATTATTAGCCTCTGGACCACTAATTTTTATGACGTCAACCATGAATATAATGCCTTAAATACGAGAATAGGAAAAGGAACTATATCACAAAATATTCAAACTATGATAGTCACCAAAAATACCCATGATTTTAATGACAGCTTGACAGGTATCCCAAGTCATTTGAATATATATCATCTTCTCCAAAATATTTTTAGAAAAGGATGAATATAGCTTTGATTCATAGAAATCCACCTTGTAAGCATTAGTACAAAACCTACTTTTAATATCAAGATCGAAACCTAGTATGAACGTTGACATAAATTTGTATTTGTGTTAATTTGTTTGAATTATATATAAATATAATGTCCTATTTTAAAAGTATATTACTACATAATGTATATATATTTTGCTTATCTATCACTTTTCAATTTCTCTACTACACAAAAGATAACCATTTGAAGCATAGTAAGTGAGGCTCGGTTAAATTGAAAACAACAGTAAACAATTCTCAGTGAGCCAGTGTTGATTCTGCCTCATCAGGTGATATAACACAGAAATCATGAACATCATGGCAGTGTTTTTAAATGTAGCATGCACATTTAATAGTTTATTAAATATTTTTAACAACTTTTATACCAGTGCATTTGAACCAGAATTTACAATCTTGGGCTCTGTCATTACTAACAAATATACCTTTGATATTAAAGTCAATAATAGTGGTTATATTATAATAATATATATTTATAAATATAAGTATATATATACACACACACACACGTATAAAATACCTAAGTTATTTATTTTATTTTTAAACAAAATTCACGTTTTATTTAGGCTGAAATAAACTATACAAACTTGATTTTCTTCACAATAACTGCAAGATTTTCTGTCTGATTCCTAGGTAAACCACAAACACTTATTTTTGTAGGTCTTCCAGGTTTTGTTTATCAGTCAAGGCAGTAGATACAGTCATGGAACAAGAGAAAAACAGACAAATAAGTTGTCAGTATCCATGGCCTCTGATCCTGTGTTGACCATGAAACAGAGGTGGGTTCAACATATACCTGCTCAAAGTTTACGAAGATACAAGCTCAACAAAGGAAGGTAACACAGCAACAACCCAGTGTGGAACAACAATGTCAGGCTCACTGATTCAAACTTTAACTGTAACTGGTTCCTTTAAGTTCATTTGATAAAGACAAAATCTACACCGAAATCCCTGCTTGGCAAGCTCGTGTGCTTCTCTGTCTCACTGTCTGATAACTCCCTTAATTGTCCATCACAGATTTTTTTAAATTTTCTTTTTTAACGTTTATTTATTTTTGAGACAGAGAAAGACAGAGCATGAATGGAGGAGGGACAGAGAGGGAGACACAGAATCGGAAACAGGCTCCAGGCTCTGAGCCATCCACCCAGAGCCTGATGCAGGGCTCAAACTCCCGGACAGCGAGATCGTGACCTGAGCCAAAGTCCGACGCTTAACCGACTGAGCCACCCAGGCGCCCCCATCACAGATTTTTTAACGTACTTAACACTCCTACTATTCAAAGGTCACTTGTGAGCTTCATTGTAACATTTTACAAAATGTATTCCTTCCTCTCAGATCTCTTCAAAATCTATTTCTTTGGGGCGCCTGGGTGGCTCAGTCGGTTGAGCGTCCAACTTTGGCTCAGGTCATGATCTCATGGTCTGTGAGTTCGAGCCCTGCATCGGGGTCTGTGCTGATGGCTCAGAGCCTGGAGTCTGCTCCCGATTCTGTGTCTCCCTCTCTCTCTGCCCTTTCCCTGCTCATGCTCTGTCTCTCTCTGTCTCAAAAATAAATAAAAACATTAAGAAAAAAAATAAACAAAAAAGAAAACAAACCAAAATCTATTTCTTCTAAGAGCTGATAACTCAATACCTGACAACTGGATCCAGTGATAGTAAATGTTATATCTAAAATGACTTAACTAAAGGGGTGCCTGGGTGGCTCAGTTGTGCATCTGCCCCTTGATTTCACCTCAGTTCATGTTCCTGGGGCTGTGGGATCGAGCCCCACGTAAGGATCGGTGCTGAGCGTGGAGCCTGCTTGAGTTTCTCTCTCTCTCCCTCTGCCCCTCTGCCCCTCTGCCCCACTCACGTTCTGTAAAATAAAAAATTAAAAAAAAAATAAAATGACTAAACTGAAACAATTCTGAAGTGCCCTTGGCAGAGATCCCATAGAAGTATAATGTGGCACTTTCAATGCTATCTTCTGGAAGAACAGTTAAGTAGGTAGATTATCAATGGCTAATCAACTCAATGAGAGGTCGATAGGTCATAAGTGGCCTACATCCGCCTGACAGCTTTTCCGTAAGATGTTCCCAAATTTCTTAGATTTTTCCAAATATTAAACATAAGAGAAAGCCTACTTTAAAAGTCTAAGTATTTTAAATGGTTTCTGAGTTATCTGTAGGAAGCTCTTGTACAGTTTGATATATGTATCTGCCATTAAATACAGATCATGTTTTATATCAAAATTTATGTTAAGCAAAGCCAAGTTACTTGGCCTTTGGTCTGTGAAAGTGTCCCTCAGTTATGCTTTGAGACACTTCTGCCCATTTTCCTAGCGTTCATTCTCAACTTTCATCACAGGAAGATCTTACATAGGACTTTCAGCAATGCAGAAGCATCAGAAAAAAAACTTGATGTCTGGCAGATGCAAGGCTTTGTAAGTCGTAGGTAGAAACTCTCTATCTTTCCCTCTGTTTCCACTTGATTCTCCAACAATGAAACTCAGCCGAGAGTGTGTTGGGACTGGGTAAGTCACTTCTGTACACGTCAGCACGGCGCTCCTCCGATGTATTAAATTTGAGCTGTTCCATGACAGAGGGTACCAGAGATGAGCCTTTAAGAGCTTTGAGGTGCTGTTCTGAGAATATATCTTTCAGTACCTGAATAATGTGCTCCATGGTTGGAACACTTAGAGTTTCTTTATAGTAACTCTCAGAGGTTAGCTGAGATCCCAGGTTACCTTGCCGGGCTTTGTGGATTTTCCCAGGGAGTTTCAGCTGAGTATCAAGTTTCATTGCCAAATCTGTGGCTTCTTCAAACCAAAATTCATGATAAACTTCAATATATTCCATCATTTCATTTAGTCAATGCAGCACTAGAATTAAGCTACTGACTGCAAAGAAGACATCGGACGTTTGCCCCTGAAGATTTTCCAAAGGCTCTTATAAAAAGATAGAACATTTTTAAGAACATCAATGGTAACCATGAAATCAGAATCTGTTTCTAGAGTACGAATGCTCTGCCAGTTATATAGTCATTCCAGCTAATATTTTTGTCACTACTTATATCATTGAAACACACAACAAGTGCTTGTAGGAGGTCCTCCAAAATTTCCAAAGCATCATGCCTGCCTGTCCACTCAGAATGGCAAGTTTCCTTCAGTTCTTTTACCCTTTTCCTCATTGCTCTGAAAGAGGACAGAAATTGCATTGCCAAGCTCTAAAAGCAGTTATAGAGACGGAGGGAAGGAAGAACAAACGTCCTCTATCGTTCCTAATGCAACAGATGCTCCCACAACAAGCACTGAATTTGCCAACCACATATTTAAGATGCAGGAAGAGCAAAGTGTGTAGACAGCTTGGGGATATTTCTCTAAAGGTCTAGAGGCAACAACTTGTGTTTTGGAAGAAAATCCACTGGACACAGTGTAAACCTGGCCAGGTTCAGTCCCCACTTCTCAGTTACCGTCGTGTGAGATTTCACAGGCAAAATGTCTGCAGCAGCTTTGTAAGGCAAGAGGCCCACAAATTCCTCTCTCAGGTTATGAGACAAATCAACAAACCTCACCAACACAGGCAAGTGTTCTGCCCCTGCCACGTCCTCTACGTCGTCAGTGATGAAGTGAGATACTCTCATTTCCCTGAGCGGTTTCCTCCCGAATACCGCTCTCACAGACCTCTAGCACCTGTGTCTGCTGTGTTTTTGAGCAGAACAACGTGTTAACCACTGTTGTCTGAAAGCACTTTCTCAGAACCTCTTGCCAGAATTTACCCAGCATGCCAGCAGTGCTTGAAAGTTATCGGGAGTAAAGAGACCCTCTGGGAGTTCATCAGTTTCACGCTTATCCAGAAGTATGTTTTGTTTTCCCGTATGAACCAAGATTTCAAATAAAGATTTAAAGTTTTCTTTGTTTTCTTTTTTACTCAAGGGTTAAAGGTAAAATTTCTTCAACCTGTTCTTTATTACCTTCTCCAGCACTGGGGTTCTGAGCATTGCTGTTGTTTCTTTCTTTACGTTTTGTTCCTGTTCAAAGGTTTTATCAGTCTTTCTATTTCAATGTCCTGATTTAATCTTCACTCAGTTGTTTTGTTTTCTGTATCACTATTGGATTGCTCAAATGGCTGGTAAGATCAAATATTGTTGGTCTCACATTATCTCGAAGAACTGTCCTATACGGACCCTCCCAATGACTTCACAACTATCTGCTTTAATTTTGAGAAATAAAATGACCCAATCATTCATTAGTTATCTGATGCCTCTGCAAAATATATGATTCTGTAGATCTTAGAGGTCTCAGAGTGTCTGGCATATAATTGATAAGTTATTTACTTGATCAGGTGTTTTATCCTCTAAGTCTGCTCTCCTATAATTCTCCCCCCACTTGTGGAATCTGGCCAGATCCTGGGGGAGCCTGAAGAAGGCTAGATCCCACTATATGCTCTTCCTTTTGGAGTTGGCAGCACTGCAGAAGTTTAGCATCATTGTCCACCTGCTGACTGGCCCATTCCCCTCCTGTCCTACAGCTCCACCTCCCCCTCCGGGCTGGAGAGGAAAGCCAGGCCCCAGTAATAGCAGACGGGTCCTCTAACTTATATTTTAGATATAAGTTTTTAGATGTAACTCTCATGGCAGCCGCAAAGCAAAAACTATAGTAAAAACACAAAGGCTAAAAAGGAAGGAATAGGGGCGCCTGGGTGGCTCGGTCGGTTAAGCGTCAGACTTCCGCTCAGGTCATGGTCTCATGGACCGTGAGTTCGAGCCCCGCGTCGGGCTCTGTGCTGACAGCTCAGAGCCTAGAGCCTGGAGCCTGTTTTGGATTCTATGTCTCCCTCTCTCTCTGCCCCTGCCCTGTTCATGCTCTCTCTCTGTCTCAAAAATAAATAAACGTTAAAAAAATTTTTTTAAAGGAAGGAATATAAGTCTAAAGAAAGTCATCATACTACCAAGGAAGAATGCAAGAACAATAGAACTACAAAAAAAAAAGCCAGAAAGCAATTACTGAAATGGCAATAAGTACATATCTATCAAGAATTATTTTAAACATAAAAGAACTAAATTTTCTCATCAAAAGGTATAGAGTGGCTAAATGGATAAAAAAACAAGATCCATCTAAATGTTGTCTATAAGAGAGTCACTTTAGATGTGAGAACACACAGACTGAAAATCAAGGGATGGAAAAATATGTTCCATGCAAATGGAAACCAAAAGAAAGCTGGGGCAGCTGAACTTATACCAGACAAAATAGACTTTAAAACAAAGACTGAATGTAATAGGAGGCAAATAAGGGCATTGCATAAAAAGGCGTCAATTCAACATTTATAAACATTTATGCACCCAACATAGAAGTACCTAAACATATAAAGCAAACATTAACAGGCCTAAAGGGCGAAGGGCAACATAGTAATATTAGAGGACTTTTTTAAGTTTATTTATTTTGAGATAGAGAAAGAGGGGGGGGTGAGGGAGGGAGGGAGAGGGAGAGGAAGAGGGAGACAATCTCAAGCAGGCTCTGCACTGTCAGCATGGAGCCTGTTGTGGGGCTTGAACCTATGGACCACGAGATCATAACCCGAGCCAAAACCAAGAGTCAGACATTCAATTGACTGAGTCACCCAGGTGCCCCATATTAGAGGACTTTAATACCCTACTTTCATCAATAGATAGATCATCCAAAAAGAAAATTAATAAAAAAAACTTGGCCTTAAATGGCATGTTAGACTAGATGGATGTAACAGATATTTACAGAACATTCTATCTAAAAGCAGAATACACATTCTTCTAAAATATGCATGGAAATTCTCTAGGATAGATTATATGTTAGTCCACAAAAGAAGTCTTAATAATTTAAGATGGCTGAAATCACGTTAAGTAACTTTTGTGACCACAATGGTATGAAGCTAAAAATCTATTACATGAAAAAAACCGGAAATTTCACAAATATGTGGAGGCTAAGTGACATGCTACTCAACAACTAGTGGGTCAAAAAGGAAATCAAAAGATAGAAGAAATACCTTGAGACAAATGAAAATGGAAATACTATATACCAAAATTTATAGATTCAGCTAAAGCAGTTCTAAGAGAGAAGCTCATAACAGCATCAGTCTACCTCAACAAGCAAGAAAAGTCTCCAATAACCTAAACTTACACTTCAAGGTACTAGAAAACAAAGAACAAATGAAACCCAAAGATAGTAGAAGGAAAGAAATGACAAGTATTAGGGCAGAAGTAAATAAAATGGAAACTAAAAAGACAATAGAAAAGGTCAATGAAAGAACTGGTTCTTTGAAAAGATAAACAAAATTTAAAAACCTTCCGGACACCTGGGTGGCTCAGTCGGTTAAGCGTCCCTCTCTCTCTGTCTCTCCCCAACTCATGCCCTCTCTCTCAAAAATAAGTAAAACTTGAAAAAAAATTAAAGAAAAAAACCCTTCAGCTGAATTCACTAAGAAAAATAAAAATGGAGAACTTAAATGAGTAAAATCAGAAGTAAAGAAAAGCTATTTCAACTGATACAAAGGATTATTAAAAACTATTTACAATTATAAATCAATAAATTTAAATAAATTCCTAGAAACATAAAATCTACCGAAGTGGAACCATAAATAAGTAGAAAATCTGAATGACAAATTACTAGTAAGGAGATTGAATCAGTGATCAAAACCTTCCCAACAAATAAAAGTCCAGGACCAGACAGCATTAGTGGTGAATTCTACCAAACATTCAAAGAAGAATTAATACCAATCCTTCTCAAACTCTTCTAAAAAACTAAAGAGGAGGAGACACTTCCAATCTCATTTTGCAAGACCAGCATTATCCTGTATCAAAACCAGACAAGAATGCCACAAGAAAAGAAATTTATAGGGCAATATTCCTGATAAACACAGAAGCAAAATCCTCCACAAAATATTAGCAAACCAAATCCAACAATACATTAAAAGATCATATCCCATGATCAAGTGGGATTTATTCCAGGAATGCTAGCCTGGTTCGACACCTGCAAATCAGTCAACATGATATATCACATTGACAAAATGAAGGATACAAACCATATGATCATCTAAATGCAGAAAAAGTATTTGATAGAATTCAGCATTGATTTATGATCAAACCACAACAAAAGCAGGTATAGATGGGATGTACCTCAACATAATAAAGGCCATATATGACAAGCACACACCTAATATTGTACTCAAGATCAGGAAAAAGACAAGAATGCCCACTCTCATCACTTTTAATGAACATAGTATTGGAAGTCTTATCCAGAGCAATTAGACAAGAAATAAAAGGCATACAAATTGGAAAGAAAGAAGTAAAATTGTCACTATTTCAGATGACATCATATAACATAAAAAATACTAAAGACCACCAAAAAACTATTAGAACTAATAAATGTGGGCAACTGGGTGGCTCAGTCGGTTAGGTTTCCTGTTATGTGGACTTCCGCTCAGGTCATGATCTCATGGTTAGTGGGTTCAAGTCCCACGTTCAGCTCTGTGCTGTCAGCTCAGAACCTGGAGCCTACTTTGGATTCTGTGCCTCCAACTCTCTTTCTGCCCCTCCCCCACTCATGCTCTCTCTTTCAAAAATTAAGATTAGAAAAAATTTTAGGAGCACCTAAGTAACTCAGCCGGTTAAGCGTCCGACTTCAGCTCATGTCATGATCTCGTGGTCCATGGGTTTGAGCCTTGCATCAGGTTCTGTGCTGACAGTTCAGAGCCTAGAGCCTGCTTCGGATTCTCTGTCTCCCCCTCTCTCTGCCCCTCACCCACTCATGCTCTGTCTCTCTCCATCTCTCAAAAATGAATAAACATTAAAAAAATTTTTTTAATTTTAAAAATGAATAAATGGATTCAGTAAATTTAAAGGATACAAAATCAATACCCAAAATTCTGTTACATGTTTATATTAGAAAGAGAAATTGTGAAAACAATCTCATTACAATTGTATCAAAAAGAATAAAATCCCTAGGAATAGGGGCACCTGGGGAGCTCAGTTGGTTGAGCATCCAACTTCAGGTCAGGTCATGATCTCATATTTGTGAGTTCAAGTCCACATTGGGCTTCCTGCTGTTAGCATGGAGCCCACTTCAGATCCTCTGTCCCCTTCACTCGCTGCCCCTCCCCCGCTCATGCTTTCTCCCTCAAAAATAAATATTCAAAAAAATACCTAGGAATAAATTTAATCAAGGATATGAAAAACTCATATACTGAAAACTATAAGACATTAAGGAAAAAAATTGAAGATACAAATAAATGAAAAGACTTCTGTAAATGGAAAGGTGCCAATGGATTGAAAGAATTATTATGGTTAAAATATTCACACTACCCAAAGCAATCTACACATTCAATGCAATCTCTATCAAAGTTCTGATGGCATATTTCACAGAAATAGAAAAAAACAATCTTAAATGTGTGTAGAACCACCAAAGATCCCAAAGAGCCAAAGGAATCTGGAGAGAGAAGAACAAAACAGGAGGACTCAGGATCCTTCATTTCAAACTCTATTACAAAGCAATAATAAGTAAAACAATATTGTATTGGCATAAAAACAGACACATAGATCAAGGTAATGGGATACAGAACACAGAAATAAACCCATGCTTAGAAAGTTAATTTTCAACAAAGGAGACAAGAATATAAAATGTGGAAAGGTTTGTCTCCTCAATAAATGGTGTTGGGAAAACTGGAAAGCCACATGCAAAGAAATGAAACTGGACCCTTATTTTACACTACACTCCAAAATTAAAATGGATTCAAGGCTTAAACATAATACCTGAAACCATAAAACTCTAGAAGAAATCGTGGGCGGTAAGCTTCTTTGTATTATCTTAGCAACAATTCTTTTTTTAATTTGACAACAAAATAAAAACAACAAAAGCAAAAATAAACTATTGGGGCTATATCAAACTAAAAATCTTTTGCACAGTACATAAAACTATCAACAAAATAAAAAGGCAACCTACTTCTTGGGAGTAAATATTTGCAAACCATGTATCTAATAAGGGGTTAATATCCAAAATGTATAAAAGTCATACAACTCCATAGCAAAAGCTCGATCCACTTTAAAAATGGGCAGAAGTTTTGAATAGACGTTTTTCCAAGAAGACATACAGCTGGCCCACAGGTACATGAAAAGATGCTCAATATCCCTGATCATTAGGCAAACACAAATCAAAATTGCAGTGAGTTATCACCTCACACCTGCTATCAAAGAGGCAAGAAATAACAAGTGTTGGGGAGGATGTAGAAAAAAGGAAACCCTTGTCCACTGTTGGCAGGAATATAAATTGATGCAACCACTAAGAGAAAAAGTATGGGGTTTCCTCAGAGAATGAAAAACAGAACTACTTTATAATGTAGCATTTCCACTTTTGGATATTTATCTGAAGAAAACAAAAACACTAATGCAAAAAGATATATGCATCCCCAAGATGATTGCATCACTATTTACAATAGCCAAATATGGAAACAACCTAAGTGTTCACAGATGACAGATGAATGCATAAAGAAACTCTGGTGCATACGCACACACACACACACACACACACACACACACACACACACACACAATGGGATATTATTCAGCCATAATTTAGAAGAAAATCCTGCCATCTACAACAACATGGATGGAACTTGAGGACAGACATTATGTTAAGTGAAATAAACCAGACACAGATAGACTATATGGCATGGTATCATTTATATGTGGAATCTGAAGAAAAGTCAAACTCGTTGAAACAAAGAAAAGCGGTTGCCAGGGCCTGCAGAATGGGCAAAAGAGGGAGAGGTTAGTGAAAGGTGCAAACTCTCAACTATTACAAAAAAAGGTCAACAATAGTTGTACATACAAACTTCTAATTCTGTACATAGCATCTTAAAAACCTTGTGTCATTTTTAAACATAAAGATTCTAATTAATCAAGCTGTTTAAGTCCAGAGATTGTGACCTAAATCTTTTTATTCATTTATTAGACCTATTAGTGTATTGATGGAAACCAGTATTTTGAAATCAAATTTGAATTCAATTTTAAAATATTAAAAAAAAAACATATCTAAGCAACATCGTGAGCTGTTAGCATCAAATGAATAAATAGTTTGGGATTATCCCAATTTGTTTTATAACTTTCTTGCACATCTTTGGATTCCCACATAGCTCACAAATCCCATATTCACTGTGTGTTCTAAAGGTTTCTGTATGACCTACTGGTCAAACAAAACAAATCTGGAATTTGGGTTTAGCCAAATCTGAGCATAAAGCCTGTGACTCTGGGCACCATCCTCTATTTCTAGAGACCTCATATTTTCATTGTAGACATAAGATAAATATTATGCTACTCCAAATCGGATTCAGTGGAGTTATACATGTACAGCACTTAGCACAACATTCAGCATTCATATTCTTTATGAGGTGCTACTTTAAGGCACATTCACATACCAGACGTCTCACAATTATTAATATCAAAACAAGAAATAAAATCCGTCGCAATGTATCATCCATATCTCAAGCATATTATACTAAAATGAGGCCAAATCAACATCGGAAGAAATAGAAGAAACAAACAAATCCGTTACATATCGTCTGGAGGTGCGCGTGACCCATTGCAGAAAATGGAGTATTAATAGAAGGGAAATAGACTCCCTCTCAATCCCATGAGTTGGTGATGACTGAGAGACCTATAGGCTGGTCGTCTTACTAGCAGCAGGATGAAAACGAACCACTCTTTCCCATAAGTCTTTGCGCTACATGCCAACCACCTGACTCTTAGAATTCCCTAGTCAGGTGAAAGATTCAGGATTTGCATTAAGTACCCAATTTGTGCCAGACAAGGTTGGCCACTTCCCCCTGAGGGAATCCTTGATAGAGTGCTTCACGCTGCCAACCTTTTTACAAAGGAAGTTCCCACTGCGCGTACAGATTTGGGTAATTACTCTTCCTGTTGTATACACTTGTTATTGTGTTATGCTTATTTCAAGGACAGAGCTTCTATACAGAAATACATATCTGTATCATTTAATTAAGGGCAGGTAACATTATCCTCAGTTTATAGAGTAGGTATGTGGGTTTTAGAGCCATTAAGGACCTTTTAGAAAAAATGAGTAATGGATCTAGACAGAGTCTGGTACAAAAATGCCTTTACTGTGATCTACTTTAAACAGGGTAAAATTGAACTGCTTTAGTCATAGAACACTTTTAAGAATCTATGCATAAATGATACAAATATATCTTTTTAATCACTGTTTTTTTAATAATAAACTTAAAAGCTTGAATTGTGTTCAATTCTCTGCTTAACATTTCTTGGTGCCAGAAATTGTGACATACACGCTCATACAACTTGAGTAATCCTTTTGTTCTCAAACTAGAAATGGATCTAGACACAAAGCCAAAAGTAATTCTTATCTGATGATCTTATTGTGAAAAAAAAATGGAAGATTCTTTTCTTGATTCTTTTTTTCCAGCCCAGAGTCCAGCACTATCTTTCAAGCTGTTCTTATAAATTTATTGTAGTTTATAATCTCTGTCTTTTAATTATCGTGATTGGTCTTTGGTAATTTGATAAGAAAACAGGACTCAAAGTAGCCCTTCCTAAAGGGTTTCAGGGAATAACTATTTTTCTAATGTGTTAAACACCCTCACACATACTTTATAGTTAAATAAGTTTGAGGAATATTCAGTTAAAGTAAGTTCAGTAAATTTTGCCTACTCCATGATAATGAAGATAAATTCCTATATTATCTTCTAGGTTATTTATTGTTTCGCCTCCAACATTTAGATGTACAATTGACTTGAAATTGTGTATAACAGTTTGACATGGGATAAAAGTACCATTTTCCCCCCAGCTTTTCCCATAGCTAAACAGGGCTATGATTGTTATAAATCATGTGTCCATCTATGCTAAGTTCTAGTTGTAGGCCCATTTTATGTTCCTTTCGTTTTTCCTTGTACTGACTACCTTATTACCTTAATTATTATAACTTCATTATAATTACAGCAAGGCCTCCCACCTTTAGGATACTTGGTTATCATTGGCCATTTACATTTCCACTTAAAAATCAGAATAAGCTTATCAATTCCCATCAATATTCAAATATTCAAATAAGCTTACATTACTGGGGAAATTTTTATTGGGTTTGAATAGAATTTATTAATCAGTTTAGATTTTAAAATATTATCTTCTCATCTCTGAGACTTGTTTTTTCATTTACTTAGTTCTTTAAATTTGTTTTAAAATTTTCTGTAAAGGGGGATTTAACAATTTTAACATCAGTCCTAAGATGTTCAATATATGCTGGGGATATTGGTATTATTATATCTATCTATATGTTTAATAATATTATGGTTATTACAAACTTTCAACATTTTTTAACTTGAAGGTGGTAAACAGAAATTTAGCTCATTATTTTTGTATTTTCCTTTTATACAGCAACTTTGCAAACTATTAATCATTAATTCCTATATTTAATTAGATATTCTTTTAGATGTTTTTCAAACACAGCCATATAGGTTGCTTTATAAATAGATTATATTGGAATTACTTTATCTAGATCATATATATATAATATTTCCATTTTGCCTTTATGCATTATTATTACAATAAGAAAAAAGTCAATGGGAAATGATATATCAGAGTATGTAAATATATATCATAGAGCATATAGCAAATATTTCCACAATCATTGAATATTTGAAAGCCTATTTTTTCTTCATCTTTTCCATTTTTTGGCTGAGCTGAAGCCTACCTAGAACTCCCCTCCAAACTCCAAAATGGCAATTGATTGAAGGTGTTCTGCAATAAAAGAGCTCTGGATAAATACTGAGTTGACTTTACAAGGAATCTGGGTTCTTAGGGAATCCAAGGGACTTAAATTTCGACTGCTCATCCATGAGATGCTAAGTTAAAGAAATCTGTTAGGAAAAACCAGAGTGCTGAATTAATTAAGGCTGATGGAGAAAAAAAAGAAAACTAAGTGTACAAAATGGAAACTCAACCCAAAGAGAATGGAGAAATTTGCGCTTGTGACTTGGGATTCGGTAACCGGGTTTAAAAATCCATGGAAGAGACCAGGACCTGATAGAGCACTGTGTCCACTCGGAAAGCCCTTCCAGAAATGGCAGCCCTAACAGAGTTCTACTTTAAGAAAAAAAGCAGAATGTGTGAGATTCAAAGAGCTGTAACTTTCTCAAAAACCAAAGCATATAGAGGGCATTGTAGTGTTGAAGACATGCGCGCAGTAAGTTAGGACATCTTGGAAGGATTTTTGCCCTTAAATAGGATCAGTACAAACACACTTTAGGGGAACAGCATTTTTTTAGTGTACTGCTTTTCAAGTAATTGTCTTAAGACTTGTACCATCACATCAGTTAGATCATATACATATTTTTTATTATATCACATGATAAATACCTGCTTGAGTTTAGTTCCATGCAAAAGGTTATCCATATTTGATCTTGGCTTTCTATTTATTGTTGAAACTAATTCTGATCATGATTTTTCAAGTCCGTGCAGGGGCGCCTGGGTGGCTCAGTCAGTTGAGCATCAGACTCTTGATTTTGGCTCAGGTCATGATCTCATGGTTCATGAGAACAAGCCCCACATTGAGCTCCACATCAAGCCCCACATCAGGCTCTGTGCTGACAGCGTGGAGCCTGCTTGGGATTTTCTCTTGTGTCTCTCTGTTCCTCCCCCTGCTCGTTCTCCCTCTCTCTCGCAAAATAAATAAACTTTAAAAAAACGTTTTTCTCTTTTTACACCTGCCCCTCCCCTGCTTATGCTCTTTCTCTAAAACAAATAGACAAACTATTATAAAAAATAAAAAATCAGTGCATCTCACATTTCTACTAATATCAATTTTCTCTTCTTCTAGATTGAAAAGTTTTGTGTTTTCATTTATTATGACCATCCATATTTTCATTTGGTCTATTACCCTCCCTCAAATTCTTGTATTAATAAATAAAACTTAAGTCTAAATTAATAAGACAAAATGTAATCAAATAATGTAAAAAAATTATGATAAAGTAGAAATAACTGAAAATTATTACAAGAATATTGAGTATACCTGTAAGATAAATTTATGGGTTAAAATTATGTGTGTCATATTTCATTGAGATAATATCTCATTATTAGAGGTTTTTTTCTAATTTTAATATTTATAATAACCCTCCATTGAACATCTTTATAACTATGCATCTGGAAAAAAGTTAATCTCTAGTATAAATTACTAACATAAAATTACAAATCCCAAAGGCATTTATAGTTTTAATTATCTTGATAAATAACTTTCTTCTTTTGTACCAATTTATTACTAGAAATAATATAATTTACAATTTCAGAGAAATATGGCAGACCAAGCAAATGTGTTAGTCTAACCTCCATCCTCAAAAGACACTATAAGAACTATGAATGATTAAAATGAGGATAAACCCATAAGTGTAAAAAGAATACAATGGATAGAAGTTAATATACCGGGGAAGCTCTATGCTTTTTGTAAAAGTAAAAGCAGATGGAATCATATTGGTAAATTTGAAGGAATATGTAACTCAAATTCCAGATTATGGTAGATCCGAAATACAAAGGGCAACTAAACTGTAGAGCCGAAACCTGAAAGGATATAGTAAGTCTAATATAGTAGGTATAATAAAACTTAAAATTCTTGGGCGCACCTAGGTGGCTCAGCTGGTTAAGTGCTGACTCTTGGTTTTGGCTCAGGTCATAATCTCATGGTTCTTGAGTTTGAGCCCTGCATTGGGCTCCATGCTGACAGCGCGGACCCTGCTTGGGATTCTCTGTCTCCCTCTCTAGCTGCCCCTCCCCTGATTATCTCTCTCTAAAAATAAATGAATAACCATTTAAAAAAATAAAAATAAAACTTAAAATTCTGGTGAAATGCAAGGTGAAGCCGTTTGTGTTTGCCTTATACACACATACACGCACACACAGAGTTGAATTGTCAATCCATCTCCAAAACAATTTAAATGAACACTTTAGAAAGAATTAACCTGTTAGACTGTATGTTATTTTTCCAGAAAAAAGTGCTTCTGATTCTTTGTGGCACCTCTCATTTTAAAGATAGTTTCCCACCATTTAAGTATGAAGGAAAGTTTACCAGTCAACAAGTTCTGTACCGTATATGAAATATTCTATTCAAGCAAGAATGCTAGTGGAAAAATTCTAGCCTGCGTACCCCACAGTTGAAGAGACAAGATATGTAGAACTCTAACTTATCTAATATTTTATTCCTTAGCTGGAATGAAAAAACAAGGATTCATTGATATGTAAAGAAAACCAGCAGAATTAAAGGGGAAAACCAAGTCAAGTACACAAAAATCTGACCAAAAGAGGAAACAGAGATCATACACAAAAGAATTTTTAAAAATTTAGTATCAGGGCCCCTGGGTGGCTTAGTCGGTTAAGCAACTGAGTCTTGGTGTTCGCTCAGGTCATGACCTCACAGTTCATGAGGTCAATCCCTGCATCGGTCTCTGTGCTGACAGCATGGAGCCTGCTTGGGATTCCCTTTCTCCCTCTCTCTCTCTGTCCCTCCCCCAGGAGTGCTCTCTCAAAATAAACGTTAAAAAAATTAGTATCTTCAGAAGAGTTATAAATGATGTTCCTATGAAACAAGAGTCATAAACAGAATTGATTGAAAACTCAAACTGTGAGAAATTTGGGAAACTAAAAATATATTGACAAGTCAAAACTAAAAATTAAAAGTAGAAGATAAATTTGAATATTGAGAAATTTTGGCAGTGAAAATGTGTCAACAAATTAAAAATTAAAAAAGAACCAGAAGATAAAGAAGTTATTTTTCCAGAACATATATGTGAAATAATAAAAAAGAAAGGCCATAAAAAATAAATTGGTCAAGACTATCTATATAGAAAGGCCAAGATCCGATAAACAGGACTTTCAAAAGCAGAGCACTTATGAAAAAATTGAGGGAAACTGATAAATAAGAAAATCTCCCAGAACTAAAGAGATACCAGTCTCTAGATTTAACAGTGTCCACTGATTGGTGATCCCAATAGATGAATAATGATTCAAAGGCACAGCATCGAGAAATTTCAGAAGACGAAGTATAAAAAGAACATTCCAATAGCACCCAGAGAAAGCTAAGAAAAATATTATTATAAGGCAATTAATGTCATAATTACTTCATAGTTTTCAAACAGCAATTTTGGATACTCAAGAAAAGAGTAATAATTATTTCAAAATTCTGAGGCAATATTTTGAACTTATAATTTTATATCCAGTCAAGCTTACCAATCAATGGAAAGAGCAAAATCAAACCACTTGAGAAACTCGAGAACTCAGAAAATGTACCTTCCATATACCACTATAGAGAAGGTAAGGTAACGATATTTACACAAAACAAACTTGGCAATCACAGAAGATGAATGAGGGATAAAACAAAATAGTGGATTTGAGTAAAATGCCTAAAGCAAATAAATCCTCTTTAGGCTGGTAATAACCAGGATAAATGAGAACAAAAAATTCCTTAGCTGGAAGGAAAATATCTTGCATATAAAGAATGGAATGGATTCTATTCAGTGGACAAAATGTTTCCCGAGCTGGAATTTAGTGAAGAAGACATATCTTTCTTCTGTCAACAAGGCAATAAAGGGAGTTAGAGACCAAAGAAAACAAAACAAATCTTTTCCAGAATATAAGGTATGGATATAAGGCAAATTGAAATGTGCTATGTTCTGAAGGTACCAATGTTGTGTAAGAAAAATATTGGTATTGACAATATACAGTTCTTCCCTGAGTCGCACAGAGATTTTGCCATACGCTACATGAAAGAAATGTAATACATGTGTACTACTTGGCTTTCCAGTGAAAAATGTCTGTCTGCATGATTACAACAATGCAAACAGTAGTTTCCAGCTTTTACAATCAATCTGTAGACAAACACAACAAAATGTGGTTTTAAGATACAAATAAAAATACATGCAATTTTGAAATATTTTAATTTTCTTTTTTTTTTAATTTTTTCACAGAGAGAGAGAGCGAGTAAGTGGGGAAGATGGGTAGAGGGAGAAAGAGAAAGGATCTTAAGCAGATTCCATGCTGAGCTTGGAATGGGGATTGATCCCACAACCCTGGGATCATGACCTGAGCAGGATTCAAGAATAGGACGCTCAACTGAATGAGCCATCAGGTGCCCCAGAAATATGATTTTAATTCTAGTTAGAAGATGTTTAGATATAGAAGGTCAGAATGAGTCAAGAGTAAGATATAGTAAGATATATCAAGAGTCAAGTCAAGAGTAAGATAGAGATTTTTATTTCATTTAGAAGATAGGAACTCAACATATTCAGAAGAGAACAGTAAGTAGAAGTATTATTATCTTACTGAAAGTTTTAAGGAGGCACTCTAAACATGTAAATAAACATGAAGTTTAAGAGGGGAGAAAATGCAGATGTAAGATTAGCGGGACTACATTTACTGATTGAATAATCTTAGCTGAAAACAGTGATATGTTCAAATGGATAGGGGTGCCTGGGTGGCTCAGTCGGTTAAGCGTCCAACTCAGGCTCAGGTCATGATCTCACGGTTCATGAGTTTGAGCCCTGCATTGGGCCCAGCGTTGACAGCTCAGAGCCTAGAGCCTGCTTTGGATTCTTTGTCTCCCTCTCTCTGTGCCCCTCCCCTGTTCAAACTCTGTCTCTCTCTGTCTCTCAAAAATAAAGGTTAAAAAAAAAAGGAGAAGAAGGATAAAAGCACAACAGTTAAAAGCAGTGAACAAATCAATATGAATATCAATATGAAAATAATAGTTGGAAAAGCAGTTACAGACCTCAAGTTAGACTTTCTAGAAATTAAATGCTTTCACCCTTTGGACTCAGATAATACTGTGTGAGAAGCAAAGATCTCAACAGCATGTTTCCTACCAAAAGAAACAAATTGAAATTAAACCCTCATGTTAGCCCACCATTTCAAAAATATTTTTTTACGTGGGGAATGACTTTCCTGTTAATAAAAAAAGTAAGCCAACTGAATGAAGTAGAGCCCTGAGTAATGTAAAATGACAAAATATCAGCTGACATAGGAGACTAGAGAAAGTTTCCTTATGAAACTTTCTTTATGACAAAGTACAGAATTCAGAAAGTCAGTGCTTAAGCGAAGGAGTTGAAAAGTGTTGCTAACTCAAATCCTGAAAGTGATAGGGTCTAGCAGAGACAGAGTAAGACACAGATTCCAGGGTGAGCTATGGCAACTATCCCACCATTTCAAATGGAACACAAACTCAAAGTCAAAGACAACACTTTAGGCATTAATTTAACTGGTCTTCGATCATTCTGTGCATTCACTTATGAGTGAAACTGGTTTTGAGAGCTAATGAAATGGTCTCAATCAAATCTTAAGTATCTAAACAATGGCCTGTGCGACATTCTCCCACTTATGTTGATGTGATTAAGTGCAGATATTGAAAATATTTTCTGCCCTATCTTTGCGTGACCCTGGAGATGCCAAAACCTCTTTTGCTTTTTCCTATTTAACTTGAAGGGTAATACTATTTAAAATGTTTTTTCACATATTGCTTTTTTATACTATTAATGTTGAGTTCCATAGAACTGTAAACTTTTAAAACCGAACCTCATTAATTCATTGGCTCATAAACCTCCATTTTTGGCTCCCCAGACAGAAACAGAGCCATCCTAGGTCATTGCTTTGTTTTTAACCACTGGAAAGAAGTTCATTTTCCTACATTAGTGGGGTGGGCGATAGAAGCAGACAATGTCTCTTTGTCACAGACTGGCAGAAAATATTTGCAAACCATACATCTGATAAAAAGAGAGATTTGAATATGTAATACACATACTTTAAAACTCTCACAACTGAAAACAATTCAATTGATACATGAGCAAAAAGTTGAACAGCCACGGAGGCTCTACAGACCACAAAAAAGAACAGTAAATATGCTCAACAACATTAGTCATTAATGGATTACAAAATAAAATCAAAGGGATACCACGGCAACTCTACTAGGATGACAATGAAAAAGACTGAACACATCAAGTGTTGGGAGGAATGTATATGAATAGGACCCTCTTACATTGCAATTGTACAAATACTTTGGAGAATATGTTTTTTTTTTTAAATATATACCAGCATATGATACAAGTATTCCATTATTGAGGATCTACCCACAAAAAGTAAAGCATTTACCCATACAAATATCTGTCCGAGATTGTTCATAGCACCTTTATTTGCAATGGCCAACAACGGGAATCAACTCAAGTCTCCATCAACATTGAATGGATAAACTGTAATATATTCATATAATGGAAGAATACTCAGAATAAAACGGGGATGGATTATTGGTATGCCCTACAATATAAATTCATCCCAAAGTTATGCTGAATGAAAAAAGACCAAAAATACATGAGATGTGAATTACAATATAACATTTTAGGGGTGCCTGGGTGGTTCAGTCAGTTAAGCGTCCAACTTTTGGCCCAGGTCATGATCTCGCGGTTGGTGAGTTCAAGCCCCAGGTCAGGCTCTGTGCTGACAGCTCAGAGCCAGGAGCCTGCTTCAGATTCTGTGTCTCCCTCTCCCTGCCCTTTCCCCACTCACACTCTGTCTCTCACTCTCAAAAATAAATAAACATTTTAAAAGTTAAAAAAAAATTACAATTCTAGGAAATGGAGACTAATACAATGACAAAAAGGAGATAAGTGTTTGCCTGAGGAAGAAGGGGAGGGAGGGGTGCTGAAGAGACAGGATTCCTTTTTATTTTTGATTGTTATGTCATCTTAACTGTAGTGATGATGTTACCCAAACTTATTAAATTCTACGTTTTAAATACATGGAATTAATTACATGTCAGTTGTACTTAAACAATACTGCTAGCCATTATGAATAGTAATGCTTAACTGAATGACACCTGAGACTTTACTTCAAAAGGCATCCAAAGAACAGCTGTGTACCTGCACACGTGTGAGTTTGTAAAGAAAATCTAGAATATTAATTATGGAACTTATGTGGTTATAATATAATGACACCTTACATTTTCCAACTTTTTCATGATATTACGTTGAGAAGTTCTATTTAACCATTTAAAAACATAAACCGGGAAAGATGATCCTCTGATGCTTGTACACTGAGCATAACAAGGATACTGAATCATGAAAATATTGCTCACAAATAAAACCAAGAAAATCCTCAGATGCGTATGAAAGCAATATAACTAAATAAAGCATCAGCGAATACAACCTAGGAAAAGTTTTAAATGACGGTTTATTCCCAAATAGAGCTAATTCTAGCAATGAGAGGACAGTTCAGTTTTTAGGGAATTGCTTAATATAATTAAATTTTAAGAAGTCATGTGACAGGGGGACCTGGGTGGCTCAGCTGGTTAAGCATCCGACTTCCACTCAGGCCGTGGTCTCACAGTTCGTGGGTTTGAGCCCCGCATCTGGCTCTGTGCTGTGTGGAGACTGCCTGGGATTCTCTCTCTCCCTCAAAATAAATAAATAAACTTAAAAAAGATTTTTTAAAGTGTATGACTACACGTACACTGAAAAGATATACTAGTACCACAGAATTGATAAAAAAACTTCCTTGACCTGTTACACCAAAAGCCAGCATTATATTTAAAAGAGAAACGATACTTTTAACAAGGACAAAAAAAAAAAAAAAGAAAATATGTTGCACCACATAACTATTTAAATTTTTAGTGCAAGTACAAGGCAACACTATCAAAGAGGAAAACATAATGATAGTCATAAAGACAAAATTCTAAAAATGGGGAAGAGTAAAAGTAAAATATTCTTTTTGTGTGGGGGGACCCCATCATATGCCTGGAAAACTCCACAAAATACCTAAAAGCTACTCTACAGAATAATTTGGTAGATTATATGATACAATAATAACAGAGAATAAATCACTTAATATGTATGTTATTGATAAATTAGGAGATACAATGAAAGATATTATTCAGGGATATGGTAAATAAGAAGTATATAGGGCTTATATAAGAATAACATCAGCACAACACTGATTTTTTGACAAATAAGAAAAACTGTGTTTTTAAATGCAGCTTATTTTTAAAAATTTTTTAATGTTTATTTATTTTGAGAGAGAGAGAGAGAGAGAGAGCATAAGCAGGGGAGGGGCAAAGAGAGAGGGAGACAAAGAATCTGAAGCAGGCTTCAGGTTCTGAGCTATCAGCACAGAACCTAACACGGGGCTCAAACCCACAAACCATGAGGCCATGACCTGAGCCGAAGTTGGAGGCTTAACTGACTGAGCCACCCACATGCCCCAACTTTTTTTTTTTATTTTAGAGAGAGAGAGGGTGAGCAGGGGAAAGGAGAGGTGCAGCGGGGAGGGGAACAGAGGAGAGAGGGATAGGGAGGGAGAAAGGGAGAGAATCTCCATGCTGAACTTGGAGCCAGACACAGGGCTTAACACAACCCTGGGATCATGACCTGAGCTGAAATTAAGAGTTGGATGCTTAACTGACTGGGCCACCCAGGAACCTATAACTTCAACTTTTAACATTAAATTTAGTGCCAGTTTTCCCAATATAAATGATACATTTAATAAAATCTTTTAATTTTTTAAGTTTTCTTAACATTTATTTTGAGAGAGAGTGCACAAGTGGGGGAGGAACAGAAAGAGAGTCAGAGAGAGAGAGAATCCCAAGCAGGCTCCGCACTGTCAGCATAGAGCCCCATGCAAGGGCTCGAACTCACAAACCCCAAGACCATGGCCTGAGCCAAAAATCAAGAATCAGATGCTTAACCGACTGAGCCACCCAGGCACCCACAATATATTTAATAAAATCTTAATAAAAGAACATTTCCTAAGATTATAAAAGGTGATTTTAAAGGTAATATGTAAATATCCAGGAAGATTCTAAAACACAAGAGTAATAAGGAGGGATTCTCCTATCATATATTAAAACATACCATAAATCTTAAGTCATTAAAACATTATGGTATTATTTCATGAATGTATATACTATCAATGAATTGAAAAATCCAGAAGTAGACTTTATATATGACATAGGTGGCATTTTACATCTTTAAGTCAGTGGGGAAAAGACAGAATCTTTAGTAAATGATACTGGGACAAAGGGAAAGAAATCTAGAAAAACGAATTCAACCTATACCTCTGTATCTGCAAACTCTACACTTGGATAAACTCCAAATATATCAGTGACTTAAATAATGAAAGATGAGAGAATTATGTTATCACTTCCTTGTTAAATAGAGTTATCTCACCATGCCACAAAGTCCAGAAGTCCTACACTGTTTTAAAAAGTTAAATCAGGGGCGCCTGGGTGGCTCAGTCGGTTAAGCAGCCGACTTCGGCTCAGGTCATGATCTCGCGGTCTGTGAGTTCGAGCCCCACATCAGGCTCTGTGCTGACAGCTCGGAGCCTGGAGCCTGTTTCCGATTCTGTGTCTCCCTCTCTCTGACCCTCCCCTGTTCATGCTCTGTCTCTCTCTGTCTCAAAAATAAATAAATGTTAAAAAAAAAAAGTTAAATCAATACATCTTAAAATATTTCTGCATACAAAATACACACACACACACACACACACACACACACACACAAAGATGAAAGAGAACTGATAAACTGCGTGGTAATATTTGCAATTCATATCACATAGTGAAAATTCCAAATTTCATGAATATCAGTGAGAAAAAAAAAAGAGAAAGAGCCAAATTAAAAACTGGGTAAGTGGTATAAAAGTGGTTTTAACGATATTAAATGATTTTTAAATAAGATAGATGCAAATTCAAGCTGCACTTAGATACAATTTTCCCCAATCACACTGGCAAAAATATAAAATTTGAATCACACGTTACATTGGTAAAGCAGTTCAGAAAGAAATTTATACATTAATGGAGACAGTGTAAATTGTTCAACCCTTATGTCAATATTTCTCAAAAATTGCAATGAATATACGGTTTTCTCCAGCTATTTCACTTCTAGGAATTTGTCCCACAGATATCATTCTGCATATGGAAAATGTCCTGTGCACAAGATTATTCAGTTAAGAACTTTTATGATAGCAAAAGTTTGGAAACAAATGTATGCCAATAACCAACTGTTTACAAATGTCAGGCGTATCCATATTACGGAATGCTACTTAAAAATGAAGATCAACTTGGAATAAATTGCTTTGGAATTAGCAGTACCTTAAGTGTAACATCAAAGTGAAAATATATTTTACAAGTGTTTCTGTTTGTAAAGAGGGAATAGAATATAAAGCTGTACTGGTATAAAAATATCCAGAAGGGTAAACAGTAACAATAGTTTCCTATAAGGAATTATACAAATTAAATACACGAGTAATAAAGAAGTGAGGGCATCTTACAACGCATTTCTTTTTACACTTGTTTTAATGTAAACACTTGGCCATGTAAATGTACTGTTTTATCAAAAAATAAACATGTTGGGGCGCCTGGGTGGCTCAGTCAGTTAAGCGGCCGACTTCAGCTCAGGTCACGATCTCGCGGTCCGTGAGTTCGAGCCCCACATCGGGCTCTGGGCTGATGGCTCACAGCCTGGAGCCTGCTTCCGATTCTGTGTCTCCCTCTCTCTCTGCCCCTCCCCTGTTCATGCTCTCTCTCTTTCTCAAAAATAAATAAAACGTTAAAAAAAAATTAAAAAAAAATAAACATGTTAAACTAATCCCTTAAAATTCCAGTGATGAGAACTTCTGGTTACAATTCTGATGTGCGAAAAGCAATCATTGATTGTTCTTGGTCGCCTCAGAAAACTGAGGTCACAAGGCAAAGTGGCACTGAAATTTAAAAAGACACATGGGGCACCTGGGTGGCTCAGTCGGTCAAGTGTCCAACTCTCGATTTCGGCTCAGGTCATGGTCTCACAGTTCGTGGGTTCAAGTCCCTCATCGGGCTCTACGCTGACTATGGAGCCTGCTTAGGATGCTCTCTCTCCCTCTCTCTCCCTGCCCTTCTCCTGCTCACCCACTCACGTGCTCTCTGTCTCTCTCTCTCGCACGCTCAAGAATAAATGAAAACAAATTTTTTTTTGAAAAAAATCTAAAAAATAAAAAAGGCAGATGAATCCAGCGAATCACAACAGAGATCTGTGTCCCTGAAACAGAAGCGGCTGGAACCAAAAACTGGTGGGAACATCTAAATGACAATTTCAATGAATTGCTGGGGTCTGAGTGTGGACCAGCATGAACGTGAGAAATTCCTAGAACTGCAGTCTTAGGGGCTCCCTAACCTTCCTGGATTTGTATCTACAGGGCCCTGACCAATTTCTCATGGTGAAGAACCAAGAAAGACTTCTTGTGGTTCGGACAGAGGGAAAGGAAAATGTTTGAAATATTCCCAGAACATCCTCCATAACAGAGTTTTAAGCTTGGGAGAAAAGAATTTACCAGAACCTTATCCCACTTGAGGGAAGAACCTTCTTCCTCTCCCTCTCACACTAGCCTCCTTTAGCTTTCTTGTCTTACTTAAGGCATGGAGGGCCGCCCCCCCCCCCAAACACCACCAAAATAAGATTGTGAAAAGTATATCCCACCAACACAAGCCTCATGAAATACTAAGGTTTAATTGAAAAATTAAGTATAGAATGTTCCCGCTCTCCCACACCCTACTGACACACCAGCACATCAAGTGTTTTATAGCTGAAGGAGGTACAAGATGCAGACTGTCTGAGGGGTGCTTAGGGAGGCCCAAAGCAACAGAGAAAAAAGGGGGTACAAGAGGAATTTGGAGCTTCGGGCACCAAGAGCCACAGCAAACGTTAAACACAGCCTGACTCCTGGCCGGATTCATATAAACTCTCGCACGGAGGCCCAATTTACTTCAGTTTCTATTACCTGATACCTAATGTCTAGGTTTTGACAACAAATGAAGCCATGCCAAAGGCAAGAAAAAGTACAGTCTGAAAAAAAAATTATTATAACCGGACTCGATAGATGACACAGATGCTGGAATTGTCAGACAGAATTTAAAATACCTATGATCGTGGTGTCTGGGTGGCTCCATCGGTTAAGCGTCCGACTTCGGCTCAGGTCATGATTTCGCAGTTCATGAGTTCGAGCCCCGTGTCAGCCTCTGTGCTGACAGCTCAGAGCCTGGAGCCTGCTTCGGCTTCTGTGTCTCCTTCTCTCTCTGCCCCTCCCCCATTCACTTTCTGTCCCTCAATCTCTCTCTCTCTCAAATAAACATTAAAAAAAAAACTGTTTAAATAACTATGATTCATGTTAAGAGCTCTAAATGAAAGAAGAGAGAATATACAAGAATACACGGGTAATGTAAGGGCAGAAGAGGGAACTCTAATCAAGAATCAAAGGGAAATTTTAAACATCGAAACCATCAGTAAACTTGACACGGCCAGGGAGAAACACTCCCCAATTCCTTACATGAGGTTTTGTCCAGGGATTTCCCTCCCAAGAATATAGCCTGGAAAGGTAGTACAAAGAACAGTTTTACAGTGGAGAAACCCGAAAGCAGTCAAGATGCCCTTCCATAGAGGAGCAAATAAATCATGGTACATTCAGGCAGTGGAACATTATTACCCGGTACTAAAAAGAAATGAGCCATCAAGCTGCAAGAAGGCACACGAGAACCCTAAATGCTTATCACTAAGTAGGAGAATCCAGTCTGAAAAGCCTGCACACCATCTTATCCCAACCATGTGACATTCTGAAAGGGACAAAACTATGACGACCGTGTACAGATCAAGATGCAGTCGCTCACGTCAAGCCATGACCAAGCAGCGAAGGGCGCTGTGGCTAAGACCAGACCCAGCTGATGACGCACTCAGAACGGACAGCCAGCAGACGCAGAGGGAGTCTGCAAAGGCTCACGACTGATTAAATCCCCTTAAAAAGGGAGGATTTTTTGCAGCAAACCGTCAGACCCTTCAGACACTGACCCCTCTTCCTGAGCACTTCAAAGAGGCAGCTGCTGTTCCCAAAGGCTCTGCCCAGTTGATCTCTGAGCAGAACAGAGATCCTTCACTATCTGGACATAATAACCAAGAGGTGCGGAGAAGTGACCCCGACCGGACTGAGGCCTTATCTCGAACCGCATGCTCCCAGACTGACTGACTTCGCATCTGGTCCCTTAACTGCCTACCCTCTTTCATCTCATTTGTTGCAGGACTTGTCTCGTGCTCCGCTTTGTGTGATACGTAAGAAGCCACGTTAAGCAGGTGGTGAAAGGTCATTGGGTTTGGAAACCTGAATCTGCTTCATGTTCGCCTCGTTTTATGACCGGATACAGCTCAACTTGTAGAAAGACACGACTCACCTGTGCGCCTTCATAGCGTGCTTGGGGGAAGAGATGAATTGGCAAAGCACAGAGAATTTTAGGGCAGTGAAAATCCTCTGTATAATACCATGACGATGGATACGCTTACTGTGTTTTTGTCCAAACCCATAATGTACACCAGCCACCCATGTAGGTTCATCAACTGTAACAAATGTAGCACTCTGTTGAGGGGGGGTTGATAATAAGGGAGCTACATGCATCTGTGGGGGCAGAGAGAGTGCAGGAAATTTCTGTACTTACCCATTAATTTTGCCGTGAATCTACGCAATCTACATGAATGAACGCAACGTTGATCTATGGACTTGGGCCATTATGGTGTGTCAATGTGGGCTTATCCTTGGTAAAAAACATCATTCCTGTGAATGATGTTGGTAATGGGGGAGGCCCCAGGGAGCAACAAAGGGTATATGGGAAATCTTGTACCTTTATCTCAATTTTGTTGTAAACCTGGAACTGCCTTGAAAAAAATTTTTTTTACAAAGAACTTCAAGCATAAAACTAAAAAAAAAAAAAAAAAAAAAAATTTAAGAGAAGAAAGTAATAAAGCTGTGAGAAAAATTCCTATTTTTGGAGTTGATAGTTCATTTGGGAAAGGGAAGATTTTAATATCCTGGATCAATATTTAATATAAATCTTAATATATCAAAATTCAGAAAGGATAATAAGGCATTAGCCAGTCAAAAATCCGTGAGAAAACCAGAACCCACAGAAGTACAAGGAGTACCAACGCCATTTTTACCTTGAACCAGACACAATTAAACTTTAGGTTTGATGGCTTTATGAGGCAAATAGGACAGAAATTAAAACAAAGTACCTTTTCCCAAAGATGTAGTTGTTGTTGTTGTTGTTGTTGTTGTTGTTGAAGATCAGGAGATGAGTCCTTCATTGTTTGGTTGAACCCCAGGTAAGTTCCTCAGGCAGTTACAAAGAAAACGGAGTTGTTACTGAGCCAGAAAAACAACTTGCTGGAGACATTGTAATTATAAGGTGGTCCTTGCAAATCAGCCTCTTGAGGTCAAGCCTGCATTCCCGACACCTGGGTGGTCTAAACAGCCTCCACATGTTTACCAAAGAGCTAAAAGAACCAGTCATGGTCCAATAGTAACATGGAGATAGTAATACACAGTCATATGTCTCTCTGAGAAAATTACAGAATAAACAAACAAAAATTAGAAAAAGATTTATGTGGTCTGGAAAACAAACTTAATTCACTAAATTCCTTCTCAGGAGGATGGCCTTTCAGAGAAGCCAATTGGATGATTCCAGGCAGAGAAGTTGTGCGGAACAGGTAACAGCTGAAACAACAGAGGCCCTAGAAAGACTTCAGACCAAGATTATCGATCAATAATACTTAATAGGCTTTATGGGCTATATCTTCAAATACTGCATCTTCCACCATTTTTGTTTACTACTTAAGGACTCTGGTAACGTGCGATTTCGATTTTAAACCCTGTCCCATCTATTATTCTTTTTAAAATTTATATCTTTTTTTGTCTTCCATGCATTAATCTGAGTATTTTCTTCTGATCTTTTTTCCAATTTACTCATTTTCTCTTCAAATGTGCCTGATCTACTATTGAAACCATCCTTGAACTATTAATTTTCTTTTCCATTATAGAAATCATATCTGATATTTTATATTTTTAATTTCTCTGGTGAAAGTCTCCATCATGCCATTGAATGCCTTGGATATATTAAATATAGTGGTTTTAAATGATTACTGATAACTCCAAATGTAAGGGTCCTCTACACTTCTATTTCATTATGGATTTTTTTTCTTCTGTATTTCTATTTTATTTTAATGCCTACTTAGGTTTAATTGAGAGATAACCCCATTCTATGAAAAAAATAGACTCCTTGGAGGCTCTGGATGATGTTATTGTCCCCCAGATGGGGTGTAATTTCATTTTTGCAGACGATACTGCTAGGAACAGATGAATTTAATTAATTCAGAAATGAAGCTGATAAGAAACAAGGCTTCGGTTCTTAGAATGTGGTTTTGCTTTTTCTGGTGCATCCCATGAGATAGCCCTGTAGGGTCACAACTGGAAGCACAGATTTTTTTTTCTGATGAAGCTATAAGTTCCTTCTTATCAGATTTTTTTCTTATCAAGCTATAAACTCCTATGGTTGTTACCTTTTCCTTGTAAAATTACTGAGTTCGGTTTAGTATCTCGTCTTTTTCCTGCTGCTTTCAGCTAGTCCCTCAGACGTGATTATTTTATTTTTAAGTTTATTTATTTATTTTGAGAGAGAAGGAGCCCGGGAGTGGTAGAGAGAAAGGGAGATAGACTCCCAAGCAAACTCCGCACTGTCCATGCAGAGCCCAACGCAGGGCTCGAACTCACAAACCATGAGATCATGACCTGAGCTGACACCAAGAGTGACACGTTTAACTGATAGAACCACCTGGGAGCCCCTCAGACATGATGCTTTTAATTTTTTTTAATGTTTATTTATTTTTAAGAGAGAGGGACAGAGCATGAGTAGGGGAGGGAAAGAGAGAGCGGGAGGCACAGAATCCGAAGCAGGCTCCAGGCTCTGAGCCGTCAGCACAGAGCCCGACGCGGGGCTCGAACTCACGGACCGTGAGATCGTGACCTGAGCCGAAGTCGGAGGCTTAACCGACTGAGCCACCCAGGTGCCCCATGATGCTTTTAAATGGTAGAAGATCTAGCGGGGAAAAGTGGCATCAAACATGGGGTTCATCTCTCTGGAATTCTCTTTTATCCATACTCTTGGCCTTGAAACTCCTCCAATGTCTTTAAATAGATACTCTTTATTAGATGTTTTATTCTGCTATTTCAGTTGCTCACGCTGAGCAGGTTTGTGCTAAATTGGCTAGTCTCTCATTGCTGGAAGGGCAACCCTTCAGGAGATTTCCTTTAACATTGGCTGCCAAAGGTTTGTGCAAATATTTCACCCATAGTTCATTGATAAGAATTTAGGCACATGACCCCATATCACTGCCTTCGAAGCTGGAAAATATAGACTATCATTGACAGATACACTCCCAGACAATGAAATAAATATTGAGGGGCAATTAGGCTCTAGTACATGCATTATCCAATTTTCTTATCCGTTTTGTTCCTTTTCTTAGTAAACCATTGAGCCCTGTGTGCCTAGAATATTCTCGTACAGTGTAGGTACTTAAATATTTGTGATGTGCGAAAGGCCTTTCTAAGCATATTGCTAAATGGCAAAACCTATATGTCTTCAGCGTTTTGGAGAGCGGTTTTCCACAATTTTAATAATGTTACAATATCAATGTGTCATTATGATATAATAAAAATACTTTAACAATAGAAGCATCAACATTCAATAACAAAGCCAATGAAATAGAGAAAAATAACGTGTCACCAATTTTTTTTCCAAGACAAAACACTTGTACTTGCAACCAACCTTTTTCAAAATATAATTGCCAGACCTACTAACTCCATTGTTCATTCCCCTTTGGACATACTTACTCTCGAGTGTTACTCTTTCCTAAATGTAATACTCCAAAATAAACACAACGCAAAACAAACGATCTGATCAGTGTTCAGGTTTAATGAAAGATAAAGTCCCTTTGGCTCATGCATTCAGCATATTCTTGATCCATGCTACTATCAAAACACTGAGGTAGCAAAAATTTCGCCTGAAGATATAAAACCAAGAAAACACGTAAGGAACTGTTAACGAATAATTAACTACTCCCGAGATTCAGGGTAGAGGAACACGACCAACACAAAATGTTATAAATGTATTCTATAGGGATGCAAAAATGAGCTATCCAAAGATAAAATGGAAATCAAATCTATACTTTCAAACATTCAGTAAGATAGTACTGTGGGCAACCATCCTTGAGAATTTGTCACAGAACAAGAGATTTTCAGGCAGACCTTCTTGGGTGGTTGCACCAAAGCCTTGCATCATTAACTAAGAAATACTCTCCAGGATCCACATGTGTATTGCAATGTAACTTTTACTCTGAAACGAAAACAAAACAAAACAAAACAAAAATCACAAAAAAAAGCTTTCTTCACGTTCAGCAGCTATCATAGTTCTAGAAATTATTAGCTATAAACATTATTTCCTTTAAATCGTAGAAATTAGAAGCACCTATGGCACAGTTGATAAAATTGCAATGAACTTTGACCACGACTCATATAGTCAGTCTCCATATCCGATACCTTGTGTAGGTTTCTGTTGCATCTCTGGTTCCTTATCAACTTGTTAGGAGAATTTTAAGCCAAAAGTACAAAATGTGACCAATATCATCATCATCGTCATCATCATCATCATCATCATCATCATCATCATCATCCCAAAGTTTTGTGGTCAGTATCTGGATTGACTATTGCTGCTACTGATATTGGGAATTGCCAGATGTGGTAGGTTAAAAAGATGATGTCCACATCCTGATCCTGGAAACTGTGAATAGGTCATGTTACAAAACAAAAGGGAGTTAAGGCTGCAGGTGGGATGAAGTTCGCCAATCCACTGAACTTAAGATACGGAAATTATCCAAGTGGCCCCAATGTAATCACATGAGTTCTTAAAAGCAGAAGGTGGGGGAGTAGCAGAGAGAGGCACCTTGACAGGAACTCTATCGCCTTGTCTGCTTTGAAGATGCAGAGAGGTGACGCTGAGCCAAGGCACTCTGGTGGCTTCTAGAAGCTGGGAATGGCTCTCGGCTGAGAGAGAGCCAACAACCTCTGTTAGGGACCTCTGTTCTGTGGCCACAAAGAACAAAATTCTACTAACATCTCAAATAAGCACAGAAACTAACTCTTCCTTGGAACCTCCTGAGAAAACACTCTGGGCTCCCCATTTTGGGCTTACGGGAGCCACACCAAGTTTCTGACCACCAGAACTGTAAGATAGGAAATTTGTTGTGTTTAAATTGTTCAGTTTGTCGAAATTTGCTGCCGTTGCAATGGGGAACTAGCCAAAGCTTACGGACCCCATCTCAGGCAAGGGTAAAAAATACCTATTCCAAATAAGCCGTAAATGAGCTGAAAACACGCACGTGCACACACCTGCTGAACACGAGAAATCCTTGTGATTACTGGTCCACTTCATCTTAACTTTAACGTCCCTCATGAAAACCTTGGGAGTAAAAGTAATTTAAATTTAGAATAGAAAATACCTCTGGGGCTTTCTATTTATCGAAATAGAGTAAACACTAATATTCTCTCATTTCAACTTAATAGCGGTCTTCACGTGATTGCCGTATTAGTTTAACCTTTATTAGGTCATTTTCAAAGATCTTGGGAGATGCATGCTCTTATACAATTCAAACTCTCACTATCTTCTACTTTATTATACTTAAATGAAACCAATGTTTGATTGTAAGGTTCTTAATCTTTAAAATAAAGCAATCTGTTACTGTAGGCTTTACATGGCATGCTTTAATGTTTTCTGTATTGCTCCTGTCCCAGTTTTTAGGTCAAAGACAGAATTATAACTACCTGAAGGCTAGAAAGATTATTGTTGACACAAGACCCCAGAATAACTTACTGCGATCGTAAAAATCATAAAATGATACCCTGTGCAGGTATCATTGGGAAAAAACAAACTATGTCGACGGTAAACTTATCCCATTATTTTTATAAACTAAAATCATAGACATGAAAATAAAGCTAATGCCATTTTTTGAGTGTGCGTGAATTTTTGTCCTTACGTTGTTCTTTCACAAATTGTAACACTCTTAAGAGTGAAGAACCTCTCAGAACACAATCTGTGAGGCAGATTGGGTAAAGTGGTACTCTGAATAAGCACCGTGAAGCACCCATCTGGTACCTTACAATATGCACACAGGGAGGCTCGCATATAATGGGGATGTACGCTTCTTTTTTTCTTTTTTAATTTTTTATTTCATTTTCTACAGCAAGAGAGACCGAGCATGAGCAAGGGAGGGCAGAGAGAGAGGGAGACACAGAATCCAAAGCAGACTCCAGGCTCTGAGCTTGTCCGCATAGAGCCCGGCGCGGGGCCTGAACTCATGAACCACAAGATCATGACCTGAGCCGAAGTCAGACGCTCAACCGACTGAGCCACCCAGGGGCCCCGGGGATGTGGGTTTCTTGACAGATTCCTTTCACAGCCATTTTCTGAACGATCTCATAACAAAACGTGCTGTGCCTAATTTTTGTTATAGTACACATAATTATTCATAGAATTTATCATGCTCTAGTTCTATGGTATTCCAGAATCCATTGTCGTGATCAGAAACAGCCACTTGAAGACAAAGGGTCTTCAATGGGAAGTCAAGGTCAACTTAACCGACTGGACTCTATCTTTATTTATTTATTTTTTAATGTGAAATTTATTGTCAAATTGGTTTCCATACAACACCCAGTGCTCAGGGGAAAAAAAAAAAAGGCTAGAGAAGGAGGGAGCCAAAACATAAGAGACTCTTAAGGACTCTATCTTTTTTAAGATACAGTAAATGCAAGTACCTCATCGGGTACATTTGTAGCAAGCCTCACAAGTAAATCCTAGCGTCCTAACTCAAAAGTTGTCCAACTATGGCCGAGAGGCCGAATCCAACGGGCTGCCCATTTTCATAAATAAAGTTCAACCTGAACACAGCCATGAATGTTCTTTTACATATTGTTTATGGCCATTTATTGCTTGTGGCTTATTAGTTACACTACTGTGAAAGTTGAGTAGTTGTGACAGAAATTACATGGCCCACAAAGCCTGAAATATTTACTCCCTGGCCTTTTATAGAAAAAAAAAATGCTGACCGCTGATATAACTGAAGGTAACTTTTGCAGGTAAATAAATAATAAAAACAAAATATTAATATTGTATTTTTACCACGTAAAATATGATAGAAAAGGGGTGTCAAGCTTTACCTATGAGATAAAGGGAATTTTCCTAGAGGAGATGATACTTCAGTTGAGTCTAAGGTATAAGCTGGAGTCTACTTGGTGAATAAGAGGGGATAGGGCAGAGTGCATCACACATGAAAATGCATAGAAATGTGCTATGTATACACAATAGAGCACTATTCAGCCTTAAAACAAGACAGAGTTTCTGCCATTTGCAACAACATGGATGAACTTGGAGGACATTATGCAAAATGAAATAAACCAAACACTTATTTGCAGAATGTTGTGGAATCTATAAAAGGTCAAATACTTTGAAGCAAGAGTGAAAAGTGGTTACGAGGGGTGGCGAGGTGGGAAAAATGGGGAGATGTTGATCAAAAGGAACAAAGTGGCAGTTATATAGGATGGATAAGTCTAGGCATCTATTGAACAGCACAGTGACTATAGTCAATAACACCTTACAAAATACTGGAAATTTCTTAAGAAAGTAGATTTTAGGTGTTACCATCACACGCAGAAAAAAAAATGATAATAAGGAGACAGTATGTTAATTAGCTTCACTGTACTAATTATTTCACTGTACATATGTATATCCAAGCATCATGTGGTACACTTTAAAAATACAATTTTTATTTTAAAAATAATAAAATAGTTCCCTGTTATGAGTGATGTTGAGCATCTTGACACGTGTCTGTTAGCCATCTGGATGTCTTCTTTGGTAAAATATCTATTCATGTCTTCTGCCCATTTCTTTTTTTTTAATTTTTTTAAAGAAATTTTTTTAATGTTTATTTTTGAGAGATAGAGAGAGGGGGGAGGGGCAGAGAGAGAGGGAGACACTGAATCCGAAGCAGGTTCCAGACTCTGAGCTGTCAGTACAGAGCCTGATGTGGGGCTCGAACCCATGAACTGAAAGATCATGATCTGAGCCGAAGTCGGATACTTAACCGACTGAGCCCCCCAGGCGCCCCAGTCTTCTGCCCATTTCTTAACTGAATTATTTGCGCTTTAGGTGTTGAGTTTGATGAGCTCTTTACAGATTTTGGATACTAACCCTTTATCAGAATTTCATTTGCAAATATCTCCTCCCATCACAAAAGTTGCCTTTTAGTTTTGCTGGTTGTTTTCTTTGCTGTGCTGAAGACTTTTATCTTGATAAAGCCCCAATAGTAATAAATAATCTTTAAAGGACATAGCATTCCCGTATTCATAGCAGCATTGTTTACAGTAGCCAAGACACAGAAACAACCTCAGTGTCCAATGAAGGATGAATAGATAAAAAGTTGTGATATATATAGTATATGTAAAATAATATTGTTCAGCCCCACCCCCCCAAAGAAGGAAATCCTGCCATTTGTAAAAACATGGATGGACCTGCTCAGACACAATCCGGGGGCGCCTGGGTGACTCAGTCAGTTAAGTGTCTTACTCTTGGTTGTGGCTCAGGTCATGATCTTGCAGTTCATGGGTTCAGGCCCCACATGGGGCTCTGCCTGGGACTCTCTCGTTCTCCCTTTGTCTCTGTCCCTCCTCTTCCCACCTTCTCTGTCTCTCTCTCTCTCAGGAAAAAAAAAAACAACAAATAAACTTAAAAAAAAGTTTAAGCAATCAATAAAACTCCTAGAAGACAACACAGGAGAATAAGTTTATAGCCTTAAAAGAGGGAAGGCTTTCTTAAACAAGACACAAAATAACACTAATAATAATAAAAAAAACATTAAAACATTAATCTAACTAAAATTAAGAAATTTATTCCTAAGAGGACATTATGAAGTAAGTAAAACTATGAGTCTCAAATATGGAAAATATATACATATACAACAAAAGATGTATATTGAGGGCAAAAAATGTTTACAAATCAAAAGATAAAATACATAATTTCTATGTCCTAATTAAAAAAATGGACAGAAAAACATGATTAGACATTTCACAAAAGAAGAAATCCTTGGCTTGGAAAACTAGATACTCCTTCACACATTTTACATTGACAGACAAACATATTCATTATGAGTATAGTTGCCAATGATGTGTTTTGGGCATAAGTGTTGACATTTAGAAACAGAACTGTGACATCAGTCTTTCAAATGTATCAACTAGCTTTTAAATTCCATAATGATTTGATACCCTTCATCCACCATTTTTAAAAACTATATTAAAAAAACTATTCTCTAACCACACCAAATTATATAAACAAAAAGAAACAAACAAAACATGTCATAGTAAGACAATTTATGAGAGCTCTGTCTGTAATAACCCCGAATAAGAAACAGCCCATTATATCCTTCAAGAGGAGAAAATATGCACACATCATTCACTACATACAGTAGAATAGAATACAGTATAGTATTGACAATAGAATGCAGTTACGGTTACTTTTTTAATGTTTATTTATTTTTGAGAGAGCGTGTATGTAAGCAGGGAGGGGAAGCGAGAGAGGGAGACACAGAATCCGAAGCAGGCTCCAGGCTCTGAGCTGTCAGCACAGAGCCCAATGTGGGGCTTGAACACACGAACTATGAGATCATGACCTGAGCCGAAGTCGGAAGCTTAACTGACTGAGCCACCCAGGCACCCCTGGAATATTATGATTTAAGTCACACTTTCTATAGACTTAGTTGAAGTATTTAACTTGTACTGCTTAAATTACTGTTTTTAGCTAATTTTGTGTAGGTAATATTTGCACATGATAGGACATGTAAACTATAAAAATGTGTGATGTGAAAAGTAAGTCTTCTAAAATCTGCACCGATCAGATTTCCCTTCCATGAGTCACTATTCTTAAAATGGTCTATGCATATATAAATACATATATGAATGTTGTTCACACATTCATATAGAGTGAAATATACACACTGCCCTGCAACTTGCTATTTTCAGTTCACAGTAACCAACATATGTACAGCTGCCTCATGGCTTCTAAAGAGCACGGTGTATTGCTTTTATGTTTGTGTATTGTAGTTTTTCAAATACGTAGGTGATGAGATTACTGAAGTATCGTATCAGGTAAAAAAAGCAAAACATAGAAATAAGAGAGAATTCTAGGAACTATTTTAATTACCAAAAAATTAAAAGAGATAATGCAATATGAAACAGAAGATCTCTTTCAAAATAAAAACAATACTACCAACAATATATGGCAGAGCTTTTTTATCAGAAGAGGGAAAAGCAGAAGCAATGAGAATGCGGTGCGTGCCGAACACTTAGGAAGTGGCAGAGACGCTGAAAAAAAAGTCTCTGTTTCTCCAAGCCCCCCAGTAAGCACATAAGAGTCACCGCCCAATGGTGGAAGAATTTAAACACTGCAGCACTGAAGATAGCTATAGCAACAACAACAAACAACTCCAAACCAGACAAACTAACGTCTAGATTGGTTCAATTCATCATAGTAACAGCCTGAGGGAAGAAGGGAGCGTCCATTGCCAAGCAAAACTATTATACCTCACGTTCTATTGTTCTTATGCACGTGATGTTGAGCATAAAGTAAAAAACCGTAAGACACAAGAAAGAGAATAACGCATGTTTAGATGTGGTTCTGCTGACGGCTGTCAAGACATAAAGGAATTCACAGAACTGGCACCAGAAATGGCCCCAGTGATGGAACAACTAAACTGGGATTGTAAATAATTATGACTGTTTAAAGGCTATAGTGCAAAAGGTGGACAATGTCCATGAACAGATGAGAAATTTGACAGCACAGATGGAAACTATTTTCTAAAAGTCAGCTATATATACTACCAATAAAAAAAACCATGATATCATAGATGAAGAATTCTTTTGATGGGCTCTTCTGCAGAATGAAAACCACTAGGTAAAGAACTAGTGAACTTGAACAATGAAAATCAGATATTACACAAACTAAAACACAAAGAAAAAAAATAAAAGCAAAACAAACAAGCAAGAAAACCAAAAGCAAAATAGAACAGAAAGGAGTTGTGGGACAATATTAAAGTATCCAGTACCCACATTGGGCTCTGTCCTCATGGTTTGGAGCCTGCTTGGGATTCTCTCTCTCTCCTCTCTCTCTGTGTCTCCTGTGTGCTCTCCTCTCTTGAAATAAATCAAATCAAGTTTTTTTTAAAAAAAGTATCTAATACCTATGCATTTGGAGCCCCAAAGGTAAAGAGAGAGGAAACAGAGGAAGAAATATTTGAAGACCTTATTATGGACAAGAATTTTCCAAAATTAATGATGGACAAGAAACCAGAGATGCAAAAAACTTGGATACACCATACAGAAAAAGTACAAAGAAAACATAGCTATACCTATATGTAAACAAATACTTTACCTAGCACCATATGTAAAACTTAATTTTAAATGGACCACAGAGTTAAATGTAAGTGCTCACTATACAGCTTCCAGAAGAAAAAGTAGGAAAAATCTTTATAACCTCCAGATAAGCAAATATTTTTATGAATGATAAAAAGAAAAGCATGAAACATAAAGGAAAACCATGATGAATTCAACTATATCATAATTTTGAAATTCTGTTCCTTAAAAGACATTCAAGTCCATAAAAGATAAAGCTCAGGCTGGGAAAAAAATTTTGCAAATGACATTTTTTTCTGGAAAAACTTATAACCAGCATACAGAGAACCTTTAAAATGTAATAAAACGAAGGCATCAGCCCAATTTCAACAGTGAACAAAAATAAAATAAACATCATTTCACTGAAAGAAGTTATACAGGTAACAAACATGCACATGAAAAACGCTTAGCATTATTAACCACAACCGCAATGCTAATTGAAATGACAGGGTCTACTCTACACAGACTAGATTAGCTGGCATTAAAAAGACTGTCAGCACCGTTTTCTCACAAGCACGTGGAGAAATTGCAACTTTCATACCCTGCTGATAGAAATTCACAACGGCACAGTAAGTTTGGAAACAAACTTGGCAGGTTCTTGTATATTGAGATATCTTAGACCATTTGCTATCACACATGCTACCGTAGTTAGTTCATTCCGAGAAATTTATCCCAAAGAGGAAAAGCACATATTCACATAAAGACAAGGGTGCAAACGTTTATAGCCATTTTATTCATAATCAGAAAAACTGGAAACAACCCAATGTCCCTCAACTAGTGAATGAATAAAAAATTGTGTAATATTCATGCAAGAAAATAATACTCGAAAATAAAAAAAGATACATGCAACAATATGAATACATCTCCAAAGCATTAAACTATGTCAAAGAAGCTGAACTGTAATCATCCAAGTCTCACATTAATTTCCTTGAAGGCAATGTCTAATAGATTATCTGACACAAAATATGCTTCAATAAAAAGTATTGAGAGAACTAATTAATTATCTTATCTCTCTAGATGTCAGATATTTTGTAAATGACTGCATATAAAGCTAGTAGGTGAGTCGTTATGAGACCTTCCCTCTCCCTACAGTGAATCATTCTACAAGGAAAAACCCAGGCTCTTTGTTTCCAAATCTCTTAAGATATAGAAGATATATGCAGATATTAGAGCAGATGGGAAGAATATTCTATATAAGATTGATAACAGGTTAGAATGACCCGGAAACAGCTTTTTATCCAAAGACACACACACACACACACACACACACACACACACACACACACACACACCAGGCTCTTGCCCAGGTTGCAGTTTTCCTGAGATTGAGGCTTACAAACTGAATTCATATATAACCCAGGCAGATTTGCAATTAGGATTAAAGTAGTCCATGAAGGAGATTTAAATCTGCCAAAATAGTTAGTGAAAATACTAACAAATGCAATAATTCCACTAATGGAATATCAGTTAGTTTTTAGAATCACAATCTAATAATATTTGTAAAAATGTGTTTAAATTCATTTCGAATTGATTTGGTTTACCTCATCTTGATTGTGAATTGTTTCTCTAATTTATTCTAGTGTTTGCAAATATTCTAACCCTATTCTCAATTCCTCCAACTCAACATGTTGACCAATTTCAGGGAATTTATGGGGAAAATACAAAACGATGAGATAAATATTTGAGTTTTCAAATCTGTGGTCAAGTGGAAGTCTCATTTTGTAGATGGAATGTCAAAAAAAAATCATAATATTATCTGTCTCGGGGCGCCTGGGAGGGTCAGTCTGTTGAGCTTCCGATTTAGGCTCAGGACATGATCTTGCAGTGCGTGACTTCAAGCCCCGCGTCTGTCTCTGTGCAGATGGCTCAGAGCCTGGAGCCTGCTTCAGATTCTGGGTCTCCTTCTCTTTCTGCCCCTCCCCTGCTTGCACTCTGAGCTCTGTCTCTCCCTCTCTAAAATAAATAAACATTAAAAAATACTATCTGTCTCAATTAGCACAAGTTCAGCAAGAAAATACAAGAAAAATAAGCAAATAAATAAAAATATATTTTGCAGGAGGGAAAAAGATATGCTCAACTGAATTCAACGTAATTTTATGGTATTGCAGCAGTGAGTTACAGTTATAAATTAGGGTACTGGTGAGTGTTGAAAAAGTTACAGTTCCTTAATTTCAGAGTGGAGTTTCAAACCAAGAAAGTTTTAAGCCTAACCTGTAAAAACAAATACAGTGTTGCTTACTATTCATAGAAACTAAGGGACATTCTAATTATATGATAATTAGGCAGGTGCAGAGATGATATAATCTGAAAAATCTTCTAAAGTACCTTCCCTTCTAAAATATTACAGCAATTTTGATATGTACCGATAGGTAGACTCCTAAATTATTGATTTACTGAACTAGATTAGAATCCATGAGCTTTTCCAAAGCCCAGTGTGAGTGAAAAACTTACTTAGACTTTATGCATTATTTTAAGCTTATGTTCTTGGAAGTCATCCAATAAATGAAGTAAGATACATAAACCAGATAACAATGCTGGTGAATGAACAAGTCTCCCCATTGTCTGCATCATTTCCCAAAGAAATGCACCTGAAGGTCGGTGGTCTTGGCAGCTTTTATAGACTGCGACATTAATGAGTTTAAAGAATCATGAGCTGTGCGCTCACTGCCATGTTAGTTCCCAGGGAGAACGTAGACAGTCATCTACAAGAATAGTTCTGCTACTCACTGAGCTGTTTCTCTATGCTGACCATGTAAGTGGAATTCTTGCTATAAAAAAGCACTGGGGCCATCCCCCTTGTCTACTCTTGCACTTCAAGATTTAGGGGATGTCCAAAAGGGCCAAACAGGGGAATCTGCAGGGACCTAACATACTTCCATTTTCTCCTTTACCCTTATCTTCGTTTTACAGATCAAGAAATTCAAGTTCAAAATGGTTATATATATATTTGCCAAGGCCATAGAGCCAGTCAGAGCATGACCCGTTTTCTCGTACAGGTCTTCCGAGGCTTCAGCAACCATTTTTAACCACTCCGTGGCACTGCCTCTTGCAGTAGATAAACAGATCACTTGCCCTGGAGAGTCAGAATAGCCATAAGATACTTTTGGTCCCTGGAAATGGTAGCCAACTAAATGAAGGAATTTTCCCAGGTGACCTTGGGGAGGTTCTGTGAACTCTCTAAACCTTGAGCGTCTCACCTGTAAAATGGAGATGTTGATAGTGCCTACCCCACAAGGTTGCTGTTGAGTCAAATGAGTTAATAACTGAAATGTAGCTGAACGAGGGTCTGACTCAAGTGTACTGTGTCCGTGACCATGATTATAAGGATAGTTCTGATGATGGTGGTGATTTTTCCTTTTAAGAATGGAAGGAGAGATTCATCTGTCTGCAGTGCCCAATTATGGAAAGCAAGTATGTATCTCAGATAACCTGGGAACATTGTCTTTGGAGATCATGTCTTGAGTTCACCAGAATCTCAGGTTTTAGCAGAGACTTGAGCCTGTTGTCAGCAAAGGATATGACTCTGTCAGTGGCTGCTACAAATGACTTGAGTTTTATATACCAATAACCACTATCTACTATCCCTATAAAAGTCAAGTTTCCTACGCACTTCCATACGCTTACCTAATACTGTTTCCCTTCTGTGATTTCCTTTTTCCTTCAATTTCAAATATTCATTTCACTTGATTTCACTTTCATGAAAATATATGATGGAAACAAGAGAATATGCTATGATATGCCTAAAAGTTAAAAACCCTTAGGGATTTTTCAAGTCTCATTCTATAAACCCACCCCTTCCACTCCACTCCATGCCATGGATTTGAAAAGGCAGCATCTAAAGACAAACTTTGCATATTTTGAATTTTGGCCTAAAGCCAGCCTGCTTTATTACTCACAGAATGCTTTGAAGGCTGAAATTTATTTATTCAGGCATAGACACAAATGCAGCAGCCCCACTTTTCCTGTAGACTGAGTGCTAAGAACTAACAGGCTCTTGTGCTTGTTCATTTAACTTAGGATGTTCACATTTCATAAAACTCAATTTCTTTTTCAACTAAACAACGAAAGAACAAAAGTCTATTAGAATTACATCTAATCTTGTGTTTTTAATTACACCTTTACAGTAATGACTGCCAAATAGACATCTATATCCCTGACTTCTCTTCCAAGGTTCAGATTTTTATGTCCGTCTTCCTCTAGGATGCTTAGTTCTAAATCTGCCATAATAATAACAATGATAAAATAAGAAATAATCCATAACTACCTTTTATTCCATGCCTACCACTTAGCTGGCGCTCATGGTTACTTATCTCATGTCCAGTATCTAGTTTAATAGTCCTTTGAGATAGATATTTATTGCCAGCTTGCTTAAAAAAAAAACACTGAGCCTCAGAAAGACTAAGTAATTTTGGAAATCTATATTTAGCAGAGACAAATGTGTTCTCACCACCTCTCAATCAATCTCAATCACATCTCGTACCCTCAATCTCTACTAATGTCACCATTGCCCCAATTTCTAGCCCCTATATTTAATTGTAAATTCTAATTTAGAAATTCCTATCAAGCCTGTCCTTTTCCTTCCATCAGCACTGTCCCACCTCAGGAAATGTTTGTATTATGTCTAAATTTGGTATGTTATTTATACCCCAAGTATTCCTTCATTTCAATTAACCTTCAGCTCTGAAGATAACAGGGGTCATCTCAAAAAAAAAAAAAAGACTAATCATGTTTTTTCTTACTTGAAATCTTTTTTGCTTCTTTATTTCCTACAGGAGATACAAATTCAAATTTCTTAGCTGGCTTACAAAGCAATTCACAATTAGGCTACACACTCTCCCCGCTGAGACACATTCAACACCTCGAACCAGTTCATTCAATGTCTGATGTACATTAGGCTGCTCATATTTTCAACCACACTGTGGTCTTTCATGGTTCCTTTCCTCTGCACAAGATACTTCTGGATGGAAGGTCCTCCTTTATCGCTCCCATCTAAAACATCAAATATTCTTAATAATAAGCTCAGACCTATCCTTCTTATAAAAATTTAACTGATTACCTTCTAAAATTGACCTGGCTTGTACCAAGTTTTCCCTAATGCTTTGATATATATCATTGTTACACTGGCCACACAGTAGCATCGTTTCCTAGATCCTTAGCTGTTGCCCTGCCCATATCCTTAGATCCTTAAAAGAAAGTGAATTGAGTAAATGAATGAATAAAAAAATAAGTGAATCACCAAATCTAACTTTACATCACTTTATCAAGAAGTTACAAGAATTCATACATCAGGAGTCCAGAAATCTAGTTCTAATTCTGTCTTATCTACTTTGTGGTCTTGGGAAATGCTATAAAACAGTGTGTGGACCAAGGATATTAATGCCTCACCTGCTTGGGAGCTGGGGTTCTGCAACAGATTATTATTCAACATGCCTTTTAGCTTTAACACCTATGATTCTATAAAATAGTAATTTGAAAGATTCTAATAACCCAGAAGAAAAGAGTTATATTGAATAATTTTTATCTAGAAAATTTCTATCTGCACCCTGCCTTGTCATTTACTTTTTGCTTCACCTCTATTATAGTCCAACTCTTTCATTTTGCCCTGGGCATTCATTGTAAAATGTTAGGATAGTCACAAAAATGCTTAAGAGAAACACATTTTGCCCCTGGATAGTAATAAGAATCTATTAGTGCTTTATCATCCTGGTAGACAAGTATACATAGGCAATGAGTGAAATGTTGAGCCAGTTCCAGTATTAATCATCTGAAACACCTAAAGGATTATTGCAGATTTAACCATACACAGACTCCAATCACCTAATCTCTAATACAGTAAATCAGCAATCTATGAATCCCCAACATTATTCTAACTCACTATCAGGTACAAATGATTATTTATAAAACATGCAACCTCTCCTGATAATTGGAAAATATAAAATTTCTGGTTTGGAAAATGTCCTCGCTTATGCAGAAGTATTTAATTTCTGACTTAGAGAACATTCCAGATCTATTTAGCTTCAATATTCCTTGTGATCTCTTAGTATTATTATAAAGTAGAGGCAACAGGGCACACTTTTATCAGTTCAGCAGCATCACCAAGAGACTCATATTACTAGTGAATTTAATAAAGTAGAAAATTAACGTCTCCTTTACCTAAGAAGTCTGGGTAGACCATCTAGACGGGTAGTATCACTACAGTCATTAGAGCCCAGATCCTTCTATCTAATTGTACTGCCAGACTATCTTGAGCTCCAACTTCTGGGCCAAGATCACTGATCTGGCTCTGTGATAGTGTCTGCCCTGCAACCAATGCATAAAAAGAGAAAAAGAGAAGCATTGAAAATAATCCTTAGCTCAAAGAATGCAATCTCGTAACAGCATGAATCACTTCTGTTTGCGTCCTATTCGTCAGAATTTGTAGGGCATGTGACAACATCTTTCTCTAAGCGGAGACATAGAATGAAGTGAATATGCAAAGAGAGTTTGGGCCCAACTTATTGAGATATTCTATTACTAAAGCAAGAAAGGGGGAATGGAGAATAGGTGACTATCTCAGCTGTAGGCATACTCCACAAAAAAAACACAGGTCGCAAAACATTTGATAAGGGCAGCATATGAAGACAAACATATTCTTCCACAATCCAGAGGTTGATTAGTGTATATTTTATTTGATTTTCAGGAAAACTTCAAATAGTAAATGCGATTTTCTTAATTATATGTTTTAAAAGGTATTTTCGATGATGACCAAAATAATTAATAAATACCATGAGAATAGGAATGGAAAAGCCTGAAAGAGTTCATTGTACCTATTTTCAGGGTTTGACTAGTTTCTCTCCCACAGTCGAAGCCTGGGAGGATTTAACCAGGCATTATGGATCCTGTAGAGGACAGCCTATGGCAGTAACAAGCGGCTCCTAGTTCAGTACTCTTGGTGTGAAAATGCTGGGTGAAGTTAAGTGTTAGTTGAAGGTAGGGGCACCTGAGTGGCTCAGTCGGTTAAGCCTTGGGCTTTGGCTCAGGTCATGATCTCTCAGTTCGTGAGTTCAAGCCCCACATCTGGCTCTGTGCTGACAGCCCAGAGACTGGAGCCTGCTTCGGATTCTGTGTCCCTCTCTCTTCCTCTCCCCCACTTGTGCTGTCTCTCTCTCAAAAATGAATATATATTAAAATTTTTAAAAAAACACTAAAAAAAAGACTTAGTTGAAGGCCAAGTTTAATGACTCACAGAAGCAAATGCAATTGATGATAGAACTAATAATGGCTCAAATATGATATTTAGAATAGGAATATATCACTAAGGGTTCAAAAAAGATGGGGAAGATGAAACAAAGAAAACAGTGCTTAAGAGAATGGGTAAGGTATACCCATTAACATGGATGCCCATGGACTTTCCATCTACCCCCATGGGGGTATTTCCCAAGTAATCCCTTTCTTCAAGTGAATATTTTTTTTTTGTTCTCTTCTTCATTTTCCTCTATTATGCTGCCTAGGATCCACAGAACAATAATGAATACATAACGTATACATCATGAGTTTTTCAGGCTCTGCTTATTACTATACACACTTATCTTCCTGATTCTACTCCCCTTTTAACTACTGATCCATTCTTTGCTTCGCTGGACTCCTCAAACATTTGTGTATAGTTTGTCTTTCTAATTCCTTTTCTCCAATTCTCACCTAAAGCCACTTTAAACTAAGCTTTCACATCATATCACCTGGTGAAACTGTGTTCTTTAAGATGCCAATAATCTGAATATAACATCAACCCCTGGTGCTCATAGTATTCAACCAATTATTAGAACTTAATACACGTAATTCATTACTCTCTCTTCTTAATTCACTTTCTTCGGTTGTCTCCATTCTCATTTTTCTTTACTGGTTGCTTCTCTTTGCATTGGACTCTGATATATTTTATCTCCTCTCTATTAATATGTATCCCCTTGTAAATATCATCCAATCCAAGAACTTTAAATGCTTTTTTGCTTTGTTTTGTTTTGCTGTCCACTGCCACTTTACAGGTCTAGCACAGGCTTCTTTTCCTAACTCCAGACTGATTTACATTGCCAACTAATTATTCAATATCTCAACTTGGATATACAATATTCATTTCTTTTTTTTTAATTTTTTAATGTTTATTTTTAACAGAGAGAGAGAGAGAGAGAGAGAGCCCATGAGTAGGGGAGGGGCAAAGAGAGAGGGAGACACAGAATCTGAAACAGGCTCCAGGCTCCGAGCTGTGAGCACACAGCCCGACAAAGGGCTTGAACTCCCAGACAGCGAGATCATGACCTGAGCCGAAGTCGGATGCTCAACCGACTGAGCCACCCAGGAGCCCCTACAATATTCATTTCAAACGAAATATATCCCAAACTGAACTCCTCACCCTTCCCACGTGACTGACTCTCCTTGCAGAATTTCATGTCTTACGTGTTCACAACTCTTCATACCTAGTGTCTCAGGCCGACAGTCTTTGAGTCACCCTTTTTCCCATACCATAAGTAATCATGTTGACTCTGTCTTCGACATATATCCGGACACAATCATTTTTCATGATTTCCGAGTGACCCTCTTGTCTGAGTTACGAAGATTACTCATCTGGATCATGCAAACACTTTCTTTCTTTTTTTTTAAATTTTTTTTAATGTTTATTTATTTTTGAGACAGAGAGAGACAGAGCATGAATGGGGGAGGGGCAGAGAGAGAGGGAGACACAGAATCAGAAGCAGGCTCCAGGCTCTGAGCCATCAGCCCAGAGCCTGACACGGGGCTCGAACTCAGGAACCGTGAGATCACGACCTGAGCTGAAGTCGGACGCTCAACCGACTGAGCCACCCAGGCCCCCGCAAACACTTTCTAATAAACCTCCCAAACGATACTATGTTGTTCCTCCTCTGGTCTGTCTATAGTGAAGAAGCCAGAATGGAGTGATCTTACCAAAGCAGAAGTAAAATTTTGTAACTTGCGAATCTTGCTCCCCATTTCACTTAGAATAAAAACCAAAGTCTTTAAAAATGGCTGGAAGCCCCTTTATGATGTTATGGACTTTCGAACTACTTCTTACTCATTTTACTCCAGACTGGCCTCTATGTTTAAGTTACGGAAGCCATGTTTAAGGCCATTGTTTCAGTTTTTCAATCTGCCTAGAATCAAGTGGCAAGATATCTACATTCAAGGATTTCCTCAATGGCTACTTTCTGGAGGAATCTGATACCACAACCTGACGTAATGTTGCATTTTCTCCCCTCTCCCTGGGAATTTTGATCCTCCAATTATCGTTATTTATTTTGGGGGGGGGGATAACTGGTCACTAATTTAATTTATTGTGTACAGAGAGAGTTGTTTTGTGCCTGACAAAACTCTGAAATATGATGAGCTTTTCTTCATACCCCAGTATGTGGTCATTTTTCATAAGCCCTCTTTCAAGCTTGAAATGGATTCTATTGTTGAGTGTAATATACACTCCTCCACTAGATCAAATTAGTTGATTGCATTATTCAAATCTTTTATGTACTTAGCGATTTGTTCCTGCTTAATTTCTCAATTACCAAGAGAGGTATATTAAAAACCTGCCATTCAAATGGTACATTTGTCCATTTCCCCCCTGTATTCCGTGACTTCTTTAAATATTTTTAAGGCTGATAAGAGGCGCACATAAATTTGTAGTTTTTGCATTTTTTTTTTTTTTTTTTTTTTTTTTTTTTACTTACTGAACTTTTGATCGGTCTAGAGAGATCCTCTTCATTTCCAATGTTTTCTTCCTTCAGGAAGAGGCTAATCTTTATGAACACAAGGCTTAATAAGCTCCTTGAGTCTAGCTGCATTTTAGATCCAATCTTTATGGATACAAGGCTTAAGCTCCTTGCGTCTAGCTTCGTTTTAGATCCAACCAAATGAAGGCACCAGAAATAGATTCAGGGCAGGGTAGTCCTTCTCTACCAGAGGCCTCAACTACTGCAGAGTAGTCTTCTACAGCCCAGTATCACTTTCGCCCCCTACCGCTTCAGGCATGGCATTGGTAATGCCTCCCTGCTATTGCTCTCCTTGGAATGCTTTATCGTTGTTCTTCCTTAACATCTTGGTAAATTCGTCCCTTCATAAAGTGCTCCTCAGTCACCTGGTTTGAGTACACCACCTGTGTCACGCATCCTAAGACACAGTAAGCAAGAGTTGGAGAAAACATTTCTCCACTTCGTATCCAGGGCTATGGATTTCCCAGCTGGAACAGATGAACGGGCTCCTTACCAACGGTACACAACTACTTCCAAGTCTTAAAGGATGTTAACCCAAAGCACACTGTTCCTATGTACCAATTTTGGAACCGGTCAGGTACATTTAGCTACGAGTGACGTTCATCCATATAACTATGATTTAAACACGTGACATCACAGTTTTTGAACAGAAACCATGTAAAGAAATATTTTGTATGAAACCTGATGTATTAATGTGTACATGTATCCAGACATATAAACTGAAGTAAATGGTTCAAAAATCGTGGTTCCACACATTACGTGCACTACACTCTGATATTTCCTTTTTGTTCTTTGTTTTCAAAAAATTCTGGTTGCCAGCCATTACATTTATTTCATATGACACTTACGATTTTGAGTTTGAAAAAATACTGACTAAAACCCTAAGGATATTTACACAAAGCCACCCATAGATGCAAGAGAGCCTAGGAAAACGAATCACTAATTTTAACCTGTATACTGGGAGCTAGAATTGAGGGGTGGGAAGACAGCTTTGGAGAGAATTTGAAAATAAGCTCTCGATGGAATCAAACAAAATATTTACCCAGAAAGGAAAAGTAAGCACCATCTTAAGTGGAAAAATACCAAAGCTATTTTTGTTACTGTTATAAACCAAGTCAGAAATCGCTATAAGCACTACCTTTTTTTCCAATATAATTTTTCGAGTTGATCTTAATTATTACAACCACAAAAAAGAAATCAGAAATATGATTAAGACTTTAGAGAGGTGCTATCACTACAATGCCAATCATATTACAATATACAAATCTGATCAACATGTTGTGCTCCTTAAGCTTACATAATGTTATATGTAACTATCATATAACGTCAACTATCTTTAAATTAAAAATCAATGTTTTAAAAATTTGAGCATAACAGTAGTTTTATTAACAGTTTTGTTAATAATATAATGAACACATTGTGTCATATTTTACTATGTAAATTGAGTAAATATTAAAAATGAGGTAAGACAGATAATGCAATAATCTAGAGAGTATAGTATTCTAATGAGGATGAATGAATGAATGAACAGAATACAGACAAAGTCCCACCCATAGTTAATTAATTTTTGAAACAGGTGCCAAGGCAATTCAATGGGTAAGGAAAGTCATTTCAACAAATGATGTTGAAACAACACCCATTAGGAAACTAAATAAATAAACCTTGCTCCCTACTACATATCGTTTGTAAAATTAATGTGGACAGATCATAGATTTAAAAGTTAAAGCTAAAACAATAAGCCATCTGTAAATGAATAAAAGTGAATTTGCTTTTGACCTTGTGATATGTACAATTTTCTTAGAACACCAACAGCACTACCCACAAAAGAAAAAAAATGATTCATTGTATTTCATTATAATTAAAAATATCTGCTCTGCCAAAACACCGTATGAGTTCCTCATGTATTTTAGAGATGAACTCATTATAAGATGTATGGTTTTCAAATATTTTCTCCCATCCTGTAGTTTGTCTTTTCAGTCTGTTGATTGTTTTCTTTGCCATGCAGAGGCTTTTCAGTGTGGTGAAGTTCTACTTGTCTGTATTTGCTTTTGTCGCTGGTGTTTCTTGTGTCATTCACGAAATTATTGCTAAAATCAGTGTCATATAGCTTCTCCCTGTAATTTCTTCTAGAAGTTTTTATGTCAGGTCTTACGTCTTAGTCTTTAACCCATTTGGGGTTTATTTTTGTGTATGGTGTAAAATAAGGGTCCACTTTATTCTCTTACGTGTGGATATGGAGTTTTCCCAAGACCACATATTGAATAGACTATCCTTTTGCCAATGGATATTCTTGGCACTTACTATATAGCTGTAAGGAGATTTATTACTGAAATTAGATCAGATGGTTATGGGTTGAAAAGTCCGATGATTTGGCATATGCAAACTGAAGAACCAGGAAAGCTGGCGGTATAATTCTGTCCAAGTCCAAAGGTCCAAGAAGGAGAAGCTCTGATGTTCAAGGGGAGAAAAAACATGTATGTCCCATCCTCAGAAGAGAGAGATGTCGCCCTTTTTTCACCTTTTTGTTCTATTGGGCCCCCAAATGATTGGATGATGCCCACTCCATTAATGAGAACGAGTCTCTTCACTCAGGTTACTGAAACAAATGCTGTATCTTCCAGAAACACCCCCACGGACACACCCAGAAATAATGTTTTACCCACTATATGGGCATCTCTTAGCCCACTCCAGTTGACAAACAAAATTAACTATCACATCGTGTATGTGTGGATTTACTTCTGGGCTCCCTATTCTATTCTATTGGTCTATCTGTCTGTCTTTATGTACCATATGTACCATAACATTTTGATTAGTGGAGTTCTGTAAAATCGGGATATGGGATGCCTCCAGCTTATTCCCTCTAAAGATTTATTTGGCAATTCATAGACTTTTGTGGTTCCATTTGAATTTAGGGTTGTTTTTTATGACTGTAAAAAAAAAATGCCATTCAAGGGTTGATAAGGATTGCAATGAATCTGTAGACCTCTTTGTGTAGTATAAACATTTTAAGAATATTAAGTTCTCCAGTCCATGAACATGTATGTCTTTTCATCTGTTTACACCTTCTTTAATTTCTTTTATCAATGTTTTGTAGTTTTCATTTCAAAAGTCATTCACCTTCTTAGTTAAGTCCATTACTAAGTACTTTATTCTTTTTTAGAACTATGGTAAATAGGATTGTTTTCCTAATTCCCTTTTCAGACAGTTCATTGTAATCGTATATATACACACTGGAGTTTGGGGAGTTTGGGGAGTTTCTTTGTTCTTTTATTTTTTTTTAAATAATTTTATTTTTTCTCATCATGATAGTGTACTCTTTAATCCCCAATCCCTATTTCACCCATCCCCCATCCATCTCCTCCCTAGTAACCACCAGTTTGTTCTCTATAGTTAAGTCTGTTTCTTGGTTTGTCTCTTTCTCCTTTTTTTTCATTTGCTGATTGTTTTACTTCTTAAACTCTACCTGAATGAAATTATATGGTATTTGTCTTTTTTGATTGATTTAGTTCACCTAGCATTATCATACTTTCTACCTCGATCTGTGTTGCTACAAATGGCAAGATTTTATTCTTTTTTTATGGCTGAGTTACGTATGTGTGTGCGTGTGTGTGTGTGTGTGTGTGTCTCACACACACACACACACGCACACACACCATATATTCTTTATCCATTCATCTATCTATAGACACTTGGGCTGCTTCCATAATTTGGCTATTGTAAATAATGCTGCAATAAACATAGGGGTGCATGCATTCCTTTGAATTAGTATTTTTGTATTTTTTGGGTAAATGCCCAGTAAGTGCAATGACAAGATCATAGGGTATTTTTAATTTTTTGAGGAACCTTCATGCTGTTTTCCACGCTGGCTGCACCGTTTCCATTTTGTAAGTGTAAGAGGATTCCCACAGTGTAAGAGGGTTCCTGTCTCTCTACATTTTCACCACACCTGTTATTTCTTATGATTTTGAGTTTAGCTATTCTGACTTGTGTGAGGTGATATCTCATTGTAGCTTTGATTTGAATTCCCTGATGATGAGTGATGTCGAGTGTCTTTTCATGTGTCTGTTGGTCATCTGTGGTGTCTTCTTTGGAAAGATGTCTGTTCCTGTCTTCTGACCATTTTTAAATTGGATTATTTGTGTTTGGGTATTGAGCTGTATCAGTTTTATGTATATTTTAGATACTAACCCTTTATCAGATATGTCATTTGCAAATATATTTTCTCATTCCATAGGTTGCCTTTTAGTTTTGTTGGTTGTTTCCTTTGCTGTCCAGAAATTTTTATTTTGATGTAGTCCTAATAGTTTATTTTTTATTTCCCTCGCCTCAGGAAACACATCTAGAAAAATGTTGCTATGGCTGATGTCAGAGAAATTACTTTTCGAGTATTTTTATGGTTTCAGGTCTCACATTTAGATCTTTAATCTATTTTGAGTTTATTTTTGTGTATGCTGAAAGAAAGTGGTTCTGTTTCATTCTTTTGCCTGTGGCTGCTCAGTTTTCCCAATATCCTTTGCTGAAAAGACTACCTTTTTCCCACTGTATATTCATTCCTCCTTTGTTGAAGATTAATTGATCATATAATTGTGGGTTTCTGTGTTTTCTATTCTATTCCATTGATCTATGTGTCTATTTTGATGCCAGTGCCATAATGTTTTTATTTCTACTGCTTTGTGATATAACTTGAAACCTGGAATTGTAATACTTCCAGTTTTCTTTTTCTTTTTCAAGATTCCTTTGGCCACTCAAGGTATTTTGTGGTTCCATCTGAATTTTTGGATTGTTCGCTCTAGCTCTGTTAAAGATGATGTCAGTATTTTGACAGGGATTACATTAGGTCTGTAGATTGCTTTTGGTAGTATGAACATTTGAACAATATTTTTGCTAGGTTTCAACTGAGTTTTTGTGAGTTGAATTGTATTCTGCAATTTACTCAAATCATTCAACAGTTCTGTCTTTTTTTTTTTAACAGAATCTTTAGAGTTTTTGATATATGAGATCACGTCATTTGCAAACAGGAACAATTTCACTTCTTCTTTTCAGATTTGGATGCTTTTATTCCTTTTCCTTGCCTAATTGCTCTGCCTACGAAATCCAGCACTATGTCGAATAGAAATGATAAGAATGAACATCTTTGCCTTGTTTCTGATCTCAGAAGCAAAGATTTCAGTTCTTCCATCGAGTATAATGCTAGCTACAGGCTTGTCACTTACAGCCTTTTCTATGTTTAAGTACCTTACTTTTATTTCTAGTTTGCCGAGAATTTTTGCCACAAATGCAAGTTGAATTTTGCCAAGCACTTTTTCGGCACATATTGAGGTGATCATGTCATTTTTATCCTTTATTCTGCTAATGTGATAGATCACATTCATTGATTTTCATGCATTGAACCATTCTTACATCCCAGAAAGAAATCCCACAGTGTCAGGACGGGATTTTTCATGTGAATTTAATGTTGAATTTGACTTGCTGGTATTTTGTTGAGGAGTCTTGCAACTATATTCATCAGGGGTATTGACCTGTAGTTTCTGTGTGTGTATGTGATGTCCTTTCAATGCTTTGGTGGTATCAGGGTAATGCTGGCCTCATAAAATGAGTTGAGGACTACTCTGTCTTCTTCAATGATTTGGAAGAGTTTGAGAAGGATTGGTGTTAATTCTTAAAGGTTTGGTAGAATTTACTAATGAAGCAGTAGGGACCTAAGACTTTCTTTCTAGGAAGGTTTTGTTTACTGATTCAATGTCTACACTAGTTATAGGTCTGTTCAGACTTTCTATTTCCTCATGATTCATTCTTGGTAGGTTATGTAGTTCTAGGAATTTATTCAGTTTTTCTAGATTTTTCTAGATTGACAGTGGCGTGTAGTTGTTCATAGAAGTCTTTTATAATTCTTTGTATATTTGCGGTATCACTTGTACCGTTTCCTTTTTATTTCCAATTTTGAGACTTCTCTCTTCACATTTTGCTGGCCAACTATGGTCCCTTTCGTATACCTTTCATTCTTTACTTCTGTTTGTTTTTTTTTTTTATTTTTTTTAACGTTTATTTATTTTTGAGACAGAGAGAGACAGAACATGAACGGGGGAGGGTCACAGAGAGAGGGAGACACAGAATCTGAAACAGGCTCCAGGCTCTGAGCGGTCAGCACAGAGCCCGACACGGGGCTCGAACCCACGGACCGTGGGATCATGACCTGAGCCGAAGTCGGAGGCTTAACCGACCGAGCCACCCAGGCGCCCCAACTTCCGTTTGTTTTTTAACAAATCCTGTAAAAATTGAAAAGTGATTCTTAGGTCGTAGGCTCTACAAAAACAGGGTGAGACCCAGATTTGGCCCATGAGGTATGGTTTTCCCATCCCTGCTTTATATTAAACTTTCTTATCCAAAAACTGTGTGGTTTCTGTTTCCTGGTTGGATCTGGAGTGATAGAAAATAGATAAACTCTGCAAGGTGAGATTTGGGGGATTTTTTCGATTGTGGCTTAAGTATAGTGCTATGCCACTTGGCAGTGGGAAGGGGTTCCGGTAACCTACGAGATGCAGTGGCATCCTAATTATGCTATGTCCTGTGGTTGATTGTGATGAGGTGCTAATTGTAGAAAGTGCCTTGGGAGTCCAGCGGTCTGCTGCTCTAGACCATAATAACAGGAAAAATGACCATCAGGACCGTAGCATGAAATGGATATCTTTCAGGGCACTCAAGCACATACAAAAAGGAAATGACAAGTCCAGATCTGTCCCTTTTCATTCGAGTCATGTTCTGAGAGCCAAAACCAGAACACGTCCATGGGAGCCAAAATGAATCTCTTATTTCTTGTAGCTGCAGGATTGATATTGCCACACATAAAACCCCTTTAATTGTGCAGTTTGCTAGATTATAAAAACAGTTGAATTCAGAGGCCCACTGCCACTAATTCCTCATGTGAGAGTAATGACTGGAAAAAAAAATGTGATCCTGAAATCTGGAATGAGGACATCTGGTTGGATCTAGAAGAAAGTATTGAGCTTCCAGATCACTCTGAGCCTTCCTTACCTTTCCCTCCAATGTATTCAGAGACATGACTTTTTCTGCTTAAAAAACAAACAAACAAACGAAAACTGTTACATTCAACTGAGGTAGATGCCTTGAAAGAGAATGATCATTCTACCCATGATTCCCCATAACTATTCCTGTGGTCACTTTACCTGTAACTTCTAGTTATGGTCCAGGAGACAAGTAAACGAATTGACCCCACCAAAAAGAGTTTACACATCAAAAAAAATTACCCCCAAATCTTAATGATGTATCAGCAGAAACTTAGAGAACATACATGAGAAATGATTCCAAGAGTGTTAGATCAGGCTTAATTTATTAATATGAATGAACATAATGGAGATTCTAGATTTAAAACGCTGACTCGTTCATCTGGAGGGGGCTCTAACTACTAAACCTTGGGAACAAAGCTGGCTTATATTTAATGAGTCAGGAGCCAGATCTTTCCTGGAAAGATGTGGAGGAGATAATCCAAAGATAGGACTTGTCCATATAATATGCATACCCATCTTCCAGATACATTTAGTAAATAAATAATAAATAAATAAGTTCCAAAAGAAACATCTTCCGATAAGGCATTGAGAAATTCACTCATGCGGAGAACATTTATATCCTTAAAAAACTCGGAGATTGTTTTCCTTTTTTAAGCGAGAGAGTTTAAGGGATGCCAGCATTCAGATGAGTTCACTAAAGGAAAGCAAGGTTGTAATGTTCCACAGAATGCCTTGACCCTTACAGATTTTAGCAGTGGTTAGTTGATCATAGTATCCATAGGAATGTAATAGATGAAAAAAAAAAACATAGAATATCACCTGAAAAGCTTCACCAGCCACTCAGCTCCTGTAGGGTATGATTTCTCCAACAACTATCTCCTACTAAAATGAAGGGCTTCTCCAGACTACTTCCTGCAGTTTCCTCAGGCACACCCACCATCTTCTTACAGAACGCCACAGTTGAAGGACCATGCCACAGATAGCATTCCTTTGGGTGGCTTTCCAGTGGGTTCTCTTACGTGGGATTAGAAGGAACATTCAAAGCAAGTTCCACTGGCACAGTACCTTGCTGATTTCTCCACATACAGTGAACAGGGGGTGCCTCCTCTGAAAAGGTGTGGATCTCAACCCACCAGGTACCCCTTTTTAGGCACTTGCTTCAGCCTTAGGGAAAGTGGATGTTCTTTATATCTGTGTTTACTTAACTCACTACAGTTCTCATTGTTTCTTTTTATCCCATCCCCTAGGACTTCAACCCCTGTTATAGTTACTTTTTGTCTTCAACTTCCTGTTCCAAATATCGTGTGGTTTCTGTCACCAGACGGGCCCCCAGCTGATTAGATTACATGCAGTTTAAAATCCCTTCTATGCCTAAGAGCTAATTATTCTCTCAGATACAAAAACAAACTTCATTTTACTTCAGTGAGCTGGATTTATAAAGGATTTATCACAGGATTTATAAAGACAGAGGAATTAATTTTTTTAAATTTTTTAATGTTTATTTATTTGTGTATTTATTTATCTCTCTATTTATTTTTGAGAGAGAGAAAGCATGGGAGGGGCAGAGAGAAAGGGAGACACAGAATTTGAAGCAGGCTCCAGGCTCCAAGCTGTCAGCACAGAGCTCGACGTGGGGCTCTAACTCACCAGCCATGAGATCATGACCTGATCCTAAGTCAGACACTTAACCGACTGACCCACCCAGGCGCCCCATAATTAAAAATATTTTTGATCCATGCTACAAATAGTATTTAATATATTGGACACCATTACTTTACTTAAATTAACTGCAGTGTGGTATTCAATGTTTTCTTAACCATGGTATAAATTAACATTGCTGTAAACATATACTATTAGTATTCATTTTAGTATTCTTCGAATTTTTTTTTCAAATATAAAGAATTGCCAGGCCCTTTAGGAAAGAATCATGTTTCTTAATCTTAGTTAAATGTTCTGCATTAGAGTGATGTTTCCTCTTTAAGCATTGTATAATAAATATATGTTTGCCCTGTAGTCATATTAAAACAGGCTTTCTGCAATATTACAGTTTATTGTTAATTAAAATAAGTTAAGAAAAATGGAAAGTGTGCTGATGAACTCATTAAATTCACTTCGAAAGAAAAATATTCTACCTTTTGAGGGAAAAAAAAAAACACAAAGAAATATTCCAGATAGTATAATATAATGTCCAAGGAAGACTCTATACCATTTATGATATATTTAGAAGTTTTTAAAAATATTTAATATAGGCCTTCCTGAATGGCCACTAAGAACCATGATATTACTGCTATTTTACAACTCATTGCTCTATCTACCAAAACAAATGCACCTCAAAAACAATGTCAATGATCAATCTCACATATTCCATGAGGCCCCTGAAAAATATAATAATCTTTTGTACATTAAAATATGCATTAGCTTAAATATCCTGGAGATAAGAGAACTTTCAGTCCGGAAAGAAAGATCAAAGCAAGGCCACTTTGGGATTTTCAGATAATGAAGAGAAACACTGGGAGAAAAGTGAAAAAAAGGAAGCTTACAAAATGTCAATGGGAATAAAAGTTAGTAAACTGATGCCACAGGAAATCACAAAGTTTTAGCAATTTATTTCAAAGAAATATTCTGCTGTATAGGCTGGAAGGACTTATTAAATTCAGAATTGTGCAAAGGGTAAATGATTAACTCAGAGAAATCTAATGGAAGCGTATCCGGCTATTTGATTAATTTCTAAGATAGCGTATTTTTTTCCTGAGTTTTCTTCTGGCAAGCACGGTTCTTCTTCTAGCAAACGTTTAATGAATGTTTTAAAGGTATGGTAGGTCTCTAAAATAGGGCCGAGTAATCTCTGCCTCTTGATACTCATGCCATTCTGGAGTCTCCTCCCCTTACTGTGGGCAGTTCTCATGACTCACTTTTAATGATGGCGTACAAAAGAAATGGCAGATGTCAACTCTCAGATCAGATCTTAAAAAGGTTGAAGCTTTCGTCATGGGCACCCTCATTTACTCTTTTACCCTCTTCGGGCTCTTGTGCTGAGGGGAAGAAACGGGCCACATGGCAAGGAACTGATGCGTTCAGTCAAAAGCCAGTGAGGACATGAGACCTGCCAAGAGCCACGAAGGTGAACCTGGAAGTAGATCATTCCCCAGTTGAACCTTCTGATGACTTTATCCCTGGCTGACCCCTTGGTTACAGTCTCCTGGTTACAAGAGAGATCTGGAGTCAGAGCCACCTGCTTAGCCATCACCAGGATCCTAACCCACGGTAACTACAAGAAAAGAACTGTTTGTTACTTCAAAGTGCTACCTTTGGGAGTAATTTGTCACAGGGGTATAGAAAAACAAAAAAAGAAGCGACATGAATATGAATGATTGATTCAAATTTACAGAAAAGAATATGGTAGTGATGATAATTTGAATATTTAAAGCATATAGGAGATCCTTGTTTGAGAAACTAAATTTACCACCTAATCTTGTTGAAACTGTGGGCGACCTTCAAAATCGACAACATCCCACAGTTTTTCTTAATGCATTCATTCTGTATAATAACTATTAACAGGTTTGATCACAAAATTGACTACAAATTTGTGAGCAATACTTTGTATTGCTTGCCCCTACTCTGTCATAACACATTTCTTGCTGTTGACAGGCCATCTGTCAGTTTATGAATTCGAGAATGGCCTAACTATAACCATGAAATAAATTAATATACACATTAAAAAGAATATAGAATAGAATGATAGGTAGGCAGGCAGATAGACATATAGGTAATAGAACTATTAAGATAAACCTCAAAATGTCTTCTCTACTTGGAAAGAATACAGTCATAGACCATGAATATTCTCAGTTGTAGAGAAAACTAAATCTTCAACGAAACATTCTCTTCTTCCTTCTAGGCACTCAGCCACGTTATTTCTCTGGCTTCCTTTGAAATTAGGAGTGCTCATGTGAAGAGCTTTGGGTGATGATGTGTCCTACCTTCAGGCCTGCCTAGTGTAGACATGTGATTCTACATGTCCTTTTCTGTTTCTGAGTTCCTGGCATGCAGACAACCCCTGGAAGATATTGTGACAGCTGTGAATTGAAAATGGCCTGGTCACATTATGGAAGAAATTACTGAATTACTGCTCGGATGAGCACCCCCCACCAGGAACACCTCATCGGAGCAGAACTTGAGCACTAAATACAATTTCTAAGTTATATTACTGTGAGTGTTGTTTTTCGATTGTTTGGTTTTTTGTTTTTTGTTTTGTTTTTTTTCTTTTTTAGATTTACCCAAGAATATTGAGTGGATTCTGCCTATAAAGAGAGTGTACTGAGAGGGTAAGAGCAAAAATTCCTGAACTGAGTGTGAACCCAGGCTGGACCACTTAATAGCTGTGCCATCATGAGCAATTTGTCTGCAATCTCTGGGTCTCCACTTCCCCACGTACAAAATGGAGTTAACCACGTTGCTAACTTGCATCATTACTGACGGGAGTGTGCGAAGACACGTAAAGCACATAGAATAGCAAGGGGCACACGTGTAACAATCTAATACTCTAAATACTCCCCCCTCCTTATCCACCTCCCTCTCCTTTTTCTTATTCTTCCTAAACCTCTTCTTTGATGAACAAAGTCAGGTCACAGTTTGCGGGATCAAGTCCCGTGATGGGCTCTGCGCTAACAGCACGGAGCCTGCTTGGGATTTTTTCTCTCCCTCTCTCTCTCTCTACCCATTCCCCGCTAGCGCACACACGCTGTCTCTTTCTCAAAAATAGATTAAAAAACTTTAAAAAACTCACTTGAGCTTATAAAATATTTCTTTTTATCTATATGTGTGTGTATAAATGTATGCATATTATGTATATATGCATGTATGTATTTTTTCGAAAACTATGTTATAATCCCACTGTGTCTGTTTTGGAATAAGACTTTTTTGAAAATGTTGAGATTACAGATCCAGGCAATTAGAACCCAGAGTCATCACACTGATCTTAAGAAAGCTACACTTGTGATATTTGAACATGACGAAGGCAACATTTTATTATTTATAGTATGATAAAAACAACAAAAACAAAAACAATAATAGCAAAAATGCCATGTGTTTAGTTATGGTTCTAAGGGCTTTATATACACTAACTCATTTGATCCTTATAAAAATTCTATGCGGGGGTGCCTGGGTGGCTCGGTCGGTTGAGCGTCCGACTTCCGCTCAGGTCATGATCTCACGGTCCGTGAGTTGGAGCCCCGCGTCGGGCTCTGTGCTGACGGCTCAGAGCCTGGAGCCTGTTTCCGATTCTGTGTCTCCCTCTCTCTCTGCCCCTCCCCCGTTCATGCTCTGTCTCTCTCTGTCTCAAAAAAATAAAATAAAACGTTAAAAAAAAATAAAAAATTCTATGCGGTATAAGCTACATTATCTCTATTTGACATGTGAGAAAATTCAATTGTAATGATGAGGCTAGATAGATTTCCTAAAGTCATATATTCAATATGTGAAAGATCTTGGATCCAAACCAAGGAAATGTTGCTCAAAAGTCAGTGGTCTTAATGGATGCTCTATACCACTGAGGATATATGAATTGTCATAGCTAGATGTTTAGCTTTAAGAGTTTTAGGTTTTCCTCTATAAGGAAAAATTAATAGGATTCATTCTTTGAACTAATTTTAAAAACTATTCCATAGTTATCATTTCTTTGAACGAATTTTAAAAACTATTTCCCCGGAGGTTTCAGAGTCCACATAGGAACACAATTTTGTCAACTGGAGAGAGAGGTAGGACTCGTGACTATGAGGCAGATTTGTTCACTGAAAAGTTAGCTGAGTTCCAAGGATCGGTTCTCTGACCTTACGAGCCTTGTGTTCAAACCAGCTGAAAATCTAGTCCAAGGATCAGCTTAGACTGAGCACTGTAGCATGAAATGAAATGCAAAGGACACTTCCTAAGCAAATTTCATGATGAATGGCAGTACACTGCATTTTAAGGAAATTTCTAGTGAGACATGCATGGATCAATGCTAGGTCAAGTCTTGTTCAACAGCATTTATAATTAGCTGGGACAGGAAGTAATGGTTAGATTAACGACTCTTACAGGTGGTGTTAATTTGAGAAGTAAAAGAAGCCTCTAGATATCGATATGTCATTGTATATAGAAACTAAAAAGATGATGATGATGATAGATAGATCAATCGATCGATCGATCTAGATAAATAGATATTGCCCGGTAGTATGGAAAACTATTCTGACTCTGATGATATTTGGTTTTCTAAATAAGCTCAACATACTTAATGTACATAATTTAATACTTACATGATGATTCAGTTTCTTTATAAATGTGACTCATGGTAATGGTTGAGGTAATTTAATGACATGCTTAAGACTGTTTGAATACAATTCTTGCCTCTGATTCTAGAAAAGCCACATTTAAAGTTAATTGACTCCTCTTATGGTTTATAATTCCTTTACCTTCAGGATCTTTGCTGTCACTTACGGTTCTTTTATCTCTTAACTGTCTCTCAGATCCATTATAATTTGTTATAGCTGTGTACATTTTTATGTTCAGGCTTATGAGAATTGTATACAAATAGTCTTGGAATGAGGATCTAATGATTGTTAGTCTCATGAGTAAGATAATGGAACACTGTGACATATATTTATTAGACTTCTCTAGTCTCCTTAGTTGAGGTTTCTAGACATGATTTCCTGACAGGTGAAGTGATCTTAAAGTTTCAGACGTCATGTTTTGCCTTGAACATTCATGCTTTTATATCCCCATGACATCACTTCATAGATTAATTTGGTAGAATCTATTTGCAAGGCTGAAATATTATGGAAAACTATTTGAAGATAAATTGGAAGAAAGAAGGAAAATTAACTTCGGTATAAGTATAGTTTCTCCCCAAAAAATGCTTTTACAATATATCATTTCAAGTCCTCCTGTATAAATCCTCGTGCCCCCAAGCAACTATTCCCAACTATTCTTCTCTTGCTTTCTGTATTCGTGTTGACTATGGCCCATAATAAGCATGATAAACTGGAAAGTTAAAAAGAAAACAGTGCTTGTCTGAGGCCTCCTAACAAATTGCAACTACTTAGCTCCCAAGATGCATATGAGCTCTTACAGCATTTTAAAGTACCACACAAATTGTCTTTAAAACTTTTTTCACGGAGTACTGGACCTTGCTTCAGATTACTGAACCTTGCTTCAGATTACTGAATAATATTAACGTCTTAATTCTACTTTCTCTGAATTATCTTCCTCCCCTGGCACCTGGGTGGCTCAGTTGGTGAAGCATCCAACTCCCGCTCAGGTCATGATCTCTTGCTACGTGGGTTCGAGCCCGACGTCGGGCTCTGTGCTGACAGCTCGGAGCCTGGAGCCTGCTTCGGAGTCTGTCTCCCTCTCTCTCTGCCCCTCCCCCACTCGCACTCTGTATCTCTCTGTCTCAAAAATAAATTAACGTTAAAAAAAATAAATTAAAAAATTACCTTCCTCCCCAATGTGGACATGACATAAGCTGTTTAGATATGTTAATTAAGGCATATTGTCTAGATCAATTTACAGTTACAAAATGATATATTTCTGATATAAAAATACTGATGAATTAGTCAAATAAAGTTAACAAGCAGGTGAAGAAAAATAATAATCATTACATAAATTAACTAATAATCTGAGACCCAATTACTTGCTCTTTTAAATTTCACAAGCAACTTATTTTATTTAAAAAAAAAAATTACGTTCATCCATTTTTTGAGAGACAGAGCATGAGTGGAAGAGGGACAGAGAGACAAGGAGACACGGAATCCAAAGCAGGCTCCAGGCTCTGAACTGACAGCACAGAGCCCGACACGGGGCTCGAACTCACAGACCGTGAGATCGTGACCCGAGCGGAAGCTGGACACTCAACTGACTGAGCCACCCAGGTGCCCCTAAATTTCAGAAGAATATTTTAATTCAGCATTCTGAAAAATTTTAGCACCATTTATTTTCCTCAAAGTGGTTGAGGAAAATTAAACGTGTCCTCATCATTGGGATAGGTGACCCAAATGATGAATTTGCTGTTATCAGTGTGAAATAATCCTGTCATTGGTATAATAGTGCACACTTTAGAATTCTCGTGATTATTAATTATCGCATTCTAGCAAATAAGATATACCTACTTGAGGATTACATTTCTGCAATTATCCCTTCATTCTTCTGTATTATCTCTTTACTACCTGTATGAATATCTAAACCTGCTATAATATCCTCATCTTTAATAATTAAATAACAGATTCTATTTCTGTTCAGCCGCTACTCTATTTGCTGCAATTTGGTCTCATTTTAGTGCTAATATTGTTTTCCTTCTAGCACTCTTGTTTTTTAAACAACGCCAACAGAGGCTTCTCAATTGTGTTAGTATTTCCAAATAACCCATTTGGGGTGGGTTGATCCATTATTGAGCCTGCTTCTTTGTTTACTTACATTATTAATTTTTAATTTTAGCTGGATTGTTTCCTGCTACTACTTTTGACTTTTTCGGCTGCTTCATTTCTAGCTAAATAATACAGAGGGTGTTTAGCCTTTTCCCTTTCCTATTCAAAGTATTGGCTACTCTAGTTTTTCTGCTATAGCTTTGTCTCACAAGCTTTGATGCATAATATTTGTATTATCTTCCAAGACATTTCTCATTCCCATAATATTTCTTCTTCTCTTGTTTGCACAAGTTAATTACTATTGCATTTTATAGTTTCCAAGTGTGTTATGCTTTTAGGGGGCTGTTATTATTTATTCCTCACTTCATTTTTATTTTGGTCAAAGATGTGATTTCTAATGATAGCAGTCAATGGTAAAAATCTTTAGAAATATTTCGGACTCTGGGGGCGCCAGGGTGGCTCAGGCGGTTAAGCGTCCGACTTCAGCTCGGGTCATGAGCTCATGGTTGGTGAGTTCAAGCCCCACGTCAAGCTCTGTGCTGATAGCTCAGAGCCTGGAGCCTGCTTCCGATTCTGTGTCTCCCTCCCTCTCTCTCTGCCCATCCCTTGTGCACGCTCTGTCTCTTTGTCTCTCAAAAATAATAAGTAAACATTAAAATTTTTTTAAAAAAAGAAATATTTCTGACTCTGGCTTTATGATCAAGTGTAGGTTCTATTTGGTTGTTTATAATATTTCAATAGTGCTTGAAAACTTGTTTTTTCCATTTGTAATACAAAACTATAAAAGTATACACATATTAGACTAAAGTTATTTTGTTCTAACATTTTATGCTTTTATAATTCCTTTTCCTTTGTTCTATCCCTGAGAGCTTGTTTTGAACTATCACTATGATAGGATATTTTTATTTCATCTTTAATAATTCTGTCAACTTTTGTCTCAGATGCCTTCAGGTTATATTATTGTTGGTTACCTGTTATTTTCCATTATTGCACCTTCCTACAAAATTCCTCTCAATCTAGAAATGCATTGTGTTTCCCGGTTTTTTCTTGTGTCGTGTTTTGTTTTTAATCCATATACCATATTTCTTCCGGTTAATTGTTGCCTATTATATCATTTTTCCATCCTTTTATTTCAAATTTTCTGTGTCCTTATTACTTCATTTTGGTAGAAGCCCAGAGCTGGCTTTGTTTTTATTTCTAATTCTATCTATCTCAAACTTTTAATTGGAAAGTTGAGTACATTTTCACTTACTATGATTAATCATGTATTGGGGATTATTTCTACCATTCTGCTTTACTTTGGCTTAAGTGTTTTCATATTGCCCTATTTCAAAATTCTTTTCTATTTTAGAAGTTATGTTTATTCTTTTTATGTTTAGCCTTTAAAGTTTACTATTCAAACTTAATAGTATCCAAAACGAACATATTTGCCCTCTGCTTAACATTACAAAGTCCTAGGAAGACTCAAAATCAGATCACAATCCTCACCAATTATATGTTACAACCTCTCAGAATTTTAGTTCTATATTATTCTTTAACCTCTGCAGTTAGAAAATAACACACAGTTATTCACAATTATTAACGTTCACTGATTTCCTTACTGGGTTGTTTCTAATTGTTCCTTTACCTTGTCATTTTATGTTTTAATTTATTTTTCATTTCTAGCAGCCCTTTATGGATTCTTTTCAAATCTTCCAGGCCTTTTCTCTGTAGTCTCTTGTTCTCCACTAATACTTTTGATATACATATATTTTTTAATCAATAAACAAACACTTAAAATACATTCTCAGTTTGAAGAGTTGCACTCCCAAGGGTACTCTGAATTTAGTGACACGTAGGCAAGCAACAAAGTGACAAGTAGGCAAGCCCAATATGGTCTCATCAAGTTTCTTTTTGTTTCTCGCTGCAGAGGACCTAGCTCCCATTCCCATAAGACATAGCCATTCAGCACTCTGACTTTCATGTCATCACTTGGTAAGCCTTAGGCATTAATCTCCTTTCTCCATGCTTCCAAGCCTCCTTTCTCAAAACAAAAAAACAAAAAAACAAAAAAACAAAAAACACACATCAGTAGGGGCAGGAGAAGCCCTGTCCAAACTATATGCCTTTTATTTCCTAATGTTGCCTTATTACATTCAGTAGGACTTCCGGCACTATATAAAATAACCATAGAAACAATGGATATCTTTGCCTTGTGCCCAATCTTAGGGCTAGGGCAGATACACTTTAGCTGAGGCTTGGTTTTTTTTATTTTGTTTTGTTTATCTTACCCACATTGGAGTTTCTGAAGTGCTAACTTCTTTAGCTTCAGGTGTGGGTCCACTGGGGTCCATGTGGGTCCATATGAGGCAAAATGAAAACCCAGGGAACTGGTACCATGTACCAGCTCTGTGGCTCCTGATATCTCTCACCAGGCTGCCTTCTTGTCCCTACCTGTCAGTATTCTAGTATTTGTTTTATATATAATTTTCAGGGATATTTAACTAACTGCACTTAGGAGGAGGAACGGGGAACTGTGTCTTATTTCGCTTCCCTGCTTTTCATATTTTAACTCATAACACAGCCTCCAACATCACGGTGCTACGGTTTTAGCTGCCTTGCTTAAGCTAAGAAGTCATGGCCAACTTTCTACATGTAGAATATTCTGCTATTGTGCATGGCCAGTGAAAAGTTCATCCTGATTAGCATCACGGTCAGAGGCGTTTTTAACTTCCTATCCCTTACCACTAGGCCAATAGATGCAATGATTCTTCCTAACAACATTAAACAAATAATCTGATCCCTAGCTGCAGGCGTTCACAGGATTGTAGCTGCGTGAGCATTTCATACCCAGCATATCTACATTATCATATCTTAACAAAATAGTCTCAATTTGCACATGTATGTCAAGAACATAGATGCACTGTTAATTCAACTTGGAACAATACATAATGTTTCCAGAAGATAGGGGAAAATGTGAAAATGTCTCCTCTGTTTGCCACATTGGAATGACAAAGATACCGTTAATTTATTTCAACCCACTTCTCACTGACATGGAATCTGGCAGGAGAATTCCTGTCTTGTGACTCCCTGACAGTTGGTTTTATTGCAAAGTAAGCGTTACTTAATTCCTGGGATCAACAGGGCCAGTATTAGAGCATTGTATTTTTTTCCAGGATTTTAATAACCGCAGCTGTGCTTACTCATGGGCAGAGAAAGGGTAGAAGGAGAGAAATTTCCTAGGATTTGTGTGATCATCAAAAATACCGTTCCTGAGGGTCACCACAATCCTAAAAGCCGTCTATTCATATTCTGCAGATAAACTGCATGATTAGCAAGATGTCTAGCTCAATGACTCAGAAATAATATTCAGAGAAAATTAAATAGCTGACTGATGTAGATGCTGAACAAATTGCTGGTATACAGATATTTGAATTGGTTAAAGTATGCTAGAAATCTTCAGAATACAATTAGAAAAGTAACAAAGTAATACATTTTTAAAAGCCTACTTCAAAATTGTTATGAATTTATATTATTTTCCATGCTTAATTAGACTAATAGAGAAAATAATTCAAAAGGTACTGTTACAACCAGATGACAAATTTCAGATATATTGCTATAGTGAATCTCTTCAAATATCCTATATTCAAACAGTATTTTAGAGTGCTATGTATCTTTTTTTTTTTAATTTATTTTTGAGAGAGAGAGAGAGAGGAGGAGGGGCAGAGAAAGAGGGAGAGGGAGGGTCCCAAGCAGGCTCCTCACTGTCGGCACAGAGCCCGACATGGAGCTCGAACTCACGAACCATGGGATCATGCCCTGAGCCAAAATCAACAGTCCTCTGGCTGCTTGACCGACTGAGCCCCCCAGGTGCCCCAGGAGTGCTATCTGTCTTCAGAGTGGGTCTTTCTTCATGGACTACACCACATCTTGGAATGAAAACCTTTCATCTCCAGGAATGTAGGTATCTTTGCAGACTTGGTCACGTGTTATAAATAGTGCAAGAGTCGACAATTATATTTTCAGTTTTGTTTCTTTTTTTTTTTAATTTTTTTTTTAACGTTTATTTTATTTTTGAGACAGAGAGAGACAGAGCATGAACGGGAGGGGCAGAGACAGAGGGAGACACAGAATTGGAAGCAGCTCCAGGCTCTGAGCCATCAGCCCAGAGCCCGACGCAGGGCTCCAACTCACAGACCGTGAGATCGTGACCTGAGCTGAAGTCGGACGCTTAACTGACTGAGCCACCCAGGCACCCCTCAGTTTTGTTTCTTAATGTGAACTATGCCCACTAAGCCATACATTTTCGCATTTATGATATTAATTTAAATTTCATATGTTCTACAAGACACAAAAAGTTCTAAATTTTGTAATAATGTCTTTCTTTTCAACATGCTTGCCAGACTTTAATACAATCTTCTTTTATACCTACATGCGGATAAAGATTGCTCCTTAGTTACAATTTAAATACCTTGTCTTTTCTGGAAGTAACTGAAATAATAACAAAAATGGGAATAATTAAGCAGCAGATGTTCACAAAGCGTAAAAAAAAGTATAATAGCTTTGTTTGATCCAAAGTGAATTTAAAAAACCCCTGAACAAGAAAGATTAATATCATTGGCTTGAGACAAAATACATCATGAAGTTATCACACAACCTGGTAGGTTTTTGACTCATTGACTAATATTAGTTTTCAACAACTTTTTGTGTTCAAGTTTCTTTGAAGCAAATACTGTTCCAAATTTGTTAGTGAGGCGTAAATGAGTGACACATAAATGAATAGCAAGTAGACTTAGAAACTTCTCTTTTTCATCTCTTTACTCTTGTAAATATCTACATAAGTGAAATTACCATTCTCTTTTGCTGAAAAATGCAGTCAGAATACCTTTTTCTTTCTGTCTCTCTGCCTCCCCCCCTCCTTTTTTGCTTGAGAAACAAAAACAGAACTCATATACTCTTATCAAAGTACAAGACCCCACTGTAATTGCTCACTGTAAAAAGTTCAGCATAATGCAACCCAATTACATAACTTACGAAACTGATATGCATAATACCTCTATGGCGGGAATAATTTTTTTTCTTAAGTAATTGCCATAGATCAAATGTCTGCTGCCTCTTAAATTCACGTATTAAAGCCCTATTCCCCAATCCCCAGTGTGATGGAACTTGGAGGTGGGGCTTTGGTAGGAAATCAGGTTTAGATAAGGTCACGAGGGTGGAGCCCCATGATGGCATTAGTGTCCTTATAAGAAGAGGAAGAGACCAGAGCCCTCTCTCCATCCCTCAGGTATAGATAGACCGGGAAGAAGCCTGTCTACAAATTAGGATGAGAGTTCCCACTAAACACCAACTCTGCTGGCACCTTGATCTGGACTTCCTAGCCTTCAAAAACGTGTGAAGTAAATGTTTATTGTTGAAGCCGCACAGTGTGTGATATTTTGTGACAGCCCAAATTGACTAAGACAGTAACAATATTAGGACTTTCCAGAGAAATAGAACCATTAGGGGATGCGTATACAAGCCTTCCTCAACTTACCATGGGACTACTTCCCAATAAACCCATTGTAAGCTGAAAATAAAGTATGTTGAAAATGCGTTTAATACACCTAACCTATCGAACATCATAGGTTAGCCTCGCCCACCTTAAACTTGCTTAGAACACTTACATTAGCCTATAGTTGGGCAAAATTATCTCACACAAAGCCTGTTTTATAATAACGTATTGACTATCTCATATAGATTATTGAATACAGTACTGAACGTGAAAACCAGAATGTTCGTGTGGGTACAGAATGGTTGCAAACTTATCGGCTGTTGCCCCTTCTGACCCTGCGGCTGACTGGGAGCTGCAGCTTGCTATCGCTGCCTCGCTTCACGAGGAATTATCCTACCACGTGTTTCTAGCCTGGGAAAAGACCAAAATTCAAAATTAAAAGTGTGATTCCCCCTAAATGGTCTATTTCTTTCACACCATTTTCAAGTTGAAACAGCGTAAGTGGAGCCATCATAAATCGGGGGTCATCTGTATGCATATACAGAGAGAGAGAGAGAGAGAGAGAGAGAGAGAGAGAGAGAGAGAGAGATTTATTATAAGGAATTGACTTACATGATTTTGGAGGCTAAGGTGTCTCACCATCTGCCACCTGCAAACTGGACACCCAGGAAAGCCGGTAGTATAGTTCCAGTCCAAATTCAAAGGCCTGCGGACCAGGAAAATCAATGGTATCAGTTCCAGTCGGCGGGCAGGAGAAGGCCAACGTCCAGCCAAAGCAGGCAGGCAGATACAGTCAATTTTCCCTTCCTCAAACTTCTTCTTCTGTCAGGTCCTCAACAGACTGGGTGATGCTCACCCACCTCGGGGAGGGCAATCTGCTTTTCTCAGCCGGCGAATTCAAATGCTAATCTTAAATAGAAACATCCTTACAGACATATCCAGAAATGTGTGATACAAACATCTGGGCACCCTGTGGCCCTGTCAAGCTGACACACAAAATTAACCATTACAGTAATCCTTGTTACTATAACGGCTAGAAGCCCTTTCCCCCGTCCCTTCATTATGTTACATTTTTGTAAGGTCTTATATTCGTTCATTCATTCATTCATTCATTCATTGGCTTTACTTTATTATGTTCAGACACCACGCCACATTCTGAGGAATGCGAGGTTGAACATGGAAGGCTTCCAACTAGCGAACCGTTTGGGTCCAGCGGAGAAAAGGAAGTTATCAGGCCACTTTTATACAGTGTGATAAGTGCTCTATTTATCTTTGAGCCCAAATTATAATAAGAACAAGCAGGCAAGATAAAGTTTTCCCGAGAACATCAGGGGTGTCTTACAGAGGAGGTAGTGTGGTAACTGGGTCTTACAGAACGAACACAATTTCACAAGAAAAGAAAGGACAAAGCAAGAAAAGGGAATAGTCTATGATAAGGCACAGAGGTCTGAAGGGTCATGCTCTGGGTGTTAAGATGGGAGGATTCTATGCACTGAGGTTCATATCAAGATGCTACCGGGGACAAGAAAGAGATTATACTATGAATCCTCTGAGAAATTATCTTTAGTTACCTAGCGGCAACAACCACATCAACCACTTTCTTCTGAAATTCTCTCTATAAATGCCTCTTCTCTCCACCACTTGGAGATTCAGGAGAGTAAATAAGTGTGGTCATTCTGTGAAATGCTTTCATTAGTCTCATCCTCCAATGGTACTGTAATTCCTTCAGGTTGACCATATTACTTGGGACTGGTATTGTAGATAAATATGATTTCTCAGAAGGGCAGTAAAACGGACCATTAAAAACTTAGCACAAATTAGCTTTTTCAGTGTAATTGACTGCACACAGAGGGACCATAAGGGATTTGGGACATGACGCAGACCCATTTCAATGCAAATGAAAAGGAACAAAAGTGTGCAGATATGAGATGCTATTCAGTTAGGGCAGATCTCAGCAGAAAACCAAAACAGATTTTTTTGGATAATCTAAGAGGCAGCATGAGACTTTTAATTATCAAAACACAGGAGGCTACTAAGGCAGTGATTGACAGGTGCTGAAACAAAATATGATGCAGTCAAAGGAGACCAGTTCCAAGCTCTTCCAGGTTTAAGAACTGGAGAGAAAGACAAATGGTCTTAATTTTAGGTTACTATCAGCCTAGCACACAAGAAGTGCAAAAGACTCACATCACGTTAAGCTTAATAGAGGTGGATGTGGCTCACTGCTGTTTTCCTTTATTCGTCATAAAAACAGATTCAATTTTCTCTGATCTAAGCAGGCTTTACGGAACCCTTATCCACAGGTGAAAGAGCCCAGAAGTACAGACCCCGTAGCTTTTGCTTTTTACAGCACCTTTGACTACATGCTTGGAGAGATACGGTAGTACTCAAGGGACCACACTATTTCCCGTGTAAAGAAATATTTACGGGTCCATAATTGCATAATCCCATTTTCTATTTTACTAAGTCATTGTATCAATTCAAGGTGCCCATGTGGCTACCCTGGCCATGGTCCACCATGGAGGTTGCATGCCTCCATCTTTGTTTCTGCCTAAGGCTGTTCAGTCTATAGAAAAGAACAAATAGTTGAAAGAAATTCTTTTTCAACAAGAATTATTTTATTTAACTTCACTTACATTTAGATTTTTATATGGAAAGAAATTATTGTCCAATTTCTTACTCTATGGGACGTCACATAATTTGAGAGCGTTCTCTCTCTCTCCAAAATTAAAACTTAAAAAAAAAAACTTTAAAGCATAAATAATATGGAATCCTAAAGACTCAGATTCAGAGACAGAGAGGTTTCTCTGATCCAGCGTTACTGGCCTATTCATTCTTAAGAAGTAATACAACCATTTCAAGAATACAGAATATTTTTTTTATTTCTAAAGTGTATATTTCTCTTTTAATCCTCATCTCCAATCCCGTCCCCCTTGCTCCTATAAGTAACTCCTGCGACGTTATAAAGTGGGTTTTTAAAATCTAGCTACCATGTATTTATTTGGATGTAAATCTTTTTTTTTAATGTTTATTTATTTTGAGAGAGAGACAGAGAACATGAGCAGAGGAGGGACAGAGAGAGAGAGAGACACAGAATCCAAAGCAGGCTCATGGCTCTGAGCTGTCAGCACAGAGCCGGATGCGGGACTCGAACCGACAAACTGAGATCATGACCTGAGACAAAGTCAGACACTTAACCGACTAGCCACCCAGCAGCACTGGATGTTAATCTTTGATGACATTCTCCTCTGCTGTATGGGTGCTTTAATATACACATGTGCTGGGGCACGTGGGTAGTTCAGTCGATTAAGCTTACGACTCTTGGTTTCAGCTCAGGTCATGATCTTGCAGTTTCCTGGGTTCCAGCCCCATGTCGGGCGTCTACGCTGGCAGCATGGAACCTGCTTGGGATTCTCTGTCTCCCTCTCCCTCTGCCCCTCCTCCACTTGTGCTATCTCTGTCTCTCTCAATAAGCAAAATTTTTAAAAATATATACACATATGCTATTATATTACAAATAAATATATTATACTCATTTCAGTTTTGTTAAACTTTTATGCATTTGAGATCTACATAATTTGCTTTAAAAAATTTAAATACGTAACTGTTTTCTCCGTAAAATTTTTGTGTTTATTTTAGATAATTTCCAAGACATGCTATAGATTTTATTGTTATTTGAAATGGTTGTCTATTTTTTCCTTATCTTTTATTACTGATAGAAAGGAATGCTATTGATTTTTATGTGTAAACCTACGTATTAAAAATAACATAGGATCCTCCCTGCTAATCTTTTTTTCTCTTATTTCACTTTGCTTGCTTTATTGTTTAATCCGGGATCTCCAACTTCTCAGTAAACACGAGTGATGACAGGTAAGAAGGCAGCCTTATCTTCTTTTAGTAGTTAAAAGGAATTCGTCAACATGTCTACATCTAAAATGATCCTTGCAGTAGTGTTTTTATATTCCAACTTTACCAAGAAGTCCCATTGTATTCTGACTTTTCTGGATTCATTTCCTTAATGATGAAGCAGAGTTGTATGCTCATAAGCTCATCTCCTACTTGAATTTTTTGCAATTGAATCTTTACCCCTTCCTCTAAATAACAGGGGGTAAACTTATTTTATTTTTTACTTTTCCAGCTGGCTCTACCGCCTTTTCCTTTGTATTATCCAATGACCAGCAATGATCTGACTAGGACTGTGTATAAGAGACGAAGAGTAACAATCTTAACACTTCACTTTTCCCTCCTATTCCCATTCCATGGTTCTTGGCCTTTTTCACCTCCAAGCCAATGTCCCTCCATACCAACCTCTGCAGATCCTCTCTCTTTCTCCCTGGCCAGTGCTCAAGTGAAGGAGTGACTTTGAAAGAGCCATGAATTTAGTCATGCATTGTGACTAGAAAATACAATCCATCCAGGAGGCTTATGAGGATTTAATTAAGCCTCCTTAATAGATTTTTAGTAGAGTGCTCTTTTTGCATTATTTTTGATATGTAAGTTTTTTTTTCATTATGAACCATTTTAATTGTCCCTAAATCACATAAAACATTGATTACAGACTGAATTATTCATATACTTACTCTATCTATAAAGAAATAATTGAATATCTACATTATGTCAAATAATAGGCTAAATTTGAGGAAATAAATCAACAAAAACCAACAGGGACCTTGTTTTCATGAAGCTTTTATTCTAATGAAGCACGAAGAGGGAAATCAATCAATCACATTAATATAAAACCTGATGTAAATATTCAGAAGTAAAGGAACATATATGTTACCATAGAACAAAGAGATTTTACTAGATATGCTACCATGGAAATCATTCTCTATGAAAATGATGATTAAGTATAAGCTTGATGGGTAAATAGAAATTAATTAGGCAACTGAGGTTGATTGATGGGGTGGGTAGCATAGCACATTCTAGCAGGAAAGAAAAAATAGGGGCAAAATACCTGCTTGGAAGAAATTGGTGTATTTGAAGAATGGGAAGTTCATTGTGGCTGATATGAAATGAGGTGGCTGAACCGAGATGAAGCTGGCAGGGAAGGACTTTGCAAACTGAATTATTCATAATAATAATAATAAATTATTATTATTTGCAAACTTTATTCAGAACTTTAAAATCAATGAGACAACATTAAATGGTTTCTAAAAACTGGGAAATAGGATTGGCTTTGCATTTGAGAAGATTACTCTGCCTACTTGTAAGCAATGGCTTTGAAGTGAGTTCCTGTTAACAGGAGAGCCAAGTAGGGAGATCATTATAGTGGTCCAGGAAGAGATGATGACCTAGAAACCGTAGTGACAATGGGGATGAATACAAGTAGGTGGATTTGATAGACGTAATATAGGGAACCTAGGCAGTGTATTGTTTGCTTGTTTGCTTGACTCTTTTGCTGTTTTTGAGAGAGTGAAGGATTGAGGATGACTTCTATTAACTGAATGTGTATGACCCCTCCCACCCAAATTTACTTGTGAAGCCATAATCTCCAGTGTGATGGTATTTGGAGGTTGGACCTTTGGAAGGTAATTAGGTCCTGAGGGTGGGGCCCTCAGGATTGGAATTGGTGCCCCTGTAAGAACAGACTAGAGCGAGACGATCTCTCTTCCTTCCATGTGAAGAGACAAGATGGCCATCTGCAAACAGAAGGACCAGGAAGTGGGCTTTCATCATATACTTATTCTGCCAGCATCTTGATCTTGAACTTCCCAGCTTCTGGAACTGTGAGAAAAAAATGTTTGTTGTTTCAGCCACCCAGTCTATGGTATTCTGTTATAAATTGATAGTGGTCTCATTCACTGAGCTAAGACACGTTTGAAAAGAATCTTGTTTTAAACTACAAGACATTTGGATATTAGCAAATACTTGTTGGACATGTTGAGCTTGAGATTACTGTGAGATATCCAGTGGGGCTAATAAGTAGGATTATCAGCAGAGAAAGAATATTTGAAGCTAAGGATTCAATGCAATCTTATAGGAAACAAATGTATACTAAGAAGTGAAGACGGCCACTGTACTTAAATTCCAGAGAAAGGAAAAAGCAGGAAATGCACATTTCTAGAGTATGGACTACAGCAGGGTTTCAAAAAGAAATGGTAGCAGTTGTCCACAGGGTTGGAAGGATGTGTCAGCCCTCAAGAATCTAGATTATTCCCATTAAGGAAATATTTACCAGATCATAATTATTTAATCACGCATTTTTCACTGAGTCTCCGTATGTATTAGAGCTTCCCATGTGATTAGCCTGGCCATGGCCCATCAGTCATACAACCCCTTTAGGTGAGGAATCTGCAAAAGCGGTTGAAAAAAAATATACAGCAAATGTTTGAAAACATATGCCAATTCTTCAATATGAATTCTCCTCGATTTTAGAGAACTTAAGAGTCATTCTCATAAATTGATGTCCCATCAATATCACATTTCTTAACTCCACATAAATGTCTGTCCTATCAAAATCACATTCTTTACTATTTTCATCAGATGGAAAGATAAATTTTTACCGTTTATCTAATTCATATTCATAATTACTTCAAGTCATTCAGAAAACTTTTTTTTTGGTTCTGCAAGTTTTGGGAGACACATATTGCACACTTGAGACTATCATTCTGACCAACTTAACTGATAACACAGAAAGCTGCCTGCTTGGATTAAGGTACAGAGCAAGACAGGGCTCTGCAGCCTTTCTGGCTGGTATGTAAGTTGCTGTATCAATGGTGGAGAAAGATCCAGAGTAGAGTTTACGGATGCCCAGATGTAGAATCACAATGCAGACTCACAGCACACTAAGCTAGGGGATACTATTCTTAGAAGATTCACATCAATTGACAAAGAGTTCCTCACTGGCCCCGGGAAAAAGGAAAGTGCCTGACTGTGGGACTCGACAAGACCATGAGTTCACCTGTTAACGTTTCTTGTGTTGATTTTCCCAGAAAAAAGAAACCAACTACATCCTGAAAGAGCTTTTTCCAGAAGGCATTATATGGAGTAAGTGGATCAAGTGAATATTGTGTCACAGCACCCAGACCCTTATTTAAGGACTGGTTACTCATTGTTCCAGTTACTGTGGATTGTGACTGAGAGTTCTCAATTGGATCTCTCTTTAGGGATTGCGATCAGCCTAAGAGTACTGCCTTGCTTAAGGTCATGTCACCTCTTCTGAGGCTACTCTAATACCAGTCACTACTAGATATAGAAAGTATAAAAAGTCTGGTATGCTTGCCTGAAGATGGGACAGCTATGAAGATATTTCAGCTCCAGAGGACCCTGAGGTATCAGCTGTAATTTTTTTGTGTGTGTGTGATCGAATAGCAGTTCACTCCACCTGGTTCTACTTTCCTTACTCCTTCACAGGTATTAACCCCAAGGATCATCTTTACTAAACTTTCTACACCTGAAGCTCTATCTCAGCTTTAGCTTACTGGGAATGTAACCTAAGATAGGGTGTAATTTGAGAATGACTCTTAAGTTCTCTAAAATCTAGGATAATTCTGGGAATGCAAGCTGGTCCAGCCACTCTGGAAAACAGTATGGAGGTTCCTCAAAAAAAAGAAAAATAGAACTACCCTACGACCCAGCAATTGCAGTACTAGGCATTTACCCAAGGGATACAGGTGTGCTGTTTTGAAGGGACACATGCACCCCCATGTTTATGGCAGCACTAGCAACAGTAGCAAAAGTATGGAAAGAGCCCAAATGTCCATCAACAGATGAATGGATAAAGAAGATGTGATATACAGACACACACACACACACACACACACACACACACACACACACAGTGGAGTATTACAAGGCAATCAAAAAGAATGAAATCTTGCCATTTGCAACTACGTGGATGGAACTGGAGGGGATTATGCTAAGTGAAATTAGAGAAACACAAAAATCATATGACTTCACTCATATGAGGACTATACGAGACAAAACAGATGAACATAAGGGAAGGGAAACAAAAATAATATAAAAACATGGAGGGAGACAAAACAGAAGAGACTCATAAATATGGAGAACAAACAGGGTTACTGGAGGGGTTGGGGGAGGGGGGAGAGGCTAAATGGGGAAGGGGCACTAAGGAATCTACTCCTGAAATCATTGTTTCACTCTACACTAACTAATTTGGATGTAAATATAAAAAAATAATAAAACAAGTTAAAAAAAAAAAGAAAAAAGAAAATCTAGGAGAATTCATATTGAAGAATTGGCGTATGTTTTCAAACATTTGCTGTATATTTTTTTCAACTGCTTTTGCAGATTCCTCACCTAAAGGGGTTGTACGACTGTGGTGGGCCACGGCCATGCTAATCACATGGAGACTCAGTAAAAAATGTATGATTAAATAATTATGATCTGGTAAATATTTCCTTAACGGGAATAATCTAGATTCTTGAGGGCTGACACACCCTTCCAACCCTGTGGACAACTGCTACCATGTCTTTTCGAAACCCTGCTGTAGTCCATACTCTAGAAATGTGCATTTCCTGCTTTTCCCCCCTATATTTCCAAATCATTTCTTTATACAGTTCAATCTTTTTTCCATCCTAAACACTTCATTAAAATAGCTCTTGCTTGAGGAGGGCACCTTTTGGGATGAGCACTGGGTGTTGTATGGAAACCAATTTGACAGTAAATTTCATATCTTAAAAATAAATAAATAAATAAAAAATAGCTCTTGCTAAAGACACTAAAGTTCATTTTCAGTTCTCATCTTTACTAGTCAGAGGCATTCCATGGTATTAACCTTTTCCTATTTCTTGAAGCAATGTTCCTTTATTTTTTGTGATATCAGATACTCATTTTACTTCTTACTTTACCACTTAATCTTGATTGCTTTTTTTTCCTTTCTCTGGAATTTAAGTACAGTGGCCATCTTCACTTCTTAGTGACAGGTCATGATCTCACTGTTGGTGGGTTTGAGCCCTGCCCCGGGCTCTGCACTGGCAGTGGAGAGCGTGCTTGGGATTTTCTCTCTCTCTCCGTCTCTGTCCTTTCCCCGTTTGCTCTCAAAATAAATAAACTTTATTAAATAAAAGTGGCCTATGTAGCTCCTATTCGTGGCATATCTCTTCCAACTCAAGGCAACCACCCTCCTCAATAAATCCACATACTTGGCTGCCTGATCCAGGATTCATCCCAGAACAAATATTATAACCTTAAAATACAGAACAAAGTGGGTAAGAAGAAAAATGATCTTAAATTCTTTTTGAGGCACTTTATTCGTTAATTTCCCCTATTCTCATTTTGTGAAAAGTAAGTAAGGCAGTATGTCCTTCTTTGAAAAATTAACATCAGATCCTTAATGAACTGCATGAGTATATGTTTAAGCTGAACCAGTAACATTTTGTGCATAAATAGGTTTATATTTGAAACGAGGGAAAAATGGCATATCAGAAGCACTGAGCTAAGATAATATAAGCATAGAACTGAGCCAAAATACCTATAGTGTAAACATTCTTTTCTATCATTTGTTCCCTTACATATTCCACCTATAAGATAAAAAATTTGGACTTTGTGACCTTGATTTTTTTCATAGTTGGTTTCTATAATTATTACATGGTAGAGCAAACAGTAGAAATGATAGAATTAGTGAATATATTGCATAGTTTCATATGGGATTTCTTGTTTACTGCATAAAGTCCAATAGCTTTCTATTGATCGGAAAAAAGTCTGAAGGCTGTGTAGAAGCAGGTTCATTGAAAATAAAGCCATAGTTGTATTTCACTCATAAGATGCATACACATGTAACTCTAAAAAAAGCAAAGCAGAGATGATTTTGAAACCATCAAAAATACGATTTCAATTTCAATCCTCACAGAGATGTGGAACTGTTAACTCCAAATTTTGAGACTCAGGACTTCTAAAAATGGAAAAATTTTAGAGCACAATTTTTGATAAAATTCTATGCCGATTTTTTTTTTACCACCTGGAAGTCATTAGGAAGTTTAAGAAAGATGGCAGAAGTCACCTTCTTCCACCCTTCTTTTAAGTGATTTAAGTGGAAACAGGTGTTTACAGCTTATCACATGTAAATGACCCTTTGCAAACACCTGCCAGCTAAAATCCTCAGTGATCCTTGAGCTTCGGTTTGCTATCAAAACTTATCAAAAAAAGTTAGTTTATATTTAGTGTTTTCCAGTTCATCTAACTCTGTACAGATTTTTATCAGGTATATATGAGAAAAATAGCTAACCATCAGTTAATGCATGAAGTAGACTCTGGGGTCATTGAACATGTCTAGAAGAAAAAACCTTTTGTCTTCAGCAGCCTACAAACAGAAGTTCTTGAACACGTGAATAAATCATTTGTAAAGTGCATTTGATTACAAATACTGAAGTGATTAATAGGCCACATATTTAAGTTTGTACACATCTAATCAGTACTGAAAAGAAATTAATCAAGAAATAGTCACTGAACCACTATAGGTAGATTGTGGAACTCAAAGTCAAAATGTGCTAAGAATAGGAAAAAATAAACGTGTAATGTCAAAGAAATTCATAGGAAACTTTTATCTTTGATCCAATGTTTCTTCTTCCCATGATTCTCTCAATCATGGAAATTTACATATGAATAAAGGTATTGATAGAGTTGTAGGTATAAATATAGAGATAAGTGTACATAGAGATACTATCTAAATATATCATTTTTCTACAGTCTGCTTCACCATGCCCCATAAATATTTCAATCTTTTCAGTCACCCTTGGTTATAATGGTTTTTAGCCCAGTAAGAGGATATAAAGGTCATTTTTTAGCTATATGATTAATCAAAATCATTGTGCCATGAAAATAGAGAAGTTACCACATTTCAAATTTTAAACTCCACATGCCCAATCCCAGTTCATTGGTAATTTTATTTTTGATTTATTAATTTTGTTAATTGTATTTTTTCAATTATTTTTTTAAGTAGGCTTCATTCTCAGTGCAGAGCCCATCTCAGGGCTTGAAATCACAACCCTGGGATCAAGACTTGAGCTGAGATCAAGAGTCCAATGCTTAACCGACTGAGCCACCCAGATGTCCCAATTTTTTTTTATTTTAATATTGGATCTTTATATGATAGTGCTGATGTATTTCAATATGCCTAAGGGCCCCTTCTAGTCAATAGCTTCTCTCTACATAGACAACTACTATTCAAATTTCTGTCCCCATTATAAAATATTTGTCTATTGTTGAACTTTATATATGTGGAGAAACATAATATGTACTTTTTTGTCTGCCTTCTTTCACAATTTATAATGCTTTTGAGATTGGCCATGTTTTTGCATATATCAGTGAATCATTTTTGTTATTGTAGAATAGTATTCCATTGTATAAGTATGCCACAGTTTGTCCGTCCATTCTGCAATGGATGGAAGTATGGGTTATTTCCAGCTTAGGTTCTTATGAATAAGGCTAATATTTTGTATCATTCTTTTTGTGGACATAAGCTTGGTGACTCAGAGTGGAATTGTTGTGTCATAAGGTTAGCGTAAGATTAAATGCATTAGAATTAAACAATAGTATCCAAAAGAAGTTCCATTATTTTAAATATGAACTATCAACTTTTGAGATCCATGCTTGCAACCATATCCTTCCTAGCAATGGGTATGGTCAGTGTGGGTGTGTGCCTGTGTGTGTGTGTGTGTGTGTGTGTGTGTGTGTGTTTAATTTTAGGAATTCTAGTGAAAGTAGGGTGGTATCTCATTGTGGTTTTAATGTATATTTTCCTGATGACAAATGATGTTGACCATGTATTTATTTATGTATTTGGCATTCTGGCATCTTTTTCTATATAAAGTACCAGTTGAAGACTTCTGTGCATTTTTAAATTAGGTTATTTGAGTATTATAATTTGTAAGGCAACTTTATATATTTTGCACAAGAGTCCTTTGTTAAATAGATGTGATACATATGCCACAGATATTTTCTTGCCTTCTGTTGCTTTCATTTTCACCTTCTTAATGGTGCCTTTTGTTGAGGTTTTTTTTTGAATTTTTATAAGAGATCTAATTGATCATTTTAGGGTTTTCCTCCCCCTTTTATGGTTAGTACCTGTATTTGTTTGCTAGGGCTGCCATAACAAAGTACCACACACTGGATGATTTAAATAAGAAAATTTTATTGTCTTGGAGTTCTGGAAGCTAGAAGTTTGCGATCAAGCTATCAAGAAGGTTGATTTCTTCTGAGGCCTTTCTCCTGGCCTTGTGGGGAGCTGTCTTCTCCCTGTGTCTTTACGCCATCCTTCTGAGTAAGTCTATTTTGAAATGACCCCTTCTTATAGGGACATCAATAATTTTGGATTAGGTCCCGCTTTAATGACCTCATCTTAATGTAACCAATTACATCTGCAAAACTTTACTTCCAAATAAGGTCATAGTCTGAGGTCCTGGGAATTAGGACTTCAACACGAGAATTTGGGAAGGGGGACACAATGCAATCCCTAACAGCACCTTTTGTGGCATAACACTCTTTGCTAACCACGATGTGAAAAAGTATTCTCCCGTGCTTTCTTCTAAAAGTTCCGAAATTGTAGCTCTCGTGTTTAGGTCAAAGATTTATCTCTTGCAATTTTTAACTTGGTGCCAGTTTGAAATCAAACTTCATTCCTTTCATAAAATATCCAGCGTTACACCACCATTTTGTTGAGAATAACTCACTTTCCTCATTGATTTCTTTTGGTGCTATTGTCAAAAATTAAAATTGGCCATATATTTATAAGGCCATGTCTAGATTCTCTGGTCTATTCCTTTGAGCTGTTTTTCTATTTTGATGCCGATAACCACCTTCTCTTAATTATCACAGCTTTATACACAGTAGCTTTATAGTAAATCTTGAAACCCTCCCAGTGCCATGTCTTGCAAATTCCAGCTGCCTTGGCAATTCTGCACTCCATTCTCTGTTTTCTTCATCTAGTGAGATTGGCTTTTGTTCTTGTACTTTATTTCTCTGCATCATAGTTTAGAAAATGCTCCCAGGCAAAAAGCTGCAGTAAATGTGGAGCTTCATTTCACTTCAGACTAGCAGTCCTTCATGATCTGCTGCATAATGACTGTTTCTCCATAAGTTTTTCCAGTTGCATAATTGTTTACTACGGGAGGGAAGTCTAAAATCAGCTGCTCCACTACGTCAGGATCATGTCAGTTAGCCTTCGGTTACTTTGACCACTAAGTATTGTGTTCCAGCAACTTAAGGAAATAGATTGTGTTTGTTAACAGATAATAGGTTTTGTTTGCTAACTCTGCATCCTTACTTCCTACCTGGAATAACAACCTGAGTGATATCTCTTATCTTTTGGCATTTATAGGACAAAAACATGAGTGTGGTTATTAACCAGATGGGTGTGATAATACAAACTCTCAGTGGGAAAAGTCAGCCCAAGCAGACGCACACCCATAATGATCATAACTGTAGACCTCAGCTAACGGAGAGGCCGTATAGAGAGATGAGAATCTGAAGAAGCTTGCAAGAGCTGTTTTTTGAATTACGTTTTCCCCATGAGTGATAATGCAAGGAAAGGACAAGTCTTTGCAGATGTATAAACTCAGTAAAACCTGGTTCAAGCCCTGATTATTATATAATATAACCACTCCCACTATCAATCTTCTCATGGGTTAACATGATAACATTGCAATGCTTTTTAAAATGTTGTTTCAGGGGTGCCTGGGTGGCTCAGTCGGTTAAGCGTCCGACTTCGGCTCAGGTCACGATCTCGCGGTCTGCGAGTTCGAGCCCCGTGTCCGGCTCTGGGCTGATGGCTCAGAGCCTGGAGCCTGCTTCCGATTCTGTGTTTCCCTCTCTCTCTGCCTCTCCCCCGTTCATGCTGTGTCATGCTCTGTCTCAAAAGTAAATAAACGTTAAAAAAAATTTAAAAAAAAAAAATAAAAATAAAATAAAATAAAATGTTGTTTCAAGGATTAAAACAGCTAAGGCTTATAACATGTTTACCCAATATCTGGCTCTCACTCTGTACTTAGTAAATGATGGTTGTTATTATTTTAACTGATGGTGAATGCAACTATCTTTGGCTGGATGCTAGAAGCCCACAAATGCCATCACTTTCTGGCAAATATTCACAAGTGACCTGACAATGTAATGATGTGCACCAGCACATTAACAGATAACAAAACGAGGGGAGTAGAGGCTTGGGGGAAGTGAAGGAGAAAGGACAAAATTCACATTGGTCCCAAACAAACACTAGTGTATTTTGAGAAAATAATTCATCTGAAATTGACTCTTCTAGCGTAACCTAAATTCCTTCGTTTCCCGTATGGCTCTAATCCAGTATATGTGGATATCGAATGAAAACAACAAGGGACATTTAACATACTGAGTGTGTGTAATATCTGCATAAATATGCATAGAGTCAATAAATGACTAATTTTACATTCTAGTTAGTTTAATATTTATCAACTGTCCCACTTCAAACTACTATAATTTAATCTTTGAATACAGTATATATTAAGAATCACAATTTTATTTTGTGGTTATGGAAATTCTCTATTTCATACACTGTTGGAAAACTTCTACACAAAAAATAATAAGTATATACCACATTGGAATTTTTGGTAAGATTTCAAGAAGCAGCAAATGAGAGGGGCACCTGGATGGCTCCGTCGGTTAAGCATCCAACTGTCGGTTTTAGTTCAGGTCGTGATCCCACAGTCGTGAGATCGAGCCCCACATCATGCTATGCATTGGGCATGAAGTCTGCTTAAGATTAAGATCCTCGTTCTCCCTCTCCCACTGACTCTCTCTCTCTCTCTTTCTTTCTCTCTCTCTCTCAAAAAAATCAGCAGACGAGAGACATTTTCTAATCCCTTGCCATTCCTTGTTAATAATATTAATTTAACAAAGATTTACTAAACATTTACATTTTTCTAGGCACTTTTACACACACATACACAAATATAAGATACAATCCCATGTCCTGAAGACCTCATACTTTGCAAAAACCTCACCTGTGAAACCATTGTAAGATATATTGCTAGTGTAAAAAGTAAAAGTTAACATAACTGTGAGGGTATCTATTTTCTTTTCCAGAAAAGTTGGCAAAGGCTCACAGGGAAAGTGGCATTCCTGCTGTGTTTTAACATGTCAATTATATTCTCTTAGGAGGTCAAGTAGGAGGTAGAATCTTCTAGGTCAAGGTAAAACCACAAGCAAATACATAGAATTATAAAAATATATGTCACATTTAGAAAATAGGTTACATTAAAGCGTAAGTCTTATGGAAGAGAATAACAGAATGTGGTACCAAAAAGATAAGTTGGGAACAGATTACAAAAGGTTTTAATGCCATTCCAAAAAGTTAGATTTTATACTTACATAGTTCAAGAGCAGGTAAACTGATTAGTTCTTTTAAAAATATGAAATGTGAAGTAATCTATAGGTAATATATAACATAAAAAACATATAATATTACTTCATATTGCATATAATATTAATAATGTATTATTATATAATATTATATATTTAACATTCTATAAATAATTGCTGATACTAAAAAAATGTTTCAAATTACTAGCAGCTAAGCAAAATGTATTCATTTAATACTTGGAGGAAACCATAAAATAATGACTTTATGCCATTAAAATTATACATGCATATGTGTCTTAAATCTGAGCTCGGGTATTTTTCTGACTAATTTTTGCTGATCGGAAATCATTTCAATATGTTCTTCCATATTACCTTGAATTTTGTTGCAGCATGTTAAAGGTACATAGTCAATATTCATTGTCTTTATTTCTCCATATTCTATGAACCATCTACTTATGTTTGGGAAATTACCCATCTTCTAAATTTTGAGCCTGCCACCCATTAATAAAGCTGCATTTCCTGACAGCTTGGATAAAGACATGACCTAGATACCTGCCTAAAATATTGCTTCTGGAGTCAGTAAACTCCCCCCCCCCCCAAGCAGGAATGGAGAGTTTTTGTTACTGCTGCTGTTTCTTTTATCGGAAGAAGTGTATTCTCTAGAGGAACAGTTGCAAAAGTGCACCATCAGTGGTGTCCTTACTGGGCTGGTTCACGTGCTGTGACTTTTAATTCTGGGTCTGACTTGACAGCTTCTCTTTTTCTCTTCTCTGAGCCTGGTTCTTCCAAGTGCCGAGGCTTTCAGAAGTTCCATGAGCCACCCCAAATCTTCTCTTAACATTTACTTCCAACACGTACCCTGCATAGACACATCTTTTTTTTTCTTGCAAATCAGATGTCAAAGGCAAAGTATGTCAATTCTTTGAGAGCAGGTGTGGTGTCTGCTACCTTTGAAATCTTTAGCACAGAAATGACAGTAGTTGTGCAAGTGTTATTAAAAACATATTTGACTCTTTTTTGTGGTGCCTCGGAGGTGGTAGGATGCTTCGGGCTGAAGCTGAACATATCTCTTTCCCAGCTACTGTATGCCAGAAACTCACTGAAGTGGACAGTGAATGCAAACTTCATACTTTTTATGAGAAGCATATGGCTGGAGACGTTACTGCTGATGCTCTGGGTGAGGGATGGAAGGATTTCGTTGTCCGATCAGTGGTGGCAATGACAAACAAGGCATCTGCATGAAGCAGGGTGTCTTGACCCACGGCCACGTCCTCCTGCTGCTCTAAGTGACATTCCTGCTACAAAGCAAGGTAGACTGAGAAAGAAAGCAGACATCTGTTCTGAGTTGCACTGTGGATGCCAGTCTCGGTGTTCTCAAGTTGGTCATTGTGAAAATAGGGGAGAAGGATACTCCTGGACGCACTGACACTACCGTGCCTCATAACTCTGAAGAAAAAACAGACTAAGGAAAATAAGAAAGAGGCTGCAACTTGGCCAAGAGAATGGAAGAGGCCAAAGAAAAATGCCAGGAACAGATTGCCAGAAGACAGAGGCGATCCTCTCTGTGAGCTTCTACTTCTAAGTCTGAGTCCAGTTAAAAATGAAATTTTCTGAGAGTGACAAATAAATAAGTTCAGACATCAAATCTCAAAAAGCCCATATATCTGATAAATTAATGATGTTAAGCAGGAAAATGACACTTATGGTTTGAAAATCATAGATAACTTTTGCAGGCTGCCTTACTAGAAACTTGATGTGCTTTCAATAAAAGAATGTAGAAAGCACTTTTGGGTCCAAGGAGATATCTAAAAGCTTCCCGAATTAAACAGCGGCATCTTACAATGGAAGACCTTTTGATGAACTATTTAGTTTTGATTAGCCTTGTTCTACATAATTTGAGTATCACTGTGAGGCAGTGCCATATGGTATCAATAAATAAGTGTGTTCACTTATCTTCCAAAATGTATATAAAAAGGTCAATTATCTCTAATTAAGTCCCTATTTTCTTTGGTAAGGATGTGTGTGTTTTCCCAATCAAGCACACGGTGAGGTTACTGAGTGTTTCTACATGGCCGATTAAGGATATGTCAAAGATAGGACTCAGGAGAAAAGTTGAAATGCTTTGCTCTCTTAAACGACATCTATTGGGGGTGCCTTGCACATTATTATCACTCTTTTATCTTTTCTATCTTCTGCCAAAATCTTCTCAAAGTCCCATCACCTGAGTTGATAGCGTATAAGAATAATCCAGAACAGGGTCACACAGGGTCTGTTTCCCAAGGACTTGACATACGAGGGCTCAGCACAAATGCATAGGAGTTCATGGCATGAAGTAAGGAATAGCTGAGAAAGGGACACAGGTGCAGGCTGCTGGGAACTCAATCACACTGATGCTGGGGAGTGACTCGGGATCCAGGGCAGCACTGGCATTATCTGCCACACTCCCTTCCTAAGCACGTAGGGGCAAAGACTCACTTCACTTCAACACATGCAATAGAAAATAGTTACATTCAAGTCTCATAATAAATTAGTATAAGAAGCAAAAAATGAACAGGAAAGTGTATACACAAACAAACGAAGAAATACCAGAAAAACGTGCTCCCACAACAAATGAAAGCTGTGAATTAACATTTTAAGAAAGGAGCTAAAATAATTTTTTTAAAAGGTATGAAAGCATTGCAAAAATCCTATTTAGATAAGAAACACAAATGGGCGAGAAGAAAAATCGGAAAGAGAGCTAAGAGAACACAGAGAAAGAAGTGGAAATAAAAATTCATGTAATAAACTTAAATTACTTAGGTAAAAAATAAAAATATGTAACAAAGGGTAAGCCAGAAAGAACATAAGAGTGGATAAACGTAATAAACAAAATAATGCCATAAAAAATGCAAATTGGAAAAAAGGAAAAAATCGACATTAACAAATGAAGAGAGACATAGAAGGGTTAAGGGAAATATATACAAATAACGTTTTAAAAGAATGAAGGGAGAGAGCATAACCAAGGAACTAAAATAAAACAAACAATAATACTACAATTCAAAAAAAAGACATTCTGAAATAAAGAAGACTTAAAGGTGTATATGTATATAAACAGTAGAACCTTTTTGTTGAAAGAAGGAAAGAATAGAATGGAAGGAACAAAAATAGTAGCTAGAAATTATTGAATATACCTTGCTTGCAGATTTGACGTTGGATATATGTGAAATAGATTACAAAATTTAAGTAAAACAGAGGAGTCTCCCCAGTGTTGGGGGTAGGGACTGGAGTAGGTGGGTGGTGGAGTAGGGAGATCCTATGCTCACTTCATCCCCTGAATACAACTAGACAGCACCCACATCAATGTAAATAACCAGGAGACTGGAAGAACAGGCCCTCCACAGCTAAATGCGGACAAGAGTTCACATCAAAGAGGGAAGTGGGGACAAAGACATGGTCCAGAGCTAAAGAGATCCATGGGACTATACATAGGAGGGAAGGACACCACAGAGAAGGAGACAGGAGAGAAATAGAGCCTCAGCCAAGCACCCCAGACCCGGGGAACCCACACAGGGAAGAAAAATCCCCATGAGATTTGGCTTTGAAAACCAATGGGACCTAATTTCGCAAGTTCATACAATCAGTGGAGATTAACACTTAGAAGTTTAAAAAACAATGAGCTCAGGTCTGAAACAACTTGGAGGGTGATATTCGAGATATAGCTGCTATTCGAGATACAGCACAACATCCCCACTTAGATACATCACAGAGAAGCACTTTGAAAAATGCCTGACGCATACCTGAAGGAGATTTATTTCCCAATCTCAGAGCATGTACTAGAGGGGCAGGTATTTTTAGGAAACCTCTCCAGGAAAACAGAAGCTGATAGGCACAATTTCCACACTCCTTACCCCAGCCTAGACACATGGACACCCGCAGGGACTAGCTCAATTCCAACAATCACTACCTAAATCGCTTACAGTGTACCCTGCCCTGTGTTCTCCTATGGTCACGTATCCTCCAATCAGCCATTGGCTGGAGCCTATCCAAAGTGGTGCCGCAAGACGGGAAGTGTGCAAGCATTCCTAATGGGCCAGCACCATTCCAAGGGATTCCTCTCCCAAGGAGAGGGGAAGATAACCACACACACTTGTTTCACTATGTCCCCAGCATGGGCTGGGGGCAGACATCTGGTCTGACTGCAGGCCCTGCCCACCAACAAAAGATTCTCAAGAGACACAACAGAGAAAGACCCAGTACTTTGTTGCTGCTGCATCTCTGGCAAACACCTGGCCTGACAATTCAGGCCCAAGGCAGCCCCAGACTGACACACTAACAACAAGAGACAAACTCTGTCAACAACAGGCAAAGAGAGTCCAGTTGCAGACTACTAGATGGAAGGGAAATGTGGCTTAGCCAAAACAGCAGGGTATAGGCAACACACACAGGAGACACTCCTGAAACACCAGGTTCTGGTGAACAGAGGACATTGCACTGGAGGGCACTACAGTACATCTTCTTCAGAAGGCCACCTCTTTAAGGAGCAGGAGATATAGATGACTTTTCTAACACACAGAAACAGACACAGAGAGCTAGCCAAAATAAACAGATGGAGGAAGATGAAAGAAATGGAAAAACACGACAGAATCAGAAGCAAAAAAGCTAAATGAAACAGAGATAAGTAATATGACTGACAGACAATTTGAGGTAATAGTCATAAAGATACTCATTGGACATGAGAAAAGAGTGGAGGACCTCAGTGAGACCTTTAACAAAGAGATAGAAAATATAAAAAAGAACCAATCAGAGATGAAGAACCCAATAATTGAAATTCAAAATACACTAGATGTAATAAAGAGTAGACTAGAGGAAGCAGAAGAATGGATCAATAATCTGGAGGACAGAGTAATGGAAAGTAATCAAGCTTAACAGGAGAAAGAACAAAAATAATAATAAACGAAAATATACTTAGGAAACTCAGCAACACCATCAGCATAATATATTCACATTATAGGGATCCCAAAAGGAGAAAAAAGGTCAGAAATTTTATTTGAAGAAATAATAGCTGAAAACATCCCAGTTCTGAAAGGAAACAGAAATCCAGACCCAGGACACAGAGACACCTACCAACAAAATCAACCCAAGGAGGTCGACCAAGACACATAGTAATTAAAATGGCAAATATGATAAAATGATAAAGTAGAATTTTAAATGCATCAAGAGAAAGAAGATATTTACATACAAGGGAATCCCCATAGGCTACCAGTTATTTCTTCAGCTGAAATTTTGCAGACCAGAAGGGGGTGGCATGATATATTCAAAGTACTGAAAGAAAAAAAAACTGCAACCAAAAATACTCTAACCAGCAAGGCTATCTATCATTCAGAATAGAAAAAGAGAGAATGTATTTCCCAGACAAACAAAAGCTAAAGGAGTTGATGACCACTAAACCAGCTCTATAAGAAATTTTAAAGGAGAATTTTTGAGTTGAAAGGAAAGAACATAAGCAGAAGTAAGAAAAGTAGGAAGTACAAAAGCAGCAAAATTAAGTATATCTATAAAAACTGGTGAAGGGATTCACAAAATAAAAGGATGTAAAGTATAACACCATATACCTAAAATGTGGGAGGAGGAAGAAGAGTAAAGAATGGGTTCAAACTTAAGTGACCATCAACTTAATAGAGACTGCCATATGCATAAGATGTTATATACAAACATAATGGTAACACAAATCAAAAACAAGTCATAGATGTGCAAAAAATAAATAGAAAGGATTCCAAGTATATAACTAAAGAAAGCAAGCCAACCATGAGAGAAAAGGGTAAGAAAAGAAAGGTACAGAAAAGACCTACAAAGACATCCATAAAACAAGTAACCAACTGGCAATAAGTACATACCTATCAATAATTACTTTGAATATAGATAAATGTTCCAATCAAAAGACATAGGGTGACAGAATGGATAAAACAGCAAAAGCCAGGGTTCTTGGGTGGCTCAGTTAGATGAGCATCCAACTCTTGATTTTGGCTCATGTCACAATACCAGGGCTGTGGGATCAAGTCCCGCATTAGGCTCCACATTGAGCAGGGAAGATTCTCTCTCTTTCTCCCTTGTCCCTTCCCTCACTCATGTTCTGTCCCTCTTTCTAGAGTAACATTTTTTTAAAAAGCAAGACTCATCTGTAGGCTGCCTACAAGAGACTCATTTCAGACCTAAAGTCACCTGCAGATTGAAAGTGAAAGGATGGAAAAGCATTTATGATGCAAATGGAAGTGAAAAGAAAGACTGGGTAGCAATAGTTACATCATGACAAAATCGACTTTAAAACAAAGACTGTAACAAGAAACAAAGAAAGACACTATGTAATCATAAAGGAAACAAGCCAACAAGAAGATATAACAAGTGTAAATATTTATGCACCCAACAGGCAAGCACCCAAATATATAAAGTAGCTAATGACAAAGGAACTAATTGATAATAATACAATAGTCGTAGGGGACTTTAACACCCCACTTAGATCAATGGATAAGTCATCCAAACAGAAGATCAACAAGGAAGAGTGGCTTTAAATGACATATTGGACCAGATGAATCTAACAGATATATTCAGAACATTCCATCCTAAAACCACAGAATACACAATCTTTTCAGTACACATAGAACATTCTCCAAAATAGATCACATATTAGGCCACAAAACAAGTCTCAACAAATTCAGTAAGAATAAAGTTATACCATGCATCTTTTCTAATCACAATGCTAAAACTAGAAATCGATCAAAGAAAAAGTCTTAAATAACATGCTACTCAACAATGAATGGGTCAACCAAGAAATCAAGGGGAAAATCAAAAATACATGGAAACAAATTAAAATGACATTACACTATCGTGTAATGGTCCAAAATCTTTGAGGTGCAGCAAAAGCTACTCTAAGAGGGAACTTTATAGCAATACACTCCTACGTCGAAAAGCCTGAAAAATCTCAAATAAACAACAAAACCTTTCACTTAAAGTAGCTAGAAAAAGGAGAACAAAATCCAAAAACAGTAGAAGGAATATAATTATAAAGATCAGAGCATAAATAAATAAAATAGAAACTCAAAACAAAACAAAACAACAACAAAACATCAAAAAACACTACAATAGATCAATGAAACCAGGAACTGGTTCTATGAAAAAGTAAACAAAATTGATAAACTTTTAGCCAGATTCACTAAAAAGAAAAAAAGAAGAGATAAAGCTGACTCAGAGAAACAAAACCAGAAATGAAAGATGAAAAATAACAACTGACACAACTGAAATAAAAAGAATTGCAAGAGAATATTATGAAAAATTATATGCCAAATACTGGACAATCTAAAAAATGGATAAATTCCTAGAAACATATAATCTACAAAATTGAATCAGGAAGAAATAGGAAATTTGAACAGACCATTTATCAGCAATCAAATCGAATCAGTAATGAAAAACTCCTAACAAACAGAAGTTCTGGGCCAGACTGCTTCATAAGCGAATTCTGCCGAACATATAAAGAGAAGTTAATACCTATTCTTTTCAAACTAGTCCAAAAAACTTGAAGAGAAAGGAAAGCTTCCAAATTCAACCTACGAGGCAAGCATTATTCTGATACCAAAGTCAGATAAAGACACTCTAAAAAAGAGAACTATAGGCTAGTATCTCTGATGAACATAGACGTAAAGATCCTCAACAAATTATTAGCAAACTAAATGCAACAATACCCTTAAAAATATCATTCACCACAATCAAGTAGGATTTAGTTCTCATGTGCAAGGGTGGGTCAATATTTACAAATCAATCAATGTGATATAGCATATCAAAACAAAGGAGAAAAAAAACAATCATTTCAAAGGATGCAGAAAAATCATTTGACAAAGTACAAAATTTATTCATGATAAAAGCCCTCAACCAAGTAGGTTTAGAGGGAACATACCTCAACAAAACAAAGGCCACATATGAAAAACCCATAGCTAACATCATACTCAATGGTGAAAACCGAGAAATTTTCCCCTAAGATCAGGAACAAGACAGAGATGCCCACTCTCACCACTTTTATTCAACATAGTACTGGAAGTCCTAGCTATGGCAATCAGGAAACAAAAAGAAATAAAATGTATCCACATTGGTGAAGAAGAAGTCTAATTTTCACTATTTCCAATGACATGGTACTGTATATACAAAACTCAAAAGACCACCAAAAAACTACTAGAACTGATAAATGAATTCGGTAAGGTCATAAGATACAAAATTAATATACAGAATTTCATTACATTTCTATAAACTACCAATGAAGAAGAAGATAGAGAAATTAAGAAAACATCCTATTTACAATTGCACCAAAAAATCATAAAATGCCTAGGAATAAGCTTAACCCACACCGGTGAAAGAAATTGAACATAACAAAAACAAATAGAAAGACCTTCGATGCACATGGATTGGAAGAACAAATATTGTTAAAATGTCTATACTACCCAAATCGATCTACAGATTTAATTCATCCTCTATCAAAATAGCAACAGCATTTTTCAGAAAAATAGAAAATATTAAAATTTGTATGAAACCACAAAAGACCCCGAAGAGCTAAGGCAATCTTGAAAAAGAACAAAACTGGAGGTACCATAATTTCAAATTTCAAGAAATACTACAAAGCTCTAGTATTCAAAACAGTATGGCAATGGCACAAAAACAGACACAGATCAGTAGAACAGAATAGAGCCCCCAAGTAAACCCATGATTATATGTCAGTTAATCTTTGACAAAGGAGGTAAGAATATACAATGAGAAAAAGACAAGTCTTTTCAACAAATGATGCTGGGAAAACTAGAAAGTTACATGCAAAAGACTGGACCACTTTCCTCTACCATACACAAAAATAAATTCAAAATGAGTTAAGGACCTGAATGTGAGATTAAAACCATAAGAATCCTAGAAGAGAGTACAAGCAGTCATTTCTCTGACATCAGCCATTAGCAACATTTTTCTACATCTCCCAAGGCAAGAGAAACAAAAGCAAAACATAAACTATTGGGTTTATATCAAAATAAAAAGCTTCTGCACAACAAAAGTAACAACTGACAAAACTGAAAGACAACCTACTGAATGGGAGAAGATATTTGCAAATGATAGATCCAATATGAGATTAAATCAGAAATATATAAAGAACTTATATAACTTAACACTAAAATAATAATAATAATGATAATAATAATAACAATAATCCAATTGAAAAATGGGCAGAAGACATGAACAAGCATTTCTCCAAAAAAGACTTACAGATGGCTAACAGACATGAAAAGATGCTCAAAATTACTAATCATCATGGAAATGCAAAACAAAACCACAATGAGATATCATTTCACATCTGTCACAAGGGCTAAAATCGAAACACAATAAACGACAAGTGTCGGTGAGGATGTGGAGAATAAAGGAATCTTTTGCTTTCTTGTGGAAATGCAAATTAATGCAGCCACTGTGGAAAACAATATGGCGGTTCCTCAAAAAATTAAAATAGAATTACTATATGATCCGGCAATTCCACTACTAGGCATATAGCCAAAGAATACAAAGAGACTAATTTGAGAAGATATATTCATCCTTATGTTTATTGCAGCATTATTTACAAAAGCATTACTTCCAACTATGAAAGCATCCCAAGTGTCCATCAACAGACAAATGGATGAAGAAATTGTATAGCTACAATGGAATATTATTCAGCCATAAAAAGGAATGAAGTCTTGCCTTTTGCAACAACATTGATGGATCTAGAGAATATAATGCTAAGTGAAATAAGTCAGTCAGAGAAAGATAAGTATCATATGATTTCACTCATATATGGAATTTAAGAAACAAAACAAACAAAAAGGAGAGATAAAGTAAAAAACAGACTCTTAACTATAAAGAACAAACTGATGGTTACCAGGAGGGAGATTGGTGGGGTTGTTTGGGTGAAATAGATGAATGGGATTAAAAGTACACTTATGATGAGTTCTGAGTACTGTATGGAATTGTGGAATCGCTGTATTGCCCACCTAAAGCTAGCAGAACACTATATGTTAACTATACTGGAGTTTAAAAAATAGTTAAGTAAAACAATCAATCACTAATAATAAAGACATAATGAAAAAAATAAACCTATTTATTTAGTTGGTAGCATACCGCCCAAAGAAGAACTATGCCAAGTGAACTTACAGAAAAGTAATTTTACTACACATGTCTCAATAGGATATGCTTTAAGGATAAACAAGAAATACTGAAAAAAATTATGCTACTTTCTCACAATATATGATTCATGATATTTTTGATAGATTTAACCCGAGACTCTTTTGTGTGTATTATAGAAAATAGCTAAGGGGCACCTGGGTGGCTCAGTCAGTTGTGCGTCGGACTTTGGCTTAGGTTATGATCTCACAGTACAGTTTGTGAGTTCAAGCCCCGTGTCAGTCTCTGTGCTAACAGCTCAAAGCCTGGAGGCTGCTTTGGATTCTGTGTCTCTCTCTTTCCGTCCCCTGCTTGCGCACTGCCCCCCCCCCCACCCCCCCGCCTCTCTCTCTCTCTCTCTCTCAAAAATAAATAAACATTAAAAAAAATTTTTTTAAGATAGCTAATAAGTACTGTGTTTATTTCATTGAGAATACTCTTAAGGTCATGGGAAAAAGGGAGTACAAATGTAAGATTGATGAAATCAGGTAAAAAAAATTTTTTTTTAATTTTTCTGATTTTGCATCAGAAGCATCATCATGAACTCACACTGTATTTTATGAAAAAAAAGAAATCCACATATTTCCTAGCCTTCTCCACTAAAAACATTTAAAAATAATGACCAACACATGGAGCACCCCAACAGCCGTATTTCTGATCTGAATAGCGGTAAACAAACAAAGAGTTATTGGACATGTGTCTGGTTCTACATTTAGTGAAGGAAATATATAGGATGATTCCAGAGTATTTTTTTTCATTTCAGGAAGCAAGAGATCTCAAAGATAACACAGATAATATCAAAAACATTCTAGGACCAACTTGATGCTCCTACTAATCAATGATGAATCAGTTCGAGCATCATTAGGAAAAAGAACTGCAGTGTGTTGAAAATTATCAAAATGTTAAACACATGAATTTGCCATAATTGTGTATATATAGATACATTTAGGGTAGAAAGATGATAGATGGATGATAGATAGGTAGATAGATAGATAGATGATACATACATAGTAATAGGTCATCATTTTCTCATGATTTGGGGGATCCAAACCATTATTTTGAAAGATGATAATTGGTGGAAATGATTTTTCCTGTAAGAATTCAAAATAACCAAATGGTTGAGGAGGTAAAATATCCCTTTACAGATGTATAGCAACTAATGAAATGAAGAGATGATAAAACCAGATCGCCATTTTGCAATCCCTAATGAGATCACTGATGTAGGCTATGACCACGAATGGTTTCTAGCCTTATAGTAAGTGAGAGTACACATCATATCCTTTCTAATAAATATACTCTACACCACCTATGGAGTGCTCTTGGAGAAAATCTAACCTGACTGTAGAGCTAAAACCACCCATCTGTAGGCAATATAGCAGACAAAGGAATGTGTTAAATGCCACCACAGTGAAGCGATAACAGAATTTGGAGTGAGAAACTCTGAAATTTGTTATTGTCACTGTAACAAATTAATTGAAAAGATTGGGATGTTTGAAAGGTTAATCAAAAAATTAGAAATATTTATGATTTTACCTTAAGTAAGATAATAGTATTATGACTATGACATGATTGTACATAGAAGGTAATATACATGTATAGATAGATAGATAGATAGACATATACATATACACATGCATATATGTGGATACACAGGTAGGTAGGTAGGAAAGTAGGTAGGTAGGTAGGTAGATAGATGATGATGATAGATAGATGATAGATAGATGATAGATAGATAGATAATAAAGAAACAAAGGTACATTTCATAATACAGTGGTGAAATAGTGAATGACTTTTCTTCCTTGTGATTTCTACTTCATGATTTCAATATGTTTTGTTCAATGAAAATATATTACTGCAATAAAATCATAATTAATTGACTTTTCAAGTCTTTGCATTGATTAAATTCCCTTCCTTTCATTGAGGATAGCATGATGTGAAAAAAACAGGGTTCTTGAAGGCTGTCTTATCTGGATACAAATCTCAGACCTGCCATTATTTAAAGCCTAGGGTTAGAAACACCATGGTATCATTTTATCATTTAGCCCTTTAATCACAAGGATTTCTTTAGGAATTCTTTGGCAGTTCGTGTGCATTTTATGTCTGTACATTTTAATCCTCTTTTGTTCTTGTTCTCTCTTTTGAAACTCAGAAAAAAAGTTTGAAAAACTTCTATTAGTTTTTACCATTTACAAAAATGTGTTAAAGTCAAACCAAGTTATGTCTGAGATTCAACTACAAATATTTGCATTCATTCATTTTTTTTTTATTCACAAAGCATTTATTGGTAATTTATTATTTTCCATACCCAGACTTATGCATTGTCTATAATTCATTTTCACCAGGTTCCCCTTGCAGACTTTCTGATAATAGGAAACATGTTAAGAAAATTTACGTTTTTGGCATTCATTTTCTGTGGGTGAAAATCCAATTTAGTGTCTAAATACGGTCTTTTTATTCTTTATCATTTCAGTGCTGCGTAAATTACAGCTGTCCTCATTCTTTTACCACATTAAAATCTCTCAGCCTGTCCCTTTCAAAGGACAAATGATATTTTGAAACACAGGTTTCGCTTTGGCCTACAATTTAATCAGTCCTCTCCATCCTGCCAATCACCTTTGGACTGAAACAGCTCTGCTGTTCAGATCAAAATATCACCTTTAGTGCTTGTCTGTCATTTCAAGTTCATGCCATTGTAAGTCAAGACGGTGTCCTTTGTAACTCTGCACTGAGATGACTTTAAGGAGTTCTCAATTTTATTCTGCTTCTCATATTTCAGACAACTTTAGACTTTCAATGACTCTACCCTGAACTCATACTCTCAGACTTCTCTAGGCTCTGTGAGCTGTCCAGGAGACTTTGAACTCATCCTTAGAATCCATTATCTTCCTCTCCATATTTAAAGGCCCACTTTCAGATCTGCCTCGGAATGCCATTTTGCAAAAATCCCCATCAGCATATGTTGCCTTTACTTACATGTTACATCAGAGCAGAGTGCCCTAGCTGAAAAATTGGCCCATACGCATTGACTGCTGTTAATTGAAATAGATTGACACAGCTTATTTCCTTACTTCTCCTACTTCCTACAACGTCCTGAAAAATCTATGCTTCTAACTAAATTTAAGAGTCTAAATCAGGGACGGCTAGGTGGCTCCATTGTCAAGCAGCTCACTCTTGGTTTCCACTCAGGTCGCGACCTCACAGTTTGTGAGTTTGAGCCCTGTGTCAGGCTCCACACTGATAGCGCAGAGGCTGCTTGGGGTTCTCTCTCTCTCCCTTTCTCTCTGCCCCTCCCCTGCTCGTTCTCTCTCTCCCCCTCCCTCCCTGTCAATCTAAAAATAAATGACTCAAGCATAGAGTCTAAGTTCATAGAAATAGATGTTCACAGGTTAATTAGTAATCGTTCTTTCTATATAACCTGAACATCTCTCCTTCTGCCTGCACCACCAGGCCTTCTAGCCTGATCTACTTGTCTCTTTGCCGTAGCATCTAGCGAACTTCACATAACAGATACTGCTGTTCTATTAGGCTAATTTACATCTTCATCTACTTTATTCACTGATACATGTCAAGTGCCTAGAGCAGTGCCTGGTGTATCGTGTGTAGTCAACAATCCCTGTAACGGAATCGATAAAGATTTTTCTATGTTTTGTTTGACAGGAGAGAACTTAGAGAATACTGCAGGTAGACACTGTGATTTTTCTTTCACTGAGGTGATTTGGTATTTTTCTTTCTGTCCAGTACTAAATATGTGTATAGGCAGGTTATGCTCACATATATACCAGAACCTGATCAGATGACTTCGTCACATGAGATACATGATTTGTAGTTACTGAATTAAACTGGATAACATAATCAAATGACACACAGTACAGGATCCTTGCTAATAAATGTAACCTACTTTATATAAAGGAGGTGACTAACTCAGGTAAAGCCTTGAGCAAAATTTTAATGTGCCTTGTCTTGTCCTATTTAATCCTCCCCTTCTCTGGTTCTTTATCGCTTTGGTAGTGTCCTCTTCTCCCACTCTTATACATTTCACTTGTCTTACTGTAAAACGGGATCTCAGAAAATGGTATTCGATGCGCCATGCAACACAAAGCTACAAAAATTGTAAAATTTTATCTGTAGCATCTGCAAGAACTGACTTAATTTGCCCACAGAACAAAGCCTTAACCAAAAGAAGTTGAATGTGATACAACTTAAAATATATAGATGGGGAAACTAACAATATTTGGGCAGGACGACTACTCTTTTGACTCTGAAGTCATTTATATTAGAGTTCAACTATTAGGATTATGATCCTACTGGGGCACCGGGGTGGCTCAGTCTGTTAAGCGTCTGACTCTTTATTTTGGCTCAGGTCGTGATCTCATGGTTCATGAGTTTGAGCGCTGTGTGGAGCTCCACTCTGACAGTACAGAGTCTGCTTGGGGTTCTCTCTCTCCCTCTCTCTCTCTGCCCTCCCCCTGCTCATTCTCTCTCTCTCTCTCTCTCTCTCTCTCAAAATAAATCAGTAAACTTTAAAAAAAGATTATGATCCTACCAATTCTCTCCCCTTCATCCTCAATGTGACTTATAATTACAGCAAAAACTTGGTTTGTGAGCATAATTCATTCGGGAAACATGCTTGTAATCCAAAGCACTCGTATATCAAAGTGAATTTCAAGAACCATTGGCTCAGTTCATATGGCATCATGTGTCATTTGGCATCACGTACTACTCATATTGCAAGTTTATAAAGTTAAAATTTATAAAGTTAAAATTTATTAGAAATGTTTGCTTGTTTTCACAACACTCACAGAACAAGCTACAATCCAAGGTTCTACTGTATTATGCTCTTAGAGGCTCCTCTGGTTCTTATATTCGGCCATTTGTGTGTCTTCTCTGGAAAAATTCTGGTTTGCCCAATATGAATATTGCTACTTTGGCTTTCTTTTGACATACATTTGAATGATAAATGTTTCTCAATGTCCTCACTTTAACCTGCAAGTGTTTTTTTGTTTTGTTTTGTTTTTAACGTTTATTTATTATTTTTGAGACAGAGACAGAGCATGAACAGGGGAGGGTCAGAGAGAGGGAGACACAGAATCCGAAACAGACTCCAGGCTCTGAGCTGTCAGCACAGAGCCCGGCGCAGGGCTCGAACTCACGGACTGCGAGATCATGACCTGAGCCGAAGTCGGCTGCTCAACCGACTGAGCCACCCAGGCGCCCCTACCTGCAAGTGTTTTTAGGTGTAATGTGAGTCTCTTGTAAGCAGCATATAGATGGGTCTTGGTTTCTATCCATTCTGACAGGCTATGTCTTTTGGTCGTAGCATTGAGTCCACTTACATTCAAAGTAATTACTGATAGATATGTATTTATTACCATTTTAATTTTTGCTCTGTGGTTGCTTGTAGAGATTTTCTCTGGTCCTTTCTTGTCTTTTTCTCTTTCATGTTTTATTGATTATCTTTGGTGATATATCTGGATTTCTTCCTTTTTATTCTTTGCATGTTTATTAGTGGGTTTTGATATATGGTTACCATTACATTTGTATATAACCTCTTCTGCAAATCAAAGTCTATATTAAGTTGATGATCATTCAAGTTTGAACCTATTCTTTTCTCCTCCCACATGTAGGTATATGGTACTATATTTTCTATCCTTTTTTGTATGTTCGTTCCTTGACTTTTTTACAGAAATATTCATTTTTATTGCTTTTGTATTTCCTTCATTTATACTGTCACTTTTAGGTTCTCCTTTTCACTCAAAGAATCCCCTTCAATATTTCTTGTGGGGCTTGTTTACTGGTCATGAATTCCTTTAGTTTTTATTTGCCTTGGAAACCCCTGATCTCTCCTTCTATTCTGAATGATACCCTTTCTGGATAGAGTATTCTTGGCTGCAGATTTTTCCCATTCAGCACTTTGAATATATCATGCCACTATCTTCTGGCTTGCCAAGTTTCTGTTGAAAAATCTCTAGTTAGCCTTATGGGTTTTCCCTTGTAAGTTAATAAGTTATTTTCTCTTGCTGCTTTTAAGATTTTGTCATTATCACTATATTTTGCAAATTTACTTACAATATGTCTTGGTGTTTGACTGTTTTTGTTGATTTTGATAGGAGTTCTCTGTGTCTCCTGGATCTGGATATCTGTTTCCTTCCCCAGATTAGGGAAGTTTTCAGCTATTATTTCCTCAAATAAATTTTCTGCCCCTGTTGCCTTCTCTCTTTCTGAGAGTTGTATAATATGAATGCCATTACATTTGATGAAGTCACTGAATTCCTTGAATCTATTTCTCATTTTGCATAGTTTTCTTTCTGTCTTTTGTTCAGCTTAATTGCTTTACATTACTTTGTCTTCTAAGTCATTAATTCCTTCCTCTGCTTCTTCTACTCTACTATTCATTGCATCAAGCCTGTTTCTAATCTCACTTATTGAGATTAATCCCTGATTAATTAAGCCTTTCATCCCTGATTCTTTTGTAACTATTTTATCTCTGTGGTAAGGTTCTCACTGATGGTTTCTTTTTCTTTAATATTATTTATTTTTAAGAGAGAGAGAGTGTGTGTGCATGAGTTGGGGAGGGGACGAAAGAGAGAGGAGACAGAAAATCCCAAGCCCAATGTGGGGCTCAAACTCATGACCTGCAAGATCATGACCTGAGCCAAAACTAAGAGTTGAATGCTTAACTGACTGAGCCACCCAGGTGACCCTCACTCATGTTTTCTATTCTTTTCTCAAGCCCAGTGAATATCTTTATGATCATTGCTTGGAACTCTCCATCAGGCATGTTACTTATATCTGTTCTGCTTACATCTCTGGCCATGGCCTTATCTTATTTTTTTCATTTGGGATAAATTCCCGTCTTTGCATTTAGTCTAACTCTCTGCCTTCTTCTCTTAGAAAAGCCAGTCATGTCTCCTGCTCCTGAAAGTAATGGCCTTATGAAGAAGCAGTCATGAAGTGCCCTGGGCCTGGCACTTCAGGGAATGTCTCCGGTGTGTGCTGCATGTGCTCTGCTGTTGTGTTCTGGCTGCTCTCTCCTTCAGGACAGTCATCTGCAGAGGTTCTTCCTTGACTGCTGTGGGCAGTGTTTGTTCCCTAGCCTAAATGTAGCAAGTTTCAGCTGGTGTGCTCGGGGCTGCTTGTGAAATGAGACCTGACACCACCTCCCCTGGAACTGAGACCATGCAAAACTCTCTGGTCAAGAGATGTGGTATGGGAAGGGGTTAGTGCTGGTCTTCTGGAGTAGAGGCCTGCCCTCCTTGGACTGAGCAAATGTGACTTAGAAGGGCAGTTCCACTGGAATGCAAGGTGCGGGGCTTGGTGTAAGCAAGTTAGGCAGCCAGTGTCAGCACTTCACTGTTGCCTGCAGGTTGTTCTGTGTTTATGCTGAGGGGCTGAGGGTGGGGGAATGGCACCAGCCAGCTCCTTTATTCCCAGAGAGTGTCTCCATGAATGCTGCCTCTCAGGTGGATCTTATAATTTGATCTGGCAGAATCACCTTACTCACACACACCCGAAAACCCATCTCTGGCAAAAGCTGAAAGGAAACCATCAAATTTCTGCTACCTTTATCCTGGCCCTTTTAAGGTCTACTTGGAAGAGTGAATGGAAGAAATTCAAAGTGCTCTGTGCTGTACTCAGCATCCTTACTTCTTTGAATAAACCTGTTTTTCTGTTAGCAGACTGCCCATAATCCATTATTAAAGGCATTACCTTTCAGGGGCACCTGGGTGGCTCAGTCGGTTAAGCATCTGACTTCGGCTCAGGTCATGATCTCACAGTTTGTGAGTTTAAGCCCTGTATTGGGCTCTGTGCTGACAGCTCTGAGCCTGGAGCCTGCTTCAGATTCTGTGTCTCCTTCTCTCTCCACCCCTCCCCCACTCATGCATGCGCTCTCTCTCTCTCTCTCTCTCTCTCTCTCAAAACTAAATATACATTTAAAAAAGTTTTTTACTTACAATTTTACAGAGAAATTTGAATAAGGAATTCATTTTTAACACTGAAATTTTCCGAAATGAATAAACATTTGGGGTCAGAGTATTTATAGGAGGAAAAAGGACTATTAAAATTTTATTCTCGGCATCCAGAGAAAATATTTAAGATCAATGTATAGGGATTCTCTCTCATCTTAAATCAGTGAAGGAATTACCTTAATTCTATTAAATGTAAAACACTATATACATGTTGGATAATATTATTAACAAAATTACAATGTGTCTATAACTTTGTAGTATTTTCTCAACTGGGAATATCCACTGTACCCCCTTTTTTGCCCCTTTAAAGAGCTCTCTATTCAAATACTTTTTCTTGCATAAAAACTCCTCAAACAGACTTATCTCTCATGGCACTGTACTCTTATTTCATAAGTGACCCCTTTGGAATTTTATCCTGGGTTATTTTTATTAAAACGTAATGGTTCTAAGCAAACTGAGAATGATGAATGTACTTAAGATATGTCCATTGCTTCTGCAAAATTGTTTTGAACATAAGAGATACTTAATAGCTATTTAATTATGATTTAATTATGTTTCTGTATGTTTGATTCCTGTATATACAGGTAAGTTTTTATTGCACATATGCTACATCTCATAACCAGATTATATTTTCATTCCAGAGACATCTATTATATATTTTTGTATCCACATAGTGCCCAACTCAGTAATGTCTATATAAACATAATTAACCTCTAGTGAGATAATGGGGATGTGGTTATTCCTAAGCAAAGTATATCTTTAAGTTAATTTTCTTTAATGGAACAGGGACCACAAATTGTTACCACACCAGAGTCCTGTGAAACTAATAATCTAATGCAGTACCATGTAACTTCTTTATGACTTTGTTTACTCTTAGATCTTCTGTTATCAGTATAGTAAGTGGGGCTATGTAAGACTGAGATAAATTATTAATATCCTTCCCATCAATTTCCTGCTTATAAATTACTTATAATGTCATTGATCTGATGCACAGAATTTATTAATATGGATAGCTGTAAATCTATGATCCCTGGACCTGTAGACATCTGATTGAGGAGAGGTCCATTCATGGTCTGTTTTTTGACCATATGATACAAATTGCTTAATGATTTTATAGAACTCACAGTTTTCCACAAATACCCATAGGGACTTCAGATTTTTATGAGCTCATCTTTATGTTTCATAAAAGTACATAACATTATATTCTGTGCTGCTATGTTCAATGCAGCTGTCAATCAATCAACAAGTATTTTTTTTTTTATTATCTAGAGTACCTACTATGCTTCATGTTTTGTTCTAAACAGGATACATCTATGATCCAAAGCAAAGATTTGTCCTTATGAAGCACCATATGAGAGAAGACAAACAACACATTTAAAATGCTATGTTAGGTTGCCAGGGAATGATAAGCTCCATGAAGAAAAGAAAAAAGAAAAAGAGACAAGGATTCGGGATAGGTCTGGGAAAGTGATGTTTGAGTAGAGACATGAAATCTTTTAGGGAGTGAGCTAAGTGAAATCTGGAAGAACCTTCCAGCAGAAGAAATAGCTCTAGTTGTGTTCTTATTTGGAATAATGGTAAAAGAGCTGGAGGCTGTAGCTGGAGTAGATTAAACACAGGAGAGAATGTAAATTAGCCAGGGACCAGAACATATCTAGACTATAGATAGAGATTTGGGTTGCATTCTGAGTGTAATTGGGAGACACTGAATTGAGACATCAAGGATGGATTCCAAATATTATTTTGACCTTACCAATGCAGTCAGTGGATGCGCTATTTATTGAAATAAGAAACACTTTGGGAAGAGCAGGTTTTGGAGGAGAAATCGATAGTTTGATTTTGAACATGATACGGTTGAGATACCCAGCTGAAGATCTCAGCAGGCAGATAAGAATATTGCAAGGCCAAAATTCTGGCGAGGTAAATGAGGCACTTGCCCCAGATACAAATTTTAAAGGAGCACAAAAACACCCAGGAATCATGCTAAATAATATTATAATGTCATATTTTTTATAAACCAAAATTAATGCAAATAATACATGGTGAGCAAAAGAGCAAAATTTTAAATTTTTTGAATGTTTATTTATTTTTGAGAGAGAGAGAGCAAGCGAGCATGAGTGAGGGGAGGAGCATAGAGAGAGGGAGACCACAGAATCTGAAACAGGTTCCAGCCTGCTCCCAACTGTTAGCACAGAGCCTAACATGGGACTCAAACTCATGGACCGCGAAATCATGGCCTGAGCAAAGTCAGGTGCTGAACCGACTGAGCCACCCAGACACCAACCCCAAATAGCAAAATTTTAAAATAAAAATAGTTTGGCAGGTAGGATTTGGGTCCCAATGATCTTTATCCCCTAGTGTTATGCCTAGAATATCTTACCTTACATGCTAAAAAAGACATTGTAGATGGTATCAGGTTCCTAATCAGTTACCCTTATATTAGAGACATTACCCTGCATTGTTAAATGAGTCCACTATAACCTCATGAGCTTTTTAAAGCAGAAAAGGAAGCCAAAAGAGTCAGGGATGTGTGGTGGAAGAGAGTCAAGAGAAATTAAAAGCATGAGAAAGGTACAGTTGGCTGTTGTTGGTTTTGAAGATGAGCCACAGTGAGTCATGAGCCAGGAAACGGCAAGGGGAGGACGCTAGAAGCTAAGAGTAACCCCTGGGCAATTGGCAGGGAAAACAGGAACATCAGCCTTATCATTTCAAAGAACTGAATTCTTTGAACACCTGAGTGAGCCTAGAAGCTGATTATCCCCTAGAGCCTTAAGAAAAGAGCTCAGTCCAGCTGCCATCTTGATTTCAGTCTTGTGAGACCTGGAGCAAAGAAACAAGATTAACCTACCAGACATTTGACCTACAGAATTATGAGATACTAAATTTGTTCGATTTTGGTTTTTTGTTTTAAGACGCTAAGTTTGTGGTGATTTGTCACAATAGCAATAGAAAACTAATACAGGCAGGATCAATATTACTGATTTTTCCTTTTGCCTCAAGCTCCAAAATGGTTTGGCCCAATACTGTAAATCTGTCTGGACTGGAGATTTAAATTTGAGATTTATGCTATAAATACAGTATTTCAAAGCAAGATTCTATGTAATCACTAAGAAGTGAATATAAGTGTAAAAAAGAAAAGTTCTGAGGACTGAGCCTTAGAACATAACAAAAGCAGTAATTTAGCAAGTGAAGAAGATCCAGAAAAGACCTAGAAGCACCACTGAGGAGGGTAAGAGGGAAAACCAAAATATTATATTGTCCCAGAATCCCAGAGTAAGGCTGAAGGTTCTACTACACCTTGAAAGTCAATTGTTTCTGCCTCTGATATCCCTTCTGCAAATCAAATCTCCTAATTTCTGGTCTCTTTAATCATGAATAATGCTGAAATATGTAGTTGTGAATTTCCATGGAGGATTAAAATATGTAATGTGAGCCATTAGTTTTTAACTGATTTGGGGGGAGGAAATCACCATATAGAATTTAACCCACCCACCCCTACATAATTTATATTGTTACAAAAATTAGTTATCTGCTAAAACATACTTGACCAAAGGTAAAGTAGATATTGGTTCTTACTTAATCTAGGTTGACTTCTAGGCATTTTTCTCTAACTCATGTCACTAGACTTGAATGTCCTTAAAAAAATATGTATACAGTATACATTTAGTGCTCCCTAAAAAAAATCTATTTGGGCATTAGATTTAGTCACAGTTACACATTTTCACGAGAGAAATGCATCTAATATAAATCATGGAATATGAAAGAAGGAGACCGCAATTGTTTGAAAGAACATGATCTCTCTCCAAAAACCGACCTAATACTATATTATTGTATGTTTTGTCATAAAGTAGATATTACATCAGAATACTTTTAAGATAGCCATATGTCGCTTAAAAGCTTTAATGAGATGTAAGTTGCATACCATGAATTTTCTTAGTCTATAATTCAAGTGTTTAGTACATTCACAGAGATGTGCACTCACCCTCCAAATAATTTAGAACATTTTCCTCATCCCTCCCATGAAAACTACAAAACTACCCGCAGACACTCCCTGCCTCCTCCTGCCCTTCACTCCCCGCCCTGAGCAGCCACTGTTACTTTCTCTATAGATTTGCTTTTTCTGGTCAGTTCATATAAATCGAATCACGTAACATGTAGTCTTTTGTGACTGGCTTCTTTTACTTGGCATGTGTTTTCATGGCTCTTCTATGTTACAGGAGCATGTATCAGTTTTCTTTTTTAGTGATGATATTGCCATTTATTTAGCAAATTGTTTGCAGGATTCTTTTTTAAATAATAAGTTTCATATTTTATAGCAGCTTTAGGCTTACAGCAAAATTGAACAGAAAGTACAGAGAATCTCCACTAATTTAAAAAAAAATTAATGTGTATTTGTTTTTGAGAGAGAGACAGAATGCGAGAAGGAGAGAGGCAGAGAGAGAAGGAGACACAGAATCTGAAGCGGGCTCCAGGCTCTGAGCTGTCAGCACAGAGCCGGACGCAGGGCTCGAACTCACAGACCGTGAGATCATGACCTGAGCCGAAGCCAGATGCTTAACCGACTAAGCCACCCAAGCGCCCCTCTCCACTATTAGTAAAAATTTGTTTGTTTGGTTTCAATGTTTTCATTTGGGTCTGTGCTGCTGATAGATCAGAATTTTATGAAAATAGGGTCTAGATGGCACCTGCTAAAGAGGCACCAGCCTCTGCTTTCCTCCAAGGTATGCCAGCAAGTATTTATTCCACAAGCTTTTGAAGGTTGGGTAGGTTAAGGGAGCATACATTTAGGTGATTCTGCAGAGTAGAAGGATTTTTATGTGATGGTATAGTGGTGATACTCCTTTCATAAAAATTCTCCAAGAAAGATTCCATAAGTTAGCCATTGGTGATTCTGGTTAGGAGTGACCTTTAATCTAGCTCAACAAGGGTTCACTTGAAGAGGTTTATCTCCCCAAGGAAGCTTCCTTCTTCTCCTCAAGATGATAATTGCTACATTGTCTGGGTACTATGCTTTGCAGACCTACGAATTCAAGTTTACCACTACCTAGAAAAAGAGTCCTTACCCTCAGAAACGACTGGGTTAAGATGGGAAGCGTGAACTCAAGTTATTCAAAATAGAGAATTCCCTAAGGAAACATTAGGGTTAATTTAATAAAAGAATAAAATATAAGTGCCAGTCAACATTGCATGATAATGCTGGCTCAGAGAGTGGGTATTGACTTACTGACATTAATCCCAGGATCGTGTGGTCTTGTGTTTAATATAAGATTCTGTACTTCATAAACAACCATATATTAACCAACTTTCTTCATATTTTTCACTTTTGGGACATTCCTGCGATCCTGCAAAATGTCATTCTTCCTCCTGATTTAAACCCTGATCATTGAGGTTTTATCAATACCCTAAACATGGGAGTGGGAAATACTTGAGCCAGTCAAATGTGACAAGTTAATTTGGTTTTCACATTTATAGCTATATCATCAAAAAAAAAAAAAACTGCTTTAAACTGTGAGGAAAATGGCAGTTTACAATTGCATTAAAAATACCAAAATGAATGAATCCCATTACTCAAGACACAGTCATGACAGGTCTGTAGTCGCTTTTTATTCAAGGGCCTGCCAATGTTATCTTTCCCAGACTTGGACTCTACTGTTTACCGGCAGTATTAACTCTTTCATTGTCAGTTCCAGAGAAACATTATTTCTAAATACAAGTGTGCTCAAAATTACAACTTTCTTCTTTCTAAATTGTAGTTAATGGTTATTCAAATAAATGCATGTAACAAATACAATAAATGGTTATTCATTAAAGAGAGACTTTCCCAATCCTGTTCACCTTAAATTAGACAACATACAAGTAAATAGGGTAATAAAAGATTTGAAAAAATAAGATCTGAAATACGTCTTTTGGATTGCTTAACAGAAAACAAAAACACACCTCTCTAGAAGAGCCATAAAGCTGTGCCCTTTGTGTGAAGTTTTTGTTACTTCTTCCACATACAAATAGGTTTCTTAAGGCAGCTTTCAAAAAAAAAAAATTCTGTTCTGGAGTCATACTACTTTGTATCGAATCCTAGCCCAGCACTTTTCAGTTATGTGATTATTGACAAGTGATTTAACCCTCAGCGGCTCATAATTCTAATCCGTACTTCATAATGATCTTGTAGGGTTTTGTTTCAAATACAAATAGTCAATTAACGCACCTGAGAGAAGCATATCCTAAGCCTCAATATATGTTTTTTAAAATGATGCCGTCTTGGAACACCGTGGTGGCTCAGTCGGCGGAGCATCCGACTTCGGCTCATGTCATGATCTCGCGTTTCGTGGGTTCGAGCCCCACGTCAGGCTCTATGCTGACAGTTTGGAGCCTGGAGCCTGCTTTGGATTCTGTGTCTCCCTCTCCCTCTCTCTCTGCCTCTCCCCTACTTGTGCTCTCTCTCAATTTCTCTCTATTTCAAGAATAAATACATAAACTTTAAAAAAATAAAAATGATGCAGCCTGTTTTAAGGTTTATCAGGCACAATATTTGCAAATGCCTGTTTTGAATTCTTGATATATTTTGTCTCATTCTAATAGCCCATTAAAATGTGTAACATTGGTAGAGCTTTTATAGTTTACACACTGTTTCACATAATCTATGTTCCTCTTAATGTAATGATCACGACCACTCTGGGAGATAGATATTATTATAATCCTATATTACAAACGAGAAATCTGAGACCATGGGGAGCTCTAGCATGAAAGTGTATCAAATACATCTTGCCTGCTTTGCTTTGGTTGTCCATAATAGGGCTGTTTTTTTAATAAGAAAATGCAACGAGAACCATTAATAATAATTATTATTGACCAAATTAGACATTAAAATGCCTTATCATTCATCTTTGCAGCAATACGGTTATATTATTTATTTTGATGATTACCTTCATACAGCTGAGGAACATGAAGAATTAGAGAGGGTAGTGCATATATCCAGGGAATGACTGAACCGCAGTAAGACCACAAATATCTTGATTTGAGTGCAGTGATCTCAACCTCCGTTTTCCATGCACCGAAATGCTTTCTAGTAAAGAAGATCAAAGATTGTATTAAACCGGTTTGAAAGTTCTATTGCTTTCCCAGCTTATTAGGTATATAGTTTATCATGCCAAAGCATAATAAGTATAATTCTAAGTCACTAAATACATTTATCTTACATAGAAGAATGGTTTCCAATATTCTTGAACCTCTAGTCCCTGCTATTCTGATATTAATTTTGGGAATTGGGATCCAAAACCTTTTCTAATGTTTTCCCTCAAAAATGCAAGTATCAACCACTCTCTAATATACACATGCATGAAATGCCATCAGCTAAATATATATGCATAATTATATGTCATTTGCCCTATTGTAATATATTCATAATGCTTGTATTATACATTCAGTGATGCCCTGTAGTTGTAATTCTAGGTCTATGTACAAATAAGCGATGGATGGTACAGATTAACTATTAACGTGGCATATCATAATAGCCTCAAGTATTCATTTTCAAGTACCCCCTGTATATGAGCACTAAAGAGCAAAACTTGTAAAATCAAATAGTTAGAAAGAGTGTTTTTGAAGAGGCTTAAACAAGGGCAGTACATATACTAACAAAATCTTTACTTCAATTGATTAATATTGAACATTGATCAAGAGAGGGTTCAGGACACCTTTAATTTGAAACAGATCTCTGAAATTTCAAATATCTATCATTTATCAAAACAGTCCCAAGAATGAAAGGAACTCCAAGCCTGAAATGTAATATTTTAATCACGACACAATCTAAGTACATTAAATTCAGTAGTAGGTGATAGACCATTTTAGCCAATTTCATTAGTGAAAGAGAATTACAGTGTTTCATTTATGCATTCAGTTAAATGATTGGTCTTGCCATGAATAATACTCCTATAACCGTATCTTATTGACTGGATTTACATTTTTAGACTCATAAAGACAAAGCAAAGATCTAACTCTTGTTACAGAATAAAATGTAAATGCTGCTAACCTTGACGTTTTGAAGACCTTAAAATTGACAACATTTTTGAGGAGAAGATGTTAGAAATTGAGAATAATTTATCTTTAGACTTGGGAGTTGAAAACACAATATCTTGAACTTGATAAATTAGAAAACATTTAAAAATCATAAAATGTACCAATGGAATAAAATGATTTAAACAAAAAATGGAGAGGATTAAGTTAATGATGAAATCATATTTAATTTCTATTCTTAAAAGTGAGGAGTCAACCAAACTCAACTCAAGAAATTAACATAGAGATACGTTATGGAAATTTATATAGATGACTTACTAGAAGAGCCCTAACCTAGCCATTAATAAAAATGGTTACTTTTGATGAAGCAGATTGGAGGAGGGGTCAAAAGTTTGCTATTCAATCTGCACGGATTTCTGTTGTTCTTCCTTTAGTTTTAGACAATGGTAGGTAACTTTTAAATTAATCATAACAGTTTCTCCTTGCACCTCACTCTCTCCACATGAGTTAAACCACATTAAATAAGATTATTTTTTTTTAAATTCTCCAAATACCCCCCTTTACTGGTCTCTATGGAGAAACACACAGTGAAATACTGGTTTGAAATAGGTCCCTTGTAAATATCAGAATACTACAGGCAGGACTTTCTTGACATGCATTGTTATTATGTTTCAATTACCAGTTACCACAATAGGTTCTTTTCCTTAAAGTATCCGTGGTAGACATATATAATTTTGTGGCTATTTAATAAAGATCATTTGAATGCCCATCAGGCAACCTAAGAAAGATGCTGATAAACAAGCTCACCCCAAAAATAATTCTAACAGATTTTGCTTAAGGTGGAATTCACGGAACATAAAATTAGTCATTTTAAGGCATACAACTCAGTGGCATTCAGTATATCCACAATGTAGTTCAACTGCCACTTGTATCTAGTTCTGAAACCTGCTATTCACCCCCTACCAAAGTCCCCATTCTCATGAAGCAGTCACTTCTCATTCGTCTGCTCCTCCCAGTCCCAGGCAAGAAACAATCCACTCTATGTGTCTATGGATTTACCCACCTTGGACATTTCCTATAAAGAGATTCAAACAACATGTGATGTTCTGTGTATGGCTTATTTCACGTAGCATTATGTTTTTGAGGTCATTCGCTTTGTAACATTTCACAGTACTTCATTCCTTTTAATGGCTGAATTGTTTCCCATTGTACAAATGTGCCATATTTTGATGAACATTTGGGTTGTTTCCTCCTTTTGGCTACTGTCAATAATGCTGTAATTACTGTTTTTGTACAAATGTTGGGGGTATATACCTGAGAGTAGAATTGCTGGATCATGAGATAATTCTATACTTAGCCTTCTGAAGAAATGTTTCCACAGAAGCTCCAACATTTTGCATAACCAGCAACAATTTACTAGGCGTCCAAATTTTCCACATCCTCACCAACATATGTTGTTCATTTGAATTACAGGCATTCTAGTGGGTAGGAAGTGGCTCCTCATTGTGGTTTTGATTTTTATTTTCCTAATTATTAATGTTGTTGAACATCCTTTCATGTGCCTTTTGGCCATTTGTATATCCTCTCTAAAGAAATGTCTGCTCAGGTCATTTACCCATTTTTTTAAATTGGGTTGTCTGTCTTTTTGTTATTTATTGTGTTATTAATCTATTTTGGATATGGGAACCTTATCAAATATTTGATTTGCAAATATTTCCTCCCATTCTTTAGGTTGTCTTTCCACTTTGTGGATAATATCCTTTGATACATAAAAAGTGATAATATCGATGAAGTTCAACGTATTTATCATTTTATGTTGATCATCCCTTGGTGTCTTTATAAGAAACCATTGCTAAATCCAGTTCATGAATATTAATCCCTATGCTTTTTCTGAGAGTCATAGTTTTCGGTCTTACATGTAGGTTGTTGATCCATTTTAAGTTAATTTCCTATATGGTGTGAGGTAGGGAGCTTTGTTCTTTTGCATTAGGAAATCCAGTAGTCTCAGAACTATTTGTTTATATATAGTTCCCCTAGTTTCCTTTAGTTATTTGCTGACAGTTTCCTTTTGCTCTTTGAGCCTATATAAGATGGTTGATTTAGCTTTTGTCTAGTACATCCAAGGTCTGGGCTTCTTCAGGGAACAGGAGGAAACATTTTTTTTTTCTAGTGAATGGGCCATACTTTCCTTTTTTTTTTTTAATGACTTGTAATTCTTAAAAATTATTTATTCATTTATTTATTTTGCTGAATACTAGACATTTTGAATATCATGATACGGTAACTCTGGTAATCAGATCCTCCCTCCTCCCAAGTGATTTGTTGTTAAATTGTTGAAGTTTGCAGTCACCTGTTTTTTCAAAAGTGACTTTTCCACACTATTTTCACAAAGTGTTTCCCTTTTCCTGTGTGGTCACAAAGTCTCTATTGCTATATCTGAACAGTCACCCCGTAACTTGACAGAGATGCTGTCAAACACCAACATTTAGTGGCCACTTTCCTCATTAAGCACTCACCTGATGCTTTGAATTCTTGGTTAATCTCTGGGATTCCGATAAAGCTTATTCTTTTGTTTGTTCATTTGTTTTAGGTTGTTTTGCCTTGTTTTGTCATTTTAACTTTTGCTTCTGTGGAGAATTGTATTCTTAGAGCTTCCTCCTCTACCATTTCCATGATGCCATTCCCACACAATAGTTTGGGATAGAATGTTGGCAGGCAGGTAGAGAGGGTAATGAGAAGACTTGTAAAAATTCCATTCCCTTTTTCCTTGCTCCCTTTGTAATGAACTCTTCTTTTAGGCTTCTGAGTTTAATTATTCAGGGAAATAAAAACACAGAGAGAATAGCATAAACTTACAGTGTAGCACTTAAAAACGAAAGGTTTGGTAAGTAATGACAACATTTTCTGGGGAATATTTTTGTGAATAATTTATGTGTTTATTCCTCAAATATTTATTCAGCATCTCTTATGGACCAGGCAACTTTTGGAGTACAATAATGGAAAATAATTTTTCCTCATTTTATTTACACTCTACAGGTAGGAGATAAACAATAACCAAGTATAAAAGTAAAATATTGAGGGTGTCAATTTAGTTTGAATACAGGTAGAAATATAAGCCAATGAGGGAAGTTAGGGAGTATAAGGATAAGAGAAAGGCTACTTTAAATGACTAAGAAGAAGGTTGGGGTGCCTGAGTGGCTCTGCAGCTGAGCATCCAACTGCGGCTCAGGCCGTGATCTCACAGTTTATGGGTTCGAGCCCTGCCTTGGGCTCACGGCTGTCAGTACAGAGCCGGCTTCGGGTCCTCTGCCCCTCCCCAACTTGCACTCTCTCAAAAATAAATAAACATTAAACTAAATAAATAAAAAAGTAAATCACTAAGAAGGTGATTTGGGACAAATATCTAAACAAGATAGGTGAAGAACTAAGTCATGCATAAAGAGCACCTCAGGTTGAAGAAACCACAAGTGCAAAGGCCCTGAGGGAGGACCTTGCTGGTGAGGGTGGAACAACAGCAAGAAGGTGAGTGTCTGGCATGTGAAGAGTGACATGGGGACTTAGTTTCGAAGTTAGATGGAAAGAGATTTGATCATATGGCAACGTGTAAGCCATTAAAACATGGCAAGAACTTTGGTTTCTTTTTTTATTAAAAAAAATTTTTTTTAACGTTTATTTCTTTTTGAGACAGAGAGAGATAGAGCACGAACGGGGGAGGGTCAGAGAGAGAGGGAGACACAGAATCTGAAACGGGCTCCAGGCTCTGAGCTGTCAGCCCGGAGCCCGACGCGGGGCTCGAACTCACGGACCGCGAGATGGTGACCTGAGCCGAAGTCGGACGCTTAACCGACCGAGCCACCCAGGCGCCCCAAGAACTTTGGTTTCAATACAGGTGAAATGGGAATCCACTGGGAGAGTCAAAACCCTTCAAAACAAAAATGTAATATAATCAGATTGTTGGTTTTAAAAGATCACTCTGAATGAAGGAATTGACAGCAGAGTTCAATGACATAAGTAGAAAACAGGGAATATATTTGAGAAACTACTGAAAAAATCTTGAGAAAACTGATAGTGCTTTATTCCAGAGTAATAGCACAGGGGCTGGAGAATCTGGATATATTCCGGAGCACGGAAGTACAATTTACGCTGGCATAGTAATTCCATTTAAGGAATCTATTAAAGAGAAACAACTAGATTTCTTAAAAATAAAAACCTTATCAGGAAATCTTTTTACCAATTCTTATTGAATCTTGACTTTGACTAGTAAAATGGTAATGGCCTAAATAAACAATACACATTCATTCAATGTAAATTAGACATTTCTACACAATAAAGGAATAACTTCTCACTCATGGATTATCTTTGATCCATTGTCCTCTTACTATCGGACTTATAATAACCTTTATTAAAAGAAAAGTCTTCCCGTGGATCCTCGGCATGGAAAGACCCATCCTAATATCAGACTTTCTTAACGTGAAAACAGTTTCGCCACTGATGGTACGAAGGTCAAAGAGAGCACAGGCATTGGAAAATAAAATGTTGTTATTGCCATAGATGATTACGTTTAAATCCAAGAACCAGCTTGTTAAAGATTCATGACATTTCTGAAGTTTCACAGGAGGATGCTGGAACTGATTAGCGTCTGCTGGAGAAGGCCAGTTGTCAGATATTCAGGAACTTTGCAAGCCAGTTGGGAGCACGTTGGTAGCTTGAAAATCAGCCTTGGTGAGAGGATTTATACCACAGAAATTGGTAAGCCCTACAGATCAGATCGGCAGCCCCCTACAAACCCAGTTGCTAAATATTTACCGGCATATTACTGCATTTAACTTCTTAATTCCAAGGAGTACGAAGCTTGAGAAAATACACTGAGCACATAAAGTGCATCGGATCATAATATAGTTCAAAATAAATGCATGCCGACGGTTTAGGTCTTAAAACAAGTTTATCCAAGAATGTATTAAAGATATATCATGTTTTTGAGAGATACATTAAGTATTTGCTGCTGCACCGAATCTATCAAACACTTTTGGAGATGCCTCCCTAATGGAAGGAAAAGTAATATTTATGCAAGGTCTGGATAGTTAGTGACATGAGAAGAGAAATTAGCCAACCCAAATCCAGAGTTTGCAACACATTTTTTTCTTCGAAATATTTTATGCAGCAGCATACAATATACCGAAATGCCTCAAAATGTTTTATTTATCCAGATATCTGTGTTGATCTTTTCAAGATCGTGTGGCAAAATTGCTTACCAAGAGGATTTGAGGCAACCAAATCTGCACACTCTAGAGGAGAGCAGATATAGCAGTTCTTTCGAAAATATCCATCATTGTCACCTGCTTGCTCTTGCTACAACTTTCCTTTCAAATTTCACTTTCAGAACATATATCTAGTGTCTCTCTTGTTCAGTAGTAAATTGTCTTTGTTCCATTAAATTTACGAGATTTTCACCACATAAAATAGTCTCTGACAGAATCATTTTTGATCTGTCCATTAGGATTTTTCCAGATAGATCTGCTGTAAGGTTCAACCAGCCATGCTCAGCCTAGCAGATCATACCTTCACCACAAGGGGCATTATAAAGCAAATCATCCGTTAGTTGTTTTCGTGGAGAGATTTAAAATATGGATAGTGGCTCTTTCATAACCTGTTTTAGAAGAACACCACTTTTTAACGTTTTGAAGTGTTTAGACTTGGAAATAAAGAATCACCTATTATATTTAAACCATATGTCAAAATGTTTACATCATTTTTCTACGTAGCTTTGCAGATCAATTTACAGTAGACAGAAGTGGCTCTTGCAAACTGTGAATTCTTTGTATTTGGGGGTAGCTGGATGTATTCCTTCACTCTTCATGTAGGGACTAAGTGTCTACTCACTCATAGCATCATGGCAGTTCACAAAAAGCTGCCGGGCCTTGACCTGAGAGCTCTCTCTTATGGACCAGGATTGCTATAGTGTGGATAGGACCAAGGATGCCAGGGGCACTCTGTACGTTCATGTACCGGCTTTACTTGATTTTAGCTATAGGAACGTGGGCAAGATACTCAACTCCTTTAGCCTCAGTTTCTTCCTCTAGAAAATTCACGCAAAAGTGAGATCTCCCTCGAAGGATTTTGTTGTTCTTGTTGCTGTTTCGTTGGTGGAGGACATCAAAGGACGTCACAAATATAAATTATATGTGCAAGATGTAGTTTTATTATTGTTACGAATATCGTTAAGGCAATGAGAAAATCGTGCTCTGGGAATAACTGTTATCCAGCTCCTCGGTGCCTGTGGACGTTTCCTCTGTGTGAATTACTGCGTGATTTTCTTTTCCTTCCATAGTTTATAGTTTTTACCCACTCGGCTCTCGTCCTACTCACTGAAGATTCACTGGCCTTGAGGGCGTAAATGAGTTCCTAGAGTTCACTTTTATCTCCTATGCAGATATCCCAGAACTACACCCAGTAGTTGCTTATCCATTAGGAGAAATACAACTGGAACCAGCATCACAGATCATCTTGTTGGCACCAACTTATGAGGAACATTGCAAGTAAAGTCACACCTTTATTGAAATGACTTGGGAGGTACATGTTGAAATCCACGTTCCTTGGTGCTGGGCTATCTGCCTCCATTTCACTTGACTTGGTCGTTAAAATCAGATGTCATGGCTTCATCTCAGACTTGCTAAATCAGAATGTGTCCAGGAATGTGCATGTTATCCAAATCCCCCCCCGCCGGTGATCGCCCCCTTTAAAGTTTGGAAGTTTAGTTTCATACCCTCTACCTTTTCAGTGAAGCTCTTGCATCCCACTATTGGGTCCCTCAGAATTTTCTTACTTCTTTAGAAAAACAAAAACGCTCAACCATTTGGTCTTCTCTGCATGCCCTGAGCTCCACTCTTTGAAGCTCACTTTACGGGTAAACAGTATTATTGTATCTGCTGATGAGTTATACCAAAACAATGATGCATAGCAAGCAGCCACAAAAATCCTCGAAGCATAAAGCAATAAGCTTTTGTTTAACTCATGGAATCGGGGTTAGCTGCAGCTTGGCTGGTCTAGGCTGGGTTTGACTGGGTGCTATAGCTCTGCTACACATTTCTCTTAGCTTCGTCCTGACATAAGTGTGTTGGCCCAACGCAAATTCTTCTCTTAGCAATAGTGGAGTTGCCAGAGACCAATCCCAAGAGTGTAGATGATCACAAGCCGTTGGTGAGTCATTTCTGCTAACATTCCATCGGCCAAAGCAACAGAACAGAGCCCAACATGAACAGAGCATGGAAATAAGGGCTTTCTGGAGCAGCGATGGGAGGGTGCAGTGTCTGAACAATATTCCAACTGGTCATATGGACTTCAGTCACTTTCCATTACTTTATTTTCACAGTACCCCTTTGGGCCTCTAGCTTCTCCCAGTTAAGGAGAAACACTCTCAACAAATAAATCCTGAAGTAAGACAGTCTCACGACCGCTACTGCATTCACCATTTGAGAAAGAAAAATGGAAGAACATAAAAGCACAATTATTGCTATCAAGTTCTAGAAAAACACTTCGTTTTTCCTTTTTTCCTATTAAAGTTCTCATACCCTATAGAGTCTAATTGTGAACGATATCCTTCCTCATGGTGTGAGGCATAAGGATTTGAGACTTATGTGCGAGATGGTGCTCAATCATAGCTTTCAGTTACAGTGCTTTGTCTGCGTTGTTTATATACAATTGCTACAGTATTTAATGCAATAAATGAATGCTTTGGGGAAAACATTTTAAACGTGAAAAATCCAACATTAACTTCACCAACTGTAATGAGTCCCTCAAGACAATTTGATAAATAAGTAGGTAGTAAAAATACCTTCTTTTTATTTCAACGTAAATGCTTCTTTTCAAATGTCCATGTTGGTCAGAAATGTTGTGTTCTTTAATCTGGCTTAAAATGCACTCAAGATTTGGGGCACCTGGGGGGCTCGGTCGGTTGCGTCTGGCTTTGGCTCAGGTCATGATCTTACGGCTCGTGAGTTCGAGCCACACATCCGCCTCTGTGCTGACAGCTTGGAGCCTGGAACCTGCTTCCGATCCTGTGTCTCCCTCTCTCTCTCTGCCCCTCCCCTGCTCGCGCTCTGTGTGTGTGTCTCTCTCCCTCTCAAAAATAAATAAACATTAAAAAAAATTTTTTTTAATAAATAAAATGCACTCCAGATTTTAAAGCTCATCTTTTGGCCTCTTTTAAACACTAAAATACTATTTGAAGTGTGACATTTTAAACTATACTTGGCTTTTATTGCAAATGTTTTGTCATATAAGGAAAAATTAGAGCAATAGCTTCAATAATTCTATTCAATTCAATAATTACTAATCTTCCAATCGCCATTCAGAGATTTGGATAAGTGTAGATTATTCCAATTGAGTCTTTTTTTAATCTTCTGGGAAGACAAAGATGATTTTCAAATTGTCTTCTTCATTTTTATATCAATACCTAATTGAGGTGTTGCTCTATAAACATTTGTTGAATGACTGTTGATTTTAATGTAATAAAAACTCTACTAGCATTATGAACATGTCATGCAATCCAAAAGAAAAAAAAAAGCTTTGGCTAAAAACTTGAAATGTATTCATATTGCTTCTAGATAATTAATTTTCCGTAGGTGATTTATCCATGAGAAGAATGCAAATCCCAAGAATGAGTTTAGGCTACTTGTTATTTTCATGTTAATTAGAAAAAGTAATCAGAAAAGAAGTGAGTAGTCTTTTGTGACATGGGGGTCATCACCCTTCGAAAATCCAACCAAACCTGTGGAACATTTCCTAAAATGAGCAGATATACGTGCAATTTTCATGGAATCCCAGGGTTCCATGACACCTTCATGCCCCTTCACATGTCATAGGGACCCTAGTTTAAGAAAATCTGGGTCATAGTATTATCCAGCTTTAGTTGGTTGGCTCCTGATGGTGTGTAAAATATCTCATAATCATCCCCAGATTCCTGGGGCACTGCAGATTCCCATGGGAACTGGAATAGTACTATACTAGCGTGAAATCCCAGGAGTCTCTATCAGACAAAGTTTAGACCAGGTAAGCTATGTCTATTATTAGTACTTGCCTCAGATAGACATACTCTATGTGGGCACTCACATATTCCAGTTACCAGGTTGCAGCCTTGTTTAAGAAGTGGGAAGTCAGAAGAGGAGGAAGACACAATACAAGTATTAAGAACCTCAAATAGCTATGTCCCCTCAGTAAGAAAACTGGAATGAACCATTTCGTTCCGGTTTAGTACAGACACCAGACAAAGGTATTACCCTGTATAAATGAGAAAATTTAGATGCCGTATAGAACGCATATCCAATAAAAATTTGTAGTTACTGAAGCTTCTGGAATTTTGTGGTCCTGTATTCTAGCTAGCATTTGAAACCCAGAGCATATAGAAACCATCATTAGAATTCCCTCAAGTGACTTTCTACATTATCTACAAACCTTGCCCTCACCTTCTCCATCTTTCTTATGACAGGGGAAGAAAATGTCCCTTTCCTATCGAAAGCTGACCTTTCTCATTTTTCCGCACACTTTCCTTCTTCACTGATCCATTTTCGTCATATCATCACCCTCGAATCTATTCTCCTTTTACAGATAAATTCTCAAGAAAATCTAAAAGCATTTGCATATATACATTCTACACCCTCCCACCCATCCTGTTTGCTCGTTGGTAGATTCTGAGGCAAATTCTGCCTCTCCAGTGAACCCCAAGACATGAAAACCCGTGGAATTTGTCATTGTACCTGAGCTCTTGTTTGTTTTAACCACAATAAGTATTCCTTTTCTCTTCAAACATGCATACAAATTACTATATCTTTTCCTCTTTATTTTTTTTTTCCTAGTAATCATCTCCTTTGCAGGATCATACTCTTCTTCCTGAACATCAGAATCTGGCTTTATTCAGACTTTCATCCCTGGCCCTATTCTGGTTCCTACCCTTCTGTTTTCCTAGTCTCTCCACTTTTCGTCCTGAGTAACCTATCTGTTGAAGTGACTTCAAAGACCGTCTATGGTTTGATGTCTCTCAAATGTATCTCTGCCTAGATCCCTACTCCGGATCCAAGCCCACGTATCCATCTCTTCTGAGAATGTCTGTGGTTGCATGACTCATAGATATTACAAATAAAATTGTCCCAAATGATGGCTTCTTAACTCCATAAAGGTTGCCAAGAGCCATATAACTTTGCCTTCAGTAGTTAGTCGTTACTAAAAATATGATAAACAATTACAAAAGATTGTGAAACGGAGTAAGCATGTAAAATTCTGGAATCGTATAGAGCATGAGAACTGGCTCTAGCAAAAAGATAAATCTTGAACAGAGCAATAAGCTTTAAATTGAAATGCTAAACCAGGACATCCACTCACCCTTTTTGCCAAAGAGATGCTCCTCACTCCTTAGCTTCCAGTCGCAATAACCCATCAAGCCTTCACATGCACCAATCTCAATCTCATCCCTGCTGCAGGACCTTGACACTTGCTGTTGTCTCTCCCTGGTATACCTCCCCTCTTCACTTGCCCCATCTCTTTCATGCCCCCCCCAACGTGATTTCACATGGTACTTGCCAAGGGAAACTTGCCTCCATCCCTATGGTATGTTCCCCCCTCTACATCTACCCCAAACACCCCTTCTTCTTCCTTATCACAGGTTACAACTGTTGTTAAATTTTTATTTGATTTATCTCCGTGAGGTATTTCATATATTTGATAACTGGAATGTCTTTTTCTCAGTAAATTCCTGGTGTCCATTGCAGTACCTGACATAGAGCACACAGCCAAGAAAGAGTTATCAGATGATCACATGAAGGGATTACTTTTATAATTTTATCCTTTGTTTCTGTGCTACGTTCATAAACATACGTATCCGTTCAGACTTGCAAGTCATTGAAATACGCCCTGAAATTTTGAGAGCTCAAAACATTCTGCTCCCTGGATAGATGTTCACTAAGCAATAAAGACAATCTTAACCTGTCCTCAACTGGGTTGAGAAGAATGTAAAGCTACACATAGAACTCTGCATGATATCTCAGCTTCCCTTGCCTCGTGAATTTGTACTGTGATGTACTCTATTGATCTGATATCGATTCCTTCAAAATATGTTTCTTTCAATTTTTGCAGGGTTTTTTGTTTTTTTTTTTTGGTTGGTTCATTGGGGGTTTTGGTTGGTTGGTTATTTATTTATTTATTTATTTTACAAGTGAAATGATTGCCTGCTGTTTTATTCTAAAATCTCAGGAAATCTAACATTGGCTTAATCAGTATATAATTTCCAAACTCATTTTAAAATTGCTTTCATGTATGTGTATATATATATATATATATATATATATATATATATATGAATGATACACATCCACATACCTACCTACACCTTTTAATCTATAACCTTGAAGCCATTTTTGTATCTTCAGTGAGCTGTCAGAAATAATTAACGGCTTAATAATAACAGCAAATTCTTAAATGCTTTCAATATATGTCATTAAGTTGTTTGTAAAAGCACATTTTTAAAGTAATCTGAAAACACTTCCCTTCTGTTTGCCTCCCATTGCAAGTAATGGGCTCTGATTACGTGATCACACTTCTAAATAAAGCCCGTATCAGTCAATGAGATAAATACATACAAAAGATTCCATGTGGTAGTTATGGGCAAATGTCTCTAAAAACAAAATCCGCCGCCACCTCAGAAAACATCTCCCCAAAAGTAGAAGCGAAAGGAAACACTGTCGTTACCGAACAAGCATCAAACGGAAATGTAATGTGCACCACAGACAATCTGCTAAAGAGATTGCAGAGGGAATAAATCTCACCCTGTTAGATAGCCAAGCAGATAAAACCCATTATACACATGTTCTCAGAATAAACAATAACATGTCTTCAAGTAAGAGAACTTGATGGCACCATTTGTCACACAGTTCATGCTAAATCCGTTTGGTAATTGGGGTAATCACCTGTGTTTGCTGTCTTGAGACAAAAAATAAATAAATAACTGCCCCGGCCTTTATGACCGGAGGTGGGTTGGCACTTTGGAGCCACACGCCAGCTGAAGTTAGGCTCCTATCATCTCAGGAAACTGGGAACTGGGGGGCTCCCTGCTCCTTGACGATTACATTTCAGGGAGATGTCTCCCAGCTTCTTGAGGAAACGATCCTGGGCTGCTTATTTCGCCTTTAAAAAGATTTACACGCATTTCAAAGAGGCAGAGAAAATACCCAGAAGCTTTCTAAAGCAATTTGTCTAAGGAAAGGGAGGGGAAAGGAATCTTCCTGTATTGTCAACAGGGAGAATTCAGCCTCTTATTCTTAATTTGTATTTGCCCTTATGGTAGACTCAAAGTTACAACAGAGGATAAGGTATTTGGGTTTTTTTTTTTTAATGTTTGTTTATTTATTTTTGAGAGAGAAAGGGAGAGAGGGAAGGGCAGAGAGAGAAGGAGACAGAGAATCCCAAGCAGGCTCCACCGTGTCAGTGCAGAGCCCAACGTGGGGCTCAAACTCACAAACCATTAGATCATAACCTGAGCCACCACCAAGAATCGGATGCTTAACAGACTGAACCACCCAGGCGCCCCAGTTATTCGTTTGAAGTAAAGATTTTCTTTCACTGATTTTAAAGATGACTTCAAAGGTAGAAGAAAGAGGGGAAGATATTGAAGAGACAAGTCTACGGCGGTGGGTACAACTGTCCTCTTGTGCCAAAGAGAGGTGAAACTTACCATGCACAAATCTAGGAAAAAAGAGCCAGGAATAAATGGCTACAACCTGTAGGGAGACAGGTTTCAATGTCATGTAGGGACAGAGCTGTCTAAGCTACCACACTGTGCAATAATGTCTCCTGTTTGGGGCTTACTAGAGACTTCCAAGTCCTGAAGAATGTTCGGTCAGGAAGGAAAATACTGAATTCATCCAACATCCGTTGAGTGACTGGACCTCAAAGAGGTGATTCAGGGCTTCTCCCAATACTGAGATTTTATGATATATTTCCATGCTTTATAGACAAGAAATGTGCCCATATTTCTCAATGTGTACTCAGAGAAATAGTTGGTACAATAATAGAACTCTTGCATTTTTGCATTTCAGTCTGAAACCACGCTTCCTGAGTGATCATCCTGTAGACAGGGTTTATTTAGCTCACAAGATCTGTCGGTCTATGTTAAAGACTGGGTGTAGAGCTAGCGAGAAAATGCTTTGTTAAAGTTTCTTTTATTGAGCAGTCTGTGTGAGCCGTTTCTAGAATTCGGGAAAGTGTTTAGGCCTAGAAATTGTTACGGTGGGCAAGTAGAAAGACAAGAAACTGAGCAAAGGCAGAGAAGGCTATTAGCACTGACATGAAAGAAGAAAAAGAGGGGATGAAATAAAGACCAGGTTCAGTATGCCGTGAAAGTCATATAAAAGAACAGTTCTGGAAGAACTGAAGGGAGTGAGCAGGGAAGGTGAAAAGCATCTTAAGGAGGGAAAAAAAAGGGCTTCTAAATAAAGGAAGCAGCCAAGAGGTTACTTCAGGGCCAGTGCAAATCGAAGCAGGGAAGGCCTTGATCAAAGGATATTTGAACAGCTGAGAAACAGATGAAACAATTCTAAAAGCATTTGATGCTTATATGTGGAACATTCCCAAATAATCATGCTAAGCTTTGTTAAATCATGCTAAGCTCCAGTTAATAAATTAAAAGTCTAGATAGTTCATTGTCATATTTGGTTAGCAGGATTTACTTTATATTTTCTCTGGTTCCAGAAGCAAAGACTGCTCATTGTTGAAAATAATTTGAAGGGCGTAAAGGTCAAAGAAAAAAAATTAATCTGCACTGGGTTACTCATCATTATCACCGTTAAAATTTGGTACTTGAAGTTTTCATGCAAGAGTTTTGCCTTTGTTTCTTTTAAGTATAATTTATTGTCACATTGGCTAACATATAGTGTATGCGGCGTGCTCTTGGTTTGGGGGAGTAGATCCCCGTGATTCATCGCTTACATACAACACCCGGTGCTCATCCCAACAGGTGCCAAATGCTTTAAAGGCATTTTTTATTTTATTTTCACAGAAGTGCTACAATTATAAAACTGAAGCTCAAGAGATCAGTTGTCTGTTAAATTTTGTTTAAAATACTCAATGGAGTAAGAATCACAAATTACTTCTTCTAAGGGATCAAGCGGGTGTTGCCACAATACACTTAAAAGCTTCCACAGCAAATTCTTGGAAGTACCATTTCATTCAAAATAACAATAAAGGGGTGTCTGGGTGGCTCCGTCGGTTAAGTGTTCAACTTCAGCTCAGGTCATAATCTCATGGTTCCTAAGTTCAAGCCCCACGTCAGGCTTGCTGCTGTCAGCATAGAGCCCCCTTCAGATCCTCTGCCCTCTCTCTCTGCCCTTCCCCTTCTCTCTCTCTCTCTCTCTCTCTCTCTCTCTTTCTCTCTCTCAAATATAAACATTGAAATAAAATAAAATAAAATAAAATAAAATAAAATAAAATAAAATAAAATAAAAAATAACAATGAAAACATACCAAAAATGCCCTCCCAAACCTGCTCCTTCCACATCATTCTCAACTGGTGATAGCATCCACAGCCTTCCAGAATGGCTCAGGCCAAACACCTTGGAAGTCATCCTTGATTCTAATACACCAGCAAAATCCTGCCAATCTGACCTTCATAACACAGCCCAAATTGTACCACTTAGGCTGGCTTCTGGAGCTCCCTGCCCGGTTGAAGACCCCATCTTTTCTCTTTTGTCCCCGGGAACAGGGCCATTGTTTTTCAGTGGGTGTCATTGTTTCTTCCACCGTCCCACCTTGCTTTAGTCCGTTCTCAACACAGCAGATACAGTGATCATTTTAAAATCCACGCCAGATTGTCACTCTTCTGCTCAACACTTTACAATAATTTCCCCCTTGCCCCAAGATAAAAACTGAATCTTCACCACGGCTGACGAGACCCCATTTGTATGCCCAACACCATACCCTCCCTTCCTCCCACGTCTCAGAACTCAGCTTGTGGCCCATCACTCACTGGCCTCAGCCAGGCAGGTATGTTAAGTGCATCATTGTCTCAGAGCCCTTGCGTTTGCTTTTCTCATGCCTGGAACTATATTCTCCTGCTCACTCATCTCTTAGGATTTGGTGATCTGGTCTTTCTTTTCCTTTACGTCGCTGATAAATGTCACATTCTCAGTGAGAATGAGAATGAAATGAAAATATCTTCTGAATCTCCTAATTAAATCACAACTCAACATCCATGCCCACACCTCGTAATTCCGTTTCCGGTTTCATGTGTTAATAGCACTTGCCACTCTAATTTACAATATTTCTCTGTTACGTGCCTCCCGCAAGAGAACATAAGCTTCATGAAGACAAGGTTACTTTCTGTTTATGTATTAATTTATTTACATTGCCTAAAACATTTCGTCTCATAGTTGGTCATCGATAATAATGTGTTGAACATATAAATGAATGTTCATTCACATAGGAATAGTTTTTAGTTGGCTAAAATGCCTTAGCTGAACACATGTCCCAAATTCTCAAAGAATAGCCACACCATTTTCTTTAAAAAGATGTCAAAAACAAAAGAATGAAAGCGTTTGATATTTTGCCTTTCCCCTCAAGGTTTACTGAACAGATAAAAACAAAGCTGAATAGGTAAATCACAAATAATGAAAATTAGAATTACTGTAAACCTACTTAACTCTCAGTTACCCAGATAATCAAATTATCCAGAATACTTTACTCCCAGGCTCAATGAAGAAATTGGATTTTTTTTTAAGTTTTCTTTAACATTTATTTATTTTTGAGAGACAGAGACAGAGCATGAGTGGCAGAGGGGGAGAGACAGAGGGAGACACAGAACTCATAGCCAGTTCCAGGCTCTGAGCTGTTAGCACAGAGCCCAATACAGGGCTCGAACCCATGAACTGTGAGATCATGACCTGAGCTGAAGATGGACGCTTAACTGACTGAGCCACCCAGGTGCCTCAAAAAGTTGGATTTGACTGCACATGTTTATAGTGCCCCATTGGTGAACTAGGAAATGTTAGCAAATCATCTGCGTGGCCATTTTCCTTTTTCTGCAAGAAATAAATATGTTTCTCATGGTGACAGATTATCTCAGCCTCTTTTTGTCTAAAATCATCTTTTTTTCCCTTTATTCTTGAGAGATATGTGGGTGTAGAATTCTTGGTTGATAATTATTTCAGCAACTTGAAGAAATTCTGCCTGTCTAGCTTCCATGTTTTTGGTTGAGAAGTCAGCTGTTAAACATCCTGTTTCTCATTTGAAGGCATGATTTTTTTTTCTAGCATTTTTTTTTTAATTTTTAACATCTTCCCTTTTATTTTGGTTTTCAGCAGTTCTTATGGTATGTCTATGTATTTTCTTTGGATTTGTTTTTGTTTTGTTTTTGAGGCGTGTAGTTCTTCTCAGATGTGAGAATTGATATTTCTCCTCAGTTTTGGGAAATCCTTCTCAAATATTTTATCTGCTTTTCTGAGACTCCGATTACACTGTGTCAGAGTCTTCCACTATATCCCCTGCCCCTGTGTTCCTTACGTTCTTTTTCACAATGTTCTCTTTTTTGTTGTCATGCTAAGCTTCTCTCTGCATGTTTTTGGGATCTTTTAGTTCACTAGTAATCGCTCGAGCTGTGTCCCTTCTGCCATTACACTCTTTAATTTCTAAGTTTCACTTATAGTATTTTATGTGTTCTAAGGTTATCTTTGTATGGTTCTAGTTATCTGACAAATTTCCCCATTGTATCTTTTTTTTTTCAGAGAGAGAGAGCATGTGAGCATGTGTGTGGGGGCAGGGGTGAAGGGGCAGAAAGAGAGAGGGAGACAGAGGATCCCAAGTGGGCTCTGCGCTGAGCAGAGAGCCTGACGTGGGCTCCAACTCATGACCTGAGACATCGTGATGTGAGCCAAAGTTGGAGACTCAGCCAACTGAGCCTCCTGGGCACTTCCCCATCTTGTCTTTTAATCCCTTGAATTTATTTCTGTCTACTTTAATAGGTGTCTGATAAATTTGTTATTTTCATTTCCTGTGTGACTTTTCTGTTTTCCAGTACTCCTTTGTTTTTTGTTGTTGTTGTTGTTAACATTTTTTTCTAACGTTTATTTATTTTTGAGAGACAGAAGGAGAGAGAGAGAGAAAGCATGAGTAGGGGAGGGACATAAAGAGAGGGAGACATGGAATCCAAAGCAAGCTCCAGACTCTGAGCTATCAGCACAGAGCCCAACGTGGGTGCTCAAACCCATGAACCACAGATCATGACCTGAGCTGAAGTCAGAAGCTTAACCGGCTGAGCCGCCCAGGCGTCCCCTGGTATTCCTTTGTTTTATTTCAGGTCTTCTCTTCTTGTATGTGTTTTCTACCAATGCTGGATAAAGCATATTAACATTTCTAGAGATCTGCTGAGGTTCTTAATGTTATTAACTTCCCCTGGTGAGGAAGACTTTTGCTTCTAGCAGACAGTTGGACTAGAGGATTCAGTCACTGGGAACACTGTTCCATGCTGGGTGTCCTCTTGGACCTTGGATGTTATCGTCCCAGGAAATAACAAAAAGCTGAGGAACCCTAAGCCTAATCCGAGGCCCTAAATTCTAATTTTTATCACCCTGGCCCTGTAACATAATCAAATACAATAAGTACTCTTTCCAAATTCTTTTTCTGAAGAATTCACCAAGAATGCATGTTCATCAAGAATGCGCCTCAAATTATGACAATAATTGATATAGCAATGTAAAGCTGTTTGAAACTAGAAGCATGCAGTAAGTGGCCAGTGGTATTATTTAACTTTAGAAAGTAGTGTTATTGTCACTTTGTGTTACCATGAACAGTTGTGAATGACTAATACGTGACGGGCACGACATGGACACTGTGTTTACTTGTGTATCTTTTTGTGTAATTGGGATTTCCCAAAAAGCAGCGTCTTCTTAAGCACCTTTTGAGAAACTCCATTTTGGGCATTGAATAGGGTATATGAGAAAAATACAGTGATTGTTAATTACTTCAGAAAATATGCTACAGGTTTTAGTTAGCGATAGTCCATACAGCTTCCCACAGTAACGTAAATGTGATATTCTCCTAAAAGAATAAATTCTTATGTGAAATCTATGATTCTGCATTTAATCTCTCTGATGCTCTCTCCACCACGTGGCCAATATCACCTTGCATACATTTCAGATAGATTTCCAACAGTTGTCCTCATATAGAGTCAGTGTCATTTAGATTTCCTTCGGCACAGGGAATTCCTCATGAAAATAATTGCACTGAGATAATTTTTAAATCATTGAAATGATAAATATTTAAAGTAAGATTGACATTACCTTTGCTACTCTGTCCTGTTCTCAACCTATACAGCTTTACGCGGACAACAAAGGGCAAACAGGGTTCAACTCCCGGGTCATCTCCAGCGGACAGTGGGTGGTGGCCTGGAACCGTGTCCGAAGAGAGTATCTGAAGTTTTACTCATATATCTGTCAAGGATGCAGGAAAGAGCAGTATTGAACAAACAAAGGTGTTTTTCCACCGCTGAAAGAGTCTCTCATGCACTTCTTCCCAAAGAGCTGGGTCATTTGTCTTATTTCTTCTTCTATCAGGCTGCCAAAGACCTCATCTCGCGCATTTCACCAACTGTCATCTCTGCTTCCTTGACTGCCCCCCCCACCCCCCGCCACCTCTCTCCATCCCTCAGAGAGGCTGCTGGTGACGTCGGTGTTTCCATTCTGTGTGGTTGACCCCTAAAGGACCTTTGAAAGTGGAGGCACATAATAGTTCTAGAGCTCAAGCTCAGCTTCCTCCTGGACTGTCTCCACCGTTTGAGAACTTCACCTCTGAAATTCATTCTTAAAGATTGCTTTCTTCTTATCTGAATAATCCGGCACATTAAACGGCTCTAAGTAATTACTTGTGAAAGGGAACCTGCAGATAGCGAGTACATAGGAGCGTGGCGAGAGAGAAGCAGCCGGTTTGACGAAGAAAGATGGAATGAATTCACTGGAGACTCGTCCCCCTGCCCATGGCCACTGCCACTGCCGCTCCCGCCTAGAGTGCCGTCTGCAGGAGTCTCTCTCCCCTTTCTCTCCCTCTGCCTGTGTCTTCACCTTTAGTAAAATCACAATCATTCATGTTTCCTTTGACGGGCTCTGCTTGCATATATATATATATATATATATATATATATACACACACACACACACACACATACATACACACATATATATGAATATGAGTGAATCTCATGTTATATTTGTGATATATCTCATAGATAGGAGCATATGAACATATCATATGTATATCAGAATGTCCCTATAACTTATTTGTTTGATTTACTAAACAATTCTCCATTTTAAATTCTTAGGTAAAGTTTCTTATTGTATTTTTGTTATTTGTGTTATTTTGTGGGTGATATGATTAGGTTTCTTTCTTTTTTTTTTTTTTTTTTTTTTTTTGCTTTTTTTGTCCCTCAGTATTTCAGACTGCACTCGCATTCCAAAACAGCATAGTTAAACAAATTTAATAGCTAATTCTTCAAATACCACTAATACAACTCTGTGTGTGTGTGTGTGTGTGTGTGTGTGTGTGTCCATGGGACAAATCACGGGGTAACATAGCTATACTTTTAGAGATGTACCCTCCAAAAGGCAGTGGAAGAAAATAGAGTTAAATTGGGGTGCCTGGGTGCCTCATTCGGTTAAGCATCCACTCGATTTTGGCTCAGGTCATGATCCAAGGGTCATGGGATCGAGCCCCATATCAGGCTCTGCACTGAGCATAGAGTTTAAGATTCTTTCCCTCTCTCTCTCTTTCTCTCTCTCTCTCTCAAATTAAAAACTAAATAGAGTTGAATTAGTACAGCTGGCTAGACAGATTGTGAAGAAAATCTTCTTGCAGAATAAACAATACACCAGGTACAGACTTGGACATTCTTCTTTCCAATCTGAGAATACTTGTGTTTTGCTGAGATAATCTTCTGTTTTCCTATAAGGAGCTACTGTCTATTTTTAATTGATAGCAATAGAAAATACTAAGGCTATAACAAGCAATATCAAGATTAACTGACCTTTCTTTCTCTATTTTCTTTTCATCCTCTAATTACTTTGCTCCTGATCTCACTGATCTATCTTGATTTCCAAATATGTTCTCTGGTAATTTGGCTCACTTCATATTTCACGTCTCCTGCTCTAGAGGAAATAGCTCCGTCCCTTAAAGCAGAATGTGCAATGACATTTTAAAAACACAAAGCCCAGCAAAGAATTAAATATTCTGAAGAGAAAACTCATTGTCAGTGCTCCCGAATGTCAGAAGTATATTTCCACGACCAAGCATAGGGTTTTGACTTTTTCACCAAAAAGGCAGGACAGGCATTCAGGCAGTGCACCCTGCAAGGGCTGGACTGGTGGCTTAAGGTTGAAAAGCTTCCATATTTGCTGCTAAACAGGCCGTCCCCAACCACCCAAGTGTCCCCCGCCATCTTGCAGCCCTGCTAATTCCTCGGTATAACCTGACCTCTTTACCAACCAGCAAGGAAAATGTCAGTGAGGGGCCCCCAGGGCGCCATCAAGTTTTACCAGCTGGAGCTTACTCTACTTGGTCAGAGCCTGGATAACTAGCTGTTAAATAATTTGAACGTGAGTCAGTTCACAATATTTAGCCCCTGGGCTCCTTCAGCTTACTTGGCACACGTGGAATTTAACATTTTACCGCCCCCATGCCATTGCATTACTGCATAAATTATTCACACCAGATCACTTTGATTAATTAGAGCATTAATGGATTTTTAAGTTAAAGACAACCTTGATTGGAAAAAATAAATCATCCTCTGTCACAGGATGAGGAACTGAGTCTACACCATATTAGGCCATGTCACGTAAGGGCCACTGGATTTGCTGATGCTTCTCACACACTCCTTCTGTCTCAACACTCAGGCTGCTGTCTTCAGATGCTATTAATTGGGGACGGATAAAACAGAATGAGAGGAAAATGCATCGGAAGCAAGAAGCACGTGAGAAGATCCAGCCTAAAGCAGATACTCCTTAATTATAGAATCTGATTAAAATACGAACCCTCTTCAAGGCAATAAAAATAAGTTTCATTTAAAAAGGAAGGATTTGAGGGAACTTAGTGACCAAATGCTGTGTTTGGATTAACTTTTGGAAGGTAGTTCAAGCTGTTTTATACACGTGGTGTGTATAATATCATTAAGTGAAGTATTTCGTACCGTGCTAGGTATCCATGAAGCATTTTTGGAATACACACACACACACACACACACACACACACACACAGAGCTTTGGCTCAGAAGTAGTTTTAATATGAGCCATAAAAGCACCTGAGCCAAAGAACTTTAGTTAATTACGCATAAGTTGAGAAATTTGGGCGGAGGTTTAGTGATGTCTGCAATTCACTTTGCAGTGCGCCACAAATAAGATAGATTAATAACTGGGTAGGGAAACGGATAAATGGATATTTGATAAAGCATTTATTGAAAAATATTAATTCTGGAATCCAGGTGATGACTTCATTGTAAAGTTTTTTGATTTTGCTATATGCTTGAAATTTTTCCATAATAAGATGCTGGAAATAATCTACTTGCTGCATGAGATGCCAGTGTTCCTTAGATTAATTTCTATGCTACTTTGCTTCCATGGGACTGATACCGAAAGATGGGTTAGGGGTCACTCTGGTTGGGTTAAAACACTTTCTTTATACCCTTATAAAATAAAAGTTAAAATAAGGATTGGGCCCAGAAAAAAAAATAAAGTTACTCAAACCTGAGATTTCTGTAATTGTCCCGATAACATTTTTTGTGATAGGACTCAGAAGGATTGACTGTTGATAGTATAGGAGATAAGAATTTAGGGAATTAGTATTTTGGTTATTTTTCCATTTAATATTATTAACATAGAGTGTTCAGGGAACATTATAAAGACATATTTATGCTTAACGATTAGGATACTTATAAAAAGCAAGTATGATACTTTAACAAAAGAAAATGAAACAGGGATATTAACAGTTAAATAAAGGGAAATGTTTGCCATTTTTGAGATGCACTTGGAAATTTAAAAAATGTTTATTTTTATTATAAATTTAAAGAAATTATTAGTAAGCCAGCATCCAATTAACTACGAAAGTTCTTTTTTTTAAGCGTATGACCTCTAGAATTATTCTAATTCTGTAATTAAAAGCCAAATGGGTGAACCAGATACGAAACACTACACATTCACAAATCCTAGAGATCTTCTATGAGTTGAAGAGTCAAGTAAGATTATATCATAGGTTTTGAGATAAAATGTAACACTTCCTCACTTTTATTTTGCCATTACCTAAAATTCAAGATGATTTAGAGTAGTTTTTACTCAGGGATTCATCCCCATTAATTTTCACACCTCCTTCCCAAAACCCTTTTGCAAAATCCTCTACGGCCCTTGCTAAAATTCTCATCGCATTAGAAATTTTGAAAAGTCCACAACTATAGCTTTTTCACAGAATTCTCCCTCCAAACCCTGGTCTTAGCTGAAATCAGATTCTTCCCCCAAGGACACCGCTTTCCTTTCATGAAGCTACTTTCTCCTCTGCTTCATGAGACATGAGAGAAAAAAGGCACCGACATCCTTCTAGAAACCTAGACCATTCATCTCTCTTCCATTTTGATGCCTCTTGCCTCTCATCTGAGCGTTCTGCCACGCAGGTAAAAGTCCCTGTTGTCATAATCGGAAGTCACGCTGGCCACTCGCTCTCAGTGGCTGACCACCTGCTTCCCCTAAGGTCCCCTCCACTGCATGTTCTGGTACCGCTTTGAACCACCTCGGTTTCAGTGTGCCCGATCCAGCAGAGAGCTCCGAGCCAAAGAGTTCTGGCCCTTGACAAATGCTCACTTCAGCCTCAAACTCTCATGACCATACCTTAGAGCTTGTCATTTCCCTGAACTGCAGCTACTTTGAATCTCTATTTCCATCATAGAAGATCTCATGTTTTTACCCTCCATCTCATGCTACTTATAAGACCCTCTTCTACTGAACACTACTTTGCATTAGGATTTTATTCTCTTACACAGCCTAGTACCCATAGCTCATGGGGCTCATGGTTCTTAAATTCAACCACTTATTATCAGGAGCTTAAAAAAATTTTTTTTAATGTTTATTTTCGAGAGAAAGAACGAGAGTGAGAGCATGAGCCAGGAAGGGGCAGAGAGAGGGGGAATCTGAAGCAGGCTTCAGGCTCTGAGCTGTCATCACAGAGCCCGGCACAGGGCTCGAACCCACAAACCGTGAGATCATGACCTCGGCTGAAGCCGGACACTTAACTGACTGAGCCACCCAGGCGTCCCAGAGCGATATCATCTTTAAGTTCACTGTGCTCCAGCCCTGGGAACTCACTGCCGGATTTCAAGCCTGGGTTTCAGAAAAACTGATAACATTAAAAAGAGAAAAATTTTGAGTATAAATAGGACATTTAGGTTTCGTCACAAATAAGCAAAAAGAATCTCAAATTATGAGCAATCTATTATTTAATTTTCCTGAGAGAGGGCTAGACAAATTAAGAAATAATTTAAAAATAAAGTTTCGAAGTCAGATTGTGATTGTGTTTCATACTCGTATGAAACTACACAAAACTTAAAACATTTAAAAAATTTTTTTTAAGTGTATTTATTTATTTTGGGAGAAAGTGTGCGTGCCAGTCGGGGAGGGGCACAGAGAGAGGGAGAAAGGGAATCCCAAGCAGGTTCCACAACATCAGCGCAGAGCCTGGTGCGGGGCTCGAACTTACAAACCGTGAAAACTGCCACCTGAGCCAAAGTTGGATACTCAACCGACTGAGCTACCCATGTGCCTCAAAACATTTTGTAATATCCCTGGTGTCCAGGGCGTTGGCATATTGCCACAGTAGCGTGAATAAAATTGACTTCAGAATGCAACTCGGATTTTTGACAAATTTCGGAATTTGGGATTAACATTTTAGTCACAGGCGGCATCGCAATTAAGAATACAGGTTTTAGGGCTTGGATTTTTGATGGCGAATCCTGTCTTTGACTATTCCCACAGTAGTAAGCAATGTGACAAGGATAAGCTTACTTGAGGAAAGTTATCTCATTGTCCAACTCGTATACCCTGCCCATAAAAGAAGGAAAATGAAATACCCATATCGCGAGGTCGTTCTGAGGTGTAAATTCGTTATTGTGTATTACACATGCAGTACAGTGCCTGAAGCAGATTAAAAACTCAGTGAATTATGGCTATTATTATCAACACTTCATTGATTTTTACCAGTTACTCAAACCAAGGTAATAGAATCACTTTTGTACCTAAACTCGATATATAAAGAGGGCTTGGATGGCTCCGCCGGTTGAGAATCCAACTTGGGCTCGGGTCATGCTCTCACGGTTTGTGAGTTCGAGCCCCGCATTGGACTCTGTGCTGACAGCTCAGAGCCTGGAGCCCGCTTCGGATTCTGTGTCTCCCTCTCTCTCTGCCTCTCCCCTGCTCGTGTTCTGTCTCTCTCTCTCTCTGTCTCAAAAATAAATAAATGTTAAAAAATTTTAAACTCAATGTATATGAATCAGGAGTGCAATGCAGTATTTCTCATTTGAGGGATGCAAGTGTTCAGTTAGATTTTAGATTTGTTTCACAAATTGACTTTAATATCCACGAAAATAGTCTTTTAAATAATGCATTCTTTAGTGTAAAAAAAATAAGCACTTTCTTGCGATCGGCTTACCCCTACATGGTTGACTTTGGCTTGATGACATTACATAATTAAATGTCTGCTTGTACAATGCGACACAAATCTCCAAGTATCTTCTAATACTTAAAAGTTTTCCATATGGGGGCACCTGCATGGCTCAGTTGGTTGAGTGCACGACTCTCGATTTTGGCTCAGGTCACGATGATCCCAGGGTTGTGGGATCAAGCCCCACATCAGATTCCATGCGAAGCGTGGAGCCTGCTTGGGACTCTCCCCCACCCCCACTCTCTCTCTCTCTCTCTCCCCCATTCATATTCTCTCTCTCTCTCTCTCAAAAAAGAAAAAAATTGTCATTTTTTTAATCTAAGTGCAGAAAAACATGGTAAAATACTTATAAACTCTAAAGCTCTGTACTTTCGATAAACATTATTGTATTGATGATCTTTCGGAAAAGGTTATTACCACATGAAGAAGTTATTACAATATTGATAGAGGGGCTGAATAATAGCAACAGAAACTATCCAAAGAGAAGCCCTACAATTTGAGGATGAATTATAATTGAAAGCATGTGCGCCTCAAAAGAATCCATGATATGACGATATATTAACAAGCCAAAGCAGATGGTCCATTTTTGTTTAGAGCGGTCAGATGAGACCGCCGGAGCTAAAAATCATGGCATCCATTTCCAAACCAGAATTTCCAGATATTATCTCTTATGTGGTACATAAAAATAAATGCTTCCTTTTATAGACCAATGCTCTCATGTGGAAATAGCTATTACAAATGAAATATTGTCTCCCATCATTGTTAATTATAGCACCCTTTCCATGATTAGTTTTCTTATTTTTTTATGTAGTTGCCACTAGATAAACAATGGGATATCGGCAAACACGTCTGACATACGACTTCAAAATTATCATAAAAATACTTACCTATACCCAACTAAATATTTTAAAATCGCTTGGTATAAAAGCACACAGAGAGAGGAGTTAATGTTAAAAACGATGAGGGTACTTTCTACTGAGTCAGGAAGATGAAGTTATTTAAACATAATTTCCATCAGAATCATAAACATACACATATATACAAATCATTAATATTATCTTAATGAGACAATAGCCTATTTTTATCCAATTCTTCTTCTTTTGCTGTTTAAAGTCTGTTGCAATTATTTTGTGATAAATTAAGGGAGGTATATTTATGATGCACCAAAGACGGGGTCATACTATATTGCATATAATTTTATACCAAAATAATAATGAAAGTATTATTATTCCAATTTTATATATTGGAAAATTAAAGGCAAGGAAGGTGAAATAATTTGAATATATTCTCAAGGTTATTAAATGTCCCATCTATGCTTCTAACTTCATTCTGACTTGAAATGTCTGCTTTATATTATACTCACCAACGTCTGGTTGTTAAATGGAACAAAACTAGACTAACATGTGAACATACAATTAGGTGCCTCAAACCAATTGTCATTAAACAGCCTTATCAGGCTGATGATGCTCTGTTGCTTTAATATATGGAACATAATACAACATATATCCCATATGATATACATCCCATATAATACATCCCATACAATATATATCCCATATAATATATATCCCATATAATATATATCCTATATAATATATCTATGAAATACTCAAGTAATCTCTGCTGTGTTCATTCTTTTCTTTTTTAAGAAGTTTAACTTCACCTCTGGGGAATCCTCCTGTCACCCAAGGCCAGCCTGGTGTTCTGCGGATCTCTTTGTCACCTCTATTGCGGCACTTAGCACACTTGGGTGTGATTTCCTATTGGCTCGTTTCTCTCCCACCCTACGCTATGTGCAGCGTTAATGTGAGAGGCTTCATCAGTTCACTCAGGGATGGCAGGAAGGCAGAAGTTGCTAGGCTTATCCTCTCCTTACAGTAATGGCATCCCTCATTTCACAGAGAGGAACAAACCTAGACTTTTGATCCTTTACAGAGAGTTATTTGGCGATCAGAAAAATAGTTAGACGACAACAAAGACCAACAACGGGCTCCCTTGGGGCAGCTTTTGGTTTGAAATTTCTGGGGGGCGCCCATGACGCTGCAGCCACGCCAGGATGCTCTTTGCTCCTGGCACCAGACTGAGAGATGAATGCGCGTGGCGCTGGTGCAAGATCGGATCTGGAATGATCCCCGCAGACTGTTGCTCTGCTGTTTGTGGGAAAGATGTACAGCAGCACACGCTAAACACATCCTCCTCAAAGTTCCTGCTTCCGGCTTCACTGCGTTGTTTTTGTCACGACAGAGGTGACTACCCAGCTGCTCTGCGCTAAGCATCTTCACATTCAGTATGATGTCGATGATGTCGGGCTTACGAGGACCTTGTGTAGGCGGCAGGGTCACGACGCAGAAAACCACTATGCCAAAAACCACCTGGGAGTGGCCCTCCCAACAAAACGAATAAACGAACGCTGGTTTAGGTATGGGCTGTAGAATGTCAGAAAAATGTTTCAGTGGCATGGCTGTTAAATATTTGTCGACATGGACGTCAAAATGATCAATTATTTAATAAAATGATGGCCTTCCGTCTGGTGGTCCACATTCATTTGTGCAACATGTGCAGTGAGCCAAAGCAAGCTATTGTCTCTTAAAACGGATTTACAAGATTATTTTTAGTGTCACAAATATTTCCTAGGGGAAGAAATGTCCATCATCTTATAGATCTTTCTCATTTTCAAGGTACGTTGACTTGGGATGTTAATATTGTCCACTGTATTTCCCACTAGATAGTCTAGAAGAAACTTACCTGTACCCAAAATTAGACTCCGTGATTATATCTACCCAAACTAGGGCTTTAAGTGTTTATGCTTTGTCAAGATTACAAGATTATAATTGTGCATTCATCAGGTGACCAAAATTACAGATACTTCTGTTTTTTTAAAATATATGAAATTTATTGTCAAATTGGTTTCCATACAACACCCAGCGCTCATCTCAACAGGTGCCCTCCTCAATGCCCATCACCCACCCTCCCCCGCTCCCATCCTCCATCAGCCCTCAGTTTGTTCTCAGTTTTTAAGAGTCTCTTATGCTTTGGCTCTCTCCCACTCTAACCTCTTATTTTTTTCCTTCCCCTCTACCATGGGTTCCTGTTAAGTTTCTCAGGATCCACACAAGAGTGAAACCATATGGTATCTGTCTTTCTCTGTATGGCTTATTTCACTTAGCATCACACTCTCCAGTTCCATCCACGTTGCTACAAAGGGCCATATTTTGTTCTTTCTCATTGCCACGTAGTACTCCATTGTGTATACAAACCACAATTTCTTTATCCATTCATCAGTTGATACTTCTAAATAAAGTCATAAGTGCAAAAAGTGTGGTGTACTGGAGATTACGTATTTTTAGTCTTATAGAGATTTATGTACTGCACAGACATTTTTAAGTTATTAAACTAGAGGATCATAATAACTGAGATAAATATTTTTCTAAGGATTCTCCATTTGGATTTTTAAAATATAAGATTTAAAAATTGGTCTGGAATATATATAAAAAGTATGTGTGAGTTTGTAAATATATAATTTGTATATATATATGTGTGTGTGTGTGTGTATATATATATAATGTTTCAGCAGAAAATTAAAGTAACATTAAAAAGCTCAAAATATACTAAAATCATGAAATACTAAAATATACTAAAATGTATCAACTAACATAAATTAAATAATTTCTGCAATTTAGAGCTTAGTAATTTGGGGCTTAGGAACAGATAAAAGGAAAAAAACTAGTTCGTTTAATACTCATTTACCGATACAGAAAAGAAATGCCTTTTTCTGAAAATATCAGTTTCTTGACAGATAATTCCAGGAAGAATTAATTTCTAAATATCCACATAAGCCACATTGCATCATATGTTGGGCAATATCTTGGAGCAAAGTACAATTGTGTATTTATGTTTGTATATTGCTTGTTTCTGAATGGCCAGGTTATAAGAAAGTACCGTCTTTAAATTTTAAAGAAGTATGCAATATTTGCTATACGACAATCCGAGTTGGAAGTCACTTGGGTGCTCTGTAAGTCCAACACCAGTGCTTTCTAATTCTAGGTGACATCTGTTTGCGGGGCAGCTAAGCTTATAAAATTTGGAGAATCTTCTTAGCAAACAAGAAACAATTAAATCTCGCTTATGGAACTTTTACAAGAATATTGCTATGTGGTCACCTAGGGTTTGAAAGGGCAGAGAAAGTTAAGCTTTCTGTGTTCCTTGGGCAATCTGCTTCTGTCCCCACTTCCCAAACACTGCCATCTTCCGGAATTACCCTGGATAATCACCCAGCTTCTCAGAGAGATCTGGGAGTCATCATAAATAGATTCTGCCCTCTCGAGTAACACCAGCTCCCTCCCTCCATTCTCACTCTGCAGCTGATCTCCAAAACTTGGGAATTGCAGTTCTCACTACTTACCATTTTCTTCTCCGAGTGAAGGCAACAAACTCCTTCCAACCCTTGGTGACTCTGCATGTTCCTACTCACCTAACCTGCGTAGTCAGCACTCTGCTGTCATGTGACCTAAGAGGGCACGTGCTCTCAAAATTAGCGTATTATAATCACCGGCACAGGTCTTGCAACATCTAATACATCTGGGATCCGTTATCAGAGATTCTTATTGATTGGCTCCGGCTGGTATCCTGAAAACTTTTTTTTTTTCTTTTTTTTTGTAAAACCATGTGGCACAACTCACGATACTCGGGGAAACTTTGTGGGAAAGAACAATGCGCTTTGTGTCTCTTTCCCCTCTTATAAGCCACAGCATCTTGTATATCAAAATTGCTCAATAAATACATGATTAATGTGTAAAATAGTAAACTTCGATGTGAAAAATGGTAAACCTCGTGGAAAAGAACGACACACCTTGTGTCTTTTTCCCCTTTTCTAAGGCACAGCATTTTGTGTATCACGAGGGTTTAATAAATAATTAATATGTGAAATTGTAAACTTTCAAATACTTCAGTGACACAATTTCCAATGCGGTAAAGCTTCTAAAGATTGAGACTGATACTTTAATTTTCTATTGGTATCAAAATTATAGACCCTATTGTGGTCTGACCATCACTAGAAGGGTTTGCTAGAATTTCGATTTCCAACATTACCCAGATCTGCAGGCCACTCTCTGGGTAATTTACATATTCATTAGTTCTCTGCGCAGTATTTTCATACATCTGGTTTTGTGAATCACTATCCTAGATTTCATATTCTGCATTTACACTTCCTAACGTATTTTTCCCAAAGGCAGTTTTCTCACGCAAGCCATTAGAAATCGTCACAGATAACATTGTGGTTAAATTCAGAAATTATGCTTCAGCTATCGCTTGTAAAATGAACTGATAAAAGCTTATGTTAAGACCATTTTAAGGAATTACATACTCTCCCTCATAGAGATGTATCTCTCCTATCATCCCGTTACTGTGGAATGAGACCATGCAAGCGAGTGCGTAGGTAGACTTAGAGAAAAAAAATTTTGTAATTCCTAAAGAACTTTGATAGGAATTCAGTCGCAACCCCAGAGTTCTGAGAAGAGTTTACCTTCATAATGGGTAGGTCAATAGCCCTTTTAAATTATCTGTTTGTTTGTTTTTTCATTTAGAATTTCTTTTACGATTTCAAGTAGCCTTGATGCCAAAGACATAGGAGCTTAACACATTGACCAGAATACATAAAATATAAAGCGTATCCTGACATAACTGAAGGATTTGAGTGTTTTGATGTAATTTAATACATGACGTTGACGTTTTCAAATTTTCCCTTGACGTTCCAGAGCCCAGTTTAAAATATCAAGAGTGGGGGCGCCTGGGTGGCTCGGTTGGTTGAACGTTCGACTCTTGATACTGGCTCAGATCATGATCTCAGGGTCCCAGGCTTGTGGGATGGGCCCCTCATCGGGCTCTGTGCTGAGAGTGGAGCCTTCTTAGGATTCTCTACCTCCCTCTCCTATTGGCCCTCTGCCCCGCTTGTGCACTCTCTCTCAAATAAAATATCACAAGCAGCTTTGGAGCAAGTGAACTCCCGCTAATATCTGAGATTCCTGGTTTGACTACATCCCTAGTGAGTACGTGGGGAAAATAACTGTAGTGATGCACGTGGAGGAAAACCCCAGCTTCATCTTTCTGAGGCATTTGACCTTCAGCAAGTGGCCTCTACATCGCCAAGCCTCGTTTCCCTCATTTCCCCCAATAATGGAGCCAAGTCCTCATAGCACGGTTGTAAAGAGTAAAAGAATTGTTTATCTGTAGGTATGTATCACATTTCTCCCATCACGTTAGACGAAGGACGACCGTTCAAGGGTCATCTTTGAGGCTCTGCCTTTGTATCCAGCCATGCTATATATTCGGGTGTCAGAGCAGAATTCTTGGGGCACAGGTGCTTTATTGAAGAAATCCGAGTGATTCTAATGAATTCCTGAACTATATATAATTTATCTCGAGCTTACACAATCCTTTGAGTATTAAGCTGCCCCTACTTTTAGACAAAAATGTTATCTTGGGAATGAGTTTTTTAAAGCTGCCTCAGAAGCTGGTTATTTTAGGATCAAAGTCCATGCTTGCTGTGAGTGATCTGTGCTAGAACACAAAATCCCTGTTGGATTCTCACTTCCGACTTAGAGCTTTCAACCTGGTCTTTTTGTTCCAGAAGGCTTGACAGCCGGTGGCCGGAACTTCGGCCTATATACTCCGGATTCTTTTCCTGTCCCTTTCCCCATTGGAGAGCTACTTGACCTCTCTGAACTGTAAGCCTTACTGTCCAACAAGGACAATGTTCTACCTTATTTGATTGCTCTGCAACTCAACCGTGGCACCCGGCCTTCACTAACGGCCTTCCTGCTTCATACTGGGCCTTAACCCCCCACCTTGCCCTGCTGAGCCTGCTACATACCACATTTCATCCTGATGCCCCAACCCCCGCGTCATTACACACACAGACGGCTTGTTTCTCAAGCCTTTCCTACATGAGGGTGTCTTTTTCGGACCTGGATCTTCCGTGGTGACAAAAGCAAATTTCCTTTCAGTGTGTTAAGTGCGATTTTAGCAATAGCTTCCAGCAGATCAGCAGATCATCAGAGGTTCTATCCATCAAATCGTCCTCAATCACCATTTTTATTTGCCCAGTTGGGAGCAATTCATCATCATTAAATGTTTCAGGGAGGCCCTTCATAAACAGAACGTGTGTGAAACCTGTTTCCGGTATTCCTTGCCAGCAGCTGGTGTATGAGACAATTTGTTTTCAGGCATAAGAACAAAATATCATCGTTCCCTAATAACGTATTTGTCGAACTGCTTTGCCAACGGTGTATTGGGTAGCCTTTGAGGGTATACATAAAAAGATTCCCCTAGTAGTGAATGAAAGTGTTCATCTCCAGATACAACACTTGTAAATCCTCTACAGTGATTCATCTGTGTATTCATCTGATGAGCCTTTTTTTTTTCTCCAGCTCTGGACATTAATAATGACAATTGCACAAGAAATAAAAATGCATTTGCATAGAAAGTCACAACTTCCCAAACCCCCTCACGTAAATTACCCCATTTCTTCACCGGAAAGGCTCTGTGACACGGGGGAGATTTTCATGTCCCCACCGTGCACTGAAGAGACCATAGCCCCCTGTAGTGGTATGGTTCTCCCCACATCGACAAACGTGGACCAAAACGTACACTTTCTTGCACCGTGCTCGGGATTTACTTCATCATAAAGCTTATCTGTAATCAGATTAAAATGGAGCTGCCTAGTTGAACCCAGGGAAGAACGAGCCCGGGGTTCCGTTCGCTGAGCCTCTCACCCTCCAGTACTCTATAGAACACAGTTTTAAGGAAGGAGTTGTGTGATCAAAGCTACATTTTAAACAACAACAACAACAACAACAACAACAACAAAAAGATGAAACAAGAAAGATTACCCTGGCATGATAGATTGGTGTAGCAGACAGCACGTAGGAACAAAAGTCATTATCTGCCAACTCACAAGGAACTGGGAAACTTGCCGAAAACTTTCTGGGAGGTTTGTGTGAACCCTGTGTTTAGGCAGATGAGGCATCCAGACAGGTGTATCCTGACTAATTGTCTCCTAGATAAGATCTTTCTAACTTGACCTCATTCTTTCTAGCAATTATCATTGAAAAAGTACCTTAAAATATCTGTGCCTTCTATCTGCTTAAAGAAATAAAAACCTCATAACTGCAACTCTATTGAATATTTTATAAAACAACTCACAGACTACTTAGCAAAATGCATAACACAATAAATCCCGGGCAACCTGTGAGCCTTATCCCCTCACATTTTGCTTTTAGGTTATACTCTGCCTCAATTAATGCATACTGCTCCCATAGCACTAGAACTCGGTATAATGGGATAAGGACCTAATTTGCTGATCAACAAAACTAAGTTCAGAACTGGCTCTGGCAATTACTTTTTAAATGACCTTGGACAGATTACTTAACTGGAGAGGGTATCGTTTTATCATTTTAAAGTGGAGAGAGCAACACTTACTTTGCAGGCTAATGTTATATATTTGAATTAATAAATAAAAGCCAGTGGCAGTGCCTGGCAGATGGTAAATAAATGCACAATTAATATTTATCATTCCTACAACATCTATTGCTTCATTTTGAGCAGAGTCACAAAATGAAAACAACGACCCAAGAGTCAGTCTGCGTGGCCAAAGTGATCTCTAAAGCAGATCTTTGAAACAGGACTCTTCAGATCCCAAGGTTAGGGTGTCTTTATAAACTTTTAAGATTTACGGGGCAGGTGCGGGGATCCATTTGTTTTGCTGCCACCCAAGGCAAGTCTCTTACGTAAGTTTCCTTTGCTGTTACTCAAACTGCCACCTATCTGTATGGAATGGCCTACCTCTTTGCCTCTCCCTACCCTGTGTAGGGGGACAGGCTTCAGATTAAACCAGGTAAGCTCCCAGGAAGAAAGTTCCCAAGCCTGTGAACCTGCACCAGTTAAAATGAGTTCTCGCTAGTCAAAATTGGGATCATTATACAAATGAAGTACAGGAATGAATTATAAACTACTGAAAATACAGAAATTCGTGAGTCCATCTTGATAATAAGTATATAAACAAATAAATATATACATACATGTATGTATACAAACATACATAAGCAAGTAGATAAAAAGTATTTTGCTTGAGCGGAATGGGGAAGAACACCGGGTAAATGTTTAGGTACAAGTGAACCTAATGGGAAAATCACCATTTTGCTCACAGGACAGGTCAGAATCATCAGGCAAGATCATCAGGCAAGAATCATCAATGAATACTAGATCTAGGGAAATTCTTTGACGAGAAGCAGGATGTTTTCATGGTCTTAAAGTCTCTTCCCAGGGGCTATTTATTAGTTACAAGGGAGAAAATATAGTAATCACACATGAAGATAATTGTTCCAGGGACCAAAATAAATTTCACCAGTAAGAAACAGATGGATACTATGTGTCTTCAGATAAGATGATCTGAGGACACATCACCTGTGCAATCATCCTGCTCAGAAGGAAAACAACAGATAAAGACAAAATCATGGTGTTTCTACTACATGCCAATGAAGGGGTGACTGCATTCTTCAAGATGCTAATGTCATAAAAGACAAAGAGAGGCTGTGAAACTATTCCAGATTAAAGAAATCCAAATAAATGCAACAACAAAGTATAATTCCTGACCCTAGACTAGATCCTGTACGGAAAGGGGGACAAAAAAGAAAGACAAAAACAAGAAACTCCTATAAAAGATATGATTGGGTTTTCTGAAAAAGATGGAATATGAATAGTAAATTAGATTAAAATATTTGTTTGTAATGATATTGTAGTCAAGGCTATTGATGTTGATAACAGTACTACGGCTATGTAAGAAAGTATTATTGTATTCAGGAAACACACACTGAAGTATTTAGGGGTAAGAAGCCATGATATATGTAACTTATTTCTCAAATGATTCATTGAAAAGTTACATGTGTATGGTATGTGTGTAAATGATAACATTGTGCGTGTGTGTGTGTGTGTGTGTGTGTGTGGAGAGAATGGTAGGGATAAACAAATGAGTTGAAATGTTAGCAGCAGTGCCTCGGGGTAAAGGAACTGAGAATGTTCTTTGTACAAATTTTGTCTTTGCAACTATTCTGTAAGTTTAAAATTATTACCAAATAGAGTTTAAAAAACAAAAAGACAGGTCTAGCAACACATTATTTCCAGCAAATAAAATGGCTACACTGGAAGTCCCTGAACTCGATGTTGGCTTGTGTGTTTAGTTTATTGTTGCTTTTTCTGAGCGTCCTACAAACATTCATCTTGTTATCTAACAGAAGTGAGTATTCACAATCATGAAAAGTGAAGATACAGTTGCTTTGGCTAGTTCACGGATCAACTATCTTGCTTTCTTCACATAATTTTGCTCCCCCCTTTTGCTCTGCAGTCAACAATGGCTCGTTTTTATGAATAATAAAACGCACATGAGTTTTACTTTCAGTTTTTATGGAAGAGAAGTAGCTAAGGGCAGGGACCACATCTTATAAATTTTCTGAGTATTTTTATTGAGTTTTTTTGTAATTCACAGTTCTAAGACTTTTATAGCTTGGAAATAAGGTACATTGCCTATTCTTCCTGCTCCTTCACTATACATGTAGATTTAGAGGACATATATTTTTTAAATTACATATTATCTGATATAAAATCTGCGATAAATTAATAATTTCACCTGTTTTATTTTTCCTGGGAATTTCTTACAAAGGCATGAAGGTATGAGAAATACCCTCAAACCTTTGAGATCTTTCTGTGCCCACTTGGAAACGCTTCAAGTTCTGCTGAGTTGTTTTTAGATTTACGAAGGTAGTTTGTATCTTATCAGTAATATCACCTTCATCGCTTCTGTCTTTATCATGTTTTTAGGTGGGCATTTATAAGACACTACCAAATAATTAAATGCTAACTTCCACCTCAGAACACACACAATTCGTGAGAATCAGTGGGCTAAATATTTACCAATATCTAAACATACAAAAAGAATACCAAATAGGTGAATAAAAGATTTCACTCAAGAAGTGACTTTTAATAGTCACATCCTTGTTAACCTGTGGTGCACATTTTTTTTTGGTACAAGCAGATTTATCACATTGACACCTGAAAATGTATGCATCTAAAAATATCTATAGTTGAACTACTAAAAAATCTATTTGAATTTCTCAGCCCTATTCTCCCTAATAAGATACTTTAAGTTTCCAAAAATCTAATAGAATTGCTTCAGGCTTTTGGTTTGAATTTTCAATGAACTGTCTAAAATAACTCCAGGAATAAAATGTAGCACATTAGTTATATCTAAAACACTGATGGACCACACTAACTCTAGTGAATACTGCTGAATAAAAAGACAATTGGCAGAGGAATTAAGGGAAACATAAAGGAAGTTTTACATAAATAAATTACCTCAGGGAAATCATTAGCGCATTTGGTTCAGGTCTGGGATTTCAAACTGAATACGAGTAAAATATATTTACATTCTATGGAATTACTTATTGAAACTAAATCATTGATGTGTTAGTCTGCTCAAGCTACCACAAGAAAATACCATAGACTGGGTAGACTAAACAACAGAAATTTATTTTCTCACTGTCCTGGAGACTGAGAAGTCCAAGATCAAGGTGCCAGTAGATTTCATCCTTCATTGAGGATTCTCCTCCTGACTTGAGGCTGGCCACCTCCTCTCTGTGGCCACACATCAGAGACACAAGGTGAAGGAGGCTTTCTGGTATCTCTTTTTATAAACCATTCATCTCACCGTGAGGGACCCACCATCATGACCTCATCTTCCTGTGGTCTCATTTCCAAATACCATTACGTTGATTACATTGGGGGTTTGGGCTTCAATATGAATTTTGGAGGAACACAAGGTAGTCTACAGCAATTGGCTTCAGGAGTAAATATATAACTTTGAAAGGAATTTGATGATCCTCTAACATGACCTTTCCTTATATCCAGATCACCCTTACTATTCATTGTTGGTTCTTGTGAAGAATAGTGTAGACATGTCTAGATGAATGTAAAATAATAGCTTTCACAAAAAGAAAAAAATGTTATACATCTTTTCCACTGCTAAGTAGGCTTTTTAAATGTGAAAACTTGGTATTATAATTGTCTATCATCCTTAAGGATGGTAAAAACAGCGTGGTCAATTTCTTCACACCATGCGAATAGTATTATCTAAAATAAATGGATATTTTTTTAATGTTTATTTTTTTTTGAGAGAAAGAGAGACAGAGAGAGAGAGCAAGTGGGGGAGGGGCAGAGAGAGAGGGAGACATGGAATCGGAAGCAGGCTCCAGGCTCTGAGCGGTTAGCACAGAGCCCAATGTAGGACTTGAACTCACGAACCACAAGCTCATGACAAGAACCAAAGTCAGAAGCTTAACCGACTGAGCCACCCAGGCACCCCAAAAATAAATGGATATTTTTAACCTAGGAATAAACTTGACCCAGGAGGTGAAAGATCCGTACTCTGAAAACTATAAAACATTGATGAAAGAAATTGAAGATGACACAAACTCATGGAAAGACATTCCACGCTCATGGATTGGAGAAACAAATGTTGTTAAAACGTCCATATTACCCAAAGCAATCTACAGATTTAATGCGATCCCTATCAAAACGCCAATAGTATTTTTCACAGAACTACAACAAATAATTCTAACATTTATATGAAACCACAAAAGACTGAATGGCCAAGGCAAGCTTGAAAACGAGCAAAACTAGAGATATCACATTCCCAGATATATACTGGGTGTATACTACAAAAATATATACTACAAAGCTGTAGTATTCAAAACAGCATGGTACTTGCACAAGGATAGATACATTGCTCAATAGAACAGAGTAGAGAACCTGGAAATAAATCCACAATAATATGGTCAATTAGTCTTTGACAAAGGAAGTAAGAATATGCACTGGGAAAAAGTCTCTTCAACAAATGGGAAAACTAGACAGCAGCATGCAAAAGACTGAAACTGGATCACTTTCTCAAACCATACACAAAAATAAATGCCCAGTGAATTAAAGACCTAAATGTGAGACCTGAAACAAACAAACAAACAAACAAACAAACAAGCAAACCCTAGAAGGAAGCCCAGGTAGCAATTTCTCTGACACTGGCCATAGTAACATTTTCTAGATATGTCTTCTGAGGCAAGGGGAAAAAGCAAAATAAACATTGGGACTACATCAAAATTAAAAGCTTTTGTACAGTAATGGAGACAATCAACAAAACTAAAAGACAACCTACTGGATGGGAGAAGATATTTTCAAATGACATATCTAATAAAGGGTTAGTATGTATAAATACAGAATTTATACAACTCAACACCCAAGAATATACGAAGAACTTATATAACTCAACACCCCCCAAAATAAATAATTCAATTAAAAGATGGGCAGAAGACATGAGCAGACATTCCTCCAAAGAAGACTTATAGATAGCCAACAGACATATGGCAAGATGCCCACATCACTCATCATCAGGGAAATGCAAATCAAAACCACACTGAGATAACCATGTCACTCCTGCCAGAATGGCTAAAATGAACAACACAAGAAAAATCAAGTGTTGGTGAGGATGTGGAAACAAAGGAACACTCATGCATGCACTATTGGTAGGAATGCAAACTGGTGCATCCACTGTGGCAAACAGTATGGAGGCTTCTCAAAAAATTAACAAGAGAATTACCATTTGATCCCATTACTGAGTATTTACCCAAAGAATACAAAAATGCTAATTTGAAAAGATATGCACACTCCTCTGTTTATTGCAGTGTTATTTACAATAGTTTAACTATGGAAGCAAGCAACCCAATGTCTTTCCACTGGATATATCTATATCCACTATCTTTATATATATATATATATGTATGTATATATATGTGTATATATGTATGTATATATACGTGTGTGTGTGTGTGTGTATATATATATATTATATATATAAAGATATATATATTATATATATATATTATATATATATAATATATATATATAAAGATACACACGGTATATATACACAGACATACCATGGAACATTACTCAGCCATAAAAGAATGAATTCTTGTCATTTGCAGCAACATACATGGAGCTAGAGAGTATTATGCTAAGCGAAATAAATTAGAGAAACAAACACCTTATGACTTCACTCATGTGAAATTTAAGAAACAAAGCCAATGAACAAAGAAAGAAAGAGACAAACCGAAACAACAGACTCTTAACTACAGAAAACAAACTGATTGGAACCAGGGAGGCAGTGGGTGGGGGGATGGGTGAAATAGGTAATGGGAATTAAGAGGACACTTATGATGAGCACTGAGTAACGTATAGAAAAATAAAATAAAATAAAATAAAATAAAATAAAATAAAATAAAATAAGGGTACTTTAGAAAGGGTACTTTTAGCATGAGTATCTTATATATTATTATAAAGGAGAAAACAGATGACACTCTGTTATGGGTCACAGTCCCGGGATAAACACTAAAACATTTCACTCTATATTTTTCTTCTCCATTAAAATGCTTCATTCCTCATGTTCAATTTTTTTTCTTTTTGGATTCCCAGGTTATAATTTCAATTATAGAACATTTCTTATGGTTCCCAACTATGTGAAAAGATGAAAGTAGAAAAGAAACCGAGAACATGGAATGCTTACTTCAAAGAACAGAGTAAGAAAGAGAAATACACCAGAAAATTCTGAATTTGAAATCATAGTTTAAATCTCTAGGCACTAGGGGAAAAAAAATCCTTTTAAATATGTCATGATATGGCACATTAATAATTAGAATCAATAAGAAAACAAAATTTAAAATATTCAGATAAACATTCTTTTAAAACCTTTTAAATTTTACTCAAAAATTCTCCATCAGTAGGAGAAATATATATTCATGCAGGACCTTTTCTCTCTTTTAGGAAAGAAGCTTTGGTAAATCATATTCTGCCTCCTGATGTAGAATACAGACAGAGGCCTGGAATTTCATTCATTATGTATTTAATGTTATCAACACATGGTTCAGGAGTGGTCAAACTACCACCGTGGGCCGAATCTGCTCCATTGGCTCTTTTTATGAAGAAAACCCTATTGGGGCGCCTGGGTGACTCAGTTGGTTGCGTCTCAGACTTTGGTTCAGGTCACAATCTCGTGGCTCTGAGTTCGAGCCCCGCATCGGGCTCTGTGCTGACAGTTCGGAGCCTGGAGCCTGCTTCGGATTCTGGGTCTCCCTCTCTCCCAGCCCCTCTCCGGCTCGTACCCTGTCTCTCTCTGTCTCAAAAATAAATAAGTGAATAAAATTTTATTGGGACACAGCCACACCCATGTATGTATATACTATCTAGGGTTGCATTCACACTACAGCAGGTTTCAGTAGTTATGACAGAACTTCTGGCCCATGAAGCCTGAAACATTTGCGACCTGGCTGAAATAAATAAATAAACAAATAAATAAATAAAGGTCTGCTGACCCCTGGTTTATGACAACGCAGGCCAACTTACCCAAGGAGCGGATCTCTTCTTGTGTTTGTCAAGTATAGTTGAATTAATTGGAGGTTACGCTTACAGATTTGACTGGAGCTAATGCGTCCTTTCCTTCTGCCCTCAATGACATTATCCTTACAGATTCAGTCTCTCAATTCTGTAGTCGCCCTTAGATGTTTCTGAATCTCTCATTCTACAATACATGTTCTATCGCAAACTGCGTCCCTTTCAGATTGCTTCATACCACCCTTTACTTCTTGTGGCGACGTGCCCCTCTTTGGCCTCCTTGGAAATTCTGTGATTTTGAAGTCCCCGTTTGGGGATTTCGAGTGCCCTGTGGTACCAGGCCTACAAATTAGACCCAGGGTGTGTCTCTTGACATCTGGGAAAATCCAGAAGAGCCTAGCATGGCTTAACTACAAGTTCCCCGCCGTTGCCATGGATAAGGTCCCCTTGCTCCTCCTTATTGTGGGGACCGGGCAGTTTCTGACCACCCCTGTGTAGTGGGCTTCCCTCCCTGCCAGCCTGTGGGATTATTCAGTCGTGCCAACTGCATCCCCAGCAGGCATCAAGAGCCAACCTTCCTCTTGATAGCCAGCTGCCTGCCTCCGTGGGCCTTATTGTCCATTCCATTCCCAAGTAGGACATGGTGTGGCCCCACAGCACGTGCGGTGTCCTCCTCTCCCAGGCTGTGGGTGTCTACAACGAATAAACCACATCTATCTCCTCCCCAGGCAACCGCACCCCTAACCCTTGGATGGGAATCCCTCTTCACCAACGAGGTGAACAGGAGTTGGTGAAACCATGTATCCCCCCACCACGGATGCTTTTGAATATTTTCAATTTTTGAAGCCTGCAGAATTGGGTAATGTATACGTAGTCTTTCACCGTTTACTACTCCGCTTTATCAAAGTGTCAGAAAAATTTCTATCATTTTGCTTAAGTCTCCGTCATGAAAGCACACTTTGTATCATTCTTTTAAAACGTTTATTTATTTCTTTTGAGAGAGAGAGAGAGAGAGAGAGAGCGCGGGCGCGAGCCGGAAAGGGGCGGAAAGAGAGACTGGATCCCAAGCAGGCGCCACACCGTCAGCGCAGAGCCTGACCCGGGGCTCGATCCCAAGAACCGTGAGACCACGCCCTGCCCTGGACTCAAGAGTGGACGCTTAACTGCCTGAGCCAGGTGCCCCCACTTTCTATCGATTTTTAGGTACTTTCCGGCCCCCAAACGCCGAGCAGACACCGGCGGAATAATCCTAAACCAGCTCTTTTAGCATTTCTCTCCCGTCCCTTTGTAAAGTTTTATTCCAAAATGAACAATTCTCGTCTACATCCCTTTGCATCTAAGAGACCTGGTTATATTATTAGGAAATCTCCGTGGAGAAAAAAAATAATAATAATAGCAGTATTATTTTGTTGACAGCGGTAGTTGACTTCCCATGTGTCCTCTTGGGGATCTCTGTGTACGTATGCTCCTACTTCTGACCTCTAAAAGGGCAATGTGGTCGTCTCGCTGTCCCCCGAGACCTCTGCTGCGGCCACGGCAGCTCCAAGTTCATTTCCACGTCTCTGGAGCTGACTGCCACGGGGGCCGTTTTGACTCCTGACAGCAGGTGTGACGCAGGGAAAAGACGTGGAGGCCAGAGGGAGGTCTTTGCACAAGAGGCATTTTTCTTGAGTTTTCTCCTCCACACGGGGGCAACAAATCTGCAAAGAATTCCCAGACTGGGGGGACACTGCACAGTCTGAAATGATAACCTGTGGCTGCAGGTGGGAAGGACATTTGTAAAAACATGATGTCAGATTCGAATGACAACGATGTAGGCAGCCGCTGCCCCCCCCCAGCAAACACCAGGCAGGATTCCTGAGGCCCGGAGGTGAGGGCAACAGACCCACGGGGTGAGGAGACACCGGGTGACACATGGCTTCAGGGAAGAATGGAAAAAGCTCCAGGATTTCTTCGCGCCTGTGAGAAGCGCCTGGAGGTTAGCTGAGGGAGCAGGAGCAGAGCTGAAGGAGGGTTTTATTTGGACCAAGGAGACGAAGCAGGGGCTGTTGTGTGAACTCCACAAGAAGAGCCTGAATAAACACTGACGACCTCAGCAGACACCAGGGTTGGGAGTCGATCATCCTGAGGACTGGATGGGACGTGGCACATGAACGCAAACATGGACCCACGCAGCCCCAGGACGAAAGGCTGCTTCAACCACCCCAGCTCCCAACGTTGTGACTCCAGGAGATACACCTGGAGGAAGCTGGTACAGGTGGGACGGGGATAGGGATAGGAATGGAGAATTCTGGAAAGACTGAGCTTCAACCTGTAATACTGAGATCACCTAGAATGGGCTAACACGTTTTGTGGTATTAGAAAGAATGACAGGTTTGAAATGAAAATGTCAGTAAGTATCCAAGAAATAGATGTCTTACCTCCCGAGCGGATCTCTTGGAATATACCCCACTGTCTTTTTTTTTTTTTTAATATAAAGTTTACTTATTTTGAGAGAGAGAGAGAGAGAGAGCCCATGTGTGCACTAGGGACAGAAAGAAACCCAAGCAGGCTCCATGCTGTCAGTGCAGACCCCCACGCGGGGCTCAATCCCACGAACTATAAGATCATGACCTGAGCTGAGAAAGAGTAGGATGCTTAACCGACTGAGCCACCCGGGTGCCCCCCCCCCACTATCTTTTCAATACCCGTTGCAAAATAATTGAAACTTATCAATGCCTGTCTATGAATCACTGCCTTGGCAATAACATGCGTTTTTTTGTTCTTTCCAGGTATAGAACAATGTTAAAGAAAAACGTGCACTGAATAGGTTTACTTTTATGATCTTAGTAATGTACACGCACATTAATAGTCATATAATAGAAATGAATCCTGTATTTTTCTCTTCTCATTTAGAAATAGCTCAAAATATTTATGCAAATTGTTTTCACTTTTGGCATGTATGCGTGTCTCATAGATTGGCAACGTAATATATACAAAAACTTTTAGTATTACATTTTCTGGACAAATAACTCGCTGCAAATGCTTCTATGCTATATTTGATGACTGCAAACTTATATACTTTCCCAACTTCTATTCCCTTAGGAAACTGAATTTATTTGTATACAATAAAAGTGTATAATAATGATCTGATTCTCTATTTTCTTTTCATAACCATCTCAAAATACTTACCTTAAATTTCCCTTTAATACTAAATTTGGAGTTATTCGGGTTTTTTTTAACTTTTATTTCTTCCAATTTCTTCCAAATGACTATAAAATAGTCTTTCTAAATGTCCACTAAATTATACAGAAAGAAGGAAACACTCTCATAATGAAAGTATCTATAACTATGTCAATGGAACTCAACCAAGAATATCCTGTGCTCACATAGAATCTAATGTGGAGGCCATGAGAAAGGCTGTCAGTTACACCCAGATCAGGGATATTTTATCTAATAGCACTGCCATTATTTTCTTAACTTGAATTTAATAAGTAAACGTAACAAATTGAACAAAGGATTAGTAGCGAATGACTGAATCCTCTGTATTGAATGAATGACCTATGAATAACGCTTACTAAGACCTTGATTGGGATTGCATTGAATCTACAGATCTAAATAGGGAGAAGCAACATTTTCACTGTACTCAATCTTTCAAACTATATAGACATTATATCTCTTCATTTGTTTCCGTGTTTGTTGATTTCTTCATCAGAAGCTTACGTTTTTCAGCATGGGTCCTGTACACATTTTATTAGATTTCTCCCTAAGTATATATATTTCTCGTGCTAATGCAAATGGCATTGTCCTTTTAAATTTTTTTTTTTTAATTCCAGTTTTTCATTACTGGTATATAGAAGTACAATGGCCTTTTTTATTTACAAATACCTACTTTTAAAGAATATGTTGAATTGGAAGTTTGGGCTCTATAGGGAAGATAAATTCCAACTGAGTTTAATTAATGTCACCACCTCCACTTGTGAGTGAGTAAAATAGTTTCTATCTGTCTCTTCATTTCCTGTTTTGCCAAGGAGATAAGGTACATTGCACTTGGACACGGATACATTGTACATTAACAGTCATGATTAATGGAGAGAATTAAAAGCAGTTTTAATGGAGAAAGATAGTGAAGGTTAGTACTTTTATGAAAAATACTATTAAGCTTTTAATTGGTTGGCTGTTACCTAAAACCAAGTTGTTCATAGCAATCCTTCCCTCTCTCAATTTCCTCTCCAGATGAGAGAGAAAATAAAATCCCTGAAATTGTCTCTACCACGCCACAAAGTCCAAAAAATTATTATCTTTGTACAAACAGCTGAGGCACACAAGGGCACAAACCATTTTAATTTTATTTTAATGTCGCTCAGCTTATGATTGAAGAGCATTCCTTTAACGCAAGCTACTAATTATTCTGAATATAAATTGATCCGTCTGTAATATATAACATCCCTAAGAAATTAAAATTTGAAGCAACAATAAAGAGAAAAAGCATAAGATTGACATGAGATAAATTTAGAGGTCTCCAGACACCTGCCACTCTATCCATTAGATCAATAAGCACAACTCTTTGGGCTTTACATCAGCTGAAATGAAATAGTTCAAATCAAACAGTCCACGGCATTCGTTAGCGCTCTAGTGGTAGATGTAGCAGGATCTTGAATTTAGAAAAATAACGGTTTTGGAATTGTTTGTAATCTTCATGGCGAGTATCAAGATTCTTATCTCTTGTAAGCTACTTACTTCGGATTAAAGACCTTTACATATTTAAAAACATCATGGGGCTGTAACGGAAAGCATGGCAACTATAGTTAATAATGCTACATTGCAGGGGTGCCTGGGTGGCTCAGTCAGTTAAGCGTCTGACTAGCTCAGGTCATGATCTCACGGTCTGTATGTTCGAGCCCCACGTCGGGCTCTGTACTGTCAGCTCAGAGCCTGGAGCCTACTTCCAATTCTGTGTCTCCCTTTCTCTCTGCCCTTCCCCTGCTCGTGCTCTGTCCCTCTCTGTCTCTCCAAAATAAATAAAGATTTTAAAAATAATACTACATTGCATATTTGAAACTTGCTAGAAGAGCAAATCTTTAAAGTTCTCATGACAAGAAAACAATATTCGGTAACTATGTACAGTGATGGATGTGAACTCGTCTTATCATGGTGATTATTTTGCTGTATATACAAATACCGAACCATTATTAACGGTTGTGCACCTGAAATTAATATAATGTATGCTAATTATACCTTAAGAAATCTAGAAGGGAGAATGTTGGAAACATAATGGGCACAACTACAGATATATTTTTGAAATGCATAAGAGATCAGATGGGTGATATAATAGCTGTGTTGCAGGAAAGAGACCATCATGCCGTGTATTTTTAATTGCTCAAAGCACATGCATATTTATGATGGAAGCACTTTAAAAGGAGAATGGATGTCGAGGACTTGGTGAATGATTTAATAATTATGATGCCTGAAATTATGACTTTGTGAAATAAATTATGATTGTTAAATAATTATGACTGCCTCAGAGTGCAGAGTTTTTCAGGGATAATGTTCAAATGAACTATTGGAACAAACTGAAAGATCTCAAAAGATGTGAGATAAGATGCAAAAGTAACAGTTGCCTTCAGAGGAAGAACGATATTTCTACAGTAGGTAAAACGAAGAAAGCTAGCCTCATCGGAGAGTGGGGGGGGGGGGGGTAAAAATGTTGCTAGGAGAAATGGAACCAAAATTGCATTTCAAAGGTGACTGGGTGTTCGCGAGCTGGAGAGGGGTGACCTAAGTTGTTCCACGGACAGGAAGTGGAGAACGGTCCCTCAGGTCAGTTGTCACTGAGTTATGCTGCAAGAACCAAAACTCAAGAAGCCTGCAATCTCAGGGCTTTATCACAACCAGGGAGGTTGGCAACCAGATTCGTCTTTTATAGGTCAGCGGTACCTTATTTGTGATAGGACACTCTTAGGGCGGAGGGAAAAGAACAAGAGTAGAACCACAGGTTGGCTTTTTTTTTTTTAATTCATTTTTTTCAACGTTTTTTTTCATTTTTGGGGAGACAGAGCACGAGGAGGGGCAGAGAGAGAGAGGGAGACACAGAATCCAGAGCAGGCTCCAGGCTCCGAGCTGTCAGCACAGAGCCCGACGTGGGGCTCGAACCCACGAACCGTGAGATCATGACCTGAGCTCAAGTCCAGTGCTTAACCGACTGAGCCACCCAGGCGCCCCACAGGTGGTGGCTCTTAAATTCTCTGTTCAGAAGCGGCACACAGCGCCCCCATGCATGTTGTCCCGCGGGCTCTTCAGTGACCCTGGCAGCTTGCCTCATTGCCCGTGCCAATGTCTATTCTTGGAGCCAGTGCTCTCAAATAGCACCAAGAACAAAGTCCTCCCGTGTTCGGACATAACTGCGTAATTCTCAGTGAGGTGAAACTGACCCTTCAGCCGCACCTCCTGTTTTGCTTACAGAAAACCTCTCAACTCTATGCCACATAAAGAAACGTAATTCTTTTGACTGGAAATCATGCCTTTCTCATGCCAGCCCTTTGGTTTCATTCCTGGGTCCCCCCCGCCTTTCTTCCTCCTCTCCTCTCCTCTCCTCTCCTCTGCAGACATTTCCTAGGCATCCGTGCCAGCTGGCCCGGTGCCCTCTGCCCAGCGGAAGGCATTGGCAGAGAGTAGAGGCTGGGAGACTAGAAGTAGGAAGAAATGGAGGAGCTGGTTCTCTGCTGGCTCTGCCTTCTGTAGCGTCCCCAGAAGTGGTTACATCTCCCTGTAACCCCGCTGCCTGCCAGACAAGCCAGCCCATCACAGCTCCAGTAGGCACTTCTGCCCCTGAGCCGCGGTGCTACCACTCTTTCCCTCGTGTCCTCTAGCATCCGGGGCTTGGCAGCTTCCTGCTGTTGCTAGATTCTGGGTTGTTCACCACCTCCTGTTTGGATTTTCAGCACGTTCGTCCCCTGCGTGACAATTGCCTATAGTAAACTCTCTCTATTTCAAGGAATTAGAGTGATTTCATCTCCCAGTTACATTCTGACTGATTACCTGCCCTAAATACCACCCAAGGTGTTTTTTTTTAACAGTTTAATTTCAACATTGTTGGAAATATAGTTCCCACAATAACGAATCGACCACTGCCATCATAAAGTGCGTGGTAACTTGGTCATTGACACGATGAAAGCCGTGACCTCTTACCTACGTTCTATTCATGTCAATCGAACTTAAAACATATCACTCTGGAATCAATATAGCAACACAAAATTTCTATTTTTCCTATGTGTCATATTCTATCCTAGGTCACTGATAAATGACCTAGGATGATAGGTCACTGATAAATGACCCCTTTGTACTTACACTGCACTGATCGTTAATTGCTCTAGTCTTTAATAGCTACTGATTTAACCACTTTGCCACATAGGACTGACTACTACTTTTATAATTTAGGACTCATGTGCTTCTATTTTATTTTAAGTTTATTTACTTGTTTTGAAATAGAGAGGGGGGTGGGGCAGAGAGAGAGAGAGAGGGAGAGAGAGAGAGAATCCCAAACAGGCTCTGCACCGTCAGCACAGAGGTCTATGTGGGGCTCGAACTCATGAACGGTGAGATCATGACCTGAACCAAGGTCAGAAGCTTAATCGACTGAGCCACCCAGGTGCCCCCTTGTGCTGCTCTTTTAATCCACCCTCCAAAAGACTGCCTTTACCACTAGGAGATCTCAACACCCCCCTCCTATCTTTGAGAGTCATCAAAGGTATATCAGCAGGAGCTTCAAATCATGTGCCCGAGTCTCCTAATGTTTGAATAGATTCGTACAGTTCAGAGAATTTGGTGTATGCAGAGGTAACTCTGCACAGAACATTATAATCATCCCTACCTTGAAAGATAAGAAAAAAGCAAGTTTTATCTGCTTTTCTTAGTAAACAGCACTTCGGTGATGAAATAGCAAGAATAAAAATCTTATACAGGTCAAAAATTTTGAGTACTCCTGTTCTTGATCGACCTTGCCTCTCTGAGCAAGATTAAAACATAATGGAGATAGTTTATCATCTATTTTTCTTGAATGCGTTTGCTATCTGTTGAAGCAACCCTCACAGAGGATGGGAAGAAACAACATGGGCATGAATCTACCGGCAAATGTATGGCGAAAGGATGGGCAGGTGGTCAATATAATGGGATGAAACCTAGGCTATGGAGCGTAGGGTGTGAAAGAGATTCTGTTGTTGCACTGCCCATATCTGCTCACTCATATTCTTAGTATATATCAGCCTACCGATTGTAATCACCTACATTCCTTTGACGGAGGCATTTCTCCTGCCACTGGAGCCAATTTCTGCTGGTGTGGAAAGATGGAAGTCGTGGAAAAGTCAATGGTAGCATCCCTTCACCACACACAGGGCACCAAACCGATGATTGTTAAAAGTTGGGGTATAAAATGCTCCACCTCATTCCTCCCTGCGGGGCAATGACTCCCAGGGTCCCCCGGAGGAATTAACACACTAGTTCTGCATAGACACTGCCATTTTGTATTGGCTGCCTTACCTTTCTTTTCTCACCTACCATTCCCGTACTGGTGGTTCCTTCACCTCCCAAATAAATTCTTGCCCTTGAATCCTCGTTCAGGGTTTGCTTCTGAGGCAACCTGAATTTAGACAAGTGCAGGGTTCAGACCCTCAGGATGGGATTTTAGAATTGGATTGTGTGCCGGCCAGACCATAAGAGCTCTGTTGCTGGTGATTAAGGAAGTGGAAATATTTCCTTACGTGTTCTAGCATCACAATTATCCAGACTTTCACCTGTGTCAAATTGGAACAGATGAAGGCTGAAGGAGAGTGGTGGCTCATGTGATACCTTAAAAATGTGAGGGTGACAGTAGCAATGGTAACCAGAAGGCTGGTTCTTCTTAAATGAAACTGAAACTCTGAAGAAATAAAATTGCAGGTCTAGGGCAGTCAATTACCAGCCTAAGACATGATGTAAAAACCAACCAGAAAGTTTCTCTGGTAACATTTAAAGAGATTTCTAGATCCTAAAGTTACAGGGCAGATTGTACCAAAAAGTATGTCCATAACATGATTATGAGAAGGCCCAATTCTTGCCCTAGCAATCTCCTTTGGCTAAATACTCAGACCCGTCATAGAGAAGACTACTCAATTCAGGAATAGGGACATGTAGGGATGTACTATGACTTTGAATTCATACTCCCTTGAACCCACTAAGCTAACAGAGGTATTCCACTCCCACCTGCCTGTAGATGATACAGAGGCTCCATATGAGGCATACGCCTCACAAGACATTTGTCTTCCATATGATTTGTATTCACCTCCCTACACCGATAACAGAGTTAAGTATCAGTTTGGCTCACCTAAGGTGGTGATGTTCCTTCTATAAGAAGGTTGAATTCTTCACCAAAGGGCCTGCAGGTGGGCATGATGGAATGGATTTATCATATAATAAAAGAGAACCCACAAACTGACCTGTTCTCTGATGGACCCAGAGGATGCTCCTTCACTAAAGCAATAAAGAATATCCCGGTGAGAACATTCCTGTTGACTGTTCTTCAAAGGCAAGTGTAGACAGTAGGGACGCTGCTACAGGAAGGGCTCCTTACTGTCAAGGGAGATGAGAGGATTCCAAAAATTTAGTTGCAAAGTATCAGCACGTAACCATCACAGGCAAGCTGGATGTAAGTTCTACAAGGATCACCGGAGACAGAATAGCAGTCAGGGAGACTTGACTGCAAGAATCCAGGGAACTATCTAACAGCCACTGGTGTTCTTAGCAGTGGATCAAAGATGCATGGTCCACAAGGGCATTGTTTGACCTATACAAACAAAAAAACAAAAGCAAGAGCGCATGAGCAGAAAACTGATGTCAGTTACAGCAATGGAAAAGGCAGAATCCTCACCCTGTGCCCAGAGGTAAGCCAGTTCTCAGACCCAGAAAATATCAGTTGAGAGGAAGGACATTGCAGCATGAACGTGTATATTCCGAATGGATTCCCCAATCTTCCTTCTCCAAAAGAACCCATGGCTACTTGAATGTCAGGATATGGAAGCAAAGACAATAGCCACTCTGGGTAGACAGCCAAGTAAAATGAAATCAGGATCTCAAAGACATAGCTGTACTCCCATGTTTATTTAAACATTATTCACAAGAGCCAAGCTATAGAAATAAGAGTAAATGCCATCAGTGAATGAATAAAGAAAATATTATATTATTCAGCCTTAAAAGAGAATGAAATTCTGCCATTTGTGATAACACAGACGAACTTGGAGAGTATTATGTTAAGTAAAATAAGCCAGATGCAGAAAGACAAATACTGTGTGATCTCTCTTCTATGTGGAATCCAAAATGGTCAAATTCATAGAAGCCGGGAGTTAGACGATGGTTACAAGGGGCGGGGAGCAGGGAAATAGGGAGGTGACGGTCAAGGGGTACAAAGTTTTAGTCGTGCAAGGGTAAGTCTTGGGTCTAATCCACAACGTGACCATAGTTGCCAATTCCTGTGCTGCATAACTGAAATTTACTAAGAAGGCAGATCTTAAGTATTCATATCACATACACAGACACAAAAGTGGTAACTATCTGGGGTGAGAGATATGTTAAATAATCCTGAATGTGACAATTTTGTTCATAATGTATACATATATCCAATCATTACATTATACACCTTAAACATGTATAATTTTTAATGGTCAAATATACCTTTATTTAAGAAAAGGAAACAGCTGGTTGTCTCAAACCCTATTGGATAGGGGCGCCTGGGTGGCCCAGCGGGTTAAGCGTCCGACTCTTGGTTTCAGCTCAGGCCCTGATCTCGTGCTTCGTGAGTTCAAGTCTCACATCGGGCCCTGAGCTGACAGTGAGGAGTTTGCTTGGGATTCTCTGTCTCCACTTTTCTCTCTGCCCCCACCCCCCACCCTAGCTCTCTATCTCTCTCAATAACAAATATATATATATATAAACAAATAAATGAATAAAACCTATTGGATAAAGTGTCTGAGCTAACATGACACCAGTTGATTACGGTCCCTTATCACACTGGGGAAATATGGAAGGCAAGTTATTCTTGGAGTATTCTCACACTGACTTCCTAACAAGTATAGAGAGGTATGTAATTGGTAATACAGAACAACTAAATGACCCTGATACTGTATTCTTCCTCAGCCAATATATTAAATTAGAATTAAAACCGTATCTCAGGTAGAATGCCAGATATTAGGGCCACCGTCCAGCTTGTAAAAGAAGCAGGAGTTGTGGTCCCCATTAGGTCTGCATTGGTGTCTCCGGTCTGGCCACTGAAAGGCTCAGGTGGAGTATGTTAGACGACAGTGAGCTAGCCTGAACTTACCCAAGTGGTGGCCCCAGTCACTGCTGTTGTGCTGGATGTGGTACCTTCATTAGCTCAACACGCAAGTTGGGAGCCTGATGCTTAGCCACTGATTTGGCAAATCAGTTAGTATCAATCCCTGTTGGAAAGACAGGGTCAGTTTGCATTCACTTTGAATGGACAGAAATTTACATTTATCGTCCTCCTCAAGGTCGTATTAAACTCCCCTACTCTCGGTCACAATACAGGCAAAGAGTTGGGAAGGACATTTAACAGATATTGGTGAATTCTTTCCGTTTTTAGAAGCTTTTACTTACAAATGTTGGATGCCACTGCAAATATGATAAAACCAATCACCCTGTGCAAATGTGGTATATATATCAACAAGATTCCTGAAAAAAATAAAAATATCATGTTATGCAAATTATAGCTTGTTGTTTAGGCAATTAGGATAAAATTTCCAAAAACAGTATCATACTCAGATTGAAAAAGCGCAGTACTTAAAACAACTTGGATGAGAATTGAAGATAATGTGCTATTGAAAACTATGATAGATGACTCGAAATTGGCTGTAATGATGACAAAAATACTGATGTCAAAATTTAAAGAGAAGAGTTTGAATAAAATTAACTCATAAAATGTGACAGTAGAAAACTAGTTTTCTATAATACATTACTTAATATGATATTTTAAATATATATACAATTAAATTTAAATTAAACATAACAGGTAGGGATGTGACTATTTAATCAGATTTTTTTTTTTAATGTGTATATTCAAATTAGCCATGGTGAGTTCTTTCCATTTATCTAGCTGGCTCCGAAATGAAACAGTACCATTTTCCCCAAGAGAGCTGCTCACAGCCAGGATGTCTGTATCAGACAAGTTCAAGTGACACTGTACTATATTTGGAACCACTACCCCCATTTGACTCATAAGCCCTGTTCTACTATTTGATTCGGAATAGCAAAAGCCTTCCTTTATCGTGATGTTTTCTTCGATTCTCTGCAAACCATTGTCGCTCTGGGTTTCTTCTGACCAGTCTTTTTTCTGCTCAGTCTACTAGGCACTTCTCCACACATAACAAAACTAATTGTAAATATGGTTTAACTTTTTCCCCAAGACGTCCCTCACATTTATATGCATCTCAGCTCTGACCCAAAGGAGACACCCGTTATTATTTTATAGCATATTATTATTTATTGAACCATTTCTTTGTTCGGGAACTCTCATTCTGTTTCCGAGTTTTTACTGTTATAAATTATGTTATAACAAATAATCCAGTGCATAAATTACCATCTTAATTCCTAATACCTTTTTTTCAGAATGGATTCTTGGAAGTGCAATTCCTGGACCTGACAATATGATTAATTTAAGTCCTCGATGCTTATATCTATTTATACTTTTCCTACAGCCCAATATGCTTTTGTAACTTTGTCACCAGGGCTATTTTATTTTTACCGAATAAATTAGTTGATAATTTGAGATAAATTAAACTATAACAACAGGGTAAACAAATTGTTTCTTATCAATTACTTGAAATCACTGCAAAACCAATGTTAATTTTCCTCTTTTATTTAAAGTACAGTCAAGTCTTCCAAAACAAAGGAATTGCCGAAATAATAAAAGAATATCTTTATCCATCCATCTGTCGATGGGCACTTAGATTGTTTCCATATCTTGGCTATTGAATAAAAGAAGTTATAATTCTGTGACTTGATAGAGATACATAAATGAAGATGCTACAGTGGCAATCATATGGCAATATATAAATGTGTCAAATCAACACGCAGTATATGATGTTAAACTTACAGGATGTCGTATGTCGAGTAGATTTAAATAAAATCAGCAATCAAAGAACAGGCTTTTGGTGAAAATAAGAGCACGATACCAATGAAGGTTCTGAGCCTCTACAAATCCCCTCATAGAAAAAGACTAAGTGACTAGAAGAGGTAAAGGAAAACATACCCACAGACATCTTCCCCAAACGAGTTGCAAAGGTGCTCCCATGGTGCCTAATAAGAGTGCATGAGGCCAACCACCGAGGACAGGGCTCTAGTGTGTCCCATGCGCACTTAGGGGCAATGCTTCGGTAGCAGAGTGAAATAAAATTCTTTGATGTAAACCTAGCAAGAAATACTTCAAACGTACATGAGAAAAATTACAGAGTGCTTTTAAAAGGCACTGAGGAACTTGAACAAAGGGAAAAAACACGTCATTGTATTTCCCTCAGGCCACACCTCAAGGGAGCAGGTCTTCATTCCTGCATGGACTTTACCTGAACTTCTCTCAAAGATAACCTAGCTCAAGATTTATTTCATATACATATGTGTATATATATATATATATATATACACACACACACACACATGCATATATGAATTAGTAAGGGGATAAGTAGTATATTAATTAGTAAGGTAATATAAATAGGTAATATATTATAGTAAGGAAATATAATACTTGTGATATATACATTGTATATATACATATGTATATATATTAGGATATGTGTATTTATGGAGATATGTATGTGTATATATATATGGATATATGGATATGTGTGCAAATATTCTATTCCTCTAAATTCTATAACATTTAGTGGCATCATGAATATTGTTGTCTTGCTTTCATTTATGGTCCATTGTTTTATGTCTTTTCCCCTAAATTCGATGGTATGAGTGTCAAGGTCAAAGGAAGCGTCTAGTGTTTACCACTCCCTATTCCCACCTCCATGGCCACAGCCCTAGACTTAACATCATGCACACATAACCCATACAGATTCCAGAAATACATTAAACTTAACAAGCTGAGAGTCACAGACCAGAAGCGTATGGTTTATTGTTTAAACACAAGAGGCCATAATTATGTCCTGAAGTAGAAAAAAGAAAGGTTTGTAAAAGACAAAGAAGGAAGAGGAGAGAGAGAGGTGACCCCGGCAGCAATCATTTCCCTTGTAAAGTGTGGCCTCGTCCGAGATGGACACGTAATCTTTACTTTAATCCTTGTGGAAGAAGTGGCCATTTTGTGTTTTCGAGAGAGTCCTCTTCCCCCCCCCCCCGTTAAAGCAGTCAAAGCTACTATGGTTTGAATGGTCTTTGTAGATAGAATCGTAAGCGAAGGGGCAGAAAAAAGACTGTGGTGGAAGAATGATTGTGAATTAGAGACCCTGACTTGAGAGCAGTGGGGGTAAAAATAAACACCACACACAGACAGAAGAATACGGCGGGGATTATTACTCTAAGACAATTGTTTTCATTAAAGTCCTAATTTTTTTTAATTTAAAAAAAAATTTAATGTTTATTTATTTTTGAGACAGAGGGAGACAGAGCGCAAGTGGGGAAGGGGCAGAGAGAGAGGGGGACATAGAATCTAAAGCAGGCTCCAGGCTCCGAGCGGTCAGCACAGAGCCCGATGTGGGGCTCGAACCCACGAACCGTGAGATCATGACCTGAGCCGAAGGCAGACGCTTAACCAACTGAGCCACCTAGGTGCCCCTGAAGTCCTAATTTTTAAAAAATCTTTAAATCGCAGAAATGCCGGACTGGGTATATTCTTTATAACTATAAGGAGACATAAATAATAATATGAATTGATGCTATAAAATATGCAAAAATAAAGAGAGGTTAGTAAAAAACTGACATTCTAAAATAAACAAACACATGGAGAATTAGGTATATATGTTAGGGGGTCATTGTTTATTGAATCCACTAGAATTATCATAAATACATTTGTATAAATCTAGTCTCCTGCGTATTTTCTTGTGCATCCATTTAAAAAAAAGCCTTTAAATTAAAAAATTTTTAAATTAGGCTCATTTAATATTTATTTGGTTGACATTGTAATGTAATGGTTCAGGTTAATTAGTAATCTCTCCCGTCAAAGCTATGTGTACAAACTTTGAAGCACAATTTTTTGAAGTATACTTTTACAAATAAATTGTACTTTTCTTTTTCTTGCAAAAAGAAAAGAGAAACTGAATCTTAATAGATATGAATGGAATTGGAACTCTGAACAGATATCAGATGAATGGCTTATCAGTTTTATATTTTCCTCCAACGTTGTATATATAACTCATCATTCATCCAAATCGAAGTATCTCACAGCATAGGGTAACACACCGTATTATGCAATGTTACAGGGAGGAACAAGTTATATAAGGCAGAAGCCAGCTGGTAACATTATAATACAGACATGATGAAAAAGGGGTTTCAAATCCTTTAGGCTTCTCGTTACTCCAGTCTGCCCTTTACTCAAACAAAATAATCAAGCAGTACACAGAGACAAAAAGAGACAACTCCCAATATTCTGTGAATGCGTGATCCACTCGTGGAACTACAATGATCTGATATTTCACTTTAAAACTATTAAAAGATGGGGCGCCTGGGTGGCTCAATCGGTTAAGCATCCGACTTTGGCTCAGGTCATCATCTGGCAGTTTTTGAGTTCGAGCCCCGAGTCAGGCTCTGTGCTGACCCCGCCCAGAACCTGGAACCTGCTTCGGATTCTGTGTCTCCCTCTCACAGGCATTCTCCCTCTCTCTCTCTCTCTCTCTCTCTCTCTCTCTCTCTCCCCTTCTCTTTCAAAAGTAAACAAATACACTTTAAAAACTAACTAAATAAATAAACATAAAACTATTAAAAGTCACTAGTTCTAACGCACCCCTAAGAATATGAAACTTCTGGTAAGTAATCAGACCACAGCAGGAAAGAAAACACTTCCTTTGGCAAAGAAGGCAGAAGAATACGTTCAAATTCTTTAGCTTCATATTATAGCGTCTAAATAATCTCTCTAACCTTGGCGTCTCCCTACAGCTCTTCTCCAAAGTGTTCTCATCGTGTTTCATGAATTCATCTTTTCTACATTATTGTCAGTTTGTATTTTTTTCTTCATGCCTCTGAAGCCTAGCCTTCTCTGATATATTTCGGGAGCTTCCTTTTCCTTGAAACTTTCCAGGTAAGTGCAACTTACCATGATACCTCCTTTTCTTTATTTTTTTAATTAATTTTTTTTGCCTTATTTCCAGTATAGTTAACACACAGTATTATATTAGTTTCAGGTGTGCAATATAGTGATTCAACAATTCTCTACATTGCTCAGTGCTCATCATGATAAGTGGACTCTTAATCTTCCTTTTTTGTAACGTTCATTTGAGACAGAGAGAGCGAGCGAGAGCACACAAGTGGGGGAAGGGCAGAGAGAGAGGGAGACACAGAATCTGAAGCAGGCTCCAGGCTCTGAGCTGTCAGCACAGAGCCCAGAATGGGGATCAAACTCACAAACCAGAGATCATGACCTGAGCCACCCAGGCACCCCAGTCATTTAATTTTTTTTAAATCTTTCTATCTTTCTTCTCCACGCTATGTTACATTGTTCTTTGAGATAAGGACAATGTTTACAACAGAATCTCTCATATCCTCTATACCCTATAGAACATGTTCTCAGAGCTAACAGATTTTAAACACATATTTGTCTACATACTTGTTGATTGTTAATTAGATAAGTTTCGGTCATTGACGACATGGCCAGAAAAAACTGTTAATTGGACAGGTGTGTGGGGGGGTTTGTTTTGTTTTTGCAGAAGCTAATATGGTTTTACAAAGTATTTAAATACAAGAAAATATATCACGTGGTGAAAAAATTTTAAAAGGATGGAGCCCATGAAATATCCCTCTTGCGCTCTGTGTATATCAAAGGGTTTTATTGTTTCCAGGCTTTAAATATCAAATGCTTATTTCTACTCCAACTCTTTCTAAAATACTCTTGTAATTGTAACTATGTGGGATTAATCAAGAGAATAAAATGTCAACATCCTTTATACTCTAATAGAGTAAGGGAAAGGGGAATATGAAGCCATAATGAGCTGAAATATCTTAATTTGACATTTCTCAGAAGCCTGGCTCTGTGCTAAAAGTGCAAGAAATATTCCCTGACTTGACAGTGGCAAAACAAACTAGAATAGAGCAAATGAACTTTAAGTGGTAGCAAAGGAAAGAATTATGGGGATGTAGAGGAGAGCATAAGACCCCAGAACGTTCTGTGACTTAAGGGAAACCTTGATAAGAGAGCCGACTGGGCTCCCAGGTGTCAAGCTGGGATACAATCCTTATGGTCTGATCGATGTATAAACTGCATCTGTGCAATAATTAAAGAGCTACATGGTTGCAGTCACAGCTGAGGAGGGAGGGGCAAGAGACACATTTGAACTGATTGGAGCAAAGTATAACAAGGGACGGAGGGAAGGACACCCTACTGCCTGCAAGAGAGAGAACTCATGGTGTCCTGTGAGGTTGGGCGCTTGTTCGGCGGACAGAGAAGGCGGCGAACAGCTGTCTTCACAAGAAGAAAACAGCCGCTAACTGCTAGGATTCCTCCCAAAAGGTATATTCTGGTAAGACTGGTGGCAACTTACCAGGCTTTGTCTCAGGACTGACTGAGAACCCACAATGGAGGCGGTCAACTGTCCTGCTCCCCTTGCATCATGGCACGTAGGAGGACAAGTTTACAGACTCAGAGGCATCACTGGACTGTAACAGAGATTAAATGATCATAGCTGGCTTGCTAATGACTTTAGTCTTTTTGAAAGCCTTTAAGTGGGCCAGCCAACAATATCATCTTTGAAAGCTTGTTATCAATAGAACTGAGTCGAGATCACTACGTTAGATTAAGGGAAATCATGGCGGAGAGGATTCCAGATCAAGGCAGCACCTGAACAAAGGTAGGAACTTCCGTTAACACCGCCAAATATGCGGATCCGCAGACTCTTTGAGGGTTAAATTTGACAGGGTGTCTGTATGATCTGACAGAAAAAAAAAAATTAAGGTTTTTATTTTCTAAGATAAAAGAAAAATTCTCATCGTTCAGTAATACCATATGTATGTAATTATGAGAAACTACCCTGCCAGTGAATAATATGATAAAAGGTTGTGAGCTTTTATTATATTGCACACATGGTATATATACAAGGAATCTAAGAACGTTATTTTCATGGAAATAAAATAGGCATGAAGATATTAGACCTCTGGTCCTGAAAGGCATACTATAGCAAGAACGAGGTGACACCAAACTAGGACTGGTTTTTATCAGTGTACTTTTAACCCACCCTAGGAAATAAATAGGAGGATGGAGGGAGCAAGGACAAAATGTGGAAGTAAGCTGCAGATGTCACAAATATAAAAGCAGAGCCAGGGGCGCCTGGGTGGCTGAGTCTGTTAAGCGTTGGACTCCTGGTTTCTGCTCAGATCATGATCTCAGGGCTTCGTGGGTTCGAGCCCCACGTGGGGCTCCGCTCTGGCAGCGCAGAGCCTGCTTGGGATTCTCTCTCTCCCTCTCTCTCTGCCCCTCCCCAACGCGAGCTGTCTCTGTCTCTCTCAAAATAAATGAATGAATTAAAAAGGAAAAAAAAAAAAAAAGCAATGCCAAGTAAGCATATCATTGACGATCTGACTGTTACAGCTACTTCTTAACCTGGCCAGTTAGGGGTCGTGTTGATAAACCCATGCCTTCTGGGTTTCTTGGCAGCCTCTTGCTCCTTTCCAACAACCAGCTGATTCTTACGTGGAAGACAAGAGAAGAGGGTGTACTGGTCCTGAGGAACAACAGTAAAGTACAAACTTGCCCCAGGAATCTGGGACTGTTTTTCGGATTCCCTCTCCTCTCAACCTCCGCCTCATAGGTAACTTGCTCATGTCGACTCAAAGTTCACTTGCTCAGTGTGGCAACTGACTAGCTCACGGTCTCTTGAAAAGTGAACTCGAACATTCCTTTCTTTCCTCTGCATTGTGTGTTATAGTTGCAGTTATATTTCAGGCAACTATTTGACTAAGATCTTTCTGCGGCTTTAATCTACTCACTCCCTGCATGTAGGAAACATGATCTTTTTGTTTAATGTCACACGAAACACCCAACACAGAACCAGGCATATAGTATTTACACAAATCCTTTTGAATCAAAGAAAAAATGAGGAAGCAAAATTACATGAGAAATATTTGTCCTTTTTTTTAAGTCAAGTGTAATTAACATACATTAACTTCAGGTGTACAATATAGTCTATACATTTTTCAGTGCATGTCAAGATAAGTGTACTCTTAATCCCCTTTATCTATTTCACACATCCTCCCACCCACCTCCCCTCTGGCCCTTGGATTTTGAAAAATGTATAAACTTTTCAAATGATAAAGTAGTAAATAAAATTGGAAATATAAATCTCCCACAATCAGGATGGGAGTTGAACGTATGAGCAGAGATATCTGAGTCCCAGATTACTTTCTTTTTTATTTAAACACTGTATCTTTGAGTCAGATGCGGTTTGAGCCTTACGTTCTATTTCGTATTGTGAGCGTGGTTTCACAATAAAATATTTAGCGTCTACTCAGGAGTCTAAAACCGTGGAATAAGAAAGTAAAATGGTTATGCACACACTTTGAAAATTTCACGTCCAGATTTAAGGTAACGGAGAAAGAAAAGAGCATTAGCAAAGGAGATAGGAAGGAAGTATTCAAGCGGTTGAAACAAGAACAAAGAAAATGTGCAACGTCACTGATCAGAGAGGAAAAACCTGAGGTCCGATTAACTTCACAAAAAGGCAAAGAAAGGAAGTATGTATTGAGCACATACTACACATTGGACACTTTGCCAGCACCCCTCACATGCGTCGTATCTCATAATCCACATAAAAACCCTAAAAACTGTGATGCTCTTTTGACTTGTTTCATATGAGGAAACCACTTCTCAGAAAAAGTAAGCGATGCGCCCGCTGCTATAAAGCAAGTAGACTATGAAATTCAAACTCAAACTCAGGTTCAACTGGAGCTCCATATTATGTTCATTCCACCGTCTCTCTTTTCGAAGAGTTTATAGTTTGAAAAGCCAACGTTGATAAAGTTCTTATCAACTGCCATAAGAACAGTATTTCCAGAAAAGAATATACTACTGCCGTACCTTTGGGAATACAAAGGAAAATGGATACATCGACTTACGGAAATTGACTTTTTGGCAACTTGGAAAGGAGAGGACCCGTGGCTAGTTTCCTTCCTGTTGGGAAAGTTCAGGGGAATGAGAAACCCATGCAAGATCTCCTTCATATATATGCTACTGGCCTTCACTCACCCTCGCTTATTAACATGATACAATATTGATATAGAAAAGGGAAGTTCCTGGGTAGCAAATGGTCATATCAAGGTATATCTAGAGAGCCTAGATTGCAATGTTAAACATTAACAGGCAGGGTTTCTTGGAGAAATGGGGTTAGTAAGTTAGGTAATACATGGTGTATATAATAGATATTTCCCCCCAAATTTAAGTGGATCTCTCTGGGAACAAAAATGTCCTAACAAAGAAGAAATGGGACACTTCTGGATGTTGTCTGATGGCTTCTGTCTTCTGGAAAAGACTGTCTTAGCTGTACTTGACGTCTACTGGTATCATCTGAATCATTCATTAAGATTGGTGCTGGGTCATTGTTTGATTCCCATGAATCTGCTTTGGCGATTAACCTACTGTGCCATATGGAAATCAAGAGAAACATGGAGAGGAGAGAGAATATTGGCAAGAGTGGAAGTGGCAGGGGGAATATCGTAATAGTTGGCTTCCCATTTTCAGCTAGGTACATGCAAGTAAAGTGCCTGTACGACATTTAAAGTATTTCAAGGAAATTCCTTAGGCTGACCTTTCCTCTAAATACTTTAAGTTGTTAGTCATCTCCTACTCAGCAATGTTAACCTCTGCGTATATGTGCGAGCCTCTTAAACTGGACTTACTCACTTGGTGGGCAATTGAGTTATTATCTTAAAATTAATTGTTGAGTTTGCATATACACAGCCTTCCAGTGGGTTCCAGAAATACTTCTCTTGCTATTAATGTGTAAACTCTGGCACCGAAAATGATTTTTAGAAATAATATCCTCATATAAGTCATATTCTCTTAATACACAAGTATAGGCCCTTGAAGATGGAACTTTCAAAACCTTCAGGATAAGCTTGCTTTCACGATTAAATAGCTAACCTTTCTAGGAGACAAAATGGCATTCTTGCGGTATAAAACAGTTGCTCTCTCAAGTATCCTACGTAGTAAACAAACATCTGCACGACAGGGACGTTGCCAAACTGTGGCCGCAGCAATGTGATTTTTGACCTTAAGTGGTTTATAGGAAAGTGAACTCCATTTACTCACTGCTAACTGGTCTCCTCCTCATTGTTTAGAACCATTCATCAATTTTAAATTTAAAATCCCTGTGTACTCATTTCCTCTTCCTACTGCTCCCCAGCTATGCATTATGCATAAATGTTGTCATCCGAAAAACACCTCAATGGCAAAACACCGTTCCCAATTTAGAGCGCGTGCTTTTGTGGTTGATTATTTGGGGCTAATATTTCAAACGACAATGATTTTGTGTAGTACTTTAATGCGTCAAATGTCTCTCCTGATGGTCAGGTAAGTGGACAGTTTTCTGAAGATCTACTCTAACTGCTGGAGAGAATGACTCCAGGGTCCCCAAAAGTGAATTTGGCACATGTCACATAGCCCGTGTGTGGTCGGAGACTGTCTTCAATGGCCCCTCTAAATTTAGTGAAAAATCCACCCAGAATCTTTGCGCGATAACAATAAACAGGATGAAATATTTTATTCTGACGATAATTCTAATTCCATTGGTACTCTTAAATATTTATTATGGCTGATTATCTTACAGAGTGTTAACTCTTAACTACAAAAGGTCTTAAACATGCCTATGTTTACTCTTAAGTTTTAAAATAAGATGGAGGTACAGTTCAATAAAATGAGATTGAGGTACAGTTCAACAAACATACTATTTGAAATTAAGAGTACTCTTATAAAAGGGATCCATACCGGTTTTCAATGCGTTTTGTCATAAGCATGGATAGCAAGTTACAATGTATTCTAATTTGTGTGTAGGAAATGCAGGAGACATTGGTCTGTAATAGCTTATCCTCAGGTCAGTTGTCATTTTTTGCACAGAGTATAGTTAATCCTATCAACTAGATCTCCATTACAAGGAAGCTAAAACTTTTATGAGCCTGAGATGGAATTCTGCTTGTATAACATTTGTGATCACAGCAAACTGATTACAGTGTCTTCACAAATCCCTGGACTCATTAATCTCAGAATCTGAGAGATTTCAGGGACTGGTCCAACCTCTCATCTACGGAAAGAATCCTTTCTGTAACAACCCAAACAAATGTCACTCGGTTTCCACGACAGGACTTTCATGTCAAAAAAATCACCAAATCCCAAGGAAATTTCATTAATTTGGGAGACAACTCTAGGGATTAAAGAGCACTGGTTCTTGGTGGCATTAAGGATTTGGATCCTGGTAATTTCGTCATTTCAATAGTTTAATGACATTGAGTAACAACACCTGAATCTAACGTCTTCATTCATAACAGACCTGTACATATCCTTATAATTAAGAGAGTGGTTCTTCCTTAACAGAGACCCTGGCTCATTTATGGTTCATTATATTGCATATTTCAAATTGTTGATTCCTTGAGAATTAACTGAATAACACTGTTGGACTATAAAAGCGGTAAGCCAGAAGGAGGGCAACATACAAGCAAGAAACTCAGGAGACCGCTCTGGTTCAGGTTAATAATCTAACGTGTGACTTCCCAGCTACTAAGGGTATTATGGGCTCTATGGAAAAACAAAGACTTTTCAAGCTGGCCAGGGTTATTCAATATATGGCCCTTTATAGCAACAGTCCTTGGACATGATATACACTCGTTCATAGTTTTATCATTGTATTGCCAAGGAACAAATATTTACTAATGCTTGTGTAGACTTCAAATTAGCATACTGGCCTAGGGCTGGTGATTAATGAGAACCGATCTGAAAAACCCTGCCATGGATAATGAATATTGAGAAGTACGATCCACCAAATTAATAATGCATTTCTGCCAACCACTAATAATCATTTATACCAGATGTAACATCTCTGTAATAACAAACTGATGAAATGTCCTTCGCCTCTAAAGGGGTTTGTCTGCTAGAACTTAAAAAACAAATCAGCACTTGTTTAAATAAATACGGATTAACAAATTTCTGAATCTCCTACCTGCGATTTTAAGTTTGTGCTTCATAAGATAATCTAGATTCCATAAAAATAATGTTGTACAAGCACACAGTCTATTACATATCAAAGTTACCATATTCTGACTCGGAGACTTTGAGTCAGTTTCATAACAGCAGATTATCAAATAACCGGAAGAAGTCTTTTAGAATGATGGTTGAGCAAAAGTTATCAAAAGTTTCAACGAAAATAAATACTTTTTTAGAAGTTACTTTTTTAGGGGTGCCTGGGTGGCTCAGTCGGTTAAGCACCTGACTTCGGCTCAGGTCATGACCTTACTGGTTGGTGAGTTCGAGCCCCACCCCCCTGGTCGGCCTCTGTGCTGACAGCTTGGAACCTGGGGGCTGCTTCAGATTCTGTGTCTCCCTCTTTCTCCGCCCCTCCCCCACAGGCACTCTGTGTCTCTCTCAAAAATAAAAAAAGACATTAAAAAAATTTTTAAAGAGGTTATTTTTTAAATGTTTTATTTATTTTTGAGAGAAAGAGTGTGAGCAGGAGAGGGGCAGAGAGAGGGGGGACAGAGGATCCAACATGGGCTCTGCCATGACAGCAGAGAGCCCCTTGTGGGACTCGAACTGTTGAACTGAGAGATCATGACCTGAGCCAAAGCTGGAAGTTCAACCAACTGAGCCACCCAGGGGCCCCAAAATATATACTTACAGGAGATATATATAACATATCCATAAGGTTAAAGAAATACTGAAAATAGTTTTCTAAATCATTGATGCTTCTACATGTGAAGCATATCTATGTTTGTTTTTTTCAAATTGACTTCCAGATCTTGTCTGTATCCATACAAGATGATAAATCATATATATATGATTTATATATATAAATGATTCTTACGTTGAACAATATGACCTTGCCATTTTTACCTACAAAAGATGGCAACTTCGTATGGCTTAAGCCACTCTTTGTACCATTTTACATGAATGTATTTTCTTATTTAATGTTCAGAGATACTTGTGTAGCAGCATTTTTTCCCCAGAGTCACAGAGTTGTTTGGGTTTTTTCCTTGTTTTTTTTTTTCTTTTTGCAAGTTTTTATTTAAATTCTAGTTAATTAACATTCAATGTAATATTAGTCTCAGGAGTAGAATTTAGTGGTTCATCACTTACATGCAACACCCAGTGCTCACCACAAGTGCCCTTTTTAATGCCCATCACCCATTTGGCCCATCCCCCACCCAATCCCTCCCCTCCAGGAATCCTCAGTTTGTTCTCCATAGTTAAGAGTCTGTTTTATGGTTTGCCCCTCTCTCTTTTTCTTCCACTATTTTCACCTGTTTTGTTTCTTAAACTCCACATATGATTTCACTCTTACGGTATTTGTCTTTCTCTGTCTGACTTATATTCACTTAGCACAATACAGTCCAGCCCCATCCATGTTTTTGCAAATGCAAGATTTCATTTTTCTTTATGGCTGAGAAATATTCCATTGTATTTGTATACCACATCTTCTTTATCCATTCATCAGTCATGGACATTTGGGCTCTTTCCATAATTTGGCTATTGTTGATAAGGCTGCTATAAACACCAGGGTGCACGTATGCCTTCAAATCCGCGTTTTTGTATCCTTTGGGTAAATACCTAGTAGTGCAATTACTGGATGGAAAGGTAGTTCTGTCTTTAACTTTTGGAGGCCCTCCATCCTGTTTTCTTCCCTGATTATGAGTGACTCTGAGAAGAAAACAATCAACAAAACTAAAAGGCCATCTTCAGAATGGGAGAAGATATTCGCAAATGACGTATCTGATAAAGGATTAGTATCCAAAATATATAAAGAATTTATAAAACTCAACACCCAAAACACAAATAATACCGTTTAACAATAGGCAGAAGACATGAATAGACATTTTTCCAAAGAAGACATTCAGATGGCTAACAGACCCAAAGTCACAGTTTAACCATAGAAGAAAATCATCTCTGTAAGTAATTTGATAAGTAAATGCTCAAATGTTTACTCCAACAATTTAAAAACATGAAATTAACTTGAAAAATTTCCAAACCTAGTTTGGGAAAATTTGAAAAACAAAAAAATGAACGTATTATTACTGAGTTCTTAGGTATATTATGGTCTCATGATCTACAAATTGTTCCTATCTTTAATATATCCAAGATTTTGTTGGTGTTTCTTTCCCCTGTTTTGTTACAAAAACTATTTGATTCCAAAAACATTGGCTGGCTGCATTCCCTAGGTGAAAATGAATCCATTCCTCTTCCTTTTCAGGAATCATGCAAAAAATTATTATTTAATGATAGTTCTGATTTTTACCCTTTACCTATAACAATTTTTTTTGCATGAATTTCAATGTTCAGTGTGACCAGTAAAATCATCTTTCAATTAAGAAGTTACAGTAAGCATCAGCTTTCCATAAATCTTTATTTATTCTGATATGGATTTAGTAAAAGCTAATATATGTTGATGAAAAAATAACTACCTAATTCTACAGGAAGATCTGAAACAACTAGTAGCTTTGGACTAGCTTGATTTTTATTCATTAAATAATTCTTTCAGCAATGATTTGTACTACTAAAGTATATAATTACATAGGGGAGAAAGGGGAGTTGTATCTATATAATTGTGGTGCCTAAGAAAATTTATTTTCAGTACTTTAGTCATGTAGTAACATCATTTTTAAGGGGTCCTGGCATACCATGAGCTTAGTGAAATACACATTTATAATTGTTTGTTTTAGAGATACTATGTATTTCTAATGTCACAAAATATTCCTAAGAAGTATGGCTTGCTTGTATACATATATAAGAAACCTACTGAAGTTAGCCGAAACAAAAATAGACAAATATACTACTGGGATGTATTGAGTGTTCATGAAATGTAAGGGAAAGGGAAATACAGCCAGTTTCAGGAAGCCTGGAAATAAGATTCTAAAAGCTATCAGAAATGGAAGCTTTTTAGTCTTGGCCCATTGTCTTCCCTTCACTCTTTTCTCTTAGAACACTGATGTTTGCTCCTTCTCTAACTATATGAGCCAGATATCACTGCCCAAGAATCATATCATATCACTTCCCACTGCACTAACCACGTGTGTATTTGGGTGCGTGTCTATAAATGTTTTAGGTATTTTATTATGGATATTGGCATTTCATATGGTTTCCATTTTGCTATGGCCAGATGGATATACGTGTAGATTACAGTGATGCATGTAATTAATCATGAGCATCACATGACATATAATATTGATATCACTAGGGGGAAACATAAAGGCAAGCAAATGTTTAAACAGGTCCTAGAAAAGTGGAGTAGATACAGAAGCCAAGGGATGAGGTATACAAATCAAAGTTTTTTATTTTTAATTCTCAACATGTCTACCAGATAAAATTTCAGCATAACAATCATAAATGTTTCAGTAAAAAAAAAACCTTAATGAAAATATAAAGTTCAATAAGCCAAGTTAATATTTTAAGGATATTTGAACTACATGGGTCTTTTAAAAGTTTTTATTTAAATTCAAGTTAGTTAACATACAGTATATTATTAGTTTCAGGTGTACCGTTTAGTGACCCATAACTTCTATGACTACATGTTTTTTGACATTTCCATAATAACTTGTGATTTTTTAAGTAAAATATTATTAAAATATGAAAATACCATTGAACGAATTTTTAGAACAAAACATGACATTTTGCTTCATTTTTAAGGACCATTCATTAGTAGACTGTTGCTAGATTTCAAGAGAAAAAAATTCTCTTTTATGTTCCTAGAAAGGCAAATCTGAATAAATCTCAAGCATTATAAAATCTATAATCACTAAATGCACTTATATTAGGTAATGAATTTAATGATGATTTTGTTGGCTATAGTTCTTTGTTTCTAGAATGTGTTTCTGGATGTGTGTTTACCCTCTAATAAATCCTATTTGTTAAATGATTATGTTTTCACAATATCTATTATTTTATTTTGAGAGAGTGCGTGCCCATGAGTGAGGGAGGGGCAAAGGGAGAGGGAGAATGAATCTTTAGCATGGAGCAGATCCCTTCACAGGGCTCGGTCCCCCAACCCTGGGATTATGACCAAAGCCAAAATCAAGAGTCGGACGCTCAACCAACTGAGCCGCCCAGGAGACCCGTAAAAGTGTTTTAAATGTGTTTCCCTTGAAAACAATTAGTAAGCTTCAATTACAAGGTGATAAGCCTACCTCTTGGAAATTTATTTGATCCATCATACTAGCAAAATAACGCAACTAATAATTCAACTATTGCTTCAGAACTTTGTTGCATTAAATGTAGGTATTGCCTCGTTTAACCCCCCACCAATCCTATGTATCAGTTACTGCCTCACCAGCGCCATCTATCTTTTAATAGAGTAGGAAGCAGAGGTCAGAGAGGTTAAGGGCCATGTGCACAACCACTCCACCAAGTGATAGAGCTGCGGTTCTGACTGGCTGACTTTCTCTCTGCACACTGGTCTAAGCCTCCTGTTAAGAAGAACATTCGGAGAATACGTCTTGGCTGGCTGGCCTACCACCATGAATGATACTGGGATGTGGAAAAATACTCTGTTGCCTGAGATACTCTCCCTGAAAATCCCTTATTTGGGCTATTTCTTTATCCCTAAGGCAATCCTCCTGAGGATAAAATAGTTTATGAGTTATTAATAAGTTAATGTGGATTATCACATTGCTTTCTAATTGACAGAATCTGTCAAGATCCTTGTGAAATTGAAGGTGCTGTCAAAGGAGGAAAGGCCAGTATTTCAGAGCACTTACAAGGAAGAAGTGGCAATTTAGGGGAACAGAATTAAGACTAAAAATTCTCTTGTGTATCTATTCATTGTTCATGAAATTTATGTGGACATAATTTGAATTTAATAATTGACCCATGTCCGATTGTGGGTGTTTTGTACATTGATTTTCCAAATGAACTTTGTCCTTATGTTTTGACTCTTCTGTAATATTTTGTAACACATGAAAGTCATCAGAAATCACCATGTGCAAAATCTTAGTGAACTTTAGAAAGGGTATAAACCACTTAATTCAAGATTAATATGGTAATTGACAAATCAGAAACGATATTTCAGCACTATTAGATAAAGATTGTGTTGTTTTTCTCCTTCTTCTGTTATGGAATAATAATACATCAAAAAAGAAAAAAATAAAGGATATAAGATTCATTAGAGTTCATTGTGAGACAGAAAGAAAATACTTCTTGTTAAGTCCAATTGGAAGAAAATGTACTTTGGAAAGTCTAAGGATCACTGTTAAAATTTGCCTAATCGGTTGCTCAAATTAATTACCCTCCCATCCCCCCCAAAAAGGTTCATAAATGAGAGGTTTTCTAAGGGAGAAGCTTCATCACAGAGTAACTTTGGCTGTGCACTTGGCCATGTCAGCTGATCTTATCTTCCAACCCTGCCATTATTACCCCTCTGCAGTGTAGTGCTTAAAATGTGGTACTTCCCATAAGAGGACCGTCGAGAGAGAACAAAGACTTGAAAAGGGCAAAAATCTCAGGTCTATTTGGTTGATTAGCAGTGCGTAATACATAGGAAAACTACAGGAGAGAAACTGTGGCCCAAGAAGGGGCTTTTACCTCCAGATTTCATAGACTTAAAAGAGTAACCAGAACAGAGAATTCAGATGAAAAGCAGTGGAGCAGTGACCGGTGGTATAAAGACACGTGCGATCTAGTAAGTAGCTCTTCGTGCTGCTTTCTTTTGGGGGAAAACATCTAATTCACAACACGAGTGACTCTCCAGTCGTTGGAAACTTTGGCTTCTAAAATCTATTTCAAACATCTATCTGGCCACGAAATAATCGGACACCATCCCTCGGTGTAGGAGATGAAACCGCTACACCTTAACGAGGTGACCTGGACACTACATAGCACACTCGCCACCTAGTGGCTACTCGGTGTAATTTTTCTCTTTATTTTTATTTTTTTTATCACTCTTTTCTAGAACGCGTGGAAATCACCCATGACGTTTCATAATTTTAAGCGAAAGGGTGCACGGCCTGTGTTGCTTTGATCCTGTGGTCAAGAAGTTTCTAACATCTGTTTTGCAATCTGAATAGTTTGGGAGATGTGAAAAGAAAGGTCTCCTAAACAAATTACTATAACCTCTCTCTAGAGAGGTCAGACTCATCAGGTCCTACATAGAGAAGCAGCCCTTGTCAAAGTTTCTACTGCTAGTCCTTCTTCCTTCTCTTTATGGTCATGGCCTATCCCTGGGGCCGCTTAAAATGCATTGTCCATTCTGGACCATTCATCGGGTCTCTATCCAGCATCCCACGTGGGTTGAGAGTTGCGCTTGGCACCCTTTCATCCAACTCTTTGGTTTGGAGGGAAAGTTCGACTCTGCTCTTAGTTGAGAATAGCCAAGGCAGTTTTGTCCTTTTCTTTCCCACCCTTCCTCCCACTGTGTTACCTCTTTATCCAGGCAGTCTTTGAAGGCGCGAAGAAATAGACCTCTAATGTTCCGAATTTAAGCAGGATGGCAGACCAGAGAGCAGCTGTTGGGGTTTCCAGGCCTTCCGGACACCTATCAGATCCCAGGAGGGCTGCCAATCTGCTTTTCGGTGATGCTAGTCATGGCCATGGAGTTTCATTGTACCATCTGGCACATCAGGACTGCCTCCCCAGATGGCAATCATCATCCCAACATCAATACAGTGAAATTAGAGTTGGAGGATTGCAGCAGGTTTTACAGCTTTATTATTCTGCTACCAGAGTCTCAACACGATGCTTGATACATTTGTCGACTCGACAACCTCATCTCTGATGACGAAGACTTCTTTGCATGCCTCTTATAACAGCGGCCACATTCATAATGTATAGGCACACAGAGCTCCTCAGTGACCCTCAGCTGTGCCAATACCGTGCACAGAGAGTTACCTAGAAGCATCGACATATACGCATAGTAGATGCTGTATACGAACACTATCTCTACATCCTGGCAAAAAGTCCTTTCTAGTAACCTGTATTTGAGACGTGTTACTGACGAGTGGCTTTCCTTGTTGCTATAATTCATTCTTCTAAGGATGTTTTTTCATCGCTCCAAAGGTCTTTTCTTTTTTGATACTAATGCGTATCTCCCCTCCCCTACCCTACGATCAGCTTACCTAGTATGAATGTTTAACCACAAAAATCAGCCATCAACTCGTGTAGTAAATGTTTTCACCCAGCACAAAATGGTCACAACAAAACAGAATCTGGAAAGATAATGTAGCTCATGATATGAAACAGCATTAATGTGCAACCAGAACAATGACAGTCTGGTTGCATATTTACTCTGAAACATAACTGAGTTCTCTTGTACATGCCAGTGTGGCAATAATTCTGTGGTATAAATATTATATTTAGGTGATAAAAGGTTTTCTATGAAAAATCTAGGGTTGAATCATAGCAAGCGTTTATTTGGACTAAACAGGATTGAGATTCTCCAGAAAGCCAGGAGACAAGACTATGAAGTCGGATGTATTTATTACTTTAAAAGTACATGGGTTAAAAAACATTAAATTATTTTTCAGAAACTGTGTGCAATGGCATGCAATTTAAATATTTATAAGCTTGGAGTTCATGCCATCACTTGTACACACACCACACACACGTACTTACCACACACACAGCACACACACACACTCACACACACACACACACACACACACACACCACGTATACCACAGAAAAAGGCGGGGGGCACATTGGAAACATTTTCAACCAACCAAAACGACTTATCATACTCTTTTGTGATCTAGTTGTGTGCTTGTACCAGCTTGGAAAAGTCACGTGAGCTAACTGGTAAATATCCAGGAATGCAGGGAGCCAGTTATTAAACCAAACCATTATTAATATTAAATTATAAAAATTCACAGTTAAATGAGTTGTATTGAAACGAAGGCAATAGAGACGCATCGATTCCTAATCATTTTAATATGTTTCACTGTTTTCCATGTTCTTCGACTTACTTGCTTCTCTTTTCTCTGTACTTTCTCATATATTTATCAGAAACTGTAGATACAGATTCATGCTTTAGACATGATGCAAAATGGTGAACACACTGCCTTGCGAAGCCTCATTCAGGAACATGTTGGTATCTTGAAATTAGCCACGGTCGAGGGTATGTATACACCATGGAAATCAGCATATGCTACAATTCCAGGCTTTTTGTCCAGGAAGCTGATTGCCAAACAACTACGAGGATACCAGTGATGAACCGCGGCCATGGATCTACACGACGCAGGCTCAGACCTACCACTGTAATATTAGCCGGTTTCCAGACTGTTGTAAGGCCCGTTATACTCATCTACAGAAGGAGGCATTGCAAGCATTTTAAAACATCACATTTTAAAATAAATCCGCCTTAGTTGCCTCATCGACAGAAATATAGCGTAAAGCAGTGACCCACCTTAGCACTCAAACCAACAGAAAGACACAGTTTTTTTAAAAAAGAACAACATACAGGGGCGCCTGGGTGGCTCAGTCGGTTGCCCGTCCATCTGACTCTTGATTTCAGCTCAGGTCGTGACTTCATCCTCGTAAGATGGAATCCTGTGTCGGGCTCCATGCTGAGTATGGGGCCTGCTTAAGATTCTCTCTCTCTCTCTCTCTCTCTCTCTTCCTCTCCTTCTGCCCATCTTCCCCGCTCATGCTCTCTTCCTCTAAAATAAAATAATGATAATAACAATTAAACAATAAATGACATACAGTTTATCTTAATAAAGTGTCCAGTTCACTGTCAAGAACTTTATGAAAAACGAATGTTCAGGAAACAATTCCAGGTAACTTGATCAATCAATAAATTATATTTTGTCAAATATATAATTTTGTCTATCTGATTAATTTTATCTTCTAAGGAAAATGTACTTATTCTGTGTCAATTTAACTTTTAGAGAGGTTGAAATTCAAAATACAAATCTCCAAATGATATTTTTCTATTAGTAGCTTAAAATTATTAAACATTATGTAAATATATTACAGTAGTTAAATTGGCCATTGAAATTCATTGATGTTTGATTTCATTTCTTTCTGCTGTAGACACAGAACAACTTGGCTTTGCAACAGAAAATCTTTCTATTCTAATTCCTCCTCACTGCAACATGAAAACATTCTGTAAGAGAATCATTTTTAAAAACTGCAATGGCTCTTATTTAAAAAAGGAAATAGTGGCACCATTCTAATGACATGAAAACTACAAAGAGTAGTAGGAAAAACACGCAACAGTATGTCTAAAAACCTACATTCCAGTCCCAGTTTTATCACTTATTAGCCCTTGGGGGGGGGGGGGAATCATGTATCTATAGTAGAATGAATTTTGAGCAAAAACGTGTATGATCAGTTGAATAAATTTGGGTTTTTTTTAATAACCACTTCCTCTCATAATTCATCAATAATCAAATCTTCTAAATGTCAAAGAAACTAGCAGCAAACGTTCGTCACTACTGCCTTATTTCTGAACATATCCGTACCGGTAATAGAACACTTGACCTTGCGAATCTACGGCGGTCGCCTTACAGAAATGGAGTCAACCGGCCCTCTCCAGCGCCCAGCACAGACGCTGGCCTATGGTAGATACTCAATAAAACACACGGCACGAAAAAAACGCTCTGGTGGACGGGAAGCATTTTCTCCTGTTGAGATTCAGCTCCCAAGTTCAAGTGAAAAAAATATATATATGAGAAGAGCTTTAGAGTTGAAAAGATTATTTAACGCTCATTTCAAAATGCAGAAGTAGGTCCTTTCTGCTTCTATTCAAAGCCCTTCTGCTTTGAAGTGCTTTCAGTCGGCGGGCCAACTGGACCTAATTGTGCCATTGTGCGGTGCGCTGCACGAGTTCCCATGCAGAGTGAAGAAGGAGCCAAGGTCCTTGTCTGGAGAAATCCGTAATCGAATATCCACCAGAGGGCTGCTACGGGATGTTTGAAACCACAGTACATTTCCAAGCCACCATGATGAAGCCATTTCTTACACTCAGTCTCTGACTGAGTCAATAGTTTTGCCCTTTTCCTTTTCTCGGCGTCAGGGTCACTAAGCCCTCCGTTCGCACAGCCATTTGTCTGTGGCTAAGGGGGGTAAGCTCTGGATTAGCAGAATGAAATGTCCCCGCCATCCCGGCCTCCTTAGGCTCCTTGACCGGTGAGCCCTGACTTGTCTCTAGACTGGAGGCTGGCCTCAGGGTTCATGGTCGTCCTCACACAAGAGGGCTGAGGAGTCTCAGTGGTCTCTGTCCCCGGTCTTTCCCCAGAGATGCGCTCGGTCGTGGTGACGGAGAGCTGAAGGACTCGGGAACATTATTCAGTGTTCCAATTATTAGCCAAAATGCAAGCAGAGGGAGCAGGGAAATAATATCTTTTGCTAATTATCCGAATGGATGAGCTGACAGAACTTTACGCTCTCCCACGAGAGCCAAAGGGTCATGGATCCCCGGCCAGCTCTGGCCAAGCTGGCCGGCTGCCAAGGAGCACAGGGCCCGCCGTCTGCCCTCCTGTTCCGCTCACCTGCTGGTCTGGGGCTGCTGCTGGAGGCCCCTTGCGCTTTTTACCTAGGAGGGGTTGGGGGGCTTTTGTTGTTTCAATAACAGTTTGTTGTAAGGGCAGATCGTCTGAGTGTCAGAAAAAAAAACATTTAAAAATTAAGTTTCCTGAACACAGAAGCCTAGGTCTGTTTTAAAGCATCCACCTGTGCTACTGAAACGTGTGATGATGTCTCAGCGCCTTATTTTTCTCGCCAATAAGGCAGAAAACTATCGCCGGTGAATTTCGTATCCACCCATGTATTCATTAATCTCTCCAAATCATCTCACCGAAGACTCTTCTCTTTCCTCCTCAGCCCTGGTGGCTCAGCATGTCAGCAGAGCCCGGATCGCACTCCGCTTGCAAGTTGCATCTGGGCACGAGCCTGTTGGTTCCGTTCTGTCCAATGGCTTCCAGCTGCCCTCCTAACCCCGCACAGATGTCTCACAAGCCGCGCTCCGCTCTTGGAGGGTGGGCAGAGCAAGCAGGGCAAATCCATCACCCAACAACTTACAGCACAAGACCCGTGGAAGGTGAGTCACTGACACCATACCCGTATGCAAAGCAAGTACGTGACACGCTGTACGTTCTCGCCAGCCTCAGTCCTTATATTGAAACTTTTAGACATTTGCAGCAAATATCGTCCGCCCTCTATCCACCTTTTCCACTTCATTGAACCTCTCAAAGTCTCTGGCATTACCTTTCTCTCACACCATTACCTCCAGTACAAATGAGCTACTTCGGAGGTTCCTGCTTCTCATCTTCCCAGAAATATTCCATTTTCTCTCTGTGCCTCAAGACCCCCAGCCTTTTTAAACTCCTCTGAAGCTCCCTCTGCTAAGAGACATAATGCGACCTATTGTGTTCTATTACGTGAGGTAGATAATTTCGGGGAGCATTTTCTAGCCCTTTCTGGACAGAGTCAGGGCAACAAAACAAAATTTGCTAGCAAAGAGGTCCGAAAAAGCAGTGGATAAGTAAATGCAAATTGCTAGGGATGTGGGAATCCACTTCTCTTATTAGCATGCCTGCTTTTGATTGACAGAATTGGACTTTGAGCGTAGCAAAATTCTAAGTTGGCTCCATTTGGCCTTATGAGAAAATATATAGTATTTGCCGTTCTTCGAAGAAAACAAAACGAAAAACAATGCCATACCAATGCCTCAGTGACTCAACACATGAGGTAGAGTTTCCTTTGTCCGTCATGCATGCTAAAACTCTCCAGGGTTTCTTTCTGTCCTGGTGTTACTGCTGGAGATGTAAGATCACAGGTACAAGGTTGAAAGGGACTGGAGACGTCTCATCCAAACACTTCACTTCGAATATTATTGTTATCTCCATGTCACATATAATTTTCACAAAGGCTTAGAGATGTTTCAAAACAAGAAGGGCTGGGTCTTGCCTCAATCCGCATCGCTAGTTTGTGCTTGAGCTGAAATGTGAACACTAGCCTATAGCTAGTGCTTTTTAGACACTTTACTATCTAGTTATTTGATCTGTAAATGTGTGTGCATGTACACACACACACACACACACGCACTCTTCACATTTGTCCTCTTTAGTAACCAAAAGGTACTGTGCATTATTTTCTGTTTTGCCCATCGTATTGACAATAAACATAAAATCCAGAGTCACAAGTTATAGAGATATTTGAATTCTTACACATTGCTAGTGGTACATTTGAGTTGTGAAAAAGAGTGACAATATATCAAATATGCAAAGAATACTTTTACAGCCCTTTGCCTATTTTAGCAGGTCCAGGCAGAAAATAGATGACTCACTCAAAGGGTATAAAGGAAGAGAGACAAATGAACGTGCTACTTACGGGGCCATGGTCTGGGGGACGAGAACCAAAGCATGGTAAAACATTTATGTAGAGACTAGCAGCACGGGGGAGGCATTCCTACCTCTGCCACAAAGAGGGTAAGTCCATCACTGAAGAGACCCAACCATGAAGGAAAAGGGAAAGAGAATACACCACGGAACTCGGTCACTGCCAGACCTGGGTCCACTGAGTAGGAGGCAGAGATAAATGTCCCGATTTCTCTCTTCTCCTGCCGGGCCAGTGCCTCCCACTGGACAAAACCAATGGAAAGCCAGAGTCCCAAGTGATGAGGCTCATGACTGTGACTCTCCCTGGGCACCATACATGACAGGGAAGGACAGCACATGGATCACAGGAAAATAAGAAGCAGAGAATAAACACATTTGCCGAGCCACTTCTGAACAAATAAGCTGAGCTTTGTGCAAAAGTGTTGGCACGAAAATGTTAATTGCGGTATAATTGGTAAATGCCAATATTGGAAATGACATTATCAGCAGTAAGATATTAGACAAGTCAATTCTATATGTGACCTCTAAGTTTTCCATGGGAATTAGGGTATGACTTTAAAGGCGTGCTGTAAAGAGTGTTTGTTGAAATGGGCATATTCACACAATGTTAAAATGAGAAGCCTATAAAACATATACATGTTTTATTTATGCATACCTATGTGTGACTAGGGATGTATAACTACATACTTTTATTGATGCTTGTATTACAACTAAACTGATTTGTCAGACCTAAAATGAAGAATTTAAATTAGATTGGAATTAGGTTAAACCAATCTGTAAGAGAGTGACCTTCTTCCTTAAGGAATTTTAAATATTATTTATTGTCTTTCAAATTCAACTAGAATCCTACGGCAGAGTTGGGGTAGAGCCTTTGTATTGGAGTGGAAGTGACATTATGATTTCACGAACATTGAATAGATGTTTTTCATGTAAGAACGAATTTAAAGCTATTAAGACAAACAGGGTACAGATGTCCTCTAGGTCAAAGTCAGCTGGTGGGGAACCATTTGGCTAATAATCCCAGGTTTTAGGTATCGTTGAGCTTAGAAAACAGGGTATTAAAAAAGCATATTGTTGACTATTGTCAAACACAATCGATTAAAACAATTGGCCATCTTGCAATCCAGAAAATTATCTGGATTATCCATAAAATTATGAATAATTTTTAATTATTCATAATTCATACAATTCAATATTTTAATATATTGGTTCAATATTTTAATATATTGGTACCTGTAGCTTCTGATTTTTGTCTGCCCTGTTTTCCCTATTTGTATAAGTTTTAGTTGAAAAACATATTGTGACTTTTTTCAGCTGATAACCATAACTAAACTAGTAGGATACTAGGTGACTAGGCACTGAAAAATAAACACATTCTCTACAACGTAATGTCATCATAGAAGGACCCTAGAACATTCCGTTACTTAAATACCCAGATCTCCTCATATATAGATAGATGTTTATTCTTCAGGGATCAATTTCTTTGGTGTAAACCTTCATCTGGATTTAACAATAAGAAATGTGTGAAACATATTATTTTGACTAGCCTAAGAAAGTACACTTACTATATTACTTCATATTGTCTTGATTAATAGGACATGTGACTATTTCTGTCTAGGACAAATGATAATTTTGTTCAGGTAAAAAGCAAAAAGGTAAAAGGGCCGTTGTTGAAAAGAAAACAAACAGCAAAAAATATCAAACTGTACTATAACAATATTGGAAAATTATGAGACACAGACCCCAAATTCTAAGCTCTCAGATAAATCAAACAAAACTGTACGGCTGTCATACCCAAAAAGGATTACTGTAGAGGGAAAGAAAAATGACATGAAAACGTAAATAATGACCCAATGGTGGTATTTGGAAGTCAACAAAGGATAACAGGCTAAGCACATGCTAAAAGTTTGACAAATTTTTAAAAATGAAAACAAAACTTAGAAAGAAGAGCAAAATAAATAACAACAAAAACCATAGTGTTTGCATCCGGGAGAAATTTTATTTTCTGTCATTCACCTTCTATCATTGCTGCTTCCCCGGAATACTCTCACAATAACCGGAATTAACTGATACCTGCAAGTAACTCGCTTCTCCTAGCAATGGCCCAATGACAACCTCCATTCACAAACAGCCAAGACACAGATTCTGGATCGTTTTCTTAAATGGTTACATAATGTTCTAATCGATTCAAAGATTAGAATATCACACGCACGTTTTGAAAATCGGAGTCCTGTGAACAAAGCTCTGTGTTATACAATGAAATACTCTTTCTCTCTCTCTCCATCCCTCACTTCTTTCTTCCCTCCCTCCCTCTCCTCATTCTTTCTCAAATTATCATAAGTCTAATTAATACTGCCTATTGTGTTTTTTATTTCCTCCTCTTTCAGGGCGGGGAAATTTCAGTCAACACTTGTATATGATTTTTCATTTATGATAAACAGTTCAGTTGATCTGTATTTGCAAGTGGTCTTCAATTAATTATCCATACCTGACAAAAGGTGATCAATTTATTTAACATAGGTGGAAACTTAAAGATCCCTTAAGACGATAAACCAATATATCCTAATCATTTGCCCGTTAGACTTTTTAATGCAAACTTTTCCTCATTTGCTGTATGGCAGTTTCAGAAGGCAATGTACAGCCAAGCCCGTAGCCTCTGGAGCCCAATTGCCTAGAGTTGTACATCCAGGCTCTGCAACTTACTGACCTTGAGCAAATTAACCTGTCGGTTCCTCAGTTTCTTCTGTATAATGGGGATAATAAGGTAGTTGTTGTAAAACTAAAATGAGCTAATATTGGTAAAGTTTTAGAATGGTTCCTGGCATTTAGGAAGTGCTATATGTATCTGCTAAATAATGAATCAAAAACCTTATTAACTTCATGGAATTTAGCTAGGTAATGAACCAGCTTCTGACCAACCAAAATAGATACCGCTAATTATGCTGAGTTTTAGGTCTAAGGTTGAAACAATGAAAAAATATGCTTGCTAATGAGAGTATATTGAGAGTCACATCACTGAAATAATGACCTTCCTTCCAGTCTTCAAAAACTCTTGAAGTGGTTGCACATACGAATAAAAATAGCCATCTTTGCAGACCTTTAATAAACGTTTTCTTCCTTTCCAATCAGTTTAACTGAAAACTAGTTGAGAGATTTAAATAGCAAGAGGTCTGATTTTTGGTTCTAATGTTTCGGAGGCACATACCTACAAGAAGATTTAAGTTTTAATGCAAACCCCCATATCATCATGATCAGAAACAAGTCAACCCCAGTAGGTAAAACACTGCTTTAAACACACAATTTTTTTAATACTTTCTGAAAGAAAGAGAATATAGAGAATATAACTTACTAAAATAATGACCCCATATCAATATAGCACCTTCACTCTAATGTAAATGGAAACTATAAAAAAGTAATTTATAATAAATGATAGGCAATTCTACTCATTAATACTCAAGCACCCTGAGATTGGAAAACATTATGAAGTTTGCAGAACCTTAGCTATATTCAGAGTCACCACGTTTGTGTGAATTACACATGTAGTGGAGACAGAGATCCTACTGTCAGAGATCTATTAGTCCCATAAGTGGTGTCCCCATGAGTCGCATGATTTTCTGAAATGATGTATGATGTTAAGTTCTTGGGGAAGAAGACAAACTGGAATTTTCTCTCAAGTCACGCGGGTTGTGTTTCTGGAAAAGTGGGAGTATTTGAAAAGTGTACAGAAAATTCTTTGAATTTATTGTAAAACTAACTTGGACTCTAGACTCAATAATCAGAAACCAACGTCCAACTATAAATGCACAATTCACAGTGCCTAGTGTGGTTCATTCAGTAAGTGCAGAAACCCTCTACAATATTATGACCACCAAAGAGCACTTCAGTGTTCCAAAATTCTCCCTCGAGGTAGTATCTCTGTTACTGGGAACCACTGTTCTAGACTCTGGCACTTCAGAAAAGATGTAAAGGTTTTACTGAAATATGTGAAGTGAATAAAAATGAAGTTATACAGATGATGCATTTTCACAATGTCAAAGTACTCTGTTTTTAAGTGCTGACTTTAAAAAGGGTCTATATTGGAAATATAAAGAGGGAACAGTTGAGGGTTGAAACTGAGAATAGTTGCACTTTTTGAAGGAAGAAACTTGATATTGATTCGTCTTTAAAGATGATTACCATTGGGTAAAAGGATTCTTTCTACGTGTTACTGGGGCTCTAGATTGGACTCCAGAGTGCAAATGGGTTGACTTCATTTCCATATCTCTATACTAGCAGTCTGGTGCAATCTATAACAAAGACCAGCTTCACTGAACACTTAACCAGATATGACGTATTGCAGGAAAGGCAATGGAGCTTCTGACCGTGGATGCCATGCCTGACTACTCAACTAAGTGACACAGCCTAGTTCTTGTTTCATTCGATTCTCATCCTTATACATCAAGAGGAACAGGAAAGGTGGAAAGAGAATTCAAAGAAACTGTCTTTAAGACTCGGGATCGAACTTGTGTAATTCTTTACCTACACTGCATGCAGGTAGAAAACTTTCTCCCACATTCGTCTGCTACAGCTGCCAAAACAAAGCACCATAGATTTGTCAGTGTAAAAGACAGAAATGTAATTCTTCACAGTCCTGAAGGCCAGATGCGCCAGATGTCTGAGATCAACGTTAACAGGGTTTGTTTCTTCTGACTCCTGCCTTCTGGGCTTGTAGGTGGCCACCTTCTCCCAAGGTCTTCATGTGGTCTTTTTCTGGGCCTTTCTGTAGCCAACTTTCCTCTTCTTAAAAGAACATCAGTTGTGTTGCATTAGGGCCCACCCTCGTGACCTCACTTGAAGCTAATTAAAACTTTAATTAAATTAAGGTTAATTCTTTAAAGACCTCGTGTCTTGGTACAGTCACATTTTAAGGGTTGGGGTTAGGACTTAGACATATGAACTCTGAGGGGATGCAATTCAACCCATAGCACTACCTACTTATGGTTGCTATAAAATATCACTAGGGAGCCTAATTGGAACCAAGAGACTGAATAAGCACAATTCTCCAACAACACTCCAGTGCTCCCTAGAAAGGCAAATGTGTTCTACTCTGAGATCCCCTGTTACTTCTTACCCTGCAACCTGAACGCTGACTCCTATGACCCATGGGTTATCTTTCTCTGGGGTCAGAAATAGACCAAGTCTGAAGAGATAAATGGGTGGAGCAGGGCATTTAGGGTGACATCTCCCCTCTCCACCTGGATGCATCTCCACCATCTTTAAAAAATTCATGGTAACGTTCACATGGTGTGTCAGGAAATAAACCAAGAGGCTGCCTTTTCTTATTTGCACTGTCCACGTGCACACTTGGGGCTGGTGGAGAGATGTCACCCTAAAAGCGCTGGTGAAGGCAGCTTGTTTGTTCGTTGCTGAAGCACAGAAAGATTAGCAGGAGTTAATGAACAGCAAGGGTGTATTCAGGTGAAGGTGAGAGAAGAAAGTTAATAAAACAGAGCTCATGAATATTGAAATAACCTGAAAATAAATTAAATAAATTCAACTCATTCTAGCTCAGCTTTGAAAACTCTTACTGTTCTTAATTTTTGTAACATAGAACCTTCTGGTTTTCTCCCTAGCCATTGGCCACTCTGTCTCAATCACCCATGCTTCCTCATACTGCCCAGTTTAGCTTTGAAATATTGGGGTGCTCGAAGACTCTATTCTTACATGCCTTCCTTTTTCAATCTTCACATTCTTCTCAGGTGATTTTGTATAATTTATGTCCAGACCCGATTTCTACCTGAAACCCCAGGCCAGATGTTTATCTACGTATCTGACATCCAAACTTGAATTTCTCCTGGGCATTACAAATTTTAATATCCCAAAAGAGAAAAATTGTCTTCACTACAGATCTTCTGCCCGAGCCCTCCTCGTTTCAGTAAATGGTGTCATTAGGCATGCAGTCACTTAATAAAAAATTTAAAATAAATACATAAATGCATAAAAATAGAAGGCGTACTTGATTTCCTCTTCCATTAGTAGATCCAATGACCTTAACTTCAAAATCTCATCCAAAACATCCATTTCTCCCCATGTCCATTAGGATTATGGCAGTTCAAGCTATCATTACCTTGCCTGACGTGACAATAGCTTTCTAATTGACTTGCCTTCCTCCTATTCTGGCAACTCTATCTGGCTCCTCTCTCTCTCTTGAACACCTCATTACTTACTCTTCTCCGGGTTACTCCTTGGTCTCTAATCAAATTGAGCTACGGCACCACAATTATACTATACACGTTCCCAGTTTAGAGACTTGTAAAAGCTATTCCCTTCACACACAGAGAAAGAAGAAAGAAAGAAAGAAAGAAAGAAAGAAAGAAAGGCCTTTCTTTCCCATCTTCATATGATTAATTCCTTCTTGTTCTTTGAGTCTCAGCTTAAAGAAAAAAAAAACTTCCAGAAGAAGTCCTTATTCATCTATTAAATCTACGGTAGCCCATCAGACTCTGAGTGATATTAATATTAATTTCATGCAATCATTTAGCAGGGTATTTATGAATAATATTTCATCCCATCCCATTATGATGTAACACCTAGGAGATAGGCATCTTAATGGTTCTGTCCAGTGCTCTTTATACTCAGTGCTTAAAACAATGCCTAACTCATGGAAGGAAGTCACTAAATATTTGTGGAGTGAAACGAATGAATGAATGGATCTTTGTACGAGATATTTGCATCACTTACTTCATCTGATATTGTTTTCTCCAAACAGCTGAATGAAAATGAAAGTAGTGTTTCAAAATTGAAATGAGTTATTTAAATGTTATGAACTTGGAAATGCTCTGTAAATATTTTTGTTGGAAAAAGAAACCATCTCGATGTTGCCAGTTCTTCAAAAGCCCAGATACTATATTTACTGGTTCAAAGAAGTGCCAGTTTTCTTAGTGTCACTCTTCTATTTAATAAATTCTTATTTTCTAAATTATAAAATTATTTTTCTCCACATTACTTAAATTTATTTTTGTTTCAAATGTAAATAATGCAATATAAATATTTTTATTTTTTCTGGTATGGAGGGCTGTTATGGTAGAGATTATTCTTTGGCAAGACAGAAGAAATAGAATTTGACAGAATAGTGGATTAATGATGCATTTGAGGCTAATCATGCATTGTTTTCTTTCCTTGATGTTTTGAAATATCCATGTTCTTTCGTCAGCTTTCCTGTTGGAGCAAAGGAAGAGTTATCTCTACTTTTTTTTCTCTGAACCCAGTCTTCTCACTTTGCTCTTAATCTCTTAATCTGCCCTCTAGAAGACTATGAACCATAAATTGCTTTTTTATATATATAGTTTTTAATTTAAATTTATTTTCTTCCTCTGATTCCTTCCCTAAGGAGTGCTAGGCAAAAATAATAATTTGGGGATTGATTTAAATACTAATATCTTGGAAACCCTTCCTCTCATGTTTGAATAAATGTTACATTAAAGTCAACTGATCACTCTGTAGTCACAGAACTACGTGAAAAATAAAATAGCACAAAGGTTAAGGTAATATTTGGATTTGATGTCTTTATTAATATTTACATTCATATTGTCATTTTTGGGAATCCACAGTAACCAGTTTTAAAGTACTTTCTCCTTCACCCAGTTTTCGTCCATTGGTTTCATGTACTTGATGTTACAGACACCATGGAATGTGAGCTAATGCTCTGAATTCAGGAATCGAGGTTTCAAGACTTAGACCTTCACAAACTGTTTGATGTTCTGATGATATTCTGTTGACATGGTTTTGTTTTCTGTTTCTATTATTGAGGTTTATTCAAAAATGAGAGCTGGAATATGGTCATCTTCTTTACATTTCTTTGTGCTTCAAGCAATTGGACAATGAGGAAAGGCTAAAGGTAATCATTCCAATAACAGTCTTCAGCAGAAATAAGTAAGCAAAGGGTATTTGCTGGCTGAGATCATCTGGGTAGCTTTCTTCCTCATTTTTCTTAGAGAAACCAAAATATCTATGTTGGGGTTATTTTTTTTTCTGAAAATAAGGATCATATGCTGTCTGATATTTGAACTCAAATAAAGGAGAAGAGTTATTTAATTTCTCTGTATATTATTTCCAGAGTAGTCTTGAGAAGCTAATTAGTTTGTTAATTATCATAAAACAATTTTGTCAGGTCTTGAGTAATCTTCAAATGCAGTGATCAGAGAAATAGAATTCAGCTGAGCAACTAAAATTTGCTAAATGAATGAATGAGAATGCTTTACTCGGAGACATTTACACAGAATGGATCTGTGAGGTAGATGCTTTAACTAAATATTTATTATAAAAGGTCCTCACCGAATCGTTAAGGGAAATTCTACTGCATTACTGATTTCCACCACCAAAGGCAGTAAAGTTTGACTCGGGTTTGAAACTGGAGTTTAGTTTTAGTTTTATGAAATCCCATTTTCAAATGGGCATTTTGGAAACATTCTGGCTAGAAGTCTTATGAACTATATAAAAGTATGGATTTTTGTGTATCTGTTTTATTATAAGGTTCAAATCCCAATTCCTAGTTTTGGTGAATCCTACTCAAGTGGGGATGGTGGCCAGTGCCATTTTCCTAGGACACACCTACTGTGTGCAACTTTTCTTTTTTACTCATTTCTCCATTTGCCCTAATTTGGCTCTCTGTGAGTCATAAATTCCGAGCAAATTCCGATAAAGGATGTCAAGTTAGATGAGGAGGAAAGGACGGAACTGATTATGCTGTTTGACGCAATGATGGTGATTTGGGAACAAACGTGGGGAGAAGGATCGTAGGCCACAGACTAGTTTCGTACAACGTTGGATCTTTTCAAATACGTTTGTGATGTCGCCAGGTATCTTGCGACTAGTTCAGTTTGATTTTCTATATGCTCAGCCTCCTCTTTAAGGAGGCACTGGACAGTCATCAGAGTTGACTATCTTGGCCAAGTGGATCATTTGAAGGTGAAGTTGACTACCTTAGGGTGAGGTTACCTTATGAGTTTTCCTATCAGAAGACCAATCTTGAGAAGGAAAACAGGGGTGCCTGGGTAGCTCAGTTCGTTGAGCTTTTGACTCTTGCTTTCCACTCAGGTCATGAGCTCACGGGTGTGAGATGGAGCCTTGCATCTGTGCTGAGGGTGGAGACTGCTTGAGATTCTCTCTCTCTCCTTCAGCCCGTCTCCCTCACTTGCGCTCTGTCTTTCTTAAATTAAAAACATGAAATTACCTCAGGAAATAGGTTTTTTAGCTAACTTATTCCATTGATTCCCAAAATGGAAATCTGTAAGTGATTTTTATTCTCCCCTGGCAATTTCAGAACGAGGAACAAAAAGGTGTAGAACCTTCTAAGAAATGAAAATGCAGACAGGTAAGTCCATAACCTTTGTAGTAACAACCAATTATTAGCCTAATGTCAGTGACTGGAACTTAAACACGCAAGCATTGTCTTCTCTATCTGTCACTTATGAAAATGATATAGATGGAAAATATGAAAGCTGGCATACCTATGATATGACTTGACATTACCTGTGAAGGAGATAGAATCTTCCCCAACCATCTACAAGCATGGTTCCAAACGATTACAAGCAGAGACAACACTAAATAGTCAAATAATTGTTTTCTACTATCTAGTACTACTTCTTGGCCCCTGGAATTGTATCACTCTGACAAAAAAAGAAGAAAAAAACACCACACAGAATGATGACATAAATTAAAAGATAGGTCTCTCCTGAAGGTCACCCACTTGTGGACATTTTGACCCTCAGACACAACCTCACTTCCATTAGGTCTCTTAAGGGACTGGAGATTTGCCTTTGGGATGGTAAGAAAGTTCAGTTCCAACTTGCTGTGTGGGTACTTAGGTATTCCTGAACGGAAGATCAGGAAAAACAAATTTAAAAGAATGTCACACTAACTTTGAAATGAGAACAATTTTCATCTCACACCCTCAATTACAGCATATGCAACTAAAATGAAGGACTGCATTATCAAATTCATGAGTTTTCAAAGAAGGATTCGTTTATGTCACCCTGCTCAACGTACTAAAACAGGTATGTGTGCTAATATATATTAGAAATATTGTTAAACAAGATATAAATGGAAAAACTATCTTTCCTCTCTCCTCCTCATTCCTGACTAAATACTAATCAAGCAGAAAGTTCAATAGACCAAGAGATCATTAATTACTATATTATCATATAAGCTATCTCGAGTATCATTAAATTATAGTACCACCGATATTTGAATGTTAGCTGAATTGATATAATAGAACTTTAATATTTATATATTCAAATAAAACACATTTTTAAAGGAAGAATTAACCATGTCTAAACTGAGGCATGTAGTTAAAGCCATCTCCAAAATTCATTTTTAAATCATCACCTGGAACAAACTGAAATAGAATTTAGTCTTGGTTTTATGTAGGTAATATCGAAGATAACTATGGGTTCCATAATTTTCTTCAACTCTGAGTACGCTCAAGAGGCCTTATCATTTCCTGGTGCTGGATGAGGCATGGCATCCTTATAGGAATTTAGGGACACTGAACCATGGAACCTAGCTTTAGATGTTTTGGCAGTAACTGTGCGAACTAGCATAACCTGTTTAGACAGTAATTATCACTTCCAAGCCTGCTACATCCAATACCTTCACCACTGCGAATTGAGGACGGAAATAAATTGCAGAGAGATTTAAATCAATCCAGCTTCCTGGATTGATTCCTGGACCAGCTTCCTGGACCAATGAGTGTTTCTGTCCTTCTGTCCATCTGTTTGTTTGGTCTTGAAATGCCCAGATCCCCCAGTACAAAATGTCCTGGTTCCTGGATTATGTTCCCTGGTCTAACCTGGCTGCTAGTTCTATCTAATACCTGGACTGGGTTTCGGATGCTACCTGACGTCATTCAACGTCGTCGGTAGGCCTGGTATCATCAAACACCGGTGAGAAGAAATTGGGGAATGAAAGTCCAAGAAGCACCTAAGGAAAACTTGGAGGACCTTCAATTTGGGATATTCAACACACAGGCATCATGTGTTGTTACAGCATGGAAGGAAGTAATTTCACGTGGAAACCATCTCCCAAATCAGGTTAAGTGTTTATAATTTATACGCCACACGACAAGTTCTCTTAACCTCAACGTATTGTTGATGTTGTCGCTGCTACTGAAAAGTTGTCTGTTGCGTTGCACATGGTCCCCCCTATTATTGTGTACTCGCCAATCTGCTAAGTGTCTAGAAAGAAGAAACTGGTACCATCCAAGATCATTCTAGACTCCGTGCCACAGAAAAGAGTTCATTCTTATCTGGGAAGAGGGTGAAGCCCCCTGGCTTGAGTATATGGTTCTTCCTTCTGTGCTTCTGAAAAGATTCTTCGTGGAAAGATTTTCTCTCCTTCCAGCAACGGAAGATGCTGTAGTAGATTTTGGTCCGGAAAGATCTCAGGGACGAGAAAAAAACTTTGACTAACCCAGGGGGGGCGGGGGGTGAAACAGCAGTCTGCAAATTCTTCTAGCTGAACTGACTTCTTTCAAATTTCCTTGGGCCATTGCCACCCTAACTGAATTTTCCTTGTTATTCTATTCGTCTCTGTCCAGCCTATACTTGTGAAAATTTCTTCTTTTGGCCCCTCTCTCTCCTCAAACTATTGCCTTGGAAAATGGGTCCCCATTGTTCCTAAGGAAAATCCATCCCTCTATACCTATTTTCTAGTCTTAATAGGGTAGTGTCCCCATAATGCTTGGGATTACTGAAAGCAAGAGTGTTCTACTCTTTTAATTGAAGTAAAGACACTTTTCTAAATCTTAGAAAAGGCTCTGATGTTGGCAGATATGTACTTCGGTTCACACGTCCCACATCTTGCCTTGTACTTCTATAGGCCTTCTTCAGAGTCCTCTCAAATTCCAAAGAAATTTCTAAAATTGTATTTCAACATGCATTTTATTATTTCCCACAGGTTTAGTGCCAATTAAATTGCAAATTCTTTACGTCCAATTTCAAATATTTTTTGATAGAAGGTTTTTTTTTTTTTTTTAATACGGACATTTCTGAATGATTTTGAAATGTGAATGTATTGAGGCATGTACTTGAAATTTTGGAACTTCAGTTTGAAATTTTGAGGGGTGCCTGGGCGGCTCAGTTGGGTAAATGTCCGATCAGGTTCATGATCTCGCGGTTTGTGGGTTTGAGCCCCGCGTGGGGCTCTGTGCTGACAGCTCAGGGCCTGGAGCCCGCTTCAGATTCTGTGTCTCCCTCTCTCTCTGCCTGTCCCCGTTCACGCTCTGCCCCTCTCTGTCTCTCAAAAATAAATAAACGTTAAAAATAAAATAAAATAAAATTTTGGTATATTCATTTACATCATCATGAAGAAGAATAATAATAATGGCATTTTCATGTGTCAGATACATCATATAAATTATTTTTAATTCTCACAATAATCTAATTGCATATATATAAAACTTACTCTGATCTTATATGAGGGAATTAAGGTGTATGTTCACAGAGAGGACCGTACAGATTCAATACACAGACCCCAGAGACCAGACTCAACACGCGGTCTAAATTGCTTCCTGTGTACTCTTCTAACTTTTCCGAAATTCTATATACTTATAACACTCAGAAGCAATCCACTTAATATTGTGGATTGTTTTTGTAATTTGATTGTTCCTCGGATAAAACTTTGATTTCTTGGCATTCTTTTTGCAACCCATTTCTAACTAGTTTAATCTCTTGAATAAATAAAATTCTATTTCCAAACTCGAACAGACTTTACAAACATTAAGCTTGCTTCAAAAAGTTGCTTGAGTTCTCAAAAATCTAAAAGGCATGCATACTGCTCCCTGATTATAGTTTAGCTATTGTTCTTTCATGGAACTGGATATTTTCATATGAGTTTACAACTAGGAATTTATAGGTATGTACTAAACTTTTCTTCTAGCTTTTTTTTTTTTTGCCTATTTACTATTTTTCTTGATCCTTCCATTTTTTATCTAGAATTGTGATTTGATATAGCAACACTTAAAAGAGAAACGGTAAACCCGTACAAATGTTAAGTCAATTGTAAGAGTGTTCTCCCTTCCTCTTTAAATCCAAGTATTAATAGGAAATTACTACATATTTTGATATTCGAAGCATACACATTTTATTCATATACCATATTCAGTAATTCCTTGTCCAAAGATAAATGGATAAATGGTATATTTTAGTTTTTCAAAGTTACAGCATTTCTCTGGGGACACTCATTTGAAATTATATTTTCCTTAATCTATGAGATGAATAATGGGAGATTTTTAAAAATAATCACTTTGTAAATTGTAGGTTAGATTTGTCAGAGTCAAAGCTCTGCAATGTCATGGAGAAAGGTGTTGTTTTTTTTTAAGTTTATTTATTTTGAGAGAGAGAGTGTGTGGGAGCAAGAGCAGGAAAGGGGCAGAGACACACAGAGAGAGAGAGAGGGAGAGAGAGAGAGACAGAGAGAGAGAGAGAGAGAGGGAGAGAGAGAGAATCCCAAGCAAGCTCTACACTGTCAGTGCAGAGCCTGATGCAGGGATCTAAGTCACTAACCCGATCATCACCTTAGCCAAAGTCAGATGCTTAATTAACTGAGCCACCCAGGAGCCCCAGAAAGGTAGTTTTTCATTGCAGTTCTGGAAGAACAATTCTTCTAATGTGACTCAGATATATGCATGTTAGACTAAAGTTAAAAGAAAGTTGGGTTTCCAGAAAATGAAGAATGTAATAAAGATGAAGACTAGGTTCCATGTTCTGAATATTATGAATTTGTTTCACCATCGTCTTCCCAGTTTTCTGAACGATGTTTCATACATGCATTGAAGACCAGTGTTTTCTAACTATACCCTTTCCATTAATGTTAAACAATATAAACATGAACTATTTTTTAACAAATACCTTCGGAGCGTTTAGACCAGGTAACACTAATTGTCATGTATTTCTCTGAGACCTTTAAAATATACTGGGATTTGGGGAGTCGATTTTAGTTTATGTCCTCTTCCTCATCAGCCTTTCATACACTTAACATCTGATTATGACGTGAAGCATCTCGCCGTGCCCAGGGCCAGTTAGCACTGCCGAAAGCCCAGATTCCAGGTGGATTTTCTCTATACCAGAAGCTTTCCCATTAGACTCAACCACATTCTGTTCTTTCTCACTAGAGAATGCATCCTACATAGATCCTATAGAACCAGAGAAATGAGTGCTAAATTCTTCTTGGAGTGTGCAGTCACACTGGCAAGCGTTTCTATTCTAGACACTTTTGTTTTTCTCAGGGAATTCACTGATTTCTGGGCACAGTTGAACAGCTTGTTTTCCAGAAGGAAATTCCAATCCAAGGACTTTACCTAGAGATATACCAGTGTTTTTCGACTTATTGAAAAGGCCTGAATTTTCTCAGTGCCCCATTCAACAGAGTTAGTCACTTCAGAGTGTCCATAAAACCAAAATATTTGGACTCTTTTTGCCATTTAAGTTCCAAAATGTAGGGAGGACTTTTGAGATAGTTTTCCATGCGACAGACTATTTGAAGATATCTGGAATGAGGATGATGATGATATTTTTCTCTCTCTGATGATACTCATATTTGAAGAATATGTGAAGATACTAGAATGGTTACCTAGTCAACATTTACTTGAATAAATGTTAGTATCAAAGTGATGAGGACTTATTCTAATCTCGTTATTCAACCACTGGCCACCAGCTTTGAGGGCAAAAGTGTTCTCTCTCTTGCTCAGAGGTGAAATCCTAGTACATAGCACAATGTCCGGTTCAATAAGAGCAAATATTCAACAAGTATTCGACTAAATGAACGATGACTATATTTCTAACGAAGCAATAACTTGTCTCCAAATATGGGGTCATGTTAACATTTAGAGAACAAGACTCCAGTGATTTCTGTTGAAGAAGAAGAGGATGTGAGTGGTGGGAAACAAGGAATGGCTATCCTTTCTGATTGTATATAACTCCACTTCCAAAATAATGCAATGTGCCCATCTTCTTTCCCCACCATGCCTTTGTTTTCTCTGTGTTCCTTTGGTCCACTTAGTTTCACTATTCTCAAGCTTGGATTAACCTTCTATCCAACCAAAGAAACGTATTTCAGACCATCATATCCTATCTTCAATTACGGTATTTGCAAGTACAACCTAAGGCACGTGTTGATAATGGGTCTTTGGAACAAGGCACGCCTTGTTTACCAGATCTAATGGACAGCTCATGGAACTGTAGGTCCATCCACTGGTGCCTCAGTTTCACAGGATCTTGAAGGTTAATCAGACCAAACGGGCTTTAGTAGCTTGTACCTTCTAACTAATCGCTAGATTTATAATTGAAGTAAAAAGGAAGTGTATCTTTAATATGTGATGACGATAATGATAGATTGGATAGGGAACTTTTAGCGTCAGAATCTAAGGGATGTCTGATCCTTCCACCATTAAAGTCCTATATCTTTAAGTATACTGTGAATCCCAATGTTTGTCTCTACTTACACATTGAAAACAAAGGTAGTTGCATTACAAAGCATGTGGCATCACTCATTTTCAAACGTGGCAAAGTGCATGGAAAACAGATGAAGGTAGGTTCTTAGCTCACACGGGAATGAAATAAGGCTGTAGTACTCGACAGCACAGTGGTGATGCAGGATGATTACATATGTGTCATTAAAATGAGGTTTGGTTTGTTTGTTTTTACTCATTAAGAGAAATGATCGCAAACTGGTCAGAATGCTTTTTGGAAGGAAAAAAAATCACCCTCAGGTATACTATTTTCTGTTACAAAACAATTAAAGAGGCACTTACTTCCAGGTCTTTTTGTTCAGTACCCTAAGCAATGGAATCAGTTCAATCTGCTTGAGATAGATACCCATTGAAAGGCATCCACTGAGATACTGAAATGGTAACACTTGCAATTGTTTCCTCTTTTATCCTTTGATTAAAACACTTAAACACCACTCTAGTGGAGTTTAGTGCAATGGTTAAAATAGACACAGCTATAAACTGACTTCTGAAAAGTTGTGTTATCTCACAATATATTCTTTTTTTTTTTCCCTGTGACTGGTTTCTTTGAGCTCTTACACATGGTTGATGGCATTTCTCTACCATAGAGGTTTTGCAAGCATTCATTGACTTTTGACAGTCTGTGGGAATTCAAATAGAAAAGGGGCATTTTATTACCCATAAGAATGTGTTTACTGTATCATTTTATAGGAGCAGAATTTTACAGCATGAGTGTGCAGTGTTTTTTTCCCCTGTTAGTCATCTGTGTGTTTCTTCATTTTCCAGATTGTACAGTTCTTCCTGGGACCAAACATCCCTTTAAATCAATAAGAAACAAAGCTCTAATAAAGAATGCTGAATCAGGCCCCTCACCACCGTACTAATTATGCAGAGAGCACCCAGCGATGTTTACAGTGGACCTTTCCACGACCTGACCATAACATTAAACTCAGAGTCTATTCCAGGAGCAGGCAAGTCTCCATAAAAATTTTATTTTGAAAGGCAAATGCTTACTCACTGCCTTAACACTGAAAGACGTGGTTACTCCTACTTTGCTCTCCCTAAACATCGTTAGGTAGTTAGATGACCAATGATTCTTAAAACTGTGTCAGGAAAGTCAGGGAAAGGATTGGTTCTGCAGACAGAGAAGATTCCAAGCACTTTATGTAGACTGGATGGAGGGAAACTGTATAGAGCATCCAGTGTGGACAGGTGTAAGCTGGGGGGGGGGGGGGCGGGGCGCGGCGCAGGGAGAGCTTGAGATTTATTATTGCAATCGTCTCAACGTGAAAAGAAAATCTGGGTCCCCGTAGACGTTCGTCATTCTTAGTACCTGTAATGCATCAGATGCCCCGAAGTAGTTAACCGAACGCCTGCTTCATGCATCTCAGTTCTGTGTTTGTGTCTGTTCGCGAGCGTGTTTGCCTGAATGTAGTTTTCCCGGCAGCGGCGTGTGTTTGCTGTACGTGCGCCCGCGTACGAGTATGAATTAATTACATATTGGAAACATCTGCATTAGCGGCGTCCGCAGTCCCCGCCGCTCCGGGCGGGACGTTCGGCTCCGTCCGTCACTTGGTGTTAGGACCACTCGGAAGACCTGCCGGGCGGACGCCTGATTGTGGTTCCCGGGGGGCCGGAGCTCCGGGAGCCTGTACCATCTCCATCCGAAGGGGAGGAGAGGAGGGAAAGAGAAGGCGACCGAGCGAGGGGGGTCGGTTTCCCCGCAGCTGGGTGGGTGGTGGTGGTGGGGGGGCAGGGTGAGGGGGGGGGGCAGCCGGGGCCGGAGCAGGGGTCCGCGATCGCGCCGCAAATCCCCAACTTGAGCACCGCCTCCCGCCCCCCCTCCCCACCCCCCCGGGGAGAGACGCGCGCCCCCTGGCTCGGCCCCCGCCCCGGCCGCTGGGCCCGGGCCCCTCGGTGCCTCCCCGCTCCGGCTTCCGATCGAAGCGAGGGCAGGGCAGGAGGGTTCTGACAGCCCGAGGGGCTCGGTAAGGAGGGGAAGGAGGAGGAGGAGGAGGAGGAGCCGGGGTGGGGCCTGGAGGGGGCGAGGAGGGAGGGCTTCCCCGCCTCGCCCGCCGCCCGGCTGTGCAGGCGCTGCTGGCGGCGGCGGCGTCTCCAGCTCTCGCTCCGGCCGCCGCTGCCGCCGCCGCTGCTGCCGCCGCCGCCGCCGCCGCCGCCCGGGCGCCGGGGAGATGCCGCCCCGCGCCGCGCCGCGCTGAGGCCGTGCGTGCGCCCTCCCGCCCGCCCGCCCGCGGGGCTGCGTGCTCCCCGCGCACCGGCTCTGCGCGCCAGCTCACAGGCGCCCGGGAGCCCCTCCGAGTCACGCCGCCCGGCGGCGCGGCGAGCGCTCGCCCGCAGTGGCCCCGGCGGCACCCGCGTCCCCCGGCGCGCTCCCCTCCGCTTCTGCAGCCCCCGCTCCTCGGCTCTGCCTCCGCGTCCCGTGGTGATTTTTTTTTTTTTTTCTTTTTTCCCTTTCCCTCCCGAGAGGGAGAGGGCGGGGTAGGTCCCCTCCTCTAGCTCCCCCCTCCCTTTCCCTCCCGGTTTGAATTTCTTCCCCCTGGCATTTCACTGGCTCCCGGCGCGCGAGGCAGGAGCCGCACGCAGGCGAGAGGAAGGCTGCGCCTCCCCCGCGGCTCCCGGCCCCGGCCGAACTGGAGCCCGCAGGGGTGCGGGGAGAAGAGGACGCAGCGGGAGGGGCCCGGCTCACGCCCGCGCCGAGGACGGCCCGCCTCCCCGGGAGAAGCCCACGGAGAGACGCACGGCGTCTCCGCAGCGAGCTCCCCGAGTCCCGCGAGCCGGCAGCCGACGATGGTGGTGGCTCCGCGAGCCGGCTGCGGGGCAGCGCTGTCGCTCTGGATTGTCAGCAACCTCCTCTGCAGAGCCTGGACGGCCCCGGCCGCGTCCCGTAAGTAAGCCCCCCGCGAGCGCGCGCCGCGCTGGAGCGGTTTCGGTGCCGCATTGAGGTGCCTCCCCGGGGGGTGGCAACTCCGAGGTGCCCTCGCGGCTCCGGCCCCTGGCGTGCGCGGGTGTCTCCGCCGTCACGCACTTGCGGCCACTGCAGCAGAGAAACTCCGAGCCCCGGCGCTCCCGGTGGGGGGGGGGTGGGGAGCGGTGGGGGGGGGGGGGGGCGAGACGGGGCTTTGAGGCCGGTGATGCTTCTGGAAAGTTGTTCCCGGTCCGGGAGATTCGTTGGCACCTGCTGGGTTGGAGTGATGAGGGTGGATGGCAGCTTCTTAGGAGTTATTCTTCCACTTCGGTGGGCTTGTTGTGGAGGGAGTTCGTGGCATTTTTGCTTAGGTAGGTCGGTGAAAGGAAAGCGAAGACGGTGGCAAAAATAAGTTGCGTATTTTTATTTATGGTTTCAAGTTAAATGAGCACGGATTTGGGGGTGAGAGAGGAGCACCTTTTGAGCAGTTTGGGCACCCATGGACTTCTCTTACCTCCCCTCCCACCCCAACAAGTTAATGACCATATAGTACTTGCTTATTGAAATGGGAGACAGTGAATCCAGTATGGTAACTGAAATTGCTCCGATTCTTTGGCAGTTGGATGTAATACAGTCTAGGACTTGGGACAGGCAGGGCAAACCGTCAGTAATGTAGTAATGAACACATTTCTTAAGAGTTGTCAGGAAAATGATGCTGCTCAGTGTATTTACGTCTTTGTGTTTTAGCAAGCCTTTTTTTTTTTTTTTAAGAAAAGGTTGCTCATATTTTCATGTGGTTAGCAAGAGTAGAAAGAAATAGAAGTCTCCAGCCCATCTTCTGAATTGCTTTGGAAGTGCATACTGTGCCTCCGGAGGGGAAATGCATGATCGCTCCTTTGGTCCAGAAAGAGTTAAACACTAGACATTGCCCATGAGAATCTTAGGATAACGTTTATAAGCACATACTGCTTGTTGTTGGGAGAGAATGAGTTAATTTGTTAAGGAATACTCATGGAGACTTTCGTTTGAAAATAAGTGTTTTCCATTTAGGAAAAAAAAAAGTTTCGTGTTTTCCAGAATTCATTGTATGTGTAGTCCTATTCCTGTTTATGAGATCTTGGGATGCATTGATGCATCTTTACACATATGTTAATCTTAACGTTCTTATTCCAGGATGTAAATATTAATAAGAACCATTGAAAAAAGATTTTGTAAGTTGGGCAAAAAAATCTATCTCATAATAATGTCATATGATGAATCACTATTACTGTTTTGATGCATTTTCCCAAGTATTGAATTTGCTTCTCTTTTCTTGCAAGATAGGAAGTCACTAAATAGCAGTTTGTAATGGACCTCAAAAAATATTGTAGAGCGTTTTTTCAAGAGGGTTAAACCTCAAAAAAGTGATATATTATTAATACTGTATGCCAGTTTTATACCTTTAGGCAGAAAATGAAGACACAGTGCTCAGTGTTAATATTTACATAAATATGTAACTATATCCTGAGAAAACTATTCTGATGAAATTTCAGTTCCCATTTCAAGATCTGGTTATATAGAACTCACTGCCACTTTTTTCAGAAATTCAATTCATTACGAGTTAAGTTAATTACGTTCACTGATTAAAGGCCCTCATATCCAGGATTTTTCCTGGGTTTTGTATTGCATCTTTCTGTATACTGCAATTAACGATGGATCCATCTGAAACATTTGCCATGTATCAAGAATGAATAGCATACATGTAGCCACTGTGTTAATACATTTTAAAAATGGTAAAGTTGTTTCAGAAACATATTCTTAGTTTTTACAACTTAGAATTTGGTGGTAGGGAACAGCAGAGACTATTACTTTTAAGATAGTGATACTTAGGTTTGATTAAAATTTATTCATTACCTTATTCGTTAACGTTCAGTGGCTTAACTAAGATGACCTTTTATTTCATTTGAACTTAAATTGTGTGACCAACACCCAGAGTTTCCCTCCATCCTGGAAATCAATTTAATAATAAGAATGATGTAGACTTTATCGATTGGAACGAGCTTCACATACTCCGTGCTTTAAAATTACATTGAAATTTTACCCTTAATGAAAATTTTCATTTATTATTATATGCAACTCTGAAAAAGAATAAAAGATAGTTATATTCTTAATACTGAAAACACTCAAAGGAGAAAAAAAATGGTAACTACATGAATCTAAGATAATGAACAACTCAACCAGGAGAGGTCATCACGAGACAAAAAGTAGCATGAAAATCTAAAAGTGATGTTTTTATTTGGTACTCATTAAAAAAAAAATATGATGACTATGCTAAAACTTTCTGCCCCCCCGGTAACTTTTTAACATGGTGGACATTTCTAGAAGACGCAGCTAATATTTTTTTCATTTGATAACGGTACCATTTCAAGTCTATATTTGCTTCTGGCTTATTTCTTTCTCTCTTACTGAAACATACATAAATCTGCTGTTACTGTTAGTACTATGTTTTTGATAACTAGATAAAATAAAGAAGCTCATCTCTAGGATTAAGTAGAGACAGAGTCTAATTTCTTGACACAGTGAGAACGAGCGGCTGCTGAGTGGATAGAATCATATAACCTTCCTCTTAAATGTATACATACGGGACACGTATGCAAAGTTTAAGTAGAATATTTTACTCTTAGGAAGTTGCATTTATTTGAACTCATTTGAAAGATGCTGACGGCTCAGTTCTAAACGACGAGGAGTTTGGGCTAGCATTTGATGAATTTAACTTAGTGTTAAAGTATATAAATTTTGACTTAAATAGTGCTTTCTGGTAAAGATCACTTTACATTATTTTGCATACCCGCTAAACCATAATTTCCCTGTCACATTTAAGAAATGTGTTTTTGATTAATCAAATACTTTGTAACAAATACGCTTTTGTAAATATATAAGCAAATATAAACATAAGCATATATAAATATACACACAGACATATATGTATTTGGCAAAATCCTTTAAATACATATTATGTAACATGTAGGTACATTATTATTTAATATAGTGTGTATATTACATATTTATTTTATGTAATATATGTATATATTTCTATATTTTCTAACATATCTTCCAAAGAGTTAAAGCTGCTTACAAGTTTAGAGATGGGTCTTTTCATGTGCAATTATTTCAAGTAACTCAGGCAACAATATCAAAAGAAGAGTATACTGATGTGTCTTCTTCTCCAATTCATATAGCACCCTAAAATGGTATATTTGAAGTAGTTGAAGTAAATGTAAATATATATAAATAAATATAAAAGCAAAGGCTGCTAGTTTACATGGAGCTTAGACATAGTAATGAGGCTGTCTTAATAAAATGAATTTAAACCAAAAAAAAAAAAAAATGCTTTAGGGCCAGCAAATTTCACTGGCTGATTAGAGATAGGACATTATTTACTTAATTTAAGCTAATAATAAGAAAAGTGTTACTCATTGAAGACAACTGTATAATCCTGATTTCATTGCAGGCACTGATATTCAGAGAGCAGGAATATTTGCCAAAAATTCCTCCATTAATATGGTACATGGCAAAATTGGCTACAAAAAAAAAAAAGGAATCCCTAGATTCAGTATAGGTCTTTATTAACTTTTATACAGCTGTAAATGTACATCATTTTTAGGTGAGTAACATCGAAGTTGTTTGATATGCATTATATTTTTAAAGCCACACTTCTCATTTTCTATTCTAGTTTGGAAGATATTTCAAGTTTTAACTTCTTTAAGATTTTAGATTACTTGTCTTAATTATCAATTCTTCCAGAGAAAGTCTTAATAAGTCTTTAAAAATGAACTAATAAGTCTTCTTGTCTGATGTATCCTTCTTATGATTGAAACATGAGGTATTTGATATATATCCCCTTGTCTTGCTATTCTTTGGAAAATTTTAAGAATATTTTATTTGTTGAAAATTATGTATACAGTAAGGAGAGAGTCTAGGCTCAGAAATTCTTAATTCACAGCTAGTGTATGATTCTCTTACGAGTATCGCACATATAGAGAACCAACTTCTGCACGTTTTGTGGTGATTGATATTAATGGGATGGAGAAGTAAAACATGTAATTTCAAAATTTTTCCCATATCTAATTGATTCGAGAAGTGTTTTCTTTTGTCGTTTATTGCCACTTGCAAAATTAAAGAGCAGACTACATAATTTAAATCTCAAAACTGCAGTGTTACGGAAATAAAGTGAATGCTAGATTTCCCCGTACGTGTATTGGTATCTGAAAGTGAATATTATCAGTATTTCTAGAGAAATAGATATTTTAAGATAAGCAGCTATGGGAAAAACAAGACATATTTTTACAATCATGTAATGTTTGGCCATTGGAAGAAGTTACGTGTTTATTTTTGCCATTTTAATATGTACGAATAATGATGAAATGATCTTCACATAGCCTTTAACTTTTCAAATGAGAAACCTAAAGGACAGTCTGAAAGGAATGATCGGTCAAAACATCGGATCTCTCCATCTCCTGGGATCTGTAGAACTTGGATGTCTGAGTTCCGACCAACTAAAGGTGTTGGGATATGGAGGGGCTGCCTCTTTGTCCATCCTGATGTTTCCTTGCATGTGGAGGAAAAGTCCTCTTGTGACATTCTTAGCCTTAGCCTTCCCGTGTTAAGCAGAGGGACTTGCCTGGCAGGTGACTTTGGATTAAAGGCCTGTCACGGCTGAGCCCCTCCTTCTTCCTTCCAAGCTGCCTGCAAGAGGTAGAGATTCCACTGAAAGACACAGAAGTATATATAGGCTGTGCCTCTGCAATAATTTGTGTGATAAATGAGAAGCCTTACGGTGTTTTGGTTTTCCCTATGGCTAGAAAGTTTGTTTAATTTCAGGATTAAGGTCAATGAATCCCATTGTTGCCACACAGCTAAGCCCCGTTCGGCAATTATTACGTACTGGGTGGTGTTCGCTCTTCACCTGTGACTTCTTTTCTAATCCAGAACTCAGGCAGAGAAGAGAGTGCTATTTGCTGTACCCTGTCAAAACCAAAGATATTAAAATGCCAGCAACAAGCTTATTTAGTATTGAACTAAATGAACATGAGAATATTTTTGCAGGTTTTAAAAATCAGCAATGGAATGAGGCTCGTGTTTTTCCCTTTGAGGTTGAGTTGGAGAATTGGACCTATTCCAGCTATGACCTCCTAGAACCATTCATTCATATTCTGTTATTAGTGATACTCATCTTAGAAAGACATTTGGAATACCATTTCTTTACTTCTGGTCAGTAACATTACCATTTTAAATGCATCTTACTTATGGACTTTAGTAGCTACGTGCTCGGTTGAACCTTACCTATTTAAGCATCAGGTGGATTTGACATGCCTTGAGTTGGTAACCACTTCGTGTCCACGTTCCTTTTGCATGGTCATGAAGAGTTAGATATTTTGGGTCGGTTGTTCTAAAAAAGAAAAAAAAGTCTTTCGCACTTTGAAGACAAAGTTGATCATTTCCTCAATTGTACATTTTCATGCCAAGCTTGTTAAACTCTTACTTAGTTCATTTGGGGGGTAGACTATTCATAATAACAGCTTGAAGTAACTGATTTTTTATAGCACTCCAGATTTTAAAACCTCCCGTGATAGTAGGAAATCTGGAAATAAAGACGTGTTCATTGGCTCAGAGTTTGCTTGCTGAAGATATCATATTTTTGGTATACAGCGAAAAGTGCTGAAGAAGTACACAAGAGCTCCTAAGGGCCGTATTCTGCGTCGTACTTATGATTTACATTGGTTTGAAATATCCTCATAAACATGCAGAGTGATGTATTCTTTAACGCTTTCACGTGTAGGAAGGCGGTGAAACTTTTGCCGGGCAAAAGGATCCCCAGGCACACGTAAGGTTCTCCGTCCCTTTTCAGGTACGTTCATTCACCCCCTGCTTGGTTGGCGCTCGACTGGTGGCCTTAGTGGTCTGGGAATGTGTATTACAGAAGATGGCAGGGGATGTGCATTAGATGTCACGTGGAAAAAAAAGTATGCGAAAAGAAAAATTTTGCCCTGACTCCTGATAATTTTCTACTGCTATTACAATGTCCGTGATGTCACTCAATAATATTATTCAGAAGGATTACATGGAAAAAAGTAAATACATACACGCCGAATTCAAAAGGCAGGTCATTATGCGCGGAAATACCATGATTCGCCAAAGAAAGTCATGCATTTACCTCTAAGAATGTTCTCGTAAAATAGAAGGTGCTTGTTGTTACCTGTCAACCATACTGACTCGAATGCTTATTTTGAACTAACAGAAAACATATGTTGATTAATTGCATTGCTCTGTTAACTCATTTTGGTAGGCAGCCACCTCTTAATGAGAACCAGATTATTTAGCATCCCTGTAAGTAAATATTTACCTTTATATACTTCATATATTTTTTCAGATATTAGGCAAACTACATGAACAGAATAACTACATGAAAAAATTTCAGCCTAATTATGTCACATGGCAAAATTTTACCATATTTTAAGAGTATCATTTGTTGAAAAGTTTTTAATGACACATTAACCATGGCCTATTCTGCATGAAATTACCTAATTGCTACTGAATTTTCGCGCAAAATTGATAGATTTATGTAATGCGTATGAAACATTTTTGGTTCAAACAAAAATTAATATGTCTGGAAAAATGTATGATTATCAGTTTTCTCAGATGATTAAATGAATATGTTATTAGGTTAGTGGTTCCAATGCCAACCAGTCTAAGAACACATGATCCATTTTTTTTTTTTTCTTTTTCTTTCGGTGTGCCCTTGGGCACAATGACCCCGAGTCTAATGCCACTGTCCAGGCAAATGTTGTTTTACTGTCCAGGCATTTGTTTCTCAGTGAGTCTGTGTATGGCCATAGAGTCATATCTCCCTCAACACAGTATCCCAGACAGGTGTGCATAATCTCATGAAATTTGATCTATAAAGTAAAACTTGATTTTATACTCATGTTATATATACCGTCACCGGGAGTTTTCAGCTGACTTTTGTTAGTGATAAAACTCCTCACTGAAATCACTTAATTAATGTTAAGTGTTCTTTGAAAAGAATATTTAGGAGAATTCATACCTGCCTCATAGAATAGGTTTGTAATGGTCACATCTCCAAAAATAAAATTTCCTCATGCCCGTCTGTAGTATATGTGAGTTTTATCCTGATACCTTAACCTAAGCATGTAAGTCTCTTATGGCTAATTTAAACCACATGCTATTATTGCTGATTATATATATTTTTTGCTGTCTGGATTATGGGAGTAAGAATAACCATTTTATCATGTCAGTTGACAAACTGTGTCAAAGATATCAGTGCGCCATATTGGGTACTTAAATTGTTTCTATTATCACCAGTGCAAAAATAAACAGCTTCATTCCGATATTTATATACTGATGTGTTTATTTGTATGGAATCAGTGGCAAAGAATGGGATCAAAGAGTTTGTATATTTTTTCTTTAATGAACATTTCCTGATTGAGCTCCATAAATTTGTAATAGCTCATGCATTCACCACCAATGAATGAGCATCGTTTCCTAGACTCTTGGCATCAATAGACATTTTTATACTCTAAGAGTTTTTTGCCTGTTGATATGAACAGTGTTTCTTGAGTGTTGACTTCAGGTCAGGCTCTACTCTTTAGATGCATTAACTCTTTTAGTCCTTAGACCAGTGTTCCGATCAGCAGATGAGAAAAGTGGGCAGACAGAAAAGTGAAGAAGCTTGCCAGGCCACGCGTACGATCTATCCCTCCAGTGTATGCTCTTGACCATGATGCCTCAGGCTGAGGGAGAAATCCTATGTCATTGATTTCCAGTTCTCTGACTAATATTGAGTTTCATCTTGCATGTAGGCAACATTTTAAGGTTAATTAACTGCTTGCATAGAGTAATAGTGGGGAAAAAACCTGTTATCGTAATGTTTCCATTTCAATGATACTAATGTTAAATAATAACACATAAGATGTCATTTATGTTCTTCCTTTTCATAATAAAGTGATTTTACAGTGTAATTCTATCTTTTGGGTACTGTTAGCATACATTTAAAAAAATTTTTTTTAATGTTTATTTATTTTTGAGAGAGATGGAGTGCAAGTGGGGGAGGGGCAGAGAGAGAGGGAGACACAGAATCCAAAGCAGGCTCCAGGCTCCGAGCTGTCAGCACAGAGCCCGACGCGGGGCTCGAACCCACAGACTGTGAGATCATGACCTGAGCTGAAGTCGGACGCTTAACCGACTGAGCCACCAAGGAGCCCCACTATTAGCATACGTTTTAATGGTCATGTGTTGAAAATATTTATTAAAAAAAAAAAGAAAGTATTTATTGAAAGCTGTGCAAAGTATTTGCTGAAATGCTTTGTCAGATATTAATAAAAGCTGTTTTAAACTGATTCTAAGGAAATTTTGCAGTCTGTATCCGAACCATAAATATCACTGACATTACTAAGCGTAAGTGACGATGCCTGTGTAATCTGTAACCATCGTTTTCAGTATCCATTTCATGTAGGGTCTAAACCATAAAGCTTTTCTTGAGAGTCTTGTTGAGAGGAAAACTTCTTGGACTCGAATGGTAGTGGGAAGATATTTGTCTCCAAAATATTTGCCATTGCCAACGCTTAAATATTTCTTGTATCTGTTCCTGCTCTCTTTCCTGTTACTGCGACTCTTGAGAGGATCTTCAGCATTTGCCTCCAGACATTAAATTAGTAGCCTCCCTGCTTCCAGCCATTTTCCTCTAGTTTACCATCAGTATGTATTCCCGACATACTTTCCAGAAACACAGATCTTGTCCTAGGAGTCCACTTCCCTGGTGCTTGCCTGTCCCTTTGACGCAAACTCCCCCGGCACCCCACGTGTACCCCATGTGCGCCCTGTGACCTCACCGTACTAAACCCCTTCTGGTTCCTCCTTCCCACACACTCTTTTCCAGTTGTGTTTCTCTTTTGCATCCTCACTTACGTTCTGTGCTTCTGGAACACCTTTTGCTGTTTTATCCATGCTGATTTAGGGGAAACTCACTGATGGTCCAAGCCTCTGGCTCTGGAGCAGATTTGAGGTGCTGTCACCTCCCTGTGGTGATTTGGTCTCATCACAGGCAAAATTCTAGGAAAATAGTAAGGGAGTCGAGTGATGTCAAATAACGCACATCCTTTTCAATATTCAGGTGGTAGAGTGAGAAATCATCACAAATTACGGACAATAGAAAAACGGCAAGAAATATATTTTGAAAAGATAGAACACAGATACTTACCATCATTTATACATGAATATTAATCTGTTGTTTCAAGGGGAATAACGAAACCTGCTGTGAAAGCTCTGTGGTTCCTCCAACCCTTTTTCCTGCATGGCTCTATTTTGCAGCATTTTCTGCCCTTCACTTAAGCCATATCATCGGTCAGACTGCTTGGACTGCCCTTTTCAAAACACGGTTGTTTCAAAGAAATACCTGTAATCTGCATGCAAATCAAAGACAGATGTCAACAAAATAATTATTGGGCCTACCAGGTACTTGAAATAGAATGCTTAAGATGTCAAAAAAAATCTTGTAAATGGTACAGGTAGTTGCAGAGAAAGTTGATAATTATATATATTTAGTTTATAATAATCTTCGCACATTAGTTGATTTTTGTCCAAGTGGGTATGGGATGTCAGGAAGTTTCATTTTGATTTCTAATATGACAAAAATATCTTTGGGGAGTGCCAAAAATAGGCCCTTATATTTTGTTTCTGTTTTAACTCTCCACATCCCTGCATTTGAAACTCTGTTGATGTTGCATTTCAACCTGAAGATATCCCCCAGCCTGCAAGATCCCTGCCTTTTCAAGGTCCGCCCTTCAGGCGAAGGCTCTTCCCAGTTTTATATCCTTCACATGGACTCCCCCTACGTCTGCCTATTGGTAACAGAAGTTACTCCTTTTCTCTCATCCCAGACTTTGCATGGACACAGCCTACACTTTGTACTTAGGTTAACAGGTATAAAGGCATGGTCGTATTAAAGGAACCAGACTTCAATAAGCATCTTTCATCATAGCAGGTACTATACCAGTTACACTGAACTTATTACATGAAATTAGTCGATTGCCTCTCTGCATAGGGATGCTCAAAAAATTGAAAGCTCACTGGTTTCATTTTTATAGAGTTTTATCAAGTTCTCTCTTCTACTGATACAAAATCTGCGTCCTCATAAATCTGGCCATTGGTTGGAGTTGGGCTTTTCAGGTAATAAAAGCTTAATATTTACCTGATATTCTACTGCCATAAAATATTTGAAGACAGACATGATAGTATGATTAACTATAATTTTAATATTTTGTCACTATTTTTATAGATGGCTAATTAATATGTCAAAGATTAATTCATCCATTAAGGGAAAATGCTGCACATGAGCGGCATTAAATAAATACAAATGCATTGAACTGAAATGGGTTTTGTAAGATTTGGATATAAATTGTGCATATAGCTGGGTTGTAGCACAAAATACAGATATGTTTTATTAGTTGTATTTTTATAGCTAAAAATATTGTAATCAGGAGTAATATAATTTTAATATAATATCAGTTACAACAAAGTTTTCCTGTAAATAGTAATTCTCATAAAAATACTGCCTTAAAACTGACGTGTCTGTATGAATCAAAACAAAAATGAACCAGGTAAGTATTTCAGAGGACTGTCATTCAAAAGGAAAAGGGCTGTTAAAGTTATTTTAAAGTATAGTTTATACCTACTTGCTCAACATGAAAGGCAACATATTCTTAAATTTATTATTTGTCCTTTGTCCAAAGTATATTAAGAAAGTGTTACTGCAATTTGATTAGTCTTCATATTGTGAAAACATGGCTTCGTGTTACATTATCAGTATATGCGGTGATCTGAGGCGTTTTAGTTTTACAAAGATTATATAATCACCCCAAATCTAAATTTTGGAATTTAAAATGCGTTGATTCTACACATTTTAGATTGCAAGTGGAGAAATTAGAGCATCGCATCCACCTCTGAAAAGGAAGTTTTAGAACCTTGTAAATAAACACAGCGTTGTTCTTTTATCAAATTGGCACCAGCCTTTTTGTAAAAGGCTTTCAGATCTGTTGTTTGCTCCTTTATATGCCTATAATTACACCATTCAGAGCATCTCACACTGTGTTTGTTTCTACATATTGCACTTTCGAATGACAAATGCCCCCATGGTGGAGCCAAAGACAAACCATGTCAAATGATGGAAATTTCTGGCTTCCTTCCTGAAGTTGACCGGTGACAACAGTTGCCTAAGAAATTGAAAAGGAGGGACCACTCGGAGATGTGCTGATCGACATCTTTGGGAGAAATGAGTGACCTAGGCCTGGAGCTAAAATGATTTCCTATTATTTTATTTATATTACTCTTAAAAGCTTCCACATAACACATTCAGTTTTCCAAATTTTAGTAAGAAAAAACTGCCATTTAATAGCGTGCTTCTGTAAGTCACACATGCAGGGTTTCTTAACTTTTATTTCAAAATTATTTTAACCGTAATATTTCACCGTAGTACGTTGCCTCAAATCTCCCTTTTATTTATTAGGCATGTTAAAATTTAAATTAAAATTATAAATCATCTCTGTCGGTCCAGAAGTAAATTTATCAGTAGGTGATTAAAGTCCTTCCCATTATGGCATTTTAGCTGGAACTTAGAGAATAAGAAGGAAGTAGCCAAGAAAAGAAAGAGGAAGAATGTTCCAACCAAAAGAGGACAACCATGCATTTCGGACATTGGTTTAAGTTTAGACTTCACCCTGATGAGGAGGTGTTAGGTGGCTTTGGAGTAAGACTTGTGTAAAAAATGTAGTGAAAAGAAAGTTTTGGAAGAGTAAATGGCATTGCTCAATAGTTTATCAACAAATAGAAAATAAATCTCTGTTGGGTTGAAAATATAGACAGTAAGCATTATCTTTAAATCAGAATAATTTAAGTTTTATCAGTTTTGTTTAAAAAAATAAGCATTGGGGAATCCTTACATTCTGTGGATGAACTTGACTATCTAGCAAGTTGACTCTCTAGAATACAAAGCATCTAAATTGCTATAAATAGAATATACACCATAGATTTGGGTATAGGGTGGGTAAGTTTTTCCTAACAATTGCTATTTTAAACTCCTTGAAAGATTTTGGAGAATTTTATTTGTTTCTGTTTTGCTTTGTTTTGTTTCTTTGTAAGTGTGTTTGAGTGTATGAACCAAAAGTAGTTGTAATCTACTTTGGTTCAACCTAAAATGGCAAATTTGGTTAGTTAGACTTCACTCAATCAAATAAAAATCAGAATGCTATATGTGAGTGTTTTATGTATATGTCTGTTTACTGTCTGTGGCAAGTTTCTGTATTTTCAAAGCCAGTCTCCATACATGTGTGAAATAAATAGTCATTTATGAGCGTCCCATCCTGGACGCTCCTAAAGTAAAGGCCACTGTAATCTAACGTTCTGTGGTCATCACTGAAAATTAGTTTTATACTGATTACCTAATTAAATGTGTTGACGTTGATTTGGTAAAACTATTAATGATTTTCAAGAGGAATCTACCTATTCTTTTGACTCTCTTGTAATAGTTATAAGCAGAGACCAACATGTCAAAAAGGCTGGGTTTGGTTGTTGGCTCTGGTCCTCAGCGACCTTACATGAATTATCGAAACTTTTGAGCCCCGGTATTCTAATGTTTAAAATGGTGAAGTAACGGGGCACCTGGGTGGCTCAGTCGGTTAAGCATCCAACTTCGGCTCAGGTCATGATCTCGCAGTTGGTGAGTTCGAATCCCACGTTGGGCTCTGTGCTGACAGCCCAGAGCCTGGAGCCTGTTTCAGATGCTTTGTCTCCTTCTCTCTCTGCCTCTCGCTTGCGCGCGCGCTCTCTCTCTCTCTCTCTCTCTCTCAAAAATAAATAAACATTTAAAAAATTTTTAAAACTGGTGAAAGACTTGCCATAAGGATCAAATACAGAATGGGTGGCTTAGTTGGTTAAGCGTCTGACTCTTGATTTTGTCTCCGGTCAGGATCCCAGGGTTATGGGATCGGGTCCCGTGTTGGGCTCCGTGCTGAGCATGGGGTCTGCTTAAGATTCTCTCTCCCTCTGTGTGATGCTAAGTGAAATAAGCCATACAGAGAAAGACAGATACCATATGGTTTCACTCTCATGTGGATCCTGAGAAACTTAACAGAAACCCATGGGGGAGGGGGAGGGGAAGAAAAAAAAAAAAGAGATTAGAGTGGGAGAGAGCCAAAGCATAAGAGACTGTTAAAAACTGAGAACAAACTGAGGGTTGATGGGGGGTGGGAGGGAGGGGAGGGTGGGAGATGGGTATTGAGGAGGGCATCTTTTGGGATGAGCACTGGGTGTTGTATGGAAACCAATTTGACAATAAATTTCATATATTGGAAAAAAAATTAAAAAAATTAAAAAAAAAATAAAAAAGTGAAAAAAAAAAAAAAGATTCTCTCTCCCTCTGCCCCTCCCCTGCTTGTGTGTACATGTGTGTACTCTCTCTTTCAAAACAAAAACAAAAACAGATATATACAGAATGTGCAATGACTGGCACTTGATGGTAGATTGATTTTAGTTAATTAATTTTGTTAATTTAATTTTTGGGGTCATTTTTGAACACATTAAATATTATGCAGATCTATGAGTAAGTACTCAATAGAGTCGATAAATATTGCAAAATCATTTGTAATTGCTTCATTTATTTTTTTCAGTTTTTAATTTTAATCCCAGTCTAGTTAACATACAGTGTTCTATTACCTTCAGGTGTACAATATAGTGATTCAGCACTTCTACACATTACCCAGTGCTCATCAAGAGAAATGTACTCTTAATCTTCTTCACCTATTTCATCCATCCCCCCCCCCCCCCCCCCCCGCCCCGCCTTTTGTTCTCTATAGTTAAGAGTTTATCTTGGTTTGTCTTTCACTCTTTTTTTAATTTCCTTGTTCATTTGTTTATTTCTTAAATTCCACATATGAATGGAATGAAATCATATGGTATTTGTCTTTCTCTGACAGACTTACTTTGCTTAGCATTCATTACAATCTCTAGCTCTATCCGTGTTGTTGCACGTGGCAAGATTTCATTCTTTTTATGAGTGGGTAGTATTTCATTGTGTGTGTGTGTGTGTGTGTGTGTGTCTTCTTTATCCAGTCATCTATCAGTGGACACTTGGGCTGCTTCCTTAATTTGGCTATTGTGAATAACGCTCCAGGAAACATGGCGGGGGCGGGGGGCATATATCCTTTCAAATTACTGTTTTATATTCTTTGGGTAAATACCCAGTAGTGTGATTACTGGACCATAGGATAGTTCTTCTTTAATTTTTCAGGACCCTCCATACCGTTTTCTATAGCAGCTATACCAGTTTAGATTCCCACCAACAGTGCCAGAGGGTTCCTTTCCCTCCACATCCTCGCCAATGCTTGTTGTTGATTTTAGCCAGTCTGACAGGTGTGAGATGATATCTCATTGTACTCTTGATTTGCATTTCCCAGATGATGAGTGATATTGAGCATCTTTTCATGTGTCTGTTGGCCATCTGGATGTCTTCTTTGGAGAAATGGCTGTTCCTGTCTCAGACATTTATTTCATAATGTGGTAGGGAAGCTAAGGCTTACATTTGGAACAATTAGCAAAGATAAGACCAGAATGTTATCTGATTTCCACATATCACGTGTAAATGGTCAAAAAATGAGATAATAATATCGTTCCATTGTCTTAAGAAAGACTTAATTGAAGGAAATAATGCATATATAATCTATATTAATTTATAATTTATTGTATTAATTTGTAAATATATATTCTAATGCTATATTCTACACACAGATTAATACTTGAGTCATTTATTTAAAAAGTATACTCATGTTAAAAAGTGTGGCAGAAATGATTAGAACAGTATAAAATAATGTATTTAGTGGAGCCTATTTTATAACGTGATAGGTGTTCATTTACCTTACTCACAAATGTTTCTGGAAAACCACAACATTTGTAAATTAGAAAGTTTGTGGGCATGAGGAACATATCCAAAAGCGAAAACATTTTTACTCTTAACTTGTCAGCCATATGTGCAGACAGGATAAAGCTCATTTTCTGAAGTATGATGGAAAATATAAAAAGAAATTTGACAATTTTTTCCAGTTTTGAATTTGACTATCCAAGTATCTGGAAAGCTGGGAAATCAGCGAATATTATTTTAAGTCCTTGAAAATCAGTGCCCATGATATTTGGAGGCTCAGCCGAAATTGTTTATAAACGTCTTTTTCATTATATTAGTCAAAATACTTGAGTGTCTTTTAAAAATAGATCACTGTGGTAAACTCTGAAGATTAGAGACACTTTGAACACAGGGTCTCTTACCTGAAGAGTTTTACAATCTCTAGGAAGGTAGAAAATATTTATAATTAAAATTTTAAAATGAGCAACTTTTCCAGTAGTAAAAGCTACTTGATTTCCTTGCAAAAAAGGCCCAGGCAAAATTAACAATTACATTTTGTTACGTAGATAATGAGGGTATGAATTGGAAATGATAGGATCATAAAAATGGTGGAGAAAGGTGGTCACTGGAAAATTATATTCTGAGACGTATTCTAGGGCCTGTCAGCAGTTGCTAGTGAATTCTTGTCACTGTATTTTCAGTGGCTCAGAAAACTTCTTGGGCCCATCTGCCAGACCATGACTGGGTCCTGCTTCGCCACCAGCCTGAGTTGGTCCAATGAGTTTATTCATCAGTTTCTGTCTGAGATTGGTAAAGTACGCGTAGCAGACATTCATTTTCACAATTTCCAGATTCCTGGCCATGGAAACGTAAACCCTTAAGATAGATAGTCAGTGAATTTGGAAAACATTTGTTTCTTCCCCTCCAGAAATTTTGAATATTCTTTTCACGAAATGGAGGAGGACTTAAAATTTCACCTAGAGAAAAAGAATCTCCTCTTGTGGTTTTCCTTGTCCTCATTTTCTTATTTCTTGGGTCGTCGTCTTCTCCCTACTCGCACCCAACAGGAAGATGGATAGGGTGAGGTAGAGAAAACGTGAGGAGGACACTAATGAGAGAAAACACTGGTTCCGATGTCTTCAAATAATAAAAATTAGCAGTAAGACAACACAGTCCTGACTTACATGAAATTTCCTCTTTCTCACAAGACCATGTGGTATCAGGCATAAAGAAGTGAAACGCTGCTTTCACTCTGGATATTACATTTATCATTTCATACATTGAGACAAAATCTATTAAAATCCAAAAGGAATAATGAAGGGCAATTGAACACTAGTAATTCTAAAATATTGTTCAATAAAGTCTAATTTTTAACTGTTTAGGTGGGGCTGGAAATGTTAAATAAAACTTGTAAATGCTTTAATACATACTTACAGGGTAGGTATGTGATTTCCAGAAATTTATTTCAATTTTATTATTATTATTTTGTGTGTGTGTGTTAATTTATTTTGAGAGACAGTACATGCACTTGTGCTTGCAAGGGAGGGGGACAGAGAGAGAGAGAGAGAGAGAGAGAGAGAGAGAGAGAGAGAGAAAATCCCAAGCAGGTTCCACACCGTCTGTGCAGGGCCCAAAGCAGGGCTTGATCATAACCTGAGCTGAAATCAGTTGTCAGACGCTTAACCCACTGAGCCACCAAGGCACCCCATCTCAATTCTATAATTATATTGTAGTCAATATGTATGGCCTAGGTAATTTAATATCAAAAAGGAACATTTATTTCATTATGTAAAAAAAAAAAAATTGTTTCTGGACAATAGTGTCTACATGAGAGAGATCATCCCAGCCTCATTTAGAAATGTCAGTATTAGTATTTGCAACAATTAGAGAACTTTGCTAAGGAGAGAAATAACTTCGATCATTTAACACCTATTTAGGTGCTATTGGAACAGGAGGCATTTACAAGAGGCAATTTCCTAAATAAAGTGTATTTCAAAGTGTATTGTTCATAGCCGACTTTAAAGGAAGTAAGTAATATTAAGTATAATTATGACATACTTTCATAGAACAATGTCATATTGATATTGTAATTTAATAGTTACAGGATATTTGTAATTATATTTTATTAAAATTTTTTAATGCTTATTTTTGAGAGAGAGAGAGACACAAGAGTTCTAGTGAGGGTGGGGCAGAGAGAGAGGGAGACACAGAATCCGAAGCAGGCTCCAGGCTCTGAGCTGTCAGCACAGAGCCCGATGTGGGACTCAAACCCACGAACCATGAGATCATGACCTGAGCTGAAGTCAGACGCTTAACCGACTGAGCCACCCAGGCGCCCCTGTAATTATTTTTTCATGCTGCTGATGGTAATATGCCTCATGTGCTTTAAGCACTTACCTTTGGCATTACTGTGTTCTGTACTTCACAACTCTTCTGATTTTAATAACATTTCACTTAGTTGGATTGCGGCATACTGTGGGATGGATAGTGGCTGAGTTTTATTAAAGAGGGGTGCATTTATAAAATGCTAGAAAGTGCAGAAGTTCTTAGAAAATATTCCTCGTGTTCTCATCACAGTCGATTTCATGCCAGTTGTTGTTTTTAAGGAATATAGTGTTATAATGAGGTTATTTCAGAATTGAGTAATCTATCACTTCAAACAGAGCAAAACAGAACTTGATATATATGTTTTTTACACTTTCAGTGTATTTGCAGCTTAACTTTTCAACATTGTCTATACATCAAAGGCTTAGCCTTCAAGTTTGACCACCAATGAACTATAGCCTACAAGTGGTAGATGATTATCTATAAAAAAGCCATACGGTGTCTCTATCTATATCTCAGATTATAGTCTGTACAAAAGTATGTTCTTTAGCAGATGATCAGTTTACTTAAAACATCAACAAGAAGTTATACGTGGATGTTTGTTGGGCATTGAGGACTAGTCCACAGCGGCCATTACTGGAACTGGTCTGGAGGAGGTTGGTGTAGAAGTGGAAACTTCATGGAGCACACCTGTTAATACGAGCATGAACCATCTGGCAGGTTCTGAATCGGTGGATCTGGGTGGGATCTAAGAGGTGGCATTTCTCAAAAGCTCTCACGTGACGCTTATGCAGAGAGTGGCTGTGGACCACGCATTGAATAGGGAGGTTTTAAACTCGGAATCTTGAAAGAACGTATTTCTTGCTTATTTTGAAATTTAGCACACTCTAATTGGGGAAAATTGAAAAAATGTATCATCATTATCTATCAGACTATTAAATATGTTGGGTGCAAAGAGAAGGTACGATAATGTAGTCTGTGATGCAGTTTTGAGGAAAAACATGCAAGAAGATGTAGATACTGGGTTATATAGTTGGGTAGTTTTGAACCATTTATATAATCTCTCTAAATTTTGGTTTTGCATTTATAATATTAGAGAGTTGAACTAGATTATCTCTAAAGTCCATTACAATTTTAAAGAGTTTTTTTTTTTTGTTTAAGTTTATTTATTTTGAGAGAGAGAGAGACAGAGAGAGAGGGAGGGAAAGAGAGAGAGAATCCCAGGCAGGCTCCATGTTGTCAGCAAAGAGCCCAGTGCTGGGCCCAGTCTCACAAACCGTGAGATCATGACCTGAGCCGAAATCGAGAGTCCGATGCTTAACCAACTGAGCCACCCAGGAGCCCCTAGTCCATTACAAATTTAAAAAATCTATCATCCCAGTCTCCTAGACTTTGCAGTCTTAGAACAAAATAGCATCTCTTCCAAGCCTCAGTCTCTCTCTCTCTCTCTCTCTCTGTCTCTCTCTCTTTTTAAAATTTTTAAAAATGTCTAACAGGATCTTTGGGATAGAGTCTCAAAAGAGTTTCCGAAGCTGAAATAATATTATGTATTTAAAATAGTTAACAAATTGCCTTACCAATTGTAAGTGCTCAATTACTATTACTTTTTAGGAACATTATTGTACAGATTAGATAAATCAGATCCTAGAAAGTGACATAACTTGTCCCAGGACATACACGCTAAATGACACTAAAATAACAAAATAGCTATGCAAAGACAGTCATCATCATAGACTATCACAAAAGGAGAAATAAGAGCTTGCCTTTCTCTGTTAAAACTGTAGAATTCTACCAAAATCAATCTAATCTCAGTTACCAAGATACTCAATCCTCGTGTCTGATAAAATGTGTGTGTATATGTACTCCTTTTTTGTTCTAATAATGTAATAAAAAATACTGTTTACTGATCTGCGGATATCTCCAGGTTGTACAGTATGATGTCATGTTTGTAAAACATGTCATTTATTGACATAAAATTGTTATTTACTGTCTCATCTTTTCAATTTATAAGCAAATAACATATTTCTATACCTGAGTAAATAGAAAAAGGTCTAATAAAGGGAGCAAGATTGATCAGTGTCCTCTGTGCCCTTCTTAGTAGTGAGTGTGATTTTTACAACATGTACAACCAGAAATTACTATATAGGCATGATAGATAGCTGCCAATAGTCTTGTTTTCCTCCCATAAATTACATGGCATTTATGCCAATATGGTGAGTTTTTCTACTTAAAACAGTCTGGTCCATCTTTCCTACAAAATCGACTGACAAGTGACCACAAAACATTACTATTAACATATTTTGTATCTTTTTAAATTTTTTTAAATGTTTATTTATTTTTGAGAGAGAGAGAGAGAGAGAGAGAGAGAGAGCGCGTGCGCATGAGCAGAGGAGAGGCAGAGAGAGAGGGAGACACGTGTCCGAAGCAGGCTCCAGGCCCTGAGCCGTCAGCACAGAGCCCGACGCGGGGATTGAACTCACAGGCTGTGAGATCATGACCTGAGCTGCAGTCAGGTGCTTAACCAACTGAGCCAGCCAGGCGCCCCAGCATATCTCCTATCTTAAATTACCTGCCATTGCGGCCCTGAATTTCAGGAATTGATTGCAGGGGGGAAGTGGGGACAGACAGCCTGGCTGTGAGCTCAGGGGATGTTAGTTAGCCTGGTTTGTCGGTGTGGGTTCCGAGGCGGGCACGATGGAAGTTCATGCCGTGCTGTCCCGCGGGATTCGAGGCCACAGAAAAACAGACTGTTGGTTTCTTTCTTCTGGTTCGGCGGAGTTGTTTATCAGACAGCGCCTCCGGAGGATCATTAATAATGTCCCCGTGCACCGATTTCCTAAACTTGGGAGCAGGTGGCCACAGGTGAGAACCTCGCACCCTTGTTTATCCCCGAGGCCAGCGCTTTCGTTGAATATCCAGTAATTCGATTTCCGTGGTGGGGCGTTCCTTCGTTTACGTGGCTTCACGTGTCAAACCAGCAGAGTCACCGTGCGCGACGGATTTATACGAAGCCCCCACGCAAGGAGCAGGTGAAACATTTTAGCACCGCGCTGTGTGATGTAAGATAGAAACACCCCGCGTGGCTCTTTCTCGTGACGGAACCAACAAGCGGCTGCGATAGGAAAAGCGGATTTCCAGACTTGAAACGGGAAGATATTAGCCACAAGCTCCAGCGCCAACCATCAGTTCTTCACCTGTGCTAGGTATTCTGTAACTTTTCTCCGGCCCTCTGCCGCGGGGCATCCTTCGTCCTGCCCTGTAGCAGAGAACGCATACACTGCTACGCACTGCAACGTGAATATCCCATGTTGATTAGCTGGAAACTCTGGTGTTTTTTTTAAGACTGGTAAGTAATTGGATATTTTTGAATCATGAAATTGCTCTGAGAATATAATTTTGAACATTCGAGCAGGCCATGCTCTACGGTTCTGGAAAAGGTAATACACTATTTAAATACGCCAGGGAGGCTCAGTCCGTTGGGCGGCCGTCTTCGGCTCAGGTCGTGATCTCACAGTCGGTGGGTTCGAGCCCCGCGTCGGGCTCTGTGCTGACAGCTCGGAGCCTGGAGCCTGCTTCGGATTCTGTGTCTCCCTCTCTCTCTGCCCCTCCCCCGCCCACGCTCCCTCTCCTTCAAAAATAAATAAACATTTAAAATAAATAAATACCCACTTACTTGCCACGCAAGAGAGGAATGTTCGTTCATCTTTAAGGACATAGTGGGATTTTTTTTTTTCTTGAAGTGTCCTTGGTATCTTCTTCACTTCTATTTTGTAGTTTCAGGATTTTATTTAAATTCCAGTTAGTTAACGTATAGTGTAATATTAGTTTTACGTGAGAGTTTACAGATTCATCACTTATGTACAACACATTCCAAGTGCCCTCCTTAATCCCCATCACACATTGAGCAGACCCTCCTCTCCCCTCTGTCAACCCTCAGTTTGTTCTCTCTCCTTAAGAGTCTTTTATGGTTTGTCTCTCCTTCCCCCTCCCCATCTATGTTCATCTGTTTCTTTTCTTAAATTAAACATATGAGTGAAATCGTATGGTGTGTGTCTTTCTCTGACTGACTCACTTTGCTTAGCATAATTTATACTCTCTCCCTCTTCTTTCACATTATTGCAATGGCAAGATTTCATCTTTTTTTGGTGGCTGATGGCTTTTTTGATGGTAATAGTCCATTGTATGTATAGATATACCACAACTTCTTTATCCATTATTCCTTCTTTTGCTTCACATCAAGAAATAATTAGTACTTGGAAGAAGAACGTGGCTCTCTTGCTTACTCTGTAGCATGAAAACCTTAATTGGTGTCACTTAAACATGTTATTAAGAGTCTAAGAACGATGAAAACATGTATGCTTTTGTTAAAACTGAGCCTCTAGTTTTATAGATACTAATGGAAGAGTTTTTTGAAAAAAAAAGCCAAATGATAATTTTGTGTACCATAACTTAGTAGTTTGCCCAAAGATAGGACCACGGATACTTTTCTAACGTGTAATTACAATTTAAATTAAGTAGTTTTAAATGAAATTGTAATTTAAAAGTAAATTGTAAAAATTAAGTGAGGAAAGACCCCATTATACCTAAATCTATACATCTTTAAAAGATTATTAAAGGATTATTGAGTAATTCTTCATGAGTACCATAGTTAACTATATGAATGGTGGAGAATCTTCTTTGAAAATTATGCTTAATTTTTTTTCACTGAAAGTTTGTTTTTATGAAGTATATTCCTTGCATCTTATAAAGCTAAAACCCAATGTGTGGCATAATTTAAGCAAAGCATCCTAAGAGAATAAACATTCTCAAGTTTGCAAACTGTAAAACTTTAGCTATAAATTGATGACAAATGTCACATTGTCATTTTAGCATTCTTCTTCTGGGAGTTCTATGAGGAAATAGGTGTGAAATGATATTTCCCAACTTTCTTTACTCTGAAAAATATAATGCATTTTGTGCACTGAATTTCGAAATGGTAGGGAAGGTCTAAGGAATGCAGAATTGTTGGTACCCTCCATTTTATTTATTAGGTACTTTATTGTTTCCATCTCAAAAATTTTTAATTAATTTTTCATATTGATTGTTTTCTTGTTAGTACTGAGAGCTTAATGTGTCTCTGTGTAGTTTTCATAAAAGTGATCTTGTGATGCCTCTACTAACTTTGTTAATAACACTATAATGACAGTGGCCGTGAGTGAGCGGAGATGTTGAACAGCAAGGATGATGTCATGCACACGTATTAAGGAAATTGGGGAAGTGGAGTGAGAAGTATAACCTTTGAACACCCAGATCTTGGAGTCTATTTTCAGTTTGGCTCAACAATTGTGTACCTTATGATGTACCTTAAAATATGTTAGTTAGGGGCGCCTGAGTGGCTCAGCCAGTTAAGCGTCTGGCTTCAGCTCAGGTCACCATCTCACAGTTTGTAGGTTCGAGCCCCGCATCAGGCTCCGTGCTGACAGCTCGGAGCCTGAAGCCTGCTTCAGATTCTGTGTCTCCCTCTCTTTCTGTCCTTCCCTCGCTCACACTCTGTCTCTCTCTCTCAAAAATAAACATTAAAAAAAATAAAAGAAACATGTTGCTTATATAGTTGAAATTTCTCTAAATAAAACTCACCTTATTTAAGTAACATAATAAAAAAAAAACTTTAAAAAACACATTTGCAAATGATTTACATACCCCATGCCTTCTTAACTGAAATACAGTGTAAATTTATCCAGAATACTGAGGGATGTGACTATATACATTTATTAAATATACTATTTTGATGATTATTTCAGTCACCATTCAGGTCTGTGGAGCTGCTGTTTTGCCACTAAATGGCTTAAGAGCACCAGACTTTGCTATTTTAGTCTGTCGATGCCCAAATTCTCTTTTGACTCTTCACTTTTAAATTAAAAAGGACTTCTAAAACCATTAGGAAAGATGAGGGTGGGTCTTCCTGTATTCAAGTTTGCACTAAACCTCTCCTGCCACAAACCTCTATACACTGCAGAGTTTCTTCTGGGCTTCTGATTAATTTTCTTTAAAATTCTGTGAGTGGCATTTGGGTTTTTCATTCATTTTTATCAACGCACACACACTTCACCCGGTCTGTCCGTTAGTTTTAAAATATTGATCTGTTGTGCGAATGGAATAGATTTTGTGTTAGCCCCGCATTCAACTGAGGGCCTCTGTTAAGTCTGTGGTATTAGAAATGTTTTTAATGCCCACAACCATCAGTTTTCTCATTTGTAACATAATTGGAATAATACCTCCTCGAGTTTCCTGCGAGGAAGAAGAAATGAGATGACAGATAATCGAGTGCCTAGGGCCGTCAGTGGCACGATGTCGCTATTTAATAAATGTCAGTTCTCGGTGCATAATCTTTGTGTAAAATGAGCATGTGCTTCATGAACGGTCTTAGGGATTTGGCATCCCTGTTAGCTCTAGCCCTTGGTGGGAATGTCTGCGCGGCCGAAGGACATCACTCCGGCAGATGTCACCCCCTCACACCTGGCTGCCTACCACTCTTTAACTTGGTTGCCTGCCAACTTTGTTTCGGAGTATGTCTAACTAGGGTTAGCCGCTTCTAGTGCCGAAGAAAACCCCCTTCCAAAAATGCGGCTTGTGGACAACTCACTACAGCGAATGAACTAGAAAGGAGAAGATGAGAGATTCCCTGTGATGTCAAAGGATGGATGAGGAAGCGGAGGGTTCTGGTACAGCTCCAGGAGTGATGGCGGGGACCACTTCCTGTTCAGTGACTCAAGACGCTGACCTGGTCTTCCTCCATCACGCGTGGAAAAGAGAATCTCATCAAGGAGATTTGGCCCAGGAAGGTGACAGCAGTACTGAACTCCTTGCCAGAGTGTACCAAGATGTTTTTGAAGTATTCAGACCTCCCCCTCCCTTCCATTCCTCGGCTCTGACTCCTCTTAAAAGTTGGTCCTTAAAAGATCTCTAGTGCCTTCGTTTGGCTTCCGCATTATCTACAAGTAATACCACTCCCCTCGCCATATTTACCTCATCACTTAGTTTTCATATGTTTTTCTGTCCTGATGTGTCGAATATCTCTGGTGAGTAAATTTTCAGAACCATGTCATTGAGATCTGGGAGATGATTAGGCAGGTAGCAGGACAGAGTGTTTGAAATAGGATTCTCACTTGGGGTAGCTGGGTGGCTCAGTTGGTTGAACTTCCAACTCTTGGTTTCAGCTCAAGTCATGATCCCGGCATCATAGGATTGAGCCCTGTATCTGGCTCTGTGCTTAGCATGGAGCCTGCTTAAGATTCATTCTCTCTCTCTCTCTCTCTCTCTCTTTCTCCCCTCCCCCACCTTACCACCCCTCTCCCTCACTCGTGCTCCCTCTCAAAAAAATATGATTCTCATTTATGGCCTCTCATCATTTCTATCAATTAAAATATCCATTCCCTTGGGTGTTTTAATTTGGGGATGGGAAATCTGAAGGGCCAACAATATCTCCCAGTAAGTTTCTCTTGGATATTTAATGGAAGCTATGATTCCAGTTCTCGGCTGGGGCAAGCAATATTTCGTTGATAAGGGATCTTCTCTTAAATCAGCTCATGTGGCTTATTCTTCACGACAGCAATGACTGTGAGGAGGGGAAAGGAGAATTAATTGGTGCCCACATTCTCCTCTCCTGGATGAAAAGAGTCTCCAAGAAAGCAGAACCGAAGAGGGCATTTTGGAAATCTGCAGTGTTGTTTTTCTTTGTTATAATGAAGAGGCTGCTGGCCATTGACCTGGAGAGGGCGGAGTCTAGAAATGCTAGAACATTGGGCATTCTGCACGTCAGGCCTACCCCACAAAGAATTTCCCACCTCCCAGTGCCTGTGAGATTCAAGCAGATGAAAAATCTGTATAGAAATATCTGAATCTAGAGCGTAACTAGAATTTCGATATGAATTGGAAGTATTTGACATAGTTTTAATAGGCACTAGTTTTCCACATACAACTACTGTGTAAATAGAAGAAACTCGGTACTTTTTCAGATCATTCATATGCGTGTTCATCACTTCAGAAAATTTTAAATAGTGGTGTTCATGGTATTTGAGTGGCAAATACAACACATTTGATCAGTCTGCATTTGTTGCTGTTACATTCGTGGTGGTTCTAGATATAAGTAGAACATCTGACTATTATGTCTTCTAGGGTGATAGTCCTTGAGTACTTCCATATTGAAATATGCTATTATACCATCAGTATCGATCAGTTTCCTTTTTTTGACATTAAAATGATTCATATATACATTTTGTGCACAGGTAGATTATAGTGTAATGAACTGTATTGAGGGTTACGAAAAGGAAGTTAACGAATGTTTATTTATACAAATGAGGCATTGGACTTTGATAAGGTTAAGAACTGTTGGTCTAGGAACCACCATCACTATGGTGTCCCTTGTACGTATTGGCTTCTTATCTACAGGCTGAGGGACACTGTTTTGACCTAGTTCTTTTCTTAGTTGAAGGGGTGTAGCCCTCAATGCAAAAGGAAATCACTGTCAAGTCGGTTTGAAATAGGGTTACCAGCATCTCCTTTCCAAGAGATGGCTTTCCTAGCAGCTTTAAAGGATAACCATGTCCCCTTTGGCTGGCCAGAGACAAAAATTTAATTGTGAAACACTGAGCAATACAATATTCATCTACTTGTAAAGTTAATACTTGTGCGTAAGTGTTCTATATTTAAAAAGTAGTTATATCCTTAAAAACTTTGGATTCATTTGTGAATTCTTTTATCATACATTTCAAGAAAACTCAACCTTAATGTTTTTGGGTCACCTTCCATGGTTTTCTTTCAAGCATTAAAGCTATGGTCCTGAGGACTATTCATGAGTGTAAATAATCTAGTTTCCCTTTATTTTATTATTTATAGGCATTATTAAATTCCACTAATGTTGGGACACCTGGGTGCCTCGGTTAAGTGTCTGACTCTTGGTTTCAGCTCAGGTCATGATTTCATGGTTTGTGGGTTTGCACCCCGCATCAGGCTCTTTGCTGACAGTGTGGAGCCTGGCTGCAAATCTGTCTCTCTCCCTCTCTCTCTCAATCCGTCCCTCCCCTGCTCACATTTGCTCTCTCTCAAAATATAAACATTAAAAAAAATTCCACTAATGTTGCATGTTACAGATTCATGTCAGATGCATCTTACAGATTCATTCCACTAATGTTGCATCTTACAGATTCATGTGAATTTCCACACGGGAAAATTCAATTCCATGTAATTTGCAACTCGGGGTGAGGTTAACAAAAGAAGTGTAGCACGTGTTCATTGTTCACCTTCTCTAACTCACTATTCCTTAACAGTGTGGTTCACCAGAAAAGATGATCTCAAACAGGGTCCATCACTGATTCCTGTGGATAGTTCAGAGATACTAAGTGCTTGCTGCTATATCTTCTGTTGTATTTTCTCAGCTGTACACACGCTGAAGTGACCCTGTATCTCCTCATTACTGACCTGCACCTTACAATGTTGCAAGTGACTTCAGGGGTCATCACACCATGGGATATGTTAGAAACGTTTGCAGGAGAGTCCCAACATTTAAGCCTGGGGCTCCTTCTAGACTACCGGAAGTCCGTATGAATTAGAAAAAAGTTGACTCTCATCCTTGGCAGATGTAGCCCCAGAGTTCAGGGATTGGTGAGCACAGGGTTCCTTTCAGCCCCCCTCCTTTTCCTCCTCTGAAGAGAGACATTGCCTTTCACAGCTTTGTGGGCAGGTTGTGAAGTCAGTTTCCACCAGGGATTTGCCTCCTCAGCTGGGCACCTTTGTACAAAGTAAAAACTGCGTGCATGTGCATGGTGGTCTTAAACACGATCTTGACCATGGAGGAAAAAAATAGAAAACACCCAAGTGTTCGACCAAGTAGCAGCTACGAAGGAATGAAAGAGTTTTTATAAGAAAACAAGAAGGAAATGGATGGAAGGGAGAAATTAAACAATGAAATCTGGCCATAGCCAATTTAATCCCTTTTATGCTTTTCACATTCAGGGGTGATCCTCTCTATCACTAATGAACAGAATATAAACCTTATGCCATAAATTGATTACATTCTATGTAAACTTTCATTCGGTACGATTCTAATTCTGAGTTCTCTTCAAATTCTATATGAAATAATAAATCTCTTGGCTTATGGCATTAGATAACCATCCTATCTGACTGACTATAGAGAGTGATTTCATGGTTGTAGATATTCTTTCAAATTTCTATAGAATAAAAATGGAAAACTTTAGGCAATTTTCTTCAAATTTCACTTCTTTTTTGTTATGCTACTTTAAAAGTCATTCCAAAATAAGGAACTTAAATTAACTTTCTCCTGAAGTCACAAGTGAGAAAACAGAGATAATGGATTCTACTTTGTTAATGATATGCCTAAAATTAGACATTAAGTTATTAAAATTTTAGGTTTTTTATGAATGAGGACAAAAGCCTCATTTCTAAATCTTGTCACACTTAAATTATGCTGTCTCATTTGAGTTCCCAATGGATTAAGTCCAGTCTTATGATGTCGCTCCTATAAACTTATTTTTATCCAAATGACATAACCTCCAGAAATACATCATTTGAAAACTTTCTTCAAAATGGCTTGCATTATAGCTCGGCTTTACTATGGAATAAAGGGAATCTATAAGTTTTATTTTCCAATGTCTACAAAATATCCAATTTCCTAAAGAAATTATTGGCTAACTGAATTGTGTTTCCTAAAATCATTTGTTTAGGGAATAAGACTATTTTATAAATGAGTTTACAGTCTTATTTAGAGTATCATAGACCTATATCGCAATTAACTTTAAATAGGAAATATGGCACTTTCTGTGTGTCAGTATTTCCCCACACAAAGGTTTTTTTTTAAATCACATTAAAAATGTTAAAAAAATTGTTTTATTGCACTCCTTCCTGGTCCCAGGCTTAAATTTGGTGAGGGCATATAGGGGTCAGTGGATGAGAGAGAGAGAGTGTGTGTGTGTGTGTGCATCGCTGACATTGTTTTAGAAGTTCAAAGTCTGAGATGCTGTTGGTCATTTTTCATGGTTTAAAGCAAGTGACTACAGCTCTAACCTTCATGTCCATGATCAGAGCAAAAGAAAGAATCAAGAGTGAAGGGCAAGACGCTTCCCAGCATGGTCTCCCTTCAGAGTACGCCTGAAAGCCTCACCCAAGGACTTGTGTTCACGTCTCTTTGACCAGGATGGTGTTCACATGGCCTCTCTTGTTTCCAAATGAGACTAGAATATTTTGCATTTCAGCTGGACAATCTGCTATCCCCAAACCAAATTAGGGTACTATAGTAAGGAAGAAAAAGAGAACAGAGACTGGCCAGGCGACTAGAAATCTTGGAAGCAATACCTGGGAGAAAGGGGAGACGTTCTATATTTGGAAAAGAACAGAAGCCTTTATGTGTCCTTGATCCAGAATGAGTAGAGAGAGAAAAATTGCCTGTGTGCTGGTTTCCCAGTGGAGTTTCACAGAGAAATAAAAATGGGTCCCCTCTGCATCTCAAGCAGCTCTCAAATATGTTGTCCATGCACCTAGCAGTGGCCATGCTCCCTCAGCAATATAGTTTTATTTTTAGCAACGGACTCGGAAAGAAATCTCACAGGGAAGAGGCTCCGAGACGGGTTTACACTTCTGAAAATCAATGTACGAAGTGTAAGTACCTCACAGGCTCTACCAAAATGGAGTGTGCTGGTATCCCGTTTCTTGAAGGCAGGTAAACAGAAGTCTAGCTCTCCAAACAGGGCAAATGAAGCAGATATTTGCCTTTAGGAGAAGTCATGAGTTTGTAGCCACCAGGTTGTTCAATACCTCGGACAAAATGGAGTGTTTGACATATCATTCTGGTAACGCAATCTGTTTGTTAGATGGTTGCAAAACTAAAAACTAAAAATAAATACAAGTGACAATAGGATTTAGGACTACTAATCTCCAAATGATATATTTTACTTTAGGAATATTTTATTACATTTAAGAACAGCATGCGCCTCCAGATCAGCAGATTAATGGTGAGCACAGGGAAACGGTAGTCGGTGGAAAGAAATATATTATTTATGTCAGAACCTTTTAAGCTTTCTTGTAGCTTCACTTACTTGATTTTAAAAAGGCAACTTAAGAATATTGCAGGTTTTCAAGAATTACAGCGATGTATTTCTCACTTGAAAGTTTTCAGATTCTTTTCATTATGCAAACTTTACATGTGATGGAGGACGGATTTCAAGGTTAAATTTTCGGACCAAGAGTTTATTAAGAGTCCACTGTCATAAAGTGGGCTAACGTGAGGCCACAGAATGTTTAAGTTGCATCCTCAACCATGGGAAGTTTACGAGTTAATGGAGAAGGTGATACACATGTGATTAGATTTGATTTTGATTCCCCCCCGGCCCACTCTGTTCATCATAATATATAGACCTAATCACTATTGATATACTTTGTTCTTGTTAACATTTGCCAAGTTATTTGCCTTGACGTTTTTAATCGCCAAGGGATTCCTTCTCTCTAGTAGACGTCTCTGCACTTGAGCACGTGGCTTTGTGTTTGTAGAACCCTTAGGATCACCCTGGTAGGATACTGAATAAGGAGCTACAGATATGATTTAAAAACTAGTGAGCTAGAACGTTTTTCAAGATCCTCCTGTTGAAGGTGGTGGATCAGATTTCTGGGGCAAACGTGTTAAACATTGTTTAAAATCTAAGCAACATATGAAACATTTTCTGAGGAAGGACCCATTCCTCTCTAAGTAATTTCTAGATGCTGAAGTATAACCCAGCACCTCCGTATGCATTAGAGACTTCTTTGGGTAGAAGAGGGTTGTTAGATGGTCTGTATTTCCTTTTCAGGACAAGCAGTTTTGTCAGTGAATGGTTTGTGAAGGATGTAAAATCGTATCTGATTAACACGCAGTTTTCCGAGTTGGGCTCCAAGTACTTTAGTTTGCTTCCTGGACAATAAAGAAATAAATCGACAGCCACTGAATGCAGGCTTTTGTTTCAGACAAATGACACCCTGGAGTGACCACTTCTGCTTCTCATTTGTCATCAAAATACTGCTCAAGACCCAGTGATTCAAATTGCCAGGGACGTTTACTTTGCTTAAATTCAATTGTTCTCCTTCCTTTTTAACATACTGTAGTTAAACACTGGAACGATAATGGAGCAGTGTCTCTGGGGACCGAATTATGTTTAAATGGGAAGGAAGCACACTCTCTCTTGTTGTTTTAGTTCATAGAACTAAGACTGCTAATTAGTCGATGGCACAGCCTGTTCAGAGGAGCTTCATTGAAACAAGCAGGTATGTTTTTACAAGTATGTCTGGTAAAAGGCCATTATAGGTGGGAAGTTGGCTTAGCCTCGTGGGCTGTACCCACCTAGAAGGTGAAGGACGTTCACAGCCATTAAATACTGGCTGTTGTAATGCAGATGATTAGAATGGGAAGCCCACACCCTTCCATCTTTCCCCAGGCTTATACCTGGATCCCATTTCAGTGACTGACCTAGGAACTACAGACTCTATTCTTGACCAATCCCCGTAGCCAAGTAGCACCAAGGTCTCACCAGTCACTCTAGACTCTCAATGAATGTGAGGAGGATTTACAATAGACACCTATTCTGTTATGTTGACTTCCACAGACAGCGTACATAATGAATCGTGGATATACAGTGGGCAATATAAATATTCCAGTGTCCACTGGGGATCTCATTTTCTGTGGAGGAGAATTTTGATGTCCCGTAGTGATGCTGAGCTTTCTCATTTTTGGTTATTGGACTAAATGTGGCCTTTTTATGAAAATCTTAAAATATGGACTTTTGATCAGGAAGATATATACTTTGATGATGTCAAAATGGTCACCTTGAAGTCATTTTTGGATATGGATTGCAAACTCCTAGAAAGATATGCAATTGTGGTTGCTGCTTTCCTGGTAAATGGGAGTTAGATTTTTTGGAGATATGAACTTTGTTTACTACAGATTTGACTTCTGCAAAGCTCACCTTAATGAACATCATAATAATGGTCTTTTGTGCTTAAAATGATGCATTAGAATCCCATCAGTACCTTTGCCAACCAGTGAATTATTAATAAGGTGATGATCATTGCTAATGAAGCTACTTTATTAGATTTTGATGGATTTCGTGCTAGAGATTGTAGTGAGGCCTTTGAAACATATAGAGTATTTTCTCCCAGGGCACATCTTCTGGCTTCATTGAAAACTTCTCTGAAAACTCTTCATTACTCACAATATTGCTTCACCTATTTTATAATGACATGATAGTCACTTTCACAGAAACATAATAGTCTGCAAGTCAAATGTTTAATTTGCTGCAGCACAAGAATTCACTATAGAATTCTCAATGTGGGGTTAATTACATAGTAATGAAAGAGTAATCCTTTTGGGAAAATGCTCTGAGTAACATTGCTCTGTTTCCTCCTGATAAAGATGTGCCTACTTGTTTCATTTTATATGCTGGGAAATTCAGAGACAACATTTAGAAAATATGTGCACAAATAGCGAAGTTCTTATCTTTTGTCAACATGATGAAAAAAAATGACTGTGTGTAATTATTACATTACAAAAGCAATCAATAATTAGTAATGCATAAGCTATAACATTCTACCATAAACAGGATAAAATAGTACATTATAAATAAATGGTAATATATTCTGAAGAGAGAAATTGCTAATCTGAAAAAAAAAAACAATAGGGCAGTCACTCAAAATTGTCTCCATCTTTTGAATTTCCTCAAAGAATTCTTTGCCCTCCCTCTCTCTGAAGAGTGTTATAAAGGTAGTTATGTAATTGTGGGCATACCCTATATGTCAAATACTTCCCTGAGTACTTATAGTATCTTAGTTAACCTCTCAAACATTTTATTAGCTAGGTAATCTAATTCCTGTTTTCTTAGCTGAAGAAAACAACATTTAAAAAACGTAAAAATCATTGCTGTGTGATCAGATGCAAATTCAGATCCATCTGTCTCCAAAGGCTTTGCTGTCATTCATTATCCTATACATCAGCTGTGTCAATTCATATATATTGGAGTTTATATTAGAGAAGCTTGAAAAGTTCAAAGAGAAACATTTCCCATCTAATTTGCTCATCATCCTGGGTAGACAGTGGCTAGTGCAATGGCACAGTGTTTGGTTTCCTATGAAACTACGTTAATTGTGATGGTAAGGTAAGCTATACATGTGATGATAAACAAATAGCCGGAACCAACAGAATGGAGTCCAGAACTAGACCCGCACATATATGATCAATTGATTTTCAACAAAGGCGTGAATGTCATGCCATGGGGGAAGGAAAATTTCTTCAACCACTGGACCTAGAAAACTGGAAATCTGTATTGGGGAAAAAAAAAGGCTTGATCCTTATATCATACCACACACAAACATTAATCTTAGATGGTACTTGGACCAAATATAAAACCATAAACTCAATAGTTTCTAGAAGAAAATAAGGAAAATATTTTCTGGACCATGAGATGGGCAAAGGTTTCATGGAAAAGGCCCAGGTTGAATTAGCCCTAAGAGGAAACAGAATGACTTTGTTACCTAAAATAGCCCTGCTCTTCAGAAAAATGCAGTAAGAGAATGAAAAATGTAAGCCATGGATAAAATATTCATATTGCATATATTTGATAAAGGACCTTTATCTGGACTATGTAAAGAACTCCTACAAATCAGTTATAAATCAGATGAGCAGAAGACTTGGGCAGATTTCAGAGATTAACAACCGGCCAGTAAGTGCACAATTAGTGTTCAGTATCACGTCATCAGTTATACGTAAATTAAAATGAAATGCAGCTACACATTATAATTATTGAAATTAAAAAGGCTAACAGTACTAACTGTTGGTAAGGCTATGGAGAAATTAAATTCTCATACTTTGCAGGTGGGAATGAAAAACGATACAACAATTTTGGGTGTCTCTTGGGTGGTTTCATGTGGGTGTATGTGTGTGTATCAGTAAAGCTGGGGAAGAGGAAAGTAAAACACACACACACACAAACACACACACACAATGTTTTACTTTCCTTTTTCTCCAGCTTTATTGATATATAATTGATGTATAACATTGTATAAGTTTAAGGTGTAGGATGTGATGATTTAATATGCATTGTATATTGCAAATTGGTTATCACAATAAGATTAGTTAACACATCCATCATCTTATATAACTTTTTTGTAGTGAGAGCATTTAATATCTACTTAGCAGCTTTCAAATATGTAATTCAGTATTGTTAACTGTATTTACCATGCTGTATATGAATTCCCCAGAACTTATTCATCTTATAACTGAAAGTTTGTATTCTTGACCACTAAACATATGGTCACCCTCTGACATCAATTTCTACTTCTTAGTATTTACTCAGTAGAATAAAAGCATATGTTCGCACAAAAAACTTAAAATATATGTTCATAACAGCTATTTTCAGAGAGCCAGGAACTGGAAATCACCCAAAGTTTTATCAAAAGGAGAATGGATAACCAAATAGGTACTATATTAATATAAAATAATAATAATTAGCATTATAAATAACTACTGGTGTGCACAACAATAAAGATTGATATCAAATATCATTATATGAACAATTATAGCCAGATATGAAAAACATATATGTTTATATGAAGTTCAAGAGGAAATGGTCATATGTAATACTAAGACCTCAGCTTCAGAGGAAGTGGTATTCAACTGAAGAAACTTTCAGGGGTAATTGATACATTTATACCATATCATTCATTTGACTGATGGATATAGGGGTGAATGTATTTTTCAAAACTCGTCTAACTGGATATTTAAGTTTATTACTTGTAAAACACACCACAATAATTTTTACTGTTTTGTGAGAAATAGGAATGAAAAATAGGCAAGATTTTTTTCTCGATAAAAATGAGTTAGACATATTGTTGTCAAACCGTGTGTATCAGCTTGGCATTTGTTTGAAATGTTTCCTGTCTCTATCCCTTGAAGGGTTAGATTTTTTATTTATTTTACATGGACAGTTAGGAAACCTTAAGCTGATCATTGGATTTTACAAATAGGAAATGACCAAAGGCCTTTTCTCTTACTTTGATTTTTTTTCATTTTAAATATATTAAATATTTAATGAGCTCATAGGTCAAAACCCTATGAAAAGTACACAGAGAAAATGGAGTTACATCTGTATTCACTCCAGATTTTTGCACTAACCCATATGAATACTAATGTCTTTAGCTTTGGGTATATCCTTCCAATAGGATTTTATTATTTTTTAAATATTTATTTATCTTGAGAGAGAGAGAGAGCATGCCGGGGACTGCGAGATCATGACCTAACCCAAAATCAAGAGTCCGATACTTAACTGATTGAGCCATTGAGGTGCCCTCCAATATTACTTTTTGCAAGTTTAATTATTTATGTGTGTGCATTCCTATCTCTCTTATTTTCTAACACAAATATTAGCATCCAGTATATTCTGTATATTGTTTTCTAACTTACCCTCTTAGTTAAGGGTATCTCCTTGTATTTGTACATGCAGATTTCTGCCTCTTTCTATTTTTTGCTTTCAGAATTCTCCATTTTGTGATTGTTGCAGTCTGTTGCAACAATTATTTTCTAATAGACTCTTGGTTTGATGGAGAGAAACAGTCTTCATATGTTGTTGATATTTGTAGAGTATATTTTTCCATACTTTCAAAAGGTTCTCTTGAGTACGTCTCTCTAGTGGTTATTGTTTTATATATATAAACGTTAGAGATTTTTATTTATTAATTTAATATATAGATTTTTATTTCTTTTTTTTGAAAATTTTAGTTCTATCTATATCACTTGTTACTACATCACCTTTATAGTCCTGCTTTTTTTCTTGTCATAGTTGCTTTAAGACCTCCAGTATAATATTTAATAGTAATGTTCATAGTGGTTGGCTTCAGAAGGAACCCCCTTTCACATTTTGAGAACAGTCATGTAGAGCTTCCATTTCACCATTATTATCTAAGTTAAATTATTATATCAAAGCCCATCAGAGAGTTCCCACACAGGCCATATAACAGAACACATCAACACTTCAACATAAAAATACACATTTCATGATTTGTTTCCTGACTTTTTCAGGCACAACTTCACGTGCCATAAATCCCATCAAAATGGAAATACCTTAATCGATTCTTTCTGGCAGAATTGATCTCGAACCTTCGCTTCATACGATTTTTTTGCATTGCGCATTTATCTTCACCACGGCAACATCGAGCCGTATTTTCTTCCTCTTCCCGTTTCAGAAATGACGGAAACGTTTAACATGATGGACTTTATATTGCTGTTTGTTTATTTCGCTGTTTCATTACGATAACGTTTTCGTAACTTAGGATCTTAAAACGCTTCACTTTGTTTCCATGACGTTGTTAGCAAGAAAAAAAAAATAATTAGCAAAAAAAAAAAATAATAATAATTAAGTACAACTACATGTTCCTGCCCAGAGTTCTGTTGAGCTAGGACATAAAGGAATGCCCTTCGCTGTGGACTAGGATACATACAAGTAAGGGTTTCCCATATTTTTAGTAAATGTGCCGATGCTTAGTGTATCAGTCTTCCAGCTGAAGAACGTCTGGAGGGTGGTTTCTTTGGAAAATGTAGTCGAACTGTAACGAACGCGGAAACGCCGTAGCACAGCTGTGAAGGAACTGGGTGGATTAGGTGGCAGAAGGTTGATGAAACCACTAGCGTAGAAACGCTTCTAAACATCTGAGGCGATCAGTGCAAAGAAATCTGTACTTCTGGAGCCTCTGATTTAGGCTGTCTCACGTGGAGGGCCTAATGAAGGGAAGAGACTACCCACTTTCTAAATTGTGCAGAACAAATACCCTAAAAGGGAAGCGTCTGGATCTTTATTACTTTGGAGACCAAAACGACAGTGTACTTTGAAGTTAGTTCCTTATGGTTAGTTTGATTTACTCGACGTGGAGGCATGGTGTGAAGTCGCTGCTCCATGAATAATACATAGCAGTGATAATCTCTATTATCAGAATGTTTTTATGTATTCGCAAAGTGTGTTTTCTGTGGCTGGAGGAAAAGCAGCAGATTATTAAACTTCAGGTGTTTTTTTTTTTTTTTTTTTTTTTTATGATCTTCCCTACCTCTTTGGTTTATTCCACCTTTTTGTTTTAAAGATTGCATTGATAAGACATGGTTACAAAAGAAGCAATCTGGAAAACGCTGATCGTTCTTTTTCATTTTGCCTCCTTGTTCTGCTTTGTGTTTTGAGCACAGTATGTCTGTTCATAGAGACTGTGATTGAAAAGGGGGCTTATAATCTTCCTCAGATAGCTTTGCCCTGAGTTTACAATGGATGGTTCGGAGAAAGAATGTGATGATGTCTGAGCTTGTAAAATAATAAAGCGCGTTTATTTTTGCGATGCAACGTATTGGTATGAGAGTGGTGTGAAAGGGTTTCTTTGTCTCTCTCCAGTTTTGTTTTTAATTTTAATTGTTCTTTAGTCTTACGCAAAATCTGCTTTACTTTACAAGACACCTATCTAGATTGACTGTGTTTCTTTTTAATGATTCAAGGACTGATTTCATCACACTCACCAAGAATAAAGACTTGATGAAGAATAAAACGTATTATTTTGCAACAGCACAGGCAACGATGAGGTCGACAGCCCGCCAAGTCTCTGTTTCGGCTCTTAGGTATTCCTAACACGGTGACAGGGAAGTCAATATTGAGTTTCAGATGACAGCTTGAATTCTGGCAGCACTCTTTAGTTAAGTCGGTCTCATCCGTGCTTCCATCAGTGCACGCTTTCTGCCCCTAGAATCTCACTGGGCTTTTCGAGAGTGTTCCACTGAGCCAGAGAAAGGAAACACCTGACCGTGAGGCAGAGAATGCAGGCATCCGGCTGACAGCTCGAAGGTGCCATTGGACCCTCTTCATCAATTTTCTGAGCACTACTCAGGTCTTCCCAAGGGATGCTCGAAATCTTTTGGACTGTTCTCCGCACCTGGTCAATAGCATCTGTGGACCTGAAGTACCTGGGAAGAAGGCATTCCTCTCCTCCAAAGCCAACAGAGGAGAATCTTTATTATTGAGACAGTTGCCTTTACAAGTCTGTGATCTACAGATTAAGGATGTCGAAATTGCACACTGTGCTTTTGTCCTCTACTGTCATTCGTGTTGTTTATAGGAACGAGAACAGATAACATTTGTTACACAGTCCCATGCCAAACCTTTATGGTAAATGTTATTTAGTACTCCCATTTTACAGATGAGGAAACTGAGGTTTTGAAAGCTTGAGTGATTTGTCAGAGTTGCAGAGCTCCACGTCACGTGGCTGAGATGCTAACGCACATTTTGCTAACCTTGAAGCCTAGACTCGTCTTTATGCTATGCTTTCTCAGAGCTAAGGAAAGTAGTATAAATACATTTGTTTTTAAATCATGGATAGTAATCTTATTGCTTAAGCCATTTAAATCTAAATTGACTCCCCAAAAGCTCTCTGCAGATGTTGTCCCAAATTATACTGATGTTTCAAGGAAACCAGCACTAGAAAATTTAATTCAACTGAAGAGTAACTTCTAGGAATCACGAACCTTTTTATCTCTCATTGCATTTTATTCCGGGAATTAAGAGTGCCCTGGCCACTCTTGGTAACAACAGATACTTGCTGAGTTGAAATAAACTGAATTGAATTCAAGTCATAGGCTTATTTTTGAGGCCTTGACAAATTTGCAGGATATATTCGTGGAAACTTCACAGCGAGGAATAGCGTTTAAGATGAAAAGAAGCAAAAAGGTTAAGTAATTGCATGAGAGGACAGTATTGAGTGGAAACAAAGTTCCTATCTTCTGTGTAGTCATCCTAGAACCCAGAAGCTGTCAGCTCCTGGGGAGTAACTCCTTGTACATCCTCTAGGACAGAAATACATTCGCTTAAAAATCTGCGATTGGCCCCGATGAGCCGTGTCTTAAGTGGGCAGAGGTGTTCCAGGTTCTCCAAGCAAAAGTGACAAAGTCTAAGGGCTTCTGTGCTGTGTCTTATATTCTGGAATCATGCTGAGAACAGGAAAGAGAATGGAGAATTTCTGCCCCCCCCCTTTTTTTTTTTGATAGAGCACATCAATACATTATATAATACTGTAGATCATAGTTGGGCTACCTTTGGGGATCACAGATTAAATACCACTGATCTACATGTGGTGGGAGAAACTGTACATTGAAATTAAGTAAACTTCTATTTCACTCTTTGGGGAATAAAGATAAAAAAGAGTTTCCTGAACAAAACAAAACGAAACAGTTTCTCTGTGCTAAAATTAATGTATGTAAGGTAGAGATCACAGCTTTCCAATTAGTATTATTTACTCACAAACTTCTTCTTGCCCTTTTAAAGTACTCCCTGCTTTATAGCACTTTTATAGCCATTCTAGGCCAGTGAGAAAATTTAGGGGGCACCTGGATGGCTCACTTGGTTAAGCATCCCGCTCTTGACTTCCGCTCAGGTCATGATCTGATGGTTTAGTTCGTGAGATTGAGCCCTTTGTCAGGCTCTGCGCTGACAGCATGGAGCCTGCTTGGGATTCTCTCTCTCCCTCTCTCTCTGCTTCTCTCCTGCTTGGGTGCTCTCTCTCTGTCTCTCTCAAAATAAATAAACTTTTAAAAACATTTAGGCAGAGAGGTCATAAATGACAAAAGGTAAAGCTGAGAAGTGAACCTAAGTGTTCTGGCTTGAAATTTAGTATTTTTTTTTTTTAATTTTATGTCTTATTTTATATTTGAGAGAGAGAGAGACAGAGACAGAGACAGAGACAGAGAGTGAGCGGGGAGGGGCAGAGAGATGGAGACAGAATCCAAAGCAGGCTCCAGGCTCCGAGCTGTCAGCACGGAGCCTGAATCGGGGCTCGAACTCATGAGCAGCGAGATCATGACCCGAGCTGAAGTTGGACGCTTCACTGGCTGAGCCACCCAGGCATCCCTGAACTTTAGTATTTTTAATATTATGCTGCCTCTTAGTGTAGAGGCAATGGGGTAGAATAATAAACTAAAAGGGGGAAAGGTGACAGAAATGGAATTTCCAAACATCTATATCCTGGATGTTTTTTATTAGCACTTAAAAAAATTTTTTTTAATGTTTATTTATTTTTGAGAGAGTGAGACAGATCATGAGTGGGGGAGGGCCTGAGAGAGGGAGACACAGAATCAGAAGCAAGCTCCAGGCTCTGAGCTGTCAGCACAGAGCCCGACGCGCGGCTTGAACCACGGACCATGAGAACATGACCTGAGCCAAAGTCGGACGCCCAACCGACTGAGTCACCCGGGCGCCCCAGTTATTCACACTTTTGAATAATATCTGGGAATCCCTATGTCCGCATTCTTCTTCTTAACATGAAAACGCTCACATTTCCCTAATAATCAGTGGCAACTAACTTGATTGTGTAGACTTTGTTATTATTTTTTTGCATTCTTCAGCAATTCTTCAAAGATCATTGAATTCAAGAAGCTGTTGTAAGTGTACTTGGGAGAGGTGGGCGAGTCGAAAGGAGAGCTCATCCACAGATTTGTATAAAGCATTGCTACTTAAGAATTCCTTTCTTCCGAGGTTTTTTTTAATTGGTGTTTAGTGGAATCGATCAAGGGAAGGAACTGCCACAGACCCAGCTCTCTCCACTGAATAGTTACTGAGAGCACATCTTAACACTGTGCTCCTTTTACTGTAGTCAATGACCGGCACGTGCTCCTCCCCCGAATGAAAGTCTGGATGCACACTCATGTGGTATGTTTGCCACTTGGAAATATTTTTAATGTGATAGAAGTAGTTGGTGAGTAAAAATTACCGAGGCACTAAAGACTTTCATTTAACTTCCCCTAGTACTTTCTCTCCAGAGAGACAGATAGAGATAGGCTGGAAGATGCACAGGCAGGCAAGGGGATATATGAATGAATTTTGTAACTCTAAGGAACTTAGTGGGTAAAGGAAGGGACCAGTAACAAACTGTCCAGGTTCTCGCTGTAACTTCGTCCTAACTTGAACGTACCGTACGCACATCTTGTTTTTACTTTCCTTTTACAAACCTGTTTTACTTTACTTTACTTTACTTTTACAAACTTGTTTTATAATTCTTACGTTCATTCATATTGTAAATGATCTTAAAGTCCAAGATGTTATTGTGTAATTCTGACAGCTAAATATTTCCAGTGCATCTCTGTTACATTAGACAAAAAGTAGCGTTACATTTTAAGGTGACATGATCTGTTGGAAATACAGTTAGCCAAGAGTTCAGGATTTGCGTCGCCTATGTATAGAATCCTAAACGCACAATTTAACTTGAGTTTTAGCTGTCTTCTCAGTGAGTTAAGAATACGGATGCCTGTCCTGCTATCACAAAGGTCTGCTCTGAACGGATCTCTAAGTTTTCTCATGTTTTATAAAATTCCTTAAAGTTGGCGCGTCAATAATTAGTTCCAGTTGGACTTTCCAAATTGCTCATAGTTATATACCTTGAATAATTCCTTCTTGTTAAGGTTTGACTTCTCTAACTATAAAATTCAGTGACATTTGCCCTACAGTATGTATTATACAGTATATACATTATACATTATACGTACATATATTCTAAGACTTCATTAGACACAAACTAAGAAACGGAATCTTAATCCCTAGGCATTTTCTGGTCATACTTCACCCATTGCAAGAAAATTTGATCCTGAAGAGATGAATTACTATTTTTTTCTTACATAATTTAGAGAAGGTACCGTGTGTGTGTGTGTGTGTGTGTATGTGTGTGTGTGTTTGAAAGAACTCTATAAATTGAAGCTCTGTCACACGCAAAGAATTACTGTTAGTAATCTACAAAACAGTATTTTTGGCCTTGTATATCTTCTTGCAAACATTGATAGTTTGGAATTAAATATGATGCCCTTGCAAAACTATGATGTGTAATAATTACTGTTAAACTTCCAAATTGTGAAGCAGTAGAAAAATCTATTATGATTCGTGTGAGCTTTTCTTTTTTTAACTTTTCTTTAGTGTCTTGGAAAAGCATAACATATGATTACTAAGATATTTTTCAGAGAATTTGGCAATGTTCAATAAAGCAGAGAATGTACTTTTAGAATAAAATGCTTAATGTTTAATTCATCACAAACACAAAAGAACTGAAGTTTTCTTAATTCAAATCAGTGATGTTAATTTTATTATGAATCACTAATATTCCCAAAAGGTGGCATGCTTGAATCATGAGATATATTTTGTACTAAACAGGCAAAAGACTAGAGGCATATTATTAAAAGACTATTATCAAAATTGTCTTTTTCTTTTAAATTTGTGTCTAAGTTTTTATTTAGGTTATAAAAGTAATCAAAGCTTTTTTTCCTCTTGATTATTAAAGCTAAACATTTCAAGTCAGTCCATTAATCAGTACTTTTAACTGATGGAAGTCTCGTGTAAGAAATGTCTAAATTGTCCAGTGGGGTTTCCAGATAATGTAGATATCCCTTCTATCCAATTAAAACCTCAACTTTATAATACCATAAAAATGAATTAATGTTGGAAGTATATGTAATTAAATAAAAATTTAGTGTAAAATATATAGCTTAAAGCAAAAGTTAACAAGTTATAATATGCAATAATACAGTATTTTCCCTTTGGACTACACAGTATCATTTGTGTGATTCATAATGACAGGCTATATGAGGTCATGACAGTTCCCAACATATGTGATTATTATACAATAATGTTATTATTAATGTTGTTATACAATAATGTTATTATTAATGCATATTAATAATGTTATTAACATATTAATGTATGTTATTAATGTTATACAATAATGTTATTATTATACAATAATAATAAATCATTCAACCTTCTCTTCCTGTAGCATTATAGGTATTATTTGTGTGTGTGTGTGTGTGTGTGTGTGGATGTGTATGATTTTACAATTGGAAACAATATGTACTTAGCAATATTTGAGAGAATATTGACATATTTTCCCATTTTGATCCATCAGTTTCTAAGTTTCTGATGGACTGTATTCCAAAAGTTAATTTATTTGCAAACTGAAATCCATTTTTTTTTCATTGAATCATCAGTACTAATATTAGGTAAGGTCTCATACTAACTTCATTGACCTTACCTAAAATCATAATGCAAATAAAATATTATATGGTTGAAAAAAATTTAAAGTAGATGTATGCACAGTTGCAAATCAGTCATTACTCATATGCACTAGAAAATTCACTACACTAGTGCCTTTTTAAACTAGTTGAAAAAAGAATATTGTGGCTTCTAGTATCTCATCCAAGCCTCTTGCATTGTTGGGTGATTTTTATTAAATAAGATCAGAATTAAGGTGGATGTGGAGAGTGGGGGTGTGGGGGCTAGCAGGAAGGCAGTTCTCTCTGTGGAGGAAGAGAGAAGGTTTAGGGACTGTCAGGCTTTAACCTGGTACCCAAGGGCCCTAAAGACTGAGCCTGGTAGTCAAAGCTCAAATCTGGAACAGGAGCTTTGAAGTGATGTGGTTGCTAGGAGAAGTTAGACACCAAATGTGTGCAATCTGAATGCAGGACAGTGAAATAGGCTTCCTATCGACACATATTGAGAATGAATCAGGCATCTTGTGGGTTTCTTCCCAGGCATGGAGCTGGGAGTTTTAGCTGGGAGTGATAACTCGTTGTCAGCAGCTGCTCTCTGAACTCAATCACAAGAGAAGGGACTTTCCAGAACTCTTTGACTAGCCAATCCACTGGTTCTTTTTCTCTTTGCCTTCCTCAATATCCCCCACAACCGAACCTCAGATCCTTAAACCAGTATGGTTAATTTCAGTAGCTCTAATATGAGTTATTCCCACATTAAACAATTGACATGCAAATGACACTATATACAATTAGCACCTAGTGCATATGATATTATTATATAATAAGTATTACTACTTATAATACCACAAGTATTATAGTGGATGCACGTTTGGGTATTGTGGGAGCGTAGAGACACGGATTCAAATAAAATGAGGGGGATTATGAAAGAGTCTCATAAAGGAAAAGTGCTTTAGCTGAACGTTGAAGGAAATAATCTTGATGATGACATTGGGGCTGTTGTGTGCTGAGGTATTAATGAGCCACTGCAGTGACTCAGTTGAGAAATAGTGCAGGGCTCATCTGTAGCAGAAAGGACAAAGACAGGGCACAGATTCGAGAGGCATTGAAAAATTTGGATACGTGTGGTTAGGAAGAGAAAGGAGTTTAGGGCGATGCCTAAATATCCCGCTGGTACAATGGTATTTCCCTTTTAACGGTCTGTGTAGTAATACCAGAGGAGGAACATGTTTAAGGGGAAGTTACTGGATTTTTCTTGAGACGTAGAGAATTTGAGGTGGTTATGGATTTATCTATGGGGAAAACATGCAATAGGATGTTGGAAATACATGCTCAAATTTCTTGTCTGGATGGGGGTGTAGACTTGGGACTCTTGCCTAAAGGCAGCGTGGAGGATGGGCACTGCCATTTTTTTTCCCTCTGTGGTTGAAGTTGACCTTCCCCACGCCACCCCTGTGTGCCCCATCTTTAGCTTTCCTATCCCAGATTATGGCGGTTCTGTTTTTTCCAACTGTTTGATTGAAGAACTTGACCTCAGCCTTGACTCCACTCCTTATCTTGTTCCTCCATTTAATGGGCAAGGAAATCCTGGTGACACTACCTAAAAATATAGCCAGAGTGCTAACAGTTCTTACTGCATCAACGTCCTCATCCCTCTCCTTGCCATTATTATTTCCCACCTGGGTCATTACAGTAGCTTCTCAGTGGTTCACCAGCTTTTAGCTTTTTTTCCGGTAAGAACTATTCTCAACACAGCAGTCGGTTATCCATTAAGTAAAAGCCAAATTATCCCACCCCTCTGCTCAAAATCCATTTGTGATAAAAACCAGCATGTTTCCAGTGAGTTCCATAGCTGTCCACATTACTTCCTCACTCATCACCTACTATTCTCCTCTTCTTGACTCAGTACCAGCCACGCCAGCCATGTTCTTCCAGGCCCTTGAACACGCCAGGCATGTTTGAGCCTCAGGACCTTCTTGCAAGAACTCTTGCAAAGAGAACTCTTTCCCTGCTGTCCTCATGGAGCAAGCACCTTTACCACCTCTCACGATCTGCGGAAGCTTCACCTTCTGAAGGGGACCTGTACTGTTTGTAAATACAACTCACTCAAGCCCTTTTTCTCTCCTGTACATTTTCTTTTCTTATATAACTTAGCTCCTTCTAACATATATAATTTATTTGTGCTTAACATCTTTTTTCTGTCCCTGCCATTGAAATGTAAGCCACATCAGGTTAGGGATATTTATCTCTTTATTCCACTGATAGTATGCCTAGAATAGTACCTGACACATAGTAAGTGTTTGAAAAATATTTGTTATATTAGAAAATGGACATTAGGGGTACCTGGGTGACTCAGTCGGTTGAGCGTCTGACTCTTGGTTTGAGCTCAGGGCATGATCTCACAGTTTTGTGAGAGCAGGCACTGTGGAGCCTGCTTGGGATGCGGTCTTTCTCTCTCTCTCTCTCTCCCTCCCTCTCCCCCCTGCCCCCCCACCCCTCCTCCACTCACACTCTCTCCCAGAATTAAAGCAATAATGGAGATTAAATAGCCCTAATATTTTTTAAGTAGTTTTTTTTTTTCTGGTGGAGTCAGATTTTAATGCAATCAACAGAAAATAATTTTAGAAACATGAATTTTCTAGAAACACTAATTTTAGAAAAAATGTATAATGTATAGGTTTATACAGAATATGAACTGAATGTTTCCAGAGCTATGCAAGCACAACTACCTGACAAGAAACACAATTTGTGAAGACATTAAGGGTTTTTCATATGTGTGGATATTCACTTCTTAACAGGGGAACCATTTTGGTTTTTTTTTTTTTTTTTTTTCCATTATACTTTGCTGTCGTGAGTAGTTTTTCCATTAAAAAGCTTCCTGATTGATTGTCAGTGGACAAGCTCAAATCCCTCTTATCTTTAAATAACCTGTCTAGGCAAATAATAACTAAGGAGAGAGAAAAAAACACTATATGGGACAAAACAATATTTTGTAGTATAGTTGGGTAATTATTGCCTTCGGTAGTTTCAGCAAATTCAATTTTCTTTTTTGCTTGAGCCTATTTCTTTGATATTAGTTCTTTAGAGGTGCTTGATAGAATAGTATTGTCAGAAGAGGAAAATACCAAAATGAATTACATATAACAAGCACTCATACAAATAAGGATATATTTTAAGCAGGTAAGCATTACTCCATTTATCCATTTAAAAATGTAACTTCAATTATGATAATTATAGTTTCAATATTTATTTGTTTTCATTAGCTCAAAAGCTATGAACAAGTTTTATGAATTGTACCTCATTTAATATCAAAAAGGTAATTTGCCCTGTTTTTTTTTTTCATCATATATAATCACGAGTTTGGAACTGGCTAAAATTTCTATTAATATATAAGGAAAACAATGTTTTTCCTAAGTGCTATGGAAATAAAACTATAAAACATATATAACTGGTACTTTATTAATATACTATTACAAAGATACTTAATTAAATGTTTTACATATTTTTAAAAGGATATATTTATATTGTGTTGCCATCTTGCCAATAAGCAACAAAGCTGAAATTAATTAGTTACATTTGCCCTGAATGCAGATTTTATATTACATCGCTTGTTCCTTAAGTTAATAATGACAAACTGGAAATTGGCTCTGTCCTTTCTTTTTTCTTTAATTTTGAAAATGCTCAGTTTCTATAGTTTATTAGTTTATGCTGTAAAATATATTTACTTTGGAAATGTATTCTGTTAACTGCCCATGTTATTCTTATTCTCGCTTTAAACACCATCCTTGACTTTCTTACAATTTATTTCTGGAAATACTTCTTTGTTTGTAAAAATAAATGGCTCTAACCTAGGACCATATTTGGGGACACCTTTGGTTGTTACAACTAGGGGAGAGGGTGCCACTGGCATCTATGCGTCGAGGTGAAGGACGGCTGTAATGTACAGGACGGCTTGGATGTGGGGCCAGGATATGAGAAGACTCTACAAATTAGTCTTGGAGGAACTGAGGGGTAAAAGCACTGTTTTCAGGTTTCTGGATCTAATACCTTCTTTAACAGGGCCATTTTGTGAGACAATGGATGGGGTGGGCTGTTCAGCTGGGGATGACATTGGCTTTTAATTAACCAGCTTAATACGATAGGCTGAAATATACTATAATATAGG